>NW_028094936.1:211636-1591232 GCF_014824575.4 Sturnira hondurensis | reverse complement strand
TCAGTAAATGAATGGATCAAAAAACTATGGTACATATACACAATGGAATTTTATGCTGCAGAAAGAAAGAAGGAGCTCCTACCTTTTGCAACAACATGGATGGAACTGGAAAGCATTATGCTGAGTGAAATAAGCCAGGTGTTGAAGGACAAATACCATATGATCTCACCTTTAACAGGAAGCTAAACAACAAAGCAAACAAGCAAGCAAAATATAACCAAAGACACTCAAATAGAGAACAGGCTGACAGTGACCAGAGGGGAGAGGGGAGGGAATTTCAGGGGAAATAAGGGAGGGATTTAGAGGAACATATATAAAGGATACATGGACAACAACTGAGAAGGGTAGAAATGGGATGGAGGGGGGAGGATGGGGGGTGGGATGAGATGGGAGTAATAGACAGAAAACTGTACTTGAAAAATAATTAAATAAAAAATTTTAAAAAAATGAAAATGAAAACTTCATTTATTTTATTATTTTAATTTAACCCATATATAGAAAGAATGACCTGTTCTGCCTCAAAATTTAAAATCTGGCTGATGTTCAAAGTGTACACAATTATTTTAACTTTTAAGAAGGTATAATTTGCCAGTTAGCTTAATGTTTCTATTACTACCTAGAAACTGCAGAAAGTCTTATTTTTCATTCATAACCAAAACTTGTATAACCAACATGGAGCCATGAGGCTTTTAGGGAGGTGGTAGAATAGGTTTTAAGAAATTTTGTCTGGTATCAGTGTAGAGGATGAATTAGAGAGGAGAAAAGCTAGAGTCAGGGAGATAAGTATTAACAAAAGGAAGTTTCTTACTGAGAATTTCATTATGCCTAAGCCAAAATCAAAGACCAGCAGCCACATCCCGTAAAATCATATCCTGTCTACATCTGGTAGTATCAAATCTTCTGACTCTTCTCCTTTCTGCATGTGCCAATGCAGAAAAAAAAGGGGGAGGGGATTTATGTGTTATTGTGTCATTTCTAGGAACAGACACCATATGCTTCTAGAGGGCAAACAGTAGGCATTTCACTATCAAATCTTTAGTCTTTGGAATATGATTGGTCTTAGAAAAGGTCTATTGAGTGAATGATTGAAAATAAGAATGAATATAAATGGGGATAAATCATACTAGAAGATGTAGTTTTTTCTTGAACCAAAAGTCAAATGATAATAGACAACTTTAGGTTCCTGGCCATGTATCATTTTCTCTGACAACTAGGCAGTTGAAACAATAAATTATTTCATTTCCTTCAGAAGTGTTATATAGAATGAATACAAGCTATGAATCAAATAATACATAAAGGAATTTGTGCATTGAGCACCTTATCCAACTTGGGGGAAGGAGTTGTAGACTAAAGGTAACCCATGCATTACTTCATCTGGAAAACATGAGGCCCACACAGATAGTCATGCAATGGAAAATGTATCAGTATAGGGACCTTGAAAAACATCCTTCCATAACTATAAAAATGATTTATTTTCAAAGGTAGCATAAATTTTTAGAAAATAATAAGACACATGATGTCAAGTTTATACATTCAAAAATGTTAGTAGATGAAGAATGAGAGATACAGGTGGGCTGTAGTAACATATCATCTCCATCCTTAGAAAAAGTGTGGAATATCCCCAGCATGGGTAACTATCACAAAGTTGAAGAGCACCTGGGGGAGACATGGAACAAAAATTAAGGGATATGAATCATGAGGTCCTGAGTCCAGAGGTTGTTGAATGAACATGAACCAAACCTTTCCCTAAAATTAAAGAAGTGGCCCTCTGATCTATTTTGGGTGGCTGTTACCCAACTGTTAAACACAACTCAGTATTTTTCAGCATCTTATCAAATCTATATCTCTCTTTTACACAGAATCTTTCTAAGAGGTAAATACAATAGTACAAAGAATAAGACAGTTGAATTCTGCTTCATCTTAAACAACAGGAATGGGAAAAATACTTACGTTCCACAAAGTAAGAGCTGGCATCAATCTTCCAGATGATCTGTCCCTGATGAGAACCATTTACTCCACGATTCTTGTAGTCCAGAAAGTTTTCTGACAAGACCTCATCTATACTCCCAAGAAAAGAAAAAAAGAAAGTAGAGAAACATATCAGCAAATGACATATATAGGGGAAAATAAGAGCAAAGGATTTACTCCACGATTCTTGTAGTCCAGAAAGTTTTCTGACAAGACCTCATCTATATTCCCAAGAAAAGAAAAAGAAAGTAGAGAAACATATCAGCGAATGACATATATAGGGGAAAATAAGAGCAAAGGATATTAGTGCCATCTCCAGATAAATGGAGAAAAAAATCATATGGAATCAGAACCAGAGAGCTCCCAAAGCATCATAGAATAAGTATCTATAGGAACCCTTGGTACAACTTCTTCTAAATGTAGGAATCTCTTTCCACTCCTCAATTCTCTTGGTCAATGACCATCTAGCTGGTTCTTCAAGAAGTCCAACACCAGAGATATAATATATTTTATGGTAGTTTATTTTACTTTTGAAAGCACCTATGTGTATGAAATCTCAGTGTGAAAATGTTCTCTTAGATGGGAAAAATATAACAGCAGTGTAGGTGGAAATCACACTTCCCTTCTCCCTGGTATGAACTGGAATTGCAGCTAAAATATAAAACAACCAAGCTGAATACCCACCTGACCACAAGCTGAACAGAAATCATATAACAAAGGATTTGCAGAGGCCATCTCAAAACTGGTAGGAAAGGTGGAGGTGCAAAAAGGCCTGGCCCAGCATCCACGTGTGATCACTGAGACCTGGAAGAAACATCTCAGCTTCAAAGTGTCCCCCCCTCTGCCCCCCTGCTTAGGAGCGTGCAGTCTCAAGTCCATGCAGGGCTTCCCAGACTGGAGTACCAGAGTCTGGATGAGGCATCCATCCACATAATATCTAGCTGTAAAAATCAGAGGGTATTCTGCCCACTGGGGAGAGAAGGGAGTCCATTAGAAAGCCAGGGGCCCTCTTAAAAGGTCAGTGCACAAAATTTCACTTGCTCCCCATCCTGGCTTTCAGCAGAGAGAGCACAGATTACATCCCACTGGAGTTGTGTGAGGACAGACTGGAATATATGGTTCCAGGGAGACAGCTGAAGGGACAACTACCAGGGTGCCTGTGTTATTTCCCTCTCCTATACAGACCACAGAAGACATTTTTCTTTGTTTGAGCACTCCTCTTTATATTGCGTTGGTCTGAGGAAAAATGTATGGCCCTACCTTCTCGACTGCCTATAGCCTTGTCTTGTCAAGCTCACAATTTACCTTAGTCCGTGGTGTAAACTTTCTTGGAGGCGTATGGGAACAAGCTGGGGAGAGACAGAGACTGAGTTGTATGCCCCTGGGGTTGGTGCCATTTCCTCTCCCCCCACAGCATGCCAGGGCAGTAGTGTTACATGCCCTAAATGCCATAACTGAGAGGCCCTGAGCAACAGAGCAGTGATTCTCCTCCCAACATGAACCAGAGAAGTGGTGTCCCATGGCTCACACTAGCAGTTCCCTGCACCCCGATGAAAGATCCACTTGCCCCACCATGGGACCACCACTAACTCCACTTTACCAAATGCCTGTAACACCAACCTTCTGAGCTTGCTCTCTGCAATACTGCCAATGGGCTGTGACCAGACTGGGTTGGCAGAGCAAAAGACTCCCCAGGAGATCAGAGAAAACACTGGTAAAAACTCAGTTGTATGGCTCTGGGGTGGGGGCTGTTGCTCTCAGCATGCCCAACTGACACCATATTCCTGTGCCAAACCCTTTATTAACATGGCCAAATCTTAGTCTGTTTGGACCTGGTAAATTTTACTGAGTACTGGCCTCAATCTCATGATTCTTTGAGACCCTATCCTACTGCACAGTTTTATGGGCACCTAGCAGATAGTGTCTCACCTTGGCATACCCTTAGACTGTAGATGAATGACCTCAGAACCAGCACTACTGCTAAGTTTGTTTCCGCACAAGTCTGGTAAACATCACTTGCTCCAACCTGGTAACTCACTGGGAACCTACCTCATACAATTCATGTACTCCCAAAGGCTCTTTCAGTGTCAGAACCCAAAATGAAGCTAAAAGGTAAAGGAAAATATTGGGGAGCCTTAGACCAATGGCTGACCTGTGCCAGAGTTGGAGCTAGTGTTGGCCTCCACACACCCAGGTCCAGTTAAGGCAGTCACAAACTATGGATAACTTTGTAGCTCTAAACAGGTAGTCTAGGAACAGTCAAAGGCCTCACAAGATGTTCACATGCACAGGAGTCCCTCTCAAGTGGCCACAGAATCAACACACTCAACAGCAAGATTCAGAATGCATAAGAGCACTAGCCAATTAGCTCTATAAGTGGCATAGCTAAAGGAATATCTCAGTGGGTATCACACGCTGTTGGGGTAAATTCAACTTTATGAAGTAAGCAACCACATTCATTATTATGGCAAGCAGAAGGGGCAACATCACCACAGATGAGCCAAAAACAATCAAGACTCAATTACAACAGGAGAACTCACATAACCCATGCAAGGGACATCCTGGAGCATCTAGCTCAGGTTACCAGGAAGACATATCTACTTAGCTATGAGACAGCTACTACGGAAGGTCACCAAACTAAGACTAGGAGGCATAGCCAATCTATCTCATAATAGAAACAAATAAAGAGAGGCAACAAAATAAGAAGACAAAGAAATAAGTCCCAGATGAAAGAATAGAAGAAATCCCCTTTTTCTATTCTCTATTGAGAATAGAAAAAACTCAATAAATGGAGGCAAAAATTTATCAGATACAGAACTGATACAGATATCAGATATAGAATGATGGCTATAGGGATAGTTGAGGAACTTAGGTCTAGGAAACCAATCAGCGCAGCATGGCAAATGTAGCCCAGCATTGATCCAGAAAACCGATCAAATGAGAGGCGGCACATAAGAATCAGGTGTGTAGATTGACTTTTCCATGGGGAATCAGGCTTGCATTGTACCTAGGCTGCTATGAGACTTGCTTTTGCTAGAACTCCCTCATCCTGAGTTAAGACTTTACATGTTTAATGTATATCCCTGAAGCAACTCCGTAAAGTGTGTGCTAAGATCTCCCAAGGATGAAATGTAACCAATTGATCATTTTTATCATTCCCTTGCATTTGCAACATTTTCTTTTTTTTTCTTATCTGTAAGGAGTAATCACTTAATGTAAATCTAAGGATAATGAATGAGAACCTTCTCTGATGTAATGTAACTGGAAAGAAATAAAAGCCTGTCCAGGCAAGGGTCAATGAGCTCTCCTCTTGAGAGAGTGGTCATGCTGTCCCTTTTTCTTTACAGGAGTTCTATAGTCTGTGTGAACTTGTTTCCACATCCACAACACACAGACTCCAGTGGGCCAGAATCTGCATCACTTAGGCAAAATTTCAACATAGAGATAGGAGGCATAAAAAGGACATAAAAACAGTTCAAAAGTAAGAAATGAAGAATACAATATCAGAAATGAAAAATATACCAGAAGGAATCAATAGCATGTTAGGCAAAGCAGAGTATTGAATAAATACATTTGAAGACAAGGTAGAAGACAACACCCAATCAGAGCAGCAAAAGTATATACAAGTTCTTTAAAATGAGGATAGTCTAAAGGACCTCTGGAGAATAACATTAGGCAAAAGAATATCCACATCACAGTCGTACCAGTAGAAGAGAAAGAGCAAGTTTCCAGAGGCATAGCTCAGCTGCAAGGGGAATTCTCTTCAGAAGTGTGAGGTCTAAGTCCAAGCCATCCTCCACAGCCCAGAGCACCAGAGCCAGGAAGAGGTACTCACAAAACACTTGGCTGTGAATTGCAGCAGGGATTCTTTTTGTCAAAGAAAGGTGCTTGGAGACACAGGCACCCCCTTAAATGGCAAAAACATAAATCTTCATTGAAGCCACTCAACCCAGCTCCAGTGGAGAGTGGTTGGAGCAGACTATAGTCACATGAGGAAAATCTGGAGTATGTGCCTCTGGAGAGGGAGCTGAAAGAACAGCCGTCAAGATTCCTGTGTGCTCATTCTCCAATACTGGAGACACCATGTTTCCTGGATCACACACCTCAGTGTGGTGTCAGCCTGAGAAAAAGAAAAAGCCTCACCCTCTAGACTCCCTATCACCTCAGCCCCTTCAGTGAGTAAGCATAACCAGATCCTACAGGCAGAGGCAGTCTGAAGCACACAGAGGTGGATTTCACCTGGGTGCATTGGGGCTATGGCTAACTGGCCCCTGGGCCTGGTGCTGGTAAAAAACTGGACTTGTTGCACTGGTTGTTTTTATTCAACACATATGCATGCCAAGCAGAGGACGCCACAAACTCAGGACTTATCAGCTACAGCTGATAGCTCCAAACAAGTTGCCCAGGGCCAGTCACAGGTGGTATCTGACATTGGGCTGCACCAAAGTTTCTTTGAAGAGGCTCAGAACCAACACACTCAATGGACAGTTTTGGACAAGAACAAAACAGATTACAGTAAGTCCTCCACAAGCAGCATATCCAAAGGAAGATTTCAACAGGCACAATACCCTTCCAAAGCAAATTTCTCTTCATGTGGCCAGCACCTGCACAGCAGCTCACACACCATTGTAAGGTTAAACCTCACAGTCAGCTGGCCTGAGGGTCAATGCCATGCACTAACAAGCCAATAGCAATCAAGACTAAATATAACAAGAAGGCCCACGTAACTCACACAAGAGACATTCCTGAAGCACCCAGCTCAGGTGATCAAGAAAACTGCACCACTGGGTACCACAGAGCAGTTACTATATAAGGGCAAATGAAGAAGAATGAAAGGCAAAGCAGATAGATCTAAATATAGAAAAAACAAAAAGACATAGCCAAAAAGGAGACAAAGAAATAGAGAACAAATGAAAGAACAGGATAAATCTCCAGAAAAAGAGATAAATAACACACAGGCAATCAATTCATGAGCTATATAAAGTACATAGTTATGGCTACAAGGATGCTCAACAGCATGAAAAAAAAACATAGTAATCATTTAAGAAATGAACCAGTCAAAAATAAACTATAAACAATACACTGGAAAAAGTAAACAATAGGTTGCATGAAGCAGATGATAAAATCAGTGATTTGGAAGACAAGGTAGAAAAGAAACATCCAATCAGAGCAGCGAAAAGAAAATAAATTGAAAATGCAGATAGTGTAAGGGACTTCTGATAAAGTATGAAATGTAACAACAGCTGCATCAAATATATACCAGAAGGAGAAGAGTGAAAGAGCAAAGAAACTAGAACCTATTTTGAAAGACAATGGCTAGGGTAGATCAAGTGCTTCTCAGATAAGGTCAAGTTAAAGGAGTTCATCATCACCAAGCCCTAATTATATGAAATGTTAAATGTTAAACATTTTATATGAAATCTAAGAAAATAAGATAAAACATATGAACAGTAAAATGACAGCAAACTCACAATTATTAATAACCACACCTAAAACAAAAACAAAAGCAAACTAAGCAAACAACTAGAACAGGGACAGAACCACAGAAATGGAGATCACATGGAAGGTTATCAACAAGAGAGTGGGAAGGGGAGAGAGGGGGAAAAGGTACAGAGAGTAGGTGGCATAGATGGTAGGTAGAAAATAGACAGGGGGAGGGTAAGAACAGTATAGGAAATGTGGAAGCCAAAGAAATTATACGTACAACCCCATGGACATGAATACTTCCCTAACCTGGTGGGGGGAAAAATCTTTCAGGAAGGAAAGAGAGTCCCAATCAAGATGAACTCAGAGACCCACCCCAAGACACGTGATAATTAAACTGGCAAAGGTAAAAGACAAAGACAGAAACCTAAAAGCAGCAAGAGAAAGACAGTTTGTTAACTACAAGAAAGCTCTATATGACTAATGTGACTGTCAGCTAATTTCTCAACAGACACATTTTAGGCCAGAGGGATAGGCATAAAATATTCAAAGTGAAAATATAACAAGAACCTACAACCAAGGCAGATCTAATGTAAGGCTATCATTTAAAATTTAAAGTGAAACAAAGAGCTTCCTAGAAAATAAAAGGCTAAAAATTTGTTTTAGCACTAAACAAGTATTACAAAAAATATTAAAGACACAGAAGAAGAAGGAAGAGAAGAAGAAGAACAAGAATAAAAAAAAAAACAAGAACAGGGAACAAGAGAAGAAAAATGAAGGAACATAGTTAAAACAATAAAATGGCAACAAATAATGTACCCATCAACAACCACTTTAACTATAAAGAGCTTAAATGTTCCTATCAAAGACATCAGATAGATGAATGAAAAACACAAGACCCATGTATACAAAATACCCATCTCAGAACAAAAGACACACATACACTAACAGTAAAGACATGGAAAAATATTTTATGCAAGTGGAAAGAGAAAAAAAAGCTGGTGTTGCAATATTTATATCTGCAAAAAAAAAAAGACTTTGAAACACAAGCAATAGTAGAGACAAATAAGAACACAACATAATTATAAAGGGAACAGCCCAAAAAGAGGATATAACCTTTATAAACATCTATAACCCAACACAGGAGTACCTAAATAGGTAAGGTGAATCTCAATGGACATAAAGGTAGAGAATAACAGTAATACAGTCACAGTAGGGAGTTTTAATATCAATGGATAGATCATCCAGACAAAAAATATCAAAAAAGAAACAGCTGCCTTAAATGGCACACTAGAGCATATGTATTTAATTGATATTTTTCAGAGCACTTTACACCAAAGAAAAAGAATATACATTCTTTTCCACTTAATAGAGCTTTCTCTAGGATAGACCACATGTTAGCACATGAAACATATCTCAATAAATTAAAAAAGACTGAAATAATTTCAAACATCTCCAAACCCAATGGTATAAACTAGAAAAAACACACACAAAAAACCTTCAGATACATACAAACACATGAAAGCTAAATAACATGTTACTAAACAATGAATAGGTTAACAATAAGATTATAGAAGAAAACAGGAATTACAGACAAATAAAAATGAAAACAAAATACACAAAAAGCTCTGGGAAACAGCAAAAAAAGTCCTGAGAAAGAATTCATAGCAGTGCAAGCCTACCTTGGGGGAAAAACTCATAAATAAGCTAGAAACTAGAAAAAGAACAACAAACAAAGCTCAGAGTGAGTAGAGAGAACAAAGTAATAATTGCTTGAGCAGAAATAAACAAAATAAAATCTAAAAAGCAACACAAAACAATAAAATCAAGAGCTGAGTATTTGAAAAGATTTAAAAACCCATAATAAGAATCATTAACAAAAAGAGACAGAACCCAAATAAATGAAATTTGAAATGAAATAAGCGAAGCAACAACTGACACCAAAAAAACACAATAGGTGATAAAAATATATATAATGAACACCTGTGTACCAACAAAGGGGACCATCTGAAAAATGGATAATTTTTAAAAACCATACAATCTTCTAAAAACAATTAAAAAGCAACAAGAAACCTGAGCAGGCTGATCCCAACTAATGAAATCATAGCAATAAAAAAAATTCCCCAGTAAACAAAAGTCCTGAACTGAATAACTTACAGGTGAAATTTACTAAACATTCAAGGAAGAACTAATATCTGTCCTTTTCATAATATCCCAAAAATTTCAAGAGGTAAGACTCCTTGCTTGTTTGTTTTGTTGATCGGGTTCCACTTACAGGTGAGATCATATGGTATTTGTCTTTCATCACCTGGCTTATTTCACTTAGCATAATGTTCTCCAGTTCTACTCATGCTAAATACAACCAGAGACACTGAAATAAAGAACAAGCTGACTGTAACCAGACAGGAGGGTTGAGAGGGATAATGGGAGACAAAAGGGAGAGGGCCATCAAGGAACATGTATAAAGAACACATGGACGAAGCCAGAAGGGATAGGTTCAAGCAACGATGGAAGGCAGGGATGGGTGGGGCCAGGGGCCATGGTTGGGTGAGAATGGAGACAGCTGTATGTGAAAAACAATAAATTTTTTTAAAAATTTAAAAAAGAGGGAAGACTCCTAAGCTCATTTTACTGGGTCAGTATTAACCTAATCTCAAGCCTTTTTAAGAAAGAAGTTGTAAGTACTTTCCTCTAAGAAAGAAATTATAATACCCCTGATGAAAATAGGTGCAAAAATTCTCAATGAAATATGTGGAAACCAAATCAAGCAGTATAATAAATAGATCATGCACAGTGATCAAGTGGGATTTATTCCTGAGATGCAAGTTTGGTGAAATATTTGCGAATCAATTAATGTTTTTAATTACATAATCAAATATTCATCACATAATCACAACCAAAAATGGCAATCATATGATTACTTCAATAGTTACAGAAAAAGAATGTGGAATAATTCAGTGCCATTTATTATAAAACCTCTCAGCAAAGTGGTTATAAAGGGAACATACCTTAACATAATCAAGGCCATATATGATAATCCCATAGTCAACATCATACTTAATAGGCAGAAATTTCAGAATTTCTGAATAACAGAATTCTTAATAACAGAATTTCCTCTAAGATTGGGAACAAGGCAGGGATGTCGGCTTTCGCCAATCTTATCTGACATAATATTGAAAGTCCCAGTAGCATCATTCAGACAAGAAAAAGAAATAAAACACATAAAATTTGGAAAGGAAGAATTAAAACTATCATTACCCGAAGATGACATGACACTTGGGTATTCAGGCCTGTATGATTTCACCAAGAAACTACTAGAACTGACAAATCAATTCAGTAATGTAGCAGGATACAAAATTAGTACTTAGAAATTGGTTGCATTTTTATATACCAATAATGAACTAACAAAAGGCAAAACTAAGAAAACAATTCCATTTACAATCACATTTAAAAATAACTAAAAATAAATTTAACCAAGTAGGTGAAAGACCTATACATGGAAAACTATAAGATACTGAGGAAAGAAATTGATGAAGACACAAATAAATGGAACCCTATACTGTGTTCATGAATAGGAAAAATTAATGTCATTAAAATGTCCACAGTATCCAAAGCAATCTATAGACTCAACTCAATTCCTATCAATATACCAGTGTTTTTTTTACAGAACTAGAATAAATATCCAAACAATAAACATGGAACCACAAAAGACCCCAAGTAGTCTCAGCAAAGTTGAGAAAGAAGAATAATCTTGGCAGTGTCACACTATACAATACTAAACTATGCTAAAAGACCCCAGTAATCAAAACAGTTAGTGCTGGCACACACACACACACACACAAAAGGTCATATAGCTGAAAGTATCAGAATTGAGAATCCCAAAACAAACCCACACCTCTACAATTTTAATATATGACGAATGAGGAAAGAATATACAATCGGGTAAAAAGACTCTATTCAATAAATGGCATTGGGGAAATTAGAAAGATACAAGCCAAAAAAAAAAACCCCTGAAGCTTGAAAACCTCCTTACACAATAGAAGAATAAACTTAAAATGGATTAGGGGAAGTAAAACTGTAGGAAACTGTTCTGCATGGCTTTTGCCCAGCTCCCACTTGGAGATGCACAGGACCCACGCCCACGGATAGGTTCTCCCATGGGGAATCAGGCCTGCAATGTGTCTCGCCTGCTTTGAGTCTTGCTTTTGCTAAAAAAACTCCCTAACCCTGAATTGAGACAGCAAGTGCTTACTGTAACTTCCTAAGATCCATACTAAACCTTCCAAGGATGAGTGTAACCAGTTCAGCTACTTTTCCCTTTTCATTTGCAAATAACCCTCTTCTGTGATGTGATTAGTGGCATTGGCTCCTTTGTTGTCTGTAAAATGTAACCACCGAAAGCCAGCTGGGATATAGTAAATAAGGACCATCATGTAATGTGCCCAGAGATAAAATAAAGGCCTGTCATGGCGGAAGCCACAGCTTTTTGCTCACCTTGAGAGCAATGCTGCTTGCCCTTTTTTTCCACAGGACTCAGTAGTCCATGTGAATGTCTCTCCCACATCCACAATATTGCAGACCCCACAAGCAGGGGTCTGCATCATAAAACTGTAACCGTTTGCAGATGACATGACCGTGTACATAGAAAACCCTATAAACTCCAACAAAAAACAACTCAACCTAATGAATGAATTTAGCAAAGCAACAGAATACAAAATATTTTATAATTTTAGAACAAATATTTCAAAATCTTATATGGAACCATAAACAACCCTGAATAGCCTCAGCAACTTTGGGAAAGAGGAACAAAGTAGGAGGGATCACAATAACTGATATCAAACTATATTATAAGGCAACAGTAATCAAAATAGTCTGGTATGGAATAAGAATGGACACAAAGGCCAATGGAACAGAACAGAGAGCAAAGAAATAAACCCATGTAATTATGATCAATTAATATTTGACAAAGGGGGCAGGAACATAAAATAGAGTAAAAATAGCCTCTTCAATAAATGGTGTTAGGAGATCTGGAAAAGTACATGTTTCATGTACATTTTCATAAAACATGTTCCATAAAATACAAGTTCAATAAAATTATTTATTTAACTTTTGTTCAAGTACAGTTTTCTTTCTTGTATTCCCAGGTATTCACAAGTTCAATAAAATTAAACAAGACCACCAACTTACACCATACATCAAAATAAATTCATGATGACTCTGGCTGATGTGGTTCATTGGATTGAGCACTGGCCTGCAAACCAAAGGGTTAGTCATTTAATATCCAGTCAAGGACACATGCCTGGGTTGCAGGTCAGGTGCCTAGTAGGAGGTGCATGAAAGGAAAGTACACATTGATGTTCTTCTACCTGTCCTCTCTCCCTTCTACTCTCTCTAAAAATAAATAAATAAAATATTTTAAATAATACAAATAAAAAATACACTCAAGATGGATGAAAGACTTAAATACAAGTCCTGACACCATAAAAAGTCCAAGAGGAGAACATAGGCAGGAAAAATTCAGATATCCCCCTCAGCAATATTTTCACTGATGCATCCCCTAGGGCAAGGGATACAAAGGACAGAATAAACAAATGAGACTACATCAAATTAATAAACTTCTGCACAGCTAAAGAAAAAACAGCAAAATGAAAGAGGACCAACTTTATGGGAAAACTAATTTGCCAACGATACCTCAGGCAAGGGTCTAATCTCCAAAATATATAAAAACTCAACATAACTCCACACCAGGATGACAAACAATCCAATTTAAAAATAGGTAAAGGATCTGAACAGACACTTCTCTAAGGCAGATAGATGTACGAGGGCCCATAGACACGGGACAAAACACTCAGCATCACTAGCCGTTAGGGAGATGCAATTAAAACCACAATCAGATAACATTTTCCACTGGTCAGAATGACCATCAACAAACAAGAAGTACTGGTAAGGTTGTGGAGAAAAGGGAATCCTACTACATTGTTGGTGGGAACGTAGACTATAATCAAAATAGTCTGGTATGGCATAAGACTATGGAACACAGTATGGAATATCCTCAAAGACTAAAGATGGATGTGCCACTCTTTAGAATAAGAATAAATTTAAAATGGATTAAAGACTTAAATGTAAGACTCTAAATTATAAAAACAGGAGAAAACATACGCAGTAAAATCTCTCACATTTCTTGTAGTAATATGTTTTCTATCTCCTTGAAAAAGAAAAACAAAAGAACAAAGTAAACATGAAGACTAAATAAACTAAAAAGGTTTTGCACAGAAAAGGAAACCATCAAAAATGAAAGGATAAACTACTCTATGGGAGAAGATATTTACCAATGATTCGTCTGAAATGGGTTAATATGAAAATGTATAAAGAACATGTACTACTAAACAAAAACAATAAAACAAGTTAATAAAATAGACTGATGATAAAATTTATTTTATTAATCATCATTTTATTTATTTTAAGTTAATAAAATGTCTACTGATGATCTCAGTAGAAATTACTCTAAAGATGACATACCGATGGCCAATGGCCATGAAAAGATTCTAAATGCCACTAATCATTAGAAAAATACAAATTAAAACCACAATGAGATATCACCTCACAACTGTCAAAATGGCTACCTTAAATAAATCAACAAAAAGCAAATGTTGAGGAATATGGGAATGAAGACTAGTGCACCTACTATGGAAAATAGTGTGAAGGTTCTTCAAGAAATTAAAACTGGTACTCCCTTATGACCTTGCTATTCTACTTCTAGGTATATATCCAAAGAAATACAAAACAGGAATTCAAAAAATATGGTCTCCCCTTTGTTCATTACACTATTCACAATAGCCAAGATATGAAAGCAACCCAATTCCCATGATAGACAAATGAATTTTTAAAAAAGCTGTGGGGGTTAGAAGATGGCAGTGAGGCAAGTGGAAGCTTCACCCACTTGCCCATGCACCGAAAGGGGACACCTGGCTGATCTTCTGACGAACAAAGTGAACAGCAAATGGAATCCCAACTTGAATGAAGTTTGGAAGTCAGCAGAGGACATTAAAAAAAGGACAGTAAGGAAATTTTGTAGGCAAATGGGAAGGTCGCCGTGCCCCTGAACCTGGGACTGTGGCATGGCAGCTGTAGTCCTGGTCCCTGCTGCCCTATGAGTTTTGGAGGAGAGCCATGTCAGTGATTCCAACTTCTCAACTCCCTCCCCTCCCAGAGAAGAAAAGCCAGTCCCTCCTAGGAGAGACCTGGATGCTTCAAGTCACTGGGGGGAAAAGATGCAGTGGGAGACATACAGCAGGGGGCATTCACCACATTGGACTGTGGTTGCTGGTTAGGACAGTACCAGAGAAACTGGAGAGGAGGGAGAAACCTGGATATGGAAGAAGAGCTGAGCCACAATGGACCTTGACCCAGAGTCTTGGGAATGGTCAGAAAGTTGGGCTGTGTGGAAAGTTGGGAGCTTGTTAAGAATGGCAGCCTGCAGCCAAGGGAAATTTTCTAAAAAAAAATGGCACCAGGCCCCTGTACAAGGACCTCTCCCTTGCAGTAACTGGGTCAGTGAAGAGGAGAAGGGGCACTGCAGGGACTGATCAGAGGAGGGCAGCAAGAGCTCAAAGAGTTAGCAGAATCCAGAGAGACATAATTTAATAGAGGAACTGAACTACCTGAAAGGGACTTTGAGAGTGCACAGCACCCAGGCCAGCAAAGAAAGAGGAGGAAGGGTTTGAATTGCTCCTAATCAGTGTACCTCATGGGTAGCACAACATGATGGATTAAAGGCGCCAGCCTGGCTCAAATGGACAGTGGGGACAGCACAGCACTAAGAGGACTTGGGCTGAAGGCTGTGCACCTGTGAATACAACAGCATCCTCCTGAAACAACAGGAAAGGAGAAAGTGAAGTCCAACCCCCCTTTGTCTGCAACATCAAGAAAGACAAGCAGAGCCCTAGCTGGTGTAGCTCAGTGGATTAAGTGCGGGCCTTCGAACCACAGGATCGAGGTTTGATTCCCAGTCAGGGCACATGCCTGGGTTGCAGGCCAGTTTCCGGTTCCCGGTTCCTGGCAGGGGACAAATGAGAGGCAACCATACATTGATATTTCTCTCTCTCTCTCCTTCCCTTCTTCTCTAAGATAAATAAATAAAATCTTTAAAAAAAGAAAGACAAGCAGAACTCCCTTGGTGGGTTTAAAGTCTGCAGATGGCTTTAATTCCCCCAATTGTGAGGCAATAAGACCTGGAGATGTGAAAGGACCAACAAAAGACCCAGAGAGAGATCAGAAGGCTAATGTCAATAACTGAGAAACTGAGACAAAATTTTTTTGTTCTCCTACAGAACTTGCATTTTATTTTTAACTAATTTTTATTATTGTTTCCTTATTTTTAATTCTTTCATTTTAATATTTTTATCTCTCTTCTTTCTGTTTAGTGTTCTTCATTTTGTTTCCTTGATTTCATTATTTGGATGGTTTTCTTTGTTCTCCCTATCACATTGCATTTTAATTTTTCTTCTCTCACTTTACTCATATTCCAATAATGCACTACTCTTGGCTTTTTACTTTCTATTCTTTTTGATTAGTTCATATATTTCTAGTCATATTATTTTTGTTCCTATATTATTATAAATACTTGTTTTTCCATATTATTGTAAATCCTACACAGCATCCCTCCCTGGTCCTGGTCCATTTTACTATCTTCCTAAGCTTTATTACTTTTGTGGTTAACTTCATTCTCTCACACACTATGCTTGTGTATCTTACACTGAGAGTGTGAGATACACACTCTCAGTGTATCTCACCATCTAACCTCACACAAATGCTCTGTGTTCTGGATTCAGCTCACATTCTTTCTCTACTCTAATGAGAGTATTACCTATTTTTCACCTTCTATAAAAAGTTTCCAGTTGAGTGAAAATTACAGTTATCAGTGTATTCCTCCAAAGGATCTCCTGTCTGCTCCTTACTTGTTTGGTACTTTAAATCCCACAGAATACCCTTCCACTGTCTTATTCCATTTCACCTTTGCCCTGCCACTGATCACAAGATGGGTGTTGTGAACACTAGTAAATTCACTGGAAGAGAGAAGCCACTAACAAAGGAACACCAATGGGTAAATGACAAGTACAACAGAGAGCCCACACAAACGGAAGAAAGGCATTCAGAAATGAGATAAAACAGACCACACCACTGAATTCCATAGAACTCCTACCATAGAAGTTAACCCTACAAAGACAGATAGCAAAGCAGAGCATCAGGAATCACAGAAACAAACAAAAAAGTAACCAAAAATGGGGAGACAAAAAAAAAAACAGCCTGCAATTGAAAGGAATGGAAAACTCCCCACTAAAATAGCTAAATAAAATGGAGGCAAGCAAACCATTAGATATATAATTCAAAAGAATGGTTATAAAGATCCTCAGGGAACTCACATACAGCTACAAGGAACTGAGTAAGAACTACAACAGTATGAAAAAGGAAAAAGAAACCACAAACAAGAACCAGGAAGAAATGAAGAATACAACTTCTGAAGTTAAAAAAAATCACTAGAAGAGATTACAAACAGGCTGGATGAAGCAGAGGAGAAAATGAGTGAGCTGGAGGAAAAAGGTAGAAAGAAACATCCAGGTAGAGCAGCTGCACACAAAAAAAAGATTTAAAAAATATAAAGACAGATTTAGGGAACTGCAAGACAACATGGAAAGCAACAACATTTGAATCACAGGTACACCACAACGAGAAGAAAAGGAGCAAGAGATAGAAACTCTGTTTGAAAAATAATGACAGAAAACTTTCCAATCCTAGAGAAAGGGAAAAAACCTGTAAGTTTAGGAAATACAGAGGTTCCCATCAAAATGAACCCAAGAGGCCTACAACAAGAACAATCAGAATTACACTGCCAAGTTCTAAAAACACAGAGAGAATCTTAAAGACATCAAGGAAGAAACAGAGTAACAGGCAAGGGAGTTCCAATAAGGCTAGTAGCTGACATGTCAATATACACACTAAGGCCAGAAGAGAATGGCAAAAAATATTCCAAGTAATGAATAGCAAAGGCCTACAACCAAGACTACTCTACCCAGTGAGGCTCTCAATTAAAATGGAAGACAATTATATTGCATTCTCAGACAAAAGAAAGCTGAAAGAATACTCCTCCACCAAACCAGCACTGTAAGACATGTTAAAGGGACTGCTAAAAGAAGACAAAGAGTGAGAGACAGTGGAACACAGGTACAAAGAGGGGAGTAAACAATAACCTATTAATAATAGCCTTAAATGTTAATGGATTAAATGTTCCAATCAAAAGGCATAAGGTAGCTGAATGGATAAGAAATCATGATCCAAAAATATGATGCCTAGAAGAGACCCACATCAGAAAAAAAAAAGACCTACGCAGACTGAATGTGAAGGGTTGGAAGAAAAACATTCCTAGGAGATGGAGAAGTGAAAAAAGGAGGGGTAGCAATGCTTATATCAGATAAACTAGACTTCAAAACAAAAACCATAAAGACCCAGAAGGATACTTCATAATAACCAAGGGAAGAATCCATCAAGAAATATAAACCTTATAAACATAAATGTACCCAACATAGGAGCATACTGTGGAGGGTCAAGCAGGATAAGGTGTGCAAAGGGAGTTGGAAGCAGGCCTCGGGGTCAGCGCAGATGCCCTAGGCCACGGGAGACTGCCTGATAGATTGTTGTAAGGAAAAAATGACTTGGCTGCTTGCTATATCACTGTACCAAGAAGGAGCAGCAAATGTTCTTAAAAAATAAAATGTACCGAGCCTTGTGGTTTGTCTTTCCCATGCTCTTCTTCAAAGCTTACTCAATGTATACAGCCTGACTTCACCAATAAATAGTTCCTTCCTCTGCATCCCAGAGAAGGGACTCCACCTGACCCTGCTTTGACTCTGTCTCTTTATTTCTCAATCCCCCTTCGCCTTCCCTCAGGATCTGACTGCTCTAGCTGCACTGGTCACAGCACATCCAAATACATAAGGGAAATATTGGAGAACTTCAAGGACATAAACAGCAGCACATTTATACCAGGGTATTTTAACACTGCACTGTCAAAAATGGATAGATCTTCTAAACAAAATAAGAATAAAGATATCGCAGGATTGAATAATGCCTTAGACTGAATGCACTTAACTAATATATATATAGAACATTTCATCCCAAAGAAACAAAGTAAAGTTCTTTTCAAAGGCACATGGAACATTTCCAAAGACAGGTCATATAATAGGCCACAAAACAAATTCAAGAAAATTAAAATTAAATCAAGCATTTTCTAGGACCACAAAGGCTTGAAACTAGAAACCACCCTTAAGGAAAAAAATAAAAACCCTCAAATTTAAAGAGATAGGGGGAGCCACCACTGCCGCTACGCCCGGGGTCCAGAGGCTTTCCACTGCGGCCAGTGCTGGGGGTGTGTGCAACAGAGGACTCATCAGGAGCCTGGCACCCAGCAGATCTGCAATGGACTGTGGGAGCCTCCAGGCTGCCTGCGGGGTCCTAGGAAGAGAGCTGGCTATCTCCCTCCCCATCTACTTGGGGCTTGGAGGCACCAGGCAGAGACCTGTTTGCCTAGGTTTGCAGGGAGGGTGGCAAGGACAGGGGGACATGTTCAGTTGCGATCTGTGTGATCGCCAGCCCGCCAGCCTGCCAGGCCAGCCAAGGCGATTTCAGAGGAGCATTGTCATAACCGGTGGGGCTGGGGATTGGGCTGGGCTGAGAGGCAGGCTTTCTGGAGAAGTTTTTATTGGAAAGTGGACTGAGGTGTTCTGAGAAGGCAGCTTGCCTTGCTTCTCACCCAGCCAAAGGACTGGGAAGGACCTTACAAGATCCCATAGGACCCAGGCAGCCTGCAGGGTGTGCGGGAGCATGCACCCCAGTCTGATAGCCTGGCTGACCCACATGTGCACATGCGCATATAACCCAGCCCACAGAGAGGTCCTGCTGAAACCAGAAAAAACAGATGGGACAGTTTGAAACAAACAAGGAAGGGTGTTTTTTTTTAAACTTTTTTTTGCATGTAACCATTCATTTATTTGTTAATCACTTTTTCTCATAGATAGGCAAAGTAAAATCTGCAGTCACTGTTTAAACTTTTTTAAAACTTTTTTTTCAGTAATTGCATTAATTGTATTAATTTTATTATTGCTTTATCTTTCAATACTTTGTTCCTCTCCTTTCTTTTTTCCTGTTTTAGTCCTTCTTCCTTACATCTCAAACTTATCGCTTTTTCCTCCCTTTAACTGCCCTTTTATTTTATGTTTGTTTGTTTGTTTGTTTGTTGCTTTCTATAACACTGTAAATACTTCACAACACATCTCTCCGTTCTTAGCCCACATTACAGGTATCTGAATTCTAATACTCTAGTGATTAACTCCATTTCTTAAATGCTACACCTACTTCCTATTCTTTACTCTCAACTTACCTCAAAATTTTACCGCCCACAACTTCACTGTTTTCTAGATCCAACTCACAAGCCTTCCCTCCCCAACAAGACACTGATCTTTGGTCCACCCTTTCTTAAAAGTGGCAAGTTGGGTTGAAAAATCATAGTTAACACTATATATAGGCTAAGTATCTTCTATCTCTTCTCTACCGATGACTGTTAATATTATAAAGTATTCTCATGCTGTCATAAACCATTTTGCCTCCCTCTCCAACTGATCACACACACATGTGCAAAGAAGTAGGAGGAAGTAGAGAACATCAAGATACCTGCAGATGACTGCACCACCGAATTTCACAGATATTCTACCACAGAAGTTCACACCATAAACCCAGGGAGTCAGAACAGATCAATTTAAGAAGCTGAGGCTAACAAGAAGAGACTCACACACAATGGTTAGACAAAGAAACAATCCCCAAATGGGAGAAAAGGTGGAAGCCTCACAAAGAATGTTAGATGAAATAGAGGCAAAGTCAAGTATCAGATATTGAATTCAAAGCACTAGTTATCAGAAAATTCAAAGAGGTCACAATGAGCTACCAGAAACTAGAGGGGAGCTATCAGAAACTAGAGGGGGGCTACAATGAGCTCTCCGCAAACTATATCAACATGAAAAAGGAAATAGAAACTATCAGAAAAAGTCAAAAGAAAATTAAGAATACAATTTCTGAACTGCAGAATAGAGTAGAAAGAATGAAAAGCAGGATCGAAGAAGCAGACAATTGGATCAGCGAATTGGAGGACAAAGTGGAAAGAAACTCCCAGAAAGAGCAAGAAAAGGAAAAAAGGCCCAGAAAGACTGGAGAAGGATTAAGAGAAATGCAAGACAATATGAAACGTAATAATATCCGAATAATAGGAATACCAGAAGGAGAATAAGAAGAACAAGGGATACAAAACCTATTCAAAAGAGTAATGATGGAATATTTCCCAAATTTGATGACAGAAAAACTCACATGAATACGGAAATCACAGAGAGTCCCAATCAAGAGGAAATCAAAGGCGCACTTCAAGACACATCCTCAGTAAAATGCCAAAATTCCAAGGGAAAGAGAGAATGTTAAATCCAGAAAGGGAGAAAAAGGAAGTAACATAGAAGGGAGAACTAATAAGGTTAGCTACTGACTTCTCCAAGGAAATACTCCAAGCAAGAAGAGAATGGCAAGAAATATTCCAAGTAATGAGAACCAGAGGCCTACAACAAAGGCTAGTTTAACCAGCAATGCTATCAATCAAGATAGAAGGTCAAATAAAAAGCTTCCAAGACAAGAGAAGTCTAAAAGAATATGCCTCCACCAAACCAGCTCTACAAGAAACACTAAAATGACTGCTTTAAGGAAAGGAAGAAAAAGAGAGACAGACAGGAACTCAGGGACACAAATGGCAATGAATAAGTACCTATCAATAATAACCTTAAATGTAAATGGTTAAATGATCCAATCAAAAGACATAGAATAGCTGAATGGATAAGAAAGCATGACCCACACATATGCTGCCTACAGGAGACCCAACTCAGGACAAAAGATCATCACAGACTAAAAGTGAAAGGCTGGAAATAAATTTTCCAAGCAAACGAACAGGAAAAAAAAAAAAGCCAGGGTAGCAATTCTAATATCAGACAAAAGAGACTTCAAAAAAAGGGCCATAAAGAGAGACCAAGAAGGTCACTTCATAATACACCAGGGATGAATCCACCAAGAAGACATTAAAACCATAAATATATACACACCCAACATAGGAGCACCCAAATATATACAGAAAATCTTACAGGACTTCAAGAAAAATATTGACAGCAACACAATTATAATTGGGGATTTTAACACCCCCACTGCCAAAAATAGATAGATCTTCCAAACAAAATATCAACAAAGATACTGTGGCATTAAACAACACCCTAAATAAAATGGACTTGACTGATATATATATAGAGCCCTTCATCCCAAAGAAGCTAAATACACATTCATTTCAAATGCACATGGAACATTTTCAAAGATAGACCACAGGACAGAACACAAAACATGCCTCAACAAACTCAAGAAATCTGAAATCATACCAAGCATTTTCTATGACAACAAGTGACTGAAATTAGAAATGAAGCTCAAAGAAAAAACAAACCCAAAACACCCAAAATCATGGAGACATAATTGTATGCCATTAAACAATGAATGGGTCAAGAATGAAATTAGGGAAGAAATCAAAAAGTTTCTGGAAACAAATGAAAACTAACTGACAACAACACAAAACTTATGGGACCCAGTAAAGGCAGTCCTGAGAGGGAAGTTCATAGCAATACATGCCTACCTAAAGAAGATAGAAACATTTCAAAAAAACAATCTAACACTATGCCTGCAAGAACTCGAGCAACGACAACAAAGAGATCCCAGAGCAAGTAGAAGGAAGGAGAGAACCAAGATCCCAGCAGAATTAAATGACATAAAGACTAAAAACACAATTCTAAGAATCAATGAATCCAGGAGAAGATAAAGAAAATAGACAAGCCTTTAAGTAGGCTCATCTAGAATAGACAAGAGAAAAAACAAATAAATACAATCAGAAATGAAAGAGGAGAAATTACAGCTGATATCGCAGATATATAAGAGATCATAAGAAATTACTATGAAGAACTGTATATGAAGATATTGGCAAATCACATCCAAAAATACATCAAACAGATCATACATCATGACCAAGTGGGATTCATCCCAGGTATGCAAGGATGGTTCAATATTTGCAAATCAGTACATGTAATACATCACATAAATAAAAGCAAGGACAAAAACCACATGATCATATCACTAGACTCGGAAAAAGCTTCTGATAAGGTACAACACCCATTTATGATAAAGGCACTCAGCAAAGTGGGAATAAAGGGAGCATTACTCAATATAATAAAGGCCATATATGAGAGACCTACAGGCAACATCATACTCAATGGTAGAAAACTAAAAGCGTTTCCACTAAGATCAGGAACAAGACAAGGTTGTCCACTTTCACCACTTCTATTCAATATAGTATTGGAAGTTTTAGTCTCAGCGATCAGAGAAGAAAAGGAAATAAAAGGCATTCAAATCGAAAAGGAGGAAGCAAAACTGTCATTGTTTGCAGATGACATGATAGTGTACATGGAAAAGCCTATAGACTCTACCAAAAAACTGCTCAAACTAATAAATGAATTTGGCAAAACAGTGGGTTACAAAGTCAATATCCACAAAGCAAAGGCATTTTCATATGCTAACAGTGAATCAGCAGAAGCAGAAATCAAGAAAAAAATCTCGTTCGATAGAGCAAAAACAAAAATAAAATATCTGGGAATAAATCTAACCAAGGAGGTAAAAGACCTGTATACAGAAAACTACACAACACTGAAGAAAGAAACCAAGGAAGACACAAACAAATGGAAACATATACCATGTTCATGGATTGGAAGAATTAACATCACCAAAATGTCCATACTATCCACAGCAATTTACAGATTTAATGCAATACCTATTAAAGTACAATGGCATATTTCACAGACATAGAACAAAAAGTTTAAAAATTTACATGGAATCATAAAGGACCCCGAATAGCAGCTGCAATGTTGAGAAAGAAGAACAAAGTAGGGTGGATCACAATACCTGATATCAAACTGTATTACAAGGCCACTCTAATTAAAACAGCCTGGTACTGGCATAAAAACAGGCACATAGACTGATGGAACAGAACAGAGATCTCAGAAATAAACAGAACTCTCTACAGTCAATTAATATTCAACAAAGGGGGCAGTAAAGTAAAATGGGGTAAAGATAGCCTCTTCAACAAATGTTGTTGAAAGAACTGGATAGCTATGTGCAAAAAAATGAAACTTGAGCACCAACTTACACCATACACTAAAATAAATTCAAGGTGGATAAAAGACTTAAATGTAAGCCATGGCACCATTACAGTCCTAGAGTAGAACAATGACAGGAAAATCTCAGATATTTCACACGGTAACATTTTTACTGATATGTCCCCTAGAGCAAGGGACATAAAGGAAAGAATTAACAAATGGGATTTCATCAAAATAAAAAGCTGCTGCGTGGCTAAAGAAAATAGTATTAAAGTAAAAGGACAACCAACTGTGTGGGAAAACATATTTGCCAATGATACCTCAGACAAGTTTTTTTTTTATTTTTTTAAATTTATTTAACTATTTTTCAAGTACAGTTTTCTGTCTATTACTCCCATCTCATTCCACTCCCCCCCATGCTCCCCTGCTTCCTCCCATTTCCACCCTTCTCAGTTGTCCATGTATCCTTTATATATGTTCCTCTAAATCCCTCCCCTATTTCCCCGAAATTCCCTCCCCTCTTCCCTCTGGTCACTGTCAGCCTGCTCTCTATTTGAGTGTCTTTGGTTATATTTTGCTTGCTTGTTTGTTTTGTTGTTTAGATTCCTGTTAAAGGTGAGATCATATGGTATTTGTCCTTCAACACCTGGCTTATTTCACTCAGCATAATGCTTTCCAGTTCCATCCATGCTGTTGCAAAAGGTAGGAGCTCCTTCTTTCTTTCTGCAGCATAGAATTCCATTGTGTATATGTACCATAGTTTTTTGATCCATTCATCTACTGACGGGCACCTAGGCTTCTTCCAACTCTTGGCTATTGTAAATTGTGCTGCTGTGAACATTGGGGTGCATATGTTCTTTGGGACTGGTGTTTTAGGGTTCTTAGGATACAATCCTACCAGTCGAATTTCTGGGTCAAAAGACAGGTCCAATTTTAGTTTTCTGAGAAAATTCCATACTGTTTTCCATAATGGTTGTACCAGTCTGCAATCCCACCAACAGTGGACCAGAGTCCCCTTTTCCCCACACCCTCTCCAACATATGTTGCTTATTGCTTTGTTTATGATAGCCATTCTCGCCGATGTATAGTGGTATCTCATTGTGGTTTTAATTTGCATCTCTCTGATAGCAAGGGATATTGAGCATCTCTTCATGTGTCTCTGGATCCTCTGTATGTCCTCCTTGGAGAAGTGTCTTTTCCCTATATTTTAATTGGGTTAGTTGTCATACAAGGGTTTAATCTCCAAAATACACAAAGAACTTACATGACTCCACTCTAAGAAGACAAGCAACCCAATTAAAAAATGGGCAAAGGACTTAAGAGACATTTCTCCATGGAGGACGTACAGAGAATCCAAAGTTACATGAAAGGATGCTCGATATCGCTAGCTATCAGAGAGATGCAAATTAAAACCACAACGAGATACCACTTTACACCGGTGAGAATGGCTATCATAAACAAATCAATAAACAACAAATATTGGAGAGGTTATCGGGAAAGGGGGACTCTAGTTCACTCTTGTTGGAATTGCAGACTGGTGCAACCATTATGGAAAACAGTATGAAATTTTCTTAGAACACTAAAATTGGACCTGCCTTTTGACCCAGAAATTCCACCCCTGGGATTATATCCTAAGAACCCTAAAACATCAATCCCAAAGAACCTATGCACCCCATTGTTCATAGCAGAACAACTTACAATAGCCAAGAGTTAGAAGCAGCCTAGGTGCCTATCAGTAAATGAATGGATTAAAAAACTATGGTGCATATACACAATGGAATTCTATGCAGTATAAAGGAAGAAGGAGCTTTTACGTTTTGCTACAGCATGGATGTAACTGGAAAGCATTTTGCTGAGTGAAGTAAGCCAGGTGTTGAAGAACAAATACCATGTGATCTCACCTTTAACAGGAAGCTAACCAACAAAACAAAACAAGCAAGCAAAATATAACCAAAGACACTGAAATAGAGAACAGGCTGACAGTGACCAGAGGGAAGAGAGGAGGGAATTTCAGGGGAAATAGGGGAGGGATTTAGAGGAACAAATATAAAGGATATATAGACAACAATTAAGAAGGTTGGTAATGGGAGGGAGGGGGAACATGGGGGCATGTGTTGAGATGGGTATAATAAGCAGAAAACTGGACTTAGAAAATAATTAAATAAATTTTAATAAATAAATTAATTAATTAATAAAGAGATTGAATAGCATGCTATTAAACAGTATATGGGTTAATAATGAGATCAAGGGAAAAATAAAAAAGGTTTTGGAAAAAATGAAAATGAACACACAACATTCCAAAACTTATGAGACACAGCAAAGGCAGTCCTGAAAGAGAAGATCATACTGATACAGGCCTATGTAAAAAAGATAGACACATTTCATATAAAAAACCTACCCCTACATCTGCAAGAACTGGAGGAACAACAACAAAAAAAATCTCTTGTAGAAATCTACAAATCCCAAGTAGAAAATTTCTACAAATCCCAATTAGAAAAAGGAAATAACCAAGATCATAGAAAAAAATAAATGACATAGAAACTAAAACAACAATCCAAAGGATCAATAAATGCAGGGGCTGGTTCTTTGAAAATATAAACAAAATTGACAATTTTGTTTATCAAAACAGGCTCATCAAGAAAAAAGAGAGAGGACCCAATAAGCACACTCAGAAATAAAAGAGGAGAGATTACAGCTGATACCAAGAGATACAAAGAATGGTAAGAAATTCCTAAGAACAACTGTATGCCAAGAAATTTGAAAACAAGGGTAAAATGGACAATTTCTAAAAACTATATAATCTTCCATACTTAATGAAATATAAACAGAAAGCCTGAACAGACTAATAACAGCAGGTGAAATCAAAGCAGTAGTGAAAGAACTCCCACCACACAAAAACCCTGGACCAAAGGTTTCACAGGAGAATTTTACAGAACATTTAAGGAGGAGCTAACCCCTAACTTTCACAATATATTCAAAAAGATCCAAGAAGATGAAAGACTCCCAAACTCATTTTATGAAGCAATATCACCCGAATTCTTAAATCAGATAAAGACTCAAAAAAGAAAGAAAAATGCAGGCCAATATTGCTGATAAACACAGATGCTAAAATCTTCAACAAAAGACTGGCAAGCCACATCCATTAATACATTAAAAATATCACACACCATAATCAAATGAGATTCATTTCATTAATGCATTTCATTATTGTACAATATTCAATATTCACAATCAATAAACATAATATACCACATAAACAAAAGCGAGGAAAAAAATCACATGATCATATTAATAGATGTAGAAAAAGCATTTGATAAGTTGCAGTGCCCATTTATGATAACAAATACTCAGCAAAATGGTAATAGTGGGAGCACTCATCAAAATAATAAAGGCCATATAGGAGAGACCTATAGCCAACATCATAGTTCCTAATTAAGGAGTAACCAGTTGGAATAGTTGTGTTCAAAGAAACAATCTGAGGGAAAGCCTTACAAGGAACAAAAATGGCATTAATTTTTGAGGGCTTCCTCTACCTTTTATTCTTAGATTCCATTCTCAGTTCAACAGAGCAGAGCTACATATTACTCGTACATTTGTTTGAGTAATATGAAGGGCTAGTAGAATAGATTCTTCCTGATCTTCTGGTCTACTATTTAGAAAAGCCATTGTCTAGCCATAGTGAAAGAATCCTTGAAGATTCTAACAAGATTTATTTATCAGAAGGCATAACTTCTGAAAAATTGAAGCCATGTTGTATTTTTCTTTGGGGCTTAAGAGACCTACATCAGTACCCCTTTTTAATGTATTTTATGCTCACTTGCCCATTCTGCTCTCAACAGAAATAGTCTTTTTGCTGTATACTCATAGATTAGGGTATGAATTGCAGTTTCCATTTTTAAGAGAGAAGAAAAGAAAAATAGAAAACCTTTTCTTGTTTCTTGGGTGTGTTTATTTCTGAAAGCTCCACTCGAACTATCTAATTCAAAGGTTTAGTGATCTTCAAAGACATTTTCTATATTATAATCTGGGGAAGAGGAGGCAGAATTCTACATACTAGAATAAATAAATATCATACAACTAATATAATTTTTAAGGAACTAATATACATCTACATGTTCTATACAAAATGAAAAATGAAAAAAATTTAAATATCACTGGCCTAAGCTAATGTTTAAAGTTATTATTCATGGTTTTTCACATTAAGTATTATGAGGCTTTGCCATAGAGGAATGTATTTTAGCCTGTATTATTATAGACTTTCTATTACAGACTGTAAGTAGAAATAGCTGCTTATTAGACATCTTACACTGTTCTAAGACCAGTATATGTTTTAGACCATGTAATCCTCACAAGAAACTTTTGAGGTTGGTACTAATATTACCTCTAATTTGTAATGATGAAAGTAAGACATAGAGGGATTAAAAGCCTAAAATCACATAGCTAGCAATGGTAGATATAACCCTCCTGCCTCAAGTGAGCTGTAATTGTCCCTCTAATCACAGAAACATTGCCCTCACAAAGAATCTTTGCCGTGACAAAAAAAAAAAAAAATACCCCCAGAAGAATCTCATGATAGAGAGCTGGGAAGCTGCCATTGTTGTGAGATGTATAGCTTGTCCCTCATCATCCATTCCAGTCCCTGACTCTTCTCTAATGCCTTACTCTAATGCAGGATTTGGTCCATAAAAGTTACATTTCCAAGGCTCCTGTGCATCCATGTTCTGGAGGCAAATTCAGTCTCTTCATTTAGATGTACCTGTGCAAGATTGGGAATCGTGAAGTGAGTAAGTCATGGGTATCATCTGGTCATTTAGTCTACGATTGCTGCAAGCATGGCTTTGAGAAATCAAGCTTTTCTACTACAGTGCTCTAATATCCACACACTTGCTTCATGGCTGTGTGGCCTCTGTGAGTGAAGAAGAGGCAGTGTCTTGAAGAGCCAGTGCTATTCTGGGGTTATTTCCAGAGGCCTAGCCTACTGCCCATTTCTCTAATGGCTAATTACCTGCATTCAATCTCTTTCTGCATAAAATACCTGGAATAATTCTGTTTTTGTACATCTGACTCATACATTACACCTGAGTTCCCAAGCAAAGACTAGTAACTTTGCTAACAATTGATAGCCAATATCTTTGGGAAAGGAGCTGATTTTTCAGAATAAATGAGCTTTGCAAAAATACAGACAATTCTGTTTTTTTTTTAATTTTAGATTTATTGAAGTAAAATTGACAAATGAAATTATAGGAAATTCATATTATATATTGTGGTGATTTGATATACATATACTTTGTGAAATGATTCCCATCATCTGGTTAATCAATATATCCATCACCTACATATTTATCTTTTTTTGCTTTGCTCTGTTAGAAAGTTTAAGTCCTACTCTCTGAGAAAATTTCAATTATATAATGCAGTATTATCAAGCATAGTCACCATGTTATACATTAGACTTCTTGAGTGATATTTGTTATGAAGTATTTTTATTTGTGTATGTGAATGGATTACTTAATTGGGATCAATCTCCTAAAATCTGTTGTATTTAAAAGGGCATAGCAAAAATGTATCTTGTCTTCCTTATAATATAATTATTTTGCCATTCTTATCAGTCTTTTCTGATTCTTCCCACCCCTCAGTCTTATCTTATGCTCATTCGTTGACCTATGGCTCCTTAATATTTAATTTATTCTTAGACATACTATATCCTGACGAACTGCCTGTTTTCTTAAAAATCATCTCCAATCTTTTAGAAATTTCTTGAGAACATAGGCAATGTCTTGTTCACCAGTGTATCCTCAGGGTTTAGCACAATGACTAGAGTGTAGTAAATACAAAATATACATTTATTCACCTAATGCATAAATGAATAGTCCTCTTTAACTTGTTATTGTATATGGGTATGTGACCATGACAAAGTAAGTATTCTGGCCATTCAAGTCAAGGTAAATACCATGACTTGAGGAACTGGCATAATGGCATAAATTTCTGTCTGGGAGTGAGACTCTTGTTATCTGTACTGAAGACTCGGGGAGGTAAGAAAATGTGCTTTTTTTTGCAGAAATCGGGAATTACTATAAAAAATGTATTATGCAAAATCATCTTAGTAACCCAAACAGCACATGTTGTGGTTAAAATTGCAAGTGCCTCTTCAAAGATTTAGGTAAAATTCACATCCTTGTCTTAGTCTGCACTTCAAAGCACAGGTTCTTTATTCTGGCAAGAACAGACGGCTCAGTTTTTGCAGATCTGTTATTACCAAGAATGCTCCATTCCTCTCTGGGCACTGGCTTTAAGAAAGATATCAGTAGATTACAATGCAGTAAGCAAAGAACAGGAGAACGATGCACAATCAGCCACTACAAGTTCTTGGTGCCTCCATGTAGTCAGCTTCCTCACCTCAGACCTTGGACTCCAAGTTGAAGTTTTACTCAGGTCTCCACATACCTTCTCTCCATCTTCACACTGGTGGCTTTTCTCATCACTCAAAATTCCTTTATCACCCTGTTAGCTTCTTTTTTTGTCAGGGAACTCTGTTCTTTCATATTCTTCATCACTTGTAATAATACACTAATTTTTTTACTTAGGATTTATAATGTCTTCTAAACTGTAAACTTTAGTTCCGAAAGGGCTGCATTAGTTTTACCCAACATCATGGCCCCTGTAACTCAACCAGCATGGCAATTCATTGGATAGCAATGAATATTTGCTGAATGAACAAATGAAAGAAGTACAAGAAAATGCATGAACAAAATTGATGAATGGGTCCTGTACATTGGATGAGGATGATTGTTCAGGCAAAAGAAGACATGATATAGAGTGAGGCCTATGAGAACTAGACCCCAAGTGGAAAGTGTGTTGGAAGTTTTCTTATGCCTATTTTCAAACCCAAATAGGAACCAGTTAATGAAAGCTTTAGGAGAAAGATTATTTTTCAAATTAGTTTATATTCATTATTATTTTGTACTGATTTCAGGTGTAGAGCTTTGTGGTTATACAATCTTATACTTTACAAGTATTCTAAATCCTTCCACCTTTTTCACTGAGTCCCCCAAAGCCAAGCCAAATCTTTCTGTTCTGTGTCTGAGTCTGTTCAACTTTGTTTGTTTATTTTATTCTTTTTTTGGTTTTATTATTATATATTTTTCACTTTTTTATTGTTCAAGTACAATCACCTTCATATTCCCCCCACCCCAGGAATTTCTACTTCCTACCCTTGATCCTAATCCCCTTTGGTTTTGTGCACGTGTCCTTTACACATACTCTTGAAAACCCTTCCACCTTTCCCCCTCAATATCCCCTCCCATCAACCCTCTGAATACTGTCAGTTTGTTCTTAATTTCAATGTCTTTGGTTATATTTTGCTTGCTTGCTTGTCTGTTTTGTTGAATAGGTTCCACTTACAGTTGAGATAATATGGTATTTGTCTTTCACTGCCTGGCTTATTTCACTTAGTACAAAGTTAACAAACACAAAACCCACAGGACGAATCCAGCCCTCCATCTTGTTTTACCCAGCTCAACACCTTGTCTACCTGGTGACAGTGCCAAGGACCTTACCCCTAGTTAAGGGTTAGTTGCATTATACAGTCCTAAAATTATATTTGACCCTTTGAAGTCAACCATGAGGCTTATGTGGCCCCTAGTGAAAATGAATTTGACACCCCTGACACACCTAACATAATGCTCTCCAGATCCACACTGTTGCAAAGGATAGGAGCTCCTTCTTTCTTTCTGCTGTGTAGTATTCCATTATGTAAATGCGCTACAGTTTTTTTATCCACTCATTTGCTGATGGGCACTTAGGTTGCTTCCAACACTTGGCTCTTGTAAGTTGTGTTGCTATGAACAAGGGTCCACGGGTTCCCTAAAATTGTTGTTTCAGGGTATAATCCCAGCAGTGAAACTGCTAGGTCAAAAGGCAGTTCCACTTTTAGTTTTCTGAGGAAATTCCATACTCTTTTCCATAGTGGCTGCACCAGTCTGCATTCCCACCAACAGTGTACTAGGGTTCCTTTTTCTCCATATCCTCTCCAACACTTGTTTGTTGATTTGTTTATAATGGGCATTCTGACCTGTGTAAATTAGTATCTCATTGTGGTTTTAATCTGCATCTCTCTAATGGCTGATGATGCTGAGCATCTTTCCATATGTCTCCGGGCCCTTTGTATGTCCTCCTTTGATAAGTGTCTGTTAAAGTCCTTTGACTATTTTCTAATTATGTTATTTGTCTTCCTGAAGTGGAGTCATGTGAGTTCTTTATATATTTTGGAGATCAAACCCTTGTATGAAGTATCGTGGGCAAATATGTTTTCCCATATAGTTGGTTCTCTCTTCATTTTAGTGCTCTTTTCTTTAGCCATGCAGAAGCTTTTTATTTTTATAAGATCTCATTTGTTTATTCTTTCCTTTATGTCCCTTGGTCTAGGGTACATATTAGTGAAAATATTGCTGCATGGAAAAAAATTACTGCATGGAATTGCTGCAAAGTAACCCTTTGGCTTTATCCATGTGTCCTTTATACATGTTCCTTCAGGCCCTTACCCTCTTTTCACCCATATCCCCTAGCCCCCTCCCATCTAATCAGTTTGTTCTGTTTCAGTGTCTCTCATTATATTTCACTTGCTTATTTGTTTTGTTGATTAGGTACCACTTATAGGTGAGATAATATGGTATTTGTCTTCCACTGCCTGGCTTTTGTGATGAGGCCTTTCTGTACATTTCAGGAGGTTTGGTGTGGTACTTGGCCTCTACCCAGCAGATGAAGGAAATTCTCCATAAGAATGACATAGAAAAATGTCTTTTGGGCATTATCAAAGGTCTACTAGATATAAAATTGCTTTTTGATTGAGAACCAGTATTCTATTAGTAAGGTCAATCACCATAAGAACATCAAGGAAATTAATAACTTTTTAAAATATTTTACATATTTATTTTTAGAGAGAGGGGACAGGAAAGAGAAAGAGAGGGAGAGAAACATCAATGTCTGGTTGCCTCTCATGTGCCCCCAACTAGGGACCTGGCCTGCAATCCAGGCATGTGCCCTGACTGGGAATCGAACCAGCGACCCTTGCAAATGAATAACTTTTAAACCGATAGATCTATATAATGGAAAGCAGACACACACACACCAACAACAATGACAAAAAAAAACCCCAGAAAATGCAGTAAATACAAAATATAAAAAACTTAGTTGAAGCAGACAATTAAATCAATTCATGAGGTGCACCAGATGGGAACAACTCGGACCCCTCCTCCCTTTTTGCTGTCCTGGGTGCTGCGTATGCAAAGTCCCTTTAGGGAAGTTTGGTTCCCCCACTAAATTAAGTCTCTCTGGGGACTGCTATACCTCTGAACCCCTGCTACCCTACACTGATCAGTCTGTAAGGCAGCCTGATTTGGAGCAAATCATGTCCCTCCTCCTCCCTCTTTGATGGCCCAGCCACATGATGCATGCACAGCAGCTGGGAACCTTTTTTTTGAGTGAATTCCCCTCGGTTGCTGCCGGCCATTCTTAACAAGCGCCTGGCTTTTCACACAGCCCAATTATCTGACCAGGGCCATCAAGGACATGTGGACAAAGCTAAAGGAGGTCGATCAAGAGTGGGAGGCAGGGATGTGTGGGGCAGGGTCCCATGATAGGGTGAAAATAGAGACAACTGTACTTGAACAACAATAAAAAAAGTAAAAAATGTCAAATCAGTGATTTGGAACACAAAGTAGCAGAAAACACCCAATCGGAAAACAAAAAGAAAAAAATTAAATATAAGAACACTTTAAGAGAACTTTGAAACAGCATCAAGTATTACAACATTCACACCATAAGGTAACAAAGGGAGAAACAGATTAGCAAGGAATTGCAAACTTGTTTGAAGAAATAATGACTGAAAAAATTCCTAACCTAGCCCTGGCTGGTGTAGCTCAGTGGATTGAGCAGGGGCCTGCAAAGCACACGATTTCAGTTCAATTCCCAGTCAGGGCACATGCCTGCGTTGCAGGCCAGTTCCCAGCAGGGGACTCACGAGAGGCAACCACACATTGATATTTCTCTCCTTCTCTCCTTCCCTTCCCCTCTAAAGATAAATAAATAAAATCTTTAAAAAAAATCCTAACCTAGTAAAAGGTAGTCATACAAGTCCAGGAAGCCCAAAGAGTCTCAAACAATATGAACTTAATGAGATTGAGGTCCACACCAAAACACATTAATAAAATAAAATGCCAAATATTGTTATCCTGTTCATTGTTCAAATATTGTTCATTCTGTTTAAGTGGCACATCATGTTAATTGATTTGTAGATGTTGAACGAACATTGTATCCCAGAAATAAATCCCACCATTTGATCATGGAGTACAATCTTCTTAATGTATTGATGAGCTTGATTTGCTAACGTTTTGTTGATTTTTGCATTTATGTTTTTAATGATTATTGGCTATTGGTCTGCAGTTTTCTTTTTTGAAATCAAAGTAATCCTGGACTCATAAAAACATACAAACAAACAAACAACAAACAACAAAAACCTTGAAAGCCTTCCCACAAATTGAAATTTTAGAAAGCTTTAGGCCCTGGCTGGTGTAGCTCAGTGGATTGAGCGCGGGCCTGCGAACCAGATGATCGAGGTTCAATTCCCAGTCAGGGCACATGCCTGGGTTGTAGTCCAGTTCCCTGCAGGCCAACTCCCAGCAGGGGATGCACAAAAGGCAACCATACATTGATGTTTCTCTCCCTCTCTCGTTCCCCTCTAAAGATAAATAAATAAATAAAATCTTTAAAAAAAAAAAGCTTTAGAAGGTTACCTCTTAATTCTTCTTGTAACTTATTACCTGAGGATAACTTATTGATTTGAGAGAGGGAGGATAGATAGAGATGAGAGAGAGAAATACTGATGAGAGAAATTTCAATCAGTTACCTCCCATATGCGCCCAGACCAGTGAACAAACCCAAAACCAAGGTTTGTGCTCCAACTGGAGATTGAAACCACAACTATTTGGTGTAGAAGATTATGCTACAACCAACTGATAATCCTGGCTAGGGCTTAATTCTTCTTTCAAAATTTGGTCAAATTCACTTTTAAAGACATCTGCTCCAATACTTGCTTGTTGGCAGTTTTTTGTTATTTTTTCTAATTCAATCTTGTCAGTAGTGACAGCTCTGTTCAGAACTTGTTTCTTCTTTATTTAGTCTCAGAAGATTATAAGTTTCTAGGAATTTACCTATTACTTTCAGATTGTCCAATTTGCTGGTATATACTTGTTTGTAGTGTTTTCTTATACTCCTTTATATATCTGTGGTGTCAGTTGTCACTTCTCTTTCCTTCTGATTTTATTTGGATGTTCTCCTTCTCCCTGTCTTTTTTTTTTCTCTCTCTCTCTCTGTCTTTTTTATTTTTGCTTGAGGTGGGTTAAAAGGTTGGCAGTTAGGGCTAAAAGTTCCAGTTTTCTTTTTTTGTAATTATATTTTTAATTTAAATTATATTTTAAATTATAAAATTTGTCACTTCCTTTATATTAGTTTATTGTCCCAATTTTCCCCATTTTCTTCCTTCAACCCAGCCTACTACCTCAGGCAATGCCCACACCAATGTCCATGTCCATGGATCATGCATATATGTCTATTGGCTAATCCCTTCACCTTCTTTAACCAGGCCCCACCTCCCCACACTTCTCTTAAAGTTTTTGGTCTGTTCCAAGCTTCTATGCATCTGATTCTAATATTTAGCTCATTAGTTTATATTGTTCATTAGCTTTCACCTGTAAGTGAGAACATATGATACTTTTTTTTCACTTTCTTTTTTAAAATTTATATTTATTTTATTTTTTTACTTTTTATTTTTATTTAATTCTTGTTCAAGTACAGTTTTCTGTCTTATATTCCCAGCCCTGCCAGCCCCCAATGCTCCCCACCTCTCTCCCATTTTCACCCTCACCTTAGTTATTGTCCATGTGTCCTTTATACTTGTTCATGTGAGTCCATCCTCTTTTCCCTTATGATTCTCTCCCCTCTCCTCTCTGGACCCTGTCAGCACCTTTCGTATTTGAGTGTCATTGGTCATATTTTGCTTGCTTGTTTGTTTTGTTGTTTAGATTCCTGTTAAAGGTGAGATCATGTGGTATTTCTCTTTCACCACCTGGCTTATTTCACTCAACATAATGCTCTCCAGTTCCATCCATGATGTTGTGAAAGGTAGGAGCTCCTTCTTCCTTTCTGCAGCATAGAATTCCATTGTGTAAATGTACCATAGCTTTTTGATCCAGTCATTTACCAATGGACATCTAGGTTGCTTCCAACTCTTGGCTATCCTAAACTGTGCTGCTATGAACATTGGGGTGCATAGGGTTTAATCTCCAAAATATACAAATAACTCACTGGACTCCACTCAAAGAAGACAAGCAACCCAATTAAAAAATGGGCAAAGGACTTGAACAGACACTTCTCCAAGGAGGACATACAGAAGATCTAGAGACACATGAAAAGATGCTCGATAGCACTAGCTCTCAGAGAGATGCAAATTAAAACCACAATGAGATACCACTTTACACCAGTCAGAATGGCTATCATAAACAAAGAAACAAACAAGTGCTGGAGAGGTTGTGGGGAAAAGGGGACCCTAGTTCACTGTTGGTGGGATTGCAGACTGGTACACCACTATGGAAAACAGTATAAAATTTTCCAAGAAAACTAAAAATGAATGTGCCTTTTGACCCAGCAATTCCACTATTAGGAGTATACCCTAAGAACCCTGAAACACCATTTCACTTACTTTCTTATTTCACTTAGCATAATATTCTACAGGTCCATCCATGCTGCTGTAAAAGCTAAGAGTTCCTTCTTTTTTAAACTGTTGTATAGTATTTGACTGGGTAAATGCACCACAGCTTTTTAATCCAGTCATCTACTCATGGGCCCTTGGGCTGTTTCCAGATATTTGTTATCATAAATAATGCTGCTGTGAACATAGGGTGCACATAGTGTTTCAAACTGGTGATTCAGGATACTTTTTTAAAAGATTTTTTCCTTTTTTTATTGTTGTTCAAGTAAAGTTGTTTCCATTTTCCCTCCACCACTCCCCCTCACCCTACCCATCCTCACTTTCCACCCTCAATCCCACACCATTGGCTTTGCCCATGTGTCCTTTATATATGTTCCTTAATGACCCTTGACCATTTCCCCCAGTTATCCCCTCCCCTCTCCCTTCTGGTTACTGTCAATTTGTTCTTTAATTCAATGCTCCTGGTTATATTTTTGCTTGCTTGTTTGTTTTTGTTGGTTATGTTCCACATGAGAAATTCTTCCCACATATTTTTTATTGTCTTCCACACAAGAATTTTTTTGCAAATATTTTTTATTGTTGTCAAGTACAGTTGCCCCAATTCTTAAGATATATTCCCAGAATTAGAATCACTGAGTCAAATGGTAGTTCCAATTTTAAATTTTTTTGAGGAAATTCCTGTATTTTCTACAGTGGCTGCACCATTGTGCATTTCCACCAACAGCACTTGGGGGATCCTTGTTCGGCATATCTTGCCAGCACTTGTTTGTTCATTCATTGATGATAGCCATTCTAAAAAATGAGATAAGGTGATATCACATTATGGTTTTAGTTAGCATTTTTCTGGCCATTATTGATTTGAGCATCTTTTCATATGTCTATTAGCCAGCTGTATGTTCTCTTTGGAGGTCCTTAGCCCATTTCTTAATTGGATTTTTTTTTGTATTGAGTAGTATGTATTCTTTACAGATTTTGGGTAATTTTTTTGCTTTGCAATAATTTTTAGTTTGATGTTTTTCCATGTGAATAGTTTTTACTTTGTTTCCCTTGCTTGAGATGATATAACAGTAAAAGTATTGCTGCGAGAAATGTGAGAGATTTTATGGCTTCTGTTTTCTTCTAGGATTTTTATAGTGTTGAGTCTATCATTTAAGTTTTTCAACCATTTTGACTTCATATTTCTGCATGGTATATGAAAGTAACATAGTTTCATTTTTGCATGTATTTGTCCAATTTTATCAATACCATTATTAAACAGATTTTTACCCCGATGCATCTTCTTGCCGCATCTGACAAATATTAATTGATCTTAAAGATGCGGGTTTACTTCTGGGCTCTGCATTTTATTCCACTGCTATATATGCATGGTTTTTAAAAAGATTTTATTTATTTATCTTTAGAGGAGAAGGGAAGGAGAGAAGGAGAGAAACATCAATGTATGGTTGCCTCTCGTAGTTCCCATGCTGGGAACTGGCCTGCAACCCAGGCATGTTCCTGACTGGGAATCGAACCGTGATCCTTTGGTTCACAGGCTCGCGCTCAATCCACTGAGCTACACCAGCCAGGGCTGTATATGCATGTTTTTGTGCCTGTAGCATGCTCTTTTATAAAAGTTTATTTTATTGATTATACGATTACAGTTGTCCCAATTCCTTTCTCCCCATTCTCCCCCTCCTGCCTCCACTGCCCCCCCTCCAGCATTTCCCCACTCCTTAGTTCATGTCCATGGGTTGTACATATAAGTCCTTTGGCTTTTCCATTTTCTATACTATTCCTAACCTTCTCCTGTCTATTTTTTGCCTACCTATTATTCTTTTTATTCTCTGTACCTTCCCCCCCCGCAACTCTCCCCCTCCCCCCCATAACCCTCAATGTGATCTCAATTTCTGTTATCCTGTTCCTGTTTCAGTTGCTTACTTAGTTTTTGTTTTTGTTTTTGGTGTAGTTGTTCATAGTTGTGAGTTTTTGTCATTTCACTGTTAGTATTTTTTATCTTCTATTTCTTAAAAGAAATGTTAAAGTCTCTTTAACATTTTATATAATAAGGAATTGGTGAAGATGAGCCCCTCTAACTTTACCTTTTCTGGGAAACACTTTATCTGCCCTTTCATTCTAAATGATAGCTTTGCTAGATAGAGTAATCCTAGATGTAGGTCCTTGCCTTTCATGACTTTGAATATTTTTTTTCCAGCTCTTTCTTGCTTGTAAGGTTTCTTTTAAGAAATCAGTGAGAGTCTTATGGGAACTACTCTGCTGGCAACTCTCTCCTTTATTTAATCTTGCTTCTTTTAAGATTCTCTCCTTCTCTTTAATCTTAGGTAATCTAATGATGATGTACCTCGGTGTGTTTCTCCTTGGGTCCAACTTCTTTGGGACTCTGAGATTTTTGGACTTCCCAGAAGCTTATTTCTATTGCCAGATTGGGGAAGTTTCCTTTATTATATTTTCAAATAAGTCTTCAATTTCTTGCTCTTCCTCTTCTCCTTCTGGCACCCTTATGATTCAGATACTGGAATGTTAAAAGTTGTCCCAGAGATTCCTAAGCCTTTCCTCATTTTTTTGTTTCCTGGTTCTTGTTCTTTCATTCTGTTCTGGTTGAATGTTTATTTCTTCCTTCTGCTCTGAATCATTGATTTCAGTCCTGGTTTCCTTCCTTTAACTGTTGGTTCCCTGTATATTTTTCTTTATTTCACTTTGTATGGCCTTCATTTCTTCCTTCATTTTGTGACCAAACTTAATCATTTCTGTGAGCATCCTGATTACCAGTGTCTTGAACTATGCATCAGATACGTTGTCTATCTCCTTGTTGTTTAGTTATTTTTCTGGAATTTTGATATGTTCTTTCTCTTTTTTTTGAGTCTTTTTTTAAAATTTATTTAACTCTTGTTCAAGTACAGTTTTCTTTCCTGTATTCCCAGCCCTGCCCCCCCAGTGCTCCCCACCTCCCTCCCCACCTTTGTTATTGTCCATTTGTCCTTTATACTTGTTCATGTGAGTCCTTCCCCTTTTCCCCTGTGAATCTCTCCCCCCTCTCCTCTGGACCCCATCAGCACGCTCTGCATTTCAGTGTCTTTGGTGATATGTTCTTTCATTTGGGCCATATTTCCTAATTTCATGTACCTGATACATTGCAAGGGGTGGAGCCTTAGGTAGTTGCCACGGTGGGGCAGTCAATGTCACTGCATTCTAGTGCTGATTGTGGGGTAGGTGTCAGAGAGGGAATGATGCCACTTGCTCTGCTCTCGTCCCACTTCCCATCACTTCTCTTGCTTCCCACAAGCAGATTGTGTGAGACTGGGAGTTTCTCCCATCACCAAACCCCCCACAGATATTTCTATAGCCAGTGGTTTTGAGTCTTTAGTTTCCCACCATGAAACCCTGAGTTTCATGGTCTGTCTTGAACCCCTGTTGTTCTTCCTGGCTTCTCTGCACATGAAAGGGAGATTGCTTCCACAGTCCACCACCTGCTGCCTTGCCGCAGGTCCTCTCTGCCATGGCTTCCTCTCTCTGTCCATGCTACCTGACTCCACCCCTCCTACCAGCCTAGATGAATGTGTGGTTTTTTTTAACTCTTTGGTCATTGGATTTCCATGCAAGTGATTTTGTGGCAGATCCGGTTTTTCTTTGTTTTTAAATTGGTTGTTATCCTTCTTTTGGTTGTGCAAGAATGTGACCTATGCCTCCATCTTGGCCAGAACTCCTGTACCATTTTCTTTTGATTGCTATGGACTTATAGTATAGTTTGATATCCAGTACCATGAATTTTCCAGCATTGTTCTTCTTCATAGCTCAACTTTACTGCAGCAGTTCTAGTTATTTTGTAGTTCCATAAACATTTTGGAAATATTTCTTGTAATTTGTTGAAATATGCCACAGCTATCTTGATAGGAATTGCATTTAATTGAAAGATTGCTTTGGGTAGAATGTACATTTTTGTAATGTTAATTCTGCCTATCCATGAACAGGGCATATGTTTCCACTTATTTGTATCTTCAGGAATTATATTCTCCAGTGTTTTATAGCTTACCCAGTACAGATTTTTTATATCCTTGCTTACACTACATATTATATTAGGTATTACATTACATAAAGTATTTTATTTATTGCAATTACAAAGGGTTTTTTCTTACATTGTCTCTTTGATAGTTCTTTACTGGTGTATAAAAATGTAACCAATTTACGATTATTTTGCATCCTGCTACTTTACTGAATTCACTTATCATTTCTAGTTTTTGGTGAAATCTTCAGTTGTCTATATACAGTATCATGCCATCTGCAAATGATGACAGTTTTGCTGCTTCTTTTTCATTTTGGATGCCTTTTATTTCTCCATTTATTCTGATGACTGTAGTTAGAACTTTCAGTGCTATTTTTAATAAGAGTAGTGAGAGCAGATGTCAACATCCTCTTATCAGTCTTAAGGGAAACATTTTTACTTTTGCTCATTGTGTATGAAGATGGGTGTATATTTGTAATATTTCAAATATTACTTTTTATTGTTTCATTGAGATATGTTCTTTCTATTGAAATTTGCTGCATTTTTAATCACAAATGAGCACTGGGTTTTATCAAATGATTTTCCTACATCTATTGATATGATATTGTGATCTTATACATCATTTTGTTTATGTGAAATATCACATTGATTGATTGTGGATATCATACCAACCTTGCATCATGAAAATAAATCTTATTTGATCATATTTGTGTTCATTTCCATGTATTGCTGGATCCAGTTTGCTAATATTATATTGAAAACTTTAGTATGTATGTTCATCAGGAATATTGGCCTATATTTTTCTTTCTCTGTAGAGTCTTTATCTGGTTTAAGAATTAGGATAATTGTGGCCTCATAAAATGAGCTTGGGGGTCTTCCTTTTTATTCCATAATTTGGAACAGTTCAAGAATGACAGTTTTGAGTTCTTTGAATGTTTGGAAAATTCAGCTGTGAACTCATCCCAAGATGTTTTATTGTTTTTGTTGAGAGTTTAATAATTACTGCTTCAATTAAACTACCTGTAATCTGTCTACTCAAATTCTCTGATTTGTCTGATTTAGTTTTGGAAGATTTTGTATTTCTAGAAATTTACACATTTTATTTAGATTGTGCAATCTGTTGGCTTATAATTCTTTGGATTATTTTGTTAAAATTCTTAGTATTTCTTTGGTATCACTTGTTACTTCTTTTCATTTTTTATTATATTTATTTGTGCCCTCTTGGGTTTTTTTTTTCTTGACGGGTCCAGTTAAAGATTTTTCAATTTCGTTTAACAGTTCAAAAAAACAGCTCTTGTCTTTATTGATCTTTGTATTGTTTCTTTTAGATTCACTATCTTTTATTTCTGCTCTAATCTTTATGATTTCCTTCCTTCCGCTGACGTTGCACTTAATTTGTTTTTCTTTTTCCGGTTCTTTTAAGTGTAAACTTATATTGTTTATTTGAGATTTTCTTTGTTTGTTCATTGAGGTAGACCTGCATTGCTATTAAACTACCTATTAGGACTGCTTTGTTTGTGCACCATAGATTTGGGGTTGTGATGTTCTCATTGCATTTGGTTTAAGGTATCTTTAGACTTCTATCTTTGATCTTTTGTTAACCTATTTATTGTTTAGTGACATCATTTAGCCTACATGTCTGTGTGTTCTTCAGTATTTTTCTTGATTTTGATTTCTAGTTTCATGCCAGTATGGTCAGAAAAGAATATTGATAAGATCTCAGCTTCCTTAAATTTATTAATACTTGTTTTATGTCTTAACATGTAGTATATCCCAGAAAATAATCCATTACACTTTTAAAACTGTAATATTCTGCTGATTTAGAATAAAATGCTCTGAAGATATATATTGATACCCTCTGCTCTAGTGTACAGTGTAAGGACAACATTTCTTCTCGCTTTTCCATCTGGAAGATCTATCCATTGATGTCCCAAAGGGTGTTAAATGCCTACCATGACTGTACTATTGTCAGCCTCTCCCTTTGTGTCCATAGAGACTTGCTTTATAACTTCAAATGGGTCAGAATACCCATCACAAGCAACTCAGGAAACAACAGGTGCTGACAAGGTTGTGGAAAAAGGGGAACCATAGTACAGTGTTGGTAGAAATGCACATTGGTGCAGTCACTGTGGAAAACAGCATGGAATTTTCCTCAAACTAAAAATGGATCCACCTGTTGAACAGGCAATTCCACTATGATGATTATTCCCTAAGAATCCTGAAACACCATTTCAAAACAACCTATGTACCACAATGCTTATAGAAGCACAATTTATAATAGCCAAGTATTGGGAGTAACTTAAGTATCCATCAATAAATGAGCAGATCAAAATTATGGTACATTTACACAATGGAATTCTACACAGGAGAAAGAAAGAAAGAGCTCCTTTCCTACATGACAGTATGGATAAAAATGGAGATCATTATGCTAAATAAAATAAGCCAGATGGTGAAAGACAAATGTCATATGATTTCACCTATAATGAAGACCTAATTAACAAAACAAACAAGGAAACAATTTATAACCAGATACATTGAAATAAAAAATGAACTGGCAGTGACAGGTGGCAGTGAGATAGGTGGGAGCAGAGTCCACATCCCTCAGCCCATGGGAGGAATACCTAGCCTATGTCCTGAGGTACAGAGTGAACAGCCAGCAGTATCCCAGCATATTTGAAAGCTGGAGGCCAAAACTGTAAAGAACTACCTAGAAAAGAGAAATAGTTCAAATAAGAAACCTAATCCTACACCTACAAGAACTCTAGAACCAAAAACAAAGACATCCCAGAGCAAATGTAAAGAAGGATAAACAAAAATCAGAGGAGAATTAAATAACATAGAAACCAAAAGCACGATTTTAAGCATCAGTGAATCCAGGAGCTGATTCTTTGAAAAGATAAACAAAATCAAAAAGACTTTAAGCAGACTCATCAAGAAAAAGAGAGCACCCAAATGAATACAATAAGAAGTGAAAGAGGGGAGATTACAACTGATGCCACAGAAATACAAAGGACTGTAAGAAATTACTACAAAGAATTGTATGCCATGAAATTGGAAAACCTATGTGAAACAGAAAAAATTTTTTAAAAAATATAATCTTCCAAAAGTGAGTGAGGAAGAAGAAGGAAGCCTGAACAGACCAATAATAGCTGATGGAATTGAAGCAGTAATCAAAAATCTCCTAACACACAAAAGCTCGGGATCAGATGGCTTTACAGGATAATTCTACAAAGGATTTAAGGATGAGCCAACCCCTATTCTTCACAGATAATTCCAAACAATTCATAAAGATGGAAGATACCCAAACTCTTTCATATGGAGCCAACATCATCCTAATCCCAAAACCAGATAAAGACATAATAAAATAAAATAAAAAAACCCTTAGGCCACTATCGCTGATAAACATAGATACTAAAATTCTCAACATAATATTGGTAAACACATCCAGTAACATATTAAAAAGATCATACACCATGATCAAGTGGGATTCATCTCAGGAATGCCAGGATGGTACAATATTCACAAATCAAAAAATGTAATCCATCACATAAACAAAATGAAAGACAAAAATTACATGATCAAGGCCGTGGCTGGTGTGGCTCAGTGGATTGAGCTTGGGCCTACGAACCACATGATCGTGGTTTGATTCCCAGTCAGGGCACATGCCTGGGTTGCAGGCTGGTTCCCTGCAGGCCAACTACCAGCAGGGGACACACAAAAGGCAATCATACATTGATGTTTCTCTTCCTCTCTCGTTCCCCTCTAAAGATAAATAAATAAATAAAATCTTTAAAAAAATTACATGATCATATCAATGGATGTGGGAAAAAACATTTGATAAGGTACCAATTTATGATAAAAACACTCAGCAAAGTGGGAATAGAGGGAGCATTCCTCAACATAATAAAGGCCATATATGAGAGACCTATAGCCAACATCATACTCAGTGTGCAAAAACTAAAAGCTTTCCCACTAAGATCAGGAACAAGACAAGGATGCCCACTTTCACTATTTCTATTCAACATACTATTGAAAGTCCTAGCCACAGCAATCAGACAAGAAAAGAAAATAGGACTTCCGCCAAGATGGAGGCATAGGTGGAAACACTGTGCCTTCTCCCACAACCAAGTTCGAATACAACAAAGGTTTGGAGAAACAAAGACACAACCAAAGGACAGAAAATTGAATTATACAGAAGTCCGACTACATCTAACCGTTCAACGGGGACGGTAAGAGGGGCGGAGCCCGCAGCGAGCAGGGTAGGGCAGGACAGGGCCCCCGACCCAGGCGCGCAGGCAGACGGGAACCAGTTGGGGTGGGGGGCAGACCGTGGGGGCATATTCGCGCACAGTGAGACAGACCACGCAGGCCCCAGGGGGCGAGGGCTGACGGCGGTGGCACACTCACGTGCAGTGGGACGAAACGCGTGGGCCCGGTGACAGCAGCAACTGCGGCACCAGTGAGGGCCGTGGTGGCAGGCGTTGGACAGGACGCCATAGTCCCTCTTTGACCCCGCCCCCACATACAGCGTCACAACCCAGCGACTTAGTTGCCCTGCAATACCAGTGAGAGCCATTGTCCCTCTTTGACCCTGCCCCCACCTACAACGTCACAACCCAGCGACTGAGTTGCCCTGTTCTAGTGAACACTTTAGGGCTCTGATCCTGCTATGGAACAGGCACGAACAACCCGAAAGATGGCACAAGAAGAACTCAAAGTCCCAGAGCCAATAACTCTAAGCGACCGAGAAATTGCCAGCCTCTCAGAAGCACAATTCAGGACACTATTTATCAGGATGCTCACAGAACTGGTTGATTATAGTCACAAATTAGAGGAACAAAGTTACAAATTAGAGGAACGTGTGAGGGCTGGACTGATTGAAATGAAGGGAGATGCACAGGAAACCAATAGTGATGGAAAGGAAACGGGGACTCAAATCAATGGAATGGACCAGAAGGAAGAACAAAACATCCCACCAGAAAGGAATGAAGAAATGAGAATTCAAAAAAATGAGGAGAGGCTTAGGAACCTCCAGGACATCTTTAAACGTTCCAACATCCGAATTATAGGGGTACCAGAAGGGGGAAAGAAACAGCCACGAGTGGAAAACGTATTTGAACAAATAATAAAGGAGAACTTCCCCAGTCTGGCAAAGGAAATAGACTTCCAGGAAATCCAGGAAGCTCAGAGAGTCCCAAAGAAGTTGGACCCAAGAAGGAACACACCAAGGCACATCATAATTACATTAGCCAAGACCAAAATGAAGGAGAGAATCCTAGAAGCAGCAAGGGATAAGGGGACAGTCACCTACAAAGGAGTACCCATCAGACTGTCAGCGGATTTCTCAAAAGAGACCTTACAGGCAAGAAGGGGCTGGAAAGAAGTATTCCAAGTCATGAAATCCAAAGACCTACAGCCAAGATTGCTTTATCCAGCAAAACTTTCATTTAGAATGGAAGGACAGATAAAGTGCTTCTCAGATAAGGTCAAGTTCAAGGAGTTCATCATCACCAAGCCCTTATTATATGAAATGCTAAAGGGACTTATATAAGAAAAAGAAGATGAAAAAGATGAACAGTGAAAGGACAGCAAACACACAGTTATTAACAACCACACCTAAAACAAAAGCAAACCAAGAGGACAGCTAGATCAGGAGTGGAACCATAGAAATGAAGAACACATGGAGGCTTAGAAACAGGGGGGTGGGAGGGGGAGAAGAGGGGAGAAGGTACAGAAAATAGCATAGATGGTAGGCAGAAAATAGATAGGGGGGAGGGCGAGAATAGTGGGGGAAATATAGAATCCAAAGAACTTGAGACACGTGGTTATAAACTAAGGGGGGGAGAATGGTGGGGGAGGGAGGGTGTGGGTGGAGGGGATTGAAGGGGGGGAATAGAACAACTGTAATAGTATAATCAATAAAATATATTAAAAAATAAAAATAAAAAATAAAAAATTACTGGATCAAAAAAAAAGGAAAAAAAAAGAAAAGAAATGAAAAGGCATACAAATTGGAAAGGAGGTTGCAAAACTGTCATTGTTTGCAGATTACATGATAGTATACATAGAAAACCCTATAGACTATACCAGAAAACTACTTGATCTAATAAGTAAATTTGGCAAAATAGCAAAATACAAAGTCAATATTCAGAAACCAAAGGCACTTTTGTACACCAATAACAAAATATCAGAAACAGAAATCAGGGAAAAAAATCCCATTTGATACAGTATCAAAAAAAAATAAAGTATCTGGGAGTAAACCCAACCAAGGAAGTAAAAGACCTGTATTCATTCATAAAACTACACAACACTGAAGAAGGAAATTAAGGAATAAACAAACAAGTGAAAGCGTGTACCATGCTCATGGGTTGGAATGATTAACATCATCAAAATGCACATGCTACCCAAAGCAACTTAGAGATTCAATACAATCCCTATTAAAATACCAGTAGTATATTTCACAGATATAGAACAAACATTTGCAAATTTTTTATGGAATCGTAAAAAAACCCCAAATAACTACAGCAATTTTGAGAAAAAAAGAACAAAGTAGGAGGGATCACATACCTGATACCAAAGTGTATTACAAGGCTACTGTGTTCAAAACACCCTGGTACAGGCAAAAGAACAGACATATAGACCAATGGAACAGACCAGAGAGCCCAGAAATAAACCCAAGTCTCTACAGTCAACTAATATTTGACCAAGTGGGCAGAAGCATAAAATGGAGTAAAATTAGCCTCTTGCAAGAAATGGGGTTGGGAGGTCTGGAGAGCTACATGGAAAAAAATGAAACTTGATCACCAACTTACACCATACACAAACATAAATTCAACGTGGATAAAAGACTTACATATAAGTTGTGACATCATAAAAGTCCTAGAGGAAAACATCAGCAGGAAATCTCAGACATTCCACTCAGCAACATCTTTACCTGTATGTCCCCTAAAGCAAGGGACATAAAGGAAAGAATCAACAAATGGGTCCTCATCAACATAAAAAGCTTTTGCATGGCTGAAAAAACAGCATTAAAATGAAGAGAGAACCAACTATATGGGAAAACAGATTTGCCAATGATACTTCAGACAAGGATTTGATTTTCAAAGTGTACGAAGAACTCACCTGACTCCACTCCAGGAAGACAAAAAACCCAATTAAAAAATGGGCAAAAGACTTGAACAAACACTTCTCCAAAGAGGACATACAGAGGGCCCACAGGCATATGAAAAGATTCTGGGCATCACTAGCCATCAGGGAGGTACAAATTAAAACCATAATGAGATACCACTTCACACTGGTCAGAATGGCCATCATAAACAAATCAACAAACAAGTGTTGGATGGGATGTGGAGAAAAGGAAACCCCAGTGCACTGTTAGTAGGAATGCAGACTGGTGCAGCCATTGTATGATAACCATATGAAAATTCCTCAGAAAACTAAAAACGGAACTGCCTCTTGACTCAGCAATTCCACTGCTGGGATTATACCCTAAGAATCACGGGGAAAAAAACAATCCAAAAGAACCTGCAAACCCCAATGTTCATAGCAGCACAATATACAATAGCCAAGTAGTGGATGCAACCTAAGTGCCCATTAGTAAGTGAGTGGATAAAAACACTAGTACATTTACACAGTGGAATACTATGCAGTAGAGAGGAAGAAGGAGCCCCTACGCTGTGTAACAGCATGGATAGGACTGGAGGGCATTTTGCTAAGTGAAGTAAGCCAGGCAGTGAGGGACAAATTCCATATGATCTCATCTTTAACAGGAACCTAATAACAAAAGAAAAAAACAAGCAAACCATAACCAGAAATATTGAAATGAAGAACAAATTGACAGTAACCAGAGGGTAGGTGGGAGGGGATAATGGAGGAAGGGTTTTCAGGAACAACTTAAAGGACACATGCACAAAACCAAGGAGTGGGTGGAAGCGAAGGATGGATGTGGGTTTGGATGGGTGGGGGGGAGTCATGGGTGGTAAATGCAAACAACTGTAACTGAGCAACAATAAAATATTTTTAAAATAATACACTGGAAGAACAAGGGGTGATGGGGGTGAATAACAGGGAGAGGAAAGGGGAAGTTTCATCAAGGAGCATGTATAAAGGATACATGGATGAAGCAAAAATAGGGTAAGATTGAGGGTAGCAGGTGGGGATAGGTAGGGCAGGGAGGAGTAATGGGGGCAAAATGGAGACAACTGTACTTGAACAACAATAAAAATATAAAATAAAATAATAAATTTAAAATGCTTTAACTTGAGGGAAAAGATTTGCTTTATATATTGAGGTACATAAATATTTTAAATATATATCTCTGTGTTAAATTGTTCATCATTATATAGTGTCCTTCACTGTTTATTATTATATAATCTCTGGATTAAAGTTTATTTTGTCACATATAAGTATTGCTATCCCAGCTTTTTAAGTTTTTATTTGCAAGACATATCTTTTTACGTTCCTTTATTTTTCTCTATGTGTCTCTTTCATTCTGATGTGGGTACTGTTAGGTAGCGTATATGTAGGTCTCATTTTCTTATTACTTCATCTACCCAATGTATTTTTACTGCAACATTTAAGCAATTTATATTCAAAGTTATTTGGGGGTGACCAGAGAAGACGGAGGTCAAGTAAATGGAAGCTGAGATCACTTGCTCTTGACTCTAACTCAGATTCTCAACTGTTCTTCCAACAAATAACCTGAACAGTCAATGAAATCTTAGCTGATACGAAGTTGGCAACCAAGGGGTACAAAAGACACTTCACAGTGGGGTCTGGGGAGATTTTACAGATTGAAAGGGAAATATCCCATACGTGGCACCTGCAGTGGTGAAGAGACTAGTCACAAATTTCAGCTTTGCAGCTCCTTCCTCTCCCAGGACAGAGAACCTCCAGACCTAGGCTGAAAGTAATTGGCAGGATATATGAAGTTGGGGAGATGCAGGCTACACATGCAAGTGAGCGGCATGCCCATAGCTGCAGCACCAGATGCCAAACAAAAGAGTGCTAGAGAGAGAGGGATCTCTATGAGCACCTGGGTCAGGCAGAAGTAGGGTGTAGCCAGCTGTGACAGAGACTTCTGGCTTTTTGGAGAGGTGGTATGTTTGGTGGTATGTTTGGTGGTATGTTCTGGACAGTGACTTGGTACAGCAATGGGTGTTCCCAGAGAGACTTTTTAAAAGTGGAGCTGCAGCATGTTGGGCAGGGACCCCATGCACAGCTAGCTGCCTAGCCAGCAAAGAGACAAGACTGGAAGTGTGGTTTACTCCCACTAAATACAGGTGGGCAGAGAAATCAGAAAGTTGTACAGCAAGGGGATTTCTGGGCCCCATCCCAGTGCGGCTAGTAGGCCAGAGGCTGCCCAAAGTCGAGAGTCTGGGACTGGGTCTGCTGTGAGGGCAGTGGGCAAGGAACTGGATGGGCAAGAGTTGAACACCTGTGGTTATTTACAGCCAGGCAGAGTCACCTTCCCTAGCAGAGTTCATAACTCTGAGAAGAGAAGGGTGCGCCCAGACCCCACATCCTGCCAGACTGCAAACACCATATCCAACAATGGGGAAGATCTGCAAAACAGGCAAGTCAGGCTCAAGAACCCCTTGCAGGACAAAGATAGGAAGAGAAATGCCTGAAGTGCCCATTTTGAACTCCTCTCAGGCAGACAAAATACACTGGTTCCTAGGGCCCTATTCCACTGAGACCAGCAAGACAAAGAGTTCATAAATCAGTATATCAAGGGAGAATCAGAGCCTCACCTTGCCTTGGCTCTCACATAACGCTACCATCTGCACCAAGCAGAAAATAGCTGACTCTCATACAAAGATTGGCTCCTCCCTTGAAATGGGCAGCTAGCTCATCAGAAACTATACATCATTGTAAATAAACTGGGATAGACTAAGCTGGGTGGTGTACGGGCAAGGGAAACACACCCACAATTATCCCAAGAGACTGAACTGGGACTCCCAGAGTGGACCCAGGGGTCTGCCCCAGTCACAACAGAAGTCCCCTTTGGAGGCAACTGAAGGTGGTCATGCATTGCTGCCAGAAGTTAGAAGACCTAGCCCTGGAAACTGAACTGATAAAAAGCCAGAGGCAGATACCGAATGCCTTGTTTCTATTATTTACCATTACTATTTGTCCTTCCTCTATACTCTCAAGATCATTTTTCTTATTTTACTCAGCTCACATTCTTTTTCCCCTTAGCATTCTTATTTTCCTTCCAACTTTAAAATCATTGTTTGTTTGGCATGGATATTATAGTTACTGTTGTTTTTTTGTCTTGTTCCTATTTATTCACTATTTTCTATTTTAACTCCTGTTACTCTCCCCCTGTTTTACTATATTATGCTTTCCTCCTGCCCTTACTTATTTGAGTTTTGAATATTCTGCTTTTTTTACCACTAAGCTTGGATTTTATTACTTATCCTTGTTATTTCTCCTCCCTCTGATCTCAAAATTATTTCTCTTTACTGTAGTCATTTCTTATTCTCTTTTCTATTTCTTATAATATTCTTATTCTCTTTCCCCTTTACTAATTGTTGCTTCTTGTTGTTATTGACTTTTCTGTGGTTTTTCTTCAATTTAGTTCCTATTGGTTCTCTATTTTTTAATTTTATTTCAAACCTCATATTATACTCTTGCCTTTTCTTACTCCATTTTGCCATTACCTTCCCCCTTTTCACTTACATTTCAAATTCTATTTTCTCCCTTTTTTCTGCCTTGTTTCAATTTCCTGCATTTATTATTTCTCCTCCCTGTTTCCCTTCAAAATCACTTTTCTCTCCTTTAGTCATCTCATATTCTTTTTTCCTGTCTTACAATATTCTTTCTTTCCACCCATATTAAACTTTGCTCACTTGCTGTTGATATTGTTGATGTAGAAAGGGGCATTTTTGCTGTAATGGGTTTTGTTTTCCCAGTAGTTTGCTTTGCTCTGCCAGCACCTGAACAACAGCATACAAAAATACAAAACATGGTGGGGTTCTGATTCTCAGTCAGCCAGCTGGAGGGGAGAACACAACAATGAAGGAGCCATCAATAATTAAAGCACAATTACAATAAGAGTGACCAAATAAATTGAATAAAAAGCATCCCTAGAGCATCCATATCAGAAAATTAAAGATACTATACCACTGAGTCTCACAGAATACCTACCACAAATACCATCCACATGAAGATGGGCAGTTAAAACTGGCAAATCTGAGATACAGAAACAAACAGAAAGAGTCACCTAAAATGAGAGGACAAAGAAAAAAATTCCCAACTGAAAGGAAAGGAGGAATGCTTAAAAAATGAGCTAAATGAATTTCAGGGAAGCAGTTCATCAGACATAGAGTTAAAAATAATGATTATAAAGATACTCAAGAAATTCAGTAAGAACTACAAGGAATATCATGACAGCTACAAGGAACTTGTGGCAACAATGGTGGAATGAAAAGGGACACAAAAAACTGTGAATAAGACCAGGAAAAATTTAAGAATATAATATCAGGAATGAGGAATACACTAGAAAGAATTTTTAAAAGGCTCAATAAATCAGAGGGCTAAATCAGAGAGCTGGGAAATAGAGAACAACAACAAAAAAAAAAGTCAGAGGAAGAAAATGAAAAAAATACTCGAAATGAACATGGACAGTATAAGGGAGCTTCATGACAACATGAAATATAACAACACTTGCATCAGAGGAATATAAGAAGGAGAAGAAAAGGGGCAAAGGATAGAAAATCTGTTTGAAAAAAATGACAGAAAACTTCCTTAACCTGGTGAGGGAAGAAATCATGCAAGTTCAGGAAGTATGGAGGGTCCCAATTAAGAGGAACCCAGAGAGGTGCCTTCTAAGAAACATCATAATTAGAATGAAAAAAATTAAAAACATAAAGAAAATCTTAAAGGCACCAAGGGAGAAACGGCTACTAACATGCAAGGGAGCTCCAATAAGGCTATCAGCTGATTTCTCAACATAAATAGTGCAAGCCAGAAGGGACTAGCATGAAATATTTCAGTTAATGGAAACCAAGAACTTGTAACCATGACTACTCTAGCAAACAAGGCTCTCATTTAAAATGGAAGGTGAAATAGAGAACTTCCCAGGCCAAAGAAAGCTAAAAAAGTACATCTTCACCTATCCAGCACTGCAACACATGCTAAAGAGACTGCTATAAAAAGGAGAAGAGAGAGAGGAACCCAAATAGGAAATAATGGCAAAGAATAAGTGCTGATAAATAATAACCTTAAACATAAATTGATTAAGCATTCCAATCAAAGAGCATAGAGTGGCTGAATGAATGGGAAGACATAGCTGTCTACAAGTGATGAACCTCAGAACAAACAATGTACACAAGTCAAAAGTGACAGGATGGAAAAATAAACTCCAAGCAAACAGGCATGAAAAGAAAGATAGAACAGCAATACTTATATCACACAAAAGAGAGATCAAATAAAAAGCCGTAAAAAGAGACAACAAAGGTCACTACATAATATGAAAAGGAATAGTACACAGGAGGATATAACCCTTGTAAACATATGTGCACCCAACATGGTGGCACATAAATTATAAAGAAAATCTTGGAGAGACTTCCTCCAAGATGGAGGCATAAGTGGAAATACTGTGCCTTCTCCCACAACCAAGTTTGAATACAACAAAGGTTTGGAGAACAAGGACACGCCCGAAGACCAGAAAACTAAATTATACGGAAGTCCGACAACTACGAACCGTTCAATGGGGACGGTAAGAGAGGCGGAGCCAGCAGCGGAGCTGGGTCGGGCAGGACAGATCCCCTGACCTAGGCGCGTAGGCAGCCCGGAACCAGTCGGGATGTGGGGCAGACTGACCGCGGTCGCACATTCGCGCACAGTGAGACGGACCACACAGGCCCCAGGGGGCAAATCCAGTGGTGGAGGGCTGACGGGGGTGGCACACTCCCGTGCAGTGGAACGAAACTCGTGGGCCTGGTGATGGTGGTGGCTGTGGCGCCTGTGGGGGCCGCGGAGGCAGGCAGCAGATGGGAAGCCATTGTCCCTCTTTGACCCCACCCACACTTACAATGTCACAACCCAGCGACTTAGTTGCCCTGCTCTAGTGAACACTTTAGGGCTCCGATCCTGCTACGGAACAGGCACGAACAGCCCAAAAGATAGCACATGAAGAACTCAAAGTCCCAGAGCCAATAACTCTAAGCGACCAAGAGATTGCCAGCCTCTCAGAAGCACAATTCAAGACACTATTTATCAGGATGCTCGCAGAACTGGTAGATTATAGTCACAAATTAGAGGAACATATGAAGGCTAAACTAATTGAAATGAAGGGAAATGTCCAAGAAACCAATAGCGATGGAAAGGAAACTGGCACTCAAATCAATGGAATGGACGAGAAGGAAGAACGAAACATCCCACCAGAAAGGAATGAAGAAATGAAAATTCAAAAACATGAGGAGAGGCTTAGGAACCTCCAGGACATCTTTAAATGTTCCAACATCCGGATTATAGGGGTACCAGAAGGGGGAAAGAAACAGCCACGAGTGGAAAACGTATTTGAACAAATAATAAAGGAGAACTTCCCCAGTCTGGCAAAGGAAATAGACTTCCAGGAAATCCAGGAAGCTCAGAGAGTGCCAAAGAAGTTGGACCCAAGAAGGAACACACCAAGGCACATCATAATTACATTAGCCAAGACTAAAATGAAGGAGAGAATCCTAGAAGCAGCAAGGGATAAGGGGACAGTCACCTACAAAGGAGTACCCATCAGACTGTCAGCGGATTTCTCAAAAGAGACCTTACAGGCAAGAAGGGGCTGGAAAGAAGTATTCCAAGTCATGAAATCCAAAGACCTACAGCCAAGATTGCTTTATCCAGCAAAGCTTTCATTTAGAATGGAAGGACAGATAAAGTGCTTCTCAGATAAGGTCAAGTTCAAGGAGTTCATCATCACCAAGCCCTTATTATATGAAATGCTAAAGGGACTCATATAAGAAAAAGAAGATGAAAAATATGAACAGTGAAAGGACAGCAAACACACAGTTATTAACAACCACACCTAAAACAAAAGCAAACCAAGAGGACAGCTAGATCAGGAGTGGAACCATAGAAATGAAGAACGCTTGGAGGGTTAGCAACAGGGGTCTGGGAGGAGGAGAAGGTACAGAAAATAGCATAGACAGTAGGTAGAAAATAGATAGGGGGGAGGGCAAGAATAGTGGGGGAAATATAGAATCTAAAGAACTTGAGACACGTGGTTATAAACTAAGGGGCGGGGGAGAATGGTGGGGAGGGAGTGTTCGGGTAGAGGGGAATGAAGGGGGGAAATAGAACAACTGTAATGGTATAATCAATAAAATATATTTAAAAAAAACGAAACAGTAATCAAAAAAACTCCCACAAGCACACAAAAGCCCTAGACCAAAAAGATTCACAGGAGAATTTTACCAAATATTTAAGGAAGAACTTCTCAAAATATTCCAAGAAGTTCAAGAACAGGGAAGACTCCAACACTCTCTTCATGAGGCAAGTATCATCCTATTTCCAATACCAGGTAATTAAACAACAAAAAAGAAAACTACAAGCCAATATCTTTGGTGAACATAGATGCTAAAACCCTCAACAAAATACTGGCAATCCAGATTCAGAAATACATTAACAAGATCATACACCATAATCAATTGGGATTCATCTCAGGGATGCAAGGATGATACAATATTCAGAAATCAATAAATATAACACACCACATAAAATATGATAGACAGTAACAAGAGGTGAAGCGGGAAAGGAAAATGGAGGGGAAGGGGGAAGGGTGGTCAGGAACATGTATAAAGAACACAGGGACAACGCCAAAGGAGGTTAGGACCAAGGGTGAGAAGTGGGGATGGCTGGGATGGAGGGAGTGATGGGAGGAAAAATAAATAAACGCATCAATATTCAGCCATTCAAAAAACATGATGGATAAAAATCACATGATCATAACAATAGATGCTGATAAAGCATTTGAGAAAATCCAACACCTGTTTATGTTAAAAACACTTAGAAAATGGGGAATAGAGAAATCATATCTCAATATAATAAAAGCCATCTATGAGAAACCTACACCCAACATTATATTGAATGGACAAAAATTAAAAGCTTTCCCCTTAAGATCAGAAGAAAACAAGGCTTCCTACTTTCACCACTCTTATTCAACATAGTAATGAAAGTTCTAGCTTTCATTACTATGAAAGAAAGTGATCAGACAAGAAAAAGATATACAAGTCATCAAAATTTGAAAAGAGGAAGTGTAACTGTCATTATTTTCAGAGGACATGATAGTGCACATAGAAAAACCTATAGCCTCCATCAAAAAACTATATATGACCTAATAAGTGTATTCAGCAAAGTAGAAGAAGACAAATTCAATATTCAGAAATTGATGGCACTCTTGTATACAAACAACAAATTATCAGAGTGAAAAACTAAGAAAAATAACCCTATGTACCATAGCAACAAGAAAAAAATACCTGGAAGTAAATTTTACCAAGGAAGTAAAGAACCTGTATTTGGAAGTCTATACACCACTAAAGGAAGAATTTGAGGAATATACACATAATTGGAAGCATATACCATGTTCATAGATTGGAAGAATCAATATCATTAGGAAGTACATCTATCTGTGGTTAATCCAATTCCAAATAAAATACCAATAACAAATTTCACATATCTATAACAAATATTCCAAAACTTTACATGGAACCAAAACAGATTCTAAATAGCCTCAACAATCCTGAAAAAGAAAAACAAAGTTGGAGGGATCACAATAGTTGACATTAAACTACGCTATGAGGCCAGTGTAATAAAGAATGTCTGATACTAGCATAAGAACAGATAAATAGATCAATGGAACAGAATAGAGATCCCAGATATAAACCAAAGCCTTTATGGTCAATTAATATTCCACACAGAAGGCATGAGTATACAATGGAGTAAAAACAGTCTCTTCAATAAATGTTGTTGGGAGAAATAAAGTGGTATATGCCCTAAAATGAAACTAGACCACAAACTTACATACACACCTGAATAAATTTTAAATGGATAAAGGAATTAAATATGTCATGATACCATAAAGGTCCTACTGAAAAATACAGGTAGGAAAATTTCAGACATTGTATGTAGTAAGATTTATTTTGCCAATATATCTCCTAGGGCAAGAGAAATAAAGGGAAAATTTTTTTAAACGGGAGAACATAAAACTAAAAAGCTTCTGCATGGCTAAGAAACCATCATCAAAATGAAAAGAGGACCAAGTTTGGGAGAACATATTTATCAATGATACATCAGACAAGGGTTTGATCTCCAAAAAAATATGAAGAACCCATATGACTCAATACCAAGAAGACGAACAATCCAATTTAAAAATTGCCAAAGGACCTGAATAAACATTACTCCAAGTGGGACATACAGAGGGCCCATAGGCATACAAAAAGATACTTCACATCGCTAGCCATCAGAAATATAGAGATGAAAACCACATTGAGATTCACCTCACATCAGTCAGAATGGCTGGCATCACTAATTGGCTGTGATTTATCACTAATTATTAGTGATAAATGGTTGATTTATCACTAATAAGTCAACAAACAACAAGTGCTGGCAAGGATGTAGAGAAAAGAGAACCATAGTACACTGCTTGTGGGAATGCAGACTGGTGCTAGCACTTTGGGGAAAAGTATAGAATTTCCTTTAAAAAGTAAAAATGGAATTGATTTTGACCTAGTAATTCCACTGCTGGGAATATACCCTAAGAATCCTGAGCACCTGTTCAAAAGAACTTATGCACACTTATGTTCATAGTGGCACTATTTACAATAACCATGTCCTGGGAACAACCTAAGTACCCAACAGTAAATGACTGAATCAAAAAACTGGGGTATATTTGCACAATGGAATACTATGCAGTATAAAGAAAGAACTCCTACATTTTGTGACAGCATGGATGGAACCGGAGAATATTATGCTAAGTGAAATAAACCAGTCAGCAAAAGGCAAATACCAGATGATCTCAGCTATAAGTCAAATCTAATAAACAAAATAAACTAATAAACAGTAGAACCATACAAATTGAAACATGGAGCAAACTAAAAGCAACCAGAGTGGGGAGGAACAGTGGTGGAAAGAGGGGGCAGGGGCCAGACACAGAACATGTATAGCAACACTGTGGGAATCAACTATGGGAGCCAGGGGTGGGATGGGCAGATGAGGGTAAAGGGGACTAAATCGAGATAACTGTAATAGAATAACAATAAGAAATGATTAAAAAACAAATGTCATGACATCATAAAAGTCCCAGAGGAAATATAGGCAGGAAAATTTCAGATATTTCACATAGCAATATTTTTGCCTATATATCTCCTAGGACAAATGAAATAAAAGAAAAAATAAACAATGGGACTACATCAAACTAAAAAGCTCCTACATGGCTAAAGAAACCATCATCAAAATGAAAGGGAACTGACTGTATAGGAGAACATATTTGCCAATGATACATTGCACAAGGGGATTGATCTCCAAAATGCATGAAGAACTCATAGAACTCAACACTAGGAAGACATAGAATCCAATTAAAAATGGGGAAAGGATCTAAATAAGTACCTCCCCAAAGAGGACATACAGATAGCCCATAGACAGACTAAGACATCACTCAACATCACTAGCCATCAGAGAGTTGCAAATTAAAACCACAATGAGCTACCACTTCAAACTTGTCAGAATGTCTATCATTAATAAATCAACAAACAACAAGTGCTGGTGAGGATACAGAAAAAAGGGAACCCTAGCACACTGTTCACGAGAGTGCAGACTGGTACAGTCATTTTGAAACATAGTATGGATTGTCCTTTAAAAATTAAAAATGGAACCGCCTTTTGACCTGCTTCTGGGAATATACCTTAAGAATCTTGACTCACCAATTCAAAAGAACTTATACATCCATCTCTTCACAGTGGCACTCTTTACAATAGGCAAGTGATGGAAACAGCCCAAGTGCTCATCAGTAAATGAGTGAATCAAAAACCTGTAATACACTTACACAATGCAATACTGTGCAGTAGAAAGAAAGAAGGAACCCTTACCTTTTGTGACACATGGATGGAACAGAAGAATATTATGCTAAGTGAAATAAGCCACTTGTTGAAAGACCAATACCAGGTGATCTCACCTATTAGAGGAATCTAATGAATAAAATAAACTAATAAACAAAATAAAATCACAGGCATGGAAACATGGAACAGACTGTTAGTGACTGGAGGGCAAGGGGCTAGAGGCAAGACAAGAACGTTTATTTATGATTGACCAATGGACATAGACAACATTGTGGGAATTGATTATGGGAGCAGGGATTGTGATGGATGGAGGACAAAGGGGAAAATTTAGGACAACTGTCATAGAATAATAATTAAAATAATTTAATAGGACAAAAAGACTCTAAGATGATGAGTCATATCCAGTGAGGCTTATTTGGTTGGGTGTTTTACCACAAGGTAAAAGGTCACCAGTTCAATTCCTGAGCCCAATTCCTGGTCAGGGCACATGCCTGGTCTGTGCACCCAGTCCCTGGTTGGGGCACATATGAAAGGCCACCAATTGATGTTTCTCTCACACATCAATTTTTCTCTATTTGTCTCTCACTTCCCTTCTTTCTAAAAATAAATAAATAAAATCTGTTTTAAAAATATTCTAAGATGGTGAACTGTCTTTATTTTTGTGTCAGTCACAATGTCATGTTAATACCAAATCGTATTCATTCACAGTTTTATGACAGATTTATACTACTGAACACTCTTCCTTCTTTTATTTTGTTGTGATTTGAGCTTCTAGTTTTTTACTCCACATCTCCAACCACATCCATCTCGTTTTGAGTTATTCTTTGCCTCTCTGTGTGACACGGGCTTTCTGGTGGTCTTTTTCTGCACACAGTCCACAAGTGATCTTCTTTCTTTCACAATGCCAGTTACCTCACATCTACACCCCTAGCCCAGATCTATGCCTGAGCTCCAAATCCATCCATTCCCTCACCAGAGCTGAATGTCCCTAAGGTGGTCACATGCCCCTCCCCATGCTTCTATTCTAGCTATTCCCTGACTCGGGGAATGAGTGGCACTGACATCCACCTCTGCAGGAATACACAGCTACAGCTATAAAGAGTTAACTTAAAACTAGATCACAGGCCAAAATATCTAATTGCTAATGTCCTAAACAAGTAAGTTTCACAATTATATTAGGGATGGGTAGGGGGGAGATTATGATAAAATTGAAGGATGTAGACCAGTCTAGACTGGTCTAGACTTAATGCTTAAGTCAGGCTGACTAGAGCCATGTGGGACTACAGCCTGTCTGCTAAATTGATAGCTTTGTGAAGGACGGTTAGAATTTGAATGTTAAATTTCTACATTTTTAGTATTAATAATGAATCAATTTAAAAAAACAGAATATGTTTGGTAGGCTATTATTCTACAAATGCTGTTCTAGATTAATGGTATCTAAACACTTATTAAATAACTATTATTTATTTTTAAATGATTTATTTATTTATTTTTAGAGATAGAAGAATGGAGGGAAAAAGAGTTGGAAGGAAACAGCTATGTGGGGTTGCCTCTCATGTGCCCCCTACTGGGGTCATGGTCTGGAACCCTGGCATGTGCCCTGACTGAGAATCAAACCAATCACCATTTGGCTCTCAGGCCCATGCTTAATCCACGGAGCTAAACCAGCCAGGGCTCAACAACTATTTTCAAAGCCAATTAAATTTTATTTCTTTGGAAGTTCAATTTAGCTAGTAGCCACTACTTACATGAAACTCTTAAAAATATTTTTCTGAATCTTTGTAATGTTGTGTGTATTGTGTACCTAAACTAATTACAAAACCCTGAAGTGAGCCAAAAATATTTCCTTGACAGCTAGTCAGAGAAGATCCCTCATATTATATCATAAAAACAGTCCATGTTATAGAATACTCATAGTAATCATCAGGGTCTGTGATATTTGGTGATGTTAAATTTGGTTTTGCATGTCTGAATGTGTAAATATTTCATTGTAGAGAGAATGCCTAGACTTTATTGAACATGATGTTTGACTCTATTGGTTCCTCTTCACTTGCTGATTTGCAGTGTAAATGCACCAATTTTCACCATACCTGATTATATCATGTAAAATAGATGCAATATATTTTCAAATGTTTACTTTCATAATTTCAAATTTGTGAAATTTATGTTCTCTAACACTGCAGTGTTGGGAACCACTCTACCTGGTTTCAGGAGTTGTAACCATCCCCCATGAATAAGGCTGAGTGAGAAACCTCCAGACTGTGAGACACTAAGGAGACAAAGCTTATCTCCCTGGCAGGAGCACTGCTTCTGCTTCATCCATCTCTAGCTCCCAACACTTGGTCGGTTAGTCAATGATGGGTACAACTCCTCAGAGGAGGGGGCAACCTAAGCCAGACACAATCACTTGGGAGGCCCTCAAGGAAGGACTTGGGGGGCTGTAGTAAAGAGGGGGTGATGGACCCTTGATCCCCAGCTATTCTGACATAGCCTGAGTCCCCATGTCCTCTGGGAGAAGCTCTTCCTGGCTCTTATCCACTTAAGCCTAAAAAACTATGATGGGGAAGGCTGCGCAACACTTTGCCAGCAATAGCAGGTTCTGGGGTGATCGGGCATAAAGAAGAATTTGTAAAATAGCATTTAGCCTGCTTTAGTAAGAGTGCTTTCATTCATATGATAAGGGTCCAAGCAGGAAATTAGTATGTCTCCCAAAGTTTTTGCAGCCCCCTCATCTGACAGAAACTGACTCAGATTAAGCTCTCAGATTTCTTTGAAATGTTATCTACTGTTCGATTCTTGCCACCTGACATTGATTGATGAGCTTTACCTGTATTCCTGTGTATTATGAACCTAATAAAAGCTCTTGAGAATGGGGCTCTTAGTCTTTCTCCTTTGAGAGATTGACCACCTCTCCTCCCCAAGCAGATCATGTCTTGGCAGTATTATTTTATTTTTTAAGACTTTATTTATTAATCTTTAGAGAGGAAGGAAAGGAGAGAAGGAGAGAAATATCAATGTATGGTTGCCTCTCGTGGGTCCCCGGCTGGGAACTGGCCCGCAACCCAGGCATGTGCCCTGACTGGGAATCGAACTGCAATCCTGTGGCTCACAGGCCCCCGCTCAATCCACTGAGCTACAGCAGCCAGGGCTTGGCAGTATTATTTTCATCTGTGGCAGACAGGGGGACTTGCAGGCAAAGTTGCCCCCATACTGCAGACCTATGCAGTCATTTCCCTTTCAGTCACAATGCTGTTATTTAGCCTCTGGTGTGCTTGCATTCACTGGTCAAGAGTGAAAGCAATAATATGGAGCAGAAAGAATGTTGAAAGTGTAAATGAAAAGAGGCCTATGATTATGTTGAAAATAAAAGTAAAATAGACTCCACATAGTTGTGCAAATAGTATCAATGTCTTTGTTCAAGCACACCTCACACTACTATCTCATGGGGTTTTTCTATGGAATAGAGATGGCAAGAGAAGCTAGTGTGTATAGCATTCAATTTGTTAGAATTTGGTGCATAACATGTTCAATTGTCAATTGTGCATTTTAATTAAATTATAGAGATTAAAGCATATATAAGAGTAAATTATGAACAATATACTTGTTGAATGCCGAAACCATATTCCTAAAACCATTATATCTACCGCATCCCATTAACCAGTTTGTCTAAGTGCTGTCCTACTCACCAATGAGATACATTCCAATCCAGTCTCCAGCATCTACTTCCTCCTTTATATCCCAGTGGATCACCAAGTCCTGGGAGTGTCCTATGGAGTAGTAGGAGCTGCTGACCATGAGTGTGGAACGGCTGTCAGAGGTAACCAGGTCAGTGTCACTGGTGGAACGGGAAATGGTGACAGTGTCATGGGGGCCAGTCCTGATGGCCATGCTGTGGAAATGGCTAGGGTTGTAGCTGTGGTGAAGTGGCTCCTTACAGCGGCGCCGATTCTGAGAGTTTCTAGATGGAGATGCCATGGCAGCCAGGCCCAAAAACCTGTTCTGGTACAGATTCTGTGGGGACAAACAGACAATCATCAAGGGCAGAAGATCCTAGCCACAAGGTCATTCATTTCACATAAAATGAAGGATGTGCTATGAGAAAGGAGCTGTGAGTGAGCAGATCCCTAAGAAGATTTGAAACACAAGAGCACCCTCCTCAGGACAAATACTGTGACTCTGGGTTCATATAAAGAAGGCAAGAATGAAAATGTGAGCTCATCAAGGATCTTTGCATTTGAAACTGTGCTGGAGCCTACCACTTCCAGTTCCCCACACCCCAACCTGCTTGGTATTAGAAGGCCTCCACTCTTATAGAATGGTTCTGAAAGTGTAACTGCCCCCAAACAAAAGGCCACCTCTTGAGTTCTCCATGTCAATTCAGTTAGATCCAATTTTATCCTTCTTTAGGATAAAAATTGTTAATTATCAGTAAATATTTTAGTGATTCCTACAGCATTCAAGACCCTATAGACACAGTCTGGAGTCAGAGGCGGTCCCTGCTGGGTGAGATGGTCATCCCAACCCCAATTATTATCTTTCACTCTGCAGAATGTCTCTGGACACCCAAATCTTGTATAAGGATCTCAGATATACCACTATTCCTCAAGCACCATCATTTTCAATGAGATCAGTGTCTCCCTCAAAGCTAATGTTATTGTCAGAGAACATTGTCTCTGGTGAGAATAAAAAATGCATGTGATTTATTGTTTTTGTTTTACAACACTGAGTACATAAAATGAAGTGAGTTGATTCAGAGCAATATCATAATCATTTTGAATTCAGATAGTTTGTGGGATAGAGTGTAAGGGGAATAAATGGTAATGGAAAAATAAAATATTTTTTAAAAACACAGAGAAAGAGCATTATATAAAATATGTCATGGATTCATTTTGAAACAAGCAAAGATGATTTACACTTTACCAAGGAGTGCTAAAATTGGGATCTAGGTGCACATTTTAGAAGTTCTTGACTAAAGTACACAGTATTCTATAATAACATTTTTTGTTTTTAGAAAAGATTAAAGTCTAAAAATGTGTTGAATCATGCAGTTTAGATCTCAGGGACTATAACTTATACACACTAATCAAATGCATATTACTGAATTTTTGTTTTACCAGACATGAAAACCAGACCTCAGCACCAGTCTATCATTTAGATTACGTAAGTCTATTTAGCAAAAAGTTAGGCCTGTACTTTTTCTACTTTCCAAGAGCAGGGCACTTGTTAAAACATAATTAACCTGATAAAGCCCAGTGTTTTCATCCTGACTCTTGGTCCTTAATTATACGTAGCTTGGAGATACAAGATGGCAGGGGAGCAAGTGGAAGCTACACTAACCTCCTCCCAGGACCAATCTAAATTCCAAATAAATTGTAGAGAAATCATCTAGAAACCAATTTTAAAATACCTGGATATACCTTATAAACATGGACAGACAGAAGAAACCACTTCAGTATAACGTGAGTGGTACAGAGCACAGAAGAGACACAAGAGGACTGGCTGGTCACCCACAGGTGGCAGTTGAAGTGCTAGAGAGATATTTAAGCAGCTGGGAGGATTCCCCTGAAAATATTGGGCTAAACCCCAGACAGGACGCAAGAGCCTACAGTACCAGAGCCCGAAATGACCACAGACTTCCAGCTATGAAAAGTGGTTGGGTTTCTGTCTGCCAGGGAGAAATGGCTGGAGACAGGGAGTATCTTAACAGGTCAGAGCATAAAAATTGATTTTCAACCACTTACCCTGAGTGAAGGCAGAGGGAGGGAAGATTGGACTAAAAATGCTTGAGGAGAATCTGGGGCTAGGAGCACTGGAAAAGAGCACTGGAAAAAAAGGGGAGCTGAGAGAGAAGCCACCAAGATCCCTGTGCTCAGTCATTCCCCATGCTGCAAAAGCCATATTACTCAGTCAGAGCATTCCCCTCCAACTGGCATCAGCCTGATGGGGAGCATTGCCCACAGGAATTATTCTGCCCCCACCCTGTTGTGCTTAAGCTTAACTGCTGAATACATATAACTAGATTAACAACTGAAGGAGACAGCCACAAATTGTGGATCACTGGTAGTCTTGAACAGGCTGCCAAGGGCCAGGCTCAGACACCATCTGACATCACCAGTGGCAGATCCAGAAAAGGAAGACAGTAGTAAATACTAGGTAGTACTGAGATGAATTCCACCATAGTCTTCTTCATGATTTGCATAATTCCCTCTCTCGCATAGCCTTTTAACATTAATTTGTTGTCCTTCAATTTTGTGCCTATTAGGTCACTAGTTTTACTTTTTCTCTCTCTTTGCCTTGTCTCTATTCCCTACTCTTATTCCTCTTCCCTATAAGCTGACAAAATCATTTTTCTTTCAGTTAGTCATCTCATATTTATTTTTCCTTTTTAGAATAGTCTCACTTTCTTTACACCTTTATTAATAATGGCTCATTTGCTATTGGTGGTATGATCCTAGGTGGGGGTTATTTTTGTGAGTGTGGGTTTGTTTCCTGGGCTGTCTGGTTTTCTTCTAGCAGCACCTGTACAACAGGATACAAGACATGGTAGGTGAAGAGACTCTCAATCAGCCAGCTGGAGAAAAAGATTCACCAAAAGAATGATCCAACAACAATCTAAACCCAATTACAACAAGAAAGCCCACATAAATGGCATAAAGGGCATCCCAAAATCATCAAACTCAGGAGATGAAGGAGACTGCACCACTTAATTCCACAGGTCTCCTACCACAGATCACAACATGAAGAGAGGGAGTCAAAGTACACCAATCTAATACACAAAAACAAACAAGAGGAGTCATCTAAAATAGAGAGACTAACAACCAACCTCCAATTAAAAGGAAAAGATGTATCCCCAGAAAGAGTGTTGAATGAAATAGAGGAGAGCAAACTATCAGACATTTGAGTTCAGAATAATGGTTACTAAGATGCTAAATAAGCTCAGTGGGAACTACAAAGAATTCCAGGGAAAATACAGGGAAATTACTTGAACTACACCAGCATGAAAAAGGACATAAAAACTATCAACAAGAACCAGGAGGAAATGAATAATGCAATATCTGAAATCAATAACACAGTACAAGGAATTAAAAACAAGGAATTAAAAACAAGGAATTAAAAACAATCACTAGATGAAGCAGAGAATCAAATCAGCAAGCTGGAAGATAGGCATAAAAAAATTCCCAGGCAGAGAAACAAAATGAAAGACTCAAAAGAACCAAGGAGTTTGAGGGAATTGCAGGGCAATGTGAAAAATAATAATATCCACATCATAGAGAAACAAGATGGATAAGAGTAACATGGGATAGAAAACCTGTTTAAAAAATAATGTCAGAAAACTTCCTTAACAACCTAAGGGAAAATGTCATACACATTTGGAGCATGGAGGGTTCCAAACAAGATGAATTCAAAGTGGCTCATTCCAGGATATATCATAATTAAAATGGCAAAATTAAAAGACAAAGAGAGAATCTTAAAGGCAGCAATGGAGAAACAGCTGGTAACATACAAGGCAGCTCCAATAAGGCCATCAGCGGATCACTCAACAGAAAAACTACAAGACAGAAAGCAATAACAACAAATTCCAAGTAAGACAAAAGGTAGGCAACCAAGATTACTCTACCCAACAAGGTTCTCATTTAAAATCAAAGGAGAGATATGGAGTTTTTCAGACAAAAAATTGCTGAAAGAAAACATATCCACCTCACCAGTACTGCAATAGGTGCTAAAGGGACTGCTTTTAGAGATGAAGAAAGTGTGAGAGAGAGACAGAAAGACAGATAAAAATGAAAAAAAAGGCAAGTAATAACTATCTATTAATAATAACCTTATTGTAAATGTATTAAATGATACAATTAAATGACATAGGGTAGCTGAATGGATAAGAAAACATGACCCACATATATGGATTTGAAAACAAAGCTGGTGTATCAATACATATATGAAACAAAATAGGCTTCAAAATGATGATCATTAAAGAGAAAAAAGGAACACAACATAATACTTAAGGGAATAATCCATCAAGAAGATATAACCTATGTAAATATCTATGCACCCAAAATAGGAGTACATAGGAGTGCAAAATGTATTTTCCTTATCCATCTAAATGGATGAGGGAAATCTTGGGGGATTTCAAAAAACATATAGACAATATCTTATAACACATGCTTATAATAGGGGATTTTAGCACCCCATTATCAACAATGGATAAATCTTCCAAGGAAAGAATCAAAAAGGACATGTGGCATTGAACAGAACTCTAGATCAAATGGATATAATATATACAGAAACTTACACCCCAAAGAAGCCAAATATACATTCTTTTCAAAATCACATGTAACATTCTCAAAGATAGGCCACATATTAAGACACAAACAAGCCTCAACAAACTCAAGAAAATTCATAATATCAAGAAACTTATCAAATAATAATGGCTTGAAACCAGAAACAAACTTCATAGAAAAAAACCTCAAAAACATTCATATTCATGGAGACTGAAGACCATGCTATTAATGAATGAATGGGTTCACAATGAGATCCAGGAAGAAATAAAAAAAGTTTCTGGAAACAAATGAAAATAGACACACAAAAGACCAAAACCTATGGGATACAGTGAAGGCAGTCCTAAGAAGGAAGTTCATAGTAATACAGGCCTATCTAACAAAGATAGAGAAATCTCAAATCTCTTACCCTACACTTATAAGAACTAGAGGAACAACAACCAACAAAGACCAGTGAGTAGAAGGAAGGAAATAATCAAGATCAGAGCTGAATTAAATGACATAGAGACCAAAAGAAAAATTGAAAGGATCAGTCAATCCAGGAAATGGTTCTTTGAAAAGGTAAAATTTTGACAAGCCTTTACCTAGACTCAACAAGACAAAAGGAAAGAATACTTAAATACACATAATCAGAAATAAAAGAAGAGAAATTACAACCAATACCACATAATATAAAGAACTGTTAGAAATTATTACTAATGATATGCCAAGAAATTTGACAACCTGGGCAAATTACACAAGTTTCTAGAAACATAGTCTCCAAAAATTGAATCAAGAAGAAACAGAAAGCCTGAATAGGCCAATATCAACTACTGAAATTGAAGCAGAAATCAAAATACTTGGGGACACAAAAGTCCTGTACTGGATGGTTTCACAGATGAATTTTACCAAATAAATCAGGAAGAGCTAAATCCTATCCTTCTCAAACTATACCAAAAAATTCAGGAAGAAAGAAGACACCCAGACTCTTTTTATAAGGTAGTATTATCCTAATTCCAAAGCCAGGTAAATACACAACAAAGAAAGAAAATACAGGCCAAATACTCCAATGAACATAGATGCTAAAATCCTCAACAAAATATCGGCAAACCAGATCTAGCAATACATTAAAAACATCATACACCATGATCAAGTAGGATTCCTCCCAGGGATGCAAGGATATATGATTTTGCAATATTTGCAAATCAATACAAGTAATACACCACAGAAGTAAAATAAAAGACGAAAGTCACATGATCATATAAATAAATGCTAAAAAGCATTTCATAAAGTACAGCACCCATTTATGATAAAAACACTCAGCAAAGTTGGAATATAGGGTATGTACCTCAACATAATAAAAGCCACATATGAGAAAACAACAGCTAACATCATACTCTATTGGAGTGCTATCATCAGCACCCCAATGTTCATAGCTGTACAATTTACAATATCCAAGTGCTGGAAACAGACTAAGTGCCAATCAATAAACGAGTAGATAAAAAAATGCAACATTTACACAACAGAATACCATACAGCAGAAAGAAAGAAGGAACTCCTAACTTTCGTGACAGTATGGATGGAAATGGAGAGTATTATGTTACGTGAAAAAAGCCAGGCAGCGAAACACAAATACCATATGATCTCACCTATAAGTGGAATATAATGAACAAAACAAACAAACAAATACGCAAAATAGAACCAAAGACATGGAAAGAAGGAACAGAGTGATCAGAAGGGAGTGGGGGTGAAAATAAGGGGGGAACAAACAGGAAGTGCCTAGTTAAAGAAAAAGTATACATGACCTATGGACTATAGGAATGGGGCTTGGGCATGGAAGTGGAGAACAATGCGGGAGAGAAATTGGGACAACTGTAATAGAACAACAAAAAATGTGAAATAAATAAATGTAAAAGGAAATGCAAAAACAAAAACAAAAAAGAAGAGTTTTTCAAAAACACATATTTTTAAATGATCTCTGATGCTTAGAATTCTTAAAAGTCTACTCAGTTTTCTTAAAATTACACAATATTCTGATCTGCTCTGGCAAGTCTGATTTCTATTTTTCCCTTGGTATCTGTGTTCCAACTTAAACTGGACCTTTCAGGTTTTCCTGTGACACTGTTCTTCTTATCAGTGGACCTTTGCACACAGATGAATCTTCCCCACTCTTTGCCTAGGCTCAGATATTTTCTTCACCCCTTCACTAGGGCATACCACTGATATTTGTCCCTAAAGCTTATTGTATTCTTCCTCCACATATCCTTTCTCAATTTAATATAACTTTTTATTGCCTTTTGACTTTAATTGTTCTCTGTGAGGAGTCAGACACCATTTTTGTTATTATCTCACTCTATGAAATATGTCAATTTTTCCTGTGACTGCTTTTATAACCTTTACTATTGATTCTAAATGTTGGTTATGATGTGTATAGGTATGGTTTCTTTATATATCTACTACTTGAAAATCACTGAGATCTTGCATTTGTAGACTGATGTTTTCTTATCATATTTAAATTTTTTTCAGATGTTATTTCTTCAGTACATGTTCTGGCCTCTTTTCTATGTGTACTCATTCTGAGATTCCACAATCATGTATATTAGACCAAAGTGTTTTATAATGTTTTGTCTCTGTGCTTTAGTTTGAATGATATTAATGAGTCTTCAAATTCATTGATTCTTTTTTCATAGTTTCTATTATTCTGTTAATCCCATTGTTATAAAAATGTGTTCCCCCAAAATTCACATTGAAACCTAGCCCACAGTAGCAGATGGGGCCTTTGGGAATTGATTAGGTCACAAACTTGAAACCCTGGTAAATGGAATTAATACTCTTATAAATAGTCCCCAGAGAAATGGCTATGTAGGAACCAGAAAGTGGGCCTTCATCAGATACCAAAAGTGTCCATGCCTTTATCTTGGATGTCCCAGCCTCCAAAACTGTGAGCAACACATTCTGTTGTTTGTAAATCACCGATTCTATGGCATTTTTGTTATAATAGCCCAAGAGACTGAGACTCTCATCTAATATATTTGTTTATTTAAGATGCTTTAATCTAGAATACTGTTTGGTTCTGTTTTATAGTTTCCATTTTTATGCTAAGATTCTTTATTCTATTTTGGCCATGTTTTTTCAGGAAAAAACTTGAACATATTTACAATAGATGTTTTACAATCTATTTTTTAATTTAATTCTTGTTCAAGTACAGTTTTCTGTCTTATATTCACAGCCCTGCCCCCCAGTGCTCCCCACCTCCCTCCCATTTCCGCCCCCCACCTTAGTTACTGTCCATGTGTCCTTTATACTTGTCCATGTGAGTCCATTCCCTTTTCCCCTATGATTCTCTCCTATTTTTAATTTATTATATTGATTAACTAGAATATTGTGCTTTCCCTTCTTAACTTGTAATTACAGGTTTTCATATATAAATGCAATTTTTATAAGAAGAAGTAGATTTTTAGAGTAAGTGTAGAGAGATGCTATTGGGCAGCCCAGTGAGGAATGACAAAATGATCTAAAAGAAAGTAATTACATACTGCTCCTTCTAGTGACACCAAAAAGTCTCAGAGCTATAAGTGACTGTGGAGACAAGTTTAGATAACAGCTAGGGTTGGTTCTGTGGTTTTCAAGTACAGAATGACCATTCCTGTGAGAGGTAGGACCAGTGCTAAAAGAAATGAGAAATAATAATTCAAAAGAGGTGGACTTGAGAGGGTCCTGGTTTCCTCACACATTTTCATATGTGATGTTCCAAAGTAGCTGAAAAGCTGAACCCTCTGTTTGGGGGGAATAAAACAATGGTGGGGTATGAAAGGAAGTTTTTGTTGAATCGTCTGTGTGTATGATGTCAGTGGATGTATATTGACTTAATGTTTTATAGGTGTGTTTTCTAGTACATTCTGCTAAACTCTTTATCATAACTTTCCAGAAAAAGTGCTTGTCAAGAGTTTTGATATTTTTGAGAAGATAATATTCTGAATTTTAATATAAAATTGTCTGCTTTTTAAATAAGGTCATTAACAGCATCAAATTAAAAATTAAAGAGACCACTATCAGTCAAGTGAAATGACCTCATGAGAGAGTGTAAAGGTGGTGACTTCTGGATTATATTTTTATGAAAATTCAGCAAAAGCATGTATTTTAGAAATTGTACCCAGAGGTTGGGTACAATGTCAGAGCAAGAGAACACAGGTGCTCTGGGTCCACTCTTGTCCAACTATCCTCATCCTGTTTTCTCTCTCCTTTTGTACTTCCAGTTCTTGACTCATGTTATATCACTTATTTGTGATTTTTATTTTGTAACAACCCTCTCCCCCAACTAGAATAAAATCTCCAGGGGAGCAGGTACCTGTCTTTTTGTTCATGGCTCTGTTCCCCAACACTTCAACCAGATCTGGTATGTTAGCAAATGTTTAATAAACAAGTGCCAAGTAAATAATAAAGGACCTGTCCATGCCTCCACATGAAACATTCAAGCCAGGATGAGCCTGTATCATTGGCCCCATATTTCAGGGTCCAATGTCTAATTCCTAGCAATTCATGGAGCACTCCAGCATAATTTCTATTTAAAAAATGTAAGGCAAATATAAGACTGCCAAATCTCACTTACATATTTTTTAAAATTCTACATAATAGAAAGGAAAATACATACCCACTTGTGGTATATAATTCGCTGTCACCATGAAAATTCTTACTGTTTGAAATCATAATATGAAGCAAGAACCTTCATGAAGAAAACAAAACTAAGCAAGTAGACTCAGGACTTGTATCTGCTGACACACAGTGTTGAACTGAGAACAGAGCAGAATATAAGTGATGCCCTCTTCTCTAAGACAGGGGGAAGGAACATAATGAAGGAAAAAAGGGGAAGGGGCAAGTCAAGGAACATGTATAAAGGACCTATGGACAAAGACAATGAGGCAGGGAGATTGGAATTAGGGAGGTGGTGGGTGGGTAGGGCAGGAGAGAGTAATGGAAGAAGAATAGAAACAACTATAATTAAACAGCAATAAAAACTTTTAAAAATAATTCAGTATAATGTAAATGGGTATGAGGATAGACAACAATGCTAGGGGACTTGTATTTATTGCTGGAAAAAGAAAATTCTGTTCTCTAAATCCAGTACTATCAAGAAAAAAAAGGCATCTCATCTGTGGCTGAACATAAAGTTGGCACTCTTTTGCTTGGGAAAAAAACTCACTCTCCACTACTCAAATAAGCAAAGCTCAAAATAGCTACACACACAGGTTTTCAACCACCTTCTCTCTGAAGAAAATAGCTATGCAATTTGTAAGCCCTAAGTATAAACTAATTTTTTAATTCCACACAAAAGCATCCTTCCTGTACTGGTCTCCCTTCCTACAGTTGAGTCCACAAAGAGACTACAAATACATTTCCCTTTAAGAGAAAAAAACATATATTTAAAGGACAGTCCAGACCTTTTATAAAAGCACTTACTTAAAAAGTTATTATTAAAGCCCTGATTGGCTTTAATCAGTTGGCATACCTCAGTGGCATACCTCAGTGGATTGAGTGTGGGCATGTGAACCACACGATCGTGGTTCGATTCCCAGTCAGGGCACATGTCTGGGTTGCAGGCCAGTTCCTAGCAGGGGACCCATGAGAGGCAACCATACATTGATATTTCTCTCCTTCTCTCCTTCCCTTCTCCTCTAAAGATAAATAAATAAAATCTTTTAAAAAGTATCATTTTAAAAAGTTATTATTATAACTTTTAAGTAATAAGTCATAATAATGAGATGTTCTAATCCCTTTTATTATCTTTAACTGGAACATAATCAACAACAAAAATGCAAACAAAATATAATCAGAGACATTGAAATTAAGAAAAAGCTAACAATAGCCAGAAAGGAGGAGGACATTGGGGAGAAGGGTTTTCAGGAACTACTTTGAAGGGCGTATGGACAAAACCAAGGGGGAGGGTGGAAGCAAGGGAGGGAGGTGGTTTTGGCTGGGGTGGGGACAAAATGCAGACAACTGTAATTGAACAACAATGAAGTAAGTTTTAAAAATTATGACAGGTTGATTATACATTTAAAACTGGACTCCATCTAAAGAGCACACCAGAAAATCGTTCAAAGCTAAGGGCTTGCTCTGTGCTTGTGGCTCTTGTCCTGCTGAACATGATTAACACAAGGAGTAGAACTTCAGTGGCCTGGTCCTCTGGGTGCTGCATCAGGATGATGTTCAGAACAATTATTGTGGTATCTCTTTCAGTTTGGAAGAACTAAGCAAGAGCACAAAAATTATAGAACCATAGATTTTCCTTATCATATAGAGATTGGGGACAAGGAGAAAGAAATGACAGGAACATACCGTATCAAGAAAGAAGTGTGCATTCATGAGCAGACAAAAGCTGAGTGGAGACAGGGCTAGACTCAGATCCCACTGAGCCCTGCTGTCTCTCCCCAGCTGATCTTGAATAATATACAAACTTTTAGGCATCACTTTCTTATTTTTATTATTATATCTTATTGATTATGCCTTCAAGTAAGGAAAGGTCCCAGATACTAGATGCATCAGTTTTCCCAATTTTTCCTCCTTTGCACTCCTCACCCAGCACCTGCCACCCACTCAGATAACCCTCTCCCATTTTTCATGTCCAAGGGTCATGCATATAAGTTCTTTGGCTATTTCATTTTATATACTATACTTTACATCTCCATGGCTATTCTGTAACTACCTATTTAAACTTTTTAAAACCCTCACCTCTTTACCCATTGCCCTATGACCCCTCCCATTGGGCAACCATCAAAACACTCATCATATCCATGGTTCTGTCACTATTCTTGTTTGCTTAGTTTGTTTTTTAGATTCAATTTTTGATAGATATGTATTTATTTCCATTTTATTATTCATAGTTTTGATCTTCTTTTTCTTATCTAAGTCTCTTTCACATTTCAGATAATTATGGTTTGGTGATGATGAACTTCTTTAGATTTTTCTTGTTTGGGAAGCTCTTTATCTGTCCTTTGATTCAAAATGATATCTTTGCTAAGTAGAACAATCTTGGCTGTAGGTCCCTACTTTTCATGACTTTGAATATTACTGGCCAATCCCTTCTAGCCTTAATGTTTATTTTTTTAGTTCATTTATTTATTTTTGTTCAGTTACAGTTGTCCCACCATTTCCCCTATTGCTCACCCCTATTCTATCCACCCCCTCCCATAATCAATCCCCACTCATTGTCTTTGCTCATGAGTCCTCTATTTTTATTTTTTTCCTTCCAGCATTCAATCCACTGAGTGATCATTAGATCTAAAGGCAGTTCCATCTTTAGTTTTTTAAGGAAAGTCATACTGTTTTTCACAGTGGCTGCACCAGTCTGAATTCCCACCAAGGGTGTACTAGGGTTCCCTTATTTCTAAAACGTTGCTAGCATTTGTTGTTTATTGATTTATTAATGATGATCATTCTCACTTGTGTGAAATGGTATCTCATTGAGCTTTTCATTTGCATCTGGTGATGTTAAACATTTTCATATGAGTATGGGCCCTCTGTATGTCCTCTCTGAAAAAGCGTCTGTTCAGTTTCTTTGCCCATTTTTTTAATTGTATTTCTTGTCTTCTTGGTGTGGAGTCATGTGAGTTGTTTACATATTTTATAGATCCAACCCTTGTTGGAGGTATCATTGGCAAGTATGTTTTCCCATACAGTTGGTTCCCTTTCTATTTTGTTGATGTTTTCTTTAGCCATGCAGAAGCTTTTTAGTTTGATGTAGTCCTGTTTGTTTATTCTTTCCTTTATATACCTTGCCCTAGGGGATATATTGGTGAAAAGATTGCTGCACGGGATATCTGAAATTTTCCTGCCTATGTTTCCCTCTAGAACTTTTTTGGTGTCACAAATTATATTTAAGTTTTCTATCCATCTTGAGTTTATTTTGGTGTATTGTGTAAGTTGGTGGTCTAGTTCCATTTTTTTTTTTTGCATGTACTTGTCCAGATCTCCCAATACCATTTATTGAAGAGGCTATTTTTACACCATATTATGTTACTGCCCCCTTTGAGAAACATTAACTGACTATATTGACATGGGTTTATTTCTGGGCTCTCTAAAGTCTCTTTTGAGAAGTCAACTGACAGTTTTATGGGAACTCCCCTGTAGGTAACTAACTGCTGCTTTTAAGATTCTCTATCTTTAAACTTTGTCATTTTAATTATGATATGTCTTCACATGGGTCTCTTTCCATCATTTTGACTAGGACTCTCTGTGCTTCCTCAAATTGTATGTTTATTTTCTTCACCAAATTAACAAAGTTTTCTTTCATTATTTTTGCAAATATATTTCCAATTTCTTTCTATTTTTCTCCTTCTGGCACCCCTAGGAGGTGGTGTTGGAATGCTTGAAGTTTTCCCACGGGCTACTCATTTATTAGGATTCTTTTTTTCTTCTTATTGTTCTGATCGGTTGTTTTTTGCTTCTTTACATTACAAATCATTGATCTGATTCTTGGCTTCATTCACTCTACTGTTGTTTCCCTGTAAATAGTTCTTTATTTCCACTAGTGTATCTTTTGTTTCTGACTATCTCTGTTTTATGCTGTTTCTGTCTTCACTAATTTCCTTGAGCATTCTTATAACCAATGTTTTGAACTCTGCATCTGATAGATTGCTTATCTCCCATGTGTTATTTTTCTGGAGTTTTGATCTGTCTTTCATTTGGTCTGTTTCTTTGTCTCCACATTTTGGCCACCTCCCTGTGTTTGTTTCTGTATATTAGGTAGAGCTGCTATGACTCCCTGTATTGGTTGTGTGGCCTAATGTAGTAGGTGTCCCTGTAGGGTTTATTGGCACAGCCTGCCATTTCAGCCAAGCTGGGTACTTGATGCACACTCTTTATGTTTTCTAAGTGAACCCACCTGGTATTTGAACCTTGTTTGCTGTTGGCAGGTCAACGAAAGGGATTTGCCCAGGCAAGTCAGCTGCAAGGCCCAGGAGGATCAGCTGTGCAGGGAAATGGTATTGGTGCTCCTATGTGGTCTGTAGCTATCCACGGGATATGCAGGCTCTGGGTTTTCCCATGTGTGGTGCAGGCCATGTCAGCTCCCTCTTCTGTTCTGCACAGGGCCACCCTGCATGAGCTATAAAGCAACCTGAGACGATGTTACTCGTGCTGGCTTGGAGATTCCCAGGCGAACCTAGCTGTGAACCTAAGCTGGCTGCTGCTAGTTTTGGGCCAGAGATCACTTAGCAAGTGGTAGGATGGCTGAACGCTCATAGATACTGGCTGTTGTTGTTTGTTTGAGAAGATTTAAGAAATTGTGAAGCATGAACCAAGACCAGAAATTGATATGGAAAAGCCATTTTAACAGCGTGATGGTAGATCCATAAGTTGGGTGAGGCAGAATCTCAGGAGATCTTTAGGACAGGCAAATAGGGTTAGCCAGGTTGATGGAATCTCAGATATGGAACCTGCCTGCTGGCTCTGTGGCTGTGTGAAGGCAGGGTTCAGAAAAGTGACAATAGCCTCTGCTTGCTTTTCTGCCTGGGAGAAAGCTATCATCTAGCACTTGCCTTGATGCCAGACACTTTCATTCCCCCTGTATGTCACTGGTGCCTTTCAAGCTGTTATCTCAGTGCTAGAACTCAGAGGAAGTAAGTTAAGTCCATGTGTGAGTTCTTGAAGAGGAACTGTTTGGGACTCCAGAAGTTTCTCCCACTGACTCAATTCCCACTCGTTTTTGCAGCCAGAAGGTATAGGAACTTATCTTACTGACACTGGAACCCTGGAATTAGGGGCCTGGTGTAGAACTTGAACTCCTCACTCCAGAGATATTGCTCCCAAATTTTTATCCACCACACATGAATATGGGACCAGCCCATTCCATGTCTCCTACCAGTCTGGATGAATGTGGTTTCTTTAATTCTATAAACTCAATTTCTGATGGTTCTGAGTGATGCTTGCTCTATAGTTAAGTTATAATTTCGATGCGATTGTGTGAGGAGGTAAGCTGTGTTTACCTATGCCACCATCTTGACTGGAAGTCATGCATCGCTTTCTACATGAGAAGATTTAAAGAGTTAATGCCCTATTCTTCCTGCACCTAGCACATGCTCTTATATAGAAAGAAATCTAATGAGCCACGTTTTTCTCCCTATTTCTTCCATTCCTCTCCCTATTTCTTCCATTCCCATCCCTCCATCCACATAAAAAAAAAATCAATACTTGTAAAGGTCCACATCTTAATTCTGCCTACCTACTCCAGGTGGTTTTACAGAAATTCTGAAAAAGCCAAAAGAACTGGTCACTAAATTCTTCAAAGAGTATAGCAGACGTGGACATGAGCTGTTCTGATGCATTTTAAGGTGTGTGGTCATGTTTAGGATGCTTTTAGCTAGGTCGGCCTGGAAGCTCCTACCCAACACAGCTGTCTCTGAACAGGTAGATTAGCTCTTGGGGGCTCATTGTGCTGGAAGAAACTCTGTCAGGCTATAGCTCCTGCCAGAAATTTAATTCCTCCTTCTTTCTACCACAGGTGTTACTTCTCTCTTGTCCAAGTGGCATCTAAGTCAGACAGACACAGAAATGGTAATACTTGTAACACAGAAGTCCTAATGTTTTTTTGTTTTCCAAAATGGATCTTCAGCTTCAGGAAACTTATCTCTCAGAAACCAGATATTCCTCTTTGTAACAGAAAGAATGTAAATTTCTTGTCCATTCTATTATTCACAGACACATAGCTACTTAGTTTCTATCAGTTTTATCCAGTAGTTCTTAACCAGGGATACATATAAGAATAACCCCAAAGACTTTTTCAATGTGTACATGCCACACGTAAAGCTATATTTGGTGGGTTGAGATGTACCAATGGTGTTAGCATGAAATTGCCCCTTATTTTGGCTTCTTCCAGAGATGAGCATTCATCTTGCTAAGGATCGTTCCTGTGTTGAAAGGTATTTTGCACCAAATTGTCAAATAAATAATCCCTACCTCATCTCCAGATAGTCTTATAAGTCCAATTAGTAATGTTGCAGACTCACTTCAAAGCATGGTGAATCTTCTTAGAAAGTCTTATGGTAAGGTAAAAAAAAACCCTGGGATCAATTTTATTTTAAAAAATTTAAGCAACCCCCCCCCCCCCACACACACACACACAAAAGTAATAGGGCTTTCCTTATTGTAGAGTTTGGGTAAAGAAGTTTTGCATTGAGCTTTCATGGAAATTATAATAAGTTACCTATGTTCTCTCCCTTCTTGTTTCCAGTGTCATTGTTGTGCAAGAAGTTGTGGTTATGCTCCTATTTCACAAACTATGTCCTTCAGTTGTGATCTCAGTCTTATCTCTCTCTCTCTCTCTCTTTCTCTCATGAATCACTAAGAACTTACTCACATAAATGTCCAGGTAGAATATTTGGCCATTACATTTCCTAGATCACTGAATAAATTCTCTCAAGTGATCTGCGTACACATGTTAAATTCAAGGAGTATTATATAAGGCAACATTTGTATCTGAATACACACATGAACTGAGATTCTCCAGGACAGGGAATTCCTAACTTTCCAAGAATACCAGTCCTAGAAAGAGAAGAGGAGGGGCATTCTCCTGGAATGGTGAATGCACCCAAAAGGAACTACCTGGCTGTTTTTAAGAACCCTCTGTATATTCAAAGCCAAAGACAAAATTCACAAGCCCCAGGTGAATGTAAACAGATTAGAGTGTTGTGTGTTGGTGAAAAATGTACTCTTAGGAAAAGTCAAACCTTTCCAAATGAAGAAGACTAGGGTAGGATTATCCAAGTGAATTGATAGAAATCAAGCCTCTGCCAACAGCACAAAAAACTGGGACACTCAATAAGAAAAAGGTCATTTAAGTTAGCATACTGTGACTGTCCTTGGTTTTTGGCAGCAAGTGATTAAGCATTAATTCAATGCTTCCTGAAAAACACACACAAAATATTCATTCTCCAAATTACTCTAAACTTACCAATTAAGAAAGTTCTCATCTTGGTGAGTTGGAAGCAGCATCCTGTGATGGAAGAGAAGACATGAGCTTGAGGGTTGCTCACCCACCTGTGAGCTCATGAATGCCAAGACCTCACTGAACATCTCATGGCTTCCTTTTCCTTACTGCAAGGTCACTTCAGGAATTAACTGAATATGCATGTTGGTGTTGGGAACCATCCTGCCTGGTTTCAGGAGCTATAACCCCATCAACAGGAAAAAAAGGCCCCATGGCTAGGGGACCTTAGGACCATAAGCCACTAAGAAGACAAAACTTATCCTCTTAGCAGGGGAACAGCCTCTGCCCCTTTTACTTTACCCTGCTTGGTTCCTGGAGGATGGATGGATAGTCAATGACATGTAAGATTCCTCAAGAAAGGAACAATCTACAGTCATGAAGGGGCCATCAGGGAAGAACTTAGGGCATTGTGGAGAAGGGACAAAAGACCCTCACCCTTCAGCTTTATCATAGCCTGAGTCCTCCTTCTATCTGTAAAAAGTCTCCTAATCTCTTGGCTGCCTTGCTTTCTCCACCTGATTCAGGCCTGAAACAATGCTGAAGGGGGTGCAGCCCTGTGCTGGAACTGGCAGTTCCAGGTGGGAGGTGATCAGGCCTAAGAAAGAATACATAAAGTTCTGTAAAACCTGCTAAAAATGTCCTCAATATAAATGTTAAGGGTGCAAGCACAAAATAAGTTTGTTTCCCAAGGTTTTACAGCCAACTGGCATCACCTTGTCTACCAGACCCTGACTCGAAAGTACCCCATAATCCCAGAAATGTTATTTGTAAACCATACCTTCTTTCTTTGATGTGCATTCCCTATGCAAGCAAAACTCAATAAAAGCCCATTGAGAGAGGGGCTAAACACCTTTCTCCTCTGAGAGACTGGTCAGCCTTCCTACCCAAGCAGATCATGTCTTGGTAGAATTATATTTATCCACAGGGGCCCAGGGGAGTTCTGCAGGCAGAGCCCACCCACCTGTGGGCATGTACTTAGTAAATTTGCAAAGTGCTATGCAAAGGTGAACTTTTATTTATTTTTTAAACAAAACCTTCATTTAAGGATTGGTTGAGTGCATACTGCCAGGGCAGTATGAAGGCCCAGTAGATGGGGATTCCAGCTCAAATAGGTGGCTTCATTTGCATATTTGCTCTTCACTTACACACCAGAAACTTTGGAGCAGTGATTTCATAGGTAAGTTAGGAACCTACCTAGGTAAGTAGGTAGGTAAGTAACCCAGTTATTTAATAGGTAAGGTAGGAACAAGGGTCATACTCATGACTTTGGATTGTGATGAGTAGATAAGAATTCACACAGGAAAAGCATCCAACACAAATCATGATTCATTGTGTCCTATAGATGTGGTGCTGTCACCAGAAATTGTAAAACTTCTGAAATATGGAAAAGAGTAGACTAAGAGGGATGTCTGAACTAAGTTGAGTAAGTCCTTCCTGGGACAGTCATCAACTGTCAGAGGTCCCTCTAATGAACTGGCAATCTCCTCTATGGCATGCCTGACTCTGAGTCAACAGGAGAGAGCACCGCTCTGGTCTTCAGGTGTATTTCTGTGTGCCCAAATATTATGTGAGGTAATTAATTACACCACAGCAAAATTTGCAGCTGCCATTTTGGAAGAACCATCATAGAGTGATTTTTTCCAGGTATACACTTGCCATAACTGTACTTTCACATCACAAAAGAGGAGTTGGCATGCAAAGAACATTACCTTAAAATAAAGTACAGTCAAATTTGGGATGAATGAAGGCAATAGGGAGGAACAAGTGATGGATCTCAACTGTGAGAACTTCACTTGATAGAATTTCTGGGCTGGACACCTGCAGTAAACTCTGGACTGAGGCACATTTCACTATGAGTGAATAGGATTTATAATAGAATGACATAGATAGGTTCTAATAATCAGAAAATTATACTGACCTTCACACTACACAGGTGCAGCAGCATAATGACCCAACATGTATATGCGCATCAATTCCTGGGGAAAGTCCAATGAAGTTAACTCAGTCTAGACTTCAAGCAAACAAAATCAGTGACATTACTCATGTGAAAATCTTGGTGCCTCCATCGGCCACCAATACACTCCTGGGCAACCAATATGTGGAGAAAAATTACATGAGGATCATACACATTTTGTTAAAATGGACAAAATGTAGCAAGCAACATTACTTTGTGTCATGAATACTTTGAATTGGATTTTTAAATTTAACTTTAAGAGTAAGAATCAGAAGCCTAAAAGTTGGGGAGTTTTGTGAGGGTTTTTTTTTTTTCAGAAAACCAAGATTTGGGGTGGTGTTTTGGGGGAGGAAAAGTTCTGTCTACCCCCTCTACTCCATCCTCTGAGAATACTTAAAGCATCCTCAGACATACTCCACTCATAAAACCTCCTCAACCACAAAGAAACTGGATCTATAGTCAAAATACCAAAATATCACCGATTAACCCTGGTGCATTTCTCACTCAGGCATGTACTCAAATGTGAAAGACTCAAGAGAGAGTACTTCACATTACATGGAGAGTCTAGGAGAGTACTCCTCCAAATGGCAATCACTGGTCACACCATCAGCACTCTAGTGGACAGAAACCAGGACAAAAAACAGGACTCAACCAAAAAGATGCCAGGCACAGGAAAATTGCTGAAGGTATTTTACCAATGTCCTCATAACCCAAGTACCACTTTAGTTCATGAGTCTTTATTCTGATTTTATAACCTCATTTTCTCCAAAGTTAAAGTTGCTAAGACAGTAATCAATATGGTCTTATTTTAGAAGAAAGTGGGATATTATGTCAGGTTTCCAAAACCCCAACTAAACATGAATTTTTGCTGGCAAATGAGTCACAAGCTTGCATTCTGGATGCACAAATCATGGTCTCATCTTTGGGCTGATAAGATTTGAAAGTAGAGAAAGAGAGAATTTGACTATTATGTACTAAGATCCTGCTCTGTGACCAACCCTATGCAGGGTGATGTTTAGTTTCTCAGTGTTAGACAAACTGCCTGGCATTCCCTCCTTAAGACTCCTTTTCCTATCATGACCACTGGCCTCCCAGAAGCTCCTCAGCCTACCCAGCTCTACTTCATTTGTGGGCTCTTCCATGTTGCAGGTCCTCAGACCCTCCTATGTTCACACTAGGTGCTTATATTCCTGCCCATGACCTCAATTATTATCTGAGCATTTATATTCCCAGATTTCTGTGAAAGCTAAAAGCTTTCTTCTAATGTCCAAACACAACACCCACTGGAATGCAGCATAAAAAGAGCTCATGATATTTAACCTCAAATCTGATCTTCTCCCTAGAAGCCCAGACTTAGTAATGGTTCTTCTACCTACTTGCTCTCCCTCTCAGCAATTTGGAAGTCTACCTCAATTCCTTTTGTCTCCCCAACCCATATTCTTCATTCAGTGAAGCACCCAGTTCATTTGCCTAAATTTCTTAACAGTTTCAGAATCCATCTGTTTCCCACTATTTCTATCTCCTCCATTATGACACAAGAGTCCCTCCTACCCAGTTAAATTCACCCTACATGGTCTCCCCATCTTACCCTTGTCCTAAACACTGTATTTTGCTATGTATAATGCACACCATTCTTGTCCAAATTATGGAGGGAAAAATAAGGATGCACATTATATATGGGTAGCACTTATTCTGCACCTATATAAATGTTTTCAATTATTTTATTTATGCTTATTCATTAAAAGTGTATCTCTAGAAAGCAATAATGATATCTGTGTGCAAAATATCATGAAATATGATAAGTGGTTTTGTTTCTAAATATAAATACATAATTGAATTACAAAATTAAAATTAAAATGAAGGATTTTTTTCTGAAAGTTGGGGACAGAAACATGGGTGTTCATTACATATGGGAGTACATTATACACATCAAAATATGCCATTCTCTACAACAAACAGAATACTTTTTATACAGGGAACATCTTTTGTGATACTTCTTGCTTTAGTGGCTTCAAAATTCCCTTAGGTTAAAGTGCAAAATACAAGTTTGAGATTTATTTATTTCATGCAAACATGAAAAAATATATGTCCCTACCTCCGTCCTGTCCCCACTGCCTATCTCCCTTCACTCCACCAATAACATCCCAGCTACAGAGAATTTTACTGTTTTCCGAGGCACTTGTTTCTCCTTGCCTTGGAGAATTCAGTATGCTATTCCTTCTGTCTGAAACATGCTTCCTCAGCCTTTGTGGTTCCTAAACAGAAGAGATGCCCCTGGAATATCACCCTGCACTTATCTGGGCAATTTTGAAAATACTTCTAAAGACCTATTAATGTAACTTGTTTAATATCTGTCTTGCAAAATTTTTGCTAGAAAATTTGCTGGCAGCTGGGCTGTTATCCTTAGTACTTACACAGAGACTGGTACAAGGGCATTCTCTATATATGATGAGAATTGGATGAATAAGTGATTGAAAGATCAGGGGCCAACTGAGTTCCTTAGGAACTCATAGTCTAGACTTTAGAAGGTATAAAAGAAATCTTTAGTTGCACCTGTCCTAAACCAAATGCTGATCCAGTTAATCAAACATACAGAAACACACCAAGAAGGTAAGCACAACAGAAAAAAAAAAGACCATTCAAATTACATGTTATTATTTAATACTTAGCACTGAGGATACAGATGATTTCACTTTACAGCTTTCTCTAAACTGTTTTTTTTTCCAGTTTTCTAATTGTTTCACTGAAAAACTTGATGCTGGTAAAGAAAAATGAAGGCAGAAATGGAGACTTTATATAAAAATGAAAAGCTAACAAAGATCCATCTCAAAACCCTGAAATCACACACCACCTTACTAGGAGGCCCTGGGCAGAAATAAGTTGCGGTCCAGGGAAATTAAGAATTTAAATGAGGCCCTGCCTGTATGGCTCAGTTGATTGGATTGTCCTCCATTACACCAAAAGGTTGTGGGTTTGATTCCAAATAAAGGCACATACTTAGGATGCTGGTTTGATCCACAATGAGGGCACTGTTACTCTCTCACATGGATGTTTCTCCCTCTCCCTGCCTCTCTCTCTCAAATCAGTAAATATATCCTCAAGTGAGGATTAAAACATGAAATGAAGACAAAGTGATTTCTCTACATCATAGCAACAAGATAAGTGCTCTATCCCCCTGCTTCCAGCACTCCTAAGTTTACAGATCCAAATGGGTTCATAATTCGTGCTACATGTATACAGGATCCTGCCAGGTTTCAGTGAATGAGTGCAAATATTGCAGCTTGAAGAAATCCAAAGAAATAACAATGGACACTATTAGGGATCAAAAACTTATTCCTTTTAAATAACCAGACATTAGACAATTCTATCAAATTATAAGTGATTTATATCCAGTTACAGCCACTTTTTCTATTGTACTCAAGAGGCTGTGACCCTTGGGGAACACTCTTAAAGCCCACTGCACAGGGTAGCAGGAAAGTTTAATGGGAAGGATACCTCTGAAGACTCTTGCATCAGGGTCTGTGGTGGGAGTGACAAGAAATCAGGGGCAGCTAGGCAAGGCACAGCCTTTTACAAAGCTGCTCCTTTATGGGTCACAGACATAGCTCTCTCCAAACCCTTGATATGTTCTCTAGAGCCCTGTAAACTAAACCTCTAATGGCACAGTCTTATGAGTCAGGGTTCAATTCCACCACAGTGGCCCAATGCGATGTCACTTTCATTAGGTCACCTGAGTAAAGGTTACTATTAATAGAAGTCAAATAAATCAGGATAAGCTATTACTCCAAGGCCAATATTGATCCTGATTTTATCCAAATGAGCTAAGGTAAAACAACTAATACACCTATAAGAATCAACCACAGTCAAAATAGTGGCATAGGTAAACATGGCTCACCATCTCATATAGTCACATCAAAACTACAACTAAAATATAGAGCAACCATCACTAAGAATCATCAGAAATTGAGTTGAAATGAACACTGGGAACTACAGAATCAAAGAAACCACATCCATCCAAACTGGTAGGAGGGATAGAGACATGGAACAAGCTGGCCCACAACCATGTGTGGTGGATAAAATATTTGGAAGAGATATCTCTGGAGTAAGGAGTCTCAGCCCCACCCCAGGAGCCCAAACCCAGGGTTCCAGTAAGATAAGTCCCTTAACTTTTGGCTGCCAAAAAAAAAAAAGTGGGAATTTGAGTTGGTAGAAGAAAGTTCTGGTGTTCCAAGAAGTTTCCCTTAAAGAACCCACACAAAGACTTACTCAGATTTACTCCCTCTGAGCTCAGCACTGAAGTAGCAGCTTGAAAGGAACCAATAGAATACAGGGAGGAACTGAAGTGTCTTGCATCAAGATGAGAGCTAGGGGACAGTTTTTGCTCAGACAATAAGGCGGGCAGAAGCTATTGTCCTTTTTCTGAACCCTCCCCCAACACAGCAACAAAGCTGACAGGCAACTGCTATACCTGAGACTCCGATCAACCTGGCCAGCACTGTATGCTCCACTCCAGATCACCTGAGACTCCATCCCACCCAACTTATTGGACCAACCAAACTGTTAACTGTGACTATTCTATATGAATGACTGGTCTTGGCTCATACTTCACCACATCCTAAATCCTATCAAACAAGCAACAACCAGCCTCAGTCAGCCCCAAGACCCTGTATCTCTTGCAAAGTGGCCCCAGGCCTAAAACTACCAGTAGCCAGCCTAGATACACAGCTTGACTTTTGGAATTTCTAAGCAGTAGTCACCTCAGACTGTGTCATAGCTCATGCAGTATAGCCACAGGTACAACAAAGGTGGGAGCTGACCATGGCAGGCACCACCAAGGAAACACACACAACCTGCCCAACCAATGGATAGCTACAGGCCACATCAGAGCACCACAACTCTGCCCCTGCACAGCTAATCCGCCATGGAGAGTGGAGGTTGGTGGTCAGTGGTCACACCCAGTCCTTGCAGCTGACTGGCTGGAGTAAATCCTTCCCATTGAGAGTCTCAACAATTTCCGAAAAATAGAAATCATACCAAGCATTTTCTCTGATCACAAGGGACTGAAATTGGAAACCAACCCCACAGGAAAAAACCCCAAACACCCAAAAGTATGGAGACTGAATGGTATGCTATTAAACAACAAATGGTCCAAGATTTAAATTAGGGAAGAAATCAAAAACCTTCTGGCAACTAATGAAAATGAACTCACAACAACCCAAAACTTATGGGACACAGGGAAGGCAGTCCTGAGAGGGAAGTTCATAGCAATACATGCCTACTTAAAGAAGATAGAAACATTTCAAACAAACAACCTAACCCAACGCCTCCAAGAACTTGAGGAACAACAACAAAGACAGCCCAGAGCAAGTACAAGGAAGGAAATAACCAAGATCAGAGAAGAATTAAATGATATAGAGACTAAAAGCACAATTCTAGGGATCAATGAATCCAGGAGCTGGCTTTTTGAAAAGATAAACAAAATAGACAAACCTTTAAGTAGGCTCATCAAGAAAAGAGAGAGGACCCAAGTAAACAGAATCAGAAATGAAAGAGGAGAGATTACAACTGATACAACAGAAATAGAAAGGGTTGTAAGAAATTACTATGCAGAAATGTATGCCAAGAAATTTGAAAACCTAGGTGAAATGGACAAATTTCTAGAAAAATATAATCTTCCAAAACTCAATGAAAAAGAAGCAGAAAACCTGAACAGGCCAATAAGAGCAGATGAAATTGAAGCAGTAATCAAAAAACTCCCATCACACAAAAGACCTGGAGCAGATAGTTTCACAGGAGAATTCTACAATGCTTTTAAGGAAGAGCTAACCCCTATCTTTCAAAGACTATTCCAAAAAATACAAAAAGAAAGAAAACTCCCCAACTCTTTTTATGAAGTCAGCATCATCCTAATTCCAAAGCCAGATAGAGACACAACAAAGAAAGAAAACGTCAGGCCAATATCGCTGATGAATATAGACGCTAAAATCCTCAAGAAAATATTGGCAAATCGCATCCAACAATACATTAAAAAGACCATTCACCATGACCAAGTGGGATTCATCCCAGGGATGCAAGGATGGTTCGATATTCGTAAATCAGTAAATGTAATACATCACATAAACAAAAGCAAGACAAAAAACATATGATAATATCAATAGATGCGGAAAAAGCTTTTGATAAGGTACAACACCCATTTATGAAAAGGTACTCAGCAAAGTGGGAATAGAGGGAGCATTCCTCAATATAATAAAGGCCATATATGAAAGACCTACAGCCAACATCATACTCAATGGACAAAAACTAAACTCTTTCCACTAAGATCAGGAACAAGACAAGGTTGCCCACTTTCACCACTTCTATTCAATATAGTATTAGAAGTTCTAGCCACATCAATCAGACAGGAAAAGGAATTAAACGGCATCCAAATTGGAAAAGAGGAAACAAAACTTGCATTGTTTGCAGATGACATGATAGTGTACATGGAAAAGCCTATCGCCCCTACCAAAAAACTGCTCAAACTAATAAATAAATTTGGCAAAACAGCGGGATACAAAGTCAATGTCTAAAAATCAAAGGCATTTTTGTATACCAACAATGAAACAGAAGAAGCAGAAATCAGGGAAAAAATCCCATTCGGTATAACAAAAACAAAAATAAAATATCTGGGGATAAACCTAACCAAGGAGGTTAAAGACCTGTATGCAGAAAACTATACAACACTGAAGAAAGAAATCAAGGAAGACACAAACAAATGGAAACATATACTGTGTTTATGGATTGGAAGAATTAACATCATCAAAATGTCCATACTCCCCAAAGCAATTTACAGATTTAATGCAATACCTATTAAAGTAAAAATGGCCTATTTCACAGACATAGAACAAGCACTTCAAAAATTTATATGGAACCATAAAAGACCCGGAATAGCAGCTGCAATTTTGAGAAAAAAGAACAAGTAGGAGGGATCACAATACCTGATATCAAACTGTATTACAAGGCCACTGTAATCAAAACAGCCTGGTACTGGCATAAAAACAGGCACACAGACCAATGGAATAGAACAGAGAGCCCAGAAATAAACCCAAATCTCTACAGTCAATTAATATTTGACAAAGGAGGCAGTAACATAAAATGGAGTAAAGATGGCCTCTTCAACAAATGGTGTTGGGAGAACTGGACACCCACATGCAAAAAAATGAAACTTGAGTACCAATTTACACCTTACACCAAAATAAATTCAAGGTGGATAAAAGACTTAAATATAAGCCGTGAAGCAATTAAAGCCCTAGAGGAGATCATTGGCAGGAAAATCTCAGATATTCCATGCAACAAGATTTTTACTGATACGTCCCCTAGAGCAAGGACTATAAAGGAAAGAATAAACAAATGGGATTTCACCAAAATTAAAAGCTTCTGCATGGCCAAGGAAAACAGTATCAAGATAAAAAGAGAAACAACAGTTTGGAAAAACATATTTGCCAATGATACCTCAGACAAAGGTTGAATCTCCAAAATATACAAGGAACTCACTCGACTCCACTCAAAGAAGATGAGCAACTCGATTAAAAAATGGGCAAAGGACTGGAACATACACTTCGCCAAAGAGGACATGCAGAGGATCCAGAGACACATGAAAAGATGCTCAATATCACTAGCTCTCAGAGAGATGCAAATTAAAACCACAATGAGATATCACGGCTATCATAAACAAAGAAACAAACAAGAAGTGCTGGAGAGGTTGTGGGGAAAAGGGGTCCCTAGTTCACTGTTGGTGGTATTGCAGACTGGTACAACCATTATGGAAAACAGTATGGAACTTTCTAAGAAAACTAAAAATGAACGTGCCTTTTGACCCAGCAATTCCACTATTAGGAGTATATCCTAAGAACCCTGAAACACCAATCCAAAAGAACCTATGCACCCCGATGTTCATAGCAGCACAATTTACAATAGCCAAGAGTTAGAAGCAACCTAGGTGTCCATTGTTAAATGACCGGATCAAGAAGCTATGGTACATTTACACAATGGAATTCTATGCTGCAGAAAGGAAGAAGGAGCTCCTACCTTTTGCAACATCATGGATGGAACTGTAGAGCATTATGTTGAGCAAAATAAGCCAGGCAGTGAAAGACAAATACCATATGATCTCACCTTTAACAGGAATCTAAACAACAAAACAAACAAGCAAGCAGAATATGACCAAAGACACTCAAATACGGAACAGGCTGACAGGCTCCAGAGAGGAGAGGGGAGAGAATCATCGGGGAAAAGGGGAGGGACTCACATGAATAAGTATAAAGGACACATGGACAATAATTAAGGTGGGGGGCAGAAAAGGGAGGGTGGTGGGGAGCACCGGGGGGGAGCAGGGCAGGGAATATAAAACAGAAAACTGTACTTGAATAAGAATTAAATAAAAAATAAATTTTAAAAAAATAAAAAAATAAATCCTTCCCATTGAGCTGCCAAGAGCAACCAAATCTCAACCACAAAAGGAAGGTGTACTCAGAAAACACAAAGGAAATTCTGGCCAAGATGGAAGCATAGGTAGATACACTTTGCTTCCTCACACAACAAAAATAAGAACAACAACAAATTAAAAAAAAAAACAGGAATGTCAGAAAATCAAATTTTATGGAAGTCCAACAACCAAGGAGTTAAGGAAGAAACATTCATTCAGACTGGAAGGAGTAGCAGAGATGGGTGGATGAGGTGAAGAGGATGTGTAGCAAGGCAGCAGCTGGAGGAGCAGGTAAGTAAGGCAGTGGCTGGTGGTCCCACGTTTCTGTGAGGATAAACCGGGAGGAACTAGGGAGTGAGAACCACACAATCCATGGTTCAATAGTGGGGAAAAAGAACCTCAAAACCTCTGGCTATAAAAATCTTTGGGGGTTGTGGCAGCAGGAGAAACTCCCAGCCTTATAGCAGGGTCTACTAGATAGAGCCACATTGTTTCAGAATATACCCAAACTCACTCACTCAGAATTAGCACCATAAGGGCCTAATTTGCTTGTAGGTAGTGGGGGAGGTGACTGAAAGCGACTGAGAGCCAAGCAAGTGACATTGTTCATCATCAGACCCCTCCCCCAAGACAATGCCTCAACACAACAAAGAGGGTTGCCCCACCCTAATGACATGTACCAAGACAAGGAAATATGGCCCATGTGAAAGAAAAGATCAGAAATTCAAAAAAAAAACAACACTAAGTAATGAAGAGATAGTCAACCCATCACATGCAAAGTTCAAAACACTGGTAATCAGGATGCTGACAGAAATGATTGGGTACAGCCACAAAATAGAGGAAACAGTAAAGGCTATGAAAAGTTATGTAAATAATAATATGCAGGGAATCAACAGAGAAAGGGAGGAAACCGGAACTCAAATAAAATATTTGGATCAGAAGGAAGAAATAAACATTCAACCAGAATAGAATGAAGAAATAAGAATTCAAAAAAAAAATGAGGAGAGGCTTAGGAACCTCCAGGACAACTTGAAACATTCTAATATCTGAATGACAGAGGTGCCAGAAGGACAAGAGAAAGAAAAAGAAATTGAAAATATAATGAAGGAGAACTTACCCAATCCAGCAAAGGAAATAAACTTCCATGAACTGGAAGAACATAGATTTGGTGGCATAACCAGTGGGCTATTTCTTTTATTTTTAAAAATCTATTTTATTTTGTTTTATTTTTAATAGTTTTTATTAAAAATAAAAACTATTTTATTTTATTTTATTCTATTACAGTTGTCCCAATTTTTCCTTCTTTGCCCTCTTCCACCCACCCCCACCAGCTCCCACGTTCAATTTTCACACTGTTGTCCATGTCTTGGGTCATCCATACAAGTTCTTTTTCTAGTCCCTTAAAGCAGTGAGCTATTTGTTAATACTCATTATGTTAATATATTTTGTTTTCATCTACTCATATATATTTATTCAGTTATCCAGCATATGTATGACTAAATCTCTAATAAAGATACATAGAAGGAAAATGAAGATGATTTGACTTTACACTTCCAAGTTCCCCAATATTCCTATTTTATATTTTCTTCTCAACCTGACATTCCATAGTTCTGAAGAAGACTGGTTCCAAAGATGGCCAATTTCTCCTCAAAGGGGTAGTTTCAATTTCATGACCAAGCAACTTAAATATGTGAATGCAGACCCCAACTCTGAGAAGTGTCTTCTTAGCAGTTGGGTACTACAAATGGAACCATTATAACCACACTCCCAGCATGTCAAACCAAGCCCAGCTACACTGTAGCTTAGGGTACCTCTGATCCATAAGCATGCAATTGCATCTTTGACAGAGGTACATAAATAAGGCAGATGGGTTTATGCTTGTACAATACAGATGGCCTGCATGTGTGATGAGACCCTACCTTGGACCACACAAAAGCTGAATCAGATCATCTCAGAGGTACTGGGTGTCAGCATCAAAGTATGGGTTACTCCATGCAAAGCAAAACAATTGAATATAAAAAATCCTACCCAAGCATCAGATATTTAATAAAATAATTCTCTAAGAATTGAAAAGACACATAAGTTAGGATAAAATTGAGTGTAGAGTGAAGCTGTATTTTTTAATTAAAATTTATAAGATACCAAAATTTTTAAATACCAAAAGATTGAAGTTCTATTAATTTTTCAAAATTAACAAACCAACAAGAAGTATTATCTCCTGGTAATATTGAGCAAGATGGAAAACAGTCACTTATTTATCACTAGGAAAGATTTCCATCAAGCACAACACTAATGGCACCAGCTTGAGGAATTCACCTTCTCCTTGCTTTGCACCCTGAAGCAGCAAAGTCTGAGGAGGAGAGAAAAGGCTCAGCTTCCTCCAAGACCTTTCCAAGCTCACAAGTAATTTAAGTCACCAAGCACACTGGCAAACCAGCTGGGCTTTCCCACTAGAGCTGCCGTGCTATATGCAATGGAATTAATAACTCCCTCAGGAAATTTGCAGCACAGTCTTCTGTTTGATGTTTTCACATAAAGCACAGAATATAGCTGTGAAGTTTGGGGAAACCCAAGTTAAATCCCCCTATAAGCCTGAAGCACCAGTAATAACCACAAAATCATTAATAATTTTTTGTCTACTGAAAAAAAATGAAATCAGGAAAATGTGAAAATTAACCCTTTGTTCTAATGCCATTTTTCATGATTTAGGTATCCCTCTATCCAGAAAATCAATGATACATATCTGTTAAAATAAGTGAGGGGAAAAGTTATTACCAAGATCCTTGTGAAAAACTTTTTTCCTCATTAAAATATTGCTTGCCTGCTTTTTAAATATCTCTTTCAGAGACAACTTCCTCGTGGAACTAACATCACTGAGGCAGTTGTGTTGAATGCTGGTTGCCACAGATCACCTTTTTAGCTAATGGAAGGAAATAGAATACTAAAACCCTCCCTCCTCTCCTGTTGAAGCATTCACCTCTTTATAACCACAGAGCTTGGTCACCATAAGAAATTTTAAAAGAGAGCTAACTAATAAAAGAATATCATCTCTGAATTTGGCAGGGTGTTGTGGAAGCAAAGAAAAGCTAGGGACACACATAGTGGTGTTTGCAGTTTCTTATGTATATACCACATCTAATGAGAGAAGAATGACTCAAAGGAAAAAATCTACACCAACTAAAAGTAAAGGGATGGAAAAAATATTCCAAGCAAATGGCCTTGAAAACAAAGCTGTGGTAGAAATTATATCAAGCAAAACAGACTTCAAAAAGAGACAAAGAAGGTTACTATAAAATACTTAATGGAGTAGACCATCAATAAGATATAACCCTTGAAAGCATATGTGCAACCAACATAGGAGCACCTAAATATATAAGGAAAATCTTAGAGGACTTCAAAAAAGATAACAACAGAAAGAGGTTTACAGTAGGGATTTTTATTTATTTTTTATTTTTTTAAATTTTTATTTTAATTGTTGTTCAAGTACAGTTTTCTGTATTTTATTCCCACCCCAGCCCACCCACCCATCCCTTCCCACCTCCCTCCCATTTCCATCCCCCCTAGTTTTTGTCCATGTGTCCTTTATATTTGTTCCTGTAAACCCTACCCCTTTCCCCCTGAAATTCCATCCCCTCTGCCCTCTGGTCACTGTCAGCCTGTTCTTTATTTCAGTGTCTTTGGTTATATTTTGCTTATTTGTATATTTTATTGTTTAGGTTCCTGTTAAAGGTGAGGTCATATGGTATTTGTCTTTCACCACCTGGCTTATTTCGCTTAGAATAATGCTTTCCAGTTCCATCATGTTGTTGCAAAGGGTAGGAGCTCTTTCTTTCTTTCTGCTGCATAAAATTCCATTGTATAAATGTACCACAGTTTTTTGATGCATTCATTTACTGGTGGGCACCTAGGTTGCTTCCAGCATTTGGCTATTGTAAATTGTGCTGCTATGAACATTGGGGTGCATAGATTCTATTGGACTGGTGTTTGAGGGTTCTTAGGATATAATCCTAGCAGTGGAATTTCTGTGTCAAAAGGCAGGTCCATTTTTAGTTTTCTTAGAAAGTCCCATACTGTTTTCCTTAGTGGTTGTACCAGTCTGCAATCCCACCAACAGTGAACTAGGGTCCCCTTTTCTCCACAACCTCTCCAACATTTGTTGTTTGTTGCTTTGTTTATGATGGCCATTTTGACAAATGTGAAGTGGTATCTCATTGCGGTTTTAAATTGCATCTCTCTGATAGCTATCAATATTGAGCATCTTTTCATGTGTCTCTGAATCCTCTATAGTATTATTTTTAATATATTTTAATGATTATGCCATTACAGTTGTCCTTTTCCTCCTCTTCACTCCCCTCCACCCTGCACACTCCTCCCCCACCATTACCTTCCTTTTGTTCATGTCCATGTCTCACAATTTCTTTAGATTCTGTATTTCCCATAGCATTCCCACCCTCCACCCTGTATATTTTCTACAGTAGGGGATTTTAAAACCCCATTGTCAACAATGGATAGATCTTCTAAGCAAAGAATCCACAAGGATATGAAGCACTGAGCAGCATTCTAGATCGAAAGTATTTAATTGATAGATACAGAACTACTCATCCCAAAGAAGTAAAATATACATTATTTTCAAACACATGTGGAACATTTTGAAAGATAAACCACATGATAGAATACAAAACAATCCTCAACAACCTTATGAAAATTCAAATCATATCAAGCATCTTATCTGATCACAGTGGCTTGAAACTAAAAACCAAACTCAAGGAAAAAACAACTAAAAATATTCAAATACATGGAGACTGAATAACATGTAATTAAATAATGAATGGGTCAACAATGAAATCAAGGAAAAAATCAAAATGTTTCTGGAAACAAATAAAAATTAACAGACAACATAGCCCAAAACCTACAGGACACAGCAAAGGCAGTTGTAAGAGGGAAGTTCATAGTATTACAGGCCTATCTCAAAAAGGTAGGAAGATCTCAAACAACCAAACCTACATCTACAAAAACTAGAGAAAAAATAACAACAAAAAAAGCCCAGAGTGTATAGAAGGAAAAAAATAATCAAGATCAGAGCAGAATAAAATGACATAGAGACTAATAAGCAATTCAAAGGATTCAAAAATCCAAGAGCTGGTTCTTCAAAAAGATAAAATTGACAAGCCTTTAACCACACTCACCAAGAAGAAAAAGAGAGAGGAGCCAAATAAAATTAGAAACAAAAATAGAGATGTTATAACCAATATCACAAAAATTACAAAGGATAGGAAGAAATTACCATGAACTATAAGCCAAGAAATTGGACAACCTGGGTGAAATACATAATTTTCTAGAAACATACAATCTCTCAAAACTAAATTAAGAAGATGCAGAATGCTACAATAGACCAATAACAACAAGTGAAATGAAGCAGTAAGCAAAAACTCCTTGCACACAAAAGCCTCAGACTGCATCGCTTCACAGGGGAATTTTAACAAACATTCAGAGAAGAACTGACTCATATTGTTCTCAAAATATTCCAAAAAGTTCAAGAAGTTGAGAGACCACCAAATTTTTTAGCAGGTTTGTATTATCCTAATTTCAAAAAAGGTAAAGACACAACAAAGAAGGAAAATTCCAGGCCAATATCGTTAACAAACGTACATGCCAAAATCCTCAACAAAATATTGGCAACCCTAATCCATAAACACACAAAAATGATCATACACCATGATTAAGTGGGGTTCATCACAGGGATGCAACCATGATACAATATTTACAAATCAATAAACATTTTTTCACATAAACAAAATAAGGGAAAAATTACATGATCATAGCAATAGATACTGAAAAAGCATTTGATAAAGTCTATCTCCATTTATAATAGAAACACTAAGCAAAGTGGAAATAGAGGGAGCATACTTCAACATAATACAGGCCATATATGAGAAAACTATGGCCAATGTAATGCTCAATGGGAAAAAGCTAAAAACCTTCCACTTAAGATCAGAAACAAGACAAGAGGTTTGTTTTCACCACTTTTATTCAACATAGTGTTGAAGCTCTAGCCACAGCAATAAGACATGAAAAAGAAAGAAAAAGCATCCAAATTGGAAAGGACGAAGTAAAACTGGCATTATTTGCAGATGACATGATAGTGTATATAGGAAAGCCTACAGTCTGCATCAAAAAACCAAATGACCTAATAAGTGAATTTGGCAAAATAGTGGGGTACAAAGTAATATTTAGAAATCAGAGTGATTTTTGTACACCAACAATGAAACTCAAGAAACAAAAGCCAGAAAAAAATTTCCATTTACTATAGTAATAAGAAAAATAAAGTACCTAGGAATAACCTTAACCAAGGAGGTAAAAGACTCAGAAAACTACAGAACGCTGAAGAAAGGTATTAAGGAAGATACAAATGAATAAAACCACATACCAATTAACATCACTAAAATGTCCACACCTCCCAAAGCAATCTATAGTTTCAATTTCCATTAAAATATTAATGGCATATTTCACAGATCTAAAACAAATATTCAAAAACTTTATATGGAACCAAAAATGACACTGAATAGCCTGTGCAATCTTGAGAAAGGAAAACAAAGTAGGATGGATTACATACCTGATATTAAATTATACTTCAAAGCCATAGTAATCAAAGCAATCAGTTACTGGCATAAGAACAGACATATAGGACTTCCACCAAGATGGAGGCATAGGTGGAAACACTGTGCCTTCTCGCACAACCCAGTTGGAATACAACAAAGGTTTGGAGAACAAAGACACAGCCAAAGAACAGAAAATTGAATTATATGAAAGTCCGACTACAACAAACCCATTCAACTTGGATGGTAAGAGGGGCGGAGCCAGCAGCGGAGCAGGGTTGGGCAGGAAGGATCCCCTGACCTAGGTGCGCAGGCAGCCCAGAACCAGTCGGGGTGTGGGGCAGAATGACCGTGGTCGCACATTCGCTCACAGTGAGACGGACCACGCAGGCCCCAGGGGGTGAACCCAGTGGTGGAGGGCTGACGGCGGTGGCACACTCGTGTGCAGTGGAACGAAACATGCCGGCCCCAGTGACAGTGGCAGCTGCGGCACCTGTGGGGGCCACAGCGGGAGGCAGCAGATGAGATGCCATAGCTACTCTTATCTGAGGTATCATTAGCAAATATGTTTTCCCATACAATTGGGTTCTCTCTCTTTTTTTCTTCATGAGCCTGCTTGAAGACTTGTCTATTTTATCTTTCCAAAAAAGCAGCTCCTGAATTCATTAGATTTTAGAATTGCGCTTTTAGTCCCTATTATATTTAATTCTTCTCTGATTTTGGGTATTTCCTTCCTTCTACTTGCTCTGGCCTGTCTTTGTTTTTGTTCCTCAAGTCCTTATAGGCATAGGGTTAGGTTATTTCATTGAAATATTTCTATCTTTTTTTAGATAGGCATATATTGCTACGACCTTCCCTCTCAGGACTGCCTTCACTGTGTCCCACAAGTTTTGGGTTGTCATGAGTTCATTTTTATTTGTTTCCAGAAACTTTTAAAATTTCTTTCCTAACTTCATTCTTGACCCATTTGTTGTTTAACAGCATGCTATTCAACCTCCATGATTTTGAATGTTTTGGGTCTTTTCTCTTGTTGTTGATTCTAGTTTCATTCCCTTGTAAACAGAGAAAATGCTCAGGATGATTTCAATTTTCTACAATTTATTGAGGCTTGTTTTGTGTCCTATCATGTGGTCTATCTTTGAATATATTCCATTCACATGTAAAAAGCATGTGTATTTGGCTTCTTTGGGATGAAGGGTTCTATATATATCAGTTAAGTCCATTTCATCTAGGATGTTGTTCAATTCCACACTATGTCTGTTGATATTTTGTTTGGAAGATGTGCCCATGGTTGACAATGAGGTGTTGAAATCCCCAACTATACTTGTGTTGCTGTCAATATCTTTCTTGAAGTCCTCTAAGATTTTCTTTATATATTTGGGTGCTCCTATGTTGGGTGCATTTATATTTACAAGGTTTATGTATTTTTGGTGGATTCTTTACTTGAGTCTTATGAAGTGACCTTCCGGGTCTGATATATTTTCTGATATATTTTCTATGGCCCTTTTCTTGAAGTCTATTTTGTTTGATGTGAGTATTGGTATCTCAGCTTTTTCTTTTTCCTGTCAATTTGCTTGGAAAATTTTATTCTAGCTCCTCCCTTTTAGTCTGTGTAGGTCTTTTGTGCTGAGGTGGGTCTCTTGTAGGCAGCATATGTGTGGCTCATGCTTTCTTATTCATTCAGCTATTTTATGCTTTTTTATTGGAGCATTTAATGCATTTACATTTAAGGTTATTATTGATAGGTAGTTATTCAATGTCATTTTTATACCTGTGCTTCTCATTGTCTCTCTCTTTTCCCTCCTTTCCTTAAAGCAGACCTTTCAGTATTTCTTGCAGAGCTGGTTTGGTGGAGGTGTATTCTTTTAGACTTCTTTTGTCTTAACAGCTCTTTATTTGGACTTCTATCTTAATTGAGAGCCTTGCTGGATAATGTAACCTTGGTTGAAGGCCTCTGGCTCTCATTACTTGGAATATTTTTGCCATTCTCTTCTTGCTTGGAGTGTTTCCATTGAGAAGTCAGCACCTAACCTTACTGGGGATCCCTTGTATGTTACTTCCTTTTTCTCCTTTGCTGCCTTTAGGATTCTCTCTTTGTCTTGGAATTTTCCCATTTATAATGATGATTCGTCTTGAAGTGGGCCTCTTTGGGTTCCTCTTGATTGGGATTCTCTGTGTTTCCTAGATTTATGTGACTTTTTCCCTCATCAAATTAGGGAAGTTTTCCATCATTACTTTTTCAAATAGGTTTTCGATCCCTTCTTCTTCTTCTTCTCCTTCTGGTATTTCTATTATTTGAATATTATTATGCTTCATATTGTCTTGCATTTCTCTTAATCCCTCTTAAATATTTTTGAGCCTCTTTTCTTTTTTTTTTTTGATTTTTTTATTTAACTCTTATTCAAGTACAGTTTTCTTTCTTGTATTCCCAGTCCTGCTGCCCCCAGTGTTCCCCACCTCCCTACGATCTCCACCCCCCACCTTATTGTCCATATGTCCTTTTTTTAATATTTTTTAATTTAATTCTTCTCCAAGTACAGCTTTCTGTCTTATATTCCCAACCCTGCCCGCTCCCCGCCCCATGCTCCCGACCTCCCTACCATTTTGGTCCCCCCACCCTTAGTTATTGTCCATGTGTCCTTTATACTTATTCATGTGAGTCCTTCCCCTTTTCACCTGTGATTCTCTCCCCTCTCCCCTCTGGACCCTGTCAGCATGTTCCGTATTTGAGTGTGTTTGGTTACATTTTCCTTCCTTGTTTGTTTTGTTGTTTAGACTCCTGTTAAAGGTGAGATCATATGGTATTTGTCTTTCACCACCTGGGTTATTTTGATGAGCATAATGCTTTACGGTTCCATCCATGATATTGCAAAGGGTAGGAGCTCCTTCTTCCTTTCTGCAGCATAGAATTCCATTGTGTTAATGTACCATAGCTTCTTGATCCGGTCATTTAACAATGGGCATCGAGGTTGCTTCCAACTCTTGGCTATCGTAAATTGTGTTGCTATGAACCTCGGGGTGCATAGGTTCTTTTGGATTGGTGTTTCAGGGTTCTTAGGATATACTCCTAATAGTGGAATTGCTGGGTCAAAAGGCACATCCAATTTTAGTTTTCTTAGAAAATTCCATACTGCTTTCCATAGTGGTTGTACCAGTCTGCAATCCCACCAACAGTGAACTACAACCCTTTTCCCCACAACATCTCCAACACTTGTTGTTTGTTTCTTTCTTTATGGTAGCCATTCTGACTGGTGTTAACTGGTATCTCATTGTGGTTTTGTTTTGCATCTCTCTGATAGCTAGTGATATCGAGCATCTCTTCATGTGTCTCTGGATCCTCTGTATGTCCTCCTTGGAGAAGTGTCTGTTCAAGTCCTTTGCCCATTTTTTAATTGGGCTGCTCATCTTCTTTGAGTGGAGTCGAGTGAGTTCCTTGTACATTTTTGGAGATTCAACCTTTGTCTGAGGTATCATTGCAAATATGTTTTCCCAAACTGTTGCTTCTCTTTTTATCTTGATGCTGTTTTCCTTGACCATGCAGAAGCTTTTAATGTTGATGAGATCCCATTTCTTTACACTTTCCTCTATGTCCCTTGCTCTAGGGGACGAATCAGTAAAAAGTTTGTTCCGTGGAATATCTGAGATTTTCCTGCCAATGCTCTTCTCTAGGGCTTCAATGGTTTCCCAGCTTACATTTAAGTCTTTTATCGACGTTGAATTTATTTTGTGTATGGTGTAAGTTGGTCCCCGAGTTTCATTTTTTTGCATGTGGGTGTCCAGTTCTCCCAACACCATTTGTTGAAGAGGCTATCTATACTCCATTTTATGTTACTGCCTCCTTTGTCGAATATTGATTGACTGTAGAGATTTGAGTTTATTTCTCGGCTCTATGTTCTGTTCCATTGGTCTATGTGCCTGTTTTTATGCCAGTACCAGGTTGTTTTGATTACAGTGGCCTTGTAATACAGTTTGATATCACGTATTGTGATCCTTCCTACTTTGTACTTCTTTCTCAAAATTGCAGCTGCTATTCGGGGTCTTTTATGGTTCCATATAAATTTTTGAAGTGCTTGTTCTATGTCTGTGAAATAGGCCATTGGCACTTAAATAGGTATTGCATTAAATCTGTAAATTGCTTTGGGGAGTAAGGACATTTTGATGATGTTAATTCTTCCAATCCATAAACACAGTATATGTTTCCCTTTGTTTGTGTCTTCCTTGATTTCTTTCTTCGGTGTTGTGTAGTTTTCTGCATACAGGTCTTTAACCTGCTTGGTTAGGTTTACTCCCAGATATTTTTTTTTCTTTTTGCTATATCGAATGGGATTTTTTTCTTCATTTCTACCTCTGCTGTTTCATTGTTACTATACAAAAATGCCTTTGATTTCTGGTTATTGACTTTGTAACCTACTGTTTTGCCAAATTCATTTATTAGGTCGAGCAGTTTTTTCCTGGAGTCTATAGGACTTTCCATGTACACTATCATGTCATCTGCAAACAATGACAGTTTTGTTTCCTGCTTTCTAATTTGGATGCCTTTTACTTCCTTTTCTTGTCTGATGGCTGTGTCTAAAACTTCTCATACAATATTTTTCCCCAATACTATATTGAATACAAGTGGTGAAAATGGACAACCTTGTCTTGTTCCTGATCTTAGTGGAAAGAGTTTAGTTTTTGTCCATCGAGTATGATGTTGGCTGTAGGTCCTTCATATATGGCCTTTATTATATTGAGGAACGCTCCTTCTTTTTCCACTTTGCTGAGTACCTTTATCATAAAGGGGCACTTTACCTTATCAAAACCTTTTTCCACATCTATTGATATGATCATGTGCTTTTTGTGATTGCTTTTGTTTATGTGGTGTATTACATTTAATGATTTACAAATATTGAACCATCCTTGCATCCCTGGGATGAATCCCACTTGGTCATGGTGTATGATCTTTTTGATGTACTGTTGGGTGCGATTTGCCAATATTTTCTTGAGGATTTTAGCGTCTATGTTCATCAGCGATATTGGCCTGAAGTTTTCTTTCTTTGTTGTGTCTCTATCTGGCTTTGGAATTAGGATGATGCTGGCTTCATAAAAAGAGCTGGGGAGTTTTCCCTCCTTTTGGATTTTTTGGAATAGTTTGTGAAGAATCGGGGTTAATTCTTCCTTAAAAGCTTTGTAGAATTCTCCTGTCAAACCACCTGGTCCAGGGCTTTTGTGCGATGGAAGTTTTTTGATTACTTCTTCAATTTCATTTGCTGCTATTGGCCTATTAAGGTTTCCTGTTTCTTTTTCATTGAGTTTTGGAAGATTATGTTTTTCTAGAAATTTGTCCATTTCATCTAGGTTTTCAAATTTCTTGGCATACAGCTCTGCATAGTAATTCCTTACAATCCCGTCTATTTCTGTGGTATCAGTTGTAATCTCTCCTCTTTCATTTCTGATTCTGTTTACTTGGGTCCTCTCTCTTTTTTTCTTGATGAGCCTACTTAAAGGTTTGTCTATTTTGTTTATCTTTTAAAAAACCAACTCCTGGATTCATTGATCCTTAGAATTGTGCTTTTAGTCTCTATGTCGTTTAATTCTTCTCTGATCTTGGTTATTTCCTTCCTTCTAGTTGCTCTGGGTTTTCTTTCTTGTTGTTCCTCAAGTTCTGGGAGGCGTCGGGTTAGGTTGTTTGTTTGAAATGTTTCTATTTTCTTTAGGTAAGCCTGTATTGCTATGAACTTCCCTCTCAGGACTGCCTTCACTTTGTCGCATACGTTTTGGATTGTTGTGAGTTCATTTTCATTTGTTTCCAGAAACTTTTTGATTTCTTCCCTGATTTCTATCTTGACCCATTCATTGTTTAACAGCATACCATTCAGTCTCCATCATTTTGGGTGTTTGGGGGTTTTTCCTGTCAGGTTAGCTTCCAATTTCAGTCCCTTGTGATCAGAGAAAATTCTTGGTATGATTTCTATTTTCCTAAATTTGTTGAGTCTCATTTTGTGCCCTATCTTGTGATCTATCTTGGAAAATATTCCATGTGAATTTGAAAAGAATGTGTATTTAGCTTCTTTAGGATAAAGTGCTCTATATATTTCAATTAGGTCCATTTCATCTGCTGCAATATCTTTGTTTATATTTTGTTTGGAAGATCTGTCCATTTTTGACAATGGGTGTTAAAATGCCCTACTATAATTGTGTTGCTGTCAATATCTTTTTTGAAGTCCTCTAGGATTTTCTTTATATATTTGGGTGTTCCTGAGTTGGGTGCATATATATTTATGATGTTAATGTCTTCTTCGATGTTTCTTCCCTTGAGCAATATGAAGTGACCCTCTGGGTCTATCTTTATGGCCCTGTTTTTGAAGTCTACATTATCTGATAGGAGAATTGCTACCCCGGCTTTTTTTTTCTTGTCTGTTTGCTTGGAAAATTTGTTTCCATCCTTTCACTTTTAGTCTGTGGTGGTCTTTAGACCTGAGGTGGGTCTCTTGTAGGCAGCATATGTGTGGGTCATGCTTTCTTATCCATTGAGCCATCTATGTCTTTTAATTGGTGCATTTAATCCATTTACATTTAAGATTATTATTGAAAGGTACTTATTCATTGCCATTTATATACCTATGTTCCTCTCTGTCTCTCTCTTTTCCTTCCTTTCCTTAAAGCAGCCTTTTTAGTAATTCTTGTAGAGCTGGTTTGGTGGAAGTGTATTCTTTTAGACTTCTTTTGTCTTGGAAGCTCTTTATTTGTCTTTCTATCTTGATGGAGATCCTTGCTGGGTACAGTAGCCTTGGTTGTAGGCCTCTGTTTCTCATTACCTAGAATATTTCTTACCATTCTCTTCTTGCTTGGAGTGTTTCCATTGAGAAGTCAGTAGCCAGCCTTATTGGGACCCCATTGTATGTTACTTCCTTTTTCTCCCTTCCTGCCTTTAGGATTTTCTCTTTGTCTTGGAATTTTGTCTTTTTAATGATGATGTGTCTTGCAGTTGGCCTCTTTGGGTTCCACCTGCCTGGGACTCTCTGTGATTCCTGGATCCGTGTGACTTTATCTCTCCTCAACTTAGGAAAATTTTCCATTATTACTCTTTCAAGCAGGTTTTCTATCCCTTGTTCCTCTTCCTCTCCTTCTGGCATTCCTATTATTCGGATATTATTACGTTTCATGTTGTCTTGCATTTCTCTTAAATTCTCTTCATTTTTTTTCTGATTCTCTTTTCCCTTACTTGGTCCGTCTGGGAGATTCTTTCCATCCTGTCTTCAATCTCACTTATGCGATCCTCTGCCATATCGATTCTATTCTTCATACCTTCTACTGTGTTCTTCAGTTCAGAAATTGTATTCTTCATTTCCTCTTGGCCTTTACTGATGGTTTCTATTTCCTTTTTCATGTTGGTATAGTTTGCAGAGAGTTCATTGTAGCTCCCCTGTAGTTTCTGGTAGCTCGTTGTAAGCTCTTTGAATTTCCTGATAACCAGTGCTTTGAATTCCACATCTGATAGTTGACTTGACTCTATTTCATCTAACATTCTTTCTGAGGCTTCCTCCTTTTCTTTTATTTGGGGATTGTTTCATTGTCTTCTCATTGTTTGTGATACTCTTCTTGTTTTCCTCAGCTACTTAAATTGATCTGTTCTGGGTTCCTGGGTTTATGGTGTGAACTTCTGTGGTAGGATACCTGTGAAATTCAGTTGTGCGGTCTCCTGCAGGTATCTTGGTGTTCTCCGCTTCCACCTACTCCTTTCTTTATTGTACATGTGTGATCAGTTGGAGGGGGAGGCAAAATGGTTTATGATAGCAGAAGATTATTTTATGTTATTTACAGACACAGTTGGCCGAGAAGAAATAGACAATCTTTAGGCTATGTATAGAGTTAATCGTGCTCTTTGACCCTGCTTGACACTTTTAGGAAAGGGTGGACATAAGTTCAGTGTCTTGTTGAGAAGGGGGGGGCTTTTGAGTTGTATCTAGAAAGCAGTGTGGTTGCGGGTGTTCAGATTTGAGGTAAGGTGATAGTACAGGTTAGTAACTGGGTGTAGCGTGTGAGTAAATAGAGTAATAGAATTCAGGCACCTGTAAGGTGGTCTAAGGTACAAGAGATGTGTTATGAAGTATTACTGTTGTATAAAAAAACTCTTATTTACAATAATATTAGAGCAACACTCACGTGGTAGATTGTATGTGATCTGTCTAAATGGTGGTTATAGAGCTTGGGTAGTATAGCAAAGGAAAGCAAGTGAAGTATAGAAAATTAGCAATACACTGTGGAGGAAAGAGCAGTGGATACCTGTCAGGTAGTTCAATATACCCAGCCAGTACTAAGAAACCTGTACAGAAAGAGGAGGGATACAAAGATATTCTTTAAAAGGGGGGGGGGGGTGGTAAGAATAATGCCAAAAAATAATAATACACCTAAAAGAAAACTAAGCAACACAGAAACAAACAATCCAACACACACACACACACACACACACACACACAAGTCAGGAGAAAAAAGGAATAAGCAGAAAATTTGGGAAGAACGGAAGGACTAAAACTGGACAAAAAGAAAAAGAAATGAAGGACAGAGTATTGAAAGGTAGAACAACAATACAATTTACAAGATATAAGATTAATTACAAAAGAAGTTGAGAGAGAAAAAAAGGGGGAACGGAAAAACACACACACACACACACACTAGATGAGGAAAAAAAAAAAAAGAAGCACCCTTCCTTTGTTGGTTTCAACTGTCCAAACCCGTTTTTCTGAATGCGGCGTCTCTGAGGGCAGGTATGCAGGCACTCAGGAGAGGAGGCTGGCCATTCAGCTGTGGGTGCGAACAACCCCCGGGGGCTGCCTGTGTCCTGTGGTATCCGGCACCGTTCTCCTCAGTCCCATGGCAGGACCCAGGTGTTCCCACCCCTCCCCTGGATGGCTGCTGGCTGCTTGGGCCATGAGGCAAGCTGCGGTCTTAGAACCCCTCAGTTCACTTTCCAATGGAGACTTCTCCACAAAGCCTGTCTCTCAGCCCAGCCCAATCCCAAAAGACCAGGAACTACAGTGTCCTTCTTAAAACCCCTGGACTGGTGGGCTGGCGGGCTGGTGACCACAGAGTCCGCCCTTGCCACCCTTTACGTTAACTTAAGCCTACTGGTCTCTGCCCGGTATTAACCTGCCTGCCTAGAGAGGGGTGGGGGGAGTCAGTTATCTCCCACAGAGTCTGTTGCAGGAGTCTGTTGCCTGCCCACTGGGTGCCGGTCCTCTGGAGTTCCCTCCTCCACAGGCGCACCGGCCCTGGATTCAGACGGGGCTTCTGTTTCCCACTGATGGTGCCGGCCCAGATTGTCCTCATGTGCCGCTGGAGGTGGCCCGCCTTGGGCGAGCCCAGGCACAGCCTGTAGCCTAGGAGGCCGTGGGCGCGCAGCCGCTTTTGTCCTCACTCGCCTTCTGGAGTCCTCCCCGACCTGCAGGTATCTGTTTCCTCTGTCACACTCTGTGGTCTCCTATTTTCATAAATGTTGGGGAACTCTTGGTTGATTATGCTGTTCTTTGGTAGATCTGCCCAGATTTTCCACCAGATACACCGGAGCTGGGATCCCTCCGTGCTACTCTGTCGCCATCTTAACCCACTCCTGAGCCTCTTTTCTTTTTCTTGCTCTTTCTGGGAGTTTCTTTCTACTTTGTCCTCCAACTCGCTGATCCGATCTTCTGCTTCATCCATCCTGCTTTTGATTTCTTCCACTGTGTTCTTCAGCTCCGAAGTTATATTTTTCATTTTCTCTTGGCCCTTGCTGATAGTTTCTATTTCCTTTTTTCATTTCTATATAGTTTGCTGTGAGTTCATTGTAGCTCCCCTGTAGTTTCTGGGAACTCATTGTGAGCTCTTTGAACTTCCTGACAACCAGTGCTTTAAATTCAAGATCTGATAGTTGACTTGCCTCTATTTCATCTAGCATTCTTTCTGAGGCTTCCTCCCTTCCTTTCATTGGGGGTTTGTTTCTTTCTTTTCCCATTGTTTGTGAGACTTTTCTTGTTAGCTTCAGCTTCTTAAATTGATTTGTTCTGGCTTCCTGGATTTATGGTGTGAACTTCTGCAGTAAAATACCTGTGAGATTTGGTGGTGTAGTCTCCTTGATCTCCAAAGCTCCCTGGTCTTGGGCTGTTCTTTAAGTAGGCTCTGTATTTGTCTTTGGGTTAGGTTGCTCAGGGGTCTTTCTTTTGTGGGTCCTTCCCACCAGCTGGTTAACTTATAGTCTTTCTGTCCACTACCCATTTTAATTTGCTGTGCTGGTGAGGGCAGGTTCCGTTGAAGCTAGTTCTTCTGGGTGTACAGGGTTTTAAGGATTCTCTTTTGCTCTTGTTCAGTTGTTTGCCCTGGATAGTTTCTCCACTATTTAGTTGTATTTCCAGATAGGTCTTGGATTGAGGTTTGTGTGGTTTCTATTCCCTCCTTCACCTTCTTCTGTTGTTTTCTGTTGGAGGTTCCTTTGTTATTGGATTTCCTATTTCCTTGGGTATCCTGGTGTTCACTGTTTCCGTCTACTTATATTTTATTTGTGATCAGTTGGAGGGGAAGGCAAACTGGTTTATGACAGCAGGAGAGTATTCTATGATATTTACTGTACCAGCCAATAGAGAATAGATAGGAGATCCCCTGACTATGTACAGCAATAACTGTAATCTTCAACCCAACTAGCCACTTTTAAGAAAGGATGGACAGAAGATAAGACTCTTGTTGGGTAGGGAAGACGTGAGTTGGAACTAGAAAGCAGTGAGGTTGTGGGAGCTCCAGCTCTGAGGTAAGGTGAGAGTAAAGGAAAGTAAATAGGTGTAGTGTGTGACCAAATGGAGGTAACCAATACAGTAATAGAGTTCAGGAAACTGTGAAGTGGGCTAAGATCTGGGAGGGGTGTTGTGACGTATATACAGTTGTATAGAACAGTTATTATTTACAATAATATTAGAGCAACAATCATATGACACAATCTATGTTCTCTGGATAACATGAAAAGAGGTATAGAACTTTGAGTAGTGTGCTAAAGAACACAGAATTGAAGTATAGAAAATTAGCAATACATTGTGGAGGAGAGAACATGGTAAACCTGTCAAATGATACAATATAACCAGGCAAGGCAAAGAAGACTATACAGAAAGAGGAGGAATACAAAGATAACACTGAAATAAGAGATATAGGAAAAATGAAAAAAATAATAATACAAATATGCAGTAGCTTATAGTTTCTCTGTTATAGCAAAGTGAGATTTGTCTCTCTTGCTCTACCATTGGAATGAGCTCTCTTTGGGTCCAACTCTGGTCTTTTCACAGTTCCAAGATTTTTTTCTCACTTGTGGGAAGGGAGGCAAAAGAAGAGAGGAATAAGTGATAAGTTTGGAAAGAAAGGAAGAAGGAATACGAAAAAAAAGAAGGAAAAAGATATTGAAAGATAAAACAATATAACAGAACAGAGGGCCCAGAAATAAACCCAAGACTCTACAGTCAATTAATGTTCGACAAAGGGGGACAGCAACATAAAATGGAGTAAAAATATCTTCTTCAACAAATGATGTTGGGAGAACTGTACAGCTACATGCAAAAAAAATGAAATTCGAGCACCAACTTAGATGAGACACCAAAATAAATTCAAGGTGGATAAAAGACTTAAATGTAAGCTGTGACACCATTAAAGTGCTATAGGAGAACATTGGTATGAAAATCTCAGATATTTCACACAGCAAAGTTTTTATTGATATGTTTCATAGAGCAAGGGACATAAAGGAAAGAATAAACAAATAGAATCTCATCAAAATTAAAAGCTTTTGCACGGGGAAAGAAAACAGCATTAAAATAAAAAGAGAACCAACTGTATAGGAAAACATATTTGCCAGTGATACCTCAGAAAAGGGTTTAATCTACAAAATATATAAAGAACTTACATGAATCCAATCTAAGAAGACAAGCAACCCAATTAAAAAGTGGGCAAAGGACTTCAAAAGACATTTCTCCAAGGAAGACATACAGAAGATCCAGAGACACATGAAAAGATGCTCAATATTGATAGCTATCAGAGAGATGTAAATTAAAACCACAATGGGATACCACTTTACACCAGTCAGAATGGCCCTTATAAACAAAGCAACAAACAGCAAGTGTTGGAGAGGTTCTGTAGAAAAGGGGACCCTAGTTCACTGTTGGTGGGATTGCAGACTGGTGCTACCACCATGGAAAACAGCATGGATTTTCCAGAAAACTAAAAATGGACCTGCCTTTTGATACATCAATTCCACTGCTAGGATTATATCCTCAGAACCCTGAAACACCAATCCAAAACAACCTATGCACCCCAATGTTCATAGAAGCATAATTTACAATATCCAAGAGTTGGAAGCAACCTAGATGCCCATCAGTAAATGAATGGATCCAAAAACTATGGTACATATACAGAATGGAATTTTATGCAGCAGAAAGAAAGAAAGAGCTCCTACCCTTTGCAACAGAGTGGATGGAAATGGAAAGCATTATGCTGAATGAAATAAGCCAGGTGTTGAAAGACAAATACCATATGATCTAACCTTTTACAGGAACGTAAACAAGAAAACAAACAAGCAAGCAAAATATAACCAAAGACACTTAAATAGAGAACACACGGACAGTGACCAGATGGGAGATGGGAGGGAATTTCAGGGGAAAGGGGGAAGGATTTACAGGAACTAGTATAAAGGACACATGGACAATAACTAAGGAGGGTGGAAATGGGAGGGAGGTGGGGAGCACTGAGGGGTGGGCTGGGATGGGAGTAAAAGACAGAAAACTGTACTGGAAGAACAATTAAATAAAAAATAATAATTTAATTTAATTTAATTTATTTAAAAAAGAAAAACTCTTTTTGTTTTCCAGCTGTCCTAACTGGTTTTTGTGACCTGGCTGGCTGCAACAGGCTGAGGGCCTTTCTCACTTCTCATTGTGTACCCAGCCAGTCTCCTGAGCACTCTCCCAAGGGCTAGCCTGACACCTCTCCCCAGTGCCTTAGGCAGGGGATCTAGGTCCTCTTCAGAGCAGTGTTTCCCTGGGAATCATTACCGGGGCCTGGAGTGTGGGCGTTAGGGCCTGGCTAGGCTGCCTGAGTCCTGCAGGTTTGGGTGCAGACTCTCCCTAGCACTATGGGGGAAAGCAAGGCCTTCCGCTCACGATCGCTGCCTACCTTGGGATCCAAGGCCTACCTCGGGATCGCTGCCAAGGTGGGTGGGCAGTAGGCCAAGTGGCTGCCACAGGAGGATCCCCCAAACAGTTTACTTTTCAGGAGATTACTTCCACTCAAGCCTGCCTAGCACAGCCCAATTCTCCAGCCAGACCAGTGACTATTGGAGTCAGAGCCCGACACTGCACCTCTCAATTCTCCCAAACCGTTGACCACAGACTCTGCGGGTGATCACGGCTTTCTGTCCTTATTCCCGTCTTTACAACATCAAGCAACCAGGTCTCTCCCTGTGTTGCCCAAACCTTGCTTGGCCGGGGAGGGAGGGAGCTGATGACCCAGCTCCCTCACAAGGACCCTGCTGCAGGCCCGGGGCTCCCAAATTGTCGGTGGTAGACCCACTGGGCACCTGTTTTCTTCAAGTATTTTTATGGATTTGAGTCTAACATGTAAGTATTTAATCCATTTTGAGGTTTTTTTGTATGTGTGGCATAAGAATGCGGTCTAGTTTCATATTTTTGGAGGTATCTATCCAATTTTTCCAACACCATTTATTTAATAGACTATCTTAGTTTCCTTATATGTTTTTTCATCTTCTGTCAAATATTAATTGACTAAAAAGGTATGGGTTTATTCTGGGTTTTCTACTCTGTTCCGTTGATCTATCAGACTATTTTTATGGCAGTACTATGCTGTTTAGATTTCGAAAGCCTTGTAGTTCGATATTAGATAATGTGATTCTTCCAACTTTGTTCTTCTTTCTCAAGACTGCTGTTGCTATTGGGGTTATTTTGTGGTCCCATATAAGTTTTTGGAATATTTATTCTACTTTTGTTAAGTAAAATAAATCTAGATACACCACTGGTATCTGGATTGGAATTGCATTGAATTTATAGATTGCTTTGGGTTGTATGGATATTTTACTGGTGTAAATTCCTCCTATCCATGAACATGGTATATGCTTCCATTTATTTGTATCTTCTTCAACTTTTTTCTTCAGCTCCTTACACATTTTTGAGTAAAGTTATTTTACATTCCCTGTTAACTTTATTCATTGGTGTTTTATAATTTTTGAACCAATTGTGAATGGAATTCTTTTATTAGTTTCCCTTCCTTATAGCTCATTATTGATATATAAAAATGCAAGTAATTTCCAGATATTAATTTTGTATCCAGCTACTTTACTGAATTAATTTAACAGATGTAGAATTTTGTTTTTTGGTGGAATCTTTAGGATTTTTTTAATACAATATCTTGGCTAAATGATGGGGCTCAATGGGTTGGGCATCATCCGGCAACCATAACTTTGCCAGTGCAATTCCTGGTCAAGGCACATGCCTGGGATGTGGGCCAGGTCTCCACTTAGGGATGTATGAGAAGGAAGCAATTGATGTCGCTCATAGAGCTAATCCTTATCTTTCTCAGACTATTCCAAAAAATTCAAGAAGATGGAAGACTCCTAAAGTCTTTTTATGATGCCAGCATACTCATAATCCCATAACCACATAAAGACACAACAAGGAAAGAAAACTACAGGCCAATATCACTAATGAACATAAATGCTAAAATTATCGACAAAATATTGATAAACAACACACAACAATACATTAAAAAGATCATACACCATGATCAAGTGGGGTTCATACCAAGGGCACAAGGATGGCCCAATATTCACAAATAAAAAAACATAATACATCACATAAAGAAAAGGAAAGACAAAAATTACATAATCGTATCAATAGATGCAGCAAAATTATTTTATAAGGAATAGCATCCATTTATGATAAAAACACTCAGTAAAGTGGGAATACAGGGACCATTGCTCAATATAATAAAGGACATATGTAAGAGACCTATAGCCAACATCATGCTCACGGGCACAAAAGAAAAGCTTTCCCAGATGAAGAACAAGACAAGGGTGTTCACTTTCACCATTTCTATTCAACATATTATTAGAAGTCATAGCCACAGCAATCAGACAGGAAAAAGAAAAAAAAGGCATCCAAATTGGAAAAGAGGAAGCAAAACTGTCACTGTGTACAGATGGCATTGTAGTGTACAGAGAAAACCTAAAGGACTCCACCAAAAAACTACTCAACCTAATAAGAGAATTTGGTAAAACAGCAGGATACGAAGTCAATATTCAGAAACTAAAGGCATATTTGTATAGCAAAAATGAAATATCATAAAATGAATTGATGAAAAAAATTCTATATGCTACAGCAACCAGAAAAAAATGTACATAGAAATAAACCTAACCAAGGAGGTAAAAGACCTGTACTCAGAAAACTATGCAACACTGAAGAAAGGAAGTAAGAAAGACAAATGGAAGCACACACCATGCTCATGGATCGGAATAATTAACATCATCAAAATGTCCATATTACCCAAGACAATTCATAGATTCAGTACAATCCCTATTAAAATAACAATGAGATACTTCACAAATATAGAAGAAATATATACAACCCACACAAGCCATTTATTGCTATGTTTTCAAATTCATGCAAAATATCTGAAGCCCTGGACAGAGAATACAAAGTGCTATTTTCTTTTTGAAAAAAATAACTCTAGGAAAAGATGTGGGAAGCATTTTCCCACCAGAGCTTTCTGCTTGCCAGGCTCCAAGCAGGGTGAAGCCTTCACCCCTGCCAGCAGAGTGTGCAGGAAGAACTAAGCGCTACAATCTGGACTTGGCAGAGAGGGGGTGGAATTTGCAACAACGGCTCAACTACCAACAGGAGGAGAACCAGTCAACTGTACAAGTCTCCTATCAAATTACAAACAAACAAACGAAAAAACAAAGAAAAGCTGTAAAAGTCAGGCCTTGTGTGGGGGGAAGTGGCCAATTCCCAGGTCAGGGCCAGAATCCAGAGTGGGTGCTGGGTGGAGCAGCTTTGAGTGCAGGCACAGCGGGCCATTAGGCCAGAGGCCTGAGCAGGTGGGTGGCCTTGGGAAGGGCAGCCTGAGAGTGGGTGACACTGCTAACTGCCACCCTCAAAGTCCTCCTCCTCTTCCGGGACTGTGTCTGCATCCCAGCAGGTGATGTTGATTTCTGGAGGAGGTGATGTTGATTTGCGGAGCATAGAAGGCAGAGCCTTTGCACACAGATCTTCTGATTTGTATTATCCTCCTCCTGTGAATGGCTGAAGTACCCCTCACTGGCCTGAGTCCCTTCTTTCTGGGTGGTCTCTCCACTGGCCAGCTCCAGATTCAGCTGAGGCTTCTGATACAGCTCCCCCAGAGTGGAGGGCAGAGTTGGGACCTGGGGGGCAGCCAAGGGCTCCCCTTCTATTTCTGCCTCTCAGTCACAGAAGATGGCTGGTGGCTCAGACAGCTCATCAAAATTGAGGAGGTTGGTACAGACTTCACCTGTTGCCACTGGTTCCTGAGCCCCTTCATCCAATAGAGGCACCTCCGCTAGATTGACCTTAGTACCTGAAGGTGCCGTGGGAGATCTAGGCTCAGCCTGAGGTACAGAGGTCCCATCCCCATGGTCAGGCCATAGATAGATGAGACTAGCAGTGGCAGGGGCGGCGGTATTGGCAACAGCAATGTTAGTTTCAACAACGGCAGCTGCCAAGGTGTCATCTGCATTGGGTTTGGCTATGGCAGGCTCTAGAGGGGCAGCCAGGATGGCCTGCTCAAAAGCTGCCATGAACATGAAGCCCCTGTGGGGCTGCCTTGACTGTGGGGAGGCTCTGGTGCCCGAGGGGGCTCCTTCACAGGGTCAGTCCAGGCCTGAAGGGCTGAAGCTCTGGCTTCCTTGTTGCTCCTTTTGCTATCCAGGTGGGGATCAGGCTCCTGGGTCTTTTGGGTTTGCAGGAGTGGCAGTGCTGGAGGCTTCGAGGACATGACCTCATTCAGGGCCCATTCAATCTGCTCAGAGACAAGGGTGGAGACTGTGCTGGAGTCAGATGAATTCCAGGTGGGTAGGGGGATGGGCGCCATCCTCCGGTGGCTGTCCAGGTGGCTGCCTGGTCGGTGGCCAAAGAGCGGGGGCACATCACAGCTGCCCACAGAGGATGATGGGACTCATTCCTGCTGCTTGAAGAACTCCCATGGGTTGTCAGGCAGCTGGGCCACAATGGCCGCTGCCTCCTCTACATCTGATTCTGACTTCTTCTTGGGTCTCTGTCTCTTCATACGACTGGCCACCAAAAGATAGGCTGTTTCTTCAACCAATTCTTGGCCTCATTAGCTTCTATAGTCTGCTGTTTCCTCCTGTGCTCCTTGATCTGCTGTTTCCGCTCTTGGTAGTGCCATTCCCGCTCCTTCTGCTCCTGCCACTCTTGATCCATCCACTCTTGCTCAAACCTGAGTCCCTCATCCAGGACTTTCCTCCACTCTTCCTTCTTCCTCAGCTCTTCCTCCTTCTTAGCCTGCTCCCAGAACTGCTCACAGTCAATCCACTTCATCTCCACAGCTGCATCAGTTTTCTGATAGATGGTGCCCACCAGTTCGGCAGTCTCATCCTCACACAGCAGCAGTCAGTACAGCACAGAGCTGGACAGCCTCACCAGGAGAAAACTGCTGCCCAAATGGCACCCTCATCAATATCTTCCACAGTGCTGTCATTCACAATCATATTCACAATCATATCCATGGGGTTAATGTGGAAGAATTCAGCCACCTTAGCCCCATGGCTGGCACAAGCACATATGCAGGTATCGGGCACATCTTTGTGGACCCAGTTGATGAGCACATATTTTGGCAGAGAAGTCTGGGAGTCCTTGACGCTGAAGAAGCTGTACATCACCTTCTGATTCTCGAAGTGGCCCAAGAGCTCCTGCAAGCCCCATCTCCTCATGCTTCAAGCTTGAGGTCATCTGAGCCATCCTCATATGTGTACAGTGCCCAGTAGGCCATGCTTTCCTCCCAGGTCATATTTTCATTGGCTGCTAGCAGCTCCAGGCAGTGACAGCTGAAGCTGACACTGGCCAAGCTGTGGGTGGGACAAGGCCTAATAGGCAGAGGCACAGAAGAACAGAGTAGGAGGGATGGGAAGGAGGGAGTCACCGCCACCGCTACCTTTGAGCCCCTGCCACCTTTGAGCCCCTGCCAAACATTTCAAAAATTTATATATAACTGTAAATGACCCCGAATAGCCTCAGGAATCTTGATAAAGAACAACAAAATAGGAGAGATCAAAATATCTGACATCAAGCTATACCTCGGGCCACAGTAATCAAAAAGAATGGATCCAAAAACTATGGTACATTTACACAATGGAATTCTGCACAGTAGAAAGAAAGAGCTCCTGCCCTTCACAACAGCATGGATGAAACTGGAAAGCATTATGCTAAATGAAATAAGCCTGGTAGTAAAAGAGAAATACCATATAATCTCACCTATAAGTGGAACCTAATCAACAAAACAAGAAAGCAAGCAAAATACAATCACAGACATTGAAATAAAGAACAAACTGACAGTAACCAGAGACGAAGGAGAGGGATAATAGGGGATAATGACCATCAAGGAATATGTATAAAGGACACATGGACAAAGCCAAGCCTAAGAGGGTAGGTTCAAGGGTGGGAGGTGGGGATGGGTTGGGCAGTGGGGCATGGTGGGATAAAAATGGAGACAACTATACTTGAATAACAATAAAAAGGAAATGAAGAGAAAACTGTGGTACATTTATACAATAGATTACTACACAGCACAAAGAAAGGAGCTCCTTTGTTTCATGACAACATGGATGGAACTAGAGAGCATTATGCTAAGTATAGTAAGCCAGGAGGTAAAAGACAAATACCATAAGATCTCACCCATAAATGGAACCTAATCAACAAAACAAATAAGCAAGCCAAATATCAGAGACATTGAAATAAAGAACAAACCAGAGACACTGAAATAAAGAACAAACTGACAGTAACCAGAAGGGATGAGGGAAAGGGATAATGAGGAATAAAAGGGAAGGGTCAAGTCAAGGAATATATATAAAGGACACATGGACAAAGCCAAAGAGGAGGAGGATCAAGGGTGGCAGGTGGGGATGGGTGGGGCAGGGGGAGTGGTGGTGGGGAAATGGAGACAACTGTACTTAAACAGAAATTAAAAATAAAGACTTCTGGCCAAGATGGAGGCATAGGTAGACACACTATAACTACTTGCACAACCAAAAGAAGGATGACACCAATTTAAAAACAAAAAACAACCAGAACTGACAGAAAATTGAACTGTATGGAAGTCTGACAACCAAGGAGTTAAAGAAAACATATTTATCCAGACCGGTAGGAGGGGTGGAGATGGGCAGCCAGGAGGAGAAGACTTTCAGCAAGGCTGCAGCTGGTGGACCCAGAGAGGTGGCAGATTGTGGAACAGGGTGGGTAAGACTGCAGCTGGCTGGCAAGGCAGCAGTTGGTGGAGCAGGTGGTCCCACATTTGCATGTAGATAAACTGGGAAGAACTGGGGAGCAAAACAGACTGTGCAACCCAGAGCTCCAGCGCAAGGGAATAAAATCTCACACTACCGATTGGATACACCTGTGGGGGTAGAAGCAGCAGTGAGACAAACGCTAAGCCTCACAGGAGTTTGTTGGAGAGCCCCACAGGGTGTTAGAACATACACAAGCCCACCCGCACAGAAATCAGCACCAGAAGGGCTCACTTTACTCATGGGTAGTGGGGGAAATGACTGAAATGCCATTGGTCCCTCTCAGACCCCTTCCCCACATACAGATTCACAAGGCAGCCACATGGGTTGCCCACCCTGATGAACAGCTAAGGCTCCACCCCTTATTGGTAACAGGCCCACCAAGACAAAAAGAAATAGCCCAAATGAAAGAACAGATCAAAGCTCCCCCCTCCCCCCAAAATACAACTAAGCAATGAAGAGATAGTCAACCTATCAGATGCACAGTTCAAAACACTGGTAATCCAGATGCTCACAGAATTGGTTGAATCTGGTTGCAAATTAGATGAAAAAATATGGCTATGCTAAGTGAAATAAAGAAAAATGTACAGGGAACCAATAGTGATGGGAAGGAAACAGGAATTCAGATCAACAGTGTAGACTGAAAGGAAGAAAGAAACATTCAACCAGAAAAGAACAAAGAAAGAAGAATTCAAAAAAGTGAGTAGAGGCTTAGGAACCTCCAGGACATCTAAAGTCTTCCAACAATGGAATCATAGTGGTGCCAGAAAGGAAGAGGAAGAGCAAGCAATAGAAAATTATTTGGAAAAATAATGAAGGAGAACTTCCCCAAACTAGCAAAGGAAATAGACTTCTAGGAAGTTCAGGAAGCTCAGAGAGTCCCAAAGAAGTTGGACCCAAGGAGGAACACACCAAGGCACATTACAATTACATTACCCAAGATGAAAATGAAGGAGAGAATCCTAGAAGCAGCAAGAGACAAGAGACAGTAACCTACAAAGAAGTGCCCATAAGACTATCAGCTGATTTCTCAAAAGAGACCTTACAGACAAGAGGGGTCTGGAAAAAAATATTCCAAGTGATGAAAGGCAAGGACCTACATCCAGATAACTATCCAGCAAAGCTTTCATTTAGAATGGAAGAGCAGATATAGTGCTTCTCAGGCAAGGTCAAGTTAAAGGAGGTCATCATCACCAAACCCTTATTATATGAAATGTTAAAAGGATTTATCTAAGGAAAAGAAGATAAAAAATATGAACAGTAAAATGACAGCAAACTCACAGTTATTAACAACCACACCTAAAACAAAAACAAAAGCAAACTAATCAAACAAACTGGAACAGGAACAGAACCACAGAAATGGAGATCACATGGAGTGTTAGCAACAGGGGAGCAAGAGAGGGAGAGAAGGGGAAAAGGTACAGAGACTAAGTAGCGCAAATGGGGTGCAGAAAATAGATAGGGGGAGATTAAGAACAGTATAGGAAATGTAGAAGCCAAAGAACTTATATATATGACCCACGGACATGAACTAAAGGCGGAGAATGTGGCAGGAGGGGGTGTGCAGGGTGGAGGGGAATAAAGGGAGGAAACTGGACAAATGTAATAGCATAATCAATAAAATATATTTTTAAAAATTAAAAATAAAATAAAAATAGCCCTCTGTTGTGGTTTAGTGGATTGAGTGGCTAGCCACACTCAAAGGGTCACCAGTTTGGTCCCTGGCCTAGGGCGCATGCCTGGGTTGTGGGCAGGGTCCCCAGAGCGGGACAGGTAAAAGGTAATCATGCTTTAATGTTTCACTTCATCTCTTTCTTTCTCCCTTCTCCTTTTTCTAAACATAAAAAAATAAAATCCTTTAAAAAATAAAAATTTATAAAACTAAAAAAATAAATAAACATGAATACTTGTCACATGATAGAAGCTCAAGAAACATCTTCTGAGTGAATAAGAAATTGAAAAATTATTTTAAAATAAACCAGAATTTAAATACATATATATATATATATATATATCCATGTATTTACACATCATATATACATTTTTGTATATTTACACATAGATATATGTGTATACTTATGTAATGTGGGTTTTTGTGGGGGTTTTTTTGGTTTTTGATCCAAGAGTCCCTTGGTCAAGTTTCTCTTTAGAAGCTTGAAGCCTTCTTAACATTCACTATACATATAGTGATATTTTCCTCTCTTCTGAGGAAAAGATGAAAATAACAACTAGTGACTTTCCATTATTTTTCCCAAGGCTTTCACACCAAAGCTTCCTTAGCATGTATGTTTCTAAGAAAGATAGGTTTTACTTGATTGCAACAGAAAGGATGGAGGGTGCTTAGAAAGATCCTTTGAGAGATATCTCATAAAAATTGTGTCAGCTTACTATTGAAGTTGTTAGTCAAGGTGGAAAGCAACATTGCCAATAAAACACCCCATGGAAATTGTGCCCCCCCCCAAAAAAAAAGCCGCATGTCCAGACACGGTCAGTCATTTGCCAAATGATAAATCACGCAAGCAGAAGAACTAGTGTAAAAATATATAAATGCTGTTTCCTACTGAATAGTCTCTGAGTCCTTTGAAATTCAGAAATCTCGACTCTGTTGTTTCTTTCAGAAAGTCCAAAAAGTTAGGCTTCTCCTGAAGAAGGAAGCTACTCAGATATTGGTAAGTGCGTCACCTTGGAAAAGGTTATGGGTCATTCTTCATACAGATTCATGACAGAGCAAGAGAGCGGGAAGAAGATGAGTTCCAGAAGATGTCTAACTGCATCACTTCAGGAAAGCTTCTCCAGTCTCCTAAATGAGAGGTTTTCTACTTAAGGATATACAACAAGGATATTAGACATTTAAAACATCATCCAGCTATAAATTTCATTCAGTCTTTAGTTACTAAGTTCTGTTACTTCGCACTGTTCTTAGCACTCAGGAGAATTAACTAACAAAGCAGGTAGAAATTCCTAACCTCATGGAGCTCATCCCTTCCAATTTGTACTTAACCTTGTGATATGCATTTCTTGGATGCATACATTGTGCCTAATGTCATTCTAGAAGAAATAACATGCAGACCTTTTCAACTATTAGGTTGTTCCTTGGGCCACTTATTCATTTAATATTCAGAGAAGTACTGCAGTAGAAGATGGGATAAATGACTTCAGAATACTAAGATAAATATGACACAGCCTTTAACCTTGGAAAGCCATCTCATCATCTACTAGGAAGGTTGAAAGGCAGACCAATTAGTAAGGACATACAATGATATGTATCACAGGGGAACTCAGTGAGAGATAGAAAGATATCTTCTTACTTGAAAACTGTGTGATGGCTTCTTCTAGGATTTAAGCTAGATATTTTAAATGAATAAACTTATAGATGGGTAAGGAATCTAAGATTAGAATATAGCCATCAGAAAAAATGCATAATTATAAGCAGGCACACAGAATTTATTTAGAAAAATGGGGGAAATTCATTTGGCTATAGTAAAGGAAACATGGCTGGCTACAGCCACACAAGCCAATTAGGGCTTATTTCGTAGACTTTGGTGACTCCCAAGGGTTTTGAACACAGGAATGGCATGCTCACATTCAAGATGACAAAGTCAATGTGGCCCAGAAGAGGCAGACAGTACAGGGCAGACAACAGTTTTATCTAATTATGGCAATAAAAACAACAGCAAGTAAGTGGTTTAACTCAACAATAATTGAGTGACTTCTTGGGTGCTGAGGAGGAAACAAAGACAAGCTGCAAATTTAAATATTAGAGAACACAACAAGGGTAAATTACAGATTCAGTACCAACATAATGTCCAAGCAGTAATGAAGAATCCTAACCCCCACCATAAGAAATAAGGGAACTAGTTTATGGAAAATAAAAAGAATATTTTTAGAGGATCCAGAGACCTAAAAATACCATTCAAACTCTAATTCAGCAGATCCTAAAGGGATTTGATTTCATAAAGAGTGTGTCTATTATGTTCCAGGTACTGAGCAAATAAACAGGTCCCTGCTCTAGGGTGTTTACAGGTTAGGAGGGGAGACAGAAAACAAACACATAAGCAAGAAAATATATAACAAATCAGGAGGTGCTAAGTGGTGTGAAGAAAATAAAAACCAAGTAGATAGACAAAAGCACACCATAAATGGAGTTTCAGGGAAAGACTTTCTGAAGGAAGGTATAACATTTCATTAGCCAACGGGTCAAGCTTGCAAGTAGCTAGGAAATATCCCCAAGATCAAGGGAACAGCATGTGAGATGAGAGTAAGCCTGGAATGTTCTAGGAAGAAAGAGATTGAGGACTGGGGGCTGACAAGCAGAGCAAGGAGAATGATGAGGCAGGAGTTGGAGGCCAAGTTATGCAGAACCTTGTAAGTCAAATGAGGAGTTTGGATTTCATTCTGAGAAGATGGAAACATCTAAAGACTGGGGACAAAGAAATAACAGGCATTGTGACTGCTGTGTGTTGTATTTTTGCTACATGCCAACATCTAAAGTAATGCCTGACACATAGTAGATATTTAGTCAGTATTTGTTGAAAGAATAAATGATCATTAGGGTGGTTATATACAGAATAGATTGTAGGTGGGGAAGGAGTACAGGAGACTCACTAAAAATAAGTGCAAAAGTCAAGAGATCATGGTGGCTTACTTAGGGGTGGTTGTTCTGTAATGGGTGGTGAGAAAAAGGGAGAGAAATTTCAAAATCTGAAAACCAGCTTTTGGTGAAAAAGAGAAATTAGGAAATGCATTTGGACTGAGGATCTGGACTGAGAATGATGGACGATACTGGAAGGAAAGTCAGGGAGTGAAAATTGGGGGATGGGCAGTTTACACATATGAATTTAAGGTTACAGTCAAGAGAAGATGCTGACAATGGCATACATAAGTCTAGTGTTCTTGTAACCAGAAAAAAAAATTCAGGTTGAGCTGTCTGCTCTATCGAAAGCCAAACTTATGAAGCAAGTATTGGTTCAAAAGAAAAAGATTGATTCAGTTGCCACATGACCAGAGAGAATGGTGGACCCCTGTCTCAAAGACCATCTACCCTTCCTCCTCAATCCTGCAGTTTTTATAGGGATAGGAAGGGGGCTACTTTTTTTCCTATCCAATTATCTTTCTAGCTTTTGGCACACTCAGTGTAAGAACCTCCCCAGGCACCGTCTTGGCCAAATAGGGGAGACTTCCTGGTGTTCTGACTGACTGCCTACAGTAACATTCTGGGAATGAGTAAACACTGATGAAATTAACTAGAAATTAATCAGCCTAATGGAGGCAGTATTATAGCAAAGACAGGGATGCAGGTAAGACGGAAGAGATCTGAAAGCAAAGCCCAGCAGAATTCCATAATGTAGAGGTCAAAATTCAGTAGAGGTTATTAGGGATAAAAATTCAGGGGCCATCAAGAGAACCTGAGAAAGAAGATCCAGAGAGGTGGCAAGAAGACCAGGAGAATCTGGTGTCCTGGAAGCCAGGAGCTTGAGAAAGAGGGAGTGATGCACAGTTTGAGAGGCTGCTGAGGATAGAGAACTGACCTTATATATATTTGACAAGGCAGAGTCCACTTGTGACCTTCGTGAGAGCAGTGGAGAGACAGGTGGGGACAGGAACCTAGGTAGGTGCTCTCAGAGAGGCAGAAGGAAAGATGAAGCAGGAGCACAAAGGGACTTTAAAAAAATCTGATGCTGTTCTGGCCTCAAGCTGCATGGCAGGGATTTGTTTATTTTTTTTCATAATTTACATATACATTAAATATATTGTTAGTCCAAATCAAACATTATGCGATAAAATGTGTCTTTACAGGCTGAGATGGTGAATGGAGAGTGTAAATAACTTTTCAAGATGTGTTTCATAAAAGGAAATAAAACATCAATGCCCTGGGGGGTATGGGGTCAGGAGATCTGTAAAGTGTTACCATATTACACTGCATTTATGTGCCAATGGTTTCCTTCCTGTCATCCCCTTTACATGCAGCTCCTGTACCTGATAAACAGAGGCAACATAGAGGAGATGAAGAAGGGGAGAATGGCAGGCAAAACTCTAAATTATTTTTTCTCAAATTTCAAATGTCTTATTTTTACAAATATTACTTGTGCTCAAAAAATAGAAAAGACTAGTTAATTAACTAGTTTTAAATTTGATGGTAAAAGGAATTATGACTAATGGTAAAGAAAACAAGAGAAGTCTTTGAATGATAACAGTCTATTGATGTGTCCTGTAGTTGTTTTTTTAACCTGGTCAGTAAATCAGAGGGAGAAAGATGATAAATGGCTAGTAAGTTTCATTATCTCTCATACTCACAGCAGGTGAGCAAGGTCTTGTGCTTAATTCTAGTCTCCCCACTTTTTACCTTATTAACCTGAATCTGTGAACTTTAATAATATACAAGACTGAGAATCCTGTTTCTCAAACTGCTGTAACTTATACAGCAGTGAACATTTATTTGAGCAAGTTAGCAGTGAACATTTATTTGAGCAAGTTAAGTGGCTGTCAATTTAAAGGCAAAATAATTAAATTACAATCCCTGGCCATGGGTGTGACTTTTGTTTTTTTTTCCCCCTTTCATACATACAATATTTCCCTGACAGCTGTGTAATACAAATAGATCTAGAAAGTGTGAAAAAGAAAATCTGTCCCACTAAATGTATAAAAGGACTTCAAATAAAGTCTCCATGACAGAATCTCCACCAAGGTCACAGATGGCTTCTTTTTCCAGCTCTCCCCACCTCCATCCTCCACTACAAACCTGGCTTTAAGTTCTACCCACTGAATTCTCCCAAAAATACTGCAACACAATAGATGCCTGATAATACCAGAAGAGCCTGTCTATACACTATATCCTTATTTTTCAGTCCTCTGTGTACATCAAGCTTTGGACCAATAAATCAGAAAATGTGTGGGTTATGAATTAATATTAACAGCACACATTATTTGTTGCTATAGAAATCCAAATGTTCTTCTAGTAACCTGGGAGCTTTGTGGTCTTTGTGATATGGTGCCACTAAAACAGTGACATCCTGCACCTACCCCTTATTTTCTCTGCAGTGACCATGTCACAGAATATGACAAACACTTATCAATACCCATACATCCAAATGTTATTGTATGGGATATATAAATCACCTATATCCTGCTTTGTTTCCTAAAATATTTTTTAAAGATTTGATTTATTTATTTTTAGAGAGAGGAGAAGGGAAGGAGAAAGAGAGGGAGAGAAACATCAATGTGTGGTTGCCTCCTGCGCAACTCCCACTGGGGACTCAGCCCACAACCCAGGCATGTGTCCTGACTTGGAAATCGAACTGACAACCCTTGGTTCACAGATCCATGCTCAATCCTCTGAGCTATACCAACCAGGGCTCTTTCCTGAAGTATTTAAAGAGACTTTAAGATACAAATACCTGGTGATCAGAAAGTCCATGAGAAATACATGTCTGCTATAAAGAAAATCATCAGGTGAACCACTCTGCTTATTACACTCATATCTTAACTTGAAAAGCAATACTCATGAAGAAAGTAGACAAGTCTGAGATCACTAGGAAGGTTATGAGGCTAGGACTCCTGCATTTGGTGGGGTTGGTGGACAGTGATACTAGTGGCATATATTTTATGAAGGAGACAGGAAGTCAATGGAATTAAGGAAGGAGGGAGGAAGCAAAATGAGGAAGCAAAAAGAAAGGGAAAGGGATAAATATCAGGGAACACTTCTGACTGTGAGTTATTCAAAAGCTATGAAATATACTCAAGGTAAGAATAAAAGTGCTTTACTATAGGTATTGGAACCTTGACTATCAAACCCTAAAGTTCTAAACATTCTATATAGGAGTTGGAGATTGTACACTTTTTGGAACAGGAAATGGTACAAATTGTTTTCTTTAATACAGTAAATCTAGTTGTACAAATAAGAAAATTATTATATCTATTGAAAATAGCATTAACAGAGGACTCAAAGTGATTATTACATAAACCAAAGGCTGACACAGAGAGCCTTAAGTAGTTCTACTTTATATATACTAAAGTTAAGTTATCATTGACACTATTTGTCCTCTAATTGGTTCAACTGAATAGACTAACAAAAATAATTACAGAATCGTGCTGGTAGATGTGATCTTTGTACTCATAAAGAAGAAGAAACTAAACTTCAGAGAAGAAAAATGACTTGAAAAAAGCCATATTGAACTTTTCACACTGTTGTCTTTAAAAGATCATGAATATCAAACATGCCCAGGGCTGCACCACAGAAAGGGGATATTGGTACTGAACTTCTGGTTTCCTAATAGTCACGAGTCCTGTTTTGTTTGTTTGTTTGTACGTTTTGTTTTTAAGATGGGAAGGAAGAAAGTGATGGAAGAGAAATAGGGAGGAGTCAGTCTGTCTATAAGTACCTCCTGTTAAGACATAAATTTGCCTATTAGGCAACTCCATCAGAGTGAGCTAGCCAGGAATGATGGCTGTCTCTGATGGAACTGCTGGATTGTTTCAGAAGCACTTAGAGAGGAGCAGGGCAGAAGGCACTCACCCTTTCTGTTTGCAAATTAGAAAACAGAGTGCTTGGGCAGAAAAAGCTTACAAAACAGAGCAGATATCAGATCAATTTTGTCAGAATGGACAATATAAGTCATTCAAGTAAAAAGCAAAGGACCCAAACAGCAGCATAAGAACTTGCAGTCTACCTTATTTTTTACTGTGGGTATGGTGCAACCTCTCTCAGAGGCAGTATAGTAGGAGGCCTGGATGGGAGTCCTAGCTTGCAAGTTTTCCTCAGCATCTTATCTAACCTCTCTGATATGCCTATTTATCTCACTACGGGAAGAATTCCCACCTACTTACTGCTTAAACCAGTAGGTGGTATTTTTCTGACCTGAAATCCACTCAGTCAGCTTCCTGAGAACAAACCATGGACTGATCAAAGTTCAGGGTGTTGGAATATGAGAGATACATTTAACAATGTTTGTGTCCTCAAGATACTTACATGTGTGAGATAAGCAGGCTTTGACCCATTCACAATTCATGTAACTTCAATATGGCAAGTGCAAAAGACATGGGGAAAGGGGGGGGGATGATTTATTTTGCTAACAGGTGCTAGTACTCTATGATGTTATTTTGATTCTGACTTTAAAAAAAAACTAGCAAACTTCTGTGGAAAATTGTGTAAATAAGCATAAACCAATGACCAAATATATCAACCATCCCTAAATTGTACAAATTACTGTAAGGACATGAAACACTTTACTTGCCTATTTAGAATAATTGTTGCTTCACTCAGTTTTATAACAAGTCACAGTGCTAACAAGTTTCATGAGCAATACCAATAGCAGATGCTATTGCCAATTGCTGTTTAAAAATGATATAGCTACTTAGAGTCTTTCATTCAAAACAAAACAAAAAACATTGCAAATAAACTACAGTCTCAGTTATCCACAAAAGATGAGGAAAGAGAAAACTTGTTATTGTATTGTATTAATTCAACATTCTTCTTTCCCCCAACCTTCACAAAATCTTTTGCTAAAGTAGATTTAAAAAATGACCTATTTGAGTTGTTGTCTAATTTAATTTATGAGAAAAATGCAGATACTGGAATTTTTAAAAACTGCAAGTATAAAAATAAACCATAAATTTTAGAATCAATCCCTGGTTTGCTTATATATTTTGGGCTATAATCATTTGTTTTGCTGAAGTGGGTAACTTTTTTTACTCTTCTATAATTATCACACACCATTACACAACGTTGGAACTGGAAGGAGACACAAACCAGATCATCAGTCCAACTCACTCACATTATAGATAAAGAAGAGACTGAGGAGGCATGTCTTCCCATGATCACAGCTGGTCTTTCAGCATCTTCTATAATATTAGTCATATCCAATGCAAGCATCAGAGAAAGTAAAGCTTACAGTGATCCTTTAAAACATCAATCTTTAAATCCAGAGGTGTAAAAGAGATCAAATGGTGATCACAAACAAACAAATCAGAGCAGTTGCAGTCCCTCTGTATTGATGCATTTGCAGACTGTTCCAGCTCAAGATATGATCTCCCTACCAAGTCAATAACACATATGATCTGAACAAACTTAGGCAATTTGCCTTCATAAAATAACTACCCCAGGCAAAAACAGAACTGTCATTTCACAAAGCTGTCAATTGCACTAAACTGAAATTCGAAAATTATTCAGAACCTGCTTAGCAAAATTAAGCACTCTGAAATCCTGTAGGTCTAGAAATTAAAACAGTGCTACATTTTTCCAAAGCCACTTTCCTGAGTAGGAAGCAAGAACAGGCACCAAGGTAATTAATTCTATCACACTCTATTTCTCTACCAATCAGACACACATATTATACCAGGGTAGGCATGTGGACTCTAATCCCTTATTAGTAAACAACACACATTTTAAAAATGAATTCCTGATCTAGAAGGAATTACTGTAATAGCCAAAGCCATAAAAGCTAGAGTGAGTCCGCTGATGAAAAACACAAATCTGGCTATCTGCTTTGTGCTGTCTTGCACAGTGACACTGCTGGGGTCTTTATAGGTTGGCCTTTGCCAGCAGGGCATGATCTCCTAAATCGTGCCTAAACCCCAGGAAAAAGGATGTCAGGATGCCTCCCTTAGCCTTTAAACTATGCTTATCTCCCTATATCTATTTCTGCTGTAGATAGCTTTGTTATCTCTTAAAAGAGAAAAAATAAAAACAAGGGAGAACTGCCACTGCAGATCTCCAGAGAAGAAAAAACAAAATCCCTACAGCAACGTCAAATACTCTCTTCAGCAACTAGAAAAATTCACCACATGCAAGCTGGTGTCACCTAATGCAGACTGGGACAGGCTGTGCCTGAAACCACAAGAAACCTGACATCTGCACTCTGAATCCCTGCCAGCTCCCCCCATGCGCTTAAATTCGGCAGTAAGTTATGGTGTCCATATTCTGTATGCAAAGACAGACAGACCACTCGCCCACATTCCCCAAATGGGCCTAATGGCTGGAACATCAAAGTCACAGAGCAATGAAAAGTCACTGGAAGAGGGTGGGGATAGAGGATCCACATTGTTTGAGCCCCTGGATCTTGCTGCATTATAATAGACAAGGATGTAGGAGTAAAACAAAGCGCACCTTCAGGCAAAATGGACCAGACACATTTTCCTCAGCGGCTCCTCTCCGCAAGTGTGCAGGTCGCATATCTTAGGTAATAAGATCTGCTGTTATCGTTAAAACTCCTGGAGCCGGCTCCGCTGAGCGGCACCGCCCGCTGGGGACAGGGAGGTGCTGAAAGAGCACCCACACTGCGCATTTCTGCACCAGCCACCACCCAAAGAAGCAAGGGCCTAATCTGACACGTTCCCCTAGAGGGAGCATCCGCAAGCCAGTGACGGGCCCTGCGGGTGCTCGCACCATTAGCCACCAGCTTCGCCTAGGACACAATTATCTAAAAGGAAGCCCAAGGCGAAACCCAGATAAGAGTTCTGAATGCCGAGGATGGGTGTGGGCAGGGAAGGGGAGATTACGTAGGTCTCTCCGCCCCCTCTCGGATACCTCTTCCTCTCTGGGAGGGAGCTGGAGCGGAGGAGGCGCTGCAAGCCCGCTTGGGGGCTTCTTTGTTCCTCTCTATGTTTAATAGGAGGGCCGGGTATGCCTGCTGTACCTTATCCCGGGCTGACACTCGGCAATGCCTACTGGACCCTAGCAGCAGCGTGCCCCAAACTGACAATTTAAGCTCCCAGGAGAAGCGGGAGGGTAGGGAAGAGAGTAGATGCGGGGCTTTGGGGAGGGAAGCCACTGCCGGGCCTAAGGAGGGGCAGAGAAGTGGCCCAGAGAAGGGAGGAGAATGGGGCTACAAGCAGAGTCCCGAAAGGCATCAGCTTACCTTGGCAGCCCAGGCCTGGGCACAGATCATGCTCCTGTTAGGGCGTAGATTAGAGCCAGCGGGGAACACGCACCCTACAGGGTGCGCCCGGCCTCGGGGACCTGGAGAAGGGACCAGGATACCCACCCGCTCTCACTGCGCTCCAGGTGCCCCAGGCGAGGGGTGGCCTCTGCTATGGCAGAGGGGGAGTGCAGCTCTTCAAGTGATGTGCTCGTGGAAAGGGTCGCTGGGTCAGAGACGCACAGTATTCCGGCTCTAACAGCAGCGCGTGAGGCTCGGTAACGAAGCACACTTCATCGCTTCATCATCTCGCCCGCATCCCCTCCCTCCTGGCCTGTTCCTCTGTGGGTACCACACTCCCGAACCAACCACTAACCGGGCTCGCTCTCTTAAGCGTTGCCCCGCCCTACAAGCTCTGTGTGTGTGCGCACCAACACTCCTCCCTTCCGTCCCCGCCCCAGCCATAACTGTACATTAATTCTTGTTACCTCCGGCCCTTTCCTTCCAAAACCCAGCAGAGGTACTGGGCATATCAAGCACCAGCTCTGGCCCATCAGCTCTTTTGTGTATATGAAAACAGTGTATTGAGAAAGGATGTAGTACAGACTCCTCAGCGGGTACCCTATGACAGGTGTTCTAGGCCTCTGTAATACACATTCCATATACGTTATGAACATTCACAGACACACGTCCAGGAACTGTCAAGTATTTACACCACAAACACATGACACATATATCATAATTACAAGTGCAAAGGATGAACATCCCCCCAGAAAAGCTATAGCGGGGCAAGACTAGCTTTCAAACCAGGTTTTATATTAAACTGCACGTACTATCAGAATGCTGGAACTGGAAGGAAGCCCTCCTTATGCAGCCAATCAAGAGGCAAACAAAACTGAAATGCTAGTCACTCTCAGTTCCTAGCTACTCCTTATATGTAAATCTAAGTGCACTTGGTCTATACTTGGCCTATATGTGTTCACATAATATGCAGTGTTTTTTAGTATGTTCCATAGTCTATGATTCCATGACCTAACTGCATTCTTCACAGTGCTTATTTATTTCTTCCCACTCTCTTGCCTAGCACTCCCTATACAAGACATTTTTCACACCCTGAGAAACAATCTTTCCCATACCCCAAATACAGTACTCCTCTAAAATAAACATAGGGTGAGCCCTGACTTCAGGTTCCTTATTTAAGACCAGAGCACACATCTCCCAAAAACACATCTCTTCCCCCTTCCACTTCCAAATACAGTTGAGAGGTTTTCTTAGGCTCCGCCAAGAAAGAAATGCCAATCAGCCATAAAATAGGCAATAAAGAGCTTTATTGGGGTTTGCGCACCCAGGTGAGATTCTCCCAGTCTGCAGGATGAGGCCGGGAGAAGTCACACTCGAGCAGGGAATGTAGTGGGGTTTTATTTTCGTTGGCTCCCTGTGGGAGCTGGGGATTGGTGCCCTCTGAACAAAGAAGCAGTACAGCATTGGTGGTCTCTTCCTGGGACTCAGGTTACTGTGAGGATATCCTTCTTGACAAAGTCCAGGCAGAGCTTCCTCCTATCCCCGCCCCACCCTAACAACAGTTAAGATGAGCTGCTTCTCAGTGGATCTTACATCACTTTCCAGTCTCCAGGCATTGATTTCTCTCTGACAACCAGACCTTTCCAAAAGTGGAAAGTTTGGAAGATGTGAAGGGAACTGCACCTGCTGTACCTGACAGGGGAGTCAAATGTTGAAAAATTTTTAGTTTTAGGTAATAGCTAACAAGTTTAGTAATTAATGCATGTAACAAAACTATTGTTTCAGGAACTGAAGTTATGACCCACTCTGACTGCAGGAAACCATAAGCAGTTCTCCCTTTGTGCCTCAGGAGGACTGTAAGTAATCAAGATGGTATCTGAGCCATTGTATTCCAGGGTGAGACTCCCACTGCCCAGGACACAGGTAAAGACCACTGCCCAGGACACAGATGAAAGAATGCTGCAGATTTTATCTGACCAACTTATTCCCTAAATTCCAAACCCCTTGCCTACACTTTTCTCCTCCTTATAAAAAGGGTCAGTGTAAATGGAATTTAAGATGTTAGGGTACATATCCACAGTCTTCTCAGATTGCTGGCCATCTGAATAAATTGTCCCTAAAGTGTCCATCCCTGTCTCTGCTTGTTGGGTCTGGTAGGTGACAGGCAGCATGGACGTCAGATTTTCCGGTTTCATATACTGGTTACTCTGCCAGGACAGGCTTTGGGACCCTGGTAAGTCTGGGTGTTTGGAGGGGAGTCCCATTGGCTGTCTGGACTACAGGGCCCCGGGGTGCAGATTTGGAGACTACCCAGCAGCTGCCAAATTATTTCACTTGGGGCCTCTCCTCCTCTGACTCTCAGCACTTTTCATCAACTTCACACTTGATTGAATCATTGCACTTTCTGGTTCAGGTTACCATCCCAGACACAACCTAGATCATTAGGAATTAAGATGCCTTCTGATTTAATTAAGGTGCCTTCTGGTTTACAGAGGTCGCTGTGTCATGGCACTGTATGTGGGGGAGCTGTCCAAGAGGGAATGATTCTACTTAATCAGCTCTTAGCCAGCTTTCAGTCGCTTCCTTGCTACCCACAATCAAATTGGACCCTTCTGGTCCTGATTCCCAGGTGGGTGGATTTGTGTATTCTAGGACCCTGTGGGTCCCTCCAACAAACTCTCCTGTGAGGCTGGGAATTTCTCCTCCTCCTGCAACCCCCACAGGTTTTTACAGTCAGAAGTTTTGAGATTTTATTTTCTTGCACTGGAAACCTGGGTTGTGTGGTCTGTCTCCCTTCCCAGCTGTTCCTCCAATACACTTGTATAACTTTTGAATAATTATTTTCTTCTTTTACTATACTCTGGCATTGAGAGCCATAATTTGTAATACCTGGCAGCAGGCAGAGAACCCACAGTGGCAGAAAGACCCAAGGGGAGGGGGCTTGTTTTGAAAATAGTAACTGAGCACCTCCACGATTCCATTCTGTAACAGTCTCACCATCTTGAAACCATCCGGGAACAAAATTTGGTGGAGAAAAAGCCCCTACCAGGGCAGGGCAATACCCTTTGCAAAAATCCCAGTGGAACTTTCCCTCTGGATATTTTTGGGCATGTACTCCATTTTCCACATCATATCTATGAAACTGGAAAAACTCTGAAAGAAGCAGAGTATATCCCTTTAGAATGGATGAAGAAATGAGCCCAGGCTTTTTGTGTCCCTAAAGGTGCTCCTGGTTTCTACACCAACCTTGGGGATTCCAAACCTACCAAAGCCCTGTCAGTTATACATTTATGAAATGCAGGGCACTGTCCCAGGTGTCCTCACCCAAATGCTTAGTGACATTTTGTAACCCATCTCATACTTTCCAAGGAAACTAGATCACATTGTCCATGGGTGGCCAGCCTTCTTGAGAGCTGTGATAGCCACCTGTGAGCTCTTAGAGGAAGCTGAAAATTTTCCTTGGCACAGCCTATCACCATTTATGCACCCCAACAAGTGTTGATCTTGCTGTAGCAAAAAGAAAATTTGTGGCTCACTGCTGGAAGAGTGGGCAGTTACCAAGCCACTATTCTTGACAATCCCAACATCTACCTCAAAAATACATGTTAAATCCTGCCTCCCTTCTCCCAGAGCTCAATTTGGCTGCACTAATGTATGACCGTGCTGAGGTAATTGATGAATAGTATATTCTAGCAGAATTGATTAATAGGACAATCCTCTAGAAGAGGTAGACTAGACTCTATATGCAGATGGAAGCAGTTATATCAATAAAAGAAACAGAAAGGCTGGGTGCACAGTTACAATTCTTGAAGGAATAGTAGAGGTCAAGGACTTGCTGACAGGAACCTCTGCTCAGAAAGCTAAACTGACTGAATTGACAAGGACATTCCAATTGTCACATGAAAAGAGAATGAATGTGTATACTTACTCAAGGTCAACTTTCCTAATTTTGCAATCACATGGTTCCATATGGAAAAAAAAAGAACTGTTACCTCCAATAAAAAGGAGATTAATCATGCAGCAGAAATTGTAAAATTATTGGAAGCTGTTCGGGTACCTTTACAGGTGGCAGTTATGTATTTTCCAGGGCATCAGAGAGAGGACACTGAAGTGGCTAGAAGAAACAACTTGGCTGATGGAGCAGTAAATGAGGCTGCTAAAGAAATGTTTATAATGTCTTTGGTACCCTTTCTAAACTTGTCAATTCAACCCTGAATATTTGACTGCAGACTTAGAGCTGAGAAATGGGGTTTTGACAAAGAAGGAGCTGATAGTGGATAGAGAAAGAACAAGAAAGGAGTTATATTGCCTCCTGAACATTTAGTTGAGCCAGGCATTAAGCATTTGCATGAGGCCACTCACTGTGTAAGGGACTCATTATCCTTGTATATTAAACTGTGACTCACAGGTCCTGAACTTTCTAAAGCCATACAAAAATAATTGCTAGATGTGTTGTGTGCCAGAAGAATGACTCTATCTGCCAGAAGAAGACAGATCCCCATCAAAAGAAAGAAGGGAAACCTACCAAGGACAGAGCCTATTGGGGGACTGGCAAATAGACTCTAGTCTAATGTCAAGGGTGTAAGGGTGGAAATATTTGTTAGTCTTTGTTGACAACTTTTCAGGATGGGTAGAAGCCTATCCTACTAGAATAGATAAATTGTCAAGGTAGTGAAAGATTTACTGAAAGAAATAATTCCTCACTTCGGCTTCCCTTGCAGCATTCAGAGTGACAATAGATCTGCTTTTGTTTCAGAAATTACATAGAAGATTAGTAAATTTTTAGGAATCCAGTGTAGACTCAACATGGCATGGAGACCTCAGGTTTCTAATAAGGTAGAGAAGATGAATCACACCTTGAAGAAAAATATAGCCAAGCTCCGCCGAGAAACTCATCTCCATTGAGATCAAGCTTTACCTATTGCCCTGCTCAGGGTAAGGGTAATTTGTTGAAGAGGGATTCAGTTCTTATGAAATTCTGTACAGGCAACCATTTCAGACTGTGATTTGCATAGGAGATATGTATATAGGTCAAAAATTAAAGTAAAGAAAATGTAGAACATTTAAGTTAGACTTTAGCTGTAATTAATGACCTTGCTTGCATTAAACACCTCTCTCCTACAGGTTGGCTACATTCCTTTGAGCCTGGAGATAAGGTGCTACTCAAGACTGGATGACAGCATCTCCAGAAAGCCAACTAGAAGAAAAGTAGACTGAAACTTGGGACATAATCCTCACTACTCCCACTATGGTGAAGTTGGCAGAAATAAAACCTTGGATTCATCACACCAGAGTAAAGAAATCACCAGAACAATAGATCGTTGAACCTCAAGAACACCTGAAAGTCATCTTTTGAAAATAATGACATATTCTTTTCACTACTTTTATTTAACCCTATGTTAAGAGAACTTGTTTCTGTCAAATGAGACAGAAATATTTGGATATATTTAACAAAAATGTTCTAAACAGCCCTGGCTGGTGTAGCTCAGTGGATTGAGGAGTGGATTTGCTTCACGTGCCTGTGAAGCAAAGGGTCGCTGGTTCGATTCCTAGTCAGGGCACATGCCTGGGTTGCAGGCCAGGTCCCCAGTAGGGGACACATGAGAGGCAACCACACATTGATGTTTCTCTCCCACTCTTTCTCCTTCTCTTCTCCTCTCTCTAAAAAAAAAAAGTGTTCTAAACATCTATGAATCTTGTCTTGCAGTAGAAACTTATGTTGAACAAACATTCACTACATGTCTTACAGGTATTTGTACTCCCCTGGAAATTATACTTTGTTTAGGCATATCAATAAGAAAATAACCTACTCTGATATTTATAATTGGGAAGCTGTGGTAATTCTAAAGGACAAAAAAAAGTTTTCCTTTAAAGTCCACAATATAGAGCTGAAGGGAAAATGGCGGCAGGGTAGGAGGGAGAAGATGCCACTTCCCCCTACACACGGGAGAAAAACCTAGCCGATCTATGGAGGAACAGAGCAATCAGCCAACAGTACTCCAGCATATATGAAAATAGGAGATCAAATATTGTAGCAGACATTGAAAAACCAGACAATAAGGAGAGTGCTTCAGGACAATAAGGGCCCAAGGACCAGCACAGGGACCAGGGTACCTGCAGCCCCAGGCCAGTCACAGGGCTCTTGGGAGAAAGCTGGGTCAACTGCTCCCTCTCCAACCAAACAAGGTTTGACGAGGACTGGAATGACTTGGTTGCTTGAAGTCAAAGAGAGGGGAATGCAGACTACGTGACAAACACACAGGGGCTGTGAGCACCCACGCATACCATGGGGAAGCCCACGTGCAGGAACCTGTGTGACCAGAGGCAGATTGGCAGATCATAAGCACCCACACCCTGGGGAGACAGTGCTTAGTGGAAGGGTCAGAGCCTACAGCCATAAACCTAGGGAGAGTGCACACTCCTCTGAAGGCCCAGAGGCCACACCCAAGGTCCCTCAGAGAATCACCAGGCTAGCTCTGGGGAGAATGCCTGGCTAGCCATGGGGAGAGTAAGCACGAAATTGACTGAGTGCTAAACTGGAAGACAGTAAAGCCATACCAGTTGCCCCTCAGCCTGCTGCAGCCAGCAATACCAGAAAAAACAGTTTGGTGAGTTTGAAACCAACAAGAGAATTTTTGTGTGTGTTTTATTTTAAGTAATTTTTATTTTTTAAATTTTTATTATTTTTATATCTCAATTCCTTTTGCTTCTCTTTGCTTTTTTTTGTTTTATCCCTCTTCCTTTCCTTCAAATTTCTCTCTTCTTCCTTCTTTTGCTTTTTTTTCTTTTTAAATACCCACATGTGAGACAAAAAAACCTGGAACTGTGAAAGGACCAGAGTTGAACCCAAAGAGGGGGCATCCCAACAGCTGAGACAGTGAGACAAATTTCACTTTGCTGTTACAGACAACCTGCAAGTTATTGGATATTTACACTATTATTTTTTTCATTATTCTTATACTTTTTATTTCAGTAGTATTTTTGTATTCCTCTTCTTTCTGTTTTGTTTTCTTTGCTTGGCTGGTAATATTGTATCATTTGACAGATTTCCCCTGTTCTCTCACTCATAGCATATTGCTAGTTTATTCTCCTTCACTCCACTTCTGTTCCATTAGAACATTACTCAAGGTCCTACACTCCCCATTTTTGTTATACAGATCTGATAGATTCTATCATATAATCATTGCTCTAATATTGTAAATAATAGCTGTTCCATTAAATTGTAAATACTACACAACATCCCTCCCAGATCTTAGCCCACTTCATGTTTTCCTGAACTCTATTACTGTAGTGGTTAACTCTATTCTCTCACACACTATGCCTATTTTCTATGCTTTACTCCCACCTTACCTCAGAGCTGAACCTCCCACAACCTCACTGCTTTCTAGTTCCAACTCACAAGCCTTCCCTACCCAACAAGAGTCTTATCTTCTGTCTATCCTTTTCAAAAGGATGCTAGTTGAGTGGAATATCATAGTTAACAATATACATAGCCAAAGGATCTCCTATCTCTTCTCTCCTGGCCACTACTGTAAATACCATAGAATACTCTCTTGCTGGTTTAAACAATTTTGCCTTACACCTCCAACTGATCACAAAAAGAAGGGGTGGAAGATATGAACACCAGGATACCCACTGGAAGAGGAAAACAAACAACAAACCTCAGTTAATCAGATGGTGGGAAGGACCCACCAAAGGAAGACTCAACAACAATAGAAACCCCAAAACAGACCCAACTTAAACAACAGACCAAGACCTGTGAGATCAAGAAATAGAGGAGACTGCACCACTGAATCTCACAGGTATTCTACCACAGAAGTTCACACCATAAACCAAGAAGGCCAGAATAGATCAATTTAAGAACCTGAGACTAACAAGAAGAGTCTAGCAAACAATGGGGAGACAAAGAAACAATCCCCAAATGAAAGGAAAGGAGGAATACTCATAAAAAATGCTAAATAAAATAGAAGTAACTCAACCATCAGATACTGAGTTCAAAGCTATGATTATCAGGAAGTTCAATGAGCTCACAGTGAATTACCAGAAACTACATGGAAATTACAATGAACTCACTGCAAACTATATCAACATGAAAAAGAAAATAGAAAATATCAACAAGGGCAGAGAGGAAATGAAGAATACAATTTCTGAACTGAAAAAACACAGCACAAGGAATCAAAAAGTAGGATTGATGAAGCAGAAGACGGGATCAGTGAGCTGGATGACAAAGTAGAAAAAAACACCCAGAGGGAGCAAAAAAAGGAAAAGAGGCCAAGAAAGAATGAAGAGGGGTTAAGGGAAATGCAAGAGAATATGAAATGTAATAATATCCATATATTGGGATATTAGAAGGAGAAGAAGAAAAGCAAGGGATAGAAAACCCATTTGCAAGAGGAATGATGGAAAACTTCCCTAATTGGATGAGAAAAAAAGTCACACAAATCCTGGAAAAACAGAGAGTCCCAATCAAAAGGAACACAAACAGGTTCACTTCAACACACATCATAATTAAAATGGCAAAATTTCGAGACAAAGAAAGAATCTTAAAGGCAGCAAGGGAGAAAAGAGAAGTAACATACAAGGGAGCTCCAATAAGGTTAGCAGTTGACTTCTCAATGGAAACACTCAAAGCCAGAAGATAATGGAAAGAACTATTATAAGCAATGAGAACCAGAGTCCTGCCAAAAGGCTTTTTTACCCAGCAAGGTTCTCAATCAAGACAAAAGGCCAGAGACTTCTGGCCAAGATGGATGTGTAGGTGGAAACACTGTGCCTCCTTGAACAACCAACTTTAAAGACAACAAAGTTTTAGTAACAAAAATGAGAGCAAAACACAGAAAATTGAACTGTACAGAAGTCCGACAACAGCGCACCATTCAGCCAGACTGGTAAGAGGGGTGGAGTCAGCACTGGCAAAGCGTGTCATGCAGGAAACGGTGACTGGCTGAGCCAGGCACGCAGGCAATGCGGAGGCAACAGGTGGCAGATGCTAGCCATGGGGTGACAGCGGATGGACCTAGTGAGGGTATGGGGCGGCTGGCTGACCACGGTCACACGTTCGCACACAGATACACTAGGCAGAGGAGTGAGCAGTGAGAGAGATCGCACAGGCTAGGGTCCCAGAGACAGGAATTAGAGCCTAAAAGCACCAATTGGAAAAACTTTTGGGGTCAAGGTGCTGAAAGAAGCTCCCAGGCTCACAGAGAGTTTGTTCGAGAGACCCACAGGGTCCTGGAGGGTGTACAAGTGCACGCACCTGGGAACCAGAACCAGAAGGGCCCAATTTGCTTGCAGAAAGCAGCAGAAGGGATGCAATCCAAGAGAGAGCAGAACAAATGCCATTGCCCCTCTCTGGTGCTGCCTCCATATATTGCTTCACAACCCAGGTACCGGGTTGCCCCACTCTAGTGAACACCTAAGGCTCCACCCCTCATATGTAACAAATGTGAACAGAGTAACACATTATGGCTCACAAAGAACAGTGAAAAGACCCAGAACCAAAACTTAAAAGTGACCAAAAGATAGCCAACATGTCAGATGCACAGTTCAAAATACTGGTGATCAGGATGCTCACAGAACTGGTTGATTTTAGTCACAAATTATAGGAACATATGAAGGCTAAACTAAGTGAAATGAAGGGAAATGCACAGGGAACCAATAGTGATGGAAAGGAAACTGGGACTCAAATTAAGAGAGTGGACCACAAGGAAGAAAAAAAATGACCAAACTGAAAAAATATGAAAAAACAAGAATTCAAAAAAAAAAATGAAGAGATTCTTAGGAACCTCCAGGACATCTTTAAACGTTCCAACATCCGAATTATAGCGGTACCAGAAGGGGAAGAGGAACAGCCACAAGTGGAAAACTTATTTGAACAAATAATAAAGGAGAACTTCCCCAGTCTGGCAAAGGAAATAGACTTCCAGGAAATCCAGGAAGCTCAGAGAGTCCCAAAGAAGTTGGACCTAAGAAGGAACATACCAAGGCACATCATAATTACATTAGCCAAGATTAAAATGAAGGAGAGAATCCTAGAAGCAGCAAGAGATAAGGGGACAGTCACCTACAAAGGAGTTCCCATCAGACTGTCAGCTGATTTCTCAAAAGAGACCTTACAGGCAAGAAGGGGCTGGAAAGAAGTATTTCAAGTCATGAAATCCAAAGAACTACAGACAAGATTGCTCTATCTAGCAAAGCTTTCATTTAGAATGGAAGGGCAGATAAAGCACTTCTCAGATAAGGTCAAATTCAAGGAATTCATCATCACCAAGCCCTTATTATATGAAATTATAAGGAGACTTATTTTAAAAAAGAAGATAAAAATATGAGCAGTGAAAGGACAGCAAATTCAGAGTTATTAAAAGCACACCTAAAACAAAAGCAAACTAAAAGGACAGCTAGGTAAGGAGTGGGACCATAGAAATGAAGATCACATGAAGGGTTAGCAACAGGTGAGTGGGAGGAGGAGAAGGGGAGAGAAGATACAGAGAATAAGTAGCATATACAATGAGTAGAAAATAGACAGGGGGGAGGGCAAGAATAATATGGGAAATACAGAATCTAAAGAACTTGTGACATATGGACATAAACTAAAGTGGGGGAATGGTGAGGGAGGGGTGTGCAGGGTGGAGGGGAATGAAGAGGGAGAAATGGGACAACTGTAATGGCATAATCAATAAAATATATTTTTTAAAAAAGACAGAAGACCAAATAAGGAGCTTCCAAGACAAAAGAACTCTAAACAAAATATATCTGCATCAAACCAGCTCTGCAAGAGATGGTAAAGGAAAAAATAGAGAGAGAAACACATGTATGAAAATGGCAATGAATAAGTACGCATAATAATAACCTTAAACATAAATGGATTAAATGCTCTAATCAAAAGATATAGAATAGCTGAATGGATAAGAAAGCATGACCCACATATATGCTGCCTACAAGAGACCCACCTTAGGACAAAAGACCTACATAGACTAAAAGTGAAGGGCTGGAAACAAATTTTCAAAGCATAGAACAGAAAGAAAAAAAAAGCAGGGGTGGCAATACTCATATCAGACAAAACCGACCTCAAAAAGGGGCCATAAAAAGAGACCCGGAAGGTCACTTATCATACTCAAGGGAAGAACCCACGAAGAAGACATGAACATTGTAAATGTATATGCACCCAACATACAAGCACCCAAATATATAAATAAAATCTTAGAGGACTTCAGGAAAGATATTGACAGCAACAAAATTATAGTAGGGGATTTTAACACCCCACTGTCAAAAGTGAACAGACATTCCAAACAAAATATCAACAAAAATATTGTGGCATTGAACAATGTCCTAGATCAAGTGAACTTAATTTATATATAGAGAGAGATAGTTCTCCATTTCAAAGAAGCTAAATATACATTCTTTGCAAATGCACATGGAACATTTTCAAAGACAGACCACATGATAGGACACAAAACAATCCTCAACAAATTCAAGAAAATTGAAGTCATACCAAACATTTTCTCTTAGCACAAAGGACTGAAATAAGAAACCAACCCCAGAGAAACTGACCCCAAACACTCAAAATCATAGAGATCGAATAGCATGCTATTTAACAATGAATGGGTCAAGAATGAAATTAGGTAAGAAATCAAAAAGTTTCTGGAAACAAATGACAACAAACTCACAACGGTCTAAAACTTATGGGACACAGCAAAGACAGTGCTGAGAGGGAAGTTAATTGCCATGCAGGCCTACCTAAAAAAGATAGAAACATTTCGAACAAACAACTTAACCCTATGCCTACAAGAACTTGAGGAACAACAACAAAGACAGCCCAGAACAAGTAGAAGGAAGTAAATAACCAAGAACAGAGCAGAATTAAATGACATAGAGACTAAAAGTAGAATTCTAAGGATACATGAATCCAGAAGCTGGTTCTTTGAAAAGAAAAAGGAAATCGACAAGCCTGTAGGCAGCCTCATCAAGAAAAAAAGAGAGAGAGAAACCAAATAAAAACAATAAGAAATGAAAGAAGAGAGATTACAACTGATACCACAGAAATAGAAGGGATTTTAAAAAATTACTATGAAGAACTGTATGCCAAGAAACTTGAAAACCTAGGTGAAATGGACAAATTTCTAGAAAACATGATCTTTCAAAGCTCAATGAAGAAGAAGCAGAAAGCCTGAATAGACCAATAAAAGCAGGTGAACTTTGAGTTGTAATCACAAAACTCCCGACACACAAAAGTCCGAGACCAAATGGCTTCAAAGGAGAATTCTACAAATCATTTAAAGGAGAGCTAACTCCTATTCTTCCCAGGCTATTCCAAATAATCCAAAATGATGGAAGACTCCCAAACTCTTTTTATGAAGCCACCATCATCCTAATCCCAAAACCAGATAGAGACACAACAAAGAAAGAAAACTTCAGGCCAATATCGCTGATGAACATAGATGCTAAAATCCTCAACAAAATATTGGCAAATCACATCCAAAAATACATCAAAAAGGTTATACACCATGACCAAGTGGGATTCATCCCAGGGATGCAAGGATGGTTCAATATTCGCAAGCCAGTAAATGTAATACATCACATAAACAAAAGAAAAAACAAAAACCACATGGTCACATCAATAGACTCGGAAAAAGCTTTTGATAAGGTACAGCATCCAATTATGATAAAGGCACTCAGCAAAGTGAGAATAGAGGGGGCATTCCTCAATATAATAAAGGCCATATATGAAAGACCTACAGCCAACATCATACTCAATTGGCAAGAGCTAAAAGCTTTTCCACTAAGATCAGGAACAAGACAAGGTTGTCCACTTTCACCACTTTTATTCAATATAGTATTGGAAGTTCTAGCCGCAGTGATCAGACAAGAAAAGGAAATAAAAGGCATCCAAATCGGAAAGGAGGAAACAAACCTGTCATTGTTTGCAGATGACATGATAGTGTACATGGAAAATACTACAGACTCTACCAAAACACTGCTTCAACTAATAAATAAATTTGGCAAAACAGTGGGATACAAAGTCAATATCCAGAAATCAAAGGCATTTTTGTATACTAACAAAAAATCAGCAGAAGCAGAAATCAAGAAAAAAATACTATTCAACATAAAAAAAAAAACAAAAATAGAATATCTCGGAATAAACCTAACCAAGGAAGTAAAAGACCTGTATGCAGAAAACTACGCAACACTGAAGAAAGAAATCAAGGAAGACACAAGCAAGTGGAAACATATACCGTGTTTATGGATTGGAGGAATTAACAGCATCAAAATGTCCATATTACCCAAAGCAATTTACAGATTCAATGCAATACCTATTAAAGTACCAATGGTATATTTCACAGACATAGAACAAACACTTTAGAAATTTATATGGAACCATAAATGACCCTGAACAGCAGCTGCAATTTTGAGAAAGAAGAACAAAGTAGGAGGGATCACAAGACCTGATACCAAACTGTATTAAAGGCCAGTGTAATCAAAACAGCCTAGTACTGGCAAAAAAAAAAAAAAAACCCACAAAAACTAAAACAAACAAACAAACAAAAACACAGGCACATCTACCAATGGAATTGAATGGAAAACCCAGAAATAAACCCATGTCTCTATAATCAATTAATATTCAACAAAGGGGGCTGAAACATAAAATGGAGTAAAAATAGCCTCGTCAACAAATGATGTTGAAAGAACTGGACAGCTACGTGCAAAAAAATGAATCTCAAGCACGAACTTACACCATATACAAAAGTAAATTCAAGGTGAATAAAAGACTTAAATATAAGCCATGACACCATTAAAGTCTAGAGGAGAACATAGGCAGTAAAATCTCAGATATTTCACGCAGCAATATTTTCACTATTATGTTCCCTAGAGCAAGGGGCATAAAGGAAAGAATAAACAAATGGGATCTTTTCAAAATAAAAAGCTTCTGCACAGCTAAAGAAAACTGTATTAAAATAAAAAGAGAACCAATTGTATGGGAAAACATATTTGCCAATGATACCTCAGACAATGGTTTAATGTCCAAAATATATTAAAAACTTACATGACTCCACTCTAAGAAGACAAACAACCCAATCAACAAATGGACAAAGGGCTTGAACAGACACTTCTTCAAGAAGGACATACAGAAGACCCAGAGACATGTGAGAAGATGCTCAGTATTGCTTGTTATCAGAGAGGTGGAAATTAAAACCACAATGAGATGCCACTTTACACCAGTCAGAATGGCCCTCATAAGCAAAGCAACAAACAACAAATGTTGGAGAAATTTATTTCCCTCTTTCCTTGTGGGGAAAAGGGGATCCTAGTTCTTTGTTGGTGGGATTACAGACTGGTACAACAACTATGGAAAACAGTATGGAATTTTCTAAGAAAACTAAAAATGGATCTGCCTTTAAGCTAGCAATTACACTGCTAGGATTATATCCTAAGAACCCTCAAAGACCAATCCAAAAGAACCTATGCACCCCAATGTTCATAGCAGCACAATTTACAATAGCCACGTGTCGGAAGCAACCTAGGTATCCATTAGTAAATGAGTGGATCAAAAAACTATGGTACGTGTACACAATGGAATTCTATGCAGCAGAAAGAAAGATGGAGCTCCTACCCTTTGCCACAGCATGGATGAAACTGAAAGCATTATGCTAAGGGAAATAAGCCAGGCAGAGAAAGACAAGTACCATATGATCTCACCTTTGACAGGAACCTAAACAACAAAACAAACAAGCAAGCAAAATACAACCAAAGACACTAAAATAGAAAATAGGCTGACAGTGACCAGAGGGGAGAAGGGAGGGAATTTCAGGGGAGTTTCAGGGAAAATAAGGGAGCGGTTTATAGAAACAAGCATAAAGGACACATGGACAAAAACTAGGGTGGGTGGAAATAGGAGGGAGATGGGGAGAGCTTGAATGGGAGTAAAAGACAGAAAACTGTATTTGAACAACAATTCAAATAAAATTAAAGGTAAAATGCCCCTAAGCCCGGGCTGGTGTAGCTCAGTGGATTGAGTGGGGGCCTGGGAACCACACGATCGTGGTTCGGTTCCCAATCAGGGCACATGCCTGCATTGCAGGCCAGTTCCCAGGAGGGGAGACTCATGAGAGGCAACCATTGATATTTCTCTTCTTCTCTCCTTCCCTTCCCCTCCAAAGATAAATAAATAAAATCTTTTTTAAAAGTCTCTAATGTAGTTCCAGGTAGAGAGTATGCAACTTTTGTTACTTACGTTAAAAACTGTTTTGTGCTTTATCATAGCTTGTTATCGCATACAATGTGCAGCACTTTTATGTGGATCTGAAATTAAATGTATTCTAAGCCCTCTACCAGACCGTCTAATGCTAAGATACATACTCAACAACAAAATGAATACTCCATATGAAACTGAACTCATAGAAATAATATAGTTTAAACTAACAGTGGGGGAATGGTGGGGGACTCAAATGTCGGGAAACTTTTAGTTTTAGGTAATAGCTAACAAGCTTAGTAATCAATGCATATAATAAAACTGTTGTCTCAAGAACTGAAGGTATGCCCCACTTTGACTCCAGGAGACCATAAGCATTCCCACCTTTTTGCCTCAGGAGGACTGCAAGTAATTAAAATGGCATGTGAGCCATTATACTCCAGTGTGAGACTCCCACTGCCCAGGACACAGGTAAATTCCACCACCCAGGTCACAAATGAAAAAATGCTGCAGATTTTTTTCTGATTAACTTTTTCCCCGAATTCCAACCTCCTTACCTACACTTTTCTCCTCCTTATAAAATGGGTCACTTTAAAATGGAATTTAAGATGGTCTGTTAGGATGCATACCTGCCATCTTCTCAGATTGCTGGCCATCTGAATAAATTGTCCATAAAGAGTCTATCCCTGTCTCTGCTTACTGGGTCTGGTAGGTGACAAGAAGAAGGAATGTCAGCTTTTATGATTTCATACCCTTTCTTCTCAGAGGTCTTCCATTTCTTCTTCCCACTGTGGAAAGGAAAGAAGGAGGGAGGGCCCTCCAGAGACCCCTCTCCACATTTCCTGTCAGCCATCTACTGTTTGCCTGACAACTTTAACTCTTCTCATCAGATGAGCTCAAAGCAGACCACTTTTAAAATTTCAGCTAAGGATCCATGCAGAAAGCTTGGCACAGTTTTCTCCAGGAGGTTTTATACTTAATTAGTATCTCTTCCTATACAGAGAAAACCCTATAAGAATCCACCTAGGCAAGCTGCAGTTGTAAACAGCAACATCAACCAACCATGTGACATTTCTGACCAGTGTGAATGAGAAGAAGCTACATACTAAACCTGACAAACTCAGAGAAGGCCTCTGTGGCTGCCTTTCAAACTCAGAGACCTAAAGTCATCACACAGAATAGTTTGAAATTAAAGCTTTTCAACTAAAAGCAGTTGATGGTGGGTAGTCATGTCCTAGGGCCCTGTCCTAGAGCATACCCTTTGTTGGGGTATTTTTTCCCTAATAAAGAAGGGAAAAGCTGGCGTGGTGTGCTAGCCAGCTGTCTCATGAAGGAAAACACTTTCTCATAGATCAATCTTCACCTTAACTGAGCCTGTCTGTTTTTGCATCTGGAATAACATACTTGATAAACAAGGCTTTGGAATAGCAAAGTAATCTCTTTCCCCCCCTCATTACTTTTATCAGGTTAATTATTGACTGTTAATGACCCTATACACACCTATGTAAAAGAACCATTTGTCTAACATTTTACTTTTTATCCAACCCCAGAGTTCCTCCAAACCTTTCTTTCTTTCTCTCACCTTACTAATCTATAACCAATGGATTTTGTGTAAGCTACTTATGTTTCCCCTTGATTGTGATATATAAAATAAGGTGCAAAACTGCCTTATCCCAGAGTATATTCTCAATCCTTTGATGTTTTGCTTCCTGGCAATTGTCACCATTTGGCTCAAATAAACTTGCAAAAGTTCTTACAATTTTGGATGTTTTCTTAGGTTGACACTAGAGTCTTGAGCAACAACAACAACAAAAAAACCCACCTCTTCCCAAACCCATCATCTATGGTTTCTAAACTAGCACAATATCACCAGAGTATAGTAAAGGATCTTTCTTTCCCTTACTTCATTGCCAGGATGTTCACCTCATTATTTCTAATGACTCAACATCAATTTGGTCTAAAAATATTTATCTCAGTTCCATAATGGAGATAACTTGACAATTTGAACATTTCTCATAAAGATTATTGATGTTTGTTATGCAGGAGCTTCAAACTTGGAGCTGCTTAAGTATTCATGATATTCTAAAAAAAACCACCCAGAGGACTAGGAGATGTGGACATGCCATTTATCCCTCACCAATGACAGCAGGTTGGTGTGATAGAGATCACACCACCATGTCCGAACTTGTTTTAAGGGGCCCCAGTCAAAGAAGACACATGTCTTATGCATGACTCTAAACTACATTACCTCAGAGTAAAGAAAAGATCAAGAAGCTGTCACAAGACAGGAAGCCAATCCCAATAAGGAATAAAAAGGAAGTTACATTCCATTTCCAAAGTAATAAACTTTCTCTCTGGCCAGGGGCCCCCTGATCAGCCCTCAGTCATGGGAGGGGAAAAGGCCACGTCAATTGACCCCACACTCCACCCCAGAATTGCTTTTCCACCTAACATTCTTCTCATTAATTCTTCTGATAGGGGAACTGTGTGATGAGCGTCTTGACACATTGCATCCAGATACCACAATAAAGCTGTAGGCTACAACTAAAAAAGCACAGGGCAGAAACTGAAGAGACCTAGGATGAGGGAATGCCACCAAGAACCTAAAGAGTTCCACCCTGTCATAAAGGGGTCAGAAGCTATGGCTCATATATAATTGATTTCAGCTCCGAGGGCAGTTAATGCTTGGGATACATTGTTGGCATTATCAGGAATATATACACAACACTCTACAATATAGGAACCCTCTGGGCAGCAGTGAGTAAGTCTAATGCCATTTTATTCTGTAGCAAAACTTTCAGAAATAAGAGCTATAGCATGCTTGGTATAATTAAGGGCTATTGCAATGTGATTTGTTAGGGCCTTAGTGGCTTCATGGGTTAAAATACTACATGCAGGGGATACAAAAATGGCCAAGGTATAGAAACATCAATCAAAATGATTGACTCAAGAGCATGTCTGAAATGAGTCCCAATTCTGAGGGACACCTGTATGAGAATTCAATACTCATCCTGGGATATATTGCTACCCAGGTGCAATACCCAGTCCAATTAAATGGGAGATAAGGCCAACCATATTGGTCAGAGTCTCACAAGGCTCCCTATGGGATAGGATGGGCCTTTAGCCTGTTAGTAGACAATCCCCAGAAACCTATAGTAGTCATTAGCACAGTATTTCTCCATAGGGTTGCTGGCATCCACCCCATGAGTTGCGGAGGTACATTTACAGCCCCTTTTGTCAATAAATATGGGTCTGGGCTGTCATACTTCTACCTGTAATTCTGACAGACACCTCACACTGTCCTAAATGGTGTATATGAGCCATGGCGTGGTATGCTAGCCAGCTGTCTCATGAAGGAAAACACTTTCTCATGCATCTGTCTCAAGAGAGGGTCAGAAGCCTTTCAGAGGGAAATCTCAGACCTGTGCTAGAAAAGACATGGATGTGTAAAGTCACTGGGGGAATAACAAGGCAAGAAGTGACACACGGCTGGTGGCATACACTAGCTGGAGCAGTGGTCAACAGCTGGGATAGTACCAGAGACACTGGGGAGCTGACTGACACCAGGGGCTGAGAGAAGAGATGGGCAGCAGCTAGTTATGAACCAGAGAGACTCTGGACTGGTCAAAATCTATCAGAGTTGGACTGTGTGGAAAGCTGGGTGGGTCTTAGGAACAGTGGGTGGCACCCAAGAGGACTTTTCTCAAAAAGAGAATTAAGCAGCCATGAAGGGACCACATATACATGGATCTCCTGCATGCAGCAGCCTGGCCAGCAAACAGGGAGAAGGAAGATGCAATTTCCTCCCACTCAGGGCTTTTCATGAATTGATCAAAGGTGGAAAGCAGGGGCTCAGAGAGGAAGGTGCTCCCAGAGAGACTTCTCCCATTAGCAGGACTGAACAGCCCTGAACGGGCCTCATGATTCTGCAAAAACCAGGCCAACAAAGAAAAGTGAGTGGCATGATTGCTCCCACTCTGTACACCTCAGGGACTGATCAAAGGGCTGAAAAAAAAGGTAGATTATCAGTACTACCCTGATGCAAATACACAGAGTACACAGTGTAAAATCAGCAGGAGGCTTCCCCCCACCCCACCCCGTGAGAGTAAGAGAGTAAGACTTGGAGGTATGAGAAAACCAGAGATGGATCCAGAAAGAAGTTAGAACACCAACAGCTGAGATAAATTTCGCCTTACTGTGTTTCAGAACTTGCATAGTGCTTTTTTCCTCTTCTTTCTGTTCATTTAATTTTTTGTTTTGTTTGTTTGTTTTCTTTGATATTTTTGTTCTCCCTTTCATATCACTTTTTAATTTTTCTTCTTTCACTTCATTCCTATTCCAAATAACACGCTACTCTTGGTCTTTGACTTTTTTATTCTTTTTATTCAGATTGTATATTGCTTATCATACTATAGTTATTCCAAATCCCACACAACACATTCCCTAGTCTTAAACCATTTTTCCAACCCCCTGAGATTTACTACTGTTGTGGTTAACTATTTTCTCACACATTACACCATGTTTTCATCCCTTACTCTCACTAGTTCTCCTCTATCCTCATATAAGTGCTCTGCTAGCTAAAGTCATCTAACATTCTTTTTTCCTTCTAATATGAATCTTATCTCTTTACCACCTTTTATAAAAAGTGTGAAGTTGGGTGAAATATCACAGTTATTGCTGTACTTCTCCAAAGGATCTCCTACATGATCAATTATTGTATTTTAAATCCCATAGAATATTGTCCCACTGTCTTACTCCACTTTGACTTTCACCCTACCCATGATGAATTGAGTAAGAACATTTTCTCACTGTTTTCTCTCTCCCTTTTTTCTTCTTTTTATTTCTCTTTCTCTCTCTATTTCTCCCCTCTCAAGACCTGGGCTTTATTCCTTACTTTTATTAGTTTGCTTCTCCCATCCTCTCAGAATGATTTTCTTTACTGTAGATATCTCATATTCATTTTTTCTTTGCTACAATATTTGTATTCCCACTGCACCTTCATTAAACTTCATTCAGCAGTCATTGCTATGGACCCTGCTGGGTTTTTCAGCAATTTTGCTTCCATTGGCCCAGGACCTTTTCAGTTTTACTTCAAATGTCATAACATACTCTTTCATCTTCTTTCCTCACAGTTCCTGTCATCCTTTCATATTATACTTACATTGCACATTTTTCTGTCTCCTTTTCTTTGCCTTGGTTCTACTTCAACTCATGAATTCTCTTACCTCTTACCACACAACAACACTTTTCCCTCTTTTAGTTCTCTCATATTCCCTTTGTCATATCTTTTAATACCTGCAAACTTTAGTCACCTTTATTAATCTTAATTAAATTGCAGCAGAGATTGCTGATGTAGTAAGGGGGTTACTTTTGATGGTGTAGGGGGTAACTTTTGTTTGGTTGTCTGCCAATACTGCTTAGTTAATCAACACTTGTACGACAGCATACAAGATACGTGGGTGTTGTGACTACTAGTAGGCCCTCTTGAGGGAGAACTCACCAAAAAAGGAACCAACAAAAAGTAAAGACCAAGTACAACAAGAAAGCCTTCACAAATTGAAGAAAAGGCAACACTATAGCATCCAGACAAGAAGATCAAAGAGACCCACAGAAAACCAAAAAGAACAACTGAATCCCACAGAACTCCTACCACAGAAGTTCACCAAATGAGGAAAGCTGGCAAAGCACGGAATCCAGAGTCACAAAACAGACAGAGTCACCTGAAAAGAGTAGACAGAAAGAACCCAAAATCAAAAGGAGTGTAACACTTCCCAGTAAAAGTGCTAAATGAAATGGAGGAAAGAATACTACCAGATATAGAATTTTTAAAAATGCTTATAAGGATGTTCAAGGAACTCACTGATAACTACAAGAAACTGAGTATGAACTACTATAGCATTAAAAAAAAGAAAATAGAAACTATAAAAATAACCAGGAAGAAAAGAATAATACAATATGTGAAATAAAAAATACCTTAGAAAGAATAACAAGTAGGCTGGAGGGCAGAGGATCAAATTAGTGAGCTGAAAGATAAGGTAGAAAGAAATACCAAGGTAAAGAAGCTACACAAAAAAGACTCAAAATAGATGAAGATACCCAAAGGGAATCGCAGGACAACAAGATATGCAACAACATTAAAATCCGAGACATACCAGAAGGAAAATAAAAGAAGCAAGTGATAAAAATCCTACTTGAAAAAGTCATGACAGAAAACTTTCTTAACCTGGAGAGGGGGAAATGCCACACATCTCAGAAAGCACAGAGGGTGCCAATCAAGATGAACTCAAAGAGGTGACTCAGAGACACATCATAATTAAAGTGCCATATATTAAAGAGGAAGAGAGGATCTTAAAAGCAAAAAGGGAGAAACAGGTAGGAACATAAAGGGCTGCTCCAATAAGGATAGCAGGCTATTTCTCCACAGAAACACTACAAGCCAGAAGACAATGGCAATAAGTAATGAAAAGCAAAGGCCTGCAACCAGAACTACTATACCCACCAAGGCTCTGAATTAAAATGGAAGGTGAAATAAGGAGTTTCTCAGACAACATAAGGCAGAAATAATTCACCTCCACCAAACCAGCACTGCAAGAGATGCTAAGGGGACTGCTTTATGAAGATGAAGAAAATGAGTGAAAGAGAGGAACACAGGTACAAAGGCAGAAAATGAATAAGTACCTGTCAATAATAACCTTAAGTATAAACGGATTAAATGCTCCAATAAAAAAACATAGGATAGTTGAATGGATAAGAAAACATGACCCACATATAAACTGCCCACAAAGGCCAAGTCAGAACAAATCCACCTACTCAATCTGAAACTAAAGGGTTGAAAAAAATATTCCAAGCAAACAGATAGGAAAAGAAAGCCAGGGTAGCAACACTTATATTAGACAAAAAGTCTTCAAAACAAAAGCCATAAAAAGAGGTCCAGAAGGACACTTCATAATACTCAAGGGAAGAATCCATCAAGAAGATGTAAACAGCCCTGGATGGTGTAGCTCAGTGGATTGAGCACGGGCCTTCGGACCACACAATTGAGGTTCGATTCCCAGTCAGGGCACATGCCTGGGTTGCAGGCTAGTTCCCATCAGGGGACGCATGAGAGGAAACCATACATTGATATTTCTCTCCCTCTCTCCTTCCCTTCCCCTCTAAAGATAAATAAATAAAATCTTTAAAAAAAGAAGATGTAAACATATCTGTACCCAACTTAGGAGCCCCCAAACATATAGGAAAAGGCTTGGAGGACTTCAAGAAACATATAGACAGCAACACACTTATACTAGGGACTTAAGCACCAACTGGCAAAAATGAATAGATCTTCCAAACAAAATATTAACAGGGATATTGTGGAATTGAACAATGCCCTAGATCAAATGGACTTAACTGATATATATATATAGAACCATTCATCCTAAAGAAGCAAAATAGGAGGTGGAAGGTGGCGAAGGGGTAGTTGGGAGCAGAGCCCGCTTCTTCTGCACACAGGTGGGACACTTTTCTGATCTTCAGAGGAACAGAGTGAAAAGCGGATGGAATCCCATCATACATGAAGGTTGGAGGTCAAAACTGTAGAGATCATTGAAAAATAGATGGTAAGGAGATTGCTTTGGGACAATAAGGACCCTGGAACCAGCACAGGGACCAGTGCTGCTGCAGCCACCTGGCCTGATCCCTGCAGGCACCTGTCACAGGATCCATGGATGAGAGCCAAATCAACAGGTCCCTCACCTGCCAAACAAGAGTATAGAGCAGCACCAAGATGGACCTGGATGCTTGAAGTCACTGGGGGTAACAAAGATGAAGTGGGAGATGCACAGGGGTGGTGTTAACCTGCTAAGACTGTGGATGCTGGCTGGGTCATTACCAGGGAAACTGGGGAGATAGGTGATGCCTGGTGAAAGAAGAGTGGGCCATGATGTACCCTGACCTGGATAGACTCCAGTCTGGTTTGAAAGGTGAGCTGTGTGAAAGGCTGGGTGCTTGTGAGGAGCAACAGGCTTGAACAGGATTTTGTTCAAAAAAAGACTGTTCACTGTTTTGTTTTGATTTGTTTTTCCTTTGTCTCTGTGTTTTCTTTTTTTTAAATTTATTTAACTCTTGTTCACGTACAGTGTTCTTTCCTGTATTCCCAGCCCTGCCCCCCAGTGCTCCCCACCTCCCTCCCATCTCCACCCCCCCACCTTAGTTATTGTCCATTTGTCCTTTATACTTGTTCATGTGAGTCCCTCCCCTTTTGCCCTGTGATTCTCTCCCCTCTCCCCTCTGGACCCCGTCAGCAAGCTCTGAATTTCAGTGTCTTTGGTTACATTTTGCTTGCTTGTTCGTTTTGTTGTTTAGATTCCTGTTAAAGGTGATATCATATGGTATTTGTCTTTCACCTCCTGGCTTATTTCGCCCAGCATACCCTTTGCAACATCATGGATGGAACTGTTCACTGTTTTTGTTCAGAAAAAGGCTGTTCACTGTTTCTGTTCAAAAGGCTGGTCACTGTTTAGGGAACTCACCTGCAGCAGCCACTGCTGGCCACCCTGGCTGCAACCCTGCTACTACAGCCGCAGCCGCCACTGAACCCCAGCTCCCACCACCACAGCAGCCATGCCAGCACCCTCACCCCCAGCACCTCAGTGGCCACAGCTGCACCCCTGTCCCCACCTCCACAACTGCAGCCACTCTGCTTCTCCCTGGAGGTGGGATAGCTTTCTAAGAGGAAAGACAGGGGCCCCCCAGCAGAGGAGAGCAGCAAGGCTCAGTGAATTGGCAGTCTCCAGAAAGACTTAACTCAGGGGAGGAGCTGAACTATCCTGAAGAGCTATGAAAGTGCCTAGCACCTAGGACAGCAAGCAGCAAGAAAGTGGTGTGTGAATTGCCCCTAATTAGTGCACCTCAAAGATGGCACAACTGGTGGATTGAAGGTGCTTGCCTGGTGCAGACAGGAAGTGGGGGCCCAGCAGGAAAGGGAGGAGCTGGAGTGGAGACTGGGCATCCCAGACCTGACCCCCATCCTGGCAAAAACATACGAAGGGAGAAAATCAAACCCAGACCACCCTCATCCTCAGGCATCCAGGAAGACCAGCAGAACTTACTTGGTCTGTTTAAAGTCAACAGGAGGTTTTTCTTTTTTTTTTCCTTCTTTTAGAAGGTTTTTCTTTTTCTTTTTCTTTTCTTTTCTTTTCTTTAACAAGAAGTGAGACAATAAGACCTGGAGCTGTGAAAGGTCCAGAGACAGACCCAAAGAGGGATCATGAGGCCAATCCCAACAACTGAGAAACTGAGACAAATTTCACTTTGCTATTCCAGAGAACTTTCATGTGATTGTTTATTGGTATTATTGTTGTTTTTACTTCTTTTACTTCATTAGTATTTTTCCTTTCTCTTCTTTCTGTTTAGTTTTCTTCATTTTTATTTGTTTAATTACATTTTTTTGACTGGTTCTCATTCTCTCCTTCATAGTGTATTTTTTCCTTTTTTAAAATTGTTGTTCAAGTACAGTTTTTTGCCTTTTCTCCCACCCCTCCCAACCACTGCAACCCTCTCCACCTCCCCCCATTCCACCATCCCCCTTGTTATTGTCCATATGTCCTTTATAATTGTTCTTGTAAACCCTTCACCTTTTCCCCCCATTCTCCCCTCCCCTTTCCTCTCTGGTCACTGTCAGTCTGTTCTCAATTTCAGTGTCTTTGGTTATATTTTGCTTGCTTGTTCATTTTGTTGATTAGGTTCCAGTTAAAAGTGAGATCATAGGGTATTTGTCTTTCACCACCTCGCTTATTTCACTTAGCATAATGCTCTCCAATTCTATCTGCACTGTCTCAAAGGTTAGGAGTTCCTTCTTTCTTTCTGCTGCATAGAATTTTATTGTGTAAATGTACCATAGTTTTTTGATCTATCCATTTACTTGATTACTTTTTGATCTATTCAAGAAAATTGAAATCATATCAAACATTTTCTCTGACCACAAGGGACTGAACGTAGAAACCACCTACAAGGGAAAAATTCAAAAATACTCAACCTCATGAAGATTGAATAGCATACTATTAAATAATAAATGGGTCAAAGTGAGATTGAGTAAGATATCAAAAAGTTTCTGGAAACAAATGAAAATGACCTCACAACAACCTAAAACTTATGGGACACAATGAAGGCAGTCCTGAGAGGCAAGTTCATAGCAATACAGGCCTACCTAAATAAGATAGAAACATTTGAAATAAACAATGAAACCTTACACCTACAAAAACTAGAGGAACAACAACAAAGACAGCCCAGAGCAAATAGAAGGAAGAAAATGACCAAGATCAAAGCAGAATTAAATGACATAGAGACTAAAAGCACAATTCTAAGGATCAATAAATTCAGGAGCTGGCTATTTAGAAAGGTGAACAAAATTGACAAGGCTTAAGCAGACTCATCAAGAAAAAAGAGAAATAAACACAAGCAGAAATGAAAGAGGAGAGATTACAACTGATACCACAGGAATACAAATATTCTAAGAGATTACTATAAAGAAAAGCTAGGTAAAATTTCTAGAAAGAAAACCTAGGTGAAATCTGTCCAAAACTATGTAAAATTTCTAGAAAGATATCATCTTCCAAAACTGAATGAAGATGAATCAGAAAGACTGAACAGACCAATAACAGCTGATGAAATCAAAACAGTAATTAAAAGATTCTCGGCACACAAAAGCCCTGGATTGGATGGTTCTGCAGGAGAATTTTACAAAGCACTTAAGGAAGAGCTAACCCCCATCCTTTACAGATTATTCCAAAAAACTAAGATGGAATTCTCCTAAACTCTTTTTATGAATCCATCATTATCCTAATCCCCCAAACAGATAAAGAAACAGCAAACAATGAAAACTGCAGGCCAATATCACTGATGAACATCGATGCTAAAATCCTTGGCAAAATATTGGCAAACCATATCTAGTAATACATTAAAAAGATAATACTGCATGATCAAGTGAGATTCATCCTAGGGATACAAAGATGGTACAATATTTGCAAATCAATAAATGTATTACATCAAATAAACAAAATGAAAACAAAAATCACATGATCATATCAATAGATATGGAAAAAGCATTTGATAAAGTACAAATTTAGCAAAGTACAAATTTATCACTGAATCATCTGGCACTCTTTTATGATAAAAACATTCAGCAAAGTGGGAGTATAGGGAGCATAAGTCAACATAATAAAGGTTATATATAAAAAACCTATATCCTACTCAAAAGTCAAAACTAAAAACTTTCTCATTAGATCAGGACCAAGTCAAGGATGTCCACTTTTATGACTTCTATGCAACATAGTCCTGGAAGTCCTAGCCACAGCAATCAGACATGTAAAAGACATACAAATTGGAAAGAAGGAAGTAAAACAGTCACCTTTTGCAGATGCCATGATAGTGCACCTCGAAAACTCTATAGACAACACCTAAATACTACTTGGTCTAATAAGTAAATTTGGAAAAACATCGGATCCAAAGTTAATATTCAGAAATTGAAGGCATCTTTGTACATCAACAACAAAACATCTAAAAGAGAAATCAGGTGGAAATTCCATTTGCTATAGCAACAAGAGAAGTAAAGTGCCTAGGAATAAACTTAACCAAGGAGGCAAAAGACCTGTACTCAGAAAACTACACAACATTAAAGATAGAAATTAAGAAAGCCATAAATAAATAGAAGCATATATAATGTTCAAGGAGTGGATGAATTAACATCATCAAAATGTCCATACTACACAAAGCAATTTATACATTCAATGCAGTACCTATTAACACACCGATGACATATTTCACAGATACAGAACAAACATTTCAAAAATTTATATGGAACTATAAATGACCCCTAATAACCACAGCAATTCCGAAAAAGAACAAAGTAGGAGGAATCACAATTCCTGATATCAAACTATTTCATAAAGCCATGCTAATCAAGACAATCTGGTACTGGCATAAGAACAGACACATAGATCAGTGGAACAGAATAAAGAGCCCAGAAATAAATCCAAGTCTCTATGATTAATGCATATTTTAAAAAGGGGGCAGAAACATAAAATGGAGTAAAAATAGCCACTTCAGCAAATGGTGTTGGTATGTCTGGATAGCTACATGGAAAAAAAATGAAACTCTACCACAAACTTAAAGGATACACAAAAATAAGCTCAAGGTGGATAAAAGACTTAAATATAAGTTCTGACACATAAAATTCCTATAGGAGAGCACAGGCAGGAAAATCTTGGATATTCCCCACAGCAAAATTTTTATTGATATATCTCCTACAGCAAGGGACATAAAGGAAAGAATAATAAAATGGGACTTCATCATAATAAAAACTTGTGGCCCTGGTTGGTGAAGCTCAATGGATTTAGTGAAGGCCTGCTAACCAAAGGGTTGCTAGTTTGATTCCCAGTCAGGGCACATGCCTGTGTTGTAGTCCAAGTCCACAATTGGGGGTGCACGAGGAGCAACCATACATTGATGTTTCCCTCTCTTTTTATCCTTCCCTTCTCCTCTCTCTGAAAAATAAATAAATACAATCTTTAAAATAAATAAATAAAATCCTCTGCATGACTAAAAGAAACATCAGCAAATTGAACCAACCATACTGAGAAAATATATTCATAAATGATACCTCAGACAAGGGTTTGACCTCCAAAATGTATAAAGAACCCACATGACTCCACTTCAGGAAGACAAAAACATATAATTAAAAAATTGGCAATGAACCTGAACAGTCACTTCTCCAAGAAGGGCATATAGAGGACCCAGAGGCATATGAAAGGATTTAGCTCAGCATCACTAGCCATCAGAGAGCTGCAAATTGAAACCACAATTGTATACCACCTCACACAGATCATGTGTGAAGGCCATCATAGCAAATCAACAATGGCCAAGAATGGCCATCATAAACAAATCAACAAACAACTAGTGATGATGAGGTTGTGTAAAAAATGGAACAGAAGTACACTGTTTGGAATGCGGAATGGTGCAGCTATTCTGATGAAAGTATAGGATATACTCAGAAAACTAAAGATGGACCTGCCTTTTGATGCAGCAATTCCACTGCAGGGATTATATGTTATAAGAAGGATATATGTTATAGTATGTTATTATAAGAAGGTTCAAACACCAATTCAAAGAACCCATGCACACAATGTTAATAGCAGCACAATTTACAATAGCTAAGTGTTGGAAGCAATCTAAGATCCCATCGGTAAATGAGTTGAGAAAAAAACTGTGGTACATTTACACAATGGATTATTATGCAGCAGAAAAAAAAGAAGGAGCCCCTATCCTTTGTACCAGCATCAATGTATCTGGAGAGCATTATGGTAAGGGAAATAAGCTAGTCAGTGAAAGACATATACCATATGATCTCACCTATAAGTGTATCCTAATCAACAAAACAAATGACAAAGCAAAATAAAACCAGACATTGAAATAAAGAGCAAACTGACAAAACCAGGAGGTAGGGGATAGGGAAGAGAGGAATAATGGGGGGAATAGAGGAACAGTCATCAAAGACAATCTGTAAAGGACACATGGAGAAAGCTAAAAGGGGTAGGATCATGGGTGGGAAATGGGGTTGGGTGGGGCTGATGGGAGTGGTGGGTAGAAAATGGAGACAACTGTACTTGAACAACAATAAAAAAAGGAACTTCTCAATTGGAGCATGAGGCAAGGACTTAGCAATATGTACAACATTTAAGGCAAACACTGTTTTGCACATATTTGTGTATTACAATTTTACTGTACCCATTCCATCCAGTTGGCTGAGGATGTCTACTAAATGATCTGGAATACTCAAGGCCCTGAACATCAGCTGGTTAAACAAGGAACTGGTCTCTATGATATCCTCTTGACAACACATTCTTCCCTGAATCTTATGGTAATTAAGCCCTGGATCCACTCCACATGGGGCATACCACCTGAGGAGGACATGGACACTGCTGCTGTAGTTGAAGCTGAATGGGAAAGCTGGACCTGCACTCCAGAATAAGATGCAATTCCTCTCCTTGGAAAGTACAGTGAACCCCAACGCAGAGTAACAATGTTTCTTTTACTTTGTTCATGTCCTTGTAAAACTAGAGACTTTTCCCTGACAGATAATGAGTTTGATTGTGGTCCTTCCTAGCATGAAGAAGACTAAGCGTTGAAAGTGGATAATGGTTAAATCTGAAGGAGTAAACATATATACATAATTCTTGAATGTTTCAGAAGATCTATAGGATGTTATAAAGGCTATTAGAGCTTGTGAAAGTTTTAAATGCGGATGAAAGGTCACCTCAGCTCTTGGGTGTTTTTTTGTTTTTGTTTTTTTTTTGTTTTTTGCCTGTTTTCTGATATTAAGGACATGGCTTGAACTTTGCTGCTTTAGGTACCTCAGGAATCCTGTCTCTGTGTTTTTGTAGTTGAGACCTAAGAGAGGTCACCTGTAAACTAAGGAGGATGCCTTTGCCTTTTGGGAAACCAGGAAGGGTCATGTGGGGTTGATGAGGATAGCAGCCTGGGGAAAGAGAGTATGTTTCTGCCAAAAGACCAGGTGGTGAGAGAGCACACTCTTTGCCAGAAGACCAGTGGATGCACTGGTGGGCAAGAGGTTGTCTCTAACATTAAAGCAAGGGTCTATGGAATGCTGATGATTATGCTGGCTGAGGGTGAGAGAGTATGTCTCTCTGCCACGAGACCAGTGGATTCACTGGTGGGCAAGAGAGTGCTTCTATCAGTGAGGCTTCAGACCATATAGGACCTAGGAAAGCTAGCTGGGATAACCAGTTAGTGAAACCAGTGGGGAGTAAGACAAGATTCCAAAGCCAGTTCTAGTCCCCCTAATTCTTTTGGACATCTGTCTTTGCTTTAAATTTTTTCTCTACTTCTGGTTTGAGAGGAAATTGAGGTTTCTCAAGGAGGGTTAAAATTTCACACTATGTGGGAAAGTGAACAAGACAAAGTATAAGGCATAGAAATTCAATTTTAGTGAATATTCAGAGGACAATAATTTTCCGTCACAATTTATATTTTTCTTACTACTTGACCCCTCTGTAATTTGCCATTCTGAAGTAGTGACGACGTAAGGTTTCCTTCCATAAAATCGGTGAGATCAGTTGTCAATGGTGAATTTCTCAACCAAGACTTTGACTGGAATTTCATGCCTGAAGGAGGCATGCTTGGGCTCTGTCTGTTACCAGAAAGCCTGGAGGAATTGGGATTGACTTCTAAAGCTAGTAAAAGCCCATGAGAAAAAGCCTGGTACCTTGACTGGTTGTGTGGTTCATGGCAGTCTTTCCAGGGAAGGAACAAAGGTAGTTTTCCTGAAAGATGGCTAGTAGGTACCTTAAAACACAGTGGAAACCTCAAGGACTTGAGAGCAGCAGTTGATAAAGGTAAAGAGAGATGACAGATGTGTGTCTCAGCTTCTGTGCCCTGAAAGGTGGACAGAAGAGTCAATCTAAATGTTCCTTGTGTGAGTTCCAGCAAAGCATACTTAAAGATTGCATGTGATAAATGGTTGCTCTTGTTGTGTTTATGCAAACAGGTCAAATTAAAGCTGTACTTAACGCAGTCCCTTCAATGGCAAAGAGGGGGATCTTAGGGAGAAAAATTGTGGTTCAAAGAAAATAATAATGTTTAGCGGTGCACATTAGACTAGTGCAGCTAACTGTCTTCAAAGTTTGTTTTCAGTTGGAAGTTGAACCTGGGTGTGTAACATCATCATCAAAGATATTTAATTTACAGGCAAGAAGGATATCTCAAATTGCCACTGTTACATGTATTCTAGCAAAAGATTTGCAACTGGATGCCTTCTCAAAAAAAAAAGAAAATCTCCTGGACTCAAAAGAGACTGTTTCGTGGATTGTGTGAATTAACATGTCTGTTCTTCCTTCTATTTTCATAGGATTTAAGCCTATGATCTCATTACCTGAGTGACTGGTTACACAATATAGGCTTCATTAAGAAGCCCATCTGGGTGACACATCAACAGAGGGAAGATGGCAGCAGAGTAGTGGGCAGCTCTATTCATCTGCTCTCAGACATGGACCAGATTTGAAGTCAGAACACAGAGTGGTGAGTGAAAACATCTGTAAGTGAGAGGTTACACAGAGGAGAGTGTGGAGAGTAAGCAGGAGTATGCAAGGACTGGCCTGCCTGCAAGGAGCCTGCAAAACAATGGCCCAGGTTTTCTAGGTAGACCACCACTGCTGCCCAGCCCAACACTGCTGGCTGCATGGAGTTGGGGTGGCTTTAGATCTGGTCAGGAACCATGAGCTACTGGGATAGTGAGAGAAGGCGTGGGAGGTGCAGGCTTCATAAACATCAAAGCAGGAACAGGAAGGCCCAAAGCTGAAGACCAGTGGAGGAAATAGTAGAGAGACCACAGTGTCACCACCTTGTATTATAGCAGAGCTGAGGGGATCTTCCCAATGCCATCCAGGAAAGAGAACTGAGGAGTGGGGAAATAGGACTTGGAGAGATGGGATTCTGACTTGGAGATACTGAGATTAATGAGTTATCTGTCAGACATTTGACTGGAGATTCCAAGCAGGCAGTTGAATATGACTTTGGAGTTCAGGAGAAGAGGCCCCCATTAGAAATATCAAATTGGAAGTCCTCAACATGTAGTTGCTATCTCAAAGCCATAATGATAGGGGACTCAAGACTTGGAAAATTTTAGCTTAATATAAAAAATATATAAGTCTAGCAAGTAATGTGTATGTTAAAGCTTTTGTTTCAGAATCCACAGATAAGGCCCATCCAGGCTCCTTGGAAAACAGCCGGCCTCCTGGGGCACTGCTACAGATTACTACCTGGGGACAAGTTGGAGGCATCAAGGCCTTTGGGTTCAAGGAAGAGGAGACCACCCTCCCCTGGGAACAGCTAACTGCCCAGGACAGGCATGTTGCAGCTTCTGATTCTCAAAGCCCTCACTGCACCTTGTTTATTCACCTCCCCCCCCACCCCGCCCTTATAAAAGGTCTGGCCTGGAAAGAAAAGACAAGATGGTCTGTTAGGGTATGAACCCACCATTTTCTCAGATCACTGGCCATCTGAATAAAGTACCCATAAAAGATCAATCGCTGTCATTGCTTATTGGGTTTGGTAGTGGCAGACAGCCCAAACACTGGTGTCTTTTCTGGTTACAATAAGACTGGCTGAAACCACCAGGGATGAAGAGTTGGGCACTAGAAAGTTAAGAGTTTGGGAGAAGAGAAGGAATTAGTAAGGGAGTCTGAAAGGAAGACCCACTGAAGTAAAATGTAGGGAACTGCTTCATGTGGTGTGGAAATGTAGCTCAGCACTCACGTGGAAAACCAGTGGGGAGCGAGTGGTATGCAGGACCACGCCCACGGAGAGGTTTTCCCATGAGGAATCAGGCCTGCATTGTACCTAGACTGCTATGAGATCTGCTTTTGCTAAAATTCCCTCACCCTAAATTGAGGCACAAGGGCTTACTGCAACTTCCTAAATTCTGAGCTAAAAAACCTCTCAAGTGTGGAGTGAGAGTGGATCAATCCCTTTTCCCCTTGGTCTGCAACATCCTTCTCTTTGAAGTAATTAGCCACATTCTTTCCTTTGTCATCTGTAGAAGGTAATCCCCTGCAGTGAACCTGTGCATAATAAATGAGGACTACTCTCTGTGTAATGTACTCAGAAAGGCAATAAAAGCCTGTCCAGGTAGGCACTGGGGCCTCTGGCCCTCTAGCCCCCACTCTCTCTCAGAGAGTGGCTATGCCATCTCTTTTTCTCCACAGGACTTCTGCAGTCCGTGTGTATTTGTTCTCTAGCAGCAACGACATCCTGCAGGACAGGATCCACCACAGTAGAACAAACAGTGAAGCATACAGCCCAGATACTTGTCTCCATGTTTATACGTCATATGAAGATTTGTGGAGAAGGGAGTAAGATTTTATTAATAGGGTCCCCAATGAGGGGTCTTAAAGCATTCCTGTTCTGAGTTGACTGAGCAGACTTCTGCAAAACACAGAAAACCAGCCACATCCAGGAATATTAAAGACAAAATACGTGTCCAGAAATTCTCATTATTGCTCATCTGTAACCCAAGGTTGTAACTCCAACAGGTCTCCCTCTCTCCAGCTCCAGCCCCTCTCTCTCTCTGTATCCAGTCACCATTGCCTCTTGGCAGCTCTCATCTATGTGCTGCTTAGTCTCCATACGCTGCTCTCTGGGCGAGTAGAAGCTGTCCGGGACCCATGGGCTATGCTACAGTGCTGTAGTGTCCCAAGGGCTGGCATCCAGCGAGGCCCACACACCAGTATGAAACCCTGCCTCCTACAGCTTGGCTTCCAACCATGCAAGGCCTAAAACCTGAGCTACCCCAGCATCTGCTGCTTCCAGCTGTTAAGGGGCAAAAGCAAGAGGAATTTCTGCCTCTCTTTGTTTTTAAAGTCCTCTCTCAAAATCCCACGTGCGCTGGAAGCCAGTGTAAGTATCCACCTTTTTGACCAATGAGGGCCAGCATCAGCCATGTTTACCTTTGCCTCTCTTCTGGCACCACGTTGAGGTAAGGGGGCGGTCTTGAATCACACATGCTCTGTACAAGCTCCCTTCTCCTGGGTCAAGAGCTGCTTGTCTGACTGGGCAAGTTTTCTTCTAGTGGCCCTTCCCATGGGCAGGGCAAACCCCTTTTAATCTTTAGTTCTACTTTGGGGTTTTTCTCCCTTCCCCCTGCCTTCTCTAGGTGATTTGGCCTGACCCCTCTGTTTCAAAGCCTAGTGAAGATAGTGGGAGAGGAGTGATGCATTCTGAGGTGCTCAACAATCTCTGCCATGTTTGGTTATTTCAAGTCTGAGAGTTGTGTACATACTACACAGTGGTAGGAGGTGGGCATAAGGACTTGAACAGATTATGAGGACACAAGAGGTTTAATTTGGATCCTGGTTTTGATTGGGGAGTGAGTTATATAATTACAAACAGTGCAGTAGTGTGGCATTTAGAAGCATATACGTGATGGAGTGTGGTACGTATGGTTGTAAAAAATCGATTAACCCTTTGCTGATACTCTTTGTATTGCTCTAGTAATCTTAAACAACAAAGAAACTATTAAATAAAATCAATTAGAAATATGAGACTGGGAAATATTTGAAAAGTACACTTTTAACATCTCAGGAAAGAGATGATTAGGGTTAGGATGAGGGAGGTGGACTAAAGTCAGACACTTCAATTTTCAGAAGCTGGTGATCTACCAAAAACTGGTTAAGGGAAAAACAAATACCACCTTTGAAAAGTACTTAGTGTCTCGACATCTTGATATTGAAGGGGTTAAGAATAGATGGAGATCACTTCTAATGTTCAGAATGTATACAAATCAGTGGTATACGTGACTTAACTCAAACTTGATGCTTTTTCATCGGACAATAAAACCTGGAGGTATCAAATGATAAAATGCACTAATTATAAAAATAACTTTGAGGGGACAGACTCTTCAAAGAAAATGCTAAGAGTGCTAAGTACTCTCTCCTTTACAACAGCTTTCTGACATTAACCAGACATCTGGTTTTGCTATCTGGGGGCACACTTTATAACATTTATCTGTCCATGAATAGCAAACAGAAGTTTTATTATTAGTTGTATTCTCTGCACATTCTCATTAGGTCTACCTGCATATATACCCTACAGCTACTCAAAATACATAGGTGGCAACCAGTATACCTGGTTGTATACTTTGCAACCAGGTATAGTCACCTGAGATGCTGAGTAGGCAGTGAAATAAATTCAGGTACATACCTGGTTAGAATTGGCTTTTTTGAATTCTTTTTACCTTGAGTATACTATGTACCTTAAATGCAACACATAGCATTTTTAAGGTTTGTCAGAGACTAAGAAACAATTATTCATTTTTAAGACTTGTCACAGACTAAGAAATATTATATGCAGAGTACTGCCTTAATAAGTCTATTCAAATAATTCCTCCAAGAACTCAATTTTAATGCTCAGATAAATCCAAGTCTTAAAAGTGTTATCTACTGAGATTCCAATACTTTATCAGTTTTAAGAATTTGCTTTGACTGAATTGCATTTCAACCTATTATTGGACTTACTGTACCTTATGAAATTGGTCATTTAACTTCTAGGAGTAATACGGATTACCCCTTTACACAATTCTTATTATAAAGTATCTTGGGAGAATGGTCTGTCAGGCCCAAGTACCAAAGCAGAGGTGCACTTTTGGGTTGTGTCTTACCTTGTAGAAAACTTATTAATGTAAATACTTTCCAAAGAAAAGAAAGTTCAATGTTGAATTTGCTGCCTAATTATAATAGTTATTCAGGCTATTGTAGTATGCATTGTTTTAAATATGTCTCTGGACTTTACCTTGTCTCCTGATTTTCCATCCAACTATAATACCTTACTTACCTCTGTGTGTTTTAATAAGCTACCTTTTATTTGTATCTGAATGAGACAGTAAACAAAACATCAAAACTTGGGCTCAGGGTAGAAATAGGGAGAGACAAATATTAAATGATTTGCTTTAAGCTGGAAAGGCCATTGATATAAAGAGACAAGAAATGATAAAAATATAAACTAAAAGGAAAATGCAAAGGCAACAGCCTTAGCACATTTTCTGTGCACTACTGGATTCACTCACATCTCCTTTTAAAAGTCTCACTCCCAAAGCAATAAATTACAAATCTCATGAGCTATTTAATGAATTTCAAATGTCATTCTGACTTAATGTAAAATGTCAGTATTTTTATCTGAGTAAATTAACATAATGTCTCACATAAGTTCCAAAGGCAATTTTAGTTCAAAATTACAAACTCAAACCTTTTTTTATTGCTAGAATTACAAACTTAAAAAATACCCAGAATTAAAACAATAACCTATTTCTAGATATTACTTAAAAGTATATGTGTAAGTATTCTGGTTTAAGAAAAACCACTGGCAAACAAACAAAATCAGGGCCAAACACATATCTCTTGGTATAAATTTTAAATTATTTTATTACTTTGTCCTGGACATTTAATGTATACTTAAAACCTTCTAATAAAAACAGACATGTAAAACCACTGAACATCTGCATAAACATTTCTAGATTTTATTCCTATTTTCAAATTATCCACATAAAACTAAATGCTTAGGAAGAATGCTTTAAGCCACATTGATAATTTTAAAATAGCACAAAACAATGAAAACAAAGAATCTTTCTTTTTTCCAAGAGAAATGTTTTATGTTAAGTTATACTGTTTAAACATCTCTGGTGTCAATTCCGAGTGAACCAGGATGGTCGCTTCCTGTCTTGTTCAATGATCCTCTTGCCCTGATCTTGTTCAGATGGTGTCTCTCCCACGTATAGCACCATGGATTCTACCGTAGGAGCCTTAAAAGGGCCCCCTTCTTGTTTCCATATCTGTCTTCTTATTTCTACAGTCTCTTTGCGCACCTTCTCATAGCAATAGCCACAAAGGACATGTTTCTGTTTCAGGTGACCACATTCAGGACAAACATCTATGTTGTTCTATGAAAAAACAAACAAAAAGCATTGTAAGAAGAGGCAAAATAATGAACAAATAATTATCAACAAGAGTGATACTTATATTTGAATATTCTTAGAGTATTCATGCTGCAAAAGCAGTCATAAACCATCTAGTCTAACCTAATTTTCACAGGAAAACAGGATAAAGAACACTGAGTTTGAATTAGTAGAAAAACTGGGACTAGAACTCAAGTCTAGTCTTTGAACTACACTACACTGCAGTCACATTATATAAAATGCTACTCTATTTCCCTATCTTCCAATACTAAGCATCTAATAGAAAGAAATTCACTTTTCCTTTCAATCTACCTTGAGAAAAACAAGATAAATACATTACAAGCTGGCTTCCCTTGATTCACCACAGTGAAACTCAAATTCTTATATGAAATATAGTTGATAGATGGTGTATTGTTTTAATAAATGAGCACTGATTATTCCTTAATGTAAAGCTTCCCTGTTATGACTTAAAGATGTTTTAGTAGTTTTTATACTGTCTATTCAACTTTAATGAGACAGTTACAACTTCAAAGACGACTTTTTGATGTGTTTAAAAGTAGGTGTGAGATGTGAAAATACGGGAGGGACACCAGCAGCATGGCAACACGAAGAACCCTAGTTCTCTCCCTTTTGCATTTCAACAAAATTGACAGCAATAATGCAAAAGAGGATTCCCTGCTCAACATAGAAATACATCTGAGAGATCCATGCATTGAAACATCTGAAGGTGGGTATATATCAGGAAACAGGGGAAGAGGAAAAAAGGAAGGCCAGGCACAGGTACCAAAGATTCAGCCCAGAGCTCACTATGGCCCCAGAAGACTCAATAGCAGGGGAAGTGTTGGGTTACAGCACAGATAATCTGAGCTCTAAGGAACAGAACACAATCAACATTCCTCCTGAGTAACCAGTTACACACTACAGTTAACTGCACCTTGTAAAAGGGGCAGAGACAAAATGCAAAAGGGTGTAAGCTGTGGTCCACCAGTGGCTATTACCAGGCAGAAAACAAAAGCACAGGCACACAGCTATCTCCCCTCACCCTCGCAGAGCTAACAGTGGCAGTGCTGTAGCAGTGGAGGTATTGGGTTACGGTAAATGCTCTCTCTGCAGCCCTAAGGACTAGAGGGACAGAAAGATCTCTCTAAAGGGCAGGAGTATTCCATGGTATAACCCAGTGACAGTGGCACAAATGTAGCAACTGAGGTCTGGCAGATACCATTACCAGGAGGACAGCAAGGACAGCAAGGCCATAAATGCAAGAACTGACTACTCACCCCACCCACCCACACAACTGCCACCCATTGCAACAGAGCCTGGTGGAGGCCCTGGGAAACTTCAGATAGTACAACACTGCTAGAAGTATCTAGTTGCAGGAGGCAGCATAGAGATGTCACAGGCCCAGAGAACCACTGCTCACTGTAATTCTCAACGGGGATGACGCCCAGGCTAAGGATGCCCACCTCCCCAAGGAATACATGTCATATCACACAGGGAAGGCAATACTGCCCCAAAACTATCCCAGAAGCCCCAGCAGCCTCTGTCAATGGGTTGAATTGCAGTGTGTGCTGGTTGCTCAGGGAGAAATATTTCTGGCCTTCCAGTCAGTCCTCAGGGCTGTGAAGAGTGTGCTGGCATCAATATTTCCACTGCTACAGAGTCTGCTGGGGGCTGATGTGAGGTCTGGGAGGCTGAGGGGAAGCAGCAACTGTGGCTTATGCTTCAGCAATGTGTACTCAAAAGAAAGGCCTCTATTTATCAATGTCTAAACAGTGGGGGGTCAAATATATTTTTTAAAAGCATACTTTATTCCCACAAGTGTCTAGGCATAGAAATAATCAAATACAATGAATAACCAAAGTAACAAAGTAGCTTAAAAAGAAAATTAAAAATCTCCAGAAATGACAAAGATGAAAGTTCAAAAAAAAGGGAAAACTCAGCAATACATGAAAACCGAGTTTAGTGAACTCAGAAATACAATTAAATGAGCAAAAGGAGTAATTTATCAAAGAGATTAAAAATACAAAAAAAAAGCCAAACAGAAATTGTGGAGATAAAAAATAAACTGGCAATCCAAGGAATAGAGCTGACCATGTCAGAAGAAACACCACTAGAAAAGAACTAGTGATGTTGAAGATAGAAATCTAGGAATCAGATGAAAGAACAGAGAGATTGGAGAGTAAAAATGTAAATGAGCCCTGGCCGGTGTGGCTCAGCTTGTTGGAGTGCTGTCTTGTAAAGTGAAATATCATGGTTTGATTCCCAGTCAAGGCACATGCCTAGGTTGTGGTTCAGTCCCAGGTTGGGGCGAATATGATGGCTTTTTCTCTCACATCAGTATTTCTCTCTGTCTCTACTTCCCTTTCTTTCTCTCTAAAATCAGTGTGCATGTCTTTGCATGCAAATAAAATTAATTAATTAATTCATTTAAAAAAGCAAGAAAGAACTGTATGAGTGCTGGAAATCCAAGATGCTGGCAGAGTAGGTGGAAGTTACCTCACCTCCTCCCAAGACCGACCAAACTGTCATTTTAAATTAGAGAACAATAATCCTGAATAAACAACTGAAGACTAGATACAGAGGTCTTATAACCAAGGATTCATAGAAGAAGCCACATTAAGACTGGCAGGAAGAGCTGAGACACAAAAGGGCTGGTGTGCTCCCATAGGCGGTGGGGTGGCTGAAGTTCAGGAGGTGTATCTCAGCTGCAAGGGGTTTATCCTTGAGGAGTAGGGGGTCTAGCCAAGCTCCCTAGCTGGGAGCACCAGATCTAGGAAGATGTGCCCATGTAATAACACCTGGCTGAGAAAAGCAGCTAGGTTTCTGTCTGCCAGGGAGAAGCAGGGGTCTGTTAGACATAAGTACTCTCTTAAAAGGCCAATGAACAAAATTTCAGCTACTCACCCTGTGCTCTAGGGGAGAGGGCGCAGAGCAAACTAGAGTTGTATGAGGTTAGCCTGGGGTTTGTGGCTCTGGGGAGGAAGCTCAAGGAACAGCTGCCGGGATCCCTGTGCTGAAATCATTTTCCCAAAATGCAAACACCATTTTTCTTGGGTGGACTACTCCACTCCGACAGAATCACCCTAAAGGAAAACAATGACCCCAACCTCTGGACTGTCTCACCACACACTGTGGAACTTTCAGCCTACTGAGGGGTATACCCAGAGATTCTTTCATGACTGAGATTAACAGGAAGCTAGCAGGTGGAAGAGGCAGGCAGAAGTGAACCTTGTTGGGGTGTCTTGAAATTTTACCTGACCAGCCCCCAGGCCTGGTGCTGGTAAAAGCAGCTTTGGTGCACATTGGGCCTTCCTGTGTGTACCCAGGCCCAGCAAAGGCACAAACTGTGGCTTGCTTGTAGCTCCAAACAGGTTGCCAAGAGCCAGTTGCCAAAGTTGTAGGTGGCAACTTACATTGTCTTACAAGTCTTTTGAAAAAGGATGACAGCAAACACACCCAATGGCAAGCTTCAGAAAACACCACAGCAAGATCCAATAAAGCTTCACAAGCCACTTATCCAGAGATCTCTCAGCAGGCACCAAACCTTGCTGAGGCAAATTCTGATTCATGTGGTTACCACCTGCACAGCAGCTCAAACACCATGGTCAGGGGTGAGCCACGTAGCCAGCCTGCCTAAGATTGGATCACCTAAATGAACTGCCGATATCAATGAAGACACAGTTATAACAGGAAGAACCACAAAACCCACACAAGGGACATTCCTAGAGTACCTAGCATGGGTAAGTAAGGAGACTGGATCACCGGGTGCTGTAGGACACTTATTATGTAAGGGCACCCGAACAAGAATGGTAGTCATAGCAGATCTAATACACAGACACAAACACAAAGAGGCAACTAAAATGGGGAGAAAATGAAACATCCCAAATCAAAGTACAGAAGAAATTTACAAAAAAATTGCTAAATGAAATTAGCAATTTAGCAATTGCTAATTTATCAGCCATAAGCTTCAAAGTCATGGTTATAGTATGCTCAACAACATAAAAAAGGACATAAAACATTAAAAAAATCAGAAATAAAGAATATAATACCTGAAAAGAAAAATACAGTGGAAATAAACAGTAGGTTGGATAAAGAAGATGATGGAATCAGCAATTTGGAAGACAAGGAATAAAAAACACCCAATCAAAGTAGTAAAAAGAAAACAAATTAAAATGCATGGTTTAAGGGATCCATGAGACAACATGAAGCATAATTACATACACATCATAGGGATACAAGAAGGAGAGAAAGCTATCGATCAAGAACTAATTTGAAGAATGATGGAAAACTTCCCAAGCTGGTGAAGGAAAAAGACACAAACACCAGAAGCACAAAGAGTCCCAAATAAGATGGACCCAAAGGTGCCCCTAACATGACACATTATAATTATACTAGCATATTTTTAAAAAAAAACAGAACTGTAAAAGCCACAGGAGAAATACAGTTACCTACAATGGAGCTCCCATAAGACTGTCAGCTGATTTCTCAAAAGAAACATTTCAGGCCAGAGGGACTGGAATGAAATATTCAAAGTGATGAAAGGGAACAACCTGCAACAAAGACTACTTTACCCAGCGAGGTACAAAGACCAGTGATGTATCATTTAAAGTTGGAGGAGAAATAAACAGCTTTCCAGATAAGAAAAAGCTAAAGGAGTTTGCTACCATCAAACCAGTATTATAGAAATATAAGACCTGCTTCAAGACGGAGGAGGAGAAACGAAACAAAGGAACATGGTTAACAGAATAAAATGGCAATACATACATAACTACAAAGTCACTTTAAATGTAAATGCCTTAAATGATCCAATTAAAAGAAATAAGTTAATAAATGGATAAGAAAACAAGAGCCACAAATCTGGTGTCTACTAAAAGACCCACCTCAGAATGAAAGATACACACAGCCAAAAATAAAAGGATAGAAAAAAATGTCATGCAAATAGAATGAAATAAATGCTGGGGTAGCAATACTTATATCTGACAAACCAGACTTAAAAAAAAAAGGCTATACTAAGACAAACAAAGACAATATGAATGTGAGCATTCCAAAAAGAGGATTAACCCATGTAAACATTTATGCAGACAACATACGAGCACCTGTTTTGTGACTGTTCATGGTTGGACAGGTCCACTCTGGATTTGGGCAGAAGGAAGAATATACGAGGAGCTCTGGGGATGCTTGACATACCTTTATTCAAGGGTGGACGATCCATGCATGCTACAATCTGCAGGTCCCCCCACTGGAAGCCCCTAACTCCCTTATGTACTAAATGCAGATAAAGCCAGAAGGTTGCCAGAATACACTGTATAACAAAGGGACATTCTGCGCATGCGAGCCCACTCAATGTTATGGGAACCATTTAAAGAACCCAGTCTCAAGGCTATGAGAACGCAGTTTATCTTTGCCTTCCAGACATCTGGGTAAAGGAGCTAGACTGCCTCTGTTTACCCTACAATCTAAATATACAAAGCAAACCCTGATCAACACAAAGGGAGAAATCAAAAGTAATACAGTCACAGTAAGGGTTTTCAACACCCCAATGACATCAACAGACAGAACTTCCATATAGAAAATCAACAAGGAAATAGTGGCCTTAAAGAACATTAGATCAGATGGATTTAATTGGCATCTTCAGAGCACTTCACATCAAAGCAGCAGAATATACTTTATTTTCAAGTGCACATAGAATGTTTTCTGGGATAGGCCATGTGTTAGAACATGAAACTATCTCATTAAATTTAACAAGATTCAAATCATATCAAGCAGAATGCTATCAAACTGAAAATCAATCACAATAAAACTGAAAAACACAAATAATGGGGGCTAAATAACATGTTACTAAACAATGAGTGGGTTAACAATAAGATCAAGGAAGAAATCAAAAGTACTCTGAAAGAAATAAAAATGTGAAACCAACAACCTCAAACCAATGGGACAGAGAGTAGCAATGCTAAAGGAAAATTCATACCATTAGAGGCCTATTTCAAGAAACAAAAAATAGCTGAAATAAGCAATCTGACTTTACACTAAAAGGAACTTGAAAAAGAATAAACAAAGCCCAAAATGAATAAAAGAAAGGAAAGGATCAGAGCAGAAATAAACAAAAATGAATCTAAAAACACAATACAAAAAAAGATCAATGAATCCACGAAGAGCTGGTTCTTGGGAACGATAAACAAGATTGGCAGATCTTTGACCAGACTCACAGAAAAAGAGAAGATCCAAATAAATCAGAAATGAAAGAGGAGAATAAATTACACCAAAGAAATACAAAAGGATCATGAGGAGATATTATGAACTAAGTGCTAACCAACTGAACAATCTGGAAACAAATGGATAAATTCCTAGAAACATACAATCTTCCAAAACTGAATCAAAGAATTTGAATAGACAGATTACAACTAGTGAAACTGAAGCAGTAACCAAAAGACTCACAACAAACAAAAACCCTGAACCAAATGACATCACATGAGAATTTTACTAAACATGTAGCTCAGTGGATTGAGTGCCAACCTGCTTATCAAAGGGTCCCTGGTTCGATTCCCAGTCTCGACACATGCCTGGGTGGCGGGCCAGGTCCCCAGTAAAGGGTGTGCGAAAGACAACCACATATTGATGTTTCTCTTCCTTTCTTTCTCCCTCCCTTTCTCTCTCTCTAAAAATGAATAAATAAAATCTTAAAAGAAAAAGTTATTTAAAAAACCCTAATCTCACATGCAAGGAGAAGTATAAATTCAAAGTAAAATGGTAGAAAATGATACCTCAAGCAAATTACATCCAGTGAAAAGCTGATGTCTTATTTATAGTTGACAAAATAGATTTCAAAATAAAAAAGGTAACAAGAATCAAAGATATATATTTTATAATGATAAAGAGAATAAGAAGACATAACACATATTGATATTATACATACCCAACCAGGGAGCACAAAATAGATAAAACAATAGTAACAAAAGTAAACGGAAAAACTGACAATTATAGTGGGAGATGTAAATACTCTACTGACAGCTATGGATAATCATCCAAACAGAAAATCAATGAGGTAGTATCAGCTTTAAATGACACAATGGTCCAAATAGACAAAATTGACATTTATAGAGCTTTTCATCCCAGAACGACAAACTATATATTCTTTTCCAGTGCATGTGAGGCATTTGAAGGGATAATCATTATGTTGAGACATAAAAATAACTTCAAAAAATTTAAGATTTACATCAAACTGACTATATTCTCTGACCATAATGCTTTGAAGTTTGAAATCAGTTGTAAAAAGAAAGAACCTCCCCCCCCCCAAACAAGTATATGGAAATTAAACATGCTATTAAACAATGGCTGGGTCAGCCTTCACCAGCTCGGGCACTGTTCATCAAGTGGGAGGTTGCAAGTTAGATTCCTGGTCAGAACACAGGCTTGGGTTATAGACCAGGGTCCCCAAATGGGGGTGTGCTAGAAGCAACTGATCAATGTTTCTCTCGTACATTGATGTTTCTTTTCCTCTCTTCCTCCCTTCCCCTCTCTCTAGAAACAAAAGTAAAATCTTTAAATAACTGGATCAAAGAAGAAATAAAAAAGAGGTCAATACACACACACACAATGAGAAAAACAATACAACACATCCAAATTGGGGGGTGGGGGGTATAGCAAAAGTGGTAATAAAAGAAAAGTTTATAGCATTACAGGCCTACCTAAGAAACAAGAAAAATATCAAGCCCTGGCTGGTGTAGCTCAGTGGATTGAGCGCAGGCCTGCGAAGCAGAGGATCGCGGTTCAATTCCCAGTCAGGGCACATGCTTGGGTTGCAGGCCAGTTCCCCAGCAGGGGACGCATGAGAAGCAACCATACATTGACATTTCTCTCCCTTTCTCCTTTCCTTCCCTTCTAAAGATAAATAAATAAAACCTTTAAAAAAAATCCACTGCTTTCCTATACAGTGCTAACAATGAAATCTCGACTTCCGGTCAAGATGGAGGCATAGGTAAACAAGGTTCACCTCCTCATGAAACCACACAAAGAATTACAACACAGGTGGTAAACATAAGGCCTGGGAGCCAAATCTGGCCCCCCACCTTGTTTTATCCAGCCTGGCACCGTTTCTACCCAGCAGCAGCGCCAAGTTCCTTGCCCCTAGTTAAGGAGTAGTTACATTTACACAGTTCTAAAATAATGTTCAGCCCTTTGAAGGCAACGAGGCTGATGTGGCCCCCAGTGAAAATGAGTTTGACACCCTGAATCACAACTAGACTTCAAATAAATACCCAGAACCACCAGAAAAATCAAGAAAACTGTATGCAAGTCAGACAACTAAGGATTTAAATAAGCCACATACATCCAGACAGGTAGAGAGGGAAGAAATGTGGAGAGGTGTAAAGACACAGTGTGGCACAGGAGAGTTGGCTGCAGTGGAACAGGCGGTCCCATACTGACATGTAATGGATAAAAATAGGGAAATATACCTTGGGAGCAAGCAATCCCAGACCCAGGCCAGACTACACAGCTCAGGATTCTGGCACCAGGAAGATAAACCCCTGTAACTTCTGGCTGGAGATTGAGGCAGCAGAAAAAACTCCACTTAAAGGGCTCACACAGATTTAGAATGAAGGCAGACCCTGCTTGGAAAACCTCCAGAAGCCAGGCAGCAGCACTGTCCCCTCTCCCCACACAGCCACAAAGTGGTGAAGTGGGATGCCAGGTTCTGGAGATTATCTATGGCTCTTCCCACACAATTTACAGTTGCTTTTTCTACAATGGGCCACACCACTAAAATAGGAAGTCAAAGCAGCTCTACCTAACACACAGAAACAAACATAGGGAAGGTGCCAAATTGTGGAGACAAACAAGATGGCCCAAATGAAAGAAATCCCAGAAAAAGAACTCAATGAAACAGAGATAGACAACCTATCAGAGCAGAGTTCAAAACAGTAGTGATCAACATGATGAAAGAACTTGTTGAGAACTGTAGCAACATAAAAAAGACCCCAGAAGAAATGAAGGGTACACTAAGTGAAATAAGGAAAAATCTATAGGCAATCAATAATGGAGGTGATGAAGCCAGGATTCAAATCAATGAGTTGGAACATAAGGAAGAAATAAGCATTCAACCAGAACAGCAAGAAAAAAGAATTTTAAAAAATGAGGATAGTATGAGGAGCCTCTGGGACATCCCCAAAAGTACCAACATCTGAATCACAGGGATGCAAAAAGAAAAAGAGCAAGAAATTGAAAACTTATTTGAAAAAACAATGAAGAAAACGTCTCTAATTTGGTGAAGGAAATAGACATACAAATTCAGAAAGCACAGAGAGTCCCAAACAAGTTGGACCAAAGAGTACCACACCAAGACAGATCATAAATAAAATGGCAAAGGTTAAAGATGATCTTTTTTTTTAAAGGAGAGAGTTTCGTGTGACTTTTTTTTCTTTTTTAAAGATTTTATTCATTTAATTTTAGAGAGGGAAAGGGAGGGAGAGAAACATCAATGTGTGGTTGCCTTTTGCGCAACCCCCTATAGGAGTTCTGGCTCACAACCAGGCACACAGGAATCAAACGGGTGACCCTTTGATGCGCAGGCTGGTGCTCCATCCACTGAGGTACACCAGCCAGGGCTAAAGATACTTAAAAGCAGCAAGTGAAGAGCAGAGAGTTATCTACAAAGGAGTTCCCGTAAGACTGTCAACTGATTCCTCAAAAGAAACTTTGCAGGCTAGAAGGGGCTGGCAAGAAATATTTAAAGTGATGAAAAGCAAACAGCCTACAACCTAGATTATGCTATCCAACAAAGCTGTAATTTAGAATGGAAGGGCAGATAAAAGTGATTCCCAGACAACATAAGGCTGAAGGAGTTCATCATCACCGAGCCATTATTATATGAAATGTTAAAGAGACCTATTGAAGACAAAGAATATCAAAAGTGAGAATGGCAGAATGGCAACAAATTCAAAATTATCAACAACTGAATCTGAAAAAGCAAGCTAAGCAAACAGCCAGAACAGGAACATAATCACAGATATGGAGATCATTTAGAGGGTATTAGCTGTGAGGGGTAAGGGGGAAAGTGGGGGACAAGATACAGGGATTAAGCATAATTGGTAGGTACAAAATAGACACGGGGAGGTAAAGAATAGTATAGAAAAAGGAGAATCCAAACAACATACATGCACAACCCATGGACATGAACTAAGGAGGGGATCATTGAAGGGGAGGTGGGTACCAGGTGTAGTGGGGGGCAAAGGGGGGGAAACTGGGACAACTATAATAGTATAATCAATAAAATGTATTTAAAAACACAATGAAATCTCAGGAAAAATTCAATTGCAACTTCAACAAAAACACCTAGGAATAAACTTAATTAGAAGTGAAGACCCTATATACTGAAAACTGTAACACACAGGTGAAAGAAATTGAAAATGACACAAAGAAATAAAAAGGTATTCCATGTCCATGGACTGGAACAATCAACAGTTAAAATGGCCATATCACCTAAAGCAATATACAGATTTAATGCAACCCCTATCAAAATCCCAATGGCATTTTAAAAATAATTAGAATTTTTTAAAAAAATCATGAAATGTGTAGGAAGCCATGAAACATCCCAAATAGCCAAAGTAATACTGGGAGAAAAAGAACAAAGACAGAGGTATTGCACTCCCTTACTTCAAATTATACTACAAAGGTATAATAATCAAAACAGTTGGAAGAAAAATAAACACACAGATCAATGGAATAGAACTGAGAGTCCACCCATACACATACCTGAAACTAATTTTTGTTAAAGGAGACATACATATATAGTGGAGAAAAGAACGCCTCTTCAATAAATGGTGCTGGGAAATTGGAAAGTCACGTGCGAAAGAGCAGAGTGCTACTTGATACCACAAAAATTCATTCAAAAGAGATAACAGTAAAACACACAGAAGCAAGCACAGGTACTAAACTTATGGATCTTGGTCTCAGAGAGGATTTTATAAATTTGACCCCAAAGGCAAGAAAAGTAAAAGCAAAAATAAATGGGCTATATCAAACTAAAAAGCTGTGTACATCAAAAGAAACTGCCAACAAAACAAAAAGGCAACCAACTGATGGGAGAATATATTTGCAAACAATACCTCCAATAAGAGGCTAATATCAAAAATATAAAATTAACTCATACACAGAACCCATCCAAAAAACAAACTCATCCAAAACACACAATTAAAAGGACCTGAACAGATACTTCTCCCAATGTGACATACAAATGGCCAACAGATTTTCAAAAATATGCTCAACTTTACTAGTAATAAGAGAAAAGCTAATCAGTGAGATAGTACCTAACACATGTTAGGATGGCTATTACCAAAAAGACAGGAAATAAATACTAGAGAGGATGGGGAGAAAAAAAAACCTTCTTGCACTGCTCGTAGAAATGTACATTGGTACAATCACCACGGAAAACAGGATAGAGGTTCCTCAAAAAAAGTAAGAATTGAGCTACCAGATGACCCAGGCATCCCCTCCTTTGGATTATCAACCCCCAAAATTTGGAAACATTTATTTGCAAAGATATATATAGACCCCTATGTTTATTACAGCATGATTCAGTGCCCCCAAAAATGAAAACAAGTGCCCTTTGACAGATGATATGGAAAAAAAAAATGTAGACCATATATACTACTACTCAGCCACAAAAAAAATTATGAAATATTGCCATGTAAACCTTGAGAACATCATGCTATGGGAAATAAGTCAGCAGGAAAATGAATCATATGACTTCATTCATATGCGAGACAGAAAACAGAAAGCAAGAAACAGAACAACTCATTGACCCAGACAATAGTACGATGATTATCAGAGGGTAAGGAGGTAGGAAAAGTAAAAATGGGCAAAGGAAGCCAAATTCATGGTGATGGAAGGGGACTTGCTTTGGGGTGGTGAAAACACAATGCAATATACTGGTAATGGTTATAGAATTGTACAGCTGAAACTTATTAGCTAATGCCACTCCAATGAATTTAATAATTAAACAATGCACCCAGGATAATAAACTATATGCAGCAGAAAACAGTTCAATGAAGACAACGAATGCACAGGATAAGAGCTATTCTTTTCCCTCAGAATAAACACACAGTCAGGAATACATAATGGATTGGAGCAAGATCTTACTCCTAAAAAATTAAATTTTCTCACCCACTTGTATGAATTATTGTTCTTTTAGTTAATGAAGTATTTTTCAGATCCAGATTTTAAGTCAGTAATACGTCTTGGCCTAACTAACTTCTAAGGACTTGGTTTAATAATCAACATAGAAGCTTAATAGTAAGTTCTCTGTTCTGGAGTTTCATATGCACTGTGCTGGTGCTGTGGAATTCCAGTAATTTAAACATGGCCATTAAGGCCATAAGTTAACAGATCAAAGTTAAGTATAGTATAAACAACTANAATGAAGTATTTTTCAGATCCAGATTTTAAGTCAGTAATACGTCTTGGCCTAACTAACTTCTAAGGACTTGGTTTAATAAGCAACATAGAAGCTTAATAGTAAGTTCTCTGTTCTGGAGTTTCATATGCACTGTGCTGGTGCTGTGGAATTCCAGTAATTTAAACATGGCCATTAAGGCCATAAGTTAACAGATCAAAGTTAATAAACAACTATACTTTTTGCTTATTAGATAAATGACAAGTGTATCTATGAATTGAATGAAGAGAGCAGAGGTGTGGAGTTGCCTGAGGATAAAACACACCAATTTTCAAGAGAAGAATTTGAGCTAAAAAATTAGACTTCCAGCGCTGAAACCCTGGCTCTACCACTTAGCAGCTTGTGAACACAGGTCAATTCTTTTTGCCTCAGTTTCTTTAACCTAAAAATGGTCAGAGCAATATTTATTTTGGAGGGCTCTTTGAATTTGATAGTTTACATCTTGGATATATCACAGGCACTTAATAGATGTTAGCTATTTTTATTACTAATCGAAGGATTTTTCTTTGCAGCATTTTATGGGGTACAGGGAAGAATAAAATAAAAAGGTAAAGGCCAGTAAAACCCAAGATCCAATATAACTATTGCTTCTAACTTTAATTTGAGGTTCTGCCACAGTTAAAATGTTTACCCATATATGCTTCAAATCACATAGCCCAGGACTGGCACAGCTCACAGTTAAAAAGTCATTTATGCTCTTCCCAAAATGGTCCTCTGTGGAGACTCCAAACTCCCTCCTTGACTGTGTTCCTACCAATTAGGCTACAGCACAGTACACATACAGAATACTGTATTTTACTTTTAGGCCAGAAGAAAGTAGACATATAAAATCTGAGAATAATGTACTGATGGGTTATATGGATATACTAGGAGAATATGCAGTGGTAGTAGTCATGAGAAAAAAACACATTCACAAAAATCAACGTATTACCTTGACTTTAATAAGCTTCTGAGGATTTCTTCTCCTACACCGGTTAACTTCAATGCTGCGTCTGTTTTTGGGTGCTGCCATCCAAAAGATACTATCCAAAAGGCTGGAGATCTCCTTACTTCCATTAGTATTATTTGCTGGTTCTATAAATACAGTTGAACCTTGGACAGCTAATGCTGGTCCTACAAAATAAAACATGGAGATTCAGAATCAGTTTTAGCTTCTAAATGTCTATTTACAGGTATCATTCTCCTTAGTCAACAGCGATATGAAAACAGATATATTTACAGATAATTTAGAATATTACACTCAATACATATTTAGCAGAAAATCTTAGCTATTAAATTACACTGAAGCTCATACATAAAGCAAATTTAAAGAACACAAATACAAGGTTTTCTTAGAGGCACCTGCTGAAATAAATCAGTGAAATCCTACCAAGAGGTTCTTACCTTATGAAAAACAGAACTCTGGGGTTTAGTGCTAAACATAAATACAAGACTGAGGCACCTAATTTAAACAAAACAAACAAAGCCAAAATTTAAAAAAGAAGAAGAAAATCACTCAGCTGTCCATATCCAGTTGGTGGGCAGTACCTAATCAATTTACAAGTAAATCTAAGCATGAAAGTCCCCAGCTGCACCTCTAACCAACACTAAGATCACTGCCCACTGACTCTTCCTTTGTCACACACTCCTAAGTTGGCAGGCCCTGTTTAAGTCTCTTAGTTCATAGTATTTAACCTTGATTCCTGTCTGTTTTACAAGAAAAAAAACTAGCTCACCATTCTTTGTATGATAGTACTTTATATAACCATGAACATTTCACTTTTGTTTTTCTAAATTGTATATAAAATCAAATAGATTCTTTAACCCTCTCCTGCCTATTCCTCAGACTTGCAATATTTCTTTAGATTTTAGGAACTCTTAAGAATATACAAAGCTTTGAAACACTTAACTGGTACTCCCTTTCAATATATCTAAACGTATTTTCTAAGCATAGCCCAGTGGTTAACAGCACAGGTTCTGGAAGGTATGTTTAACCTAGAGACGTTTTCAGACCTATTTCATCAGTTGAAAGGTGGGGATGTCTAATGGAATTGTTCTGGAAATTATCCCAGGAAGTGCAGGTAGACTTTGGTATATAGTGAGTCGGCTCTCAGTTCAGACTGCCTGGGTATTATCAAATTTAGGACACCTTAGAAAACGTGTAGAATGTAAATACCAAAGCAATGCCAATTTTAATATCTAAGAAGCTTCCCATTCAAATTATTTTCTGGGGGAAAGACAGGTGAGACAGGATAGCGAAGCTATTAAAATTCATTCGAAAGTGGCATAGGGAAATTGAGAGAGATGGCTGAACACAATGGCGGATCGATTTACAGCCAGATGGAGATGGTCACCAGAGCGGAAGATCTGGCAGGGGGCAAAACTGGGGCAAAAAGAACCTCGCCCCCAGGGTAAACTTCTCTGAACTTTCCTCTCTGGAGATAACATCTCGGCCTCAGCTGTACTTTAGCATCAGGCCCGGAAAACCAGCAAAACCAGGTGGGCCACAGTAGGACCAATTGCAAAGACCACTGTCACTGACCAATCAGTGGAGATCTGGACCCTAAAAGGTCACATCTGGAGAACTGATGAGTATTCTACGGAAACTTCAGACCTCTACCTTTAGACCTCTCCTAAGATTCCCACCCACAAGAGATGAAAGCCTCAAGACAAAAGACCCAGCTCCCATGTGCTCTCCCTGTGGGTAGAAGTGGGGGGGGGGCATTTCCTTTCCTCTCGCCCTACCCCCACTTCTCTCTTCCCGAGCACCTCTCTCCTAAACTCTAAAGCAATGGGTTTCCGGTAGCTTGTCCCATGCTAATCCCCCTAAACCCCTCCCTAAAGCCCTCTCTCTCCTGACTTTCCAGTGAATTAAGGGAGCAGCAGGCAAGCCAAAGCTCTCCTGTTGCTCCCTCTATGCTAAGCAAGCCCTTCCTTGAGTCATTGCCCCTAGATTCGTGTTGGGAACTCTTTCCTATACAAGAACCCAAGCACTACAGCTGGTGCTAGGCAGACCCACTCGGGTCCAGGCCCCTGTCCGGTAATAGGGGATCTGGATTCAACTGCACAGAGCTCAAATACCACAAAAGAAGATGAATTGCTTTAAGGTGTGGGAGGACTGGAAAAGAAAGATAATAAAAGAATCCAGATGGTGGTGGCTGTAAATGCTGAGCTAATGAGTTTGGGTGACATTCTGTGTAGGAATGTGAGAGAGGACTATTTTCTTTATTGCCGAGAAGAAGCAGAAAAAAGCCAGCTCTCTCCTGTTCCTAAGTAAATGTCCTTGACATGGACATTTCATGTCCATGAAATGGAGGATCGGAAAGCGGGAAAAAGCCAGAGTATGAATTGTGCCCACCACGCTGCCTGGGGCTCCCTCATCTACCCCTTCTCTATGCCGGTATTCTTTACGTACCCCACGGAGGGCTGGAAAGGTCTGGCCTGGTCTCCAGAAATTTCCGCTGCAGTAGCTCCCACAAGTTTCGGAGGAGCCGAGCCATTGGCCGCTGAGGAGCCACCAAAGCCAACATGGCCGCCAACATCTTCCCATTCGGAAGATCACCCATCCGCGCTGGTAAGTCCCGCCCCTACCGCCAGTACGCTCACTAGACGTAGACTCCGTCAAACTCGGCTCCTGCAACTACAACGCCCAGCCTGCTACTGGGGCTGCTCTGACTCTTCCAATCAATGCGAGAAAAAGGAAGGCAGGGGGAGGGACGTGAAAAGAAGCCGACTGCAGTGCGCAGGTGTGTGGAGGTGCTTTGACTCTCTGGGTAAAGATGGCGGAGCGCGGTTACAGCTTTTCTTTGACTACGTTCAGGTATGGAACTGTTCTGCGTACCTGAGGTTGCAGTATAATCGCTGATCGGATTTTCTCACGTCTTTGGTCTCTGGCCTGGTGCTTCCAGATGGCCTAGTAGGGGATGAGGGTGGAAATGCGATTTTGCAAAGTCATCTGTCGGGCCTGGCGGAGGCCTGGGGCGCTTCGGTTCCGGGAGGCCGCGGGAGGTCCGGGGATTCCCGCCGACCCTGGGGCCTGTGGGGAAGTCCAGCCTTCACCTGGGGACTTGCTCTCGATTTGGAGACTGCGAGAGACAGCAGCTTTAGCTGATCTTTTTCCGGATGTCCCATTCAGAAATCAGTATTTCATTTATGGCCCAGGTAGGCCTGACCCCGGAGCCTCTGGAGCTCGGAATGTTGGTCAAATCTCAGAAAGCCTCAACTTTACAATTTGGACTGTCTCCTCTTGGTACTAGTGTTTTTCGAAATCTGCTTTTCGGTTTCTTCGTTGCCCCTGTTAGAAGTTCAGGGGCTAAAAATGAAAGTCCTAAGCTTTCTATCACGTAATGTTTATGGAACCCGGACTACTAGGCTACATTTGCGTTTTGGATTTTTTTTTTTTTGAGAGTGATATGTTTACTGTAGAAAAGATTGTAGGCTTTTCTACTTCAGAGCAAGGGGTGAAGGTAAGTATAACTTCAGAACAATTGAGTGATTTATAGCGTTTCCAGTGTGAGAAAATAATCATCGAAGATTTAATAAACCGACGGGAAAAGGTTCAGTTTGTCAAAGGACCATTTTGTTGCGTAACAGCGAGTCACCATTTAATTAAAGTGTATTCCTATCTGGCGGCTGAAGGCAGGCGCGATAACTTGTGGAGTACTTTCAGTGTGGGTGCAACTTAACTATCTGTTTCCACCACCGTGTGTGACACGTTATTTTAACATTTTGCAGATGAGCCAAGCAGAGATGGGACAAGTAAAAGAACTTGTCCAAAGTCATAGATGAATACTTGAGACAACATTCATACCGGACTCTGATGATGCAATTAATAAATACATTTCATTATCATATGATGTTTTCTTAAAATACTAAATTTCTTTCCTTGCTTTTGACGTTTTTCAGTAACTAAGTGAGGGTATGTATTTTTTAAACCTTTGAATGAAATTAATTCTGTAGTAAAGGTTATAATATACAAATGAGAAAGAACAGTGTTTCCCAAGTAGACACTTCATATTCGTGAATAAAGCAAACCTGTTACTTTATTTTTGAGAAATTGTAATCCTAGTGGAGTTGAAATGTAAAACAACCAGATGTCATCAGGGCCTGAATCTTTTTATAATCAATTTCTTTGTTAAAATAAACTTGTGTGTTTTTTTTTAACATGACGATTCAACTGTTTTAGATTTTAAAAACATTTATTTCTAAACTGTTGTATTGAGAACAAAATTATAAATGGTGTGCCAAGAGACCGTACTATAGGATGAAAAGGTATTTTCCCCCCCAACTTTTTAAATTGTTCTTCAAATACAGTTGTGTCCACTTTCCCACCACCACCACTCATCCTCAATCCTACCGACCTTTGGCTTTGTCCATGGGTCCTTTTATACGTGTTCCTTGAGGACCCTTTCCCTGCTTTCTCCCCATAATCTCTCTCCCCACTCCCCTCTGACTACTGTCAGTTTGTTCCTTATTTCACTGTCTCTGGTTATATTTTGCTTGCTTGTTTGTCTTGTTGATTACGTTGCACTTACGGGTGAAGTGATATGGTATTTGTCTTTCACCTACTGTCTTACTTCACTTAATATAATTAATGCTCTTCAGCTCCATCCATGCTGTTGCGAACTCCTTTCATTCTGCTGCATACTATGCCATTGTGTAAATAAATGTACATGGTTTCTTGATCCACTCATTTACTGGTGGGCACTTAAGTTGCTTCCAACACTTGACTATTGTAAATTGTACTGCTATAAACATTGGGGTACTTAATGTTCTCTTGAATTAGGGTTTCAGGATTCTTAGGGTATAATCAATCCCAGCAGTGGAATTGCTGGGTCAAAATACATTTTTATTTTTAGTGTTTTGGGGGAAATTCCATAGTTTTCCAGAGTGGTTGTCCCAGTCTGCATTCCATCATCAATGCACTAGGGTTCATGATATTCTTTCACCATACCAGCACTTGTTTGTTGATTTCTTTGTGATGGCCATTCTCACCTGTGTGAAGTGGTATCTCCTTGTTTTACTTCTCTCTTACTGGTGGCTAATGATGCTGAGCATCCCTTCATAATGTCTCAGGGCCCTGGGTATGTCCTCCTTGGAGACATGTTTGTCGAGGACTTTTGCCCATTTTTTAATTGTATTATTTATCTTCCTGGCGTGGAGTCCTGTGAGTTGTTCATATATTTTGGAGATCAAACAGTTGTCCCAGATATCATTGGCAAGTATATTTTCCCATACAGTTGGTTTCCTTTTCATTTTGCTAATGTTTTCTTTAGCTGTGCAGAAGGATTTTATTTTGATGAAATCCCATTTGTTTTTTCTTTCCTTTATATGCCTTCCTCTAGGGGACATATCGGTGAAAATATTGCTGTGTGGAATATCTGAAAATTTCCTGCCTGTGTTCTCCTTTGGTACTTTTATGTCATCACTACTTATATTTAAGTCTTTTATCTAACTTGAGTTTATTTTTGTGTATGGTGTAAGTTTGTGGTCAAGTTTCATTTTTTGCATGTAGCAGTCCAGATCTTCCAGTACCATTTGTTGAAGAGGCTATTTTTATTCCATTTCATGTTTCTGCCACCCATTGTTGAATATTAATAGACCATAGAGACTTCGGTTTATTTCTAAGCTCTCTATATGTTCCATTGGTCTGTGTGTCTGTTCTTATGCCAGTTCAGACCATTTTCATTACTGTGCCCTTGTAATACAGTTTGATGTCAGATAGGATGATCCCTCTTACTTTGTTCTTTCTCAAAATTGATTTGGCCATGTGGGGTCATTTATAGTTCACTGTAAATTTTTGATATATTTGTTCTATATCTGTGAAATATATCATTGGTATTTTAATAGGGATTGAGTTGAATCTATAAATTGCTTTGGGTAGTATGGTCATTTTGATGAGGCTAATTCTACTAATACATGAACATGGTATATGCTTCCATTTCTTTGTATCTTTCTTAATTTCTTTCTTCAGTCTTGTGTGTTTTTTCTGAATATAGGTCTCTTACCTCCTTGGTCAGATTTATTACTAGGTACCTTATTTTTCTTGTTGCTATAGCAAATGGGGTTTTTTTCCTGATTGCTGTTTCTGATACTTCTTTGTTGGTGTACAAGAATGCATTCAATTTCTGAATATTGACTTTGTATCCTGCTGTTTTGCCAGAGTAATTGCAAACAATGACTGTTTTACTTCCTCCTTCCAATTTGAATGCCTTTTATTTCTTCTTGTCTGATTGCAGTAGCTAGGACTTCCAATACTGTGTTGAATAGAAGTGGTCAAAATTGACATCCTTACCTTGTTCCTGATCTTAGTGGGAAAGCTTTTAGTTTTTCCCCTTTGGATATGATGTTGACTTTAGGTTTTTCATATATGACCTATATTATGTTGCAGTATTATATATGCTCTCTCTACCCCCACTTTTTGCTCTTTATATCATAAATGGGTACTATACCTTACCAAATGCTTTTTCCGCATCCATTGATACAATCATGTGATTTTTGTCTTTGCTTTTGTTTTTGTGATGTATTATGTTTATTGATTTGCAAATATTGTACCATCCTTGCATCCCTGGGATAAATCCCACTTGCTTATGGTATATGATCTTTTTAATGAATTGCTGGATGCAGTTTGCCAGAATTGTGTTGAGGATTTTAGTGTCTATGTTCATCAAAAATATTGGCCTGTAGTTTTCTTTCTTGTTGTGTCTTTGGTTTTGAGATTAGAATGATGCCGGCTTCCTAAAAGGTGTTTGAGAACCTTCCCTCTTGAATTTTTTGGATTAGTCTTGAGAAGGAAAGGTTTAGCACTTCCTTAAATGTTTTGTAAAATTCTCCTGTGAAACTGTCTGGTCCAGGGCTTTTGTGTCCGAGGAGTTTTTTGATTACTGCTTTTATTTCACAAGCTGTTATCAGTCTGTTTAGGCTTTCTTCTTCTTGATTCAGTTTTGGAAGATTATATTTTTCTACCCGTGTTTTCAAATTTCTATGCATATAGTTGTTCATAGTAATTTCTTAAAATTCTTAGTATTTTTGTCATATCAGTTGTAATTTCTTTCATTCCTGATTTTATTTATTTGAATCATCTCTCTCTCTTTTTTTGATGAATTGGTTGAAGGGTTGTTGATTTTTTATCTTTTCAAAGAACCAGCTCCTGGGTATATTGATCCTTTGAATTATTTGTTTAGTCTCTGTGTCATTTAATTCTCTGATTTTGGTTCTTTCCTTCCTTCTACTTGCTCTGGGTTTTGTTGTTCCTCCAGTTCTTGTAGATTTAGGGTTAGGTTGTTTATTTGAAATGTTTTTATATTTCTAAGGTAGACCTGTTTCAGTATGAACCTCCCTCTCAAGACTGCCTTTGCTGTGTCCCATAGATTTTGTACTGTTGTGAGTTCATTTTCATTTGTTTCTAAAACCTTTTTGATTTCCCCCTTGATCTCAGTATTCACCCATTCATTGTTTAATAGCATGCTGTTCAATCTTCATCAGTTTGAATGTGTTTTGTTTTTGTTTTTTCCTTGAGGATGGTTTCTAGTTTTCGGCGTTTGTGGTCAGAGAAAATGCTTGATATGATTTCAGTTTTCTTGAATTTTTTGAGGCTTTTGTTGTGTGCTATCATGTGGTTTGTTGTTTGAAATGTTCCATGTACATTTGAAAAGAATGTGTATTTTGCTTCTTTGAGATGAAATATTTTATATGTATATTAGTAAAATCCATTCGATGGAATGTGTTGTTCAGTTTCACAATATCCTTGTTGACATTTTGTTTGGAAAATGTGTCCAGTTTTGACAGCGGGGTGTTAAAGTTCCCTAGGGTAAATGTATTGCTGTCAATATCTTTTTTGAAGTCTTCCCAAAATTTCCTTCTATATTTGGGTGCTCCTATCTTGGTACGTATATGTTTATAATAATTTATGTCTTGATGGATTCTTCCTTTGAGTGTTATGAAGTGCCCTTCAGTGTCTTTTTTTATGGCCTTTGATTTGAAGTCTATTTCATCTTGTATAAGTATTGCTATGCCAGCTTTTTTGACTTTTCCATTTGCTTGGAACATTTTTTCCAACCCTTCACTTTCAGTTTGTGTAGGTGTTTTGTTCTGAGGTGGGTGGGTCTTTTGTAGGCAGCACATGTGTGGGTCATGTTTTCTTACCCATTCAGCTACCCTGTGTTTCTTGATTGGAGCATTTAGTCCATTTACATTTAAGGTTATTGATAGGTCCTTATTCATTTGTATTTTACTCCCTCTGTACCTGTGTCCCTCTCTCTCTTACAGTTTTTCTTACTGTTCTTAAAGCAGTCTCTTGAGCATAGATTGCAATGCTGCTTTGAGGGAGGTATATACTTTTCCGCTTTTGCTCAGGAAGCTCCTTATTTAACCTTCTATTTTAATTGAGAGCCTTCCTGGTTAGAGTAGTCTTGGTTGCAAGCATTTGCTTTTCATTACTTGTAATATTTATGCCTTTCCTTTCTGTCTTGTAATGTTTCTGTTGAGAAGTCTGCAGTTAGCCTTATGAGGGCTTTCTTGTATGTTACTCCATGTTTTTCCCTTACTGCTCATAGTATTCGCTGTTTGTCTTTGAATTTTGCTATTTTAATCATGATGTTTCTTAGAGTGGGCCACTTTGGATTCCTCTTGATAGGGACCCTCTCTGTTTCCTGGACTTGAGTGGCTTTTGCTTTCATCAAATTAGGAAAGTTTTCCATCATTACTTTTTCAAACAGGTTTTCTATTCCTTGATGCTCTTCTTCTCACTCTGGTATCCCTGTTATGTGGATGTTATTACCATGTAATATGTTTCATGTTGTCCTGCAGTTCCCTTACCTCTTCTTTGTTCTTTTTGAGTCTTTTTTCCTTTTCTTGCTCTTTCTGGGATTTTTTTCCTACCTCTTCCTACAGCTTGCTGATTGAACCTTTGCTTTATCTGTCCTCTTTTTGATTCCTTCTACTGTGTTCTTCAATTCAGAAATTTTATTCATCATTTCCCCTTGGTTCTTGTTGATTGTTTCTGTGTCCCTTTTTATGCTAATACAGTTTGCAGTAAGTTCCTCCTAGTTTCTCTGTTTTTGGTAATTGTCAGTGAGCTCATTGAGCTTCCTTACAACCATTGTTTTGAACTCAGGATCTGATAGTTGACTTGCCCCTGTGTCATTTAGTATTCTTTCTGAGGATTCTTCCTTTCCTTTTTTTTTTTAAGATTTTATTTTTTTATCTTTAGAGGGGAAGGGAAGGAGAGAGGGAGAGAAATATCAGTGTATGGTTGGCTCTGCTGGGGACACACAATGTATCATGTGTCCCCTGCCAGGAACTGGCCTGCAACCCAAGCATGTGCCCTGACTGGGAATCGAACTGCGATCCTCTGGTTCACAGGCCCACACTCAATCCACTGAGCTACACCAGCCAGGTCTTCCTTTCCTTTTGATTGGGGGTTGTTTCTTCATCTTCCCATTTTTTTGTGAGACTCTTCTTGTTTGCTTCTGCTTTTTCAATTAACGTGTTCTGGCTTCCTGAATTTGTGGTATGAACTTCTATGGTAGGAGGCCGATGAGATTCAGTAGTGCAGTCTCTTTCAGCACCTGAATTACATGCTCTTGGGATGCCCTCTTTGCCATTTATGTTGACTCTCTGAATGTAATTGGGTCTTGATTATCGTTGGGTCTTTCTTTGGTGGGTCTTTTCTTCCAGCTGGTTTACTGTCACTCTGCCCACCATGTCTTGTGCATTGTTGTGATGGTGCAGATAGATTGTGCTGAAGCTGATTCTTCCTGTCTGTCTGGTATTATAAGGCTTTTATCTTGCTGTTTCTCAGTTGTTTGTTCTTCACAATTAGTTGTGATTCCAGATTATTCTTAGGAACGGTTTAAGTGTGACTTCCATTTACTTCTCTTCTGTCTTCCTCCAGAAAAGTTTTTCTTTTTCATCTTTTATTTATTGATTTAAGAGAGAGGGAGGGAGAGAAACATGGATTTGTTGTTCACTTATTTATGCATTCACTGGTTGATTCTCATATGTTCCCCTTGGGGATTGAAACCACAACTTTGGGTTATCGGGATAACTCTAACCAACCGAGCTACCATCAAGGGCAGTAAAGGTATTCCTGTGTATTACATGCAGTTGGAGATATTAACAGTAAATGAGTACACATATCGGTTCCTATAATTGTATTCTAGAAAATGTTTTTCTCTTACTTTTGGGAATTTTTACAAAACGAATGTTAAAGGAATATAACTTTAGATTGGGTAGTCAGAGTCAGGAAAGGCCAGTACTTGGGGATAATTTTTGACATTGTAAGATGAAAAGAAGACAACTGATGATTTAGGGGTAGAGAGAGTTGCAGACAGATGCATGGTCATGCATGAAAGTCCTAAAGTTGGGAAAGAGCTTGAAATCTTAAACTGATATAAGGCCAGGATGTTAGAGTATTGTGATAAAGGAGTTAGTATGAGTCAAGGCCAATCTTGTAGGACTAGAGTAGGAAGTTTAAGTGAACCAAGAAGTTAGTCTAGAATTTAAGTGGGGAGTGATGTGGTACAAAGGTAATTCTGGGTGGAGAGATGGAAAAGAGGACAACTAGTTAGAAGGCTGGTTCACTTATCCTAAGTAGAGATGTTGGTGCTTTGGAATAAGGTAGAGGTATGATTGAATACAGAGATTAGTCTAGGAGCTCACAGATTCGTAAGTTTTTACACAGAAAGATGCAAGGATAAATGTGTATACAGGTGATGAAAGGTAACTTTTAAGTTTACCTGAGCTTTTAATATGTTCTCCAGAGGTACCATGTTTTGCCATACATAATATGCACTTTGCTCACATTTGTGAGGGAAAAATAAAGATGCACATTATACATGGGTATAATGATTCCATAATGTGGTTATAGTAATCCCATCTATAATGCATACTAGAAATATTGTGCATTATACTGAGGAACACTTTTTATACAGTAAAGTACAGTTGAATTAGGTATTCAACAATAATCGAAAGCTGTGTGGGATGGACCCAGAATACCATGATTTGATAATTGGAAAAGTGACCATGCAAGGAAAACAAGCACAGCCGAATTTATTAATTTAAATGCCTATTTATGTCATTCTGCTCAAGCCAGCTAATTTTGTTATGTAAGAGTCTTTAAACACCCCTAGACTTAACTTCTTAGATGGAACTGGATGTGTCTGTCAGCCAAATGATTATGGACTCCTGGTAATAGGTTATATGTTGGAATATTGACTGAACAAAGCTTACACTTTGTTATGAAAGACAGATTTTGTAAAAAGTAATTCAGATGTGATGATTCTTAGCCAGAGAGGAGGTACAGGACACCATAGTCATGAGGGTATGTGATTCAACCTAGTTTGGGGTGGTCAAGGCACCTTCCTCAGGACATGACATTTCTACAAAGGATTAAGGGTGACCAGGAAAGAGTTCACCAGGTAGTCCTGAAATGCATTCCAAACAGGAATTAGCTTGTCAAAGGGTTTTTGAAACCTACAAGTAGTCTGTGTGTGGAGCAAGGTAGGATGATATGAATTGAGATTTGAGTGACAGAGAGTACTCATAATTTTATGAAGCTAAAAGAGATGACTTTTTGAAACTCAAGATTGTCTTTTCAGTAGTAGTCTAGAGCTGTGTACCTAGCTGTGTCACTTTGAACAACTTAATTGCACTCAAGGACTTTATAAAATAAGGTTGGCCTGTGACATTTATGATGGTTCTAATTCAACAACTAGATCAAAATAAAGTATAACCTAAAAAAGCCACTTGGGGTCAAGTATTTAGCTACCACATTCATGGAACCAGGTGTGTTACATAAAACCAGTTCATGACTTCTAAAAATAGTTTTACACTATATAAGAAGTACTTTTGTTGTGACTGATATCTAAGTCTTATATCTTAGACCATTCTGCTTTCTAAAATGTATATATGACTTCACCCACATGAAACACATGGTGCTGTTGTTTGGTATTTAACAGACACATTCATGTTCTTAATAACATTACTATTTTGTGTTTACTTACTGCTAATTTTGTGCTGGGGACAAAAGGCATCACTTCATTTAATCTTCACAATCTTTGAAATAGGTAAAACTACTACAGTACTATTATCCTCTTTTTATATATGAGAACTGAGATATGTAGAGGTTTAATAACTTGCCCAAAGTCACAAGGCTGAAGTAAGTGGTGGAGAGGTAACAGTAATGATATTTCTTTAAGTAGCAGACAAGAAAAAAACAACCAAAGGAAAGAGTTCAGTACTTCACTATGAATATGTTCAAATTGCCTGGTAAACTTTTTCTGTGCAACTTCATGATAAATTTCAAAGTCAAGCTATTCTCTTTTTGTAGTTTTTGGAGAGAGAGGAAGGGGGAGAGAAATTCACCAATTTGTTCCACTTGTTTATGCATTATTGGTTGATTCTTTATGTGACCTGACCAGCGATTGAACCTGCAAACATGTGAGACAACACTCGAACTAACTAAGCTACCCACCCGGCCATGGCCTCTTGATTTTTGATTAATGGGCTTATATATCTGCCCTTTCAAGAGCTATTTCTTTAATATTTGAGAATGTGTGAATTTAACAAATATCTTTGTTTCTTTTTAAGCCCATCTGGTAAACTTGTCCAGATTGAATATGCATTGGCTGCTGTAGCTGGTGGAGCGCCTTCAGTGGGAATTAAAGGTAATTAAATTCATTTATTTCAGATGCCTGTTAATAGTTACCCTCTTGTCCTTATGGAATTAAATTATAATCCCATATATAAGTCCATATATTAATTTATAATTCCTTAAAGGCAACAACATAGTAATTAACATATAAGTAAATTGCTGTGGCAACATAATTTTAACAGTTCTTTTTGCTAATTTATAGTATTCTAAGGTTTAAATGAAGTAATAAACCTGAAAAGGTAATTAATTTCTTCTCAAAATAAATATAGCACCTTTATCTACTAAGTATGATAATTTATAGGCTTTCCCATTCAGATAACTGAGTATTCTTTCATTTTTACATTGATTATATATCACTATTCTCTGGAAGTTTTTATCTTTCCTATAATTTAGAAAAGATTATTTATAAAATTTAATCTAAAGATACCCTTTTGAAAAAGTCCCTGTCATTGACTTTAAATTTCCTATTATAAGAACAGTAGACGGAATTCCATTATTTTAAAACGTGGTCTCTTATTTTTAAGAAAAGTTGTATAATACTGTTAGCTATAGGGATTTCTTAGTGTATATAGATGACTTGTTAGGGAGAAACTGATTTACTGTTATTTCTTAGGTCATGTTAATATAGAATTCCAGAGGAAAAAGTTTTATAAGTAGGAGGAAATGGGTGAAATGTAGGTATAATTCGAAAACTGTTGAAGCATTCTTTAAATTATTAAACATTTAGGTGTTGTTTTGTTGTTGTATTTTTAAGCTGCAAATGGTGTGGTATTAGCAACGGAGAAGAAACAGAAATCCATTCTGTATGATGAGCGAAGTGTACACAAAGTGGAACCAATTACCAAACATATAGGCTTGGTATATAGTGGTATGGGTCCAGATTATAGGTACGTTAATACTGTTTATTAATATTCTCAACATCTCATGTCTTGCTCATAATTTGTATTTGAGGAGAAAAAAAATTAAGGAGTGTTTATCCTTTAATTTCCCAGTTTCCTTTTTACTTGTTTTGTGTAGCAACAACAGCATTACTGGCGGTGGAATTTAAGTTTGCCTGTACGTGACAGACTGAGAGTTATTTTAAGTAGGATACTCAGAGCAAGTTTGTTGTAAAAGAGAAGATAGATACTATACTTAACTCCTAACTTCTTTTTAGTTGTTTATCCCTTCTGATAACAATCCTTCTTCTACCATCCAAGGGCTGTGCTTCAAAGGCTTTGCTCTTTTCTAATGCATTTTATAAGCAATAAAATAGTTATAATAGGTATAGTAAGCCTGGCTGGTGTAGCTCAGTGGATTGAGCGTGGGCCTGCAAACCAGAGTATCATGGTTCGGTTCCCAGTCATGGCACATGCCTGGGTTGCAGGCCAGCTCCCAGCAGGGGACACATGAAAGGCAACCAGACACTGGTATTTCTCTCCCTCTCTCCTTCCCTTCCCCTCTAAAGATAAATAAATAAAATCTTTAAAAAATATATGTATAGTAAACTATATTTTAAAAGGTTATCTGGCAGCCCTGGCTGAGGTAGCTCAGGTCGTTGGAGTCTCGTCCCATACACCAAAAGATTGGAGGTTGGATTCTTTATCAGGGCACATAGGTTGCGGGTTCAATCTCCAATTGGGCCGTGTATGGGAGGCAGCCAGTTTCTGTCTCTCACATTTCTGTCACATCAGTTTGTGTGTTTGTCTGTCTGTCTGTATGTCTCTCTGTCCCCCACCTTCTCGCCTACCTCGCCCCCTCCCCCATTCCTCATTCTAGAATCAATAAGCAATTTTAAAATTGTTTGTGGGAAAAAATAGCATCAAGCAGCAGAAGGAAGCATCAGCATCCAGAGTTAACTCCATTATATTTATTTCTGTTTTTAGTAAAGGGACAGAATTCTCAATAGCCACTGAAAGTTGCAGAATATGGCAGTCGCTCGGGGTCCAGATGCATGTCTGTTTACTCCTTTTATATTATGTACAAGGAGATAGAGTTACATCAGGGCACCAACAAGTTGAAAGACATTGAAAGCTTCCTACGTCTGTCTAACTATAAAAGGGGTATGACTTCATTCTTGATTTTGTGTGGAACAAGATAGGTAGAGCTAGAATTTCACTTTAAGTTGAAAAATGGCTAGAATGGTGATCAGGCTTCACTACAGTGGATCCTGTTACTGCTGCATAGAAAGAATGCCTCAGTGTGCTACCACTGATGGAATAAACTGAGAGAGAATAGGATCTTGGTATTGTACAGGGGGACAATGTACATGGTTCAGATCAGTAGTACGTGAGCAGATAAAGGTACATCCTATTTGTCTTCCTGTATGTTTTTGATGGCTATATAGTATATTCTTTTGATAAATTTTACATTTTTAAACTTACAAGTAGTTTTGCTCTCCCTTAGTCTCTAAAAGGTACTTTTTGAGGTATAGTATATAGAAAAAGATTGAAGCAGAGTGAGAAAAAAATGCATGAAATTTGGGTGTTTATCTTCACATGTGCAGGTGATCTGTGTGCTGGAATGAGGTATAAAACAACAAGATGACTGCTCTTGGGATAAGGAGCACAATCGTGAAACCGTGGAGGCAGATAAAATTCTCATTGTGTACACTAAATCCATTGTTATTAAGCTGGCTGGTATCCCTGGTTTCTCTCTTTTTTTTTCTGTCCTTATTCATCTGCTGTGGTGCATCTCCTCTGTGACACTGATACTTTCTTGTAAATTAACTGGAACCATGTAAGAGCAAGACTGGCTTTAAGTAGACAGCTACTATTAAAAGAGATACATCTAAAACTGTGCTGTAGGTATATGCCTTTAGAAGGAGAATAAGTCTTTAGGTAGTATACTCTCAGGTCTTTTTTATTATCTTAATTTTAATTAAACCTTACTTCTTCCTTGTTTACTAGAGTGCTTGTGCACAGAGCTCGAAAACTAGCTCAGCAATATTATCTTGTTTACCAAGAACCCATTCCCACAGCTCAGCTGGTACAGAGAATAGCTTCTGTGATGCAAGAATATACCCAGTCAGGGTAAGTTGATTTTATTATTTGAAATGTGTCATGAATTAGAAAAAAATCATTTTAGAAGCACAGATGTATTTAAAAAGAGAACTTACTATTTCTGTATTTGTTTAACGAATAGATAAAATTGTGAATATGATTAAATTCTCACCTGGAGTTAGAATATTTTTAAGGAAAAATTGAATGTTTTCTTGCTATTTGTATAATGGGAGAAAGCAGTAGAAAGTTTCTATATAAAGTTCTTTTACTGGGTACTAAAACACTCATTTATACGCAAACAACCCTGATGCTTCCAAGTTTATCTTCTCCATCAGAAATTGTCATAAGCTCACCATGAAAACAAAGCTCTTTGACACCTTCGAATTCATTTTAATTCTTTTGGATTTGGGTGTGAAAATAGATTAAGTAGTATAAAGGTAGTTGCTAATACATAATACAAGTGGGAAAGCTGCATTTGTTGAAGGTTGTCATTTTGTTAGAACAGTAAATGTTACGCCACACTTATTAGACTCAATATTTGTGTTACTCTACTTACCAGAATGATTTAAGTATGGTTCCTTGGTACCACAAAGATAATTAATTTTGAATTGATTTATTCAGAAAAAGTATTAAATACCTTTTAAGGAATTTACAAGTCTAATACAGTTTACCTGCTAATTTGCTTTACTTCAGAGTTTTAATTCTTACTTGGATTGACTTGAACAGCATGAAGACATAATTTTTATTTTCCTTTGTTTAGTGGTGTCCGTCCATTTGGAGTTTCTTTACTAATTTGTGGTTGGAATGAGGGTCGACCATATTTATTTCAGTCAGATCCATCAGTAAGTATTGGCATGTGTATTTTGGGGGATTTGTTAAAGTGCTTCTTTAATAGTTAATGAAAATAATAACCATAAACATTTAAATTAACAATATTTTGTCTTTTTCTTTTGGAAATTATGTAGTAGTACATATTTATTTGCACATTTGAAGTGTTGGTAATTCAGCCTTTTGATAAGGAAGCTACATTAGTTCCACCCTCTGTTTTTCTTTTGGTTCATTAACTTCACATAATTGAATGATTTGTTGAAATAGTTACCAAATCTTCTAAAATCTGGAATTCTGTTCCTTTGAGAAATATTGTAGTGAAATATACTGCTAGAGGACATGTTATACTCTTTACCATCTATTTAATCTTGGGGCTGACTGGAGTGTGACTAATCCTGTGCTAATATTGATGTAACTGTCTTTTGTTTTGCCAAATGGGTGACTTTTCTATTCTAAAGCAGAAGATTGGTCTCTCAAGTTAAAAGGTATATGAACGTTGCCTATTCCACATCCATCTCATTTGCTGTGAAGAAAATTAGAAGAAAAAAATCATGATTAGGAACTGATCTTTCATATTTTATGGATCATTAGGTATTTATAGGTTTGCCTAATTCATATGTTATGCAAAGACAAAGGAAAATATTTTGGTTGTTATTTAAGAAAAAGTTAGTATTTTTTTTTTTAGAACTTTGTTACCACATCTCTGAGTTTCTAAAGCAACATGACAGGCCCTCTTACTTTCCTTTCCAGTGAGTAGTGGAAGCTACCGTGATTGGAATCCAGGTTTCGTCTTTTGCCCCCTTTTTTTGGTTGTATTTAAAACCAAAGCTGTTTCTCTTAAAATGTTTATATTTGTGTGTTTGTACAGTCATATGTACTTTTTCAACAGATGAAGTCATGACATTGCTGCTGATTTCATTTAACTAATTTATTCACTGGTGATGATGAGATGAGTTGAGCACCATTTTTCAGATACACGATAGTTTTGTAGAACCCTTTAATCCTAGTAAGCTAAAAGATTACTTTGAATTGGTTGCTTTAGGTTAACCTGAGTTTCCTTTAACTGGCTTTTTTACATAAATTGTATACAGTAAACTGCACATTTTTAAAGGGTACAGTTTGATGAGTTTTGATGTGTATGAATACCTGAGAAAACCATCACCACCATTAAGATACAGAACTTCTCCATTACTTCCAAAAGTTTCTAAATGCCTTTTATTATTTATCCCTGGAACCTTTTAAAGAGAATAACCAACTTTATGACCTTAGAAGTTAGAGACAAATTATAGAGCCAGAAAATAAATGGCAGGGCTATAATTAGAGTAATGATTTGAATATGGGTTTTCTTTCCTGGTTTAGGGAGCTTACTTTGCCTGGAAAGCCACAGCAATGGGAAAGAATTATGTGAATGGAAAAACTTTCCTTGAGAAAAGGTAAGCTGACCATAACTGGATTTATTAGCAAACTTACTTAATGTTTTTCAGCTTTATTCTACTTATTTATTTTTGTTTTTAGCTCTTTTTAAATAACTAATGTCATGAGTCCAAACAAATTTGTTGTATTACTCTGTATTTGACCCTACTTACAGATGACACAAACAAAAGATTCTCTGCTCTAGTTCCTTATTCTTCAGTATGATAAATGGTGATATTAATTTCTTAAGAACTTGTTCTGTCAACCCCCCCAAAAAAGTCAAGCAAATTTGGAAAAAAACTTTTGGGAAGAACATTTTTCCATGATTAGTGGTAACATTATCCTCATGATAATGGGGATGCACCTTAAATTATTGTCAGTTTCTTATTTGTGGACAACTATCTCAGTGACATGACTAAAATAATCTGTACCTTAGTATTTTAAGAGTGCTTAAAATTTTTTAAAAGTCTTAATAAGCTGTTAGTATCACTGTTTAAATAATTGTAAATAGTATAAATAGTACCATAAATTATTTTTTTTCTTCAAAAAATTCTTCAGATACAATGAAGATCTAGAACTTGAAGATGCCATTCATACAGCCATATTAACCCTAAAGGTTAGTTCAGTATCTAACAGTTGGGTTTATAATGAGTTTATAATTGTTTGGAGAATTGACCTGTTTTCCTTCCTCATCAATAGGAAAGCTTTGAAGGGCAAATGACAGAAGATAACATAGAAGTTGGAATCTGCAATGAAACTGGATTTAGGAGACTGACTCCAACTGAAGTTAAGGATTACTTAGCTGCCATAGCATAATAATGAAGTGACTGAAAAATCTGGAATTTCAGATAATCACTATACTTAAACACGTTTAAAGTATGTTTTGTTTTGCAAACTTTTGCATACCTATTTCTACATGATTTAATGGACTGATGTTTTTAAATGACACATAATAAACTGTTAAATCCAACTTGCAGCTTTTTAGGTGTTAGTAAAATTTTTAAAAGTTATTTCCTGCTTTATGTACAGTTGATTCCTGGAAACTACACTGCAAAACAGAATGGTGAAATCACTCTTCATTCGGTTTGGTTAAGTCAAATTTTATGATCTTTTTTACTACCAGATGTTGTCTATGCTTAAATAAAGCAAAATGCTGATTCTGGTAAATACTACTTTTAGAGCTAAGAGAATGTGGAGACTTTCATGGATTCATAAGGAGGTAGGATTCATGAGGCAGATGTTTTCTTAGGCACCATTAGGTGTGGGTCAGTAAAACCCTAGGGTGTTCTGGGATGTAGAACTGTAGCTTTGAAGAGTACTAAGCCAAATAGTCTCCTATAGAGATATATTATGTAGGTAAGTAAATTGTGTACTGGTTCCTATTGGTTTCTACATCACAAGTAGATAAATATTTTAAAAGAGCTCATTAGTTTTACTAGACTTCAGAGTCAACAATGGATGGTTATGAGTGCTGAAAATAAAATACTAATACTCAAAGTGTCAAAACTCTGGTTTAAGACCCGCTCGTTCATGTAATCTCACGAGTATTTACTTTACAGTAAAGACCTACTTTACTGCAGGCCCTGGCTGGTGTAGCTCAGTGGATTGAGCGCGGGCCTGTGAACCAGAGGATCACGGTTCGATTCCCAGTCAGGGCACATGCCTGGGTTGTAGTCCAGTTCTCTGCAGGCCAACTCCCAGCAGGGGACACACAAAAGGCAACCATACATTGATATTTCTCTCCTTCCCCTCTAAAGATAAATAAAGAAATAAAATCTTAAAAAAAAAGAATTTAAAAAAGAAGTGGTATACTAGTATAAATAAACTGCCTAAAAAAAAAAAAAGACCTCCTTTACTGCAAAGTAAAGTCTATACAAGGAAGCAAATAATAGAGTACCTGAAGTCTGTTGTCATTATGTATAAGACAATATAGTTTTCTTTGTCTTTTTTTAAGGCATCTTAGGATAAGAGAAATCACATCAGTAGTCTGGCTCATAGAACATACGGAGAGTTTATGAGTGTCATTTTGCCAACAGAAACAGTGGGCATATCCATGATTTCAATGTAGCTAAAAAGATTTTGACTAAAATTTAGCCAGTCTCAGGGAAAAGGAGTCCTAGAGCATTTTTGTCAGGATTCTCAGTTCTACCCACCCATGACTATGTGGCAGAAGCATTATTGTGGTACTTGCCGACTTCTATTTCAAGATGTTTGTCTTGAAAACTTCATCTAATAATCTTTCCTTATGGGCTCTTGGTACATTGTGAATTCAGCATACAAGAAAATGAAGATAGTGATAAAAAGGGATGGTTTTCAGAATCAGGTCTTACCTTTCTCACTTACTGGCTAAGTGACAGCACAAGGTAATTATCTCAGAGGGTTTTCCAAAACTAAATTTGATAATGCAAGTGAAAGGCCTTGGCAAGGTTAATGGTTTGGTTTAGTTTTAGCTGCCTTTGAATTTGCTTTCTAATGTCTAACATTAGAAAACTAGGAGAATACCAAAATTCTACAAATCAAAAAAAAAAGGAAAAACAAAACATTTATGACAAAAGGAAACCACATGGATTTTCATTCAGAATGAAAACAGGAAAAACTAGCTGAGGCAGATTTTTGTTAAGAGTTGACTGCCTCTTGCTTCATGAAGTGTGAAGTACAGTTCGGTTGAAACTTTATTCTTTTCATTGACCTTAATAAACCCTAGGCCCTGGCTGGGTAGGTCAGTTGGTTAGAACATCATCCCACTATGCCCCAAGATTTCAGGTTCAATCCCTGGCCAGAACACATAGAATCAACCAAGAATGCATAATTAAGTGAAACAACAAATCACACTTGCTAGCTCACTCTCTCTATGCCCTCTCCCTCTCTCCCTTCTCTAAAATCAATACATAAAAGAATAAGCCCTCCTTTTGCCAAAGTTATTTGGTTTAGCAACCCATTCCCCTACATCTCTAAATGTTCCAAAATTCTAGTCATTCCTAGTCTGTATATTCTATTTGCTTTCATTTCAGTATTAAAATGTCCCTAATTGTCATAATCCCTCTCTGTTTTTGGATAACTAGTATCTTGTCTTAAAATTTTTTTTCTTCACTTGCTCCTTTCCTCTTTTTCAGTTCCTCACTTAACCATGAATTTAAGTTTACAAAACAGTTTTTAGCAGTGAGACATGAAAATATTTAAAATTCACAATGAAAGGTGAAATAAGGAAGAGTGATACTGATCTTTACAATTATTGAATGCTGTTTAGTTGCGATCAGTTGATAGGGGTGATCAAGAGTTTTTCTCTATTCAGTTATGTTCATGGACCAAACATGCCAAATCTGAGTCCTTAACCTCACCACTTTATTAGGTGTCTCCTTGCTATTGGAGGCAAGTGCTTTACTCCAATAAAGAAACACAAACGGGTGAAATAAGGTGAAGGGATTAGCCCAAGAACATACAAGCATAAATCCCAGACACAGACAACGGTGTGGTGATGGGTGGGGGAGAGGGTTGAGTGGAGGTAGGAAAAGGGGAGAAAATGGAAATGTCTGTAACTGTCAACAATTAAACATGCACTTGGAATAGTTAATGAATAGCTCCCTTAATACAGAATTATGATTTCCTGAAACCCAGTCTAGTGGTCTTGTATTAATGTCACATTGCCTCACATAGTTTCTTCAATTCTGGCTCCATTGACTACGGGCCTTGTTAAAGAACAAGCAGTACCTACTGCCATGAACAGTTAGATAACTTTAACACTTCATCAAAAGCCATGTCCCTCAGTTGCATCCCTTTTAACTTTTTGGGGTATTTCATTAGGTACTCTATTCCAAAATATTAGGCTTACATGATTATTTCTGGGTTCTGAAGTTTAGCTGCTATATAAACTATATTCTGCAATATGAGATTTTAAAACATACCATGCTCACTTTCCCTCTCCCTCAATTTTATTAGATCACAGTGTTTCAAAGTTTTTATTATAGCTGTGTAAGTATACTATAATTACATTTTCTAAATTTTCCAGGAGGTGATACAGCCTCACTTTTTTGTTGGCTTTGTTTTCTATGGAGCTATTACTAATTGCCAGTTTTCCCCAACAGGATTGTAAAACCCCTTGCGTACTGTTTTTCTTACGGTCGGATATTAGGTAATCTAACAGCTCTAGCTCAGCCCTTCAAACCCACGCCCCTACCATCATTCTAAGAAGTTTCTTGGAACCATGTCTTTAGTTGGTGGGCTTAAAAATTCTAAGAAATAATTATCTCCACATTTTGAAAGCATTACTTTACTCCCTTCTAGATTCCAGTGTTGCTGATGAGAAATCTAATGCTATTGTTTATTTGCGATGCCAAATCTTTCCATGGGTGTCCAACCCTTTGTTGTTTCTGGGAAGAAGAAGAGTTGTCTTCGGCCACACATTAAATACACAAACACTAACAAAAACTGATAAGCAAAAAAAATTTTAACTAAATTTATGATTTTGTGTTGGGTTGCATTCATAGCCATCCTGGGCCATATGCTACTTGCAGGCCGTGGGTTAGACACCCCTGCACCTGTTTGTCTCCTTTGTCACTCTTAGGATTATTTCTTTTATCAAAAATGTTTTGAAATCTTACAGTGATAGGCCTTTGTGTGGGTTTCTTAAGAAAAGAGTTTGTAACCTCTACGGGGTTAACGTTGCTCTGAGTTCTCAGCAGGGCCTTACCCTGTAGAAATTGATATCTTTTTCAGCTTTGGTAAATTTTCTAGTATTGAGAAATTACTTCTTTCCTTTGTTTTTGTTTTTAAAACTCCTATTGGCCCCTTTTGTTGCTGTATTTTTTGCTTTTTTATTCTAGTTCGGGGGCCCAAGTGAGTTTTTACTCACCCTTCTTTTTTTTCTATTGATGTTTAAAATTTGGGGTAACTTTTTGGGTTTGAAGAACTCATTCTATATATTATCACCTATTAAAATTATCTTGATTCATAGCTGTAATACCTTTTATCTGAGGATGCAAAAGGCCATTTTTTGAAAGTATTTTGTTCTGCATTTTGTTGCCTTCAAATTCTAAACAGAAAACTGTTTGGAAGTGCTCTTTTTAAGTTCCCAATCTACTTACTGAGGGATGGTGAATATCAGCACCTATAAACCTCTATGGCCTTTCTTTCATTTGCTCAGTTTCTCCAGAATAAAACAATTTTGGGAGAAAGAGAGCAGAGTGCCAGCATTCTAGAAGGGGTAGAGAAGGGACCCATTGCATTTCACCATTTAATAGGAGAACTTCATGGAACCCCTCTGGTTCTCTTTCTACATCATAAACTCTAGTCTTGTGCCCAGCTGCACAAAATAGGAGAGAGGACTTGGGTGTTTTTTCTTATTCATACTTCAGCAATGCCCATTTTCAATCCTGCCTCACTGCTTCCCTACCTTCTACCTTACAGGCATTTGTCTGCAGCTTCAAAGCCATTCTGGGGTTCCACTTTGTCAGCACTTGGTGGGCACGGTTTTCTCCACTCCTAAATCCTTCATCTTCAGGCTGCCTGTGTTCAAATAACCTTTCTGTGTTGACTTAACTGTAAAATATATCTGCCCTTTAGGTTGTTGAGAAAAATGGAATAAATTTATATGTGAAGAGCACTTAGAACAATGCCTGCTATATAGAAACAGCAAATAATTATTGCGTTTTGACTTCCAAAAGTGTCAAATGCAGTCTTGTTTTGAGGGATTTATTTTTTTGTTTCTTTTATTGCAGAAAGATTTCAGGAAGGCTACATAGGATTAATTTTACCTCGAAGTCCTTAATTTTTAAAATTAGCTTTAATGAAGCCCTAATGTTTCTGGGTGACTTTGGGCACTTCACTACGCTAATATGAATTTCCCAGCCCCTAAGACAGGAAAGGTCCAACCCTGATTACGTGGTAAGGCGCGGGGTTAGCCTGCCTACGATTCTGGAGTTGGAGCTTTCGGCACCCCAGTTGGTGTGAGGTAGAGTTCCGCCAACTGCACTCCTGATCCTTTCCTGGTGCCTGGTGACTGTTCTTTACAAGCTGATCCAGCAGCAGGAGTGGGAGAAGCCTTGTGCCCTCAACAAATATGGCGGCCACATTAGCCTCCGCCTCTTTAGCCAGCCGGTGTGGCCGGGTGGGGTGTTGCAGCCTGGGAATCGCTGTGCTGCGTCATCCAGTGCAAGGCCACGTGACCCGGAAAGCGCCTGAAGAAAGCGCCAGAGGCAGCGCGGCTCTCCTGGACAGAATAGCAGCAGCGTCCAGAGTCAGGTGCGGGTTTGCTGTGTGAGGTTTCTTGGTGGGTCCCAGCTTGTGGAATACACGTGCCCGCTCCTTGCGGTCCTAGGGGCTACTGGTGAGGAGCGGAGGTGGGGGGAGAGCGGGTTGGGCCGGGGGTGATTGGAGACCCGGAAGCGACTAAGCCAGGCCAGTCTGCGTGGAAGGTGGCCAGCGCTGGGTCTGCCCGCCCTGCGCCTGCCCTTGCTCTACGCCCTTTGAGTTTACCTCTGCCTGGCAGGGCCCGAGTGGTACTGGTGGACCACACAGGGCCGAACCCAGCCCGGAAGGCCTTGCAAACCTCGGGGCTGCCACAGATTGTACCACAAAGTTTAGTTGATCTCCCGAGTGGGGGAGGGAACCAAACCAGTGGATTCCGCCAATCTTTTAAAAAATGGCAGTTGGGGTCCAAGGCAGGAATGAGGCATCTGTACAGTGTACCCCTGTGTAATCGCCATTAGAGACCCACTCATTAAGAAGATCAGAAAGCCTTAGTGTGGTCATTTTAGGAGAGAGAACTTTGCTTTGGACAATCTGGTGATATCTGTGTAAAGTTTTATTTCAATCATTTTATTTCGACTTTCCGAGCTTTTATTAAAATTTCTCTACAACCAAAGACTAAGGCTGCCGACAAGGAATTCCTACATAGCTCATTGCTGAACTCCTGCATTTAATCGTGACCTGGGTCATTCTGTGGACCCCAAGGCTTCCCAGCTGAAACAATTCCAGCACACCTAAGGAAGAGTTTAGAAGTAAATCTATCAATTTTTATTTAGTTGTCAGAGGACGGAGACACTCCAAAATCAGACATGCAGAAACTCAGTTTCCTAGACTCAGCCTCCATAAAATCGGTTGCTAGGTTGAAATTTTGTAATCCTCACCGTCATTTTTGAGGACTTTAAATTTGCCTTGTTTCTTTTCTTTTGATAGGAAAAGAATAATGCTGTCAGCATGTCAGCACACTCCATGCTCTTTGAACGAATCTCCATAGCCAAGGAACTGATCAAGAGAACAGAATCACTTTCTAGATCAAGAAAAGGTGGCATTGAAGGTGCTGCAAAGCTATGTAGCAAATTGAAGGCTGAATTAAAATTTTTACAGAAAGTAGAAGCTGGTAAAATAGCCATTAAGGAGTCCCATTTGCAGAGCACCAATTTAACGCATCTAAGAGCCATAGTGGAATCAGCAGAAAACCTGGAAGAAGTTGTTAGTGTTCTCCATGTCTTTGGTTACACAGATACCTCGGGAGAAAAGCAAACCCTTGTAGTGGATGTTGTTGCAAATGGTGGTCATACATGGGTGAAAGCCATTGGCCGAAAGGCTGAAGCTCTGCATAATATTTGGCTGGGCAGGGGCCAATATGGTGACAAAAGCATCATTGAACAAGCTGAAGACTTCCTTCAGGCCAGTCACCAGCAGCCAGTGCAGTATAGCAATCCTCACATCATCTTTGCATTTTACAACAGTGTCTCCAGCCCCATGGCAGAGAAGCTAAAAGAAATGGGGATATCTGTGAGAGGAGATATAGTAGCAGTTAAGTCTCTGTTAGATCACCCTAAAGAACAGCAACCCATTAAGAGAGAATCAGATGATGAGGGCCCTGAACTTTTCCAGGTGACCAGAGTAGACCAAGAAAATATACTAGCAAGTGTTGCGTTTCCTACAGAGATTAAGTTTGATGTGTGCAGAAGAGTAAATCTGGACATTACGACTTTAATCACATATGTATCTGCCCTCAGCTATGGAGGTTCCCACTTTATCTTTAAAGAAAAAGTGCTCACAGAACAAGCAGAGCAAGAGAGGAAAGAGCATATTCTTCCGCAGCTTGAGGCATTTATGAAGGACAAGGAGCTGTTTGCTTGTGAATGTGCTGTCAAGGATTTTCAGTCTATTCTAGAGACTTTAGGAGGACCTGGGGAGAGAGAAAGGGCCACTATGCTGATTAAGCGAATTACTGTTGTGCCAGACCAGCCTTCTGAGCGTGCCTTGGGACTAGTGGCCAGTTCAAAAATCAATAGTCGTTCATTAACGATTTTTGGGACAGGAGACACCCTAAAAGCCATCACGATGACTGCCAATAGTGGTTTTGTCAGAGCTGCCAACAACCAGGGTGTTAAATTTAGTGTGTTTATCCATCAACCCAGAGCACTTACTGAGAGCAAAGAGACTCTAGCCACCCCCTTACTAAAAGACTACACAACTGACCCTGAACACTGATATCTTTTAAATATCATCATGGATCCCTGGCTGGTGTGGCGCAGTGAACTGAGTGCCAGTCTGAACCAAAGGGTCGCTGGTCAGATTCCAAGTTAGGGCACATGCCTGGGTTGCCAGCTAGGTCCCCAGTAGGGGGTCTCAGAGGCAACCACACACTGATATTTCCCTCTCTTATGTCTAAAAATAAAATCTTTAAGGCCCTGGCTGGTGTAGCTCAGTGGATTGAGCGCGGGTCTGCAAACCACACGATCAAGGTTCGATTCCCAGTCAAGGCACATGCCTGGGTTGCAGGCCGGTTCCCAGCAGGGGACCCGTGAGAGGCAACCACACATTGATATTTCTCTCCTCTCCTTCCCTTTCCCTCTAAAGATAAATGAATAAAATCTTTATAAAAAATAAAAATCTTTAAAAATATATTATCATGGAAATAAGTTTTTGTACAAGACTGGGTCTTCCTATCTTAATCAGGATAAAAAATCTATAATAAAACTAATAACTGAGAATTCAGACTTGATTTGTTTCTCATCTGTAAAGTAGATAACTTCCTAAAATAGAAAAAACACAAGAGACAACCCTATTTATCAAACTGTCTACATTATAGTACTTAAGAACAGAAGTACATCTATGTAAGGCTTTTAGCTGTGTCACAGTGCTTTTATTTGATTCAGTAGAGTTACAACCCCACCTACTGGTAATCACATTTCATGGGCTGTGGCTGCACAGCATCTTGCATTAAATATCTGGTGAAAACAAGCTTGTTTTTTATTATATGGGTTTATCAGTTGATAATGGGTTGGAGCTAGGAGATAATAGTGTGTAATTAATTTTAGATTATAAAGTTATAGGCATTTTTAATGACGAGAAACTTACTGATTACTATGTGTCAGGTGCAGTCTGGCTATGTTTACAAAGAGTAATATAGAATAAATGCTTTCTTGTTTTTCCTTTCTTTTTAAAAGTAAATTCTGACCTTGCAGGTCCTGAGGATCTTTTGATATACCTTTGTGAAAAGAAAGGTAGCTGACAATTACACTACTATAAATGTAGGACATTTAAGGTAAAATATTGAACAAATTAAAAGAGAATTATATAAAATATGTAAAAGGAATTTAGATCTTTTAAATACAAACAGTTCCCATGTCGCAGATATTTGAATTATGAATCCCTATTTTCGCTTTTTCTTTTGTAAGTAGCAAGTGACAACTGCATTATCTCACTGTTGTGAAATAGGGAGATTGTATACCTGTTGAATGACACTTTGTAATTGAGAAGAGATTTTTATGTCCAGGTCATGCTAGGTACTTAATTTGTAACAAGGTGAACAAAGTAGCATAGATATGTATTCACATTTTAAAAATGGAAAAATTGAGCCTTAGCGCTTACACTATGTGGGAGCTAGTATTAAATGATTTTATGTCATTATAGCCTAACCTTTTTCCACTGTGCCAACTCCTATTTTGTGAGAAGGGAAACACAATTTCCAGCCACAGTGTTTGATTGGGAAGTGAAATTTGATCACTGGGGCCCAGGAACATTCTGAAACAAAATGCAAAATTCAGTGTATGGGGTATTTTTCTTAGGAGAGATTCTGTTACTCAGAATACATTTTCTAGGGGAGAAGGCTGTGATTGTTTTTCCAGTTTAATGTAAAGAGGTATACAGGATCTGGCAGAAGTTATACCTATGTGAGTGTGGTTGGTAGGGTGGTGATAAAGGAGTAATAATTTATAGTTTTAATTTGAACATTTCACCTAAAATGTCATATGGTGTGTTTGCATGTGATACTGTTATGTTGCAGAATTACATGCTTAAGATTTTGTAATAAAAAAGCATTATTTGTGACAGACCCTGTACTTAACTGTTATTGCAACTAAAATTGTCTAGTGTTGGAAATTGGATTTGGGCTTTTGGATGCACCCATGAAAGTCCTATTAAGTTCTCATTACCCTAAGTATTGAGCATTACTATGATAGTTTTGTATGAAAGATAATTGATCTTTGCTATAAGGAATTCTTAGTCTGAAATGGAGGTAGACAACTGAAGTACAATTATATTAAAATCTCTAAATGAATCATGTTTGAAATACTATGGGAACATTAAGGTATTAATTTTTGCTATGGGGTCAGGAAGTCAGAGAGGAAATGACATTTGAGGGATCTTAGTGTGAGATTTCATAAGATGTGTACAGGTAATGAGTGGGATTGAAAAGGTACAGAAATGAGTATGAAGGTAGAAGTGAGTATAAAGTCCAGGCTCATGTCGATGGTCTATAAAAAATGAAACTGGGGAAGTAGAAGTTCTCTCCAGAGTGGCATTAGAAAGCCATTGGCAATTTTTAAGAAGTGATGTGCCATAATCATATCTCTTATGAGAACAATGAAAACCTGTAGTGTGAAAGACGAATTAAAGGAAGCAAAGATGGGACTATAATGGCCTTGGCTAGGGCAATAAGGATGGAATGTAAAGTCATGGGTATAAGCCAGATTTGTTCAAGACAGAATTGACATAATACTAATTCATTCAGTACACATTTTTTAGTGTCGTGTGCTAGACGGTATGAAGGGCCAAGCTTTTAAAAGAGTAGCAAGAAAAAGGTATCTATAGATTCTTTTCCCTGCATACTATGAATTGATACTTGAGAACTTGGGGTCTTGGCCAATCAGGATACTTACAGCTATAGGAAAAAACTTCATTGTGAAGTAGCCACAGTTCTGGTCCCCCAACAACTGTTGTCTTTTTCCAGATGACTACAATTTTAAAGAACAATGCAAAGCAATAGATGTGAACAAGTAGGAGGGCACTATTTGCTGGAACATCAAGAATATTGCATTCTCTAGAAATGATCTGTATACATCCCCAAAACCACTCTATCTAATCAAAAAGATCATAATGTAACAAATGAGGGAAGTAACTAGAAAAATGACAAGAGTTAAGAGAATGTTCAGTTAGCCCTTCAAGGTCAGCCCTGGCTGGCATAGCTCAATAGATTGAGTGTCAGAACAGTGGGGGATGCATGAGAAGCAACCACACATTGATGTTTCTCTCTTTCTCCCTCCTTTCCCTTCTCTCTAAAAATGAATAAATAAAGTCTTTAAAAATAGCTATCAATTTAATGGAACATAGCTTTACAGCAAAGCTATGAAGAGCAAAGAATTATGTTTTTCATAATTATGAAAAATGAAAATTATGAAAAGCAAAGATATGTTAAAATTATTACTAGGAATGGAAAGTTGAGAAAAATAAAGTTATTTAGAAGGAATTCAACAAAAACTTAATAATTTTTTACCATTAAAATTTAGAGCAGTATAATTTGAGGTATCAAACAGGACATGTAACTGATAGAATAAATTAAACCAAGTTGAATTACTTTCAAATGACGGCCAAGGGTGGATAATGAATGCTGTTCGTGTAGGAAAAAACAATATTCTCAAGAAAGTACAAAAACTAGAAAGTGTAGAATAAGAGCTATAAGACCAAGAAGATAAAACAGGTTTGGAGAAGAATAATTAATTACAGGGAAGTATACTATAGCTATATACTATCTTGATATATTTGGCAATCAATAAAACATGTTTTTCTTAGGAAATTTGGGTTATAATTGAAGAAGAACTAGCAAACCCAAATAACTGATAGTCATTAAAAATTACTGAAGTACAGTAGTTAACAATCTTAAAGAAACTTCCAGGTTCAGATAAATTAATGAGATAAGCTGTTGCTTTATTGTTCCCCCATTGCCCTTTCACTTAATGATTTTAGCATGCCTTGATGGTTATGACCTGAATCATTTATTATATTAAGTGTGACAAAATGGTGATTTTCACAGTTTTGTTAATTTCCTTTTCATTTATTAGCTATAATTCTTCCATGAAAAAGAACTTGAAGAGGCCCTCCGAGCTTTGGCTATTTGGTTACTCTGAAATTCACTTACTTCTGGAATAGGCGAATATACCTTAATTCTTTCTCTTTAGCAGCAGTAAAGTGTGTGGGGAGAAATTCTACTTTGTGAATATCATATTAGACTTATGAGTTAATGTATATTCAAATGTGTAAATCAATTACACTTATTCTTTTTTGTTATAATTCATTTTATATTTTGTTCTTTATACCTTTATTTTTAATTATACTTTATTTTTAATTTTTTATTTAATTATTGTTCAAGTACAGTTTTCTGTCTTTTACTCAAGCTCCAGCCCACCCCCCAGTGCTTCCCACCTCCCTCCCATTTCCACCCCCCTTAGTTTTTGTACAGATATCCTTTCTACTTGTTCCTGTGAATCCTTCCCCCTTTCCTCTGAAATTCCCTCCCCTCTCCACTCTAGTCACTGTCCCCCTGTTCTCTACTTCAGTATCTTTGGTTATATTTTGCTTGTTTGTTTCTTTTGTTGTTTATGTTCCTGTTAAAGGTGAGATCATATGGTATTTGTCTTTTACCACCTGGCTAATTTCACTCAGCATAATGCTTTTCATTTTCATCCATGCTGTTGCAAAGGGTAGGAGCTCCTTCTTTCTTTCTGCTGCATAGAATTCCATTGTGTAAATGGACCATAGTTTTTGGATCCATTCATTTACTGATGGGCACCTGAATTGCTTCCAACTCTTGGCTATTGTAAATTGTGCTGCTATGAACATTGGGTTCTTTTGGATTGGTGTTTCAGGGATTTTAGGATATAATCGCAGCAGTGGAACTGCTGGGTCAAAAGGCATGTTCATTTTTAGTTTTCTTAGAAAATTACGTACTGTTTTCCATAGTGGTTGCACCAGTCTGCAGTCCTACCAACATTGCACTAGGGTCTACTTTTCCCCACAACCTCTCCAACATTTGTACTTTGTTCCTTTGTTTATGATGGCCGTTCTGACTGGTGTAAAGTGCTTGGTCACTGTGGTTTTCATTTGCATCTCCCTGATAGCTAGCAATATTGAGCATCTTTCATGTGTCTCTGGATCTTCTGTATGTCCTCCTTGGAGAAGTGTCTGTTCAAGTTCTTTGCAATTTTTTTAATTGGGTTGCTTGTCTTCTTAGAGTGGAGTCCTGTAAATTCTTTGTATATTTTGGAGATTGAACCTTTGAGGTATCATTTGCAAATATGTTTTCCTATATAGTTGGTTCTCTTTTTATTTTAATATTGTTTTCTTTAGCCATGGAGCAGCTTTTAATTTTGATGAGATCCTGTTTATTTATTATTTTCCTTTATGTCCCTTGCTCTAGGGGACATAACAGTGAAAATATTGCTGTGTGAAATATCTGATATTTTTCTGCCAATGTTCTCCTGTAGTACTTTAATGGTGTCATGGCTTATATATAAGTCTTTTATCCATCTTGAATTTATTTTGGTGTATGGTGTAAGTTGGTCCTCGAGTTTCATTTTTTTGCATGTAGCTGTCCAGTTCTCCCAACACCATTTGTTGACGAGGCTATTTTTAGTCCAGTTTATGTTACTGCCTCGTTTGTCAAATATTAATTGCCCACAGAGACTTGGGTTTATTTCTGAGCTCTCTGTTCTGTTCCATTGGTCTATGTGCCTGTTTTTATGCCAGTACCAGGCTGTTTTGATTACAGTGGCCTTGTAATACAGTTTGGTATCAGGTATTGTGATCCTTCCTACTTTGTTCTTCTTTCTCAAAAGTGCAGCTGCTATTCGGGGTCATTTATGGTTTTATATAAATTTTTGAAGTGTTTGTTCTATGTCTGTGAAATATGCTATTGGTACTTTAATAGGTATTTGCATTGATTCTGTAAATTGCTTTGGGTAGTATGAACATTTTAATGATGTTAATTCTTCCAATCTCTGAACATGGTATATGTTTCCACTTGCTTGTGTCTTCGTTGATTTCTTTCTTCAGTGTTGTGTAGTTTTCTGCATACAGGTCTTTTACTTCCTTGGTTAGGTTTATTCCCAGATATTTTGTTTTTCTTGTTGCTTTATGGAATGGATTTTTTCTCGATTTCTGCTTCAGCTGTTTCATTGTTAGTATTCAAAAATCCCTCGATTTCTGGATCAAGACTTTCTATCCCGCTGTTTTGCCAAATTAATTTATTAGTTGGAGCAGTTTTTTGGTAGAGGCTATAGGATTTTCCATGTACACTATCATGCCATCTGCAAACAGTGACAGTTTTGTTTCCTCCTTTCCAATTTGGATGCCTTTTATTTCCTTTTCTTGTCTGATGGCTGTGGCTAAAACTTCCCATACCATATTTTTTCCCCCAATACTATATTGAATAGAAGTGGTGAAAGTGGACAACCTTGTCTTGTTCCTGATCTTAGTGGGAAAGCTTTTAGTTTTTGCCCATTGAGTATGATGTTGGCTGTAGGTCTTTCATATATGGTCTTTATTATATTGAGGAATGCTCCCTCTATTCCCACTTTGCTGAGTACCTGAGCAAAGGTTCTTATTTTCATATATGCCAGGGTACTGTTGGCTGTTTGCTTTGTTCCTCCATAGATTGGCTAGGTTTTTCTCTCACGTCTGTACCTTAGTTTTTTGATTCATTCATTTACTGATGGGCACCTAGGTTGCTTCCAACACTTGGCTATTGTAAACTGTGCTGCTATGAATATTGGGGTGCATCAGTTCTTTTGGATTGGCGTTACAGGGCTTAGGATATAATCCCAGGCAGAGGAATTGCTGGGTCAAAAGACAGTTTCATTTTTAGTTTTCTAAGGAAATTCCATACTGTTTTTTCACAGTGGTTGCACCAGTCTGCATTCTCACCAACAGTGCACTAGGGTTCTCTTTTCTCCACATCCTCTCAAATACTTGTTTGTTAATGATGGCTGGTGTGAAGTGGTATCTCATTGTGGTTTGAATTTGTATATCACTGATGGCTAGTGATGCTGATGCTGAGCATCTTTTCATGTGTCTCTGGGCCCTCTATATGTCCTCCTTGGAGAAGTGTCTGTTTACCTCCTTTGCCCATTTTTTAATTGTTTTTTTTTTTTTTTTGTCTTCCTGGAGTGGAGTTGTGTGAGTTTTTTATGTATTTTGAAGGTCAAATGCTTCTCCAAGGTATCATTGGCAAATCTGTTTTCCCATATAGTTGGTTTTCTTTTTACTTTAACATTGTTTTCTGTAGCCATGCAGATGCTTTTTAATTTGATGAGGTCCAGTTTGTTTATTCTTTCTTTTATGTCCTTGCTTTAGAGGACATGTCAGTGAAGATATTGCTGTGTGAAATATCTGAGATTTTCCTGCCAATGTTTTCCTCTAGGACTTTAATGGTGTCATGACTTATATTTAAGTATTTTATCCACCTTGAATTTAGTTTTGTGCATGTTTTATGTTGGTGATTGAATTTCATTTTTTTGCATGTAGCTGCCCAGATCTCCCAACATCACTTGTCAAAGAGGCCATTCTTATTCCATTTTATGCTTCTTGCTCCTTAGAAAATATTAGTTGACCATAGAGATGGGTTTATTTGTGGGCTCTCTATTCTGTTCCATTGGTCTATGTATCTGTTCTTATGCCAGTACCAGGCTGTTTTGATTACAGTGGACTTGTTATACAGTTTGATATCAGGTATTGTGATCCCTCCTACTTTGTTCTTCTTTCTCAAAATTGGTGCAGCTATTCCAGGTCATTTATGGTTCCATATAAATTTTTAAATGTTCTATATCTGTGAAATATGTTATAGTATGCTGCTTTGTATTCCACTGCTTTGCCAAATTCACTTATTAGGCTGAGTAGTTTTTTGGTGGAGTCTATAGGATTTTCTATGTACACTGTCATGTCATCTGTAATAATGACCGTTTTACTTCCTCCTTTCCAATTTGGATGCCCTTTTTTTCTTTTTCTTGTTTGATTGCTGTGGCTAGGACCTCCAATGCTATGTTGAATAGGAGTGGTAAAAGCAGGCATCCTTGTCTTGCTCCTGATCTTACTGGAAAGCTCTAAGTTTTTGCCCATTGAGTATGATGTTGGCTGTATATCTCTCATGTATGTCTTTTATTATATTGAAGAATGCTCCCTATATTCCCACTTTGCTGAGTGTCACTTTCATAAATGGGTGTTATATCTTATCAAATGCTTTTTTCACATCTATTGATACGGTCATGTGACTTTTGTCTTTGCTTTTGTTTTCTTTGCTTTTGTTTATGTGATATATAATGTTTATTAATTTTTAAAAGATAATTTCTTTTTTTTAAAGATTTTATTTACTTACCTTTAGAAGGGAAGGGAAGGAGAGAAATATCAATGTATGGTTGCCTCTCATACATCCCACGCTGGGATCTGGCCTGCAACCCAGGCATGTGCCCTGACTGGGGATCGAACCGCGATAGTCTGGTTCGCAGGCCCACAGTTAATCCACCGAGCTACACTGGCCAGGGGGTTTATTAATTTTTTTTGTCAAATGTTTTATTGATTATAGACATATGGAGTACTGTAAAACACCCATTATCTGTAGATTCAGAAAGGAGCAAGCCACATGCCACATTGTCTTCACTGTCAGTTGTGTCGGGTTTGGCATACATGATGGAGATTAATGCGGTATCATGATTGTAATGTGGTTCCTGGAAAGCTTCTGCAGTTTGAACTGGGGTCTTAATCATGTGAAAAGCAAAGCTGCTTACATTAGAGAACTTGCATTTTTATTGGAGGCACACAGTATTTTCATTTTATAACAAATAAAAATAATTTTTGCTGAAGATTCCTATCCCCAATTGTGTCTGTCCCTTCAGTTTCAGAAATTTTAATTTAAAAAAATGATACACCTTTTTGAAATTGTATGTTTATACAAGTAGTAACTGAAATTTATTTCTTCTTCATTTTCTGAGGTGTATTAAATTTGAAGAAGAGAATATCTCCATCTTCAACAATATAATTTCTACCTGTTGCCTATACTTTCCATTAGCCTTGGCTGCATTTTCAGAACCTTCCTCTTTAAAACCTTCATATATCATTACTTCAACCATAATGAATCTTTTTTTGAAAACCTGTGTGAATTTTTCCTGCAGCTTGAGGAGCTTTATTCCTCTCCTGATGGTCCATTCACGTATTTTATCTGGGCCTGCAGTGAAAAAATATTCTGGTTTTAGTGCTGCAAACCCAGCCTTAATGATCTTTGGCAAAGCACGTTATGTCATGTTCACTTCCAGATGCTTCTGTCACTCCTCAGCACTCAATTCTTGCAACTTGAGTTCCAAGGCCCCACTAGAAGGAATGGCCATGATGCCTGGGTGATATCTGTCCACCCACTGTTTAATTTTTATCAACCATTTGGTTTTTTTTCTAATGTATTCTTTTTCAGAAAGATTAATCAAGTAGATCATTGGTTTTGAAGTCAAAAATAAGTGTTTACTCAGCACTTCAGTCTCTTTGTCATTCCAGTCATGATAGAAGTGAACAGGTTTCTTTTGATCTATAACCCAGGATTTGACTTTTCACATTATGTCATATTCAGGTTTTAGTTTTTTATCTCCTCCTCTCACAGCCACTTTTTCTAGTTTATCTATAATGGACCCAATCATTTCCTCATCTTTAAGCTGAAGCTCTTCATGTATCAGTTCTATATCTTGAATAGGATCTACACTTCCTTCAACATGAGTGATATCATCATCTTCAAAAGCATGTGTTAGATGAAAGTTTCCATCACAGGCACTAATATGAGATAAAAAGGCATTTTCCAGACTTTGGCCATCGTGAGCTCCTTTTAAAAGACTAGCAATAGCCACTATATTTACAAAGGCAGGGATTTTGCTTGTTGGTTTGTGGTACTGGCAAAGAAAAACCTTTCATCTGGCACAGGTACTCTGCTCTCATTTGGATCAATAGTGCAGAATGGGAAGTTTTCTGCTGAAGCCTGACTATTGGTTAATATATTGAAGAAGGTAGATTTCCCAACTTTTGGCAATCCAACAATACCAATTTTCAGGAAGGTTCCAAATCTTCTAATAATTGGGGGTGGCTTGATTCTATCACCTACCTTTTTGCGGGGCATTGTGTTCAGAGCCAGCAATGGCATGTAGTCCCAGAAACAGTAGCAGATGGGTCCTACTGGCAGCCAGAGGTGCTGAGCATATTATATTTATTGATTTGTGAATGTCGTACCATCCTTGCATCCCCGAGATGAATCACACTTGATCATGGTGCATCATCTTTTTAATGTATTGCTTGATGCGGTTTGCCAATATTTTGTTGAGGATTTTACCATGTTCATCAGTGATATTGGCCTAAAGTTTTCCTTCTTTGTTGTGTCTTTATCTGGTTTTGGGATTAGGGTGATGCTGTCTTCATCAAAACTGTTTGGGAATCTTCCTTCTTCTTGAATTTTTTTTTAAATAATCTGTGAAGTATAGGGCTTTGTAAATACTTTGTAAAATTCTCCTGTGAAACTGTCTGGTCCAGGGCTTTTGTGTGTCAGAAGGTTTTTGATTACTGTTTCAGTTTCATCAGCTGTTATTGGTCTGTTCAGGTAAAGGCATACAATTTTGCAAGGCTACTTTTCTTAATTGATAGTCACTTTCTTATTTAAAAATCTTAAAAAATCAATTGTTGTAATCAATGCTTGAGCAGTCTGAAAAGCCAAGGCAGTTATCTCAGTCTCAGTGACTACAGATGCAGCTTGAGAACAAAAACACCTAATCGATATCACCAAGGGGTGCACTTTACCTGGTTTCACACTTCAAACACTTCCCAGTTTCTCTGGCTCACAGGAGTTTTCTGAACTCCAGCAGACAATTAGGGCCATCCCCAAGTAAAAAGACCAGTCCAATTTCCAGGCAGGTGAGGCCAGCCATGTGAGCCACACACCCAGAGGGCTCCAGTAGGAACTGCAGCCCAGACATCATCCCATGCCTCTAAGAAATACTCTAGAGTCTGAGTCTGACACAGACCTGTCAGAGTCTAGCCCACCTGGGCTTGCCTTTTGGGGTTCTCAGTGCAAACTGGAGCTGGTCCAGCCAGCTCCACAGCCTCAGCTGTGAGCCACCCCAAGCCATCCCATAGGGAGTAGCTGCTTAATGGCTTGGGCCAGTCATACTGCAGCTTCACCCCAGCATAGATGTGACTCCAGGTCATATTCATCGAGGGATGTTCACTGTTCCGCTAGTTCTCATGCCAAGTCCAGTTTGAAACAAAAGCAGGAGAAATGTGCCATAGGATGCTGGCTGACATGCTCAGGGGGAGTTCAGTGCAAACCCAGCATGCTGATTGGTTAGCAACTGAGGCATATTTATGAACCCAGTACACTGAGGTGTTACTTTGAACCCTGTAGGCAAAAAGGCAGAACAGTTATTGGCCCAAGTAAAGGAAAGTCATGAACATTCAGGCATTAAACAAGGAAGCTTATAGTTAGCTGGCAAGACAGTAACTGGCAGAGGGGGTCTTCCTGGATGTGAATACCAGACCTTTCGTGCCTACCCTGGGGGTTCAGTATCTACTTACAATTACTCATAGGAGAACTCATAATGTGCCATAGGGAAATCACAAAGGTGTCATGAAGTATTTCATGATATGCTGGCCTTGGATATGTCTTCTTTAAGACTGGACACCATGTCCCAATCACTCAGGGCATTATTTGTAAGTTTCTCTCTACTCCCTAGCCCCTAGGGGCAACAAGAGCCACCCAACACTTGTAGGGCGCTTTTATTTCCCAAGGCCATGTCCAAGTGGCTGTTTGCCCTCACTCTAGGCCCTCCAGAGTGGGCAAGAGAATATTCACCTGTTTTACCATTCATGGTTTCAGCAAAGTATCCTTAGTCTGTACCTGCAGCTGAATTGGAGCTGCAGTCTGGTGGAGCAGCGCTTCCACTGGAGCTGGGTCCCCCTCTGACTCCTCTCACTTAGAGTCCACAGTGCAGTCCATAAGCATTTTGTCTAACCCCTAAGCATAGGGGTGGATCCTGCAGCGTGTAGTCCCTGCTTTAAGGGACAGTTGTACCATTCAGTCATTCCAGTAGCTTGGGGATGATAGGCCACATGAAATTTCCAATCAACCTACAAGTCTTGAGACCAGGACCCCAGTAAAATGCATCCCCTGACCACTTTCAATGATTAAGGGTTGCACATAAGCAGCCATAACTGCTCCAGTGCAGCAATCACTGATTTCCGATCTGGGTGCCAAGCAGCTAAATATCCTGTGGCCATGTCCATATCCATATTAGCATATTTATATCCTTCTGAACTAGGTAGGGGCCCAATTACATCCACCTGCCACTGGGTCAGCAGTACCTGTTTCCACACTACCTGTCCAGAAGTTCCCACAGGCCTTTAAGTATGCTCTCATGAGCAGACAACACAGGTCTCAAAAGCCTCTTGTGCCTCTGCCAATGTAACAGGTAACCCCCAAGTTTTGATAGTGGATCACATGGTCTTCTGCCCACCAAGGCCCACCATGGGGCTTCCTGTTATGGCCTATGTGGTCAACAGAGCAGCATATACTGCAGCCAACTGTTTTCTAACTAAGGAGTACTGTGTATCTCTGATCCCTTCCATAGTTGGGACCAGAAACCCAAGGGTTGATATAGCCATTTCAATCAGTGCCACAACCCCCATCCAAAGCCTTTCTGTGTCACATGCATGTCTGGCTCACAGGGTATAGCAGGATTCAAAACATGCAAGGCATGGGTGTGGTTAATGATGCTCCCAGTTCACCCCCTTCTTCATCAAGGCATACAAGGGATGAATACCTTGGGCTAAATGGGAAACAAATGCTCTCCAGTACCTCAGAAGGCCCAAAAAATATCTGGAGCTATTCCACAGTGGTAGGGGTGGAGTATGCCTAATTCTTACCTATCACTGCATCAGGGATGACTTTTGTCTTACCCACCAGACAATCTTCAAGAATTTGACAGATAATCCAGGTTTGGTTTTGTAGCTTGGTTTTGTTGACTGCTCATCCAAATGACTTCAGGTATGACAGTACTTGAGTCACTGCCTTCTCTAATTCTGCAAGAGAATCACTGGTTAGCCAGTCATCAATGTAATGGAACAGGCGTACCTCTGCAAGCCATGGCCATGTAGCCAGGTCCCCTGCCTCAAGCCCATTACAGACAGTTGGGCTGTGCAAATACCCTTGAGGGAGCATTGTAAAAGTCCACTGTCAGCCTTCCTATGTGAAGGCAAACTGATCCTGGCTCTCTGGAGCAAGGTTAATGGAGAAAAGGGCATTTCTTAGGTCAGCTACAAAGTGGTAAGTTCTCAACTCATTAGTTAACCAGTCCAAGTCCAGCACAGAAGGGACCACTCCATGTAGTGGAGGAATGACTTTATTGAGCTTCCGGTAATCATCTGTCATTTACCATATGCCATCGTCTTTTTTACTGGTCGCAGGGAAGAGTTAAAAAGACTGTGGGCAGCCCTAATCATGCCAACCTTCTTCAACTTCCCTATAGTTGCTGTGATTTCCTCATGTTCTCTGGGAAGCTGGTACTGTTACACTGTCATTACTCATTGTGTATGTGGAAATTGCAGAAGAGGGTGATTAGCATGTCCCCACAAAATGGCTTTTACCATTTGCACCCACAGATGGAACTCTCCTGTGGTCATGTGTAACCACAAACTCTGAAGAATGTCAATACGCAGGATATATTCAGGAATGGGAGAGACATAGACAGTGTATTCATGGGGGGGGGGGGGTTTGGCAAACACCTGATACCCGGAGCAAGCTACACAGCCTTTACCCTATGCTTTGTCCCCCATAACCATCAATAGAGACCTCAGGCTCCTGAAACTTCTGAGAGTTTCCATGTGAAAGAGTACATTCCTCTACTGTATCCACATGAGCTGACACTCACTGTACATCTGCAGGGGATCAATGAATAGCTAATTAAACATGTGGCCTCCAGTCCCTGCCTATCCCCTGAAGATGGGTCCCTCGGACTTGATTCTAGCCAAAGGTCCAAAGGATAGACAACCTCCCTTGTCTTGGGAGGTTGACACAGACAGATGATCTTCCAGCCCTACTGAGTGGGCGTCTCAGGACTCTCAGGGCGCATGCCCAGCTTTTTCTATCAGCTTCTTCTTCTGGGGCCGCAGGAAGCATTGGTCAGCTTGCAACTGCTTCCAGAGCTCTAACAGGTACACATTTGGCTTCCTGTCAATCTCAGTGTGATCAACTCCAGCCTCTAAAAGATCTGACCACATCTGTGTTCCAGTAACCCCAACAGGGCTGCTGTTCAGCCAAGAAACAGAGGGACTCTGAGAAGCTGTGAGAACAGCTTTCTGTTGGTGGCAAGACTCCACCTCTCCCAGACTAGCCACCATTGTTGTGACATCCTTTAAGCCACAGCCAATATATGGCATGAGAATCACCCTCAGGGAACCAAAAGAGAAGAGGGGAGCATGCTGGAGGACAAGATCCCTCATTTTAGCTGTAAAACATTCATTACCAGGGCCCCGTGGGTTCAGATCGATCATGGCCTGGCACATGCCCAACTCCTGCAAAGTTTGCACCAAGCCTGTAAAGGACTGTCACTTGCTCACTGTAATTAGAACATCACCTGCATTTGCCCAGACAGTATGGATAGCTGTCATTACCCACTCCATCAAAGAATGTGAGCCCTGCTCCCTATCTTGTCTCTGGCTATTTCTCAGGTGTTGGTACAGGGAGTGGTTTGTTGTGATAGATACTCACTTTTATATCTCACCATCAGAACACATGATGCTATCCACCCTTAGGTCCCACAAGTGCAAGAGCCACACAGCCAAGTGCTCCTCAGGTTGCTGGTGAAACTGATTAGCTAGATCCACTAGGTTGGCTTGTATGTATGGCCTATAAGTGGTGTGGTCCACCATTTGCATAGGGCCCACCAGGTTTTCCCCAGGAGCCATGTGCTGTTGGGATTTCATCTTTTGTGTCACTTTGGGGTGGGCCTATCAGGGAATGCGGTTCTGCATCAACATCATCTTTCTCCAACTCTGACTTGTCTGCTGCAGCAGGAGATGGGGCTCTATGTCACCGTCCACCACTCACAGTTCTTCCAGAGTACCAATCCTGGCTTCCAGGGTTTCTTCTTGTCCGTGAAGCTCATGTAGTTTCATTGTGTCATGGAACATGATCTCTGTCTCAGCTCACAAAGCTGAAAGACACACTCAGTCCATGGCCCCTGTGGCAGCATTGGTGCTGGGCCACTCCAGGGTATTCCCAGGCTTCTGTAGGGCTTTCTCCATGGTTTCAGGTGTGCCCTGACATTGGGCGACTCCCTTGGTGGGGCCCATGAGGCCAGGAGTCTCACCATCAGTTGCCATGGCCACCCAGGGCTACCTGTTGAGACTTACCTTGGAAGATCCTGTGGGTTCCTCTATTTCCGTACTGTGAATATCCTGCCAACTGCACCAGTTGTGTTGCAGCCAATTAAGACTGGGCAGATCCAGTTTTGCTTCTGGGAGATGGAAGAAAATTCACGGAGTTGTGGGGATGCATTGCATAACTTTATTCACGGGTGAGCCACACATGCTGCAAGCTGTATGTCTAACTAATGAGAAGCCCCTACTTGTTTAAGTACTAGAGGGGGACAAAGCCAGAATAATGCCAGAAGATTACATAGCCTAACATAATTCTGCACATGCAAGCCCACTTCACGTTATGGGAACAGTACCCAGTCTCAAGGCTATGAGGACTGATTATCAGTCCCTTCCAAGGCTATGGGAACACTACTTCCCTTAGTTACTCAGACACCTGGGTGAGGAAGCCAGACTGTCTCCACTTACCCTATAGGTCTCAACTCCATAAATCTATGAATTCAGTTTCATTTGACAGGGTACAGAGGAGGGCATAATTGCCATAAACACAACCCAAGAAACAGACAGGAATGCTCCTGCATTAGTTTTTTTTAAATCAAAAATATCAATGTAAGAAATGTCAAAACCTGTAGAGAATTTATATAAGAGTTTATTTCAGTCAAACTGGCAACATAGGCTGGGGAACAAGATCTCAGATACTCCTGCACATAACAGTTTTGTAGCTTTTTTTTTATGCATTTGAAATTAAATAACGGAATGTAAGGAAGATTACATCAAGTAGAAGGGAGTAACTTTGGGATAGGATTACAGGATAGTTTATAAGATTATGTGCTCTTTTGAATCTGTTTATTTAAAAATGCAGAGAAATAATGGACAGGGCTTACTATGGCAAAGATAAACTTTTTACTAAAGAAGATAGGCACTATCCACCTCAAAATTACAACTAAAATATAGAACAACCATAATTTAGAACTGCCTAAAATGTTGCTGGACAGAAGGCTTAAAACTAAGGATATGAAGAAGCCATATTGAGACTGATAGGAAGGGTGGAGATGTGGAATGGGCTGGTCCCACATCCACCTTTGGCAGATAAAAATTGGGAGGTATATCTCTGCTGCAAGGTCCCCATAAGGAGCAAGGTGGCCCTGGCTTATGCCAGCATCCCCCTCAGCCCCAGCTTAGGGTTCCAGTGCCAGGAAGAGAAGTTCCCATAACCTTTGGCTGTAAAAACCAGTGGGCATTGTGGTTGAGTGAGAGAGAGGGCTTTCTGGACTCACAGTGATTATCTCTTAGAGGGTTCACACGTGAACTTACTCCCTCTCAGCTCTAGCTCTGAGATAGCAGCTCAAAAGATGCCAAAGGCATACAAGGAGAAACTGAATTATCTGGAATTAGGGAAAGAGTTGGAGGGGATCTTTCTCCCAGACAGAAGTGCTGGCAGGAGTCTTTGTTATTTTTCTTAGCTCTCCTCTCACAGACCCAGCAGATGGGTGCCATATATGATTCCATGAACCTGGCTGTTATTATTGGCTCCACCATCATGATTGCCTCAGACTCTGCCCATCCAGTTTGTGAATCTACCCTACCTTTTTCCAGTGGCTTTTTAATAGGAATGGCCTTCTTGGCTCATGATTTAGACTTCTCTAAAATGTCTCAAACAGCAGCATGCGGCCTTGGCATGCCCATTACTCTTGCTTAGTGGCTCAAGGCCTGGCACTAGTGGCAGCCATCCTTGGTTCATAGTTTGACCTATTTGGGGCATCTCCAACCCCAGCACAAGTAGTGCCATCTTCAGATTTCTTTGTAGCTGAAGCTGGGTGGTGACCCCAGGCAGAGCACACATGGCAGCAGATCTTGCTCTGAACATTACAGGAGACCCCAGAGCCAGTGCATCTTCAGAGCAGTTGAAGCACCACAAAACTGCCTGCTCAAGAAACCCACTCAAGAGACAAACTCAACAGGCACCAGGGCACTAATAAGTAAGTCCTGCCCCATGGCATGAACCCTTACACAACTGATCCTCCACTGTGATCACAGCCAGTCCTTTCAGAGATTATCCTGGGGTAAACCCTTCCAACTGATATACAAACAGCGTTCAAGGCTAAACTACAACATGAGGCTGTACACAGTCAACAAGGTGAGGTGGGTTCACCTGGAAAGCCCAGCTTGGGTAAATGAAGAGGCTGTGCTACTGGACCATGCAGACCACCTGCTAAATTAGGCCACTCTACTAAGCCTGGAAGACATAGCAGCTCTACCTCATACATACAAACAAACAAAAGGAGGCTGCCAAAATAGGGGACAAAAAAATGCTCCAAATGAAAGAACAGAAAAAACCTCCAAAAACCATCAATAAAATGGAGACAATTTATTAAGTATGGAGTTTAAAACACTTGTTATAAGAATGCTCAATGAACAGGGAAAAAGTAAATAAACTTAGAACTTCAATAGCACTAAAAAAAGGACATGGAAACAATAAAAAGATCCAGTCAAAAATAAAGAATACAATAACTGAGAATGAAGACTATATTACATGAAATCAACAGTAGAGTAGATGAAACAGAGAATCAAATCTGTGATTTGAAATATAATGATACAAAAACATCCAATCAAAACAGCAAAAAGAATCAGAAAATATTAGGATAGTGTAAAGAGTCTCCGTGAGAAGTTCCAGTGTACCAATGTCCACATAATGGGTGTTCCAGAAGGAGAAGAGGGACCAAGAAATTGAAAACCTATTTAAAAAATAATGGCAAGGAGGAGATCCAAGATGGTAGAGGAGTGAGTGGAAGTTATACTAACTTCCTTCCAAGACCAATCTGGAATTACAACTAAACTGTGGAGAAATCATCCAGAACAAACAACTGAACAATAGTGAGAAAGAAGCCTTATAACCACAGATAGACAGAAGAAACAGCTTCAGCACAACATGACTGGTAGGGAGGAGGGGGTGGAGACATGAGAGTGCTGGCTGGGTGCCCACAGGCAATAGCTCAAGTGCCAGAGGGATATTTAATTAGCCAGGTGGATCTCCCTGAGAAGTGTGAGGTTTAAACCCTAAGTTGGGATCTTCAGCCTAGAGTACCAGAGCCCCCAAATTACACAGATAACATCCAGCTGCAAAAAGTGGCAGGGTTGCTTGTATCAGAGATGTATGGCTGGAGACACAGAGAGCTATTAAAGGACCAATACATATATTTTCACTTGTAGCCAGGGATTTGACCCTTGGATCTGAAAAAGGTGGGTGGGCAGAGTAGACTAGAGACACTTGAGGAGAGACTGGGGGATAAGGTTTTGAGGACAGAACTGGGAGAGTAACTACAGGGATCTCAGTGATCTGTCATCCCCATACTGCAGCAGCCATCTTGCTCAGGCAGACCACTACCCTTAAAGGGGCAGCAGCCTGAGGGAAGCAATAGTCCCATCCCCAAGAAGGGACTCTGCCTCACTTCTGGTACTTGAGCCTGACTGCTGATTGCAGAACGACTAGACTACAACTGAAGGAGTCAGTCACAGACAGTAGAAGCCTGGTAGTCTCAAACAGACTGCCTAAGGTCAGATGGGGTCACCATCTGGGATCACCAGAAACAGATCCACGGAGAAAAAACTGGTAAATACTAGATGCTATTGAGACAAAATTCAAAATGGTCTTCTCCATGATTTGCAATATTTACTTCCCTGCATAGCTTTTTAACATCCATTTAACACCCATTCATTTTCTTTTAAGTTTGTACACATTAAGTCACTAGATTTTATACTATAGTTTATTTCATTTTGTATATTTGCCCCTCCATTCTCTTATACTATTTTACCTTCTTTTTTCCTCTTATTTTCATTTTAATTTTTTCTCTCATTAGAACTTGTTTCCATTTTGCACTCTGTTTCTCCCTCTTCCAGCCTCTAAAACCCAATTTTCTTGTCAATGGTCATCTCACATTCTTTTTTCTGCTCTTAGTCTATATGCTTTCTCTCTCCACATTTAGCAGTCTTTACTCATTGGTTGTGGATAGGGTAGCTGTTATTTCATTTTTCAATTTTATCTCTAAATCTTCACTATTTTTATATTTAATATCTCAAATTTTACTGTACCCCACTCCTATTCTTTTTATCATCTTAAATTATATTTATCCCTCTCCCGGCCTGTTTTTTTTTTCTTTTTTCTTTTTTGTCCTGCAATTTTTCATTCTTATTTTAAAAAACTTTAAAGATTTTATTCATTTATCTTTAGAGGGGAAGGGAAGGAGAGAGGGAGAGAAATGTCAATGTATGGTTGCCTCTCGTGTGTCCCCTGCTGGGAACTGGCCTGCAACCCAGGCATGTGCCCTGACTGGGAATCAAACCTCAATCCCTTAGTTTGCAGTCCCACACTCAATCCACTGAGCTACACCAGCCAGGGCACCATTTTTCTTTTTTAACTTACTTAGTCCTATTTTATTGTTGTTCAGTTACAGTTGTCCCTCCTTTTTTTACATCACTCACACCGTGCAGTTTCCGCTACTCTCATAGTCAATTCTCCTGATTATCTATGCCCTTGAGACCTCTATTCATGTTGCCTTGCTTGTCCCTTCCCATTTTTCCCCTTGTTATCTCTATCCCACTCCCCTCCAATCACAGTCAGATTGTTCTTTATTTCCAAGTCTCTGGTTCTATTTTACCTGCTTGTTTGTTTTGTTGATTGGGTTCCACTTATAGATGAGATCATATGGTATTTGTCTTTCTCCACCTGGCTTATTTCACTTAGTATAATGCTATCCAGTTCCATCCATGCTGTCAGGAAATATAGGAATTCCTTTTTTCTTTCTGCTGCACAGTATTCCATTATGTAAATACCAGAATTTTTTGATCCACTCATTTACTAATGGGCACTTAGGGTGCTTCTAGAACTTGGCTATTATAAATAATGCTGCTATATATATTGAAGTTTTTGAATTGGTGATTCATATTCTTAGGGTATAGTCCTAGCAGTGGGATCACTAGATCAAAAGACAGTTATATCTTTAGTTTTCTGAGAAAACTCCATACTGTTTTCCATAGTGGTGGCATCAGTCCCATTCCCACCAACAGTGTACTAGGGTACCTTTTTCTCCACAACCTCTCCAGCACTTGGTGTTTGTTGATTCATTAATTATGGCCATTCTGACTTGTGTGAGGTGGCAAATCATGGTGGTTTTAACTTGCATCTCTCTAATTGCTAGTGATGTTGAACATTTGGTCCTGTGTCTCTGAGCCCTCTGTATGTCCTCCTTGGAGACGTGTCTGTTCAGGTCCTTTGAGGAATTTTTAATTGGACTGTTTTTCTTTCTGGAGGGGAGTCCTGTGAGTTCTTTATATGTTTTGGAGGTCAAACCCTTTTCTAATATATTATTAGCAAATGTTTTCCCATATGTTTGGTTCTGTTTCCATTTTGTTACTGCTTTCTTTTGCCGTGCAGAAGCTTTTTAGTTTGATGAAGTCTCATTTGTTTATTCTTTCCTTCATAAACCTTGCCCTAGAGGATGTATCAGTGAAAATATTGCTGCATAAGGTATCTGAAATTTTCCTATGTTTTTTTCTAGGACTCTTATGGTGTCACAACTTACATTTAAGTTTTTTTTCCATCTTTTATTTATTTTGGTGTATTGTGTAAGTTGGTTGTCTAGTCTCACTTTGTTGCATATACTTGTCCAGATCTTCCAACTTCATTTACTGAAGAGACTATATTTACTTCATTTCACGTTCCTGCCCTCCTTGTAAAATACTGACCATATTGACATGGGTTTATTTCTGGGCTTTCTATTCTGTTCCATTAGTCTATGTGCCTGTTCTTATGCCAGTACCAGACTATTTTGATTGCAGTGCCCTTGTAATATAGTTTTGTATCAGGCATTGAGATCTCTCCTTCATAGTTCTTTATTCTCAAAGTTACTGAGGCTATTCGGGGTCATTTATGATTCCATATATATATTTGAAATACTTGTTCTCTATCTCTGAAATATAGCTTTGTTATTTTGATAGGGATTTAACTTGATCTATAGATTGCTTTGGGTAATACAGACATTTTGAGGATGTTCCTTCCAATCCATGAACATGGTGGATGCTTCCACTTATTTGTGTCTTTAAATTATTTCTTCATTGTTTTCTATGGAAAAATATTCTGTGAGATTTGAAGTACAACCAATGAACAAATAGGAATTCTGTTGGTGAAGTACAACAATAACTGTGGTATTTCACCTAACTGGCCACTGTTTATAAAGGTGGAAAAGAAATAAGACCCTTAGAGGAGATAAAAAAGAACGTGAGTTTACTTAAGAAAGAAGAGTGCTTATGCAAGTTTCAGTGGAGGAGAAATAGTGAGAGTACAGGATAGGAACATGGCATAGTGTGAGAGAAAGTAAATTTTACAACAGTATTCAAGCACAGGAAGATGGCAAAATGGATTTAGACCAGGGAAGGGTGCTGTATGGAATTTGGAATAAGAATAATATAATAAAATATATATAATATGAATAAAAAGTAAAAGACTAAGAGTAGTGAGTTATTTGGAATACAAGTGAAGTGAAAGAAGAAAAATAAAATGTAATACAAAAGGGAAAAGAACAAACAAAAACCTAAATGAAGGAAAAGAAGAAAAAGAAATAAAAAAACATGTGTGTTCTGATGAAGAACAAGGTGAAATTTGTCTGAGCTGTTGCTGTCTATCTTCTGACTTCTTTTTGGATCTGTCTCTCATTTCCTCTCAGCTCCAGGTCTTAGTGTCTTAGTCTTAAAAAAAAAAAAACCCTAAAAAACAAAAAAACAACACCCTGCTGGTTGTTAAGATTGTCCCACAGGTTTTGCAGTTCTCAGTTCCTGCAGGTGGTGGGGGTTTGGCTCTGTTTCCCTTTTCCTGCGATTTGGCAAGGGAGGGGGCTCAGTATGGACTACAATAATCAAAGGTGCCTAGTTTGTTTCCAGCTCATGTCCTCAGAGGACTGTGCATCCTGTACCCTCCACTCTATGCTGTTGCGCCAGGTCGATACTTACAAATTGCCTCACTTTGCACACCTTTGATCAATCTGTGAGGTGCCCTGTGTGGGAGAAAATTGCACCCACCATCCTCTCTCCCTGTTGGTCTGGGAGATGTATGTGCATTCTCTGCTCAGTGTGCCTCAGTTCTCCTTCTTAAAAAAAGTTCCTGTTAACACCACTGCCACATTAAACCACTGCCTAGCTTTCCACACACTCCAACTCTCTGGTAAGTCCAGAGTGTATCTCAGTCGTGGCTAGTCGCAGCCCACTTTTTCTTCCAGCTCCAGGTGCCGACCAAATACTTCCAACTATCTGGCACTGTCTTGGATGGCTTGGGGGCACAGATAGTGGTGTGTATGCCTGAGTGACTTTATTTTCCCCTGGTGACTATGAATTCAAGTCTCTCCTGACATGGGTCTGTGATATACTCAACCTAGGAAGGGAGGGTGCTGCTAGGCTGCTGTAACTGACCCAACTCTTTTCCAGTATTATCTCGTGGCAGCCATGGTTTCTGGTGCCAAGCCTGGAGACTTTCCTCATCTGCCTATAAAACCACTGTACTGCCCATTTTAAAGCATCCTCTGCACTCTCTGACTCCCAAAACTCATATCAGCTAAGATTCTGTTGGCTCTTCACTTTGTCCTTCTGATGATCAGATAATTGTCTCAGTTGGGTGCCTGAGTAAGTGTGCTCAGCTACCACCCATTTTGCTAACATCTGTCCTCCTTTTTTTTCTTTCCCTTTTTGTCTCAAATTTTAATTTTCCCTGTCTTAGCCTGTTTTTCTCCCTCACTCATAGTACTGCCTCTACTTCTATCATCTGAAAATCACTTCCCTTTCCTCTAGACATCTCTTAAGCTTTTCTTTCTTTCCTTCTTTCCATCTTATTGCCATCCCACCTATATTAACTTTAGTTCTTTTGGTGTTGATAGTACTATGGTGGACTTTTTCTCCAATTTGATTCCTATTTTTTATTATTTATTTCCTTTTTCCTTTTTCTTTTTCTCTCACTTTATTTTATTTTTTAAATTTCTGTTGAAACCTCAGACTAAACTCCTGCCTTTTCTCACTCCATCCCTTCTTCTTCATTCTTTTTTAAAAAAATAAAATCTATTATTTTTAATAAGTTTATGCTAATTAATGTTATCATTTTTAATTTAATTATTGTTCAAGTAGAGTTTTCTGTCTTATATTCCCAACCCTGCCCCCCCCCAAGTGCTCCCCACCTCCCACCCATTCCTCTCCCCTTAGTTATTGTCCATACATCCTTTATACTTGTTCCTGTGAATCCTTCCCCTTTCCCCCTGTGACTCTCTCCAATCTCCCCTCTGGTACCTGTCAGCCTGTTCTGTATTTCAGTGTCTTTGGTTATATTTTGCTTGCTTGTTTGTTTTGTTGTTTAGATTCAAGTTAACAGTGATATCATATGGTATTTGTCTTTCACTGCCTGGCTTATTTCGTTCAGCATAATTCTTTCCAGTTCCACCCTTGATGTTGCAAGATAGGAGCTTCTTTCTTTCTGCTGCAAAGAATTTCATTGTGTAAATGCACCATAGTTTTTTTTATTACTTTTTATTTTTAATTTAATTATTTATCAAGTACAAATTTCTGTCCATTACTCCCATCCCAAACCACCCCCCATGCTCCCGCCTCCCTCCCATTTTGACCCTTCTTAGTTGTTGTCCATGTATGCTTTATATTTGTTCCTCTAAATCCCTCCCCTATTTCCCCTGAAATTTCCTCCCTTCTCCCCTGTGGTCACTGTCTCCCTGTTCTCTATTTCAGTGTCTTTGATTATATTTTGCTTACTTGTTTGTTTTGTTGTTTGGCTTCCTGTTGAAGGTGAGATCATATGGTATTTGTCTTTCAACACTTGGCTTATTTCACTAAGTATAATGCTTTCCAGTTCCACCCATGTTGTTGCAAAAGGTAAAAGCTTCTTCTTTCTTTCTGCTTCATAGAATTCCATTGTGTATATGCACCATAGATTTTTGATACATTCATTTACTGATGGGCATCTAGGTTGCTGCCAACTCTTGGCTATTGTAAATAGTGCTGCAATGAACATTGGTGTGCATAGGTTTCTTTGGATTGGTGTTTCAAGGTTCTTAGGATATACTCCTGGCACTGGAATTGCTGGGTCAAAAGGCATGTTCATTTCTGGTTTTCTTAGAAAATTCCATACTGTGTTCCATAGTGGTTGTACCAGTCTACAATCCCACCAACAGTGAACTAGGGTCCCCTTTTCCCCACAACCTCTCCAGCACTTGTTGTTTGTTGCCTTGTTTATGATGGCCATTCTGACCAGTGTAAAGTGGTATCTCATTGTGGTTTTAATTTGCACCTCTCTGATAGCTAGCGATATTGAGCATCTTTTCCTGTGTCTCTGGATCCTCTCTATGTCCTCCTTGGAGAAGTGTCTGTTCAAATCCTTTGCCCATTTTTTAAATTGGGTTGCTTGTCTTCTTAGAGTGGAGTTGTGTAAGTTCTTTTTATATTTGGAGATTAAAGCTTTGTCTGAGGTATCATTGGCAAATATGTTTTCCCAAACAGGTGCTTCTCTTTTTATCTTAATACTGTTTTCTTTAGCCATGCAGAAGCTTTTAATTTTGATGAGATCCCATTGGTTTATTCTTTTATTTATGTCCCCTGCTCTAGGGGACATATCAGTAAATATATTGCTGCATGAAATATCTGAGAATTTCCTACCAGTGTTCTCCTCTAGGACTTTAATGGTGTCATGGCTTATATTTAAGTCTTTTATCAACCTTAAATTTATTTTGGTGTGTGGTTTAAGACAGTGCTAAAGTTTCATTTTTTGCATGTAGCTGTCCAGTTCTCCCAACACCATTTGATGAAGAGGCTATCTTTACTCTATTTTATGTTATTGCCCCGTTTCTCAGATATTAATCGACTGTAGAGAGTTGGTTTATTTCTGGGTTCTCTGTTCTGTTCCATTGATCTATGTGCCTGTTTTTATGCCAGTACCAGGATGTTTTGATTACAGTGGCCTTGTAATACAGTTTGATATCAGGTATTGTGATCCCTCCTACTCCGTTGTTCTTTCTTAACATTGCACATGCTATCCGGGGTCATTTCTGGTTCCATATAAATTGTTGAAGAGTTTATTCTATGTCTGTGAAATATGCCGTTGGTACTTTGATAGGTATTGCATTGAATCTGTAAATTGCTTTGGGTAGTATGGACATTTTGATGATGTTAAATGTTCCAATCCATGAACACGGTATATGTTTCCATTTGTTTTTGTCTTTCTTGATTTCTTCCTTCAATGTTGTGTAGTTTTCTGCATAAAGGTCTTCTACCTTCTTGGTTAGGTTTCTTCCCAGATATTTTATTTTTGTTTTTGCTATATCGAAAGGAATTTTTTCTTGATTTCTGCTTCTTCTATTTTATTTTTGGTATACAAAAATGCCTTTGATTTCTGGATATTGACTTTGTATCCCGCTGTTTTGCCAAATTTATTTATTAGTTCGAGCAGTTTTTTTTGGTAGAGGTTATAGGATTTTCCATGTACACTATCATGTCACCTGCAAACAATGACAGTTTTGTTTCCTCCTTTCCAATTTGGATGCCTTTTATTTCCCTTTGTTGTCTGATTGCTGTGACTAAAAATTCCAATACTATATTGAATAGAAGTGGTGAAAGTGGACAACCTTGTCTTGTTCCTGATCTTAGTGGAAAAGCTTTTAGTTTTTGCCCATTGAGTATGATGTTGGCTGTAGGTCTTTCATATATGGCCTTTGTTATATTGAGGAATGCTCCCTCTATTCCCGCTTTGCTGAGTACCTTTATCATAAATGGGTGTTGTACCTTATCAAAAGCTTTTTCTGCGTCTATTGAAATGATCATGTGTTTTTTTTCTTTGCATTTGTTTACGTGATATATTACATTTACTGATTTCCAGATATTGAACCATCCTTGCATCCCTGGGATGAATCCCACTTGGTCGTGGTATATGATCTTTTTGATGGGTTGTTGGAAGAGATTTGTCAATATTTTCTAGAGGATTTTAGCGTCTATGTTCATCAGCGATATTGGCCTGTAATTTTCTTTCTTTGTTGTGTCTCTATCTGGCTTTGGAATTAGGATGATGGTGGCTTCATACAAAGAATTTGGGAGTTTCCCATCATTTTGGATTTTTTGGAATAGTCTGTAAAGAATAGGGGTTAGCTTTTCCTTAAAAGCATTGTAGAATTCTCCTGTGAAACCATCTGATCCAGGGCTTCTGTGTGACGCAAGTTTTTTGATTACTGCTTCAATTTTGTCTGCTGTTATTGGCCTCTTCAGGTTTTCTGTTTCTTCTCTGTTGAGTTTTTGAAGATTATATTTTCTCTCTTTTTTAAGATTTTATTTATTTATCTTTAGAGGGGAAAGGATGGAGAGAAATATCAATGTATGGTTGCTTCTTGTGAGTCACCTGCTGGGAACTGGCCTGCAACCCGGGCATGTGCCCGGACTGGGAATTGAACCGCGATCGTGTGATTCACAGGCCCGCACTTAATCCACTGTGCTACACCGGCCAGGGCTGAAGATTATATTTTTCTAGAAATCTGTCCATTTTATGTAGGTTTTCAAATTTCTTGGCATACTGTTCTTCATAGTAATTTCTTACAATCCCTTCTCTTTCTGTGGTATCAATTGTGATCTCCCCTCTTTCATTTCGGATTCTGTTTATTTGGGTCCTCTCTTCTTTTCCTAATGAGCCTACTTAAAGTCTTGTCTATTTTGTTTACCTTTCAAAAAACCAACTCCTGGATTCATTGATCCTTAGAATTGTTCTTTAAGTCTCTATGTCATTTAATTCTGCTCTAATCTTTGTTATTTTCTTCCTCCTACTTGCTCTTGGCTGTCTTTGTTGTTGTTTCTCGAGTTCTTGCACGTGTAGGTTTAGGTTGTTTGAAATGTTTCTATCTTCTTTAGGTAAGCCTTTATTGCCATGAACTTCCCTCTCAGGACTGCCTTCGCTGTGTCCCATAAGTTTTGGGTTGTTGTGAGTTCATTTTTATTTGTTTCCAGAAACTTTTATATTTCTTTCTTAATTTCATTCATTACCCATTCGTTGTTTAATAGGATACCATTCAGTCTCCATGATTTTGGGTGTTTGGGGATTTTTCTTTGGGGTTAGTTTCTAATTTCAGTTTCTTGTGGTCACAGAAAATGCTTGGTATGATTTCAATTTTCTTGAATTTATTCATACTCGTTTTGTGTCCTATTTTGTGGTCTATCTTTGAAAACATTCCACGTGCTTTTGAAAAGAATGTGTATTTAGATTTTGGGGATGAAGGGCTCTATATATATATCAGTCAAGTCCATTTCATCTAGGGTGTTGTTTAATGCCACTATATATTTGTTGATATTTTGTTTGGAAGATCTGTCCATTTTTGACAGTAGGGTGTTAAAATCCCCTACTATAATTGTGTTGCTGTCAATAGTTTTCTTAAAGTCCTCTAAGATTTTCCTTATATATTTGGGTGCTTCTATGTTGGTTTCATATATATTTATGATGTTAATGTGTTCTTGGTGCAATCTTCCCTTGAGTATTATGAAGTGACCTTCTGGGTCTCTCTTTATGGCCCTTTTTTTGAAGTCTATTTGGTCTTATATGAGAATTGCTACCCTGGCTTTTATTTCTTGTCCGTTTGCTTCGAAAATTTGCTTCCAGTCTTTCACTTTTAGTCTGTCATGGTCTTTTTTCCTGAGGTGGGTCTCCTGTAAGCAACATATATGGGTTATTCTTTCTTATTCATTCAGCTATTCTATGTCTTTTGATTGGAGTATTTAATCCATTTACGTTTAAGTTTATTATTGATAGGTACTTATTCATTGCTATTGTTGTGCCTGTGTTCCTCTCGGTCTCTATCTTTTCCTTTCTTTCCTTAAAGCAGTCTTTTTAGTATTTCTTGCAGAGCTGGTTTGGTGGAGGCATATTCTTTTATAATTATTTTGTCTTGGAAGCTCTTTATTTGTCCTTCTATCTTGATTGAGAGCCTTGCTGGGTAAAGTAGCCTTGGTTGGAGGCCATTGATTCTCATTACTTAGACTATTTCTTGCCATTCTCTTCTTTCTTGGAGTGTTTCCATTGAGAAATCAGTAGGTAACCTTATTGAGGCTTCCTTGTATGTCACTTCCTTTTTCTCCCTTGGTGTCTTTAAGATTCTCTCTTTGTCTTGGAATTTTGCCATTTTCATGATGATGTGTCTTGAATTGGGCCTCTTTAGGTTCCTCTTGATTGGGACTCTCTGTGATTCCTGGATTCGTGTGACTCTTTCTCTCATCCAATTCGGGGAATTTTTCATCATTACTCTTTCAAATAGGTTTTCTGTTCTTTGTTCTTCTTCTTCTCCTTCTGGTATTCCTATTATTCGGATATTATTACTTTTCATATTGTGTTGTAGTTCTCTTAATCCCTCTTCATTCTTTCTGAGCCTCTTTTCCTTTTCTTGCTCTTTCTGGGAGTTTCTTTCTACATTATCCTCCAAGTCGCTCATTCGGTCTTCTGCCTCATTGATCCTGCCCTTCATTCCTTCTGCTGTGTTCTTCAGTTCAGAAATTGTATTGTTCATTTCCTGTTGGCCTGTGCTGATAGTTTTTATTTCCTTTTTCATGTTGATATGGTTTGCAGTGTGTTCATTGTAGCTCCCCTGTAGTTTCTGGTAACTCATTGTGAGCTCTTTGAATTTCCTGATAACCAGTGCTTGGAATTCAATATCTGATAGCTGACTTGCCTCTATTTCATCTAACATTTTTTTTTGAGACTTCCACTTTTTTTTTCATTTGGGGATTGTTTCTTTGTCTTCCTGTTGTTTGTGAGACTCTTCTTGTTAGCCTCCGCTTCTTAAATTAATCTGTTCTGGCTTCCTGCGTTTATGGTGTGAACTTATGTGGTAGGATACATGTGAAATCCAGTGGTTCAGTCTCCTGCAGGTATCTTGATGTTCTCTGCTTCCACCTACTCCTTTGTGTATGTGTGTGTGATCAGTTGGGGGGCAGGGCAAAATGGTTTATGACAGCAGAAGAGTATTTTATGATCTTTACAGTCACAGTCAGTAGAGAAGAGACAGGTGATCTTTAGGCTATATAGTGTTAACCATAATCTTCAACCCAACTTGCCACTTTTAAGAAAGAATGGACAAAAGATAAGTCTCTTGTTGGGAAGGGAAGGTTTGTGAGTTGGATCTAGAAAGCAGTGAGGTTGTGAGTCGTCAGATATTGAGGTAAGGTGAGAGTAAAGAATAGTAAATAGCCCTGGCTGGTGTAGCTCAGTGGACTGAGTGCGGGCCTGCGAACCAGAAGATTGTGGTTTGATTCCCAGTCAGGGCACATGCCTGGGTTGCAGGCCAGTTCCCAGCAGGGACCAGTTCCCCGCAGGGGATGCACCAAAAGCCACCATACATTGATATTTCTCTCCTTCTGTCCTTCCCTTCCCTTCTAAAGATAAATACATAAAAATTTTTTAGAAAGAATAGTAAATAAATGTAGCATGTGAGCAAATAGAGTTAATCACTACAGTAATAGTATTCAGGAACTTGTAAAGTGGGCTAAGATTTGAGACATGTGTTGTGAAGTATTTACAGTTGTATAGAACAGCTATTGTTAACAATAATATTAGAGCAACAATCATATGACAGACTGTATGTGATCTGTCTGAATAGGGGGTATAGAACTTTGGGTAGTTTGCCAAAGGAAAACAAGTGGCCTGAAGTATGGAAAAGTAGCAACTCACTGTGGAGGAAAAAACAGGGGAAACCTGTGAAAGAATACAACACAACCAGCCAAGACAAAGAAGCCTATAGAGAAAGAGGAGGAATACAAATATACTATGAAAATATAAAAGAAGTGATAATAATGAAAAAAATAATACAACTATGCAGCAACTTGTGGCTTCTCTCGTATAGCAGAGTGAAATTTGTCTCTCTTTCTCTATTGTTGAGATGCCCCCTCTTTGAACTCCACTCTGGTCCTTTCACAGTTCCCAGTAGTTTGTGTTTCTTGTGGGTAAAAGAAAACAAAGCAACAAACAAACAAACAAAAAAGGCAGGAGAAGGGAGGAAAAAGCGGTAAGTTTGGGAAGAAATGAAGAAGGACTAAAACAGGAAAAAAAAGGAGATGAATAAATTATTGAAAGATAAAGCAATAATAAAATTAAAAAATATATGATTAGTAAAAAAAGTTACTTAAAAAACAAACAAGCAAACAAACAAACAAACAAAACCCTTCCCTTGTTAGTTACAAACTGTTCAATCCAGTTTTTCTGGTTGCAGTAGGACCCCTCTGTGGGCTGAGGTGCAGGGTACCAGACTTGGGTGTGGGTGCCCACACACTCAACAGGCTGCCTGGGTCCCACGCGATCCGGCACAGTCCTTTCCAGTCCTGTGGCAGGACTCAAGTGCTCCTGCCCCTCCTCTGGATGGCTGCCAGGCTAGGTGGGAAGCAAGACAAGCTGCCTTCACAGGAGAACACCTCAGTCCACTTTCCAATAAAAACTCCAGAAAGCCTGCCTCTCAGCCCAGCTCAATCTCTAGCCAGACCAGTGACGACAATGCTCCTCTCAATTCTCTCGGGCTGGTGGGCTGGTGGGCTGGCGACCACAGAGTCTACAGTTGAACATGGCCCTTTGTCCTTGTTACCCTCTCTGTTACCCTAAACTTAAGCAGACAGGTCTCTGCCTGGTGTTGCCCAGCCTTGCTTAGACAGGGAGGAAGGGAGCCAGCTTTCTCCCAAGGGCCCTGTAGCAGGCCCAAGGCTCCCAAAGAGTCTGCTGTAGACCCACTGGGTGCTTGGCTTCCAAAGAGTCCTCCATGGCAGGCCCCCTGCCCCCGCACTGGTTGCAGACTGAAGTCTCTGGACTTTGACCACAGTGGCAGCACTGAGGCCATTAGGCACTGGCCCAGGGCGCCGGCCCCCACCGCCGCCACTTTTGTTTTTATTCATGTCCCCGTGACCTCACTGACCTGTAGCTGTCTGATCTGTCCACCACAATCTGTGGTCTCTTATTTTCATAAATGCTGGGGAACTGTTGGTTGATTACACTTTTCCTCAGTAGATCTGCTGGGATTTTCTCCCAGGGGTGCGGGAACTGGAATCACTATGTCCTACTCTGTCACCATCTTCCTTCCCCTCCATATGTTATCATTTTTTCCCTTTTTTATTTATCATATAAATTTTACATCTTCTTTTTGCATTGCTCCAATTCCATACTCTTATTAGTGCTGCTCCCTCTATCCAATCAAAAGTATTTTTCCTTTAGTATTCACTCTTTTCTTATAATAGTCTTAATCTCTTCACATCCTTATTAATACTGTTTCATTTGCTCTTGATAGTGGGATTGTGGGTTGGAGTCATTTTTTCAGGAGTGGGTTTGTTTCCTAGTTTTGTTCTGGCTGCATCTGCAAAACAGCATACAAGATGTGGTTGATGAAGTGACAGTCAACCAGCTGGAGGGAAGGACCCACCAAAGAATGACCCAACAACAACAAATACCCGGTTACATCAGATAACATCAGATCTATATATGGCATATAGATCACTCCTAGGTAATCAAGTTCAGGAGATTAAGGAGACTGCACCACTGAATCACATGGTCTCCTATCATACATGTTCACCCCACAAAGACAGGGAGTCAAAGAAGATCAATTTAAGGAGGAGGAGCAAACAAGAAGATTGTCCTCCAAAATTGGGAGACAAAGAAAAAATTCCCAATAGAAAGTAAAGGAGGAATTCCCAGAAGTAGTGCTAAATGGAAGAAAGGCAAATAGACTATAGGATATTGAGTTCAAAACAAGGGTTATAAGGAAGCTCAATGAGCTCAGTGAGAATACATAAAAAACTACAGGGAAGCTAGAGGAAACTTACTTCCAACTACATCAGCATGAAAAAGGACACAGACACTATGAATAAGAGCCAGGAGGAAATCAAGGACAATTTTTGAATTGAAGAATACAGCAGAAGGAATCAAAAACAGGCTAGATGAAACAGAGGATCAAATCAGTGAGCTGGAGGATAAGGAAGAAGAAAACTACCAGAAAGAGCAAGAAAAAAGAAAAAAAACGACTAAAGAATAATGAAGAGGTATTAAGGGAACTGCAAGAGAAAATGTATCATAATAATATCCATATAATAGGAATACTAGAAAGTAGAAAAGGAGCAAAAGAGAGAAAACCTGTTTGGTGTTGAGGTGGATAGAAATCTGCCTTAAATTTATTTTTGTATATGGCATAAGTCAGTGAATGAGTTTCATTTTCTTGCATGTAGCTATCCAGATAGTGTAACACACAATTTTTGAAGAGGTTATTTTCACTTCATTTTATGTTCCTGCACCCTTTGTCAAATATTAACTGATCATATTGATGAGGGTTTATTTCTGGGCTCTCTATTCTCCATTGATCTGTGTGTCTGTCCTTACATTAGTACCATACTGTGGTGATTACAGTTGCCTTGTTTTATATCAGGTATTGAGATCCCTCCTACTTTGTTCTCATTTTGTGGAATTGCTGCAGCTATTTGGCATCATTTATGGTTCCATATAAATTTCTGAAATACTTGTTCTCTATCTGTGAAACATGTCATTAGTGTTTTAATAGGGATTGTGTTGAATCTATAAATTGCTTTGTGTAATATGGACATTTTAATGATGTTGATTATTCCAATCCATGAACACAGTATATGCTTCTGTTTATTTATGTCTTCCTTAATTTCTTTCTTCAATGTTGTGTAGCTTTGAGTACAGTTCTTTACCTCCTTAGTGAGATTTATTCATAGGTATTTCATTTTTCTTGTTGCTATATCCAATGTGATTATTTCATTTCTGAATCTGACCTTTCATTGTTGGTGTATAAAAATGCGTTTGATTTCTGAGTATTGACTTTGAACCCTGGTGTTTTGCAAAATTTGCTTATTACGTTGAGTAGTTTTGGGGTGGAGTTAATAGGGTTTTCTGTGTACACTATCATAGCATCTGCAAACAGTAACAGTTTTACTTCTTCCTTTCCAATTTTGGATGCCTTTTAGTTCTCTTTCTTGTCTCATCACTGTGCCTAGGGCGTCCAATACTGTATTTAAAAGAAGTGGTGAAAATGGGCATCCTTGTCTTGTTCCTAATCTTAGTGGGAAACCTTATAGTTTTTGTCTGTTGAGTATGATGTTAGCTGTAGGTTTCTCATATATGGCCTTTATCATGTTGAGACTCTACTCCCTCTTTGTTCTTAACTACTTCAACTCCCACTTTGCTGAATGTTTTTATCATAAATGGGGGCTGCGACTTATCAAATGCTTTTTCCAAATCTATTAATAAGATCATGCTGTTTTTGTCTTTCTTTTTATTTATGTGATGTATTACGTGTATTGATTTGCAAATGTTGTGCCATCCCTGCCTCCTTGAGATGAATCCCACTTGATCATGGTGTATGACCTTTTTAGTATATTGGTTGATGTGGTTTGCGAATATTTGGTTGAAGATTTTAACAATATGTTCATCAGTGATATTGTCCTATAGTTGTCTTTGTTGTTTCTTCATCTGGTTTTGGGATTAGGATGATGCTGGCTTTGTATAAAGATTTTGGAAATCTGCCCTCTTCTTGGATTTTTTTTTTTTGAATAGTCTGGGATGGACAGTGGTTAGCTCTTACTTAATGTTTTGTAAAATTCTGTGAAACTATCTGGTCCAGGGCTCTTATGTGCCAGGACCTTTTGATTACTGCTTCAATTTCATCATCTTATTTGTCTGTTTAGGCTTTCTGCTTCTTCGTCATTCAGTTTTGGGAGATTATATTTTTCTAGAAATTTGTTCATTTCATCCTGGATTCCAAATTTCTTGGCCTATAGATCTTTGTAGTAATTTCCTACAATCTTTTATATCTTTGTATTTTCCATTTTAATCTCTCCTCTTTCATTTCTGATTTTACTTTTTGGGGTTCTGTCTTTTTTTCTTGATGAGTCTGCTTAAAAGCTTGTCAATTTTGTTTATCTTTTCCAAGAACCAGCTCCTGGATTTACTGATCATTTGAATGGTTATTTTAGTTTCTATGGCATTTAATTCTGCTTTGAAGATGATTATATCTTCCTTTTACTCACTCTGGGCTTTGTTGTTATTCTTGCAGCTCTTGTAGATGTAGGGTTAGGTTGTTTATTAGAAATGTTTCTTATTTTTTCAGTTAGGCCTGTATTGTTATGAACTTCCCCTTTAGGATGCTTTTGCTGTGTCCCAGAAGTTTTTAACTGTTCTGTGTTCATTTTTATTTATTTCCAGAAACTTTTTGATTTCTTCCTTGATTTCATTATTAACCCATTCACTGTTTAATAACATGCTATTCAATCTCCATTAATTTGAGTGTTTTCCTTGTTGTTGTTTCCTAGTTTCATTCTCTTGTGTTCTGAGGAAATGCTTGATAGGATTTCAGTTTTCCTGAACTGGTTAAGGTTGGTGTTGTGTCCTATTATGTGGTCTATTTTTGAAAATGTACCATGTACATTTGAAAGAAATGTGCACTTGCTTTTTTGGGGATAAAATGTTCTCTATATGTATCAGTTAAGTCCATTTGATCTAGGGTATTTTTTAGTATCACAATATCTTTGTTGATATTTTGCTTGGAAGATCTATCCATTGTTGACAATTAGGTGGTGTTAATGTCCCCTAATATAAGTGTGTTGCTGTTTATATCTTTCTTGACTTCCTCCAAGATTTTCCTTATATATTTGGGTGCTCCTATGTTGGGTGAATATATGTTTATGATATTTATGACTTCTTGATGGATCCTTTCTTTCAGTATTATGAAGTGTCCTTCAGTGTCTCTTTTTTTTTTGGCTTTTGTTTTGAAGTCTATTTTGTCTGATATAAGTACTGCTACTCTAGCTTTTTTTCTTGTCCATTTGCTTGGAATATTTTTTTCCAATCCTTTACTTTCAATCTGTGTAGGCCTTTTTTTTTTTTTTTGAGGTGGGTCTCTTGTAGGCAGCATATGTGCATGTCATATTTTCTTATCCATTCATCTACTGTGTGTCTCTTGATTGGATAATTTAAATCGTTTACATGTAAGGTAATTATTGATAGGTATTATTAATTTCCCCCCCTGTGTACCTGTGTTCCTTTCTCTCTCACTCTGACACGGCTGATATAGGAGCATTTCAGGAAAGCCAGGTCAGTGATAACTACCTCAAGCTCCATCCCCTCCCACAGAAGGAAAGTCTCACACCCATGCCAGTAGAGACCTGGACTCTTGAAGTTGCTTGGGGGGATAAAAAGGCAGGTAGTGACAAAAACCCAGCATCATATCCTTGCTGGAGTAGCAGTTGCTGGCTAGGACACTATGAGAGTAATTGGGGAGTGTGTGACACCTGGAGCTGGGAGAAAGAGGAACCACAACTGTCAATGACCCAGATAGACTGAGGACTGGTCAGAGTTGGAATGTGTGGAAAGCTGGGTGCTTGTTAAGAGTGACAGATGGCACCAGGGGGACTTTATTCAAAAGACAACCACAGCTGATTTGCAAGGGCCGTGCAAGTGCAGCTGCCTGGCCAGTCAAGAGGTAGGGGTGGGGGCATGATTTACTCCCATTAGGGTGCCTCAAGGATTGGTCAAAGGTGGGTAGCAGGGGTTTGGGGAGGCAGCAGTCCCCAGAAAGTCTTTGATCATTAGGGGAACTGAATCATGCTGCAAGGTCCTCATGCTTGTGCAGCTTCCAGGCAAACAGAGGGAGGAGTTGGGATGCAGTTTGCTTCCACTCAGTGTACCTCAAGCACTGATCAAAGTGATGCAAAAGAAGGTATATTTTTGGCCTCATTCTGGTGAATATTTGCAAAGTGGATAGTGTGGACTGCACAGTTCTATGAGGGCTTAAACTGGAAATGGGCACCTGTGAATATTGTAGCCAATACAGAGTCCCCAACTACAGGAAAGAAAAAAAAAGTGGAAACCATCCCCCCTCTGACTAAAGGATTAGGGAAGACATAAAAAACACAGCATGGATGGAACTGGAAAGCATTATGCTAAGTGAAATAAGCCAAGTGGTGAAAGATAAATACCACATGATTTCACCTTTAACAGGAACCTAATCAACAAAACAAACAAGCAAAATATAAACAAAGACACTGAAATTGAGAACAGGCTGACAGTGACTAGAGGAGAAAGGGGAGGGAATTTCAGGGGAAAAGGGGAAGGGTTTCCAGGAACAAGTGTAAATGACACATGGACAAAATAAGGCAGAGGGGTGGTTTGGGAAACAGGAGAGAGGTGGGGAGGGCTGTGAGGGTGGGCTGAGGTGGGGGTAAAAGGCAGGAAATTGTACTTGAACAACAATTAAAATAAAAAAAAAAACAGATTTGCAGGTTTAAAATCAGTAAGAGTCTTTTTTTTCAAGGCTAAAACAATAAGACCTGGAGCTGTGAGAAAACCAGAAAGGGATCCAATTAGCTGGGACAAATTTAATTTTGCTTACCTTCAGAACTCACATGTTTTTTTATTTTTCATCTTTTTTGCTTCTTGAGTTTGTTCTGTATTGTTCATTTTAATTGATTTGTTTTTTATTCTCCATTTCATATTGCATTTTAATTTTTTTCACATCACTCATATTTCAAATAACACACTACTTTAGGTGTTTTACTTTTTATTCTTTTTATTCACATCATATATTTTTATCATACTATTGTTATTCCAAATCCCACAAAACACCCTTCCCTGGTCTTAATCCATTTCACCATTTTCCTGAGCTTTATTACTGTAGAGGTTAACTTTATTTTCTCTCACATTATGCCAAGTTTCTATTCCTTACTCTTACTCTTTCTTCTCAATCTAAACTTGCATAAATGCTCTTCTTTCTGAAGTCAGCTCACATTCTTTACCCTTCTAATGAGATTCTTATTTCAAAACTCAGTATCTTGGCCATGAGTATTGTCCTGTAGTTTTGCAAGATATTACAATAAGGAGAAATTAGAAAAAGAGCACATGATGTCTCTATTATTTCCTATGATTTCATGCTACAACTTCAATTATCTTAACATAACAAAAATAATTGCAATTTTTTGATAAGAAAAAAAGAGTTTTTTTCTTTTTCAGCTTTCATGAAGTGTCTAGTTCAGTAAAATACCATGGTTATTGTGGTATTTATCCAAAGGATCTTCTATTTGTTCCCTACATGTTTGTACTTTAAATCCCATAAATACTTTTCTCCTGTCTTAATCCATTTTGCCTCTCCCTTCCCCATATCTGCTGAGTAAAGAATATCATTTCATTGTCTTCTCTCTCCTTACTTTCTTCTTTTTTTATCTTTTTCTTTTTTACTCTCACTCAACCTGGGCTTTACTCCTTACTCTTATTAGTGTGGTATCCCCATCCTTTCTTAATCATTTTTCCTTACTTTGATATCTCATCCCCTCATCTTCATTTTTTACTTTTCTACAATATTCTTATTCTTATTCCAACTTTTTTAAGTTCATTGAACTGTCATAGCTAGTGACCCTGCAATTGTTTTACTGCAATTTTTCTCCCATTGGGTCAGTACCTTTTCAATTTTACTTCAAACCTCAAAGTATACCTTGCCTTCTTCCTACCCTACTGTTTTTATTGCCATTTTGTGTTTTATTTATGTTGTACACTTTGCCCTCTCCCTTCTTTCACTTTGGTTCTTTCCCAATCCCTTATCAATTCTCCTCTGTTTTACCACACAGCATTTTTTCCTCCTTTAGTCATCTCATATTCCCTCTGTCATATCCTATAATACCCATAGTCTCTCTTCACCTCTATTAATCTTAGGTCAATTGAAGATCAGACTGCTGATGTGGTAGGGAGATTCTTTTTGCTACTGGAGGTTTGATCGCCTGGTAGCATTTCTTTGTTAACCAACATCTGCACAACAGCATACAAGACACAGAAGGACTTATGAATGCCAGTAAACTCGCTGCAGTGGAGAGCCCACCAACAAAGGAGACACCAATAGGTAAAACTCAAGTACAAAAAGAAAGCTCATACAAATGGAAGAAGGGGCAATCCTAGAGCATCCAGACAAATAAATCACACCACTGAGCCCCACAGAGTGCCTATCACAGAAGTTCACTATATGAATACAGCTGGCAAAGTGGAGCATCTGGAATCAAAAGATGCAAACAAAACAGTCACCTAAACTGAGGAGACAAAGAAAGAACTCACAATCAATAATCCAGGTGGTGAAAGACAAATACCATATGATCTCACCTTTAAGTGGAACCCAATCAATAAAACAAATAAGCAAGCAACATATAACCAGAGACATTAAAATTAAGAAAAATCTGACAGTAACCAGAGGGGGGGTGGGAGGGAATAATGGGAGGAGGGAAGGAAACAACTATAAAGGACACATGGACAAAACCAAGGTGGGGTGGAACCAGGGGAGGGAGGTGAGGATGGCTGGGGTGGAGGGGGGTAAATTCAGACAACTCGAACAACAGTACTTGAACAATAATAAAATAATTTTTAAAAAAGGAATGGAAGATTCCCCAGTAAAGCAATGAAAAGAAATGGAGGCAAGCAAACTATCAGATATAGAATTCAAAAGACTGGTTACAACAGTGCTCAAGGAACTCACTGACAACTATAAGGAACTGAGTGGGAAGTACACAGTATAAAAAAAAGCAATAGAAACTATAAACAAGAACCAGGAAGAAATGAAGTATACAATGTCTGAAATAAAAAACACACACACTAGTAGGAATGACAAGCTGGCTAGATGAAGCAGAGGGCCAAATAAGGAGCTGGAAAAACAGGTAGAAAGAAATACTCAGGTAGAGAAGATGCATGAAAATAGACTGAAAATATAAAGATAACTTAAGGGAACTATGGGACAACACAAAACACATCAACATGCGATCATAGGTATACCAGAAGAAGAAAAGTAGCAAGGGATAGAACCCCAGTTTGAAAAAATAATGACAAGAATCTTCTCTTACCTGGAGAGGGGGAAATGCCATACAAGTTCAGGAAGCAAAGAGGTCCCAATCATATGAACCCAAGGAAGCCTTCTCCAAGACATATCATAATTAAAATAGCAAAATATTTTTTTGTTTTTTTAAATTGTTTTTCAAGTACAATTGTCTCCATTTTCCCCCAATCACTGTCCCCCACCCCAGACATCCCCATTTCCCACCCTTGATTGTATCTTCCTTTGGCTTTGTCCATGTATCCTTTATACTTGTTCCTTAACAACCTTTCTCTCTTTTCTCCCCATTATCCTCTCCCACCTTCCCACTGGTTACTGACACTTTGTTATTGATTTCAAAAACAAAGAGAGAATCTTAAGACAGCAAAGGAGACATGGGAAGTAATACACAAGGAATATCTGATAAGGCTAGCAGTTGACTTCTCAACAGAAACACTACAAGCCAGAAAAGAATGGCAAGAAAAAATTCAAGTAATGAAAAAAAAAAGGCCTGCCACCAATACTACACTGCCCAGCAAGGCTCTCAATTAAAATGGAAGGTAAGGGGAGGAGAGAAGATGGCGGTGGAGTAGGACAAAGAATTTCGCTTTCCCCCACACCCCGGAGAAAAACTGGGCTGATCTGCGGAGGAGCACAGCAGATAGCCAGCAGGGACCCAGCATATAGGAAGGTAGGACTCCAGAAATTGTAATGGACACTGAACGATCAGACGGTGAGGAGAGGAGACGACTGTAGGTCAACAAGGTCCGAGGGAAAAGTGCAGAGGCTGCAGAACCTCCACCAGGCTGCTCCAAGGCCTGGGCAGTCCGCCTTGGTCTCTGGTTGCTGAGGGCTGGCAGCAAGGACCTTGGAAGAGAGCCAGTCACCAGCTCCCTCCCTACCTGGCTGGGTGCAGACTGAAAAACGTGAGGAGAGATCGGTTTGCTTGGAGTGTCAGAGAGAGGAGTGGGCATTAGAAAGCACACCAGAGTGCTCTGATCACCCCTGGAATCAGTTGGTGGTCACCAGGGGGGAATTGAGAGTCGCCCGTGCATTCTACCATAGCACTGGGAAAAATTCATGCCCAAGCCTGCGAGACCAGGGAAGCCTGGACAGGAGCTAGTGCACGCCCACACCCTAGGCCAGGACTGTGAATACTAGGGAAAATCTGCTCTCAGAGGGGCACTGGGGAGAGGCACCAGTCTGGATCTTGGGAGGGAACTGGTGAGACCAGCTTAGTTCACTGAGAAGGGAGGAAGGCCACACTAATTGCCTCTCAGACTGCTGCAGCTAGTGTGAGCAGAAGAAAAGGTTTGACCAGCTGGAAACCAACAAGAGGTTTTTGTTTATTTATTTATTTTTTACTAATCTTTTATTGCTTTAACTTTTTAAAACTTTATTATTGTTTTATCTCTCAATACTTTTACCCTCTTTCTTCTTCTTTCTTGTTTTATTCCTTCTTCCTTTCTTTCCAAACCTACCAATTTTTCTTCCCATCTGCTGCCTTTTCTTTTTTATTTTTGCACCCCTCCCCCACAAGTGAGACAAAAGACATGGAAGGGCGAAAAGACCAGAGTTAGACTCAAAGACCGGGCATCCCAACAATAGAGACAGAGAGACAAAATTCACTTTGCTATAACAGAAAAACAAGTTACTGCATATTTGAATTTTTGTCATTATTTTGTCATTATTTTTACATCTTTATTTTAATACTATCTCTGTATTCCTCCTCTTTCTGTATAGTCTTCTTTACCTTGGCTGGATACATTGTATCACTTGACAGGTTTCCCCTGTCCCCTCAATCATAGTGTATTGCTAATTTACTGTCCTTTACTTCCCCTTGCCCAGTTAGCACACTATTGAAGGTCCAATACTCCCTAACCTTGGTATATCACAGATTCTGTCATACTATTGTTGCTCTAATATTATTGTAAATAATAGTTGTTACATACTATTGTAAATACTACACAACACCCCCCCCCCCGCCCAGGTCTTAGCCCACTTCATTTTTGCCTTAAATAAAACACTGTAGTGGTTAATTCTATTCTCTCTCACACTACACCTGTTTACCATTCTTTACTCTCACTTTACCTCAGAATCTGACCTCCCTCAACCTCACTCTTTTCTAGATCCAAATCACAAACCTTCCATCCCCAACAAGAGCCTTATCTTTCTTCCATCCTTCTAAAAGGGGGCTAGTTGTGTTGAAGATTATGGTTATCGCTGTACATAGTCAGGGGATCAGCTATCTCTTCTCTACCAGCTGCTACTGTAAATATCACAAAATACTCTCCTGCTGTCATAAACCAGTTTACTTTCCCCTCCAACTGATCACACACACAAAAAAAGAGTAGGTGGAAACAACGAACACGAGGATACACAAAGGAAGAGGAAACCCAACAACAAAGAAACCACCAACAGATAACAACAGAGGAAGGTGAAGGAGGGAGTAGAAACCACATAAACCTCAATCCAAGACCTATCTGGAAATACAAATAAGCAGCCTAGAAACTACCCAGGGCAAACAACTGAACAAGAGCAAAAGAGAACCCTCAAAACCCTGTACATGCAGAAGAAGTAGCTTCAATGCAACCAGCCCTCACCAGCACAGCAAATTTAAATGGGTAGTGGACAGAGGGACCATCAGTTAATCAGCTTGTAGGAAGGACCCACAAAAAACCCCAGAAACAACAAAAACTCCCAAACAAACTCAGAGCCAATGTAAAGGACAGCCCAAGACCAGAGAGCTTGGGAAATCAAGGAGACTGTATCACAGAAGTTCACATCATAAATCCAGAAAGCCAGAACAAATCAACTTAAGAAGCTGACGCTAACAAGAAGAGTCTCACAAACAATGGGAAGACAAAGAAACAACCACCCCAATGAAAAGAAAGGAGGAAACCTCAGAAAGAATGCTACATGAAATAGAGGCAAGTCAGCTACCAGATATTGAATTAAAAGCACTGGCTATCAGGAAGTTCAAAGAGCTCACAATGAGCTACCAGGAACTACAGGGGAGCTGCAATGAACTCAGTGCAAACTATATCAACATGAAAAAGGAAATAGAAACTAACAGCAAGGGCCAAGAGGAAATGAAGAATACAATTTTGGAGCTGAAGAACACAGTGGAAGGAATCAAAAGCAGGATTGATGAAGAAGAGATCAGATCAGCGAGTTGGAGGACAAAGTACAAAAAAAACCCAGAAAGAGCAAGAAAAGAAAAAGACACTCAGAAAGAATGAAGGGGGATTAAGAGAACTGCAAGACAATATAAAATGTAATAATATCCATATAATAGATATACCAGAAGGAGGAGAAGAAGAGCAAGGAATAGAAAATTTATTTGAAAGAGTAATAATGAAAATTTTCCCTAATTTGATGAGATAAAAAGTGACACAAATCCAGGAATTACAGAGTCCCAATCAAGAGGAATCTAAAGAGGACCGATTCAAGACACATGATCATTAAAATGGCAAAATTCCAAGACAAAGAGAGAATCTTAAAGGCACCAAGGGAGAAAAAGGAAGTAACATACAAGGGAGCCTCAGTAAGGTTACTTACTGATTTCTCGATGGAAACTCTCCAAGCAAGAAGAGAATGGCAAAAAATATTCCAAGTAATGAGAACCAGAGGCCTTCAATGAAGGGTACTTACCAAGCAAGGCTCTCAATCAAGACAGAAGGCCAAATAAAGAGCTTCCAAAACAAAAGAACTCTAAAAGAATAGACCTCCACCAAACCAGCTCTGCAAAAAATACTAGAAGGTCTGCTTTAAGAAAAGGAAGAAAAAGAGAGAGACAATGAGAAGCACAGGTATAAAAATGGCAATGAATATGTGCCTATCAATAATAATCTTAAATGTAAGTGGATTAAATACTACAACCAAAAGACATAAAATAGTTAAATGGATAAGAAAGCATGGCCCACACATTTGCTGCCTGCAAGAGACCCACCTCAGGACAAAAGACCTACACAGACTAAAAGTGAGGAGCTGGAAACAAATTTTCCAAGCAAACTGACAGAAAAAAAAGTCGGGATAGCAATGCTCATATCAGACAAAATAGACTTCAAAAAAAGGGCCATAAAGAGAGACCCATAAGGAGACTTCATAATACTCAAGGGAATAATCCACCAATAAGACATAACCATTATAAATATATATGCACCCAACATAGGAGCACCCAAATATATAAAGAAAGCCTTAGAGGACTTCAAGAAAGATATTGACAGCAACACTATTACAATAGGAGATTTTTACACCCCACTGTCACAAATGGACAGATCTTCCAAACAAAATATCAACAAAGATATTGTGGAATGAAACAACATCCTAGATGAAATGGACTTAACTGATATATATATAGAGAGCCCCTCATCCCAAAGAAGCTAAATACAAACTCTTTTCAAATGCACATGGAACATTTTCAAAGAAACATCACATGATAAGTCACAAAACAAGCCTCAACAAATTTAAGAAAATTGAAATTATCCCAAGCATTTTCTCCTATCACAAGGGACTGAAATTGAAAACCAAACCCAAGAGAAAAGACGCAAAACATTCAAAATCATGGAGATTGTATAATGCTATTAAACAATTAATTGGTCAAGAATGAAATTAGGGAAAAAATTAAAAAGTTTCTGGAAAGAAATGACAACGAACTCATGACAACCCAAAACTTATGGGACACTTCCCTCTTCCAGAGAGGGAAGTTCATAGCAATACAGGCCTACCTAAAAAAGGTAGAAATATTTCAAACAAACAACCTAACCTTTTGCCTACAAGAACTTGAGGAACAACAACAAAGACAGCCCATAGCAAGTGCAAGGAAGGAAATAACCAAGATCAGAGCAGAATTAAATGACATAGAGACTGAAAGCACAATTCTAAAAATCAATGAATTCACGAGGTGCTTTTTTGAAAAGATAAACAAACTAGACAAGCCTTTAAGCAGGCTCATCAAGAAAAAAAGAGAGAGAACCTAAATAAACACAATCAGAAATGAGAGATGAGAGATTACAACTGACCCCACAGAAATACGAAGGATTGTAAGAAATTTTTATGAAGAACTGTATGCCAAGAAATTTGAAAACTTAGGTGAAATGGACAAATTTCTAGAAAAATATAATCTTCCAAAACTCAATGAAGAAGAAGCAGAAGCCTGAATAGACCAATAACAGCAAATGAAATTGAAGCAGTAATCAAAAATCTCCCAAAGCACAAAAGCCCTGGACCAGATGGTTCCACAGGAGAATTCTACAAAGCATTTAAGGAAGAGCTAACCCCTATTCTTCACAGGCTATTCCAAAAAATCCAAAATGATGGAAGACTCCAAAAATCTTTTTATGAAGCCAGCATCATCCTAATTCCAAAACTAGATAAAGACACAACAAAGAAAGAAAACTTCAGGCCAATATTGCCGATGAACATAGACTCCAAAATTCTCAACAAAATATTAGCAAACCGCATCCAACAATACATTAAAAAGATCATTCACCATGACCAAGTAGGATTCATCCCAGGGATGCAAGGATGGTTCACTATTCGCAAATCAGTAAATGTAATATATCATATAAACAAAAGGAAAGGCAAGAAACACATGATCATATCAATAAATGCAGAAAAAACTTTTGATAAGGTACAACACCCATTTATGATAAAAACACTGAGCAAAGTGGACATAGAGGGAGCATTACTCAATATAACAAAGGCCATATATGAGAGACTTACAGCCAACATCATACTCAATGGGCAAAAACTAAAAGCTTTTCCACTAAGATCAGGAACAAGACAAGGTTGTCCACTTTTACCACTTCTATTCCATATAGTATTGGAAGTTTTACCACAGCAATCAGACAAGAAAATGAAATAAAAGACATCCAAATTGGAAAGGAGGAAACGAAACTGGCATTGTTTGCAGATGACATGATAGTGTACATGGAAAATCCTATAGACTCTACCCCAAAACTGCTCGAACTAATAAATGAATTTGGCAAAACAGCAGAATACAAAGTCAATATTCAGAAATCAAAGGCATTTTTATATACCAACAATGAAACAGCTGAAGCAGAAATTGAGAAAAAATATCATTGGATATAGCAAAAAAGAAAAATAAAATACCTAGGAATAAACTTAACCAAGGACATAAAAGACCTGTATGCAGAAAAGTACACAACACTGAAGAAAGAAATCAAGGAAGACACAAACAATTGGAAACATATACCATGTTCATGGATTGGAAGAATTAACATCATCAAAATGTCCATACTACCCAAAGCAATTTACAAATTCACTGCAATACCTATTAAGGTACCAATGACATACTTCACAAACATAAAACAAAGACATCAAAAACGTACATGGAACCATAAAGGACCCCACATAGCAGCTGCAATTTTGAGAAAGAAGAACAAACTAGGAGGGATCACAATACCTGATATCAAACTGAATTACAAGGCCACTGTAATCAAAACATCCTGGCACTGGCATAAAAACAGGCACATAGACCAATGAAACAGAACAGAAATGCCATAAATAAACTCAAATCTCTACAGTCAATGAATATTCCACAAAGGGGGCAGCAACATAAAATGGAGTAATAATAGACTCTTCAATAAATGGTGTTGGGAGAACTGGATAGCTACATGCAAAAGAATGAAACTCTAGCACCATCTTACACCATACACCAAAATAAATTCAAGGTGGATAAAAGACTGAAATATAAGCTGTGACACCGTTAAAATCCTGGAGGAGAACATTGGCAAGAAAATCTCAGATATTTCACGCAGCAACTTTTTACTGATATGTCTCCTAGAACAAGGGACATAAAGGAAAGAATAATCAAATCAGATCTCATCAAAATTAAGAGCTTTTGCACGACTAAAGATAACAGTATTAAAATAAAAAGGCAATCGACCTTATGGGTAAACATATTTGCCAATGATACCTCAGACAAGGGTTTAATCTCCAAAATATACAAAGAACTTGCACAACTCCATTACAAGAAGACAAGCAACCCAATGAAAAAGTGGGCAAAAGACTTGAACAGACATTTTTCTGGGGAGGACATGCAGAGAGGATCCAGACACACATGAAAAGATACTCAATATCGCTAGCTGTCAGAGAGATGCAAATGAAAATCACAATGAGATACCATTTTACACCGGTGAGAATGGACATCATAAACCAAGCTACAAACAAAAAAAATTTGGGGAGGATGTGGAGAAGAGGGGACCCTAACCCATTGTTGGTGGGATTGCAGACTGGTACAGCCACTATGGAAAACAGTATGGAATTTTCTCAGAAAACTAAAAATGTACCTGCCGTTTAACCCAGCAATTTCACTGCTAGTATTATATCCTAAGAACCCTAAAACACCAATACAAAAGAACCTCTGCACCCCAATGTTCATAGCAGCACAATTTACAGTATCCAAAAGCTGGAAGAAACCTAGGTGCCCGTCAGTAAATGAATGGATCGCAAAACTATGGTACATATACACAATGGAATTCTATGCAGCAGAAAGAAAGAAGGAGCTTTTACCTTTTGCAACAGCATGGATGGAACTGGAAAGCATTATGGTGAGTGAAATAAACCAGGTGTTGAAGGACAAATACCATATGATCTCACCTTTAACAGGAAGCTAGTAACAAAAGAAACAAGCAAGCAAAATAAAGACAAAGACATTGAAATAGAGAACAGGAGGACAGTGACTAGAGGGAAGAGGGGAGATTATTTCAGGGGCAAAATTGGAAGGATTTACAGGAACAAATTTAAAGGACACATGAACAGCAACTAAGGGGGGGGCGAGAAATGGGAGGGAGGTGAGGAGCACTGGGAGGGTGGGCTCGGATGGGAGTAAAAGACAGAAAACTGTACTTGAACAATAATGATATAGAAAAAAACTATTTGAAAAAACCCCAAAACTTTTAAAAATGAATGGAAAAGTAAGATACAAGTATACGTTGTAAAAAAATAAGGAAGGTGTAATAAACAATTTCCTAGACGAAAGAAGGATGAAAGAATTTACTCCACCAAACTAGCCCTACAAGAGATCTTAAAAGAACTGCTTAAAAAGAGGAAGAAAAACAGTAAAAAGGAGAGTGGAACACAGGTTCTAAAATATAAAATTGCAACACATAAATATCTATCAATAACAACCTTAAATATTAATGGATTAAATGCTCCAATCAAAAGACATAGGATACCTGATGGATAAGAAACTTGATCTATACATAAACTGCCTACAAAGGACCTACCTCAGAAGAAAAGATCTACACAGACTGATAGTGAAAGGTTGTCAAAAAATATTCCAAGCACATGCATAGAAATAAAAAGCTGGGGTAGCAATATTTATATAAAAATAAATAAATAAATAATCTTCAAATCATTGACAATAAAAAGGGACACAGTATTACTTCATAATACTCAAGAGAAAAATCTTGGAAAAGAAACAAGCAAACAAAATATAACCAGACACAGTGAAATTAAGAACAAACTCACAGTAACCAGACATGACATTGGTGGAAATAAAGCAGGGTGGAGGGGAGGAATTTTCAGAAACATGTATAAAGGACACATGGAAAACACTAAAGGGGGTTGGGATCAAGGGTGGGAGGTGGGGATGATGGGTTGGGCGGAGTGGTAGAGGGAAAATGGAGACAACTGTACTTGAACAACAATTAAAAAAATAAAAATAGAAATAAACATAAATAAAAACAAAGGCAAAACAGACAATGCCCCTCAAAAAGAAAAGAAAAATCCATAAAAATACACAAACATGGTAAACATATATGCACCCAACCTAGGAGCACCCAAATATATAAGGAAAATCTTGGAGGACTTCAAGAAATATATAAACAGTAATACACTTATACTAGGGGACTTTAACACCACTTCACAATGGATAGATCTTCCAAACAAAATATCAACAAGGATATTGTGGTATTAAACAATGCCCTAGATCAAATACACTTAAATTATATACATAGAGTCTGTCATCCCAAATAAGCAAAATACACATTCTTTTCAAATGCACATGGTACTTTTTCAAAGATAGACCACATAACAGGACACAAAATAAACCTCAACAAATTAAAAAAAAATAAAATCACATCAAACATCTTGGACCATAAGGACATGAAACTAAAAAGCAGCCTCAAGGAAAAATTCTCAAAATCATTTAATTCAAGGAGATTGAATAGCTTCCTATTAAAGATGAATGGGTCAAGTATGAGATCAAGGAAGAAATCAAACAGTTTCTGGAAACAAATGAAAATGAACACCATAAGTTTTGTGTCCCAAAACTTATGGGACACAGCAAAGGCAGTCTAGAAAGTGAAGTTCATAGCTATATAGAACTACCTAAGAAATATAGAAACATTTCAAATAAGCAACCTAATCCTATATCTACAAGAACAGGAGGAGCGACATCAAACAAATCCCAGAGTGAGCACAGGGAAGGAGATAACAAAGATCAGAAGAGAACTAACTGACATAGAGACTAGAAGAACAATTAAAAGCATCAAAAAAAAAAATACAGGAACTGGTTCTTTGAAAAGATAAACAAAATCAACAAGCCATTCAACAGACTCATCTAGAAAAAAATAGAGAGGACCCAAATAAATACAAAATGAAAAAAGAGAGATTACAATGGGCACCACAGAAATGCAAAAGATTGTAATAAATTATTACGAGGAACTAAATGTCAAGAAATTTGAAATCTGGGTGAAATGAACAAATTTCTAGAAAAGTAAAATCTTCCAAAACCAAAACAAGAAGAAGAAAAGCTGAATAGACTGGCAAGAGTGAAATTGAAACAGTAATCAGAAACGTCCAGTACACAATCCTGGTCCAGAAAGTTTCAAAGGAGAATTTTATAAAATATTCAAGGAACAGCTAACCTCTATTATTCCTGGAATATTCCAAAAAACCAAGAAAAGAGAAGACTCCCAAACTTACTTTTTTGGCCAGCATCATCCTAATCCAAAAACCAGATAAAGATACAACAAAGAAAGAAAACTACAGGCCAATATTGAAAAACTACAGGCTGATGAATATAAATTCTAAAATACTCAACAAAATATTGGCCAGCGGGATCCAACAACACATTAAAAAGATCATACACCATTATCAAGTGGGATTCATCCCAGAGATGCAAGGATGGTATAATATTTGCAAATCAATACACATAATACATAAAATAAACAAAAAGACAAAAATCACATGATCATATAAACAGATGCTGAAAATGCATTTGATGAGGTACAACACCCACTTATTATAAAACCACTCAGTAAAGTGGGAGTAGAGGGAGCATACCTCAACATGATAAAGGCCATATATGAGAAACATACAGTCAACATTATACTCAATGGGCAAATACTAAAAATTCTCTCACTAAGATCAGGAATAAGACAAGGGTGTCCACTTCCACCATTTCTTTTCAACATAGTATTGGAAGTTATAGCCACAGTGATAAGATAAAAAAAGGAATTAAAAGGAACAAAATGGGAAAGGAGGAAGCAAGACTGTCATTGTCTGCAGATGACATGATATTGTACATAGAAACCCTATACTCCACCAAAATCTACTTGACCTAAGAAGTGACTTTAGCCAAAAGCATGGGATACAAAGGCATTATTCATTCTATGCCGCAGAAAGGAAGAAGGAACTACTACCCTTTGCAACATCATGGATGGAACTGGAAAGCATTATGCTGAGCGAAATAAGCCAGGCGGTGAAAGACAAATATCATATGATCTCACCGTTAACAGGAATCTAAACAAACCAAACAAGCAAGCAAAATACGACCAATGACACTCAAATATGGAACAGGCTGACAGGGTCCAGAGGGGAGAGGGGAGAGAATCATAGGGGAAAAGGGGATGGACTCACATGAACAAGTATAAAGGACACATGGACAATAACTAAGGGTGGGGGGTGGAAAGGGGAGGGATGTGGGGAGCATGGGGCGGGGGGCAGGCAGGGTTGGGAATATAAGACAGAAAGCTGTACTTGAACAAGAATTAAATAAAAATTATATTAAAAAAACAAAGGCAATATTCAGAAATTGAAGGCATTTTTGTACATCAGCAAGGAAATATCAGAAACGGAAATCAGGAAAAATTTTATTTACTGTAGCAACAATAAAAATGAAGTACCTAGAAATATACCTAACCCAGGAAGTAAAAGATCTGTACTCAGAAAACTACACAACACTGAAGAAAGAAATTAAGGAAGGCACAAGCAAATAGAAACATATATTGTGTTCATGGTTTGGAAGAATTAGCATCATCAAAATGTCCACACTACCCAAAATAATTTACAGATTCAATGCAATACCTATTAAAGTACCAATGGCATATTTCACAGACATAGAACAAACACTCCAAAAATATTTATAGAACTATAAATGACCCTGAAAAAACAGAGCAATTTTGAGAAACAAGTAAAAAGTAGGAGGGATCACAATATCTGATATAAAAACAAATTACAAGGTCATGGTAGTCACAACAGTCTGGTACTAACATAAGAACAGACACATAGATCAATGGAGAAAAATAGGGAGCCCCCAAATAAACCCAAGTCTCTATAGTTAATTATTTGACAAAGGGATCAGAAGCATAAAATGTACTATAAGCATCCTCTTCAACAAATATTATTGAGAGATCTGGACAGCTACATGCAAAAAAATGAAACTCAACCACCAACTTACACCATACACACACACACACAAAAGCAGAAGATGGAAAAAATTAAAGGATAAGTCATGACAACATAAAAGTCCTAGATGGGAATAAAGACAGGAAAATCTCACATATTTTACAGAGCAATATTTTCAATAATATCTCACCTAGAGCAAATGACATAAAGGAAAGAAAAAACAAATGGGACTTTATCAAAATAAGAATCTTTTGCACAGCTACAAAAAAACATCAGCACAATGAAAAGTGAACCAACTCTATGGGAAAATATATTTGCAAATGATACCTCAGACAAGGGTTTGACTACCAAAATATATAAAGAACTCACACGACTCCACTCCAGGAAGACAAACAACCCGATTTAAAAAATGGACAAAGAACTTGAACAGACAAGACACTTCTCCACGAAGCCCATACAGAGGGCCTAGAGAGAGGTGAAAAAATGCTTAGCATCACTAGCCATCAGAGTGATGAAAATTAAAACCACAGTGAGATACCACTTCACACTGGTCAGAATAGCCATAATAAACAAATCAACAGCCCTGGCTGGCGTATTTCAGTGGATCGAGCGCGGGCCTGCGAACCACATGATCACGGTTTGATTCCCAGTCAGGGCACATGCCTGGGTTGCAGGCCAGTTCCCAGCAGGGGGCTCATGAGAGGCAACCATACATTGATATTTCTCTCTTTCTCTTCCTCATATGAATAACTAAAACTTAAAAAAAAACAAAAACAAATCAACAAACAAGTGCTGGTGAGGTTGTGAAGAAAATGGAACCCTAGTACTCTCTTCAGGAATGCAGACTAGTGTAACCACTCTGGAAAATAGTATGGAATTTCCTTAAAATTCCATAGGTGGAACAGCTCTTTCACCTAGCAATTCCACTGCAGGGATTATATCCCAAGATTCATGAATCACAAATTCAGAATTATCTGGGCACCTCAAGTTTCATAGTAGCATTATTTCCAATAGCCAATTGCTGAAACAGCATAAGTGCCCATCATAAATGAGTGCATTAAAAGACTGTGGTACATTTACACAATGGAATACTATGCAGCAGAAAGAAAGAAGAAACTCCTGCACTTCGTGATAGCATGGATGCACTTTGAGAGTATTATGCTAAGTGATATAAGCCAGGTAGTGAAAGACAAATTCCATATGATCGTTCAATTTGAGAGTGTTATGCTAAGTGATATAAGCCAGGTAGTAAAAGACAAATTCCATATGTGGAACCTAATCAACAAAATTTTAAAAAGGGAGAAAAATAAAACCAAAGGCATAGAAAATAAGAACAAAATGCCAGTGGCCAGAGGGTAGGGGGTGGAAGATAATGGCAGAAAAAAAGACAAGGTGGAATCAAGGAACATGCATAAAGGACCCCTGGAAAAAGACATTGGTGGGGTATTGTATGTGTGATCTGGGTATGGCAGGGGAGAGTAATGGGGAAAAATGTGGACAACTGTAATTGAACAACAATAAAAAATAATGAGAAAATCTTTGTTAACCTAGTGAAGGGAATAGAACTACATATCTAGGAAGCATATACAATTCCACAAAAGGGGAATCAAATGAACCTACAAGACACATCATATGTAAATTGACAAAAGTTAAAGACAAAGAGAATGAACCTCTGCACATGTTATTCATAGATTAGCCTCCTACAAAGGGACTCTATGGCCTAGCATCCCCATTCCTACCACAAGTGATCATGTGCCAAGTCCTATAAAGGGTCACTACCAAGGTTTCCTTCAGTCCACAAGCTAGATATGGCAGCCATCCCCTCCAGGAGCTCGGATGTGGCTACCCACAGCTACTATTGGCACCACCTGGGCTACACTTCCAGTAACAGCTCCTGTGGAAATACTAAGTAGCATGGGGAAGCCACCTTCCACCACCTTGGTCTCCCCAAGGTTGAACCAAGTCACTGGTGGCTGAGCTTCTTTTTGGGGGAAGTTCACTCTCCTGTTCATGGCCACAGGGTTGGAAAGCCCAGGATTGTAGCAACATATTCAGCTGTGATCTGGCTTGGGAAGCCACAGGGAAGCCATCTGGTAGCCAGCTCAGCAAAGTCAATGCCAGGCCACCATCCTGAATGACCACCACATCAGCTATCAAACTCCCAAGTGTGCTAGGCTCTTTTGAGACCCTCTATTCCTCTTCTACCCCATCTCCCCCTGCTTACTTCACCTAGTAGATCAGGCTGACTGCCACAAGCAGAAGCAGTTGGGTTCTTTTATAGCAAAACAACAAAACACCAAAAAGGAAGTTGAGAAAATCCACTCTTTACTACACAAGGCACATGTGAGCCTTCCTAACACCCAATAACCATGTGCCTTGCACCAAGTGGAAAATAAACAAGCACCTTGCAAATAAATAAAGAAAGAAATTTAAAAAATAATATTAAAAGCAGCAAGACAAAAGCAATCAGTTACCTATAAGGGAACTGCCATAAGGCTATCAACTGAATTCTCAACAGAAGCTTTTGAAGACCAGAAGAGACTGGCAAAAAATATTCAAATTCTTGAAAAGCAAGGACTTACAATCAAACCTATTACACAGCAAAGCTATTATTTAGAATTAAAGAACATATAAAGAGCTTCCCAGACAAGAAAAAGCTAAAGAAGCTCACTACCACCAAACCAATATTACCTGAAATGTTAAGGTTTCTTTAAAAGGGAGGAAAAATCAACAATAGCAACAATAAAATGTCAATAAATTTATATCTATCCATAACTGAGTCAAAAACAGAATAAGCATACAAGCAGAAAAGAAAAAGATTCACAGATACAGAGAACATTTTGACAGTTGCCAAATACAAGGGGGATGAAGATACAGATGGAAAAGATCAAGGAATTAAGAAGTACAAATTGGTCAGTGTGGTTTGGTTGAGTGTCAGCCCAAGAATAGAAAGATCACTGATTTGATTCCTGGTCAGAGCACATGCCTAGGTTGTGGACTCAGTCCCTTGTCAGGGTACTGTGGGAGGCAACCAACCAATGTTTCTCTCTTCCTCTCTTTCTGCCTCCCTTCCCATCTCTCTAAAAATAAATAAATATTTATAAAAAAGAAATACAAATTGGTAGTTACAGGACAGTCATGGGGATGTAAAGTACAGCATAGGAAATAATCTAAGAGCCCACAAGTAAATGACTGGATCAAAAATAATTATGGTACATTTATACAGTGGAATACTACACAGCAGAAAGAAAGAAAGAGCTCCTACCATTTGTGACAGCATGGATGGAAATGGAGAGCATTATGCTAAGTGAAGTAAGCTAGGTGGTAAAAGACAAATACCATATAATCTCACCTATAAGTGGAACCTAATCACAAAAACAAACAAGCAAGCAAAATATAACTAGAAACATTGAAATAAAGAACAAACAGACAGTAACCAGAGGGGATGGGGGAGAGGATAATGGAGGAAAAATGGGGAAGGGTCATCAAGGAACATGTATAAAGAACCAATGGGCAAAGCCAAAGGGGGGTAATATCGAGGTGAGAGGTGGGGGTGTGTGGGGTAGGGCAAAGTAGTATCAGAAGAATGGAGACAACTATATTTGAACAATAAAAAATAATATTCTAATAATATTAGAATAATAACCCAATATTCTAATAACATGTATGATGTCAAGTGGGTATGAGATTTATCAGAATGGTCATTTAGTAAGTTATATAATGTCTAATCACTAGGGTGTAACCCTACAACGAATATAATATTGCATTTCAACTATAATTAAAATAAAAATGTATATTTTTATTGTATTTTTTACTTATTATTTTATTTTAACTATTTTAAAAATAGTTATGTGCCTGGGTGTCATTACTCATTATGACCTACACAGTTAAAAAAATATGATTGAATCACTTGGTGATGTAACTTTCCACAGAATCCACTTTTTGGTTCACAAAAACTGGCTGCCACCCTGGCTGGTGTAGTTCAGTGGATTGAGTGTGGGCTGTGAACCAAAAGGTCCCAGTCAGGGAACATGCCTGGGTTATGGGCCAGGTCCCCAGTGGGGGCCACATGAAAGACAACTACACGTTAATGTTTCTGGCTCTCTTTCTCCCTCCCTTCTCCTCTGTCTAAAAATAAAAATAAATAACAACTTAAACAACAACAACAACAAAAACCCTGACTGCCAAGCCAGCCAGAATGCTCTTGTCAGCAAATCACATGGTATGAGAGTCAATGACACCCAAGTTCCCTTAGAAGCACCCTAGAAGTAAAGGTACCTGAGATAAATGAGCACTTTTAGTGACTCATGCCACTCCCCCATAGATGGGGCCCCAGATCCTTCCAAAGGAGTGGAAAAATCCAGGATTAGTCAAGAATAGTTGATGGCCAACAAGAAATTATGTACTAATATGCTTTCTTTTTTCCTAGAACAGAGCCACAGACCAGTCCACGTGAGATTGTTTTTATTGTTAAATATTTTGTGGGTCTCATAATTTCAGGTAGGGACTGTGGACCAGTATTACTTTGCATATGGCATTTTTATTTGTACATATTTCTTATTAATAATAAACTTCAAAATTAATATTTTAAAAAAATTGCATGAAAACCCCCAAAAGTTTGTAATTCTAGTGTTTTTCATTCTTCACACCTTATAACATTGGTTCTCTAACATTGGTTCTCTAACTAGATGTTAATTTTCCCTTCTTTCCAGCCCTTTCTTGCTTATAAGGTTTTCTTTGAGAAATAAGCTGATAGTCTTATGGGAAATCCTTTGTAAGTAATCCTCTCCTTTCCTCTTGCTGCTTTTAAGATTCTCTCCTTATCTTTAATCTTGGGTGACTTAATTTTTATGTGCCTTGATGTATTCCTCCGTGGGTTCAATTTCTTTGGGACTCTGAGCTCCTGGACTTCCTGGAAGTCTATTTCCTTTGCCAGATTGGAGAGGTTTTTCTTCATTATTTGTCCAAATATGTTTTCAATATCTTGTTCTTTCTCTTCTCCTTCTGGTACTCCTATGACTTGGATATTGGAGTGTTTGAAGTTGTCCAAGAGGTTCCTCGGCCTCTCCTCATTTTTTTGGAATTCTTGTTTTTTAATTGTTCTGGTTGGATGTTTATTTCTTTTTGTATCAAATTGTTGATTTCACTACTGATTTTCTTCCCTTCACTGTTGGTTCCCTGTATATTTTCCTTTATTTCACTGTGTATAACCTTCATTTTTCCCTTCATTTTGTGACCAAAGTCACTCATTTCTGTGAGCATCCTGATTACCAGTGTTTTGAACTCTGCATCTGATAGGTTGGCTCTCTTTATTACTTAGTTCTGTTTTCAGAGCTTTGATCTATTCTTTCATTTGGGCCATATTTTTTTTTTGTTTTGGTGTGCCTGTTATGTTGTAAGTGGGGGGAGCTGTAGGTATTGGCCAGGGTGAGGCAAACCAGTCCATTGTTTTGTGACACTGTCTGTGGGGGAGGGGTCAGAGAAGGAACAATGCCATTTCCTGGACTCTTGCCCCATATTCACTCACTTTCCTCGATTCTCACAAGTGATTGTGACCTTTCAGGTGATGATTCCCATGTCAGTGGGTTTGTGTACCTTCTAGGATTCTATAGTTCTCACCAACACACTCTCCTATGAGACTGGGAATTTCTTCTGCTTTTGCAAACCCCATAGGATTTACAGCCAGAGGTTTTGGGTCTTTAGCTTCCTGGTCAACCATTCCCTGACTCTCCTGTGGTCCTCTGCCTGGCTGGGCATCCTCTCTGCCCAGCTGCCTGAATCAGGGAATGAGTCAGGTACTCCTCAACCAAAATTAAGCCTGACATCCTACATGTCAGGATGAAAGTTTCTTTAACTCCTTGGCTCCTTGGTTGTTGGAGTTCCATGCAGTTTGATATTCTGGAAGTTCTGGTTTTACTTTATTTTTTTGAAATTGGTTGTTATCCTTCTTTTGATTATGTGAGGAAGTGAAATGTATATAAGTACTTTTCCATGTTGGCCAGAGCTCCTTCTTTACCCTTGTTTATTCATTCCTCTTTTGTCATTTTCTAATGGCAAACACAGGGGCATGTGTTAACATTATTTCTCAGTGCATTCTCATTCTTAGTCCTTGGGGGCTCTTTTCTTGTTTTATTTTAATTATTTTTCCCTATTTTCCCATAATTTCCCCCTATGAACTGACTAGATATGTTTGATGTACTATATAGTTTGGAAAACAATGTTATAGGGTGGTAAGAAGGAAATAGAATGTAATAATAAATTTTCTTAATCCAGAAGTTTAAGAATATTAATTTTGCACCTCATTATTGAGAAGAATTATGTCCTTCCTATATCACCACTTTAGTGGTCTGCATGTATTCTTGTGAACCCTACTGTGCTTTTAGCCTGTGTGTGATCCTCTCTGGAATGAAAATCCTGGTGTGCTTAAGAAGTTCCCTATGGGAGTTTCTTCAGATATATCGTGGGGAGTGGGGTTTCTGTAGTCTGGGGATTACAAAAGCACCATATTCACTTTTTAATGTGTGTGGAAGCCCATGTTTTACCATGACATTTGTTGCAAAACTATGAAAGTGGCCACTGAACAAGATTTTTAAAGCATAGGCTCTGAGCACATTTAAAATTTTAGACCATAAACATTAGAGAAATGATAAAAGTTTAGCTTTTGAACAGAGTGATCATCTAGAACAATGCCCTCATTTTTCAAGGAAAAAGGATCAAGACTGAAAGTGGTTATGACCTGACTAAGGCTTTGTGGAGAAAGAGAACTTCCTTGGCAGTCTAATGTTATATTTGGGGTAAGGCAATACTGGGTTTGAATGCCAGCTCTGCTGTGTGTTTCTGGGCAAATCATGTCCCCCCTAGGTCATAAAGACAGAAACATTCACCCTTTAGAAAAGCAGTGAGGACTGAGTCCAGAACATTTATCTCTCCTTTTAATTTCCAGGCTTGTGCTCCTTCTGCTGTGTGAGGCTGCCCCACTCATTTACAAATAGAATGTGCTCTCAGAGACAGATTCTTTACATTTTTATATTTTATGATTAGTTTCTCTACATTTAGATTCATTAGTAATTTATTAAAAAGAATAATTTTTTACCTGTCAAGGAATTTAGTGGAAATCACCTAAGATATTTGCAAAAAGCTGACATATGGGACCTTAATTGCATACATATAAAGTATCCAAACCTTTTAGAAAGAATGTTGTTATTAATATTTTTATTGTTTTTCTTTTTCAAAAATTTTCTTTGGAAAATTAATTTTATTACTATTAAGATAGGGAATCAGGCTTAACATTTACAAGTGTATCAAATCGCTGGTAAAATGACCACTCTTACAAGATCTGCAGCTACATCTGCCACTTTTGGATAGAGGGACAGAAGGGAACCCAGCAGCTTTTTTTGCATTGACAAAACAAAACAAAAATAATGTACCCCCCGCCCCCCACTTGCCAAACACAGCATAGTTTGTTTTAACCAGTACTGACCACATGGGGGTGCTTTAAGAATTTTCTGCACAGTCTAATAACCTCCTAATATAATATAATATAATAACCTCCTACTCCAAGACTAGGACCAACTTTTGGGCAAAGTAATAGATCCTATTCCAACAGTGCTACCAATTCTGGTTGTTTGAGGTGTCCCTTGTCACTAAAAATACTGACCGTTTAAAGTCATGTAAGAATTATGTAGACATTGCAAGATTCCTCTGTAGAAATGGATTGTTTGTAATAAGTTATTTTTGCAACTGAAGTAATAATTAAATTGGCAAATAGTACCCTGACTACATATGTTCTGTTTTACAGAACCAGGGAATGTAATTTGTCCCCAAGTTTTAAAGGAGAAAAATATCCTGTTTTATAGGGGTTCTCAAGCTCTCTTAAATTTTTTATTTTTAATAATTGTAAGGAAAATTGTACAGTAAACTGGGTATATCATTATTTTTCACATATATGTCATACACAATTATATCAATAACTGGGAAATTTTGTTTTAACCATACTCTCTTCAGTGTTATTTTGAACCAGTCTCAGACAAAATCCTTTCATTTCATCTAAGTACTTCTAAAAGATAAGATAATAACAATACTATTATCCCACTCAAGTAATTAATATTTATTTCATAATATCATCAAATATACAGTGTTCACAGTTTCTTGATATTTTAATCACAAATATATCTAGTGATATATTGATATTAATATTTGTATGTCAATATGTACCTTAAAATTGTATGTTATTGTTTATGGTATTACAGTTGTCCCAAGTTTTCCTCCTTTGACTCCCTCAATTGAGCCACAACCACTCACCCAATGAAAAACAGAACATAACTGCAGGAAAAGAACTAAACAACATGGAAATAAGCAATCTACTAGAAGCTGAATTTTTTAAAAATATTTTATTTATTTATCTTTAGAGGGGAAGGGAAGGAGAGAGGGAGAGAAATATCAATGTATGGTTGCCTCTGTTGAGGACACACAATGTATTGTGTGTCCCCTGCCAGGAAGTGGCCTGCAACCCAGGCATGTGCCCTGACTGGGAATCGAACCACGATCTTCTGGTTCGCAGGCCCATGCTCAATCCACTGAGCTATACCAGCCAGGACTAGAAGCTGAATTTTAAAAGCACTAGTTATAAAGATGCTCAACAAACTTAGTGAGAACCTCAACAACATAAAAAGGATAGAAACAGATGGTACACTAGTTGAGCAAAAAATAATTTATAGGGTATCAGTTGTAGGGAGGATAAAACTGAGAATCAAATTAGTGACTTGAAATATAAGGAAGGAAAAAACAACCAAGTAGAAGAGCAAAAAGAAAAAAAATGACTCCTCCCAAAATGTGTATAAGGTAAGGAGTCTATGAAACAACTTCAAGGCTACCAGCATTCATTCACATAATGAAGATACTGGAAGGAGAAGAGAGAGCAAGAAATTGGAAACCTATTAAAAAAACAGTAACATAAAACTTCCATCACTTGGTGAAGGAAACAAACATACAAGTCAGGAAGCACACAGAGGCACGACATTAAAATGCCAAAGGTTAACTACAAAGACATACTCTTAAATGCAGCAAGAGAAAGAGGGTTATTAAGTAGTTACCTACAAGAGAGTAACATAAGTGCCCATCAGTAAATGAATGAATTAAAAAAAACAACTATGGTACATTTACAGAATGAAATACTACACAGCAGAAAGAAAGAAGTAGCTTCTACCCCTTGTGACCGCGTGGATGGAACTGGAGAGCATTATGCTAAGTGAAATAAGCCAGATGGTGAAAGACAAATACCATATGATCTCACCTTTAAATGAAACCTAATTGAGAAAACAAGTAAGCACGCAAAATATAACCAGAGACATTGAAATCAAGAACAATCTGACAGTAATCAGAGGGAAGGTGGGAGGGGATAATGGGGGGAATGAGAGTAGTGTTTTCAGGACACATGGACAAGACTAAGCCAGGGGTGAAATCAGGGGAGGGAGGTGGGGATGACTGGAGTGTGGGAGGAGTTGTCAGGGGTGAGTCAGCTGTACTTGAACAACAATAAAATAATTTAAAAAAGAGAGAGCTTCCATAAGACTGTCAACTGATTTCTCAAAAAGAAGTTTGCAGGATAGAAGGGACTGAGAAAATATATCCAAAGTGACAAAAAGCAAGAACCTACAGTGAAGATTGGTCTACCCAAAAAAGCTATCATTTAGAATTGAAGAACAGACAAAAAGCTTCCCAGACCAGAAAAAGTTAAAGGAATTAATTACTATCAAACCAGTATTAGCTGAAATGTTAACGGTTCTTCTTTAAGAAGAAGATAAAAACATAAATAATAAAGTGTCAATAAATACATATCAACAATCAATTCTATGAATAAAAAACAAATAAAAGATCAGAGCAGAAACAGAATCATAGGTACAGAAAAATTGTCATGGTTGACAAATGGGAGAAGGGGCAGGGGGATAGGCAAAAATGGTGAAGGGATTAAAATGTACAAATTGGGACTTCCAGCCAAGATGGAGGCATAGGTATATACATACTGCCTACTCGCACAACCAAAAGAAGGACAACAAGTTTAAAAACAAAAAGTAACCAGAAGCACCAGAAAATAAAACTATAAGGTAGTCTGACAACCAAGGAATTAAAGAAGAAACACTCAAAGTAAAGCTAAAGAAGTTCATCACTACCAAGCCATTATTATATGAAATGCTAAAGGGACTTATTTAAGAAAAAGAAGATAAAAAATATGAACATTAAAATGGCAACAAATTCACAACTATCAACAACTTATCTAAAATAGCAAACCAAACAAACAACCAGAATATGAACAGAATCATAGATATGGAGATGACTTGGAGAGTTATCAGCTGGGAGGGAGAAGGGGGAGAATGAGGGAAAGGGAACAGGGATTAAGAAGCATAAATTGGTAGGTACAAAATAGATAGGGGGATGTTAAAAATAGCATAGAAAATGTGAAGCCAAAGAACTTACATGCATGACCCATGGACATGAACTAAGGCAGGGATTGTTGGAGGAAATGGGGGTACTGGGTAGAGGGGGAAAATGGGGACAACTGTAATAGTACAATCAATAAAATATACTTTAAAAAGAAAAACAAATAAAGAAACATTCATTCAGACTGGTAGGAGGGCTGGAGATAGGCAGCCAGGGCAAAGACAACCCTCGGCAACATGATAGCTGGTAGACTGGGCAGTCACACATGTGTGCGAGCACAAACTGGGAGGAACAATTGGGGAGTGAGGTAGAATGTAAAACCCAGGATTCCAGAACAGGGAGATAAAGCCTGAAAACCACTGGCTGTGAAAACCTGTGGGAATTGCGGTGATGGGAGGAAATCTCAGCCTCACAAGAAAGTTTACTGGATGCGGTGATAGGAGGAAATCTCAGCCTCACAAGAAAGTTTACTGGAAAGACTCACAGAATCCCAAAATTCCCTGGAAAGTCCATCCACTTGGGAATCAGTGCCAGAAGCACTCAATCTGTTTGTGGGTAGTGAGGGAAGTGATTGAAAGCCTGCCAAGAGACAAGCAAGAAGCATTGTTCCCTTTCTGAACAATCCCCCATAGAAAGCACCAACTACATGGACATGAGTTGCCCTGCTCTGGCCAATACTTAAGGCTCCACCCATAACAGGTACACCAAGACAAAAAAAATGTGTCCTGAATGAAAGAACAGATCGAACCTCCAAAAATAGAACTAAGTGATGAAGAGATAGATAACCTAACAGATGCAGACCCCAAAACACTGGTAATCAGGATGCTTGCAGAAATGGTTGGTCTGATGGCAAAATAGAGGTAGAAGTGAAGGCTATGACAAGCGAAATAAAGAAATATATACAGTGAACCAACAGTGAGGGGAAAGAAGCTGGGACACAAATCAATGATTTGGAGCAGAAGGAAGAAATAAATCTTCAAACAATAGAATGAAGAAACAAGAATTCAGAAAAAAATGAGGAGAGGCTGAGGAACATCTGGGACAACTTTAAACATCTCAACATCCAAATCACCAGTTGCCAGAAAGAGAAGAGCAAAAGCATAATATTAAAAACTTATTTGAACAAATAATGAAGGAGAACTTCCCTTATCTGGCAAAGGAAATAGACTTCCAGGAAATGCAGGAGCTCAGAGAGTCCCATAGAAGTTGGATGCAAGGCACATAATAATTACACACCAAGATTATATCAGATCAAGGCACAGCATAATCACATTACCCAAGAATAAAGATGAGAAGATAATTTTAAAAATAACAAGATAAGAGGAAACAGTTACCTACAAAGAAGTTTCCATAAGACTGTAAATTGATTTATCAAGAGAAACATTGCAGGTAAGAAAGGACTGGAAGAAAGTATTCAAAGTCATGAATATCAAGGACTTACATCCAAGATTATTCTATCCAGCAAAACTATCATTGAGAATAAAAGGGCAGATACAGTGCCTCCCAGGTAAGGCAAAGTTAAAGAAGCTCATCATCACCAAGACTTTATTATATGAAATGTTAAAAGGACTTATCTAAGAAAAATAATAAGATCAAAACTATGAACAGTAGAATGACAACAAACTCACAACTATCAACAATTGAACCTAAGAATAAAAATGAAAAAAAAAACAAACTAAGCAAACAACTAGAATAGGAACAGAATCATGAAAATGGAGATCATAAGGAGGTTTATCAGCAGGGAGGGGAAGAGGGCTAGAATAGGGGGAAAGGTACAGGAAATAAGAGCCTAAATGGTAGGTGCAAAATAGGGAGAGGTTAAGAACACTATGGGAAATGGAGAAGCCAAAGAACTTACATGTATGACCCATGGATATGAACTGCATTGGGGGAATGCTGGTGGGGGGGGGGTGCCGGGTGCAGGGGAATAAAGGGGATAAAAACTTGGGAGAACTGTAGTAGCATAATCAATAAAATATATTTTTTAAAAAGAAGTACAAATTGGTAGTGACAGAATAGTCATGGGGATCTAAAGTTAAGCATAGGGAATAAAGTATCCAAATAACATACATACATAACACGTGGATATGAACAATGGTGTGGGTATTGCCTGAGGGTGAGTGGGTGAGGCTGGGCAGAGGAGAGCAAAAGGGGAAAACTGTGCAACTGTAATAGCATGAATGAAAAAATATATAATGAAAAAAATCTAAAAAGCAAAATAAGCAGAACAGAAACAGAATCATAGAGAACATTCTGATGGTGAATCTGAGTGATTAAGAAAAACAAATTGGTTGTCCTGGAGATATAAATTAACACATAGGTAATAGAACATATATGCTTGACCCATGGATAAGGACATCAATATATACTTTCTAAAAATAATTTTTTTTATTTAATTCTTGTTCAAGTACAGCTTTCTGTCTTATATTTCCAACCCTGCCCAGACCCCATCCCATGCTCTCCACCTCCCTCCCATTTCCACCCCCACCCTTAGTTATTGTCCATGTGGCCTTTATACTTGTTCATGTGAGTCCATCCCCTTTTCCCCTGTGATTCTCTCCCCACCCCCCTCTGGACCCTGTCAGCCTGTTCCCTATTTCGGTGTCTTTGGTCATATTTTGCTTGCTCGTTTGTTTTGTTTAGATCCCTGTTAATGGTGAGATCATATGGTATTTATCTTTCACTGCCTGGCTTATTTCACTCAGCATAATGCTTTCCAGTTCCATCCATGATGTTGCGAAGGGTAGTAGTTCCTTCTTCCTTTCTGCAGCATAGAATTCCATTGTGTAAATGTACCATAGTTTTTTGATCCAGTCATTGACCGATGGGCATTTAGGTTGCTTCCAACTCTTGGCTATCTTGAATTGTGCTGCTATGAACATCAGGGTGCATAGGTTCTTTTGGATTGGTGTTTCAGGGTTCTTAGGATATACTCCTAGCAGTGGAATTGCTGGGTCAAAAGGCACATCCATTTTTAGTTTTCTTAGAATTTTCCATACTGCTTTCCATAGTGGTTGTACCAGTCTGTAATCCCACCAACAGTGAACTAGAGTCCCCTTTTCCCCACAACCTCTCCAACACTTGTTGTTTGTTTCTTTGTTTATGGTAGCCATTCTGACTGGTGTTAAGTGGTATCTCATTGTGGTTTAAATTTGCATCTCTCTGATAGCTAGTGATATCGAGCATCTTTGCATGTGTCTCTGGATCCTCTGTATGTCCTCCTTGGCGAAGTGTCTGTTCAAGTCCTTTGCCGATTTTTTAATTGGATTGCCTGTCTTCTTTGAGTGGAGTCGTGTGAGTTCTTTGTATATTTTGGAAATAAAACCTTTATATGAGGTGTCATTGGCAAATATGTTTTCCCAAACTATTGCTTTTCTTTTTATCTTGATACTGTTTTCCTTGGCCATGCAGAAGCTCTTAAGTTTGATGAGATCCCATTTGTTTATTCTTTCCTTTATGCCCCTTGTTTTAGGGAACGTATCAGTAAAAATATTGCTGCGTGGAATATCTGAGATTTTCCTGCCAATGTTCCCTCTACGGCTTTAATGGTGTCACGGCTTATATTTAAGTCTTTTATCCACCTTGAATTTATTTTGGTGTTTGGTCTAAGTTGGTGCTCGAGTTTCATTTTTTTGCATGTGGGTGTCCAGTTCTCCCAACACCATTTGTTGAAGAGGCTATCTTTACTCCATTTTATGTTATTGCCCCCTTTGTTGAATATTAATTGACTGTAGAGATTTGGGTTTATTTCTGGGCTCTCTGTTCTATTCCATTGGTCTATGTGCCTGTTTTTATGTCAGTACCAGGCTGTTTTGATTAAAGTGGCCTTGTAATATAGTTTTATATCAGGTATTGTAATCCCTCCTACTTTGTCCTTCTTTCTCAAAATTGCAGCTGCTATTCGAGGTCTTTTATGGTTCCATATAAATTTTTGAAGTGTTTGTTTTATGTCTGTGAAATATGCCATTGGCAATTTAATAGACATTGCATTAAATCTGTAAATTGCTTTGGGTAGTATGGACATTTTGATGATGTTAATTCTTCCAATCCATGAACATGGTATATGTTTCCATTTGTTTGTGTCTTCCTTGATTTCTTTCTTCAATGTTGTGTAGTTTTCTGCATACATGTCTTTAACCTCCTTGGTTAGATTTATTCCCAGATATTTTATTTTTCTTTTTGCTATATCAAATGGGATTTTTTTTCTTGATTTCTGCCTCTGCTGTTTCATTTTTGGTATACAAAAATGACTTTGATTTCTGGATATTGACTTTGTAACTTGCTGTTTTGCCAAATTCATTTATTAGTTCGAGCAGTTTTGGGGTAGAGTATATAGGATTTTCCATGTACACTATCATGTCATCTGCAAACAATGACAGTTTTGTTTCCTCCTTTCCGATTTGGATGCCTTTTATTTCCTTTTCTTGTCTGATTGTGGAAGCTAGAACTAGCAATACTATATTGAATAGAAGTGGTGAAAGTGGACAGCCTTGTCTTGTTCCTGATCCTAGTGGAAAAGCTTTTAGTTTTTGTCCATTGAGTATGATGTTGGCTGTAGGTCTTTCATATATGGCCTTTATTATATTGAGGAATGCTCCCTCTATTCCCACTTTGCTGAGTACCTTTATCATAAATGGGTGTTGAACATTATCAAAAGCTTTTTCCGCATCTATTGATATGATCATGAAGTTTTTGTCTTTGCTTCTGTTTATGTGGTGTATTACATTTACTGATTTATGAATATTAAACCATCCTTGCGACCTGGGATGAATCCCACTTGGTCGTGGTGTATGATCTTTTTGATGTATTGTTGGATGCGGTTTGCTAATATTTTATTGAGGATTTTAGCATCTTTGTTCATCAGTGATATTGGCCTGAAGTTTTCTTTCTTTGTTGTGTTTCTATCTGGTTTTGGAATTAGGATGATGCTGGCTTCATAAAAAGAGTTGGGGAGTTTTCCCTCCTTTTGGATTTTTTGGAATAGTCTGTGAAGAATAAGGGTTAGTTCTTCCTTAAAAGCTTTGTAGAATTCTCCTGTCAAACCATCTGGTCCAGGGCTTTTGTGTGATGAGAGTTTTTTGATTACTGCTTCAATTTCAATTTCTCTTATTGGCCTGTTCATGGTTTCTGCTTCTTTTTCATTGAGTCTTGGAAGATTATATTTTTCTAGAAATTTGTCCATTTCATCTAGGTTTTCAAATATCTTGGCATACAGCTCTGCATCGTAATTCTTTACAATCCCTTCTATTTCTGTGGTATCAGGTGTAATCTCTCCTCTTTCATTTCTGGTTGGGTTTATTTGGGTCATCTCTCTTTTTTTCTTGATGAGCCTACTTAAAGGTTTATCTATTTTGTTTATTCTTTCAAAAAACCAACTCCTGGATTCATTGATCCTTAGAATTGTGCTTTTAGTCTCTACGTCATTTAATTCTCCTCTGATCTTGGTTATTTCCTTCCTTCTAGTTGCTGTGGGCTGTCTTTGTTGTTCCTTGAGTTCTTGGAGGTGTCAGGTTTGGTTGTTTGTTTGATATGTTTCTATTTTCTTTAGGTAAGCCTGTATTCCTACGAACTTCCCTCTCAGGACTCCCTTCACTGTGTCCCATAAGTTTTGGGTTGTTGTGAGTTCATTTTCATTTGTTTCCAGAAACGTTTTTATTTCTTCCGTGATTTCTATTTTGACCCACTCGTTGTTTAATAGCATACCATTCAGTCTCCATGATTTGGGGTGTTTTTGGTTTTGTCCTGTGGGGTTAGTTTCCAATTTCAGTCCCTTGTGATCAGAGAAAATGCTTGGTATGATTTCTATTTTCTTGAATTTATTGAGACTCGTTTTGTGTCCTATCATGTGATCTATCTTTAAAAATGTTCCATGTGCGTTTGAAAAGAAAGTGTATTTAGCTTCTTTGGGATGGAGGGCTCTATATATATCAATTAGGTCCATTTCATATATGGTGTCATTTAATGCTGCAATATCTTTGTTGATATTTTTTTTGGAAGATCTGTCCACTTTTGACAGTGGGGTGTTAAAATCCCCTACTATAATTGTGTTGCTGTCAATTTCTTTCCTGAGGTCCTCCGGAAATTTCTTTATATATTTGAGTGCTCCTGAGTTGGGTGCATATATATTTACGATGTTACTGTCTTCTTGGTGGATTCTCCCCTTGAGTATTATGAAGTGACCTTCTGGGTCTCTCTTCATGGCACAGTTTTTGATGTCTATTTTGTCTGATATGAGAATTGCTACCCCGGCTTTTATTTCTTGTCCTTTTGCTTGGAAAATTTGTTTCCATCCTTTCACTTTTAGTCTGTGGTGGTCCTTTGACCTGAGGTGGGTCTCTTGTAGGCAGCATATGTGTGGCTGGTGCTTTCTTATCCATTCAGCTATTCTGTGTCTTTTAATTGGTGCATTTAATCCATTTACGTTTAAGGTTATTATTGAAAGGTACTTATTCATTTCCATTTATGTACCTGTGTTCCTCTCTGTCTCTCTCTTTCCCTTCCTTTTCTTAAAGCAGGCCTTTTAGTAATTCTTGTAGAGCTGGTTTGGTGGAAGCATATTCTTTTAGACTTCTTTTGTCTTGGAAGCTCTTTATTTGTCCTTCTATCTTGATTGAGAGCCTTGCTGGGTACAGTAGCCTTGTTTGTAGGCCTTTGTTTCTCATTACTTGGAATATTTCTTGCCATTCTCTTCTTGCTTGAAACTTTCCTTTGAGAAGTCAGTAGCCAGCCTTATTGAGACCCACTTGTATGTCACTTCCTTTTTCTCTCTTGCTGCCTCTAGGATTTTCTCTTTGTCTTGGAGTTTTGCCATTTTAATGATGATGTGTCTTGCAGTAGGCCTCTTTGTGTTCCACCTGCTTGGGACTCTCTGGGATTCCTGGATCTGTGTGACTTTCTCTCTCCTCAACTTAGGAAAATTTTCCGTTATTACTCTTTCAAATAGGTTTTCTATCCCTTGTTCCTCTTCCTCTCCTTCTGGTATTCCTATTATTCGGATATTATTACTTTTCATGTTGTCTTGCATTTCTCTTAAATTCTCTTCATTTTTTCTGATTCTCTCTTCCCTTACTTGGTCTGTCTGGGAGATTCTTTCTAACCTGTTTTCGTTCTCACTTATGCAATCTTCTGCCATAGCGATTCTGTTCTTCATACCTTCTACTGTGTTCTTCATTTCAGTTATTGTATTCTTCTTTTCCTCTTGGCATTTACTGATGGTTTCTATTTCCTTTTTCATGTTGGTATAGTTTACGGAGAGTTCATTGTAGCTCCCCTGTAGTTTCTGGTAGCTCGTTGTAAGCTCTTTGAATTTCCTGATAACCAGTGCTTTGAATTCCACATCTGATAGTTGACTTGCTTGTATTTCATCTAACATTCTTTCTGAGGTTTCCTCCTTTTCTTTCATTTGGGGATTGTTTCTTTGTCTTCCCATTGTTTGTGATACTCTTCTTGTTGTCCTCAGCTTCTTAAATTGATCTGTTCTGGGTTCCTGGGTTTATGGTGTGAACTTCTGTGGTAGGATACCTGTGAAATTCAGTGGTGTGGTCTCCTTCTGGCACCTTGGTGTTGTCCGCTTCCACCTACTCCTTTCTTTATTGTGTGTGTGTGATCAGTTGAAAGGGGGGGGCAAAATCGTTTATGATAGCAGAAGATTATTTTATGTTATTTACAGACACAGTGGGCAGAGGAGAAATAGACAATCTGTAGGCTATGTATAGAGTTAACCATGCTGTTCGACCCTGCTTGCCACTTTTAGGAAAGGGTGGACATAATTTAAGTGTCTTGTTTGGAATCGGGAGCTTGTGTGCTGTATCTAGAAAGCAGTGTGGTTGCGGGTGGTCAGATTTGAGATAAGGTGACAGTACACGTTAGTAACTGGGTATAGCGTGTGAGTAAATAGAGTAATATAATTCAGGCACCTGCAACGTAGTCTAAGGTCAGAAAGATGTGTTATGAAGTATTACTGTTTTATAGAACAGCTCTTATTTACAATAATATTAGAGCAACACTCTCGTGATAGATTCCATGTGATCTGTCTAAATGGGGTTATAGAGCTTGGGTAGTATAGCAAAGGAAAGCAAGTGAAGTATAGAAAATTAGCAATACACTGTGGAGGAAAGAGTGGTGAGAATCTGTCAGGTAGTACAATATAACCAGCCAGGACTAAGAAACCTGTACAGAAAGAGGAGGGATACAGAGATATTCTTAAAATAAAAAAAGGTGTAAGAATAATCCAAAAAATAATAATACAACTAAAAGAAAACTAAGCAACACACAAACAAACAATCCAACACACACACACACACAAGTCCGGAGAAAGGGGGAATACGTGGAAAATTCGAGAAGAACGGAAGGACTAAAACTGGAGAAAAAGGAAAAGAAATGAAGGACAGAGTATTGAAAGATAGAGCAACAATACAGTTTACAAGATATAAGATTAATTACAAAACTGGTAAGCATTATGCTGAGCGAAATAAGCCAGGCGGTTAAAGACAAATATCATATGATCTCACCGTTAACAGGATTCTAAAGAAACCAACCAAGCAAGCAAAATACGACCAATGACACTCAAATATGGAACAGGCTGACAGGGTCCAGAGGGGAGAGGGGAGAGAATCATAGGGGAAAAGGGAATGGACTCACATGAACAAGTATAAAGGACACATGGGCAATAACTAAGTGTCGGGGGTGGAAAGGGGAGGGAGGTGAGGAACATGGGGCGGGGGGCGGGCAGGGTTGGGAATATAAGACAGAAAGCTGTACTTGAACAAGAATTAAATAAAAATTATATTAAAAAAAGAAAAGATTAATTACAAAAGAAGTTGAGAGAGAAAAAAAGGGGGGAAGGGAAACACACTCACACACACACACACACACACACACACACACACACACTAGAGAAGGGGGAAAAAAAGAAGCACCCTTCATTTGTTGGTTTCAAACTGTCCAAACCGGTTTTTCTGGTTTCAGCGTCTCTAAGGGCAGGTTCGCTGGCGCGCACAAGCACACTGCCAATTGGGCTGTGGTTGCGCACACCCCTGGAGGCTGCCTGTGTTCCTGGGTATCCGGCACTGTCCTGCTCAGTACCGTGGCGGTACCCAGGTGTCCCCACCCCTCCCCTGGATGGCTGCTGGGTGGTTGGGGGCAAGCCGTGGTCTTCGAGCCCCTCAGTTCACTTTCCATTAGAGACTTCTCCACAAAGCCTGCCTCTTAGCCCAGCGCAATCCCAAAAGACTGGCAATGATTTCTATTGGCAATGACAGTGCCCTTCTTAAATCCCCCCAGGCTAGTGGGCTGGTGGGTTGAGGACCGCAGAGTCCGCAGTTGCCACCCTTTATGTTAACTTAAGCCCAGAGGTCTCTGCCCGATATTAACCTACCTGCCTAGATGGGGAGGGGGAAGTCAGTTGTCTCCCACAGAGTCTATTGCCAGAGTCTGTTGCCTGCCCACCAGGTGCCCAGCCTCTGGACTTCTCTCCGCCACAGGCGCCCTAGTCCTGGATTCAGATGAGGCTTCTGTTTCCCACAGATGGTACCAGCCCAGATTGGCCGCCGCTTCTGGACTGTACTCATGCACCAGCCAGAGGTCACCCGCCGTGGGTGCAGCCCACCGCTGAGGAGGCCACCTGCGCAGCCGCTTTTATCCTCACTTGCTGTCTGGAGCCCTCGATGACCCACAAGTGTCTGGTTTCTCTGTCACACTCTGTGGTCTCCTATTTTCATAAATGTTGGGGAACTGTTGGTTGATTATGCTGTTCTTCGGTAGATCCACCCGGATCTTCCACCAGATGCACGGGAGCTGGCTTCCCTCCATTCTACTCTGTCGCCATCTTAACCCACTCTCCCAAAGTCCCATTCTTTAGAATAGAGAACCCAGAAATAAAACCAACTCTGTACAGTCAATTAATATTCGACAAAGGGGGCAGTAACATGAAATGCAGTAAAGATAGCCTCTTCAACAAATGGTGTTGGGAGAACTGGACAGCTACATGCAAAAAAATGAAACTCAAGCACCAACTTACACCATACACCAAAATAAATTCAAGGTGGATAAAACACTTAAATGTAAGCTGTGACACCATTAAAGTCCTAGAGGAGAACATTGGCAGGAAAATCTCAGATATTTCACACAGCAATGTTTTTACTGATATGTCCCCTAGAGCAAGGAATATAAAGGAAAGAATAAACAAATGGGATCTCATCAAAATTAAAAGCCGTTGCGCAGCTAAAGAAAACAGCATTAAAATAAAAAGACAACCAACTGTATGGAAAAACATATTTGCCAATGATACCTCAGACAAAGGTTTAATCTCCAAAATATACAAAGAACTCACATGACTTCACTCTAAGAAGACAACTAACCCAATTAAAAAATGTGGAAGGTCTTGAACAGACACTTCTCCAAGGAGGACATACAGAGGATCCAGAGACACATGAAGAGATACTGAATATCACTTGCTATCAGAGAGATACAAATTAAAACCACAATGATATATCACTTTACACCGGCGAGAATGGCTATCATAAAGAAAGCAATAAACAACAAGTGTTGGAGAGGGTGTGGGGAAAAGGGGACTCTGGTCCACTGTTGGTGGGATTGCAGACTGGTACAACCATTATGGAAAACAGTATGGAATTTTCTCAGAAAACTAAAATTGGACTTGCCTTTTCACCCAGCAATTCCACTGCTAGGATTGTATCCTAAGAACCCTAAAACACCAATCCCAAAGAACATATGCACCTCAATGTTCATAGCAGCACAATTTACAATAGCCAAGAGTTGGAAGCAACCTAGATGCCCATCAGTAAATGAATGGATCAAAAAACTGTGGTACATATACACAATGGAATTTTATGCTGCAGAAAGAAAAAAGGAGCTCCTACCTTTTGCAACATCATGGATGGAACTGGAAAGCATTATGCTGAGCGAAATAAGCCAGGTGTTGGACAAATACCATATGATCTCACCTTTAACAGGAAGCTAAACAACAAAACAAACAAGCAAGCAAAATCTAACCAAAGACACTGAAATAGAGAACAGGCTGACAGTGACCAGAGGGGAGTGGGGAGGTATTTTCAGGGGAAATAGGGGAGGGATTTAGAGGAACATATATAAAGGATACATGGACAACAACTGAGAAGGGTGGAAATGGGAGGGAGAGGGGGAGGGAGGGGATGGGATGGGATGGGAGTAAGAGACAGAAAACTGTTCTTGAAAAAGTATTAAATTTCAAAAAATCAAAAAAAATAAAGGCCAGCATAAATGACAAAGAAAAAAAAAACAAAGTCCCGTCCTTTGATCCTATTTATCACACGCATAAAAATCCCAGAGAAGTGCTGGGGCCATTGCCTATGTAAATATCTCTATATGAAATTTAGACGAGAGCTCTTTCCTTTTGCCTCGCTGCAGCAGAGAGAGCAACATGGGTCATCAGCAGCTGTACTGGAGCCACCCGAGAAAATTCGGCCAGGGTTCTCGTTCTTGCTGCGTCTGCTCAAACCAGCACGGCCTGATCCGGAAGTACGGCCTTAATATGTGCCGCCAGTGTTTCCGTCAGTACACGAAGGATATAGGCTTCATTAAGTTGGACTAAGCGAACTTCTTTGGGTTATTGAAGACATCTACCTTATTGCAGAATGGCTAGCTCTTTGTACATAAAATAAAATTAAAAAATTCAATTATGAGTGTTTGAAAAAAAAAAAGAAATTTAGACGATTACCAGCATTCATGCCTTTTAGGAAGAAAAAGATTACAAAGAAAAAAAATAAATGCATGTAGAAGTATTCCTATGTGTCATATAATCAATATGCACTTAATATATTCTGAAGCTAACTATAGTTAGATGTGCCCCCATAGGTCTATATACACATATTTATGCACACTTACTTACCTCATCATACTGTATTCTTGGTTTAGTTGTTGGATGGCAAGGACTAATTTTTTTTTTTATGCCAAGTACCTATTGCAGTTATATAAAAACTCAGAGATAGACCTTTAATGGTGGTGACTGAAGTCTATTAAAATTCCATCAAAATCTTTGTTTCTATTTTAAAAGTAACATCTTCAAATTGTAGAAAATTTACAAAATATTGACAAGAAAAGAGATACATGATCCTCCAATCATTTATATAAGCATCATGAGCACTTTGAGCTTTTTACAAAAATTTTTAGAATATATAGTTTACAAATTTTCTATGTTGGATTTGTCTTAATCTAACATGATGTCAGAGCATTATTGTGTTGTTACATAGTTACTGTAATTTTTTAAAAAACAACTATATACTTTGGATACTAAGGCTTTCACCATTTTTCTCATGTAATAAATATTAAGTCCCAATAAGCACTACAATTAACATTTCTTATTTAATTATGCTTCTGAAATGGATTTGGAATTATTTCTTTATGAAAAATTACAGGCTTTCCATGTGAGATGAATATTTTTATGGGTAGTGACCCTTATTGTCCAATTACTCATATAATTTTAATATAATTTTATAGGTATGAATATCTGTCTCATTACAACTTAAGATGGATTTTTAAATGATTTTCATAATATTATGGTAAACATAGAATTGTTTAAACTATTGTTGAGGGTAAGCATTTTTTATGTTCTAAATAGCATCATTTATTGTTATTATCTTATTAGAAAAAACATAGCTTACTAACTACAGTTAGTTTCTTTTTTTTTTAAATTGTTTTATTCTTCAATTACAGTTGTCTGCATTTTCCCCCAGCACTCCTTCCCCACCCCAGGCAAACCCACCTGCCTCCTTTGCTCCCACCCTTCCCCTTGGTTTTGTCCAGGTCTCCTTTGTAGTAGTTCCTGAAAACCCTTCCCCCCATTCCCCCTTCCCCCCACCACTCTGGTTATTGTTAGATTGTTCTTAATTTCAATGCCTCTGGTTATATTTTGTTGGCAATATATATTTGCTTTTTCCTCATGTTGGTTATGCTCCAGTTAAAGGAAAGATCATATGATATTTGTCCCTTACCACCTGGCTTATTTCATTTAGCATAATGCTCTCCAGTTCCATCTATGCTGTCACAAAGGGTAGAAGCTACTTCTTTTTCTCTGTTGTGTAGTATTCCATTATGTAAATTTATCACAGTTTTTTGATCCACTCACTTACTCATGGGCAATTAGGTTGTTTCCAGCACTTGGCTATTGTAAATTGTCCTGCTATGAACACTGGGGTGCATAGGATCATTGTAAAAAAGATTTTATTTATTTATCTTTAGAGGGGAAGGGAAGGAGAGAGGTAGAGAAATATCAGTGTATGGTTGCATCTTTTGCATCCCCTGCTGGGAACTGGCCTGCAACCCAGGCATGTGCCCTGACTGGGAATTGAACTGCAATCCTTTGGTTTGCAGGCCTGTGCTCAATCCACTGAGCTATTCCAGCCAGGGCTGCGTAGGATCTTTTCAATTGGTGCTTTAGGGCTTTTGGGATATAATCCCAGTAGAGGAATTGCTGGGTCAAAAGGCAGTTCCATTTAAGTTTTCCGAGGAAATTTTATACTGTTTTCCACAGTGGCTGCAGCAGTCTGCATTCCCACCAACAGTGCACTAGGGTTCCCTTTTCTCTGCACAGTCTCCAACACTTGTTTTTTGATTTGTTTATGTTGGCCATTCTGATTGGTGTGAGGTGGTATCTCGTTGTGGTTTTTTAACATTTTATTTATTTATTTTAGCGATATGGGGAAGGGAGGGAGAAAGAGAGGGAGTGAAACATCAGTGTGTGATTGCCTCTAGCACACCCCATACTGGAGATATGGCCTGCAACCCAGGCATGTGCCCTAACTGGGAATCAAACCAGCAATGCTTTGGTTCACAGGCCTGCACTCAATCCACTGAGCTACATGAGCCAGCGCCTCATTGTGGTTTTAATTTGCATCTCTCTGATGGCTAGTGATGTTGAGCATCTTTACATATGTCTCTGGGCCCTCTATATGTCCTCCTTGGAGAAGTGTCTGTTCAAATTTTTTGCCCATGTTTTCACTGGGCTTTTTGTCTTTCTGGAGTGGAGTCATGTGAGCTTTTTATATAGTTTGGAGGATTTTTTATGTTTCTTATTCATGTTTCTTTATGTTATAAATCTGTGGATCTGGACTAGGTCTTAAAAACTATCTTCTACATTATTGTTCAAATTTTAAAACAAATAGTAGTATGCAGTTTTCCAATGAAATTGTATACACTTTAATTTGTAATACAGATACAAATACAAGTGTTCTGGTTGGAGTGAGGATGGAGTATCCCAGAAGCCCTACAACTTTTTAACCCATAAGAGTGTTATATGAAACTCTAAGGCTCCGTGAAGCCAAGTTTGCAAGCCATGTATTTGTCCCTGGTATTGCCTTACCTCCTTGGCAGATATCCTTGCTGAATCCCCACAAAGGAATTTAGTGATGTATAGAGCCTCAGCCTGTATGTGACCTGGAAAGGAGCAAAGTGCTATGAGGGCTGCCAAAGATCATCCACAAAATGCCTTTAGGGAAGTAGGCAAGGAGTTGTGTTATGGGTATATGTGGGAAATATTTGGAGTATTTCTGCTGAGGAGATATAATCTTGTTATATCTTCATCATGTGGAGTAAATAAAAGCACCTCACAGATCTAAAGAGCCAATTAATTAGCATATATTGAACACATTGAATGGTTCTGGGGTGTCTAAACTTCAGTATTATTGACATTTTGGATGGGATAGTTCTTTGCTGTGTAGAGTCAACCCGTGGGATGTTTCAGAGCACCTCTGGCCTCTACTCACTAGATGACAATAATATTCCGGCTCTCCCCTACCCCTTTACCCAGCCATACACTGGTTTCTGATAATTAAAAACTCCAGATATTGACAACTGTCCCCTGTGGGATCAGGAATGGCTCCTGTCTGAAATCTTAGCTATACCATAGGTCCCCAAAGCCTGGGCCACAGACAGGTACCAGTACTTGACCATTTAGGAACCTAGCGTCACAGCAGGAGGGCAAGAGGTGAGCTCCTGCAAGCAAGTAAAGCTTTATCTACCTGAGCTCTGTTTCCTGTGTTTCTGTACTTTCCCCCAACTTCCATGGAAACATTGTCTTCCATGAATCTGGTCCATGGTGATGAAAATGTTGGCAGTTACTGCAGTGTAGACTGTGCATGGCTTAGGGAACAAACAGAAGAATCTCTTGAGTAGAGCAAGGAAGAAAGCAATATTTTTAATTGCTTATTTTCAATATTAACAAAGTCAAGGATTAGGCATGGGGATTTGTTCTTTACCCACTGCAGAATAAAGGGAACTGCAGTTCAGGGTCTTTGCTGCTATCTTTCAAACTTTGTATGGGTACATATCATTTGTAAAGCCTGAATCACTTACCAACCTGAGTTGCAAGGGCAGTAAGAAAATGTGATGCTTAGTTTTATACTGCAGCGGTGAAAAAAGGCTCACTAGAAGAGTGTGTCAGTCCACTGGTTCACACCTCTCCCAAGCCTCAGATTTCCTAGTAGTGACTAAGCCTGGAGAAATTCTACTTTCACGAAACAAAAAGACTCATTAAAGCCTTTTTGGCGGGGGGGGGGGGTGTAGAGAATTTTTGGTGAGTTTATTTGAGCCAAACTGATGATGATTGCTGGAAAAGAATATCTAATTGGATTGAGAAATACTCTAGAGAATGGCAATCTAGCACATTATTTTATGCATTGTAATTAAAGGAGGAGCCATAAGGGGACTACATGAAGTCCACTTGTGATAGATTAGCAAGACAAGAGAAAGCAAAACAGGAAATCATCTGGGATTGGATAAAAGTTAAATGATAGACACATACTTCTTTTATATAGGTGGATAAGGGATAGTTAAGAGTCAACAATTAACAGGCTAACAATAACAATGAGGGAATAAGTGGTCACAACTTCTGCCCAAGGGAAGTTACTTTGACATTCCAAAGTAAACTGGAAAAGCCAACATTCCTGCTGTCACCTACCAGACTTGATAAGCAGAGAAAGAGATTTTTATGGACACTTTATTCATATGGCCAGCATTCTGAGAAGATGGTGGGTTATGTACTCTAATAGACTACCTTAAATTCTGTTTTGAACTGACACTTTCTATAAGGGAAAAGAAAGTGTGAGTAAGGAGTTTGGAATTCAGGGGGAAAGTTATTCAGATAAAACCTGCAGCATTCGTTCATTTGTGTCCTGGGTGGTTGTCTTTATCTGTGTCCTGGGCAGTGGGCATCTCAAGCTTGAGTACAATGACTCAGACACCATCTTGATTGCTTGCAGTCTTCCTAGGCACAAAGGTGGAACTGTTTGTGCTTTCCTAGAGTCAAGGTGGGTCATATATTCAGTTCCTGAAATAATAGCTTTTTATATACATTAATTTCTAAGGTTATTAGCTAATACCTGAAACTAAAATTTCCCATTTGAGTCCCCCATCACTTCCCCACTGTTAGTTTAAACCATCTTATTTCTACGAAATCAGTTTCATATGAAAGTGCTCATTTTGCTATTTAATATATGCATTAGCATTAGATCATTTGGTAGAGGGCTTAGGAATACACTTAATTGAAGAACAACATAAGGGGGCACATGATATGCAACAAACTATGATACTGAAAAAAAATTAAGAGAATAAAAACGACAAAACCTCTTTAAGACCAATAATACTAGGCAACCAGGACGTTAGTTTAAACAAATCAATACCAAAGAATTCCTCTCTGTTTTATGTTGGAAACTACTTAATTTACTTGCTTTATTTTATACTCTGTAAGTTGTGAATTATCAGTCAGTTTGAAACAGCTGAGTCCTTTAAATTCTTTACATCCATGATTATGTCTTAAAAGGAGGCAGTCTATAGCTACATGATTCTCAAATACTGTTTCTCTAACTTGTCCTGCTTCTTGACTAATGGCATTAATGGCTTGTAAGATGGCATTCAAAGTTTTGGCCATAGCACAAGCTAATCTACTTATTTCTACATTCAAATGGGTTATTATGACTGACATTGCAAATATAGTCAAAGACACATATTCATTGGGTCTAAAAGGTGTAAATCACTGTTACAGTCAGGTGCAATACAGATTTCCCATGGAGCCCAGGTTGGGTGGGACTTCTGAGGCATAAACACTATCAGTCTTTCTAGAGATTGTGGTCCCCTTGAACTTTTTGCTGGAACATAGGAATAAACAATCCTCCCAGATATTAGAAACCATTCTGTAATCAATTTAACATGAGCAAAAGCATAAGATACATTGGTGGTGGTGGTACAATTTATCTTCACCTCTGTTACCAATGAAACCCTGGTTCTTTCCATCAACCCAGTAAAGAATTACAGAAAAGTGATTCTATTTGTGCACAGGCTAAGTTTATTAGTGCTATGTTCTAATGGGAGAGCAAAAGCAAGGGTAGCAAGAACAGAGGTGGCAAAAGCAGAGTGGCCAGAAGCCAGGTGGCCAGGGGTCCCACCCCTATGTGGAAAAAAGCCAGGAGAAGAGAACAAGTCCTTTGTTCTGAGGACATACAGTTGGCAGGGTGGGGGTGAAGGAGTTACATATTGATTGACAAGTAAATGTGGTGCCAGCTTTCCCTCAGGGAGATATGACTACCCAAACATAGGCATTTGTAAGGGTCGGGTAGCCTGTATCCTTATCTTGCTCCAGGCTCTACTTCTTCATTTTGGATATGTTACAGAGAGCAGGCAGGTAAGCCAAGTTGTTTTAGGTGCTTTTCTTTGGAAACTGTAGAACTCACCCCTTGTTTCCCCCTTCCAGCCCTTGGGATGAATACACAATCTCAAGGTTTTCCTTTTCATAGCAAATGGAGATGATGCACACAGACTTTCATGCCACACCCCCAACATCCCCCAACCTTCACACACACTAATTTGTTGTTTGGAATTCCTGGCAACTTTATCAAACCAGGCTCAGGGTGACTGGGTCAAGGGTGCCTTTGTATTTAGTCTCCTATATTAAGTTCTTTGTTAGACTGCAGTGGTGAGGGCCTTGCCTTTATTTTCCCTCCAGCCGCTCATTCCTAGCTGCTACCTAAATGCTAAAAGGTGTTTCCTGGAAACCAGGATGCTAAATGTTGGCAGCAACAGCAGTGCAGTCTCAGAGTTCTTCTTATGCTATCTTCTGTAACACATTTTCCAAAAGCACAAAACAGTTTTTAGTAAGTTAAGAAAAGTTGCACACTCTCTAGCTGGGGCTACATTAGCAGTCTTTAAGGAAAATATTTGCATATCCTTTAGAGTTACCCTAGACCCTGAATTATAAATATTGGGCTAGGTCATTTTCTACTGATATGCTCAAACACAATATAATATCAAAGGCTTTCCAAGGGAGTACAAATACCCACAAGACATGAAGTGAAAGCTTTTTTGACATAAGATCCTCTTACAAGACAAAAGTCAGAGATGTTTAGAACATTTTTGGCTAAATATTCCCAATTATTTTCATTTTTTTCTTTTTAGTATATTTTATTGATTATACAATTATATTTATTCCATTCTTGCTTCTCAATTTTATCTCCCTCCACACAGTATGCCTATTTTCTTCAGCATTCCCTCTCTTAGTTCATGTCCATGGGTCATACATATAAGTTCTTTGGTTTGTCCATCTCCTTTACTATTCTTAACCTCCTTCTGTCTATTTTGCTTTTATTTTTGATTATTCAAAAATGAACAATAGTTTATTTGAGCACATATACATTTAAATCAGGTAGCACTAAATGGAAAATGGTTAGGGGCACTCCACTGACAGAAACTTGTAGCAAGGCTTTTATAGGGCAGATGCAGGAGAAAAGCAAAGCAATTATTTGATTGGCTACAGCCTAAATGGTTGCTGTGTTTGGTAAAGCCCTCCTTGGCTGTCTAATGATCTGTTCTGAAATTTCATTTTCTAAGATTCAAGTGCAGTGACTCTGGGTTAGGTTTCAGTTTGCTTACATAGGCTCCCAAGGTATTAGAGTCACCATGATCCAATGGACTCCTTGTCTAATACTTCAACAGAATCTACAATAGTTAAATTAGAGGGCATTACATGTAGCCCTACAAGTAACAAGCATCTTGACAATTTATATATTGAGTGAAAAATCAAATGTACATGAAAGTGCAATAGCTGCAACAAAAATCACATTTTTTCCTGGATTTGAAATGCAGTTTTCTTTTCATATGTAGTTGTCTTGAACTTGACTTTTGTAGATTTGTGATGCAGGTACAGTAAGTTCTCATTGATAGGTTCTTAGAAACTGCAACTTTAAGTGAAATGATATCAATTTTACACTAGGCTAATTGGCATAACCAAGAATTTTGTTTCTACAGAATATTTTGGTCGCAAAAACATCACCAAACTTCAAAATAAAGACCCTAAACATTTCTAATATTAAACATTGAAATAAATGTGAGCTATACACACATTTAAGAAAGATGAATGAAACAAGTAAGAGTGATTTTCTAACTCACCTATTTCAGTTTAGGGTCCCAAGTAGTACAAAGTGGGACTCCCCCTGGGACAGGACAAATTTCCTTGGCAGGGCACATCCACACTGACTGAGACTGGAACAACATAAACACACCAATTCACCCCAGGTGCACATCTTTGGGATGTGGCAGGAACCTGGATTCCTGAGAGAAAAACCACACAGATGTGGGGAGAATGTGCCAGCTCCACACACGCCATGGAGCCAATCAGAAATAGTTTTTTTTCATTTTATCAATGTTATAACTAAATAATGTTGAAGAAACTGTGTTACTCGAGGACATACTGCACTGAAAAAGGGAGCTCTATATCAAGAACACCTATCTGAACTCTGGCTGTTTCCTCCCCAGTCAGGGAGTGTGATCCTTGGTCCAGCTACATAAAGTCCCCACTCTGGGCACTGATCCCAGGTCCAGACCTGTTCAGGAGCCAACCAATCACTGTTTTTCTCCCCCTCTCACTCTCTCTCTAAAAGCAATTTAAAAAAATATCCATGGCTGAGGATAAATAGTAAAGTGTCTGTTCTATGCTAATATAAGCAATCATCCACTAATTGGTTTGTATTATTAACATTTGACCCAAGCCAAATTTGACCAATACTGTTTTTTTTATTAAAAACCAGTCACTGAAGAAGTTCAAGTCATTAGAATATGTATTACAAAGACTTTGTCATTTATTTTTTAATTTAAATTATTTTATTGTTTTTCAATTACAGTTGTCTGTATATTCTCCCCACCCCCTCCAAACCCACCCCCTCCAAACCCACCTCCCTCCCTTGCTTCCACCATCCCCCTTGGTTTTGTCCATTTGTTCTTTATAGTAGTTTCTGAAAATCTTTCTTCCCAATGTCCCCTCCCCACTCCCCTATATTGTTAGATTGCTCTTAATTTCAATGACTCTAGGTATATATTGCTTGCTTTTTTCTTTTGTTAATTATGTTCCAGTTAAGGGTGACTTCATATGGTATTTGTTACACACCGCCTGGCTTATTTCACTGAGCATAATGGTCTCCAGTTCCATCCATGCTGTCTTAAAGGGTGGGAGCTCCTACTTTCTCTGTGCTGCATAGAATTCCATTGTGTACATAGAATTCAAATGTACCACAGTTTTTTTTTTTTTTAATCCACTAATTCACTAATGGGCAACTAGGTTGCTTCCAGCACTTGGCTATTGTAAATTGTGCTGCTATGAACATTGGGGTGCATAGGTTCTTTTGGATTGGTGTTTCAGGGCTCTTAGGGTATAATCTGAGTAGAGGAATTGCTGGGCCAAAAGGCAGTTCCATTTTAGTTTTCTGAGGAAATTTCATACTGTTGTCCACAGTGGCTGCAGCAGTCTGCATTCCCACTAACAGTGCACTAGGGTTCCCTTTTCTTTTCACAGTCTCCAATACTTGTTTGTTGATTTGCTTATGTTGGTCATTCTGACTGGTGTAAGGTGGTATCTCATTGTGGTTTTAATTTGCATCTCTCTGATGGCTAGTGATATTGAGCATCTTTTCATGTGTCTCTGGGCCCTCTGTATGTCCTCTTTGAAAAAGAACCTGTTCAAGTTTTTTTTGCCCACTTTTTATTTTATTTTATTTTATTTTTGTCTCACTGGAGTGGAGTCATGTGAGCTTCTTATATATTTTGGAGTACAAGCCCTTGCCCAATGTGTTATTGGCAACTATGTTTTCCCATATGGTTGGCTCTCTTTTCATTTTAATGCTATTTTCTTTAGTCATGCAGAAGCCTTTTAACTTGATGAGGTCGTATTTGAGTATTCTCTCCATTATATCCCTTGCTTTAGGGGACATATCTGTGAAGAGCAGAATTAAATGATATAGAGAAGATGTTCTTTATCCATGAGATGTTGCTGCATGTAATGTGTGAGATGTTCCTGCCAGGGTTTTCCTCCAGGACTTTTATGGTGTTACATTATATTTTTAAGTCTTTTATCCATCTTGAATTTATTTTCTGTTCAGTGTAAGTTGGTGACCAAGTTTCATTTTTTTTTTTGCATGTAGCTGTCCAGATCTCCCAACACCATTTGTTGAAGAGGTTATTTTTACTCAATTTTATGCTTCTTTCCCCTCTGTCAAATATTAATTGACTGTAGAGATTTGGGTTTATTTCAGGGCTCTGTTCTGTTCCCTTGGTCTATGTCCGTGTTTTTATGCCAGTGCCAGGGTGTTTGATTACAGTGGCCTTGTAATACAGTTTGATATCAGGTATTGTGATCCATTCTGCTTTGTTTTTCTTTCTCAAAATTGCCGCAGCTATTCAGGGTCAATTATAGTTCCATATAAATTTCTGAAATGTTTCTTCTATAACTGTGAAATATGTCATGGGTACTTTATTAGGGGTTGCATTGAATGTATAAATTGCTTTGGGTAGTATGGACATTTTGATGACGTTAATTCTTCTGATCCATGAATACTTCCGTTTGTTTGTGTTTCCATTTGTTTGTGTCTTCCTTAATTTCTTTCATCAGCATTGCGTAGTTTTCTGAGTACAGGTCTTTTACCAAGGATGGATAGGTTTATTCCTAGGTACTTTATTTTTCTTGTTGTTATATCAAATGGGATTTTTTCTGATTTCTCTTTCTGATGTTTCATTGTTGGTGTACAAAACTGTCTTTGATTTCTTTTTTTATATCATAGAATACTTTTTTTAATTTAACTCTTGTTCAAGTACAGTTTTCCTTCTTGTATTCCCAGCCCTGCCGCCCCCCCCAACCCAGTGCTCCCCACCTCCCTCCCATCTCTGCCCCCACCTTAGTTATTGTCCATGTGTCCTTTATACTTGTTCATGTGAATCCTTCCCTTTTTCCCCTGTGATTCTCTCCCTTCTTCCCTCTGGACCCTGTCAGCACGTTCTGTATTCCAGTGTCGTTGGTTACATTTTGCTTGCTTGTTTGTTTTGTTGTTTAGATTCCTGTTAAAGGTGAGATCATATGGTATTTATTTTTCACTGCCTGGCTTATTTCACTAAGCATAATGCTTTCCAGTTCCATCCATGATGTTGCAAAGGGTAGGAGCTCCTTCTTCCTTTCTGCAGCATAGAATTCCATTGTGTAAATGTACCATAGTTTTTTGATCCAGTCATTGACCGATGGGCATCTAGGTTGCTTCCAACTCTTGGCTATCGTGAATTGTGCTGCTATGAACATTGGGGTGCATAGGTTCTTTTGGATTGGTGTTTCAGGGTTCTTAGGATATACTCCTAGCAGTGGAATTGCTGGGTCAAAAGGAACATCCATTTTTAGGTTTCTTAGAATTTTCCATACTGCTTTCCATAGTGGTTGTACCAGTCTGCAATCCCACCAACAGTGAACTAGAGTCCCCTTTTCCCCACAACCTCTCCAACACTTGTTGTTTGTTTCTTTGTTCATGGTAGCCATTCTGACTGGTGTTAAGTGGTATATCATTGTGGTTTTGATTTGCATCTCTCTGATAGCTAGCGATATCGAGCATCTTTTCATGTGTCTCTGGATCCTCTGTATGTCCTCATTGGCGAAGTGTCGGTTCAACGCCTTTGCCCATTTTTTAATTGGGTTGCTCGACTTCTTTGAGTAGAGTCATGTGAGTTCTTTGTATATTTTGGAGATTAAACCTTTGTCTGAGGTGTCATTGGCAAATATGTTTTCCCAAACTGTTGTTTCTCTTTTTATCTTAATACTGTTTTCCTTGGCCATGCAGAAGCTTTAAAGTTTGATGAGATCCCATTCGTTTATTTTTTTCGTTATGTCCCTTGTTCTAGGGGACATATCAGTAAAAATATTGCTGTGTGGAATATCTGAGATTTTCCTGCCAATGTTCTCCTCTAGGGCTTTAATGGTTTCACGGATATATTTAAGTCTTTTATCCACCTTGAATTTATTTTGGTGTATGGTGTAAGTTGGTGCTCGAGTTTCATTTTTTTGCATGTGGCCGACCATTTCTCCCAACACCATTTGTTGAAGAGGCTATCTTTACTCCATTTTATGTTACTGCCCCCCTTTGTCGAATATTAATTGACTGTAGAGATTTGGGTTTATTTCTGGGCTCTCTGTTCTATTCCATTGGTTTATGTGCCTGTTTTTATGCCAGTACTAGGCTGTTTTGATTACAGTGGCCTTGTAATATAGTTTTATATCAGGTATTATAATGCCTCCTACTTTGTTCTTCTTTCTCAAAATTGCAGCTGCTATTCGGGGTCTTTTCTGGTTCCATATAAATTTTTGAAGTCTTTGTTCTATGTCTGTGAAATATGCCATTGGCACTTTAATAGGTATTGCATTGAATCTGTAAATTGCTTTGGGTAGTATGGATATTTTGATGATGTTAATTCTTCCAATCCATGAACACGGTATATGTTTCCATTTGTTTGTGCCTTCCTTGATTTCTTTCTTCAGTGTTGTGTAGTTTTCTGCATACAGGTCTTTGACCTCCTTGCTTAGGTTTATTCCCAGATATTTTATTTTTCTTTTTGCTATATCAAATGGGATTTTTTTCTTGATTTCTGCCTCTGCTATTTCATTTTTGGTATACAAAAATGCCTTTGATTTCTGGATATTAACTTTGTGACCCGCTGTTTTGTGAAATTCATTTATTAGTTTGAGCAGTTTTTGGGTAGAGTATATAGGATTTTCCATGTACACTATCATCTCATCTGCCAACAATGACAGTTTTGTTTCCTCCTTTCCGATTTGGATGCCTTTTATTTCCTTTTCTTGTCTGATTGCTGTGGTAAAACTTCCAATACTATATTGAATAGAAGTGGTGAAAGTGGACAACCTTGTCTTGTTCCTGATCTTAGTGGAAAAGCTTTTAGTTTTTGTCCATTGAGTATGATGTTGGCTGTAAGTCTTTCATATATGGCCTTTATTATATTGAGGAATGCTCCCTCTATTCCCACTTTGCTGAGTACCTTTATCATAAATGGGTATTGAAACTTATCAAAAGCTTTTTCCGCATCTATTGATATGATCATGTGTTTTTTTTGTGTTTGCTTTTGTTTATGTGGTTTATTACATTTACTGATTTATGAATATTGAACCATCCTTGCGACTTGGGATGAATCCCACTTGGTCGTAGTGTATGATCTTTTTGATGTATTGTTGGATGCAATTTTCTAATATTTTATTGAGGATTTTAGCATCTTTGTTCATCAGTGATATTGGCCTGGAGTTTTCTTTCTTTGTTGTGTTTCTATCTGGTTTTGGAATTAGGATGATGCTGGCTTCATAAAAAGAGTTGGGGAATTTTCCCTCCTTTTGGATTTTTTGAAATAATCTGTGAAGAATAGGGGTTAATTCTTCCTTAAAAGCTTTGTAGAATTTTCCTGTGAAACCATCTGGTCCAGGGCTTTAGTGTGATGAGAGTTTTTTGATTACTGCTTCAATTTCATCTGCTGTTATTGGCCTGTTCAAGTTTTCTGCTTCTTTTTCATCGAGTCCTAGAAGATTATATATTTCCAGAAATTTGTCCATTTCATCTAGGTTTTCAAATATCTTGGCATACAGCTCTGCATCGTAATTCCTTACAATCCCTTCTATTTCTGTGGTATCAGGTGTAATCTCTCCTCTTTCATTTCTGGTTGGGTTTATTTGGGTCATCTCTCTTTTTTTCTTGATGAGCCTACTTAAAGGTTTATCTATTTTGTTTATTCTTTCAAAAAACCAACTCCTGGATTCATTGATCCTTAGAATTGTGCTTTTAGTCTCTACGTCATTTAATTCTCCTCTGATCTTGGCTATTTCCTTCCTTCTAGTTGCTGTGGGCTGTTTTTGTTGTTCCTTGAGTTCTTGGAGGTGTCGGGTTATGTTGTTTGTTTGATATGTTTCTATTTTCTTTAGGTAAGCCTGTATTGCTATGAACTTCCCTCTCAGGACTGCCTTCACTGTGTCCCATAAGTTTTGGGTTGTTGTAAGTTCATTTTCATTTGTTTCCAGAAATGTTTTTATTTCTTCCGTGATTTCTATCTTGACCCACTCGTTGTTTAATAGCATACCATTCAGTCTCCATGATTTGGGGTGTTTTTGGTTTTGTCCTGTGGGGTTAGTTTCCAATTTCAGTCCTTTGTGGTCAGAGAAAATTCTTGGTATGATTTCTATTTTCTTGAATTTATTGAGACTCATTTTGTGTCCTATCATGTGGTCTATCTTTAAAAATTTTCCATGTGCATTTGAAAAGAATGTGCATTTAGCTTCTTTAGGATGAAGGGCTCTATATATATCAATTAGGTCCATTTCATATATGGTGTCATTTAATGCTGCAATATCTTTGTTGATATTTTGTTTGGAAGATCTGTCCATTTTTGACAGTGGGGTGTTAAAATCCCCTACTATAATTGTGTTGCTGTCAATATATTTTTGGAGGTCCTGTAGGATTTTCTTCATATATTTGAGTGCTCCTGAGTTGGGTGCATATATAGTTACGATTTTACTGTCTTGGTGGATTCTTCCCTTGAGTATTATGAAGTGACCTTCTAGGTATCTCTTTATGGCCCAGTTTTTGAAGTCTATTTTGTCTGATATGAGAATTGCTACCCTGGCTTTTTGTTCATGTCCATTGGCTTGGAAAATTTGTTTCCATCCTTTCACTTTTAGTCTGTGGTGGTCTTTTGACCTGAGGTGGGTCTCTTGTAGGCAGCATATGTGTGGGTCATGCTTTCTTATCCTTTCAGCTATACTGTGTCTTTTAATTGGTACATTTAATCCATTTATGTTTAAGGTTATTATTGAAAGGTACTTATTCATTTCCATTTATGTACCTGTGTTCCTCTCTGTCTCTCTCTTTTCCTTCCTTTTCTTAAAGCAGGCCTTTTAGTAATTCTTGTAGAGCTGGTTTGGTGGAAGCATATTCTTTTAGACTTCTTTTGTCTTGGAAGCTCTTTATTTGTCCTTCTATCTTGATTGAGAGCCTGGCTGGGTACAGTAGCCTTGTTTGTAGGCCTTTGTTTCTCATTACTTGGAATATTTCTTGCCATTCTCTTCTTGCTTGGAAAGTTTCCATTGAGAAGTCAGTAGCCAGCCTTATTGAGACCCACTTGTATGTCACTTCCATTTTCTCCCCTGTTGCCTTTAGGATTTTCTCTTTGTCTTGGAGTTTTGCCATTTTAATGATGATGTGTCTTGCAGTAGGCCTCTTTGTGTTCCACCTGCTTGGGACCCTCTGGGATTCCTGGATCTGTGTGACTTTATCTCCCCTCAACTTAGGAAAATTTTCCGTTATTACTCTTTCAAATAGGTTTTCTATCCCTTGTTCCTCTTCCTCTCCTTCTGGTATTCCTATTATTCGGATATTATTACGTTTCATGTTGTCTTGCATTTCTCTTAAATTCTCTTCATTTTTTCTGATTCTCTCTTCCCTTACTTGGTCTGTCTGGGAGATTCTTTCTACCCTGTCCTCTAGCTCGTTTATGCGGTCTTCCGCCTAATCGATTTTACTGTTCATACCTTCTACTGTGTTCTTTAGTTCAGAAATTGTATTCTTCATTTTCTCTCGGCATTTGCTGATGGTTTCTATTTCCTTTTTCATGTTGGTATAGTTTACGGAGAGTTCATTGTAGCTCCCCTGTAGTTTCTGGTAGCTCGTTGTAAGCTCTTTGAATTTTCTGATAACCAGTGCTTTGAATTCCACGTCTGATAGTTGACTTGCTTGTATTTCATCTAACATTCTTTCTGAGGTTTCCTCCTTTTCTTTCATTTGGGGATTGTTTCTTTGTCTTCCCATTGTTTGTGATACTCTTCTTGTTGTCCTCAGCTTCTTAAATTGATCTGTTTTGGGTTCCTGGGTTTATGGTGTGAACTTCTGTGGTGGGATACCTTTGAAATTCAGTGGTGTGGTCTCCTCCAGGCATCTTGGTGTTGTCTGCTTCCACCTACTCCTTTTTTTATTGTGCATGTGTGATCAGTTGTAAGGGGGGGGCAAAATCATTTATGATAGCAGAAGATTATTTTATGTTATTTACAGACACAGTGGGCAGAGAAGAAATAGACAACCTGTATAGACAACCTATGTATAGTGTTAACCGTGCTCTTTGACCCAGCTTACCACTTTTAGGAAAAGGTGGTTATAAGTTAAGTGTCTTGTTAAAAAGCAGGGTTTTGTGTGTTGTATATAGAAAGCAGTGTGGTTGCGGGTGGTCAGATTTGAGGTAAGGTGACAGTACAGGTTAGTAAATGGGTGTAGGACGTCAGTAAATAGAGTAATAGAATTCAGGCACCTGTAAGGTGTTCTAAGGTCTGAGAGATGTGTTATGAAGTATTACTGTTGTACAGAACAGTTCTTATTTACACTGATATTAGAGCAACACTCACGTGATAGATTCTATGTGATCTGTCTAAATGGCGTTTATAGAACTTGGGTAGTATAGCAAAGGAAAGCACGTGAAGTATAGAAAATCAGCAAAACACTATGGAGGAAGGAGCAGTGGGAACCTGTCAGGTAGTACAGTATACCCAGCCAGGACTAAGAAACCTGTACAGAAACAGGTGGGATACAAAGATATTCTTAAAATAAAAAAAGGAGTGAGAATGATGCAAAAAAATAATACACCTACAAGAAAACTAAGCAACACACAAACAAACAATGCAACACACACACACACATGCACTCACACACATACACACACACACTCTAATGTCAGGAGAAAAGGGGAATAAGCCGAAAATTTGGGAAGAACAGATAGACTAAAACCGGACAAAAAGGAAAAGAAATGAAGGACAGAGTATTGAAAGGTAGAGCAACAATACAGTTTACAGGATATAAGATTAATTTCAAAAGAGGTCGAGAGAGAAAAAAACGGGGTAAAGGAAAACACACATACACACACACACACATGAGAAGGGGGGAAAAAAAAGGAAGCACCCTTCCTTTGTTGGTTTCAAACTGTCCAAACCGGTTTCTCTGTTTGCAGTGTCTCTGAGGGCAGGAATGCAGGCACGTGCAAGCAGGCTGCCTATTGGTCTGTGGTCGCGCACAGCCCCAGGAGGCTGCCTGTGTCCCCAGGTACCCTGGTCCTTCTCAGTCCCGTGCAGGACCCAGGCATTCCCACCCCTCCCCTGGATGGCTTCTGGGTGGTTGGAGTCAAGCCGCAGTCTTAGAGTCCCTCAGCTCACTTTCCAATAGAGACTTCTCTGCAAAGCCTGTCTCTAAGCCCAGACCAATCCCAAAAGACCAGCAATGAAAATGTCCTTCTTAAATCCCTCGGGCTGGCGGGCTGGCAGGCTGATGACCGCAGAGTCCGCAGTTGCCACCCTTTATGTTGACGTAAGCCCACAGGTCTCTGCCAAGGAGGGGAGGGGGGAGTCAGTTCTCTCCCAAGGAGTGTATTGCCGGCCCACCGGGTGCCCGGCCTCCAACGTTCACTCCGTCACAGGCGCCTTGGCCCTGGGTTCAGACGGGGCTCCTGTTTCCCACTGATGGTGCGGGCCCTCATTTCATGCCAATTCTCGTCGGTACTCACGCTCCGCCGGAGTTCGCCTGCCCTGGGCATGCCCAGGCGCAGTCCGCAGCCTAGGAGGCCGCGGGAGCACAGCGGTTTTTGTCCTCACTCGCCTTCTGGAGTCCTCGCAGACCTGCAGCTCTCTGGATCCTCTGTCACACTCTCTGGTCTCCTATTTTTATAAATGTTGGGGAACTGTTGGATGATTATGCTGTTCTTCAGTTGATCCGCCCCGATTTTCCACAAGATGCACGAGAGCTGGGTTCCCTCAGTGCTACTCTGTCGCCATCTTAACCCAAGAGCCCTGTCTTTGATTTTTGAGTATTGACTTTGTAATCGGCTATTTTACTAAATTAATTTATTAGGTCAAGCAGTTTTTTGGTGGAGTCTATAGGATTTTCTATGTACAATGTTATGTCATCTGCAAACAATGACAGTTTTGTTTCTTCTTTTCTAATTTGGGTGCTTTTTATTTCTTTTTCTTCTCTGATTGCTGTAGCTAGGACTTCCAGTACTGTGTTGAATAGGAGTAGTGAAAGTGGGCATCCTTGTCTTGTTCCTGATCTTACTGGGATAGCTCTAAGATTTTACCCATTGGTTATGATGTTGGCTCTATTTCTCCCATGTATGGCCTTTATTAAGTTGGGAAATCCTCCCTCTGTTTCAACTTTGCTGAGTGTTTTTTTATCATAAATGGGTGCTGTACTTTATCAAATGCTTTTTCCACATTTATTGATATGATCATGTGATTTTTGTCTTTTGTTTTGTTCATGTGGTGTATTATCTTTTTTGATATGTGAATATTCTACCATCCTTGTGTTCCTGGGATGAATCCCATTTGGTCATGGTGTATGATCTATTTAATGTATTGCTGGATGCTCTTTGCCAATATTTTGTTGAGGATTTTAGCATCTATGTTAATCACCAATATTGGCCAGAAATTTTTTTCTTTGTCATGTATTCATCTGGTGTTGGAATTAGGATGATGTTAGCTTTGTTAAAAGTATTTGGGAGTCTTCCATCTTCTTAAATATTTTGCAATAATCTGTGAAGTATGGGGGCTAGCTCTCCCTTAATTATTTGTAAAATTCTCCTGTGAAACTGTATAGTCCAGGGCTTGTGTGCTGAAAGCTATTTAATTACTGTTTCAATTTCATCATGTGTTATTTTTCTGTTCAGGCTTTCCGTTTCTTCTTTATTGAGTTTTGGTAGATTATATTTTTGTAGAAACTTGTGCCTTTTACCAAGATTTTCAAATATCTTGGCATATAGTTCTTCATATTAATTTCTTACAATCCTTTGTATTTCTGTGGTGTCAGTTGTAAGCTCTCCTCTTTCATTTCTGATTGTGTTTGAGTGTTTCCTCTTTTTTTCTTGATGAGTCAGCTTAAAGCCTTGTTGATTTTGTTTATCTTTTCAAAGAACTAACTCCTGGATTCATTGATCCTTAGAATTTTGCTCTTAGTTTCTATATCATTTAATTCTGCTCTGATCTTTGTTATTTCCTTCCTTCTACTTGCTCTGGGTTGTCCTTGTTTTTGTTCCTCCAGTTCTTGTAGGCATAGGGTTAGATTGTTTGTTTGAAATATTTCTGTCTTTTTTAGGTAGGCCTGTATTGCTATGAACTTCACTCTCAGGACTGCCTTCATTCTGTCTTATAAATTTTGGATATTGTGAGTTCATCTTCATTTGTTTCCAGAAACTTTCGATTTCCCCAATCTCATTCTTGACCCATTCTTTGTTTAGTAACATGCTATTCAATCTCCATAATTTTGAGTGTTTTTTTTTTACACTTGAGGTTGGTTTCTAGTTTTGTTCCTTTGTAATTGGAGAAAATGCTTGATATGATTACAATTTTCTTGAATTTGTTGAGGCTAGTTTTGTGTCTTATCATGTGGTCTATGTTTGAAAATGTTTACATGTGCATTTGAAAAGAATGTGTGTTTTGTTTCTTTGAAATGAAGGGCTCTCTAGATATGTCAGTTAACTCCATTTCATCTATGGCATTGTTCAATGTTACAATATCTTTGTTGATATTTTGTTTGAAAGGTCTGTTCATTTTTGACAGTGGGGTGTTAACATCAGCTGCTATAATTATGTTGCTGTGAATATCCTTCTTGAAGTCCTCTACAATTTTCTTTATGTATTTACGTGCTACTATGTTGTTTGCATATATGTATTTCGTATGTTTATATTTTCTTGGTGACTTCTTTCCTTAAGTATTATTAAGTGACCTTCTGGGTCTCTCTTTATGCCCCTTCTTTTTGAAGTATATTATGTAAGACATAATACTTACATAAGTATTGCTATTCTGTTTTTTTTTCCCCTGTCTGCCTGGAAAATTTGCCCTTTGTTGAGCATTTTTTAAATCATAAATGGGTGCTAAACTTCATCAAATGTTTTTCACATCTATTGATATGATTACATAATTTTTGTCTTTTGTTTTGTTTATGTGGTATATAATGTTTATTGATTTGTAAATATTGTATTATACTTACATCTCTGGGATGAATCCCCCTCGGTCATAGTGTATAATCTTTTCAATGTATTGCTGGATAAAGTTTGCCAATATTTTGTTGAGAATATTAGTGCTTCACTTTCAGTCTGCAGAGGTCTTTTGTCCTGAGGTGGGTCTCTTGTGGGCAGCATATATGTGGTTCATGCTTTCTTATCCATTCAGGTATTCTATGTCTTTTGATTGGATTATTTAAACAATTTATATTTAATGTTATTATTGATAGGTACTTTTTCATTGCCATTTTCATACCTGTGGACACTTTCTCTCTATTTTTTCTTCCTATTCTTGAAGAAGTCCCTTTAGCATCTCTTGTAGAGCTTGTTCTGAGAAGGTGAATCCTTTTAGATTTCTTTTGTGTGGGAAGCTCCTTATTTGGCCTTCTATCTTGATTGAGAGCCCTGTTGGGTAAAGTAGCCTTTGTTGCAGACCTCTGGTTCTCATTACTTGGAATATTTCTTGCCATTCTCTTCTGGCTCGGAGTGTTTCCATTGAGAATTCAGCTGCTAGTCTTATTGGGGTTTCCTTATGTTACTTTCTGTTTTTCCATTGCTGCCTTAAAGATTTTCTCTTTGTCTTGGAATTTTGCCATTTTAATGATGATGTGTCTTGAAGTGGGTCTCTTTTGGTGCCTCTTGATTGGGACTCTCTGTGTTTCCTGGATTTGTGTGATGTTTTATCTCATACAATTAGGGAAGTTTTCCATCATGAGTTTTTAAAATGAGTTTTCCATCTCTTGCTCTTCTTTTTCTCTTCTGGTATCCCTGTTGTATGGATATTACTACGTTTCATGTTGTCTTGAAGTTTATTTAACCTCTCTTCATTCTTTCGGGGCTTCTTTTTCTTGTCTCACTCACTCTGGGTGTTTTTTTCTACCTTGTCCTCCAGCTTGCTGATTCTATCCCATGCTTCATCTAGTCTGTTTTTTATTCCTTCTACTTTGTTCTTCAGTTCAGAAATTGTATTTTCCATTTCCTCTTGGCCCTTGTTGATGATTTCTATTTCATTCTTCATGTTGATATACTTTGCAGTGAATTCATTATAGTTTCCCTGTAGTTTCTGGTAATTCTCTGAGAGCTCATTGAGCTTCTTGATAACCATTGCTTTGAACTCAGTATCTGGTGGTTGAGTTGTCTCTATTTCATTTAGCATTCTTTCTGAAGCTTCCTCCTTTCCTTTCATTTGGGGATTGTTTGTTTGTCTTCCCATTCTTTGTGAGACTGTTCTTGTTAGTCTCTGCTTCTTAAATTGATCTGTCCTGGCTCCCTGGGTTTATGGTGTGCACTTCTATCGTAGAATACCTGTTAGATTCAGTGGTGCCATGTCCTTGACCTCCCAAGCTCACTGGTTTGGGGCTGTTATTTAAGTTGGCTCTGTGTTTGTCTTTGGGTTCTGATTGTTGTTGGATCTTTATTTGGTGGGCTCTTTCCACCAGCTAGTTAACTGAGCATCACTCTGTCAAACACCATGTATTTTGTTGTGCTGCTGTGGACCAGTTGTGTTGAACCTGGTTCTTCCCTGTGTACAAGGTTTTGAAGATTTTCTGCTCTTGTTCAGTTGTTTGTTCTGGATAATTTTTGCACTATTTAGTTGTGCTTCCAGATAGGTCCTGGATTGAGGTTCCTGTGGCTTCCACTCCCTCCTTTACCTTCTTGTGTTGTTATCTATTGTGGTTCCTTTGTTTTGGTGTTTTCTCTTAGAGCAGGCATCATGGTGTTCACAGCTTCCACCTACTATTTTTTTGTGCTCAGTTGGAGGGGAAAGCAAAATTGTTTAATGCAGCAAGAGTGTATTCTATGATATTTACAGTAGCAGCTGGTAGAGAAGAGATAGTAGATCCTTTGGCTACGTATAGTGTTAACCGTGATATTCCACCCAACTAGCCACTTTTTAGAAAGGGTGGAAAGAAGATAAGACTGTTGTTGGGGAGGGAAGGATTGTGAGTTAGATCTAGAAAGCAGTGAGGTTTTGGGAGGTCAGATTCTGAGGTAAGGTTAGAGTAACAGATAGTAAATAGGTGTAATGAGTGATAGAATAGTGTTCATCACTACACTAATAGAGTTCAGGAAACTGTGAAGTTGGCTAAGATCTGGGAGGGGTGTTGTGTAGTATTTACAATGGTATGGAACAGCTATTATTTACAGTAATAATGGAGCAACAATAATATGACAGCATCTGTGTGATCTGGATAACAAGAATACAGAATATAGGACCTTGAGTAGTGTGCTAATGAAACACAAGTGAAGTGAAGGGACATTAAGTTTGCAATACACTATGAAAAAGAGAACAAGGGAAACCAGTCAAACAATACAATTTAACCAGCCAAGAAAAGAAGAGTAAACAGAAAGAAGGGAAATACAAAAATACTAATAAAATAAAAGTTGTAAGAATAATGAAAAATAATATCAATGTGCAATAACTTGCAGGTTCTCTGTAATAGCAAAGTGAAATTTGTCTCACTGTGTCAGGTTTTGGGATGACCCCTTCTTCAGTCTAACTGGTCTTTTCACAGTTTCGGGGTCGGGGGGGTGGTTTGTCTCACTTGTGAGAATTTGAAAAAAAAAAGAAGAGATAAAATTGAAAAGAATGAAAGATGGAATAAAACAACAACTAGGAAAGAGAGAAAATGAGTTGAAAGATAAAAATAATAAAAATAAAAAAATAATTTCTTTGAAAAAAGAGAAACCTCTTGCTGGTTTCAAACTGGCCAGACTGGTTTGAAAAGAGACTGGTCAGTTTCTAGTCTTTCTGGCTGCAGCAGCCTGAGGGGAAGATTGGTTTCACTTTTCTCCTTGATCTACACTCAGTCAGTCTCCAGCCCTGTTCTCCACCAACCTGTTGTCCTGCAAGTTCCACAGTTTAGGATGGGCAATCTCCCAGGGTCTACAAGTGTGAGCATTGATCCCTCTTCCCAGGGCTTTGGGACAGGGTGCCAGACGTTCCTCCCAGCCCACTCTGCCCACGACTTTGGGTGTGGGGTGGGGGCCTTCTGAAGACAGCATTCTTCTCTGGTTGCAGGCTCCACAGGCAGGTGTGTTCCCTCAGGTTCCAGGGTGCACCATTCCCAGGGTTACAGGAGTGTGTGCAGGGCCTTCTGCACAACGTTGGGAGTGCTGCTGCACAGCTGGTGGGGAGGAGGCCAGAGTTGCTGCTGCAGGAGAATTCCCCAAAGAGCCACCAAGTGTCACTTTTTCGCTTTCTCTTTTTAAGATATTTCTCCTGCTCAAGCCTGCCACTTCATACAGGGTCCTGGCCTCTTGCACAGACCAATTCGCCAACCAGACTGGGGACTATCCGGGTCAGGGCCTGTCATGGCCCAATTATCAAGTCTCAACTCTCCCCAGCTGGCATCAATAAACTCTGTGGGTGCTCACAGCCCCTGTATGTTTGCCACTTAGTCCTTATTTCCATCTTTGTGGCTTCAAGCAACCAGGTCTCTCCTGGTCCTGCTCAACCTTTGTTTGGCAGGGGAAGGAGCCTCTGCCCAGCTCTCTCCTGTGGCAGACCCTGCAGGTGCCAGGCTTGGGGCTGCAGCCTCCCTGGTCCCCATGCATTTCCTGGGGATCTTATTGTCCTAAAGCACTCTCCTTATTTTCTGGTTTTTCAATGTCCTCTACAATTTTTGGTCTCCTATCTTCACATATGCTGGGGTACTATTGGCTATTTGCTCTGTTTTCCCATAGATTGGCTAGATTTTTCTCCTGTGTGTAGGGGAAAATGGGATACACTCCCTCCTACCTCGCCACCATCTTCAGTCTCCTGGCTACTGTTTCATAACTACCTCAGATTCTATTTGCATTAGCATAGACAATTGGCCCCAGTGGGTTAGGGTAAAGACACATCCCCATTTTGGGGTTTGTACAGGAGTTTTTATAGTCTGTTCCATCCATTGAGTTAATGTCTTATTTGGCTTTCCATGCTATTTTATACCCCTTTTCTTCCTGAAATAGCATCCCCTCTATATGACCTATTTTAGTTAAAGTCTTTGTCTAATGAATGACATTCTTCCTTAACTACAGTTCAGCTTGTGCTAGATACCAAGGCAAACCCCTAATCCTCCAACTATCCCCCATTTATTTTTTATAGAGGGACAATGTTGTCAAATCCATTAAGAATTTTGTTGCCATTGGGTAGTTATGGCTAGGGAGAAGTTGGAGGATACTGACTGAACCCCAAACTGTTAAGTTTCCCATGTCACAGTTAAACGGGTAGAAGTAACTCCAAAATGAGCTAGAAGTTCGAATATTCCACAGGGCTTCCCTTATATATTGCCCAGGATATAAGGAGAGTGGGGTATTTATAGATATACCTACCTATCAAATAATCCCAATTTGAAATAGGAAACCATTGACTTTTTTTCTTTTTTCATGGACATCCAGCCACAAGAACATGGCTGGTGAGTCTGAGGACAAGATAATACTGTGACAGACAGGGCAGTTCACTGAAAGCCCTTTCCCCATGATATCCAGGTATTTTTCTTAGCTTTTTATCATCCATTCCTATAGTTATACAATATCTAGATTGGATCCATATTTAGTTCTACTAGGAGAATTATCAGGGAGGTATTCTTTGAGGTGTTTGTCCATTACGGGTCTTGTATAATAGATACATCAAGAAAACATGTATGAAAGCTGGTATTGGTAGTAGAAGAAGACCAATGTGTGGCCAAAAGAGTGTTAAATTCATTATCATAACTAATACTTAAAATATTATTGTGTAGTAGGTGGGAAAGATTAGCAGTTCCCCAAGTTAAATTTTTTCATATTTAATAAGGGTGGAGTCTGGGGCAACACATTATTAGCATTAGGAAGACATAGAAATATAACAGTAATATAAAAATTATTTCATATACATTCAATTAATAGCATCAATTTGTGAGCACGCAGGCTTTGTTAGTCTCTTGGGATAGCTGTCTGCCTTCATGGTTGGTGGCTATCAACTCATCCTTCATAAGTGGCTATCAGACTCATCCTTCATAAGTCTTTGATCTCCAGTGTATGTAGATGCAGGCCAGTGTCTGACACAGGGACCAATGTCTGTTTGCAGTTAGGCCTCAGATCATATCCCTTCTAACAATGTTGGAGAGTCTTGAATGTCTTTTTCAATGGGCAAAAATCTACTGGGTGTAGATCATGGTCTTTGAATTCTTTGTCTCCTAGGAGTGCACTGTGAAATGTTATGAATTTTTCAGTCCCTACAAGCTGGATAATGAGCTCTTAATCATAATGCAGAATGTCTCCTTTTAGTAAAGTTGATTCATACATCACTTAATTTAGATACATAGGGTGGCTTGTGATTATTTCATAAGGAAAAAGGCTATGTAGGTTGAGGAGTATTATAAGGAGAGTTTTTGGACAAGGTTGATTAAATGCTTCAGAAAGTTTACCTAGTTTAGTTTATTTGTATCATTTGTATGTTCTGCCAATCCAGAGAACTGGCAGCGATAGGCATGATGAAAATACAAAATTGGGAAAGGGCAAATATTACAAATAGACTGCATTGTTTATCTAGTAAAGGATTCCTTCATTCACCAACTCAGAGGGAATTTCCCAATTTGGGAATTAATTTAATATCTTAAAAAATAATTTGCCGCCCTGGCTGGTGTAGCTCAGTGGATTGAACGCGGGCCTGGAAACCAGACTATCGTGGTTTGAGTCCCAGTCAGGGCACATGCCTGGGTTGCAGGCCAGTTCCAGGCAGGGGACCCATGAGAGGCAACCATACATTGATATTTCTCTCCCTCTCTCCTTTCCTTCCCCTCTAAAGATAAATAAATAAAATCTTTAAAAAAATAAAAAAAAACAATTTGTCTACCATTAAAGCGCATGCTCTCCTACAAGGGAATGTGTCAATCTATTCAAAATTGTCACTAATACTTTTTAAAAATATTATTGAGATGCTGGCATTTGGATAAAATCCAATTATCATACCTGGATCTAAGGGATGTGAGAAATATCCTTAGGCTCTGGGTAATGATTTCCTTGAGTTATATTTGTACAGATGTTACATTTGCTCTATACTTTCTGAGATACAGTGGATGGTTTTTCAGTAATATTGTTTACTCAATGAAATCATCCTTGAGAAGTCTATTTTTGTCATGTACATGTAAGTGAAATATAGATAATTAAGTTTCTATAAGTAAGATTGTTTCCTAACTGGGTCAAATGCATATCTGTTTGCCTGGGACAAAGTTTCTCCCTTTTGTTGCCAGATTCTCTTTGCCTCTGTGGCTGTCCATTGGAACTATAAAATATATTTTATTGATTTAGGAATAGGAATCAAGGACCTTTTACTGCTCTGGATAATTTGATCAGTTTAATGCTGCCTGTGCAGCTGCAGCATCAGCAAAATACATTCCTTTTGTTTCCATGGTGGCAGATTTAAAAAGCCCTAGAATTTTGATAACTGAAATTGTTTCAATTTTTGTATGACATTTAATAATATAGAAATATATTTTCCATTTTAATGGAACACCTTCAAGAAATTAAGTCTTGCTGCTTTAAAAATATTATAAAGTTGTAAGGTATACCAAAGTATAGCCATTATTGATGTAAATCTTGATTATTTTATCTTTGGCCAAAGACAGTTGCGAGCTAGAAAAATTAATTAGGCTTGCTGGGCAGATCTTTTTCAGGCAAATAAGAACTGTGTTATGAACAATATGGAAGTTATTACATATTCAACTTGGTACCATTGTTTTTATTTTTCAAAGTCCATCTGTAAACCAAATTAAATCAGCATTATGAAAGAGTTTCTTATAAACTATTCCTTCCCAAAAGTTTGCATTTTAAGAGGTGGTCCATGTAAGAATTTTTGGAGACTAGATATTTTCAATTCAAAGACAGACTTTGGTTGCAGAGTTTTAGAATGAGGAGGAATGGGTTGTTGGCATTTATTAGATTCCAAAACTTTCTTCAGTTCAGTCTGTCCCTAAAATTTCTTACTAACTTAAAAGAATTATCTGTGTTCTTTCTAGAAGTTCTTACTTTCCAAGTCAATTTATGCTTCCCATTAATTCAGTTTAGTTTTAGATCTGACATTTTCTAATTTTGCATATAAAACATTAATTTAGGCACTAAAAGAAAATTGCATTTTGGCCATTTTAAGGTGATATCATTTCCAGTTAAGTCTTTTGATTTCTGTAATGCATTTGCAAGTCAAGGCTTCTTACTAGGAAAATTAATAAGGGCTAGGGTCTGGGATTTCTGACCTTGGAGACACAATGTCCCATGTTAATTTTAGTTTTATTTTGAGATCTGTAGAGTCTTAACTTCAAATTCTTAGAAAGCAATACCAATTGAAAAGACAAAGTAGAAAACCAGGCACTCATTTTTTTTCCAGTCCCGACTTAGTATAGGTTTTATTAACTCAATCTTAGTTCCACCTTGAGTATTTAAGAAAACAGCACAGATAATGTCAGGGCCTCATCCAGGGAGTGTAGGATACCATTCTGTGTGGCGTGGGCCCAGCTGCCCCTAGGACAGTCTCACAGGACCCACGACCACAGATAAATTCTCCTGTGGGGAATCAGACCTGCAATATACCTAGGCTGTTTTGAGTCTTGCTTTTTGCTAAAAACTCCCTCACCCAGATTTGTGGCAAACATTTACTGCAAAATAACTTCCTAAAATCTGTGCTAGACCTTCTAAGGATAAGTGTAACTGGTTCAACCACTTTTGACTTTTTATTTGCAAATATCCTTCTTCTGTGATGTGAAGGATCAGCATTGGCTCCTTTGTTTTCTGTAAAAGGTAACCGCCTAAAGCAACCTGTGCATAGTAATGAGGACCATCTTGTAATATGCAGAGGAACCCAATAAAGGCTGGTCATGGCAAAGGCTGTGGCTTTCATTCACCTTGAGAGAGAAGCCGCTTGCCATTTTTTCCCACAGGATTCCATATTCCGTTTGAATTTCTTTTGTTTCAGCTACAATGCTATGGACCCCACAAGCAGGGATCTGTGACAAGGGAGGTCCAGAATTCCAGTTAAAAATCACCCAAATTCACCATTTCCAAAATGAGGAGTCACTGAGGCACCATGGGACTCTGAGAGTCTGGGTCTACAAGGTAGTACTGGGAGAGCTTCTTTGGAATCCTGCTACATTATGACAAGCTAATGTCAACATAAGAAACATTCAAACCTGTAGAGAATTTTTGATAAGTTTATTTTAGCCAAACTGATGTTAACTGGAAAGAAGCAATATTTCAACATATTGAGTAAAGCTCCCTCATTAAAGCTTTTTGTAAACATGAGGCAATTCTCTTGAGAAGCTTTAACATGAATAGTTTCTTCTGTAAAAAATATTGTAGTTCAGTAAGATTAAGATCAATAGATAAACATATAAGACTTAAACTAAATATTTTTTACTGGGACAATATTATGCCTGATTATTATAATTACAAAATAAGCAGACATTCCATCAATAAAAAGAACTTCCAAAGTGGGATCTCAAGAAAAATGAATGAAGACTGATGCAACCACTGTGAAAAATTGTATGGAATTTCCTCAAAAAACTAAAAATGAAACTACAAATTTTTAACCTGGCAATTCCACTGCTGGGATTATGCCCTAAGAATCCTGAAACATCAATGCAAAAGAACCCATGCAACCCATTATTCATAACAGCACAATTTACAATAGCCAAGTGCTGGAAGCAACCCATGTGTCCATCAGTAAATGAGTGCATCAAACTATGGTATATTTACACAATGGAATACAATACAGCAGAAAGAAGAAGCTCCTACCCTTTGTGACAGCATAATGAAACTGGAGAGCATTATGCTAAGTGAGGTAAGCCAGGCAATGAAAGACAAATAACATATGATGTCATCTATAAGTGAAACCTTATCAACAAAGCAAACAAGTGAGCAAAATATAACCGGAGACATTGAAATAAAGAACAAACTGACAATAACCAGAGGGTAGGAAGAAGAAAGATAATGGGGGAAAGAAGGAGAATTGGAACCTGTATAAAGGACCTATGGACAAAACCAATGGGGGACAGTATTGAGGGTGGGAGATGTGAGTGGGTAGAGCAGGGGAATGTGGTGGTGGGAAAATGGAGACAAGTGTACTTGAATAACAATAAAAAATGTTAAAGTTACCCCCAAGAGTAAAGATAAGGGGATAACCTTAAAGGCAGCAAGAGAAAAGGAGACAGTTACCTACAAAGGAGTTTCCATAAAACTATCAGCTGATTTCTCAAAAAAGACCCTGCAGGCAAGAAAGAAGGGGCTGGAAAGAAGTACTCAAAGTCATGAAAGACAAGGGCCTACATCTAGGATTACTCTGTCCAGAAAAGCTATCATTTGGAATGGGAGGGCAGACAAAGTGCTTCCCACACAGGGTAAAGTTAAAGGGATTCATCATCACTAAGACCTTATTAGATGAAATGTTAAAGGGACTATTCTAAGAAATGGGAGAAGATAAAAAAATCTATGAACAGTAAATTGACAGCAAATTCACAACTATCAACAACTGAACCTGAAAAAAAAAATAACTAAGCAAGCAACAAGAATAGGAACAGGATTACAGAACTGGAGATCACATGGAGAGATATCAGGGGGATGAGGAGAATGGCAGGAAAGTTACAGGGAATAAGTAACATAATTGGAAGTCATTAGACAGTGGCAAGTTAGAATTGTATAGTAAATGGAGAAGCTAAAAAACTTATATGTACAACCCAAGGAGATAAACTAAGGGGGTAGGGTGGGTAGAATGCTAGAGTGAGGAGATGCAGGGTAGAAGGGAATAAAGGTAAAAGTTGGGACAAGTGTAATAGCATAATCAATAAAATATACTTAAAAGAAAGAAAATTAATATCCAAGAAACAGTTGCATTTTTATGTGACAATAATGAACCAACACAAAGGAATATTAAGAAAACAATCCCATTTACAATTGCTTCAAAAAGAGTAAAATGCCTAGGAATAAACTTAACCAAGGATGTAAAAGACATGTAGTCAGAAAATTATAAGACACTGAAGAAATGGAAGAAGATACAAATAAGCAGCAGCACATACTGTGCTCATGGATAGACAAATTAATATCATTGAAATATTCCATACTACCCAAAGCACTCTATAGAGTCAATGCAATTTCTATCAAGATACTTATAATGTATTTTACAGAAATAGAACATACATTTCAAAAACTTATATGGAATCACCAGTGGCCCTTGATAGCAACAGCAATGTTGAGAAAGAAGAATAAATTTGGAGGAATCATGCTACTCAATATCAGACTATACCGTAAGGCCATCATAATGAAAACAGCATGGTACTGGCATAAAAACAGAAACATAGGTCAATGGAACAGACTAGAGAACCTGAAATAAACCCAAACCTATAGAATCAATTATATTCAAAAGTTGAAGCAAGCACAAACAATGGGATATAGTTTATTCAATAAATAATATGGGGACATGGGACATATATATGCAGAAAAATGAAACTAGACCACTTTTTACAACACAGACAAGAATAAATTTTCAAATGGATTAAAGGCTTATATGGTTGACCCAAATCTACAGAAATCTTAGAAGGAAATATAGACAGCTTTTCAAAAAAGAAAGCAAAATATAACCAGAGACATTGAAACAAAGAATGAACTGACAGTAACCAGAGGGGGAAGGGGGATAATAGGATAAAGAATGGGAAATGTCTTTAAAGAACATGTATAGAGGATCCATGGACAAAGCCAAAAGGGGGGGGGTGAAATTGAGGGTGGGATGAGGGAGTGGGTGGGGTGGGAGAAAGCATTGGCAGGAAAATGGAGGCAACTCTACTTGAACAATAAGAAAAAAAAATAGCAGAAATTCTTCCAAGAGGGAGGCAAGATGGTAGAGGAGTGAATGGAAGCCTCTAACCTCCCAGGACCAATCTGGAATTACAACTTAAATGTAGATTAATTGCCCAGAACAAACAATTGAACAATAGTGAAAGAGAAACTTTATAACCTTGGACAGACAAAAGAATCAGCTTCAGCACTAGCTGATTGGTAAGAAGTGTGGTGGATATTTGAGGGGGCTGTCTGGGCACCCACAGAAGTGGCACCAGGGGGATCATTAAGTGGCTAGTTGGATCTCCCTTAGAAGAATGGGGTCTAAACTCTAAACTCTAAGCACAAATCTCCATGGTTGCTTTCTGCCAGAGATGGATGCATAGAGATGCAAAAAGCCACTTAAAGGGCCAATGCACAAATTTTCATTTGATGCCACTTTGCAAAGGCAGGGACAGAACAGGTTTGTGACACCTGAAGAGAGACTGGGGTTGGAAGCTTTGGGAAGAGAGCTGAGACAATAGATGCTGGGATGTGTGTGCCAAGTCATCCCCCATATGGCAGCCGCCATCCTGCTCAGGCAGACCACAACCCTCCCAGCAGCAGCAACCTGAGGGGAAACAACAGCCCTACCTGCAAGAGAAAGTTTACCTTGGCCGTGGTGCTTAAGCCTGACTGCGGTGCTTAAGCCTGACTGCTGAGTGCAGATTGACTAGATTAACAACTGAAGGAGAGAGCCACAGACAGTAGATCCCTGGCAGTCTCTGAGCAGGGTTACCTAGTGTAAGATGCAGTCAACATATGACATCACCAGAGGCAGATCAAGAAAGAAAAAACAGTGGTATATTCTAGAGGTTGCCAAGACAAAATCCACTGTGGTTTCCATGACTTCTGATACATTCTGCCTGTTAAGCTTTTTAACGTTCATTATTGTCCAGAAAGTTTGTGCATATTGTCACTACAATTTATACTACAGTTTTCTTCTCTCCTTTATTATAATAGCCTTAATCTCTTTACATTCTTATTAATATTCTTTCATTTGCTGTTGATAGTGGGATTGAGGATGTAGATTTTTTTGTGCATGTGGTTTAGTTTCCTGGTCTTTGTGATTTTGATCTGGCAGCACCATATGAAACCATATGAAATTTGTGCTAGATAAGTTAATTTGCCTAAGGTTATACAGTTAGAAATTGGCAAATTAGAAGGCAGATCTGGAATATCTTTGTTCAAATATCTGAAATGTAGTGTCTACAGTATGTAGTTTGGTGTCCTACCCATAGACTTTACTCTTGAATAACTCAGAGCTCTTTTTATTCTGAAAAGTCCTGGATATAAGGAAGCAGCTCTGCTAAACACTCAGTGATTCTACGGTTTAGCCATGTGATTACATTTGCTTCCACCTTAACATCTTCTAAGCACTCCACCAACACTTAAAGCTATGGTGAAGCACACATGCATCAATTAATTCTCTGTCTGATCATTTCTTCCATTCTGTCACATAGTAAAAGTTACTTGTGAAGTCTGCATCACAGCCCTCCTAATGAATGATGTAATGGAAGAAGAGAACACAGACCTAAATAAATTTCTCTTTCCCTCTATACCTTGCATATGCCCAAACTCTCACTAGTGAAATCAGACTTTCCATGTTTGGACCAAATTTCACAAATTTCCTACTGGCAGGGGTCAAGCTGTAATTAAAGTTTTAAATTTAATGTGTGCCACCAAATTAGGTAAGTTATTTTGCTAAGAATCTCATGCAAACCTTACCCTAAGGTCAACCCACCTGTAGTTGAATCAGAAGCTGTATATTCATGTTATTTTTTATTGACAAAATGAAAGAATAAATTATTTTAGAAAAAACAAATGGGGATTACAATTTTCTCTATGATTCAAAAAACCTCAAGCAAAAATACAGAAGCCAAGTTTGTCCAGGTTCTTTTACACTCCAAGTCCTCCCCTGTGAACTTTTTCTTATCCAGGAATTTCACACTTTTTTTTTCTCTTCAAAATTTCTCTTAGAAATTGAACTGGTAAACTTACTTGTTCCATTGGATAAATAACTATTTCTCACAGTGATATCTTTACTTCACGGTATGATAAATCCTTGAGTCAAATGTATTCATTTTAAATAATGATTTAGGATTTGAGTTACATTTATAAAACAAAATTAGTTTGTAGGTGATTACAGAGAATGTGTTTCTATATACCAGTTTTATATGAAGGACAATAAGAATATTCTACTTACTTTATTACATAAGAAACACTTAGAAAAATATATTTACAGTAGCTTTAAAATGATAATTGACTACAAATTCAGTTAATATTTTATATGTCATTTTTTTAAAAAAAAATATTTATTTATCTTTAGAGGGGAAGGGAAGGAGAGAGGAAGGAAACATCAATGTATGGTTGCTTCTGGTGCATCCCCCACAGGGAACTGGCCCCTGCCGGAAACTGGCCTGCAACCCAAGCATGTGCCCTGACTGGGAATTGAACCGCGATCATCTTGTTCGCAGGCCCGCGCTCAATCCACTGAGCTACACCAGCCAGGGCTATATGTCATTTTTAAGAACTAATTAATCACATCTACACACAGTTGTCTGAAGAACTACAGGCCATCAGTTCTGGCCCTTTCTCCTTATTTCAGAAAGAAATAAATTGGCATCCAGAAAAGCAAAAGTGACAGATCCCAGAATATAATTTCACTAGTGGCCCAACAGGTGAGAAAGCTCCATGTGCCCAGGCTTGGGTCTTTAGTAATGAGTGGAAAGACAGGAGCTGAATTCCAAAGGAGAGCTTGATGCCTCCAACAGTCAAAAAATTACTAAGTATTTTCTAGCAGTCTGACCCTTGAGTTTATCATCTAACATAAATAAGGTTAAGCATATATTTAAATTTTGCTCTTACACTGGATTTAAGCCAATGTTGAAAGTGCTACTGTGTTACTTCTGTTCATGAGGGTTTACATCAGAGATGACCACTGTTCCTTTATTTTTTTTCTTGTGAAAATAGAAGTAAATGCTCGTGAACACAAAACTGATGTTGGTCTCTCTGATTTAACAAAATCATAAGATTTCCAGAAAACTATAGTCATCATAGTTTTCCAGAAAACTATAGCATGAGACAGTTCTTTTACTGGCTTCAAATTTTGTTGACTATTAAAAGAACAGAGAAAGGTAAACTTCTTACACATAACTTGTGTTTATATAAGTCTTTGCTGTTTAGGCAGTACTATCATATGCTATCTTGTTTAGGATATTAAAGAAAGTGGCACAAACTGATGCTATTCAGATGAGCTATTTATTCCAAAAGGGTGTATAGATTGAGCCATCTACTTTTTCATAGTAACATCTGCATGAATGAACTTATAGCACACTAATACAGTTCTGACTTGTTTCTCTGAGCTATAGCCATTCTTTTTTTGTTTAGATTAATACTTGCTGTAATTGTAAGCTATAAGTGGTGATAGAAGTAAGTCTTGTTTTTCTGTTTCCTGGACTTGCATGGTGCATGGTTTATATTCTTTATGGGGAAGGCATTTTTGTGACTTTTAGAAATTCCGATACAAAAAAAGTTGCAATGCCCTGTCTAAGCTATATAAGTGATTATTTTAAAAATTGAATTATTGTTCGAGTACAGTTGTCTCGATTTTACCCCCCACCCCAGACATCCTCACTCCCTACTCTTGATCCTACCCCTTTCTGTTTTTGTCCATGTGTCCTTTGTGCACGTCGCTGAAAACCCTTCCCCCTCCTCACTCCAATATCTCCTCCCACACCCCCTCTGATTACTGTCAGTTTGTTATTTCTTTTTTAATTTAAATTATTTTATTGTTGTTCAGTTATAGTTGTCCATATTTTCTTCCCACTCCTGCCTCCACCCCCTCCAAACCCACCTCCCTCCCTTGCTTCCACCCTCTCCCTTGGTTTTGTTCACATGCCCTTTATAGTTGTTCCTCAAAACCGTTCTCCCTCTCCCCCTCCCCCCTCCATTCTGGCTATTGTTAGATTGTTCCTAATTTTAATGTCTATGGTTATATTTTGCTCACTTGTTTGTTTTGTTGATTAGGTTCCACTTATAGGGGAGATCATATGGTATTTGTCTTTCACCACCTGGCTTATTTCACTTAGCACAAAGCTTTCCATTTCCATCCACGCTGTTGCAAAAGGTAGGGGCTCTTTCTTCCTGTTGTGCAGTATTCCATCATGTAAATGTACCATACTTTTTTATCCATTTATTTACTAATGGGCACTTAGGTTGCCTCCTGCACTTGCCTATTATGAATTGTTCTTCTATGAACTATGGGAGTATATAGGATCTTTTAAATTGGAGTTTCACAGTTCTTAGTATATAACCCCAACAGTGGAATTGGCATGTCAAAAGGCAGATGCATTTTTAGTTTTCTGAAGAAATTCCATACTGTTTCCATAGTGGCTGCACCAGCCTGCATTCCCACCAACAGTGCCTAGGATTCCCTTTTCTCCACATCCTCTCCAACACCTGTTTGTTGATTTGTTTATGATGGCCATTCTGACCTGTGTGAAGTGTTATCTCATTGTGGTTTGAATTTGCATCTCTGATGGCTAGTGATGCTGAACATTTTTTCATATGTCTCTGGACCCTTTGTCTTCTTGGAGAAGGGTCTGTTCAGGTCCTTTGCCCATTTTTTAATTGGGTTTTTATTTTTCTGGAATGAATCCATGTGAGTAATTTATGTATTTTAGATCAAACCCTTGTCTGAGGTACTTATGGCAAATATGTCTTCTTATATGGTTGGTTCTCTTCTCATTTTAATGCTGCTTTCTTTAGCTGTGCAGAAGCTTTTTATTTTGATGAGATCTCATTTTTCTTCATTAATAATAATTTTAGGAAGTTAGAAACATTTTAAAGTTAATATTAAAATAGAAAAAATGGGAGCTAACACTGACCCTCCCCCNCGCCCCTCCCCCCCCCCCCCCCCCCCCGCCACACACACATACAATTACATTTGGGATTAAACTGTAGGCATTGGAAGGCAGTAGTTAGCATTAATAGCATGGGTATAAGGGTGTCAGACATCATGACAGTTCGTTCCTTGTACTGAGGGTGACAATTGTTATTAGCAAGTGGTTTGCCCAAAATTCTCTTCACTGGAAAAAACAGAAAATGGATATGGGTGGGAATTGGGTAACAATGACAGAGTTCTGGAATGTATTACCCTAAGAAATAGGTCAATTATGTTTTTTCTAGGAAGTTTCCTGGTCAAAGACATCTCCTGCACTCTTTTGAGTATAAATTGAACCTGAAATGAAACCATCTCCTACTTTTGCGACTCTTTTTGGGAGAAGGGCTTTGAATATGTTTCACCCTGTAAGTTCAGAAATGACTTTGGAACTCTATAGAGCTGAAACTCAAGGTTGATACCTCTCTTGGGCCCTGAGGCTCAGAAATCCATAGGCTAAAATACCCAAGAAGTAGGTTTACTGGTTTGCATTTTCTTCACTAAAAGGATTAAAAGTAAATGCTTTCCTATATCCTGCAGAACCTTTTTTTCCCCTGGGCCTAATTCTTAACATACCTGGTAATGTACAGACACTGCTAATGTCTGGACTGCATAAGAAGCTATTTAACAAATTATTCCATCCTCAATAGTTTAGATATTCCAAGTGTGCAGATTGAACTGATATAAATAACTTTGATTTTGATTTCTTTAAAAATATTTTTTCTCTTTGTAGACAATTAACTTTTACTTATTTAAAAAAAACAACACTGATTCAGCATGATGATCAGACTATTACACTTAGCAATCAACAGCATGGGTGCCAAAAAACCCTACATTTAAAACCCTTTGTTGGAATGCTTTATATTTTCCACAGACAACAGAAACTAAAATAACTTGTTATATAATTACTTACACATAAAATAATCTTATAATTTATAATCTTATAATTTATTTAAAAATCTTATATAATTAGTCACTGTACAGTTTTTAAGGTTTTTTTTTTTCCTGATTCGCATGAGTATTGTCTAAAACATGTCTTTTTTTGTAGCAGCTAGGCCCTGCCACCACTGTGCTTGGGTGAGTTTACAAATCTGATGTAATCTGTTGTTTCTGTCACTTCTATGGATATTCTCTCCTTCAAAACTTTGTTTCCTGGCAACAACTAAACTTTCTGCCACTTCCATAGCTACTGCTGCAGCTGGAACTGCCATAGTTACCTTGGTTTATGTTTTGGCAAAGTATTGGCCTCCAGCACCACAGGGGCTAGAGCTTCTGCCTCCAAATTTTCTTCCCTTCATGGGTCCAAAATTGGAAGATTGTTGTAATTGCCAAAGTCATTGTAGCTCCTGACACCTCCAAATTTGCTTCCATCATTACCAAATCTATTATAGCCATCCCAAGTGCCACTATATCCACCACCACCACAGCTACTGCCAAAGGCACCTCAACCACTAAGTTTCCTCCATGAAAAAATTGTTGTCATACTCATCAAAAGCACCTCCATGACCACCTCCAAAGTTTTCAAAACCACTTCAACCTCCTTGGCTGGTTGAAGCACTAGCCATCTTTTGTTTCACAGTTGTGGCCATTTACAGTATGGTATTTCTGAGTGCCAATCTTGTCTACAGAGTCATGGTCATCAAAGGTTAAAAAAGCAAAGCCTCTTTTTTTTGCCACTCCCTTGGTTGGCCATAATTTCAATCACTTCAATTTTCCCACACTGTTCACAATAATCTCCCAAAGAGACTGAACTGCTGCAGAAGTTCATTATCAGAGATTTGAGTTTTGAAACAACAGATGAGGGACTGAGGAGCAATTTTGAGCAATGAAAAGTGCCCACAGCCTGTGTAGTGATGACAGATCCAAAACCCCAAGAGCTCCAGAGACTTTGGGTTTGTCACATATGTCACTGTGGAGGTGGGTGCAGCCATGAATGCAAGGCCACATATGGTAGGTGAAAATTGTGGAATCAAAGAGGGCTGTCTCAAAAGAAGGTTCTCAAAGACCTGGTGCCCACTTTACAGTGAAGAAGATTTTTGTCAATGGTATTAAATAAGATACGAAACAAAATAAGGTCTTTTAAATAGTTTTTCCTTTATTGTTGAAAATTCCAGGGGTGGGTAAGAAAAATAAATAATTCATACATACACTGATAAAGGAAAATGCTTAGGATTTCTGAAACAAGAACTATTGTTGAAAAATATTGCTTAATGATTTCAAGTTGTGTTCTTATAACAAAAACTTGCCTCACTATATATTTCGTAGCTGTGGATAAGACACATTATGTTCAATTTTGATTATTTGTGGAATCAGAGCACACATGTCAAATACAGTTTGGGAAAAAGTTCTTTTGTTTGTATTTTTAAAGCAGACAAAAGTTGTCCTTTATTTAAAATAATTACTGTAATTCTCCGTTTGTATCTAGATACCAGCAAACTAGCCTTTTTGGAAAGAAGAAACAAATGTTCTTGAACCCTCTGTTCTCCTTCTCAGACTTCCTTCCAGATAGAGGGATATTTGTTTGTGAGTTTAATTGTGGCTAGAACTATTCTCAAGGGATGGTTGATAGGGGGTGTTTTGTGGGTGGGACAATGTTCCAGTGTCCTTGGCTAAACCTTCTTTTTTGGTTACTCTGGGTTTATATATAGAACAGAGAGATAAAAATCAAGATAAATGACCTAACTGCTTATTTGAAAAAAAGTCACAAACACATGTACTAATCATGTTGAAAGCCATAATCCTTGTATTAATACCTTAACATCTAAATATATTATACTGACAGAGTCAAAAGCAGAGCTAATAAAATTCAAAGAAACTTGAAAAATGAGTTTAACTGTGTAACAATCACAGATGATTGACAAATTTTAGTGAAATCAAAATAAAAGCCTAATCAATATATCTAAAATGGAAATTCTTGGATATCAAGGAAAGAGATATATTTATCTCTCCTACATCTTGTAGTAGAAATATTGAAAATGATTATGGGACTCATCACTAGACTCACTGAGTACATGTTTCATTCACTTATTTATTTGATAATATTGGTTGAATGCTTGCTTTATTCCAGGCACTGTTCTGGGATCTTGTAAACCAAGTGCACTTAATTCTCTTATCTAATGGAACTTACATGTAATTGAATATTCTGAGTTAGATAATAAAATAATATGTAAGTTATGTAGATGTTGAAACAGGATAAGCACCAAAAGAATAAAATAAAGAGGAGAAATGAGAATGGAGAGTGCAAAAGTGTAGGGGTAGAAAGTCCTGGGCCAACACTCATTGAGAGGTGTGAGTTGACCAAAGAATTGAAGAAATAGAGAAAATTAAATATATTGAAGCCTTAAAGATATCCAAAAAATTGCATTTCACAAGGAAGAAAGAGCAAGAACAAGGGACCAGAAGTGGGAGCCTATGGGGGTGTTTGAACAGAAATGAAAAAAAAAAATAAACGGTGAGTTTGAAGGAAAAATGGTGGAGCAGATTGTGAAGGAATTTGGAGGCCACAATAATAATGTTGACTATGAAAAACATTTCACTCTATGTAAAATAAGGCAAGACATATCTTGACCCATATCGAATGTAATTACTCTGGTTTATTTTGAAGACAGATTGTAATGGGCTAAGAGTAGAAGCAACAAAATCAGTAAGGAACCTATAGCAACCATCAAGACACGTTACGATGGAGGCTGGGACCATTGTGATGGCAGTATATGCGATGATAAGTAGTTATATTTTCATTATTTTGAAGGTAGAAGAAACAAAATATTATTTTTCTTTAGAAAATAAATTTTTTTATTTAATTGTTTTTCAAGTACAGTTTTCTGTCTTTTGCTCCCATTCCAGCCCCCCCCCCAAGTGCTCCCTACCTCCCTTCAATTTCCACCCCCCTTAGTTGTTGTCCATGTGTCCTTTATACTAGTTCCTGTAAATCCGTCCCCTTTCCCCTTGAAATTTCCTTCCCTCTCTGCTCTGGTTATTGTCCACCTCTTCTCTATTTCAGTGCCTTTGGTTATATTTTGCTTGCTTGTTTGTTTTGTTTAGCTTCCTGTTAAAGGTGAGACCAACAGTATTTGACTTTCAATGCCTGACTTATTTCACTTAGCATAATCCTTCCAGTTCCATCCATGTTGTCACAAAGGGTAGGAGCTCCATCTTTCTTTCTGATGCATAGAATTCCACTGTGTATATGTTCCATAGCTTTTGGATCCATTCATTTACTGATGAACAACTAGGTTGCTTCCAACTCTTGGCTATTGTAAATTGTGCTGCTATTAACATTGGGGTGCATAGGTTCTTTTGGGTTGGTGATTCAGGGTTCTTAGGATATAATCCTAGCAGTGAAATTGCTGGGTCAAAAGGCAGGTCAATTTTTAGTCTTCTGAGAAAATTCCATACTATTTTCCATAGTGGTTGTCCCAGTCTGCAATCCCACAAACAGTCAACTAGGGTCCCCTTTTCTCCACAACCTCTCTAACACTTGTTGTTTGTTGCTTTGTTTATGATGGCCATTCTGACTGGTGTAAAGTAGTACCTCATTATGGTTTTATATTTGCATCTCTCTGATAGCTAGCTATACTAAGCATCTTTTCACATGTCTCTGGATCTTCTGTATGTCCTCCTTGAAGAAATGTCTGTTCAGGTCCTTTCCCACTTTTTAATTGGGTTGTTTGTCTTCCTAGAGTGGAGTCATGTAGATTCTTTGTATATTTTGGAGATTAAACCCTTCTCTGAGGTATCATTGGCAAATATGTTTTCCCATACAGTTGGTTCTCTTTTTATTTTAATACTGTTTCCTTTCGCCATGCAAAAGCTTTTAAATTTGATGAGATCCCATTTGTTTATTCTTTCCTTTATGACCCTGCTCTAGGGGACATATCAGTAAAAACGTTGCTGTGTGAAATATATGAGATGTTCCTGCCAATGTTCTCCTCTAGGGCTTTAATGGTGTCACAGCTTATATTGAAGTCTTTTATCCACCTTGAATTTATTTTGGTGTATGTTGTAAGATGTTGCTCAAGTTTCATTTTTCTGCGTGTAGCTGTCCAGTTCTCCCAACACCATTTGTTGAAGAGACTATTTTAACTCCATTTTATGTTGCTGCCCCCTTTGTCAAATATTAATTGACTGTAGACACTTGGGTTTATTTCTGGGCTCTCTTTTCTGTTCTACTGGTCTATATGTCTGTTTTCATGCCAGTAGCAGGCTGTTTTGATTACAGTGGCCTTGTAATACAGTTTGGTAACAGGTATTGTGATCCCTCCTACTCTGTTGTTCTTTCTCAAAATTGTGACTGCTATTCAGAGTCATTTCTGGTTCCATGTAAATTGTTGAAGAGTTTGTTCTATGTCTGTGAAATATGCCATTGGTATTTTAATAGGTATTGCATTGAATCTGTAAATTGCTTTGGGTAGGATGGACATTTTGATGATGTTAAATGTTCCAGTCCATGAACACGGTATGTTTCCATTTGTTTTTGTCTTCCTTGATTTCTTTCTTCAGTGTTGTGTAGTTTTCTGCATACAGGTCTTTTACCTCCTTGGTTAGGTTTATTCCTAGGTATTTTATTTTTCTTGTTGCTATATAGAATGAGAGTTGTTCTTGATTTCTTCTTCTGCTGTTTTATTGTTGGTATAAAAAAGCCTTTGATTTCTGGATATTGACTTTATATCTTGCTGTTTTGCCAAATTCATTTATTAGGTTGAGCAGTTTTGGGGTAACATCTATAGTATTTTCCATGTACACTATCATGTCATCTGCAAACAGTGACAGTTTTGTGTCCTCCTTTACAATTTGGATGCCTTTTATTTTTTATTCTTCTCTGATTGCTGTGGCTAAAACTTCCAATACTATATTGAATAGAAGTGGTGAAAGTGGACAACCTAGTCTTTTACCTGGTCTTAGTGGAAAAGATTTTAGTGTTTGCCCATTGATTATGATGCTGGCTGTAGGTCTCTCATATATGGCCTTTATTATATTGAAGAATGGTATCTCTATTCCCAATTTGCTGAGTGTTTTTTTTATCATAAATGGGTTTTTTACCTCATCAAAAACTTTTTCCACATATATTGGTATGATCACATCATTTTTGTCTTTCATTTTGTTTATGTGATGTATTACATTTACTGATTTGCTAATGTTGAACCATCCTTGCATCTCTGCGATGAATCCTCCTTGGTCATGTTGTTTGATCTTTGTAATGTATTTTTTGATGCAGTTTGCCAATATTTTGGTGAGGATTTTATGTTCATAAAATCTATGATAAAGATTTTTAAAGTCTATTCTATGATAGACTTTATGTTCATAAAGTCTATGTTCATCAGTGATATTGGCCTGAAGTTTTCTTTCTTTGTTGTGTCTCTATCTGGTTTTGGAATTAGAATGATGCTCGCTTCATAAAAGAGTTCTGGAGTCTTCCATCATGTTTGATTTTTTGGAATAGCCTGTGAAGAATAGAGGTTAGCTCTTACTTGAATGCTTTGTAGAATTTCCTGTGAAATCATCTGATCCAGGGCTTTTGTGTGACAGGAGTTTTTTTTTATTACTGCTTCAATTTCATCTGCTGTTATTGTTCTGTTCAGGCTTTCTGCTTCTTCTTCATTGTGTTTTGGGAGATTATTCATTTTTAGAAATTTGTCTATTTCACCTAGGCTTTTTAATTTCTTGGCATACAGTTCTTAATAGTAATTTCTTACAACCCTTTGTATTTCTGTGGGGTCAGTTGTAATCTCTCCTCTTTGATTTCTGATTGTGTTTATTTGGGTCCTCTTTCTTCTCTTCTTGATGAGCCTACTTAAAGGCTTGTCTATTTTGTTTATCTTTTTAAAGAACCAGCTCCTGGATCAATTAATCTTTAGAATTGTGCTTTTAATATTTATGTAATTTAATTCTGCTTTGATCTTGGTTATTTTCTTCCTTGTGCTTGCTCAGGCTGTCTTTGTTGTTGTTCCTCAAGTTCTTGTAGGTGTAGGGTCAGGTTGTTTGAAATATTTCTATCTTTTTTAGGTAGGCCTGTATTGTTATGATCTTCCCTCTCAGGACTGTCTTCACGGTGTCCCATAAGTTTTGGGTTGCTGTGAGTTCATTTTCATTTGTTTCCAGAAACTTTTTGATTTCTTCCCAAATTTTATTTTTGACCCATTCATTGTTTAATAGCATGCTATTTAATCTTCATGATTTTGAATGTTTTGGGTGTTTTCTCTTAGTGTTGGTTTCCAGTTTCAGTTCCTTGTGGTTGGAGAAAATGCTAGGGTGATTTCAATTTTCTTAAATTTGTTGAGGCTTGTTTTGTGTCCTATCATATGGTCTATCTTTGAAAATGTCCTATGCATATTTGAAAAGAATGTGTATTTAGCTTCTTTGGGATGAAGGGCTCTATATATATCAGTTAAATCCATTTCACCTAGGATATTGTTCAATGCCACAATATCGTTGTTGATATTTTGTTTGAAAGATCTGTCCATTTTTGACAGTGGGGTTTTAAAATCCCCAAATATAATTGTGTTGCTGTCAATATCTTTTTTGAAGTCCTCTAAGATTTTCATTATATATTTGGGTGCAGCTATGTTGGGTGCATATATATTTACAATGCTTATGTTTTTTTGGTGGATTCTTCCCTGGAGCATTGTGAAGTGACCTTCTGGATCTCTTTTTATGGCCTTTTTTGAAGTCTATTTTGTCTGATATGAGTGTTGCTACCCTAGCTTTTTTTCCCTGTGTATTTGCTTAGAAAATGTTTTAACAGTCCTTCACTTCTAGTCTGTGTAGATGTTTTGTCCTGAGGTGGGTCTCCTGTAAGCAGCATATGTGTGGGTCATGCTTTTTTATCCATTCAGCTATTCTTTGTCTTTTGATTGGAGCATTCAATCCATTTACACTTAATGTTATTAATGGTAGGTACATATTCATTGCCATTTTTGTTCCTGGGTTCTCCTCTGTTTCTCTCTTTTTCTTTCCTTTCTTAATGCAGTTCTTTTAGCATCTCTTGCAGGGCTGGTTTGGTGGAGGCATATTCTTTTATAATTAGTTTGTCTTGGAAGCTCTTTATTTGGCCTTCTGTATTGATTGGTAGCCTTGCTGGGTAAAATAGCCTTGGTTACAGGCCTCTGGTTATCATTACTTGGAATATTTCTTGCCATTCTCTTCAAGTCAGTAGCTAACCTTATTGGGGCTCCCTTGTATGTTACTTCCCTTTTCTCTCTTGCTGCCTTTAAAATTCTCTCTTTATCTTGGAATTTTGCCAATTTAATGATGATGTGTCTTGAATTGGGCCTTTTTGGGTTCCTCTTGATTGGGACTCTCTGTGATTCCTGGATTTGTGTGACTTTTCCTCTTATCTAATTAGGGAATTTTCTTTCATTACTTTTTCAAATAGGTTTTCTATACCTTGTTCTTATTCTCCTCCTTCTGTTATCCTTATTATTGGGATATTATTACATTTCTTATTTTCTTTTATTTCTCTTAATCCCTCTTCATTCTTTCTGTGCCTCTTTTCTTGCTCTTTCTGAGAGTTTTTTCTTTGTCCCCCAACTCACTGATCCGATCTTCTAGTTCATCGATTCTGCTTTTGTTCCATTCTCCTGTGTTCTTGAGTTCAGAAATTGTATTCTTCATATCCTCTTGGCCTTTGCTCATAGTTTATATTTCATTTTTCATTTTGGTATAGTTTGCAGTGAGTTCATTTACCTTTCCTGTAGTTTCTGGTAGCTCATTGTAAGTTCTTTGAAATTCCTGATAACCAGCTATCAATATCTAATAGTTCACTTACCTCTATTTCATCTAGCATTCTTTCTGAGGCTTTCTCCTTTTCTTTTGCTTGGGGATTGTTTGTTTGTCTTCCCATTATTTGTGAGACTCTTCTTGTTAGTCTCAGCTTCTTAAATTGATTTGTTCTGATCCCCTGGTTTATGGTGTGAACTTTTGTTGTAGAATACCTATGAAATTCAATGATGCATCCTTCTTCGGGTATCCTGGTGTTCTCCACTTCCACCTACTTGTTTTTTTGTGATCATTTGGAGGGGGAGGCAAAATGGTTTATGACAGGGGAGAGTATTTTATGATATTTGCAGTCACAGCTGGTAGAGAAGAGATAGAAGATCTTTAGGCTCTATGTAGTGGTAACCATAATCTTCAACCCAACTTGCCACTTTTAAGAAAGGATGGACAAAAGATAAGTCTCTTGATGGGGAGGGAAGGCTTGTGAGTTTGATCTAGAAAGCAATGAGGTTGCAGGCGGTCCGATTCAGAGGTACGGTGAGCATAAAGGATAGTAAATAGGTGTAGTGTGTGAGCAAATAGAGTTAATCACTACAATAATAGAATTCAGTTAACTGTAAAGGGGGCTAAGATCCGGGAGATGTGTTGTGAAGTATTTACAGTTGTATACAACAGCTATTATCTACAATAATATCTACAATCATATGACAGATGCTGTGTGATCTGGATAACATGAATAGGGGGTATAGAACTTTGGGTAGAGTCCTAAATGAAAACAAGTGGCATGGAATATAGAAAATTAGCAATACACTGGAGGAGAGAACAGGGGAAACCTGTCAAATGATACAATAAAACCAAGCCAAGGCAAAGAAGCTAATACAGAAAGAGGAGGAATACAAAGATACTATTAAAATATAAAAGAAGTGAAAATAATGAAAAAATAATAAAAACAAAAATACACAGCAACTTGTGGCTTCTCTGCTACAGCAAAGTGAAATTTGTTTCTCTGTCTCTACTTTTGGGATGCCCCCTCTTTGGGTCCAACTCTGGTCTTTTCAAAGTTCCAAGTTGTTTGTGTCACTTGTGAGTGAAATAAAAACAAACAAACAAACAAAAGGCAGGAGAAGGGAGGAAAAAGCATTAAGTTTGGAAAGAAAGGAAGAAGGACTAAAACAGGAAAGAGGAAAAGAGAGGAAAAAGGTATTGAAAGATAAACCAATAACAAAATTAATAAGATACAAAATTACTTTAAAACACACACACACACACGCACACACACACACACACGCGCGCGCGCGCGCGCACATACACATCTCTTGTTGGTTTCAAACCGGCCAAACTGGCTGCAGCAGGCTGAGGGGGGATTGGTGTGGTCTTTCTAGGAGTGCTCTCCCAAGAGCTAACCTGGTGCCTCTCCCCAACGCCCCACAATGGGATCTAGGTTCTTTTCAGTGCACTATCCCTGGGAGTCCTCGCTGTGGGCTGGGATGTGGGCACGCACCCGCCAGCCAGTCAGTCTGGGTCCTGCGGTATCTGGTAGGGTCCTTCCCAATTTTGGAGGGGGGGCGGAACTCAAGGCTTCCAGTCAGCCTTTGGATCGCTACCAGGCTGGGTGGGCAATAAGCCAAGTGGCTGTCACAGGAGAATCCTTCAGTTTACTTTCCAATTTTTTTTTTCAGGAAAGCCTGCCTCTCAGCACAGCCTAATTCCCCAGCCAGACCGCTGACTACAGGAGTCAAACCCCGGCGATGCGCTCCTCAATTTTCCCCGCACTGGCAACCACAGAGTCTGCAGTTGAATACGGCCCTTTGTCCTTATCGCCCTCTGTGTAAACTCAAGCAGAAAGGTCTCTCCCTGATGTTGCCCAACCTTGCTTAAATGGGGGGCTCTCTCCCAAGAACCCTGTGGCAGGCCCGAGGCTCCCAAAGAGTCTGCTATAGACGAGCCCAGCTGGGCACTGGGGCTCCCAAAGAGTCCCTGGCAGGATCACTGGATGCCAGCTGAGGCTGCTGCTTTTCCTGTCTTGCTCCAGTCCCCGAGAGCCTACTCACCTGAAGCTATCTCCTTACCGTCTCATTTTTCAGTGTCCATTACAATTTTTGGTCTGTTATTTTCATATATGCTGGGGAACTATTGGTTGTTTGTGCTGTTCCTCCATAGATCGACCAGTGTTTTCTCCCATGTGTACAGGGAAATGGAATATGCTCCATCCTATTCTGTCACCATCTTCCCACCCTGATATAACTTCTTTTCCAACATTCACAGAAACAGAGTTTTCCATCAAACTAGACAATATCTTGGTCTCAGCGGTGTTTTAGCTCTAGACTCAGGAAAGCAGAATGATCCACAGAACAAATTCTTGAGAAGTTGGGTAGAACAACTGTGTGGCTGGCATTAGGCTGCTTGTAGCAATTTTATTGGATATATCTCCCCAGGAAAGGTAAATAAAAGAAAAAGTAAACAAATGGGACTACATTAAAGTAAAAGTTTTTGCACTGCAAAGGAAAACATCAACAAAATAAATAAACAACCCTCAGAATGGAATGACACATTGGCTGATACATCTGATAAGAGGGTAATATCCAAAATTTATAAAGAACTTACAAAAGTCAACACCCAAAACAAACAAACAAATTTAAAAAGTGGGCAAAGATATGAATAAAAACTTATCCAAAAAGGACATGCAAATGGCCAACAGACATAAGGCAATATGGTCAATGTCAGTAATCACTAGAGAAATGTAAGTTAAAACCAAATGAGATGTCATCTCACACTTGTCAGAATGGTTATCATCAAGAAATCAATAAACAACAAGTGCTGGTGAGGATGTGAACAAAGGGGAACACTTTCATACTGTTGGTGGGAGTGCAGATGGGTGCAGCCAATGTGGAATGTTTTCCTAATGTGGGAAACAGTATGGAGATACCTCAAAAAATGGAAATTAGATCTGCCTTTTGACCCACTGATCCTACTTCTTGGAATATATCTGAAGAAGCTCATAACATAAAATGAGACTATAAGCACCCTTAAATTCATTGCAGTGTTATTTACAATTACCAAGATATAGAAGAAATCCAGTTGTCCATGAGTATATGGGTGCATAAAACAACTTTGGGACATTTACACAATGGAATATTACTATTTCATAAAAAGAAGAAAATTTTACCCTTTGCCACAGTATAGGTGGACCTGGAGAACATTATGTTAAGTGAAATAATCCATTCAGAGAACGACTGATATAATATGATTTCATCAATATGTGGAATCTAATGAACAAATTGAACCAACAATCAAAATAGAGAAACACTCATAGTTAGAGAGCAGGGTGGCAGCTAAGGGGAAGATTAGAAGGTGTGTTGGGAAGTGCTCTGCCTGATTTCAGGAATTGTAACTGCCTCCCATGGCTAAGGATGAGTGAGCAACCTCCAGAATGCGAGCCACAAGGAGACAAAGCTTGTCTCTGGTAGCAAACACTGCCTCTGCTTGCTTCCCTGCCCCCAGTGCATGGTCAGATAGTCCATGATGGGTAAGATTCCTCAGAGGAGGAACAACCTAAGCCAGACACAATCACTTGAGAGGCCATCATGGAAGGACTTGGGGGCTGCAACAAAGAGGGAATGATGGATCCTCTCCCCCTGGCTATTCTGACATAGCCTGAGTCCCCATATTTTCTGAGAGAAGTGCTTCCTGGCTCTAATCCACTCAAGCCTGAAAACCTGTGATGGGGGAGGTGGTGCAGCCTCTTGCTTGGCTAGAGCAGGATCGGGGGTAATTGGGCATAAGAAAAATTTCCTAAAAGTCTTGTGAAGCCTGCTTTGCTAAGAGTGCTTTCATTCATATGTTAAGGTTCCAATCAGGAAATGAGTATGTCTCCCAAAGTTTCTGCAACACCCTTTCCTGACAGACACTGACTCAGACTAAGCCTTCAGATTTCTTTGAAATGTTATCTACTGTTTGATCCTTACCACCTGTATTCCTGTGTATTACAAGCCAATAAAAGCCATTGAAAATGTGGCTCCTGGCCCTTTTCCTCTGAGAGACTGGTCACCCCTCTTCCCCAAGCAGATCATGTCTTGGTAGTATTACTTCCATCCTTGGTGAATAAGGATCTTGCTGGAAAAGTCACCCTCACAGAGGTGGAGGGAATGAGTACATGGAAAAAAGACTCATGAACATGCATAGTAGTGTGGTGGGGTGGGAACGGAATTGTGAGGAGTGGGAAGGCGATATAAGGGGGTTAATATACAAAATACAATAAAAATTAAAAAAACATATAAATGAGAAAAGTAAGTCAAGTTTAGTCTAACCTTGAGTAAGTACAGGAGTATGTGTAGGTAACTTGATTTGTCTACTTTTTAGTATTGCTGATTTTGTAGTGCGAGATTTAGCTTTATAAAGTATCCATTATCCCTGGAGAACTTTGCAGCTAGAGAAGAGTTTTGGTTCTGGACACCTTTATTAAAATGGAAAAGGGCAGAGAATAATACATTTAAAAAAAGATTTTATTTACTAATTTTTAGAGAGAGGGAAAAGGAGGAAGATAGGGAGGGAGAGAAACATCAATATGTTGTTGCCTTTTGTGCACCCACTACTGGGGACCTGGCTGGCAATGAAGGCATGTGCCCTGACTGGGAATTGAACTTGTTACTTTTTGCTTCACAGGTCATCACTCAATCCTTTGAGCTACACCAGCCAAGGTGGAATGTTTTTATTTAACACCACTTTGCCTGTTATTTGCCACCACATTCCAAGTGTTACAAGTTCAGTCTGGTTCATGGTGGATGTTTATTAAATATGTATGAATTAAAGCTTATGAGAAACATTATATATACAGTTGACCATTTAACAATGGAGGGATTAGAGTTGCTGACCCCTGTGCAGTCAACAATCTGTGTAAAAATTTAACTTCTCCAAAACTTATGTAGTCCATAGTATATCCTTCAGAACTAGCATTTTATTTATTTTTTGTAATTTTATTTTTTATTTCTTTTCTTTCCCTTTAGATTTTTTGTGTTTTGTTTGCTTGATTTCATTGTTTGATTGGTTTTCTGCATTCTTTTCACATTGCATTTTAATTTTTCTTCTTTCAAGTCACTCATACTCCAATAACACACTACTCTTGGTCATTTATTTTTATTCTTTTTATTCAGATTATATATTTCTTACCACATTATTGTTATTCCAAATTTTACACAGCACCCTTCCCTGGTTTTAATCCATTTCACCCTCTTCCTGAGCTTTATTACTACTGTGGTTAGCTTTACTCTTTCATACACTATGCCAAGTTTCTATGCCTCACTTTCACCATCTAACCTTGCATGAGTGCTGTGCTGTCTGAAGTCAGCTCACATTCTTTTTCCCTTATAATGAGAGTCTTATCTATTTTTTGCTTTAATAAAACGTGGCAAGTTGGGTGAAATATTATGGTTATTGTAGTATGTCTCCAAAGGATCTACTATCCATTCTCTCCTTGTTAGTAAATTAAACCCCAGAGTATACTCTCCTGCTGTCTTACTCTATGCCTTTGTCCTACCCCTGATCACATACAAGACAAGGTGGGAGTTATGAATACCAGTAAACCTGTTGGAGGGGAGAACCCAGCAACAAAGGAGCCACCAACAGATAAAGACCAAGTACAACAAAAGAGCCCACACAAATGGAGGAAAGGACAACCCTAGAGTACCCAGACAAGAAGGTCAAAGACACCACAACATAGAGTCCCACAGACCTCTTACCACAGAAGCTCACTGAATTGAGACAGCTGGGAAAGCATAGCATTGAGAATCACAGAAACAAACAAAAAGAGTGACCCAAAATAGAGAGAAAGACAGAGGACATGTAACCAGAAGGATTGGAAGACTCCCCACTAAAAGAGCTAAATGAAATGGAGGCAAGCAGATATAGAATTCAAAAGAATTGTTATAAGGATGCTGAAGGAACTCAAAGACAACTACAAGGAACTGAGTGGGAACTAGAAAGTATAAAAGAGGAAATAGAAACTATAAACAAGAATCCGGAAGAAATTAAGACTACAATTTCTGAAATAAATAATACACTAGAAGGAATCACAAGCAGGTTGGATGAAGCAGAGGACTGAGCTAGGACTGAACTAGAGGAAGATGAGGTAGAAATAAATATCAAGGTAGAGCAGCTGTACACATACACACACAAGATTCAAAACATAAGGATAGTTTAAGGGAACTGCAATACAACATGAAATGCAACAAAACTCTGTCATAGACATACCAGAAGGAGAAGAAAACGACCAAGGGATGAAACACTGTTTGAAGAAAAATAATGACAGAAAACTTTCTAAATCTGGAAAGGGGAAAACCATACAAGTTTAGAGAGCACAGAGAGTCTCAATAAAGATGAACCCAAAGAGGCCTACTCCAACACACATAATTAAGATGCCAATTTTTAAACACAACAAGAGAGTCCTAAAAGCACAAGGGAGAAACAAGAAGTAACATACAAGGGAGCTCCGATAAGACTAGCAGCTGATTTCTGAACAGAAAAATAGAAGCCAGAAGGGAATGGCAAGAAATATTCCCAGTAATGAAAGGCAAAGACCTTTAACCACGGATACCATGCCCAAAAAGGCTCTCAAAATGAAATGCAAAATATGAAATTTCCCAGCCAAAACAAGGCTGAAAGAATATGCCTCTTCTGAACTAGCACTGCAAGATATGCTAAAGGGACTACATTAAAAAGAGGAAGAAAAATAGCAAGAGAGAGACACACAGGTAAAAAGGGGAAAATGGATGAGAATCTCTGAATAATAACCTTAAATATTAATAGTTTAAATGCTCAAATGGAAAGACATAGGGTAGCTGGACGGATAAGAAACCATAACCTGCACATATGCTGCCTATGAGAGACTGCCTCAGAAAAAATGACATACACAGACTGAAAGTAAAGTGTTGGAAAAAATATTCCAAGAAAATAGACTTGAAGAAAAAGCCATGGTCGCAATACTTATATCAGACAAAATAGACTTCAAAACAAAGGCCATAAAAAGAGACACAAGGGAACTTCACAATACTCAAGGGAAGAATCCATCAAGAAGACATAAATATTACATATAGGAGATTTTATAGGGGAACATGTAGGGGATTTTAACACCCCACTGCCTAAAATAGATCTTTCAAACAAAATATCAACAAAGATATTGCCGCATTGAATATAGCCTTAAATCAAATGGACTTAACTGATAACACACACACATACATTTATATACATGTATATAAATGTTCCATATATATAAAACCTTCCATCCCCAAAAAGCAAAATACACATTTTTTTTCTAATGTATATGGAACATTTTCAAAGATAGATCACATGACAGGACACAAAATAAGCCTCAACAAAATCAAGAATATTGAAATCATATCAGCATTTTTTCTGACCACAATGGTCTGAAACTAGAAAATGCCCTCAAGGAAAAAAGTAAAAAACACTTAAATTCATAAGGATTGAATAGCATGTTATTAAACAATGATTGGGTTACTAAGAAGATCAAGCAAGAAATCTAAAAGTTTCAGGAAAAATATGGAAATGAACACACAAGAGTCCCAAACTTATGAGCCACAGCGAAGGCAGTCCTGAGCAGGAAGTTCATAATGATACAGGCCTACCTAAAAATGATAGAAACATTTCAAATAACCAACCTAACACTACAGCTACAAGAACTGGAGAAACAAAAACACACGAAGCCCAGAGTGAGTGGAAGGAAGGGAGTAACCATGATTAGAGCAGAATTAAATTTCATAGAGACAAAAAGAACAATTCAAAAGATCAATAAAGCCAGGAGCTGATTCTTTGAAAACATAAACAAAATCGACAAGCCTGGAAACAGACCCATTAAAGAGGGAGAGACAGAGAAAACACAAGTAAATAAAATTTAAAATGATAGAGAAGAGATTACAACTGACATCACAGATATATAAAGGATTGTAAGAAATTACTATAAAGAACTATATGTGAAGAAATTTGAAAATGTAGGTGAAATGGACAAAGTTGTCAAAAATTATAATCTTTCAAAAGTGAATGAGGAAGAGCTGAAAACTTAAACACACTAATAAGAGCTGGTGAAATCGAAGTAGTGATTAAAAAACTCCTGGCACACAAAAGCCCTGGACTGGATGGTTTCATAGGAGAATCTTACAAAACACTGAAGAAAGAGCTAATCCCTATTTTTCTCAGAGTATTCCCGAAAAGCCCAAGAAAAGGGAAGAGTCCAAAACTCTTTTTATGAAGCCAGTACCGTTCTAATTCCAAAACCATATAAAGAAAAAACAAAGAAGAAGAAAAAAAGAACTTCAGGCCAATATGGCATAATAACATAGATGCTAAAATCTTCAACAAAATATTGGCAAACCACATCCTGCAATACTTTAAAAAGATCACACACCACAATCAAGTGGTATTCACCCCAGGGAGGCAAGGATGGTAGAGTATTTGCAAATCAATAAATGTAATACATCACATAAACAAAAGCAAAGGCAAAAATCATATGATCATATCAATATATGTGGAAAAAGCATTTGATAAGACAAGGTACAGCACCCTTTTATGATAAAAACACTCAGGAAAGTGAGAGTAAAGGAAGCATACTTCAGCATAATAAAAGGGCCTTGTGTTGTAGCCTGTCTAATTCAAAATAAGAATTTAATTATCACACTCAAGAATAGTACTCTGAAAAAGTAACTTGAGTTCATCCACTGTCTCATTGGACTAGGTACCATTGCCTTGCTGTTTTGGAAGCCCTGAAGGTTTAGTTGGTTCCTTCCTTGGAGTGACTAGAGTGTTAAATACAGTTAGAGTTGCCAGAGATTTTGATGGCCTAGGCTCCAGAGCAGTGATGCTGACTTGATGAGAAGCTTCAGTCCTGAGTAATCACCTGCAGCACAATTACAGCCTTAGTAATGGGTCCTTTTGGCCCAAGGGACAGAGAGCCACTCAATGGCTTGCAGTCTTGCAGTATCAGGGAGACTGAGGAAGCTTATTGATTAGGGCATTCCTTTGCCTAATGCCCTAACTTTTGGAGCATATGAATCTTAGTTTCCTAAGGAGCAAGCCAGACAGGGTCTGCAGGATGACTGTGAATGTCCTTCAAGCATGGCTAAACCTTGGGAAAGCCTAGTCTCCTTCCATTGTTCCTTCTCCGATACCCTAGCTTCTCTCTTCTGGTTGTGATTGTAAAAGAACGCATCGACTATGATCAACATTTTATCTAAGGAAACCCCATGTCTGTGGAGAATGTTTTTCATAATTTTCTCCTGATGTCAGAAGCTGATGGAGTTAAAAATTTGTCCTTTAATATTACTTGTCCCTCATAAGACTCCAGATATAAATTAGTATGTTTGATGAGAGCTTCCCTCACCCCTTCTAGGATGGTAGTAGAATTTTCATCTGGGTTTTGGCAGACACCTTGAAATAGTGTCCTTTTGGTGTCCTTCCTTGTTCTCGACCTTAATACAGAGTCAAAAATGGTTTCTTTCCCACTTTTGATAAGTGCTATTATAATCCCTTTCAGGGTCCACACATGGGATCACTGTTACTCATGTAGGTTATTTGTTGTCAGACAGATGCAAATTGTTAGCAAAATTTCTAGCCTTCTTAACTACTTTTTCTTGTACAATGTCTGATAAGTTTTGTCCCAGAACTACCATCACGTCTTTCCAGGTCAGCTCATATGTTAAGAAGGGCGCTGCAAAGCATCTGTATATTTGTCTGGCCTGTGCGAGTAGTTCTCAAGTTCAGTTTTGATGTGCCTGAGCTCACTGAGGGAGATAGATTTGTGTATTAGCTGGAGGTAATATTTTGCTGCTGTTTGTACTGGGGCAAAATCTTAGTTGTTGCAGTAGTTTTAGGAACAGGAGAAGTAGGGGCAAGTAGTTGCACTGGGGACCCTGGATATGGGAGTAGTAAAGATGCAGCAAAAAAGACTTTTCTAGGATCTCTGAGGTGGGTATTTTTTCCATGGACATTTGGGAAATGGAGAATGAATCAGCAAGGGTCACATTAATAGGGCTAATTTAATACTTTTTACATAAATCTTCATGGCCTCTCAAGTAAAAAATTGCTTGTGTATAAGGAATTTCAGACCATTTTCCAATATGTTTACAAAAGAGGTTAGGTTGTAGAATGTGCTATAATTTAGGGTCCAATTAAGTAGCCAAACCTTCCCACCAACCTAGTTGATATTAGAGCCAAGCCATGTTACCAAAAAAAAAAAAGATTAGTTGTTTTTCTTTATATTAAGGATCAAACTGTGACCTATTTGAAAGGATATGTCTAAGGATGTTCCAGCAGAAATGGACCCTTGATACCCCATCTAGAAAAGGTAAAAATACCATGAAATTGGAGGCCTGGTGTCTTGGGGTCTAACCTTATGGTTTTAAGCATCCAAATACCCTGAGTCTAGATTTTGGCATCCTGAAATCCCTGGGTTAAGAACACACATTTCCACTGTGGACTGACTGGGGCAGAGACAGGTCTGCTCCTTCCCCTTCTGGAGGGGTTTCCAGAGGCAGAGGCAAGTCTGCTACTTCCTTTTGTCAGTGGCAGAAACAAGTCTGTTCCTCCCTGTTTGAGGGTTTGCTCACCAATCATAGGAAGAATCTCGGTAGTGCTTGCAGTCTTCCGAGAGCCAGAAAGTCTCTACCAGGGGTTGAGGAGGAAATTATAGAGGGCTAAAAAGCCAAAGAGGAAAAGTGGAGTTATGCAGAGAATAGATTCAAGCATAGAAGAGGCAAAAGCTCTGGTCCCATTGAATCAGGCCTGCTAGCTGGAGGGATTTTATTAGCTGGAGTCCTACTAAAAGCTATAATGCTGAGATAGAATGAGTCATTAACCACATGTCCCAACAAGATTGTAGGCTTAGACTTAACTGACTAATGCAGTAACAATGAGTTTCAGAATGAGGGAACAGTCTTCATGACCTACAGTCTGGACTGGTCCAATCTCATGGGTCCTCAGGCCTTAGACAAAGTAAATGTCAGAGGAAAAGTGATATCCCTGTCTTGGTAAAGAACCAGAGAGGCAGGTCTCAACCCAATTTTGTCCCCTCTCTCTTTCAAAGGTACACAAAAACAGGTTCATGATAACTTGTTGCCTTTTCAAGATACTTTACAAAGTGGATCTGATTAAAAAAAAATGCACAGGACCCCTGAGGAGGTATATGCAAAAGTCCCTTGTTTTGGGACTTTTCCCACTTAATGTGGGTGATACAGAGAGGCATGATTTGATAACTGGGGAGTAGTAGGGAGGAGTTTGTCAGAGACAATTGTAAACAGTCTACGGTGAGATTGGCTGAGAAGCTGAATGCACATGGAATTATGCGCCAGAAGATTTAAAATAAAAGGAGGGCAAAGACTGCCTTTCAGGCTGTCTTACTTGAGGATGCCTGGGTGATACTGCTGCAGTTGCCTGAAAGCGATGATATTTTGAACGGGAGAGGGAATTCTCAGCATAGCCTAGGATTGGGCTAGTTCGGTCATGGTTATACTTCTTTGGGTGTTCTAGAAGGTATGGGCTCTGAAGTAGAAGACTGTCATTCTTCCAAAATTTTGTATTTCCTGCTGTTTTTTTCATAAACTAATCCTATAGAAATAAGCGAATTAAAAACTAAAAGAGTGAGTAATAGGGGAACTCAGGAGTTAAACAGTTTAGCATTAATTGATAGGCTTAAGTGACTAATACATATGGAAAGCTGCTATTCCAAAATTATATAGCTTTTGAACAAATATTCCTTTTAATTGTCACCAAAGCTTTGCCTCTGGAACTTTGCCTAGAGAGTGGTAGCAGGCAGGCGGACCCCACTTGCTATTCTGTAACAACAATGACGATTCTGGTTGGATTCTAGCTGCCTGTGGCTTATTGACCCCAAGAGTGGGACTGTGGGGTTTTCCAGTCTCCAGGAGTTCTTCTGCGTGTATGCTCATGGTATTAGCCACCTAAACATGCCTGGCTACTGAAAAGGAAATGAGTCTGGGAAGAGATCATGAAATGAAGTCTGAGTAAGCACTGCTTTGGGGAAGCCATTGTGTGGGGGGTAATGGTTTGTGAGATTGGTTGGCAGAAGTTTTGCTTGTGAGTACTCTTTGGAATAAAGGAGTTGTGGATACCAGTTTTGTTTATATATTCTCAGATCTCTTGGATTTTTATGGTTATACCTTTTGTCCTGTATGTCTGGGACATTAAGAGTAGTACTGTACTGGCTCCAAAAGGGAGTCCACTGGGTACGATTTCAGCAGAGCAGAGCATATGCTCTCATTATTCAATGTCCAAGAAGATATTGATTACTTATTGTAATACTGTGTGACCTATATATATTTTGGATTTTGAGGAAAGATGGCCCATGCATGGCACCCTAAGTTATGGTACTATCACACAGTTAAAACAGTATTGCCAAAAGTTAGACAGATGGGAAGAAATCTGTTATGTCAGTGCATTTCTATCATTGCATAATAAGGCTTCATCAGGGACAGAGAATCACCTGATGGTACAAAAAAGTGAAGAGGCTGCCAAACCTGTTCCTGAGAGTAAGACACAGGAAGAAAAGGAGAGTAGAGAGATAAACCTCATCAATACTCTGGACCCAGGGGACTCAGGGTTGGTGGCAGGAGGACCTCCTTCACCATCACCCCCTCCACTGGTTAACTCTGAAATAGGGCCTGTAGAGGCAACAGATCCATCTTGTATGATGAAGGGTGGGTCTCCTCCTCAAAGACTGGTCAGGGCACCCAAATTAGCCAGGAAGCATTTCTATCTAGAGCAAGGCAGTTCCTTTTGAGGCAATATCCTATAGGTGAAGTAACTCAGAAAGGCCAGTCTGCTGGCTACTACTGGGCCCATATTCAATTTTACACTTCAGACTTACTAAATTGGAAGAAGTACAACCCCTCATATGGGGATGATCCTCAGAGAATGACAGATCTTATCACCTCCATTTTTGCCATTCATCATCTAAACTAGTCAGATATATAGGCTCTTCTTAACAGCTTGTTAACCACAGATGAAAGAAGGCTGGTTATAAATAAGGCTAATGAAGAGGCCCAATGTCTCCATCAAGAGAATCCTAATGGGATTCCCTAACCCAACTTAGACAATTATTTTGACAAGGTTGACTGGAGTCCAAAAGATGGGGGACTAGCCTTCCTGGAACATTACATTAAGTGCATATAGGATGGGTTTAAGAAAGGGGCTTCCAAGTGAAAGAATCTGAATATGGTACAGTAAAGCCTTGGGAAAAGCCTTTACTGACAATGAGTAAATACAAATGTGGCTAAATCATTATAAATTTAAATTTTAAACACATACTTGTAATAAGAGTCAGGTTTGAATTGCATTTTATATGCTAAAACTCTAAAAAATATCTTAGGCTCTGTATAAATACTAGGGATTCTATAGATTTGTAATTTATAAATTCATTAATCCATTCTCTTTTTTTGTTAGTTCTTTCTTGAAAGGATTCCTGAACATCTCTTTTCATGCAAAACATGGAGCCAACTAGTCTTGTCCCAGACAGCAGTGAACAATTGAATTCAGTGAAGTCAAATTCTAGTATGTGTTAATCTCCTACTATGAGCCCCACTGAGGTTGATGCTTTGTGAATTCCTGTGCAAGCAGTAAAATCAACTCAAACAAAGTGGATTGAAGTATCTAAAAATGTATTAAATTCTTGGAAAATGTGTTTTCCCATATAATTGTTTTTCTTTTAATTTTAATGCTATTTTCTTGGGCTGTACAGATGCTTTTAATTTTGAGATAACATTTGTTTATTTTTTCCTTTATGTCCCTTGTTCTAGGGGACATATCAGTGAAAATATTGCTTCATGGAATGTCTGCAAATTTCCTGCCTCTGTTCTCCTCTAGGACTTTTATGGTGTCACAACTTATATTTAAATGTTTTATCCACCTTGAATTTATTTCTATGTATGGTGTAAGACTATGCTCAAGTTTCTTTCTTTCTTTCTTTGTTTCTCCTTTCTTTGTTTCTTTCCTTCTTTCTTCTTCTTTTTTTGCATGTAGCTATCCAGCTCTCCCAACACCATTTGTTGAAGAGGCTATTTTTACTCCATTTTATGTTGCTGCCCCCTTTGTCAATTAATTGGCCACAGAGACTTGTATTTATTTCTGGGATCTCTATTCTGTTTCATTGGTTTATGTGTTTGTTTTGATGGCAGTCTCAGGCTGTTCTCATTACAGTGGCCTTGTAATACAGTTTGATAACAGGTATTGTGATCCTTCCTACTTTGTTCTTCTTTCTCAAAATTAATGCAGCTATTTAGGGTCATTTACGGTTTCATAGAAATTTTTGAACTGTTTGTTATGTGTCTGTGAAACATCCATTGATATTTTAATATGAATTGCATTGAATCTATAAATTGCTTTGGGTAGTATGAATATTTTGATGATGTTAATTCTTCCAATGCATGAAAACATTATACGTTTTGATTTGTTTGTGTCTTTCTAAATTTCTTTCTTCAGTGTTGTGTAGTTTTCTGAGTCTTTTACCTCCTTGGTTGGGAGTTTTGCTTTTTTTGTTGCTATATCAAGTGGGATTTTTTTCTGACTTCTGTTTCTTATATTTTGGTGTTGGTGTACAAAAATGCCTTTGATTTCTGAATATTGACTTTGTATCCTGCTGTTTTGCCCAATTCATTTATTAGGTTGAATAGTTTTTTAATGTTGTCTGTAGGATTTTCTATGTATACTATCATGCCATCTGCAAACAATGACAGTTTTTTTCCTCTTTCCAACTTGGATGCCTTTTTTTTCTTTTCTGATTGTTGTGCCAATGATACCTCAGTCAAGAGTTTGATCTCCAAAATATATAAAGAACTCACACAACTCTACTCTTGGAAGACAAAAAACCCAATGAAAAAATGAGTAAGGACTTGAACACATATTTTTCTGAGGAGGACATACAAAGGGTCCAGAGACATAAGAAAAGATGCTCAGCATCACCATTAGAGACATGCAAATTAAAACCACAGTGAGATATCACTTCACACCAGTGAGAATGACCATCATAAACAAATCAATGAACAACAAGTGTTAGAGAGGATATGGAGAAAAGGGAACTCTATGCATTGTTGATGGGAAGACACACTGGTGCAGCTACTATAAGAAACAGTATGCAATTTCCTCAGAAAAGTATAATTGGAACTGTGTTTTGACCCAGCAATGCCGTTGCTGGAATTATACCCTAAGAACCCTGAAACACCAGCTCAAAAGAACCTATGCATCTCAATGTTCATAACAACACAATTTTCCATAGTCAAGTGCTAGAAGCAACCTCAGTGCCCACCAGTAAATGAATGAATCAAAAATCTATGCCATATTTACACAATGGAATAGTATGCATCAGAAAGAAATAAGGAGCTCCTACCCTTTATGACAGCACAGATGGAACTGGAGAGCATTATGCTAAGTGAAATATGCCATGTGGTGAAATATAAATATGATTTTACCTTTAAGCAGAACCTAATCAACAAAACATACAAGCAATCAAAATATAAACAGAAACATTGAAATTAAGAACAAAGGGATAGTAACCAGAGAGAAAGTGGGAAGAGATAATGTGGGGAAAAGGGTGAGGGGTTTTCAGGAACAACTATGAAGAACATATGGACAAAACCAAGGTTGGGGGTGAAATCATCAGAGGGGGTGGGGATGCCTCTGGTGGGTGGTGATGTGGGGGGAAAAGGCAAACAATTGTACCTGAACAACAATAAAAAAAGGTGAAGAAAAATACAATTATCATGCTCAGTTGCAGAATTAAAATAGCAAGACAGAGGGATCATTTTATTCTAAGAAGAGAATGCTTAAGCAAATTACAACCTGTTAATGTACTATATAATGTAACCATTTAAATATTTATGAGTTTTTCAGTAATTAGATGCTTAATATTATGAGAAGTATAAAAGCAGAAAGCAAAATTATATATACTATTTGATCAAATTAGGAAGCAAAGAGATGCATGTATAAGAGTTTGAAGGAATAACACTAAAATGTTAACAGGCATTGTCTTGGAACAATGATATAATACTTTTGTTTTTAAATTGTTCTATGGTAGGTACATCCTAATGGGAAATTTTAACTTTTTATTTTAAAACACATATTATTAGTTTAAAAGTGGATTATATAGTGAAAAGTACAACCATTTAAAAGTGCATTTGCTAATGGACAATTATTAGGAAAAACATAAAAATTTAAACAATTGTTGCATTAAAACTAATAAAAATAAAAATTTATTTAATGTTAAATGAATCCTTTAACTTTAAGTAATGATGTTGACTAAATTTTGTGGAAAAAGCTTAATATTGTTTAGGTTTGAATTTTTCTCCAATGTACCTTTTTATAGAAAAAGCCTACTGGTGTCTTTCTGGCCTCTAACAAATTAAAAAGTCAAAGCCCAGCTTTTAAAATCTTCTTCTCCAGAGGCTTCAAATGAGGGCTGGGGCTTTGGTGTAGACATTTGAGGAGTTTTCTTACTATTTCCCTGCTCTCTGGGGATGGTCAACTGGGTTTTATAGAAGCAAGTGTTTCAGGAGGAGTCTTAAATCTTTGTTATTGAACCCTGTATTTTACAGCTGAGAAAATAGACACTCAGTTGAGTTCAATAATTTGTCTAAAATTACTTTATTCTGACTGACTCCAAATCTTAATGTCTCTCCTTTGTTGTTTTTCTTTCTCCAAGTTACTCATCATTCTCCCTATACCCCCAATGAGCACATACAAGCAGATGAACATCCCACTTTCCTTTCAATACATTTTTATTTTTCCTACCATGAATACATTTTTGTTTTTTATTTTTCTAATTGTACAAGTGTAGTGATAAGTGGGATGGTAACTTTATGGAGCCAAGCCAAAAGAACTTCACTAACAGAGATTTAAAAAAATGAAGTTTTTCAACCATCATTATTAATTTCAAAATTCCTATTCAGAGTCCTGTGAGTAATCATATCATGTCTTTGAGGTGATGTCATGTCTTTATCATGTCTTTAAACTACGTGTTAAATGAACAGAATCACCAAAAAAATGCTTTAACAGGCTGCCAAGCCAGCAGGGCACTAGCAGGCATGTTTGGCTCCTTTGGAAAACATGTTATCCAAGTTATGAAAATGTAAACCACCTAACCACTTAGTTTCTAAGAGAACAAGGTTTGAGAAATTATGTTTTGGATTAAAGCCTTAAATTTCCATTTCACAATAAAACTCTTCAAATAAAAGATTTTAAATTATAAGAAATACTCAATAGCACATATAAAAATCTTAAAAAATAAAATGAAAAGCTAGTTTAATAATAAACATTTGATTACCCAACACAAAACTGGTATTATAAAGTGGTCTTCTTCCCTCTTTCAACCTTACAACTTTTTTTCATAAAACCTCAACATTCATACACAACATTTCAGTTCATATCTCCCTGAAAATTTCATTCCTAGATCTTAAACTCCAGAATTCTATTCAAAGTGAAATTCTGGTATTAGAGAAAACACTAGGCTGCATACTGATACAAACTGATTTTAAATCATTCTTAAGCATAGGTTTTGCTAAGAAATTATCATGACAGCATTTGGATATTTATAAGAGGCAAAGAGAAAAGTTATGGAACCAAGAATTTGGACACATGGAAATATCAATATTTTGTCCATTTCCCTATGTTGTGTGTTGCTTATGAAACACTTATCATTTTGTATTTAGAAAGCTTTAATTTACCTGGGTTGAGCTTTTATTTTGAAACACAATATTTTGTAAACTCAGTCTTAATATTTTCAAATCCAACTTAAAGATTCCCAGGAAATTTTGTGTTGACTTCCAAGTTTTCCCAAAGCCAAAAATCATTCCTAAGGTCAAAAATGTTTGCATTTTGACATATCTGATTAATTTTCCAACTTCCATGTGATTATTTAAGATCTGATTTAGCCAGCTCTTTGTTTTTCTTTTTTAAATTTATTTATTATTTTTATATTTGCTAATTTTTTATTTTTATTTTTTAAATTTATTTAATTATATTTCAAGTACAGTTTTCTGTCTATTACTCCAATCCCATCCCACCCCCAGTATTCCCTATCCCTCCCTCTCATTTCCACCCTTCTTAGTTGTTGTCCATGTATCATTTATATTTGTTTGTCTAAATCCCTCCTCTATTTCCCCTGAAATTCCCTCCCCTCTCCCCTCTGATCACTGTCAGCCTGTTCTCTATTTCAGTGTCTCTGGTTATATTTTGCTTGCTTGTTTGTTTTGTTGTTTAGCTTCCTGTTAAAGGTGAGATCATATGGTATTTGTCCTTCAACACGTGGCTTATTTCACTCCGCATAATGCTTTCCAGTTCCATCCATGCTGTTGCAAAAGGTAGGAGCTAGGAGAGGAGGTTAAGATGGCGACAGAGTAGCACAGAGGGAACCCAGCTCCTGTGCATCTGGTAGAAAATCCAGTTGGATCTACCGAAGAACAGCATGATCAACCAACAATTCCCCAACATTTATGAGAATAAGAGACCAGAGAGTGTGACAGAAGAACCAGACAGCTGCAAGTCGGCGAGGACTCCAGAAGGCGAGTGAGGACAACAGCGGCTGTGCCTGCGGCCTCCTAGGCTTTGGACTGCACCTGTGGCGCGCCCAAGGTGGGCAACCTCTGTTGGAGCGAGAGTACTGACGAGAAGCCACAGGCAATCTGGGCCGGCACCATCAGTGGGAAACAGAAGCCCCATCTGAATACAGTGCAGGGGCGCCTGTGGCGGAGGGAGCTCCAAAGGTCCAGCACCAGGTGGGTGGGCAACAGACTCCATGTGAGCCGTGGGCCAGTGACAGACTCCATAGGAGAGAACTGATTCCCCCCTCCCTGTCTAGGCAGCAGGTTAATACTGGGCAGAGACCTGTGGGATTAAGTTAACCTAAAGGGTGGCAACTTCAGACTCAGTGGTGGCCAGCCCGCCAGCCTACCAGCCTGTCAGCCTGGGGGATTTAAGAAGGACACTGTCGCTGCCAGTCTTTTGGGATTAGGCTGGGCTGAGAGGCAGGCTTTGTGGAAAAGTCTCTATTGGAAAGTGAACTGAGGTACTCTTCAACATCAGCTTGCCTCACGGCCCAACCACCCAGCAGCCATCCAGGGGAGGGGTGGGAACACCTGGGTCCCGCCATGGGACTGAGAAGGACACTGCCAGGTACTGCAGGAAACAGGCAGCCTCCCAGGGTTGTGGGCGGCCACATCCCAATCCCGCAGCCTGCTCTCCCGCGCCTGCATACCAGCCCTCAGAGAGGCCGAAACCAGAAAAACCGGTTTGGACAGTTTGAAACCCACAAAGGAAGACTGCATTTTTTTCTTTTTTTAATGTGTGTGTGTGTGTGTTTTCCCCTCGCCCCACTTTTTTCTCTCTCAACTTCTTTTGTAAGTAATCTTATATCTTTTAAACTGTACTGTTGCTCTATCTTTCAATGCTCTGTCCCTCATTTCTTTTTTCTTTTTGTCCAGCTTTAGTCCTTCCTTCTTCCCAAATTTTCCGCTTATTCCGCTTTTCTCCTGACTTTTGTATGTGTGTGTGTGTGTGTATGTGAGTGTGTGTTGGATTGTTTGTTTGTGTGTTGCTTAGTTTTCTTTTAGGTGTATTATTATTTTTTTGCATTATTCTTACTTCTTTTTTTAATTTTTATATTAAGAATATCTTTGTATCCCCCCTCTTTCTGTATAGGTTTCTTAGTCCTGGCTGGTTATATTGTACTACCTGACACGTTCTCACTGCTCTTTCCTCCACAGTGTATTGCTAATTTTTTATACTTCACTTGTATCCTTAGCCATACTACCCAAGCTCTATAACCCCCATTTAGACAGGTCACATAGAGTCTATCACGTGAGTGTTGCTCTAATATTATTGTAAATAAGAGCTGTTCTATACAACAGTAATACTTCATAATACATCTATCGGACCTTAGACCACCTTACAGGTGCGTGGATTCTATTACTCTATTTACTCACACACTACACCCAGTTACTAACCTTTACTCTCACCTTACCTCAAAATCTGACCACTGGCAATGACACTGCTTTCTAGATACAATTCACAAGCCCCCCCTTCCCAACAAGAGACTTAACTTATGTCCATCCTTTCCTAAAAGTGGCAAGCCAGGTCGAAGAGCACTGTTAACTCTATACATAGCCTAAAGATTGTCTATTTCTTCTCTGCTGACTGTGTCTGTAAATAATATAAATAATCTTCTGCTATCATAAATCATTTTGCCTCCCCCTCCAACTGATCACACACACAATAAAGAAAGGAGTAGGTGGAAGCGGAGAAAACCAAGATACCTGCAGGAGACTGCACCACTGAATTTCACAGGTATCCTACCACGGATTTAAAGAAGCTACATTCATTCAGTTCACACCATAAACCCAGGGAAAAAGAACACCATGAACCCTGGGAGCCAGAACAGATCAATTTAAGAAGCTGAGGACAACAAGAAGAGTATCACAAACAATGGGAAGACAAAGAAACAATCTCCAAATGAAAGAAAAGGAGGAAGCCCCAGAAAGAATGTTAGATGAAATAGAGGCAAGTCAACTATCAGATGTGTAATTCAAAGCACTGGCTATCAGGAAATTCAAAGAGCTACCAGGAACTACAGGGGAGCTACAATGAACTCTCTGCAAAATATACCAGCATGAAAAAGGAAATAGAAACCATCAGTAAAGGCCAAGAGGAAATGAAGAATATAATATCTGAAATGAAGAACACAATAGAAGGTATGAAGAATAGAATCAATATGGCGGAAGATCACATAAGTGAGATCGAAGACAGGATACAAGGAATCTCCCAGATGGACCAAGTAAGGGAAAAGAGAATCAGAAAAAATGAGGACAATTTAAGAGAAATGCAAGACAACATGAAACATAATAATATATGAATAACAGGAATACCAGAAGGAGAGGAAGAGGAAAAAGGGATAGAAAACCTACTTGAAAGAGTAATAACAGAAAATTTTCCTAAGTTGAGAAGAGATAAAGTCACACGGATCCAGGAATCGCAGAGAGTCCCAGGCAGGTGCAATCCGGAGAGGCCTACTGCAGGACACATGATCATTAAAATGGCAAACCTCCAAGACAAAGAGAAAATCCTAAAGGCAGCAAGGGAGAAAAAGGAAGTGACATACAAGGGGGTCCCAATAAGGTTGGCTACTGACTTCTCAATGGAAAAATTCCAAGCAAGAAGAGAATGGCAAGAAATATTCCAAGTAATGAGAAACAGAGGCCTACAACCAAGGCTACTGTGCCCAGAAAGGCTCTCAATCAAGATAGAAGGCCAAATAAAGAGCTTCCAAGACAAAAGAAGTCTAAAAAAGTATGCCTCCACCAAACCAGCTCTACAGGAATTACTAAAAGGGCTGCTTTAAGAAAAGGAAGGAAAAGAGAGAGATGGAGAGGAACACAGGTACATAAATGGCAATGAATAAGTACCTTTCAATAATAACCTTAAATGTGAATGGATTAAATGTGCCTAAAAAAGACACAGAATAGCTGAAAGGATAAGGAAGCATGACCCACATATATGCTGCCTACAAGAGACCCACCTCAGGTCAAAAGACCACCACAGACTAAAAGTGAAGGATGGAAACAAATTTTCCAAGCAAATGGACAAGAAAAAAAAAGCCGGGGTACCAATTCTCATATCAGACAAAACAGACTTCAAAAACAGGGCCATAAGGAGAGACCCAGAAGGTCACTTCATAATATTTAAGGGAAGAATTCACCAAGAAGAGATTAACATCTTAAATATATATGCACCCAACATAGAAGCACCCAAATATATAAAGAAAATCCTAGAGGACTTCAAAAAAGATATTGACAGAACACAATTATAGTAGTGGATTTTAACACCCCACTGTCAAAAATGGACAGATCTTTCAAAAAAAATATCAACACTGATATAGGAGCATTAAATGACACCCTAGATGAAATGGACCTAATTTATATATATAGAGCCCTTCATCCCAAAGAAGCTAAATACACATTCTTCTCAAATGCACATGGAACATTTTCAAAGATAGACCACCTGATAGGACACAAAATGAGACTCAACAAATTTAGGAAAATAGAAATCATACCAAGCATTATCTCTGATCACAAGGGACAAAAATTGGAAACTAACCCCACAGGAAAAATACCAAAGCACCCCAGATCATGGAGACTGAATGGTATGCTATTAAACAATGAAGGGGTCAAGATTGAAACTAGTGAAGAAATCAAAGAGTTTCTGGAAAGAAATGAAAATGAACTTACAACAACCCAAACTTACGAGAAACAGTGAAGGCAGTCCTGAGAGGGAAGCTCATAGCAATACAGGCTTAGCTGAAGAAAATACAAGCATTTCAAACAAACAACCTAACCCAAAGCCTGCAAGAACTCGAGGAACAACAACAAAGACAGCCCAGAGGTAGTAGAAGGAAGAAAATAACCAAAATCAGAGCAGAATTAAATGACATAGAGACTAAAAGGAGAATTCCACGGATCAAGGAATCCAGGAGTTGGTTTTTCGAAAAGATAAACAAAATAGATAAACCTTTAACTGGCTCATCAAGAAAAAAAGAGAGATGACCCAAATAAACACAATCAGAAATGAAAGAGGAGAGATTACAACTGATACCACAGAAATAGAAGGGATTGTAAGGATTACTATGCAGAGGTATATGCCAAGTAGTTTGAAAAACTAGGTGAAATGGACAAATTTCTAGAAAAATATGATCTTCCAAAATTCAATGAAAAAGAAGCAGAAAACCTGAACAGGACAATAACAGCAAATGAAATTGAAGAAGTAATCAAAAAACTCCCATTACACAAACGCCCTGCCCAGATGGTTTCCCAGAACAATTCTACAAAGCTTTTTAGGAAGAACTAACCCCGATTCTTCACAGACTATTCCAAAAAATCCAAAAGGAGGGAAAACTCCCCAACTCTTTTTATGAAGCCAGCATCATCCTAATTCCAAAACCAGATAGAGACAAAACAAAGAAAGAAAACTTCAGGCCAATATCACTGATGAACATAGATGCTAAAATCCTCAATAAAATATTGGCAAATCATGTCCAACAATACATCAAAAAGATCATACACCACGACCAAGAGGGATTCATCCCAGGGATGCAAGGATGGTTCAATATACACAAATCAATAAATGTAATACACCACATAAAAGCAAATGCAAAAACCACATGATCATGTCAATAGTAGCCGAAAAAAATTTTGATAAGGTACAATACCCATTTATGATAAAGGTACTTAGGAAAATGGGAATAGAGGAAGCATTCCTAAATATAATAAAGGCCATATATGAAAGACCTACAGCCAACATCATACTGAATGGATGAAAACTAAAAGCTTCTCCACTAAAGTCAGGAACAAGACAAGGTTGGCCACTTTCACCACTTCTATTTAATATAGTATTGGAAGTTCTAGCCACAGTAATCAGGCAAGAAAAGGAAATTAAATGCATCAAAATTGGAAAAGAGGAAACAAAACTGTCATTGTTTGCAGATGACATGATAGTGTACATGGAAAATCCTATAGCCTCTACGAAAAAACTGCTCAAACTAATAAGTGAATTTGGCATAACAGTGGGATACAAAGTAAATATCCAGAAATCAAAGTCATTTTTGTATACCAAAAATGAAACAGCAGAAGCTGAAACCAAGAAAAAATTCCATTTGATATAGCAAAAACAAAAATAAAATATGTGGGTATAAACCTAACCAAGGAGGTAAAAGACCTATATGCAGGAAACTACACAACACTGGAAAGGAAATCAAGGAAGACAGAAACAAATGGAAACATATACCGTGTTCATGGATTGGAAGAATTAACATCATCAAAATGTCCATACTACCCAAAGCAATTTATAGATTTAATGCAACACCTATGAAAGTGCCAATGGCATATTTCACAGACATAAAACAAAAACTTTGAAAATTTATATGAAACCATAAATGACTCTGAATAGCTGCATTAATTCTGAGAAAGAAGAACAAAGGAGGAGGGATCACAATACCTGATATCAAACTATATTACAAGGCCACTGTAATCAAAACAGCCTGGTATTGGCACAAAAACAGGCACATAGACCAATGGAATAAAACAGAGAGCCCAGAAATAAAGCCAAATCTCTACAGTCAATTAATATTTGGCAAAGGGGGCAGTAACATAAAATGGAGTAAAGATAGCCTCTTCAACAAATGGTGTTGGGAGAACTGGACAGAAACATGCAGAAAAATGAAACTCGAGCACCAACTTACACCATACACCAAAATAAATTCAAGGTGGATAAAAGACTTAAATATAGGTCGGGAAACCATTAAAGCCCTAGAAGAGAGCATTGGCAGGAAAATCTCAGATATTCCACACAGCAATATTTTTACTGATATGTCCCCTAGAGCAAGGGACATAAAGGAAAGAATAAACAAATGGGATCTCATCAAACTTAAAAGCTACTGCATGGCCAGGTAAAACAGTATCAAGACAAAAAGAGATGCAATAGTTTGGGAAAACATATTTGCCAATGACACCTCAGACAAAGGTTTAATCTCCAAAATATACAAAGAACTCACTCAACTCCACTCAAAGAAGATGAGCACCCCAATTAAAAAAAATGGGCAAAGGATTTTTTCCCTTTATGTATTTATTTCCTTATTTTTCTTTTCTTTATTTTAATATACTTTTTATTTAATTCTTGTTCAAGTACAGGTTTCTGTCTCATATTCCCAACCCTGCCTGCCCCCTCCCCATGCCCCGCACCTCCCTCCCCTTTCCACCCCCCACCCTTAGTTATTGTCCATGTGTCCTTTATACTTGTTCATGTGAGTCCATTCCCTTTTCCCCTATGATTCTCTCCCCTCTCCCCTCTGGACCCTGTCAGCCTGTTCCATATTTCAGTGTCATTGGTCATATTTTGCTTGCTTGTTCAGTTTGTTTAGATTCCTGTTAATGGTGAGATCATATGATTTTTGTCTTTCACCGCCTGGCTTATTTCCCTCAGCATAATGCTTTCCAGTTCCATCCATGATGTTGCAAAGGGTAGTAGTTCCTTCTTCCTTTCTGCAGCATAGAATTCCATTGTGTAAATATACCATAGTTTTTTGATCCAGTCATTTACAGATGGGCATCTAAGTTGCTTCCAACTCTTGGCTATCTTGAATTGTGCTGCTATGAATATCGGGGTGCATAGGTTCTTTTGGATTGGTGTTTCAGGATTCTTATGATATACTCCTAAGAGTGGAATTGCTGGGTCAAAAGGCATGTTCATTTTTAGTTTTCTGAGAAAATTCCATACTATTTTTCATAGTGGTTGTACCAGTCTGCAATCCCACCAACAGTGAACTAGGGTCCCCATTTCCCCACAACCTCTCCAGCATTGTTGTTTGTTTCTTTGTTTATAATAGCCAATCTGACTGGTGTTAAGTGGTATCTCATTGTGGTTTTGATTTGCATCTCTCTGATAGCTTGCGATATGGAGCATTTTTTCATGTGTCTCTGGATCCTCTGTATGTCCTCCTTGGAGAAATGTCTGTTCAAGTCCTCTGCCCATTTTTTAATGGGGTTGCTTGTCTTCTTTGAGTGGAGTCAAATGAGTTCTTTGTATATTTTGGAGATTAAACCTTTGTCTGAGGTATCATTGGCAAATATGTTTTCCCAAACAGTTGCTTCTCTTTTTATCTTGATACTGTTTTCCTTAGCCATGCAGAAACTTTTAATTTTGATGAGATCCCATTTGTTTATTCTTTCCTTTATATCCCTTGCTGTAGGGGACGTGTCAGTAAAAATATTGCTGCATGGAATATCTGAGATTTTCTTGCCAATGCTCTCCTTTGGGGCTTTAGTGGTTTCATGGCTTATATTTAAGTCTTTTATCCACCTTGAATTTATTTTGGTGTATGGTGTAAGTTGGTGCTCAAGTTTCATTTTTCTTGCATGTAGCTGTCCAGTTCTCACAACACCATTTGTTGAAAAGGTTGTCTTTACTCCATTTTATATTATTGATCCCTTTGTCGAATATTAATTGACTGTAGAGATTTGGCTTTATTTCTGGGCTCTCTGTTCTATTCCACTGGTCTATGTGCCTGTTTTTGTGCCAATACCAGGCTGTTTTGATTACAGTGGCCTTGTAATACAGTTTGATATCAGGTATTGTGATCCCTCCTCCTTTGTTCTTCTTTCTCAAAATTGCAGATGCTGTTCGGGGCCTTTTAGGTTCCATATAAATTTTTGAAGTGTTTGATCTATGTCTGTGAAGTATGTCATTGGTACTTTAATAGGTATTGCATTGAATCTGTAAATTGCTTTGGGTAGTATGGACATTTTGATGATGTTAATTCTTCCAATCCATGAACACGGTATATGGTTCCATTTATTTGTGTCTTCCTTGATTACTTTCTTCAGTGTTCTGTAGTTTCCCGCATACAGGTCTTTTACCACCTTGGTTAGGTTTATTCACAGATATTTTATTTTTGTTTTTGCTATATCGAATGGAATTTTTCCCTGATTTCTGCTTATGCTGCTTCATTGTTGGTATACAGAAATGAGTTTGATTTCTTGATGTTGACTTTTTATCCTGCTGTTATGTCAAATTCATTTATTAGTTCGAGCAGTTTTTTGGTAGAGGCTATAGGATTTTCCATGTACACTATCATGTCATCTACAAACAATGCCAGTTTTGTTTCCTCCTTTCCAATTTGAATGCCTTTTATTTCCTTTTCTTGTCTGATCGCTGCAGTTAGAAGTTCTAATACTATATTGAATAGAAGTGGTGAAAGTGGCCAACCTTGTCTTGTTCCTGATCTTCGTGGAAAAGCTTTTAGTTTTTGTCCATTCAGTATGATGTTGGCTGTATGTCTTTCATATATGACCTTTATTATGTTGAAGAATGCTCCCTCTATTTCCATTTTTCTGAGTACCTATATCATAAATGGGTGTTGAACATTATCAAAAGCTTTTTCTGCATCTTTTGAGATGACCATGTGGTTTTTGTGTTTGCTTTTGTTTCTTTGGTGTATTACATTTATTGATTTGTGTATATTGAACCATCCTTGCATCCCTGGGATGAATCCCACTTGGTCGTGGTGTATAATCTTTTTGATGTATTGTTGGATGCGATTTGCCAACATTTTATTGAGGATTTTAGCATCTATGTTCATCAGTGATATTGGCCTGAAGTTTTCTTTCTTTGTTTTGTCTCTATCTGGTTTTGGAATTAGGATGATGCTGGCTTCATAAAAAGAGTTGGGGAGTGTTTCCTCCTGTTGGATTTTTTTTTATACTCTGTGAAGAATAGGGGTTAGCTCTTCCTTAAGAGCTTTGTAGAATTCTCCTGTCAAACCATTTGGTCCAGGGTTTTGTGTGATGGGAGTTTTTTTTTTTATTACTTCTTCAATTTCATTTGCTGTTATTGGCCTGTTCAGGTTTTCTGCTTCTTTTTCATTGAGTTTTGAAAGATCATATTTTTCTAGAAATTTGTCCATTTCACCTAGGTTTTCAAATTTCTTGGCATACAGTTCCGCATAGTAATTTCTTGCAATCCTTTCTATTTCTGCGGTATCAATTTTACTCTCTCCTCTTTCATTTCTGATTGTGTTTATTTGGGTCCTCTCTCTTCTTTTCTTGATGAGCCTACTTAAAGATTTTTCTGGGTTTTTTTTAAATTTTTTTTTTCAAAAAACCACGTCCTGGATTCATTGACCTTTAGAATTGTGCTTATAGTCTCTATGTCATTTCATTCTGCTCTGATATTGGTTATTTCCTTCCTTCTACTTGCTGTGGGCTGTCTTTGTTGTTGTTCCTTGTGTTGTGGTAGTCGTCGGGTTAGGTTGTTTGTTTGTAATGTTTCTATCCTCTTTAGGTGAGCCTGTATTGCTATGAACTTCCCTCTCAGGACCGCCTTCACTGTGTCCTATAAGTTTTGGGCTATGGTCAGTTCATTTTCATTAGTTTCAAGAAGTTTTTTGATTTCCTCCCTAATTTCAATCTTGACTCATTCATTGTTTAATAGCATACCATTCAATCTCCATGGTTTTGGGTGTTTGGGTTTTTTTTCTCTGGAGTTGGTTTCTAATTTCAGTCCCTTGTGATCAGAGAAGATGCTTGGTATGATTTCTACATTCCTGAAGTTGTTGAGACTTGTTTTGTGTCCTATCATGTGATCTATCTTGGAAAATGTTCCATGTGCGTTTGAAAAGAAAGTGTATTTAGCTTCTTTGGGATGGATGGCTCCATATATATCAATGAGGTCCATTTCTTGTAGAGTGTCATTTAATGCTGCTATATCTTTGTTGATATTTTGTGTGTAAGATCTGTCCATTTTGACAGTGGGGTGTTAAAATCCCCTACTATAATTGTGTTGCTGTGGATATCTTTCCTTAGGTCCTCTAGGATTTTCTTTATATATTTGGGTGCTCCTGTGTTGGGTGCATATATATTTATGATGTTAATGTCTTCTTGGTGGATTCTTCCCTTGAGTATTATGAAGTGACCTTCTGGGTCTCTCTTTATAGCCTTTTTTTTTTGAAGTCTATTTTTTGTCTTATATGAGGATTGCTACCCCGGCTTTTTTTTCATGTCCATTTGCTTGGAAAATTTGTTTCCATCCTTTCACTTTCAGTCTGTGGTGGTCTTTTGACCTGAGGTGGGTCTCTTGTAGGCAGCATATGTGTGGGTCATGCTTTCTTATCCATTCAAGTATTCTTTGTCTCTTAATCGGTGTATTTAATCCATTTACATTTAAAGTTATTATCGAAAGGTACTTATTCATTTCCATTTAAGTACCTGTGTTCCTCTCTGTCTCTCTCTTTTCCTTCCTTTTCTTAAAGCAGCCCTTTTAGTAATTCTTGTAGAGCCGGTTTTGTGGAGGGGTGTTCTTTTAGACTTCTTTTGTCTTGGAAGCTCTTTATTTGGACTTCTATCTTGATTAAGAGCCTTGATGGATAAAGCAGTTCTGGTTGTAGACTTCTGTTTCTCATTACTTGGAATACTTCCTGCCATTCTTTTCTTGCTTGGAATATTTCCGTTGAGAAACCATTAGCCAACCTTATTGCGACCCCCTTGCATGTTACTTCCTTTTTCTCCCTTGCTGCCATTAGGATTCTCTCTTTGTCCTGGACTTTTGCCATTTTAATGATGATGTGTCTTGCAGTAGGCCTCTTTGGGTTCCACCTGCCTGGGACTCTCTGCTATTCCTGGATCCGTGTGACTTTCTCTCCCCTCATCTTTGGAAAATTTTCCATTATTACTCTTTCAAGTAGGTTTTCTATCCCTTGTTCTTCTTCTCCCCCTTCTGGTATTCCTATTATTCGGATATTCTTACGTTTCATATTGTCTTGTATTTCGCTTAGACTCTCCTCATTTTTTCTCATTCTCTCTTCCATTACCTCGTCCGTCTGGGAGATTCTCTCCACCTTGTCTTCGAGCTTGCTTATGCAGTCCTCTGCCTCATCAATCCTACTCTTCATACCTTCTACTGTGTTCTTCAGTTTAGAAATTGTATTTTTCATTTCCTCTTTGCCTTTGCTGATGGTTTCTATTTCCTTTTTCATGCTGGTATAGTTTGCGGAGAGTTCATTGTAGCTCCCCTGTAGTTTCTGGTAGCTTGTTGTAAGCTCTTTGAATTTCCTGATAACCAGTGCTTTGAATTCAATATCTGATTGTTGACTTGCCTCTATTTCATCTAACATTCTTTCTGAGGTTTCCTCCTTTTCTTTCATTTGGGGATTGTTTCTTTGTCTCCCCATTGTTTCTGATGCTCTTCTCCTTGGCCTCGGCTTCTTAGATTGATCTTTTCTTTTACCCTGAGTTTATGGCGCGAACTTCTGTGGAGGATACCTGTGGAATTCAGTGGTGCAGTCTCCTATAGGTATCTTGGTCTTCTCTGCTCCCACTACTCCTCCAGTTGGTGTCCAGCGAGTCAAACCTTCCGGTCTCACTTACTGCAGCAGCCTGAGGGGCTGTTATTGTGGCTCTTCTCGTGCCTTGGTACACTCAACTGGTCTTGCCAGTACACCCCAAGTTTCAGACTGGTGCCTCTCACCCGTGCCCTACTGAGTGTGGATTTTCTCCCAGGCTTCTCAGCCCTGGTCTGACTGGAGGGTGCACGCTCCCAGCCAGGCTTTCTTGTTCTCTTAGGCTTGAGTGTGGACCTTTCCCTGTGTTGTGGCTGAATACAGAGGGCAACTCACAATTCTCCAAAACCAACAGCAACAGCCAACTCCCTGTGTTTCCCTGTCTGCGCCGGCTAAGTATGGGTGAAGCTGGCAACTGGCTCTCTTCCAGGGGCCCAGCCAGCAGCCAGAGACTCCCAGAGATTGTTTGCTAGCCGGTGCAGGTCCCGGGCCACAGGGATCACCTGGGCAACTCTCAATTCCCCAAGCCAAGGGTCAGCGCAGACCCCGCCCCACCGGAAAAGCACAGGCGACTGGCGGTTCCCCAAGTAGACGGCCTGCTCAGGGCCCCTCCTGCTGCCGCTCAAGCCGAAGATCAATGCTTGACTCACAGTGTCTCCTAGGCTGCACCAGCTGAGTAGGGATGGAGTTGGTCTTCGCCGCCTCATCGCTGGCGAGCAGGGATGGAGCTGGCCTGTGCCGCCTCGCCGCTGGGCGAGCAGGGATGGAGTTGGTCTGCACCGGCTTATTGATCTGCGGTAGTCTCCTCTCCTCAACCTCTGGTCATTCAGTGTCCGCTACACTCTCTGGAGTCCTGCCTTCTTATATGCTGGGTCCCAGTTTGGCATCTGCTGTGCTCTTCCGCAGATCACCCAGGTCCTTCTCCAGTGCATGGAGAGAAGCGAAATCCTTTGTCCTACTCCGCCGCCATCTTCTCTATTTTCCCTCAAAGGATTTGAACAGACAATTCACCAAAGAGGACATACAGAGGATTCAGAAACACATGAAAAGATGCTCGATATCACTAGCTATGAGAGAGATGCAAATCAAAACCACAATGAGATACCACTTAACACCTGTCAGAATGGCTACTGTAAACAAAGAAACAAACAACAAGTGTTGGAGAGGTTGTGGGGAAACGGGGACTGTAGTTCACTGTTGGTGGGATTGCAGACTGGTACAACCACTATGGAAAACAGTATGTTATTTTCTAAGAAAACTAAAAATGGATATGCCTTTTGACCCAGCAATTCCACTGTTAGGAGTATATCCTAAGAACCCTGAAGCACCAATCCAAAGAACTTGTGCACCCCAATGTTTATAGCAGCACAATGTATGATAGCCAAGTGTTGGAGGCAACGTAGATGCTCATCGGTCAAAGACTGGATCAAAAAACTATGGTACATTTACACAATGAAATTCTATGCTGCAGAAAGGACAAAGGAGCTCTTACCCTTTGCAACATCATGGATGGAACTGGAAAGCATTATGCTTAGCGAAATAAGCCAGGCAGTGAAAGACAAATACCATATGATATCACCATTAACAGGAATCTAAACAACAAAACAAACAAGCAAGCAAAATATAACCAAAGACACTGAAATACAGAACGTGCTGATAGGGTCCAGAGGGGAGAGGGGAGAGAGTCACAGGGATAAAGGGGAAGGACTCACATGAACAAGTATAAAGGACACATGGACAATAAGTAAGGTGGGGGGCGGAGATGGGAGGGAGGTGGGTAGCACTGGGGGGTCAGGGCTGGGAATTCAATAAAGAAAGCTGTACTTGAACAAGAGTTAATTAAAAAATAAAAAATAAAATAAAGTTAGGAGCCAAATGAATGGATCAAAAGTTGGCACATATATACAATGGAATTCTATGCTGCAGAAAGAAAGAAGGAGCTCCTACCTTTTTTTCTTTTCTTTTTCATAAATTACTTTATTGTTGTTTGAGAAGAGTTGTCTGCATTTTCTCCCCACCAATCCCCCATATCCCAGCCAAACCAAACCTCCCTCCCTTGCTTTCACTCTCACTGTTGTTTTTTCCTTATGCCCTTTATAGTAGTTCCTGAACACCCTTCAACTTATTATGCTCTCCCCTCTGGCTACTGTTAGATTGTTCTTACCTTCACTATCTCTGGTTATATTTTGTTTGATTCTTTCTTTTGTCAATTATGTTCCAGTTAAAGGTGAGATCATACGGTATTTGTCTTTCAGTAGACAGTGAAATATGCTTATTTCACTTAGCATAATGCTCTGCAATTCCATCCAGGCCATCACAGAGGGTAGGAGCTCCTTCTTTGTCCCTGCTGCATGCAATTCCGTTGGGTAAATGTATCATAGTTCTTTGATTCATTCACTTGCTGATGGGCACTTAGGTTGTTTCCAGCACTTGGCTATTGTAAATTGTGCTGCTATCAACATTGGGGTGTGTAGGTTCTTTTTTATTGGTGTTTCAGGGTTCTTAAGTTATAATCCTAGCAGTGGAATTGTCAGGTCAAAAGGCAGATCAATTTTTAGTTTCTGAAGAATTTCCATACTTTTTTCCACAGTGGCTGCACCAATCTGCATTCCTACCAACACTGCAGAGGGTTCCGTTTTCTCCGCATCCTAACACTTGTTTTTTGCTTTATCTATGATGGCGATTCTGACCACTTTGAGGTGGTATCTCATGGTGGTTTTAATTTGCATCTCTCTGATGGCTGGTGATGTTGAACATCTTTTTATATATCTCTGAGCCCTCTGTAGGTCTTCCATGGAGAAGTGTATGCTCAAGTCTTTTGCCTATTTTTTAATTGGGTTGCTTGTCTCCTTGGAGTGGAGTCATGTGAGTTTTTATATAACTTGGTGATCAAACACTTTACAGAGGTACATTGGCAAATATGTTTTCCTATATAGTTGATTCTTCTTTCATTTTAATGTTGTTTATTTTAGCTATGCATAAGCTTTTTAATTTGATGAGGTCCCATATGTTTATTCTTTTCTTTATGTCCCTTGCTTGAGCAGACGTATCAGTAAAGATGTTGCTGTGTGGGATGTCTGAGATTTTTCTGCCAATGTTTTTCTCTAGAACTTTAATGGTGTCATGACTTATATTTAAGTCTTTTATCCACCTTAAAATTATTTTTGTGTATGGTGTAAGTTGGTGATCAATTTTCATTTGTTTGCATATAGCTGTCCATAGCTCCCAACTCCATTTATCTTTTCCCCCAATTTATGCTTCTTCCCCTTTTTTCAAATATTAATTGACCATACAAACTTGGATTTATGTTTGGACTGTTGGTTTTGATCCATTGGTCTGTGTGCCTGTTCTTATGCTAGTGACAGGCTGTGTGATTAAAGTAGCCTTGTAACACAGTTTGATATTAGATATTGTGATCTTTCCTATTTTGTTCTTCTTTCTCAAAATTGCTTCAATTTACTTGGGGTCATTTATGGCTCCATATAAATTTCTGAAATGTTTGTTCTATATTTTTGAAATATGTCATTGGTACATAAATAGAAATTGCATTGAATCTATAAATTGATTTGGATAGTGTAGACATTTTGATGATGTTAATTCTTCCTATCCATGAGCATAGTACGTGATTCCGTTCATTTGTGTCTTTCTTAATTGCTTTCTGTGGTGTTGTGTAGTTTTCTGAGTACAGGTCATTTGCCTTCTTGGTTAGGTTTATTCCTAGATACTTTATTTTTCTTGTTGTTATACTAAATGAGGGTTTTTTTCTGATTTCTGTTTCTGGTATTTCATTGTTGGTGTAGAAAAATGCCTTTGATTTCTGAATATTGACTTCGTATCCTGCCATTTTGCCAAATTTATTTATTAGGTTGAGTAGTTTTTTGGTGGAGTCTACAGGATGTTCTATGTACACTATCATGTCATCTGCATACAATGACCGTGCTGCTTCCTCTTTTCCAATTTAGATGCCTTTTATTTCCTTTTCTTGTCTGATTTCTGTAGATATGACTTCCAATACTATGTTGAATAGGAGTGATTAAAGAGGACATACTTGTCTTGCTCCTGAACTTAATGGAAAGATCTAAGTTTTTGTCCATTAAGTATGATGTTTAGGCTGTAGGTCTCTTATATGTCGTCTTTATTAGGTTGAAGAATCATCCCAGTATTCTCACTTTGCTCAGTGGGTTTTATTATAAATAGGTTCTGTACCTTATCAAATGCTTTTTCTGCATCTATTGATATGATCATGTGATTTTTGTCTTTAGTTTATGTGGTGTATTATATTTATTGATTTGTGAATATTGTACTATCCTTGCATCCCTGAGATGAACCCCACTTGGTCATGGTGTATGATGTTTTTAACATATTGCTGGATGTTGTTTGCCAATATTTTGTTGAAGATTTTAGTGTCTATGTTCATCAGCGATATTGGCCTGATGTTTTCTCCTTGTTATGCCTTAATCTGGTTTTGGGTTAGGATGATTATGGCTTCATAAAAAGACTTTGGGGATCTTCCATATTCTTGAATTTTTAGGAATCATCTGTGAGGGGTGGGGTTTAGCTCTCCCTTTAACGATTTGTAAAACTCTCCCATGAAATCATCTAGTTCAGAGATTTTCTGTATTGAAAACCTTTTGATTATTGTTTCCATTTCATCAACTGTTATTCGTCTCTTCAGTCTTTCTACTTCTTCTTCATTGATTTTTGGAAGATTATATTTTTTCTAGAAATTTGTCCATTTCACCTAGGTTTTCAAATTTCTTGGCAAATTTTTTTCATAGTAGTTTCTTACAATGCTTCATATTTCTGTGGTATCAGTTTTAATCTCTCCTCTTTCATTTCTGATTGTGTTTATCTGGGTCTTCTTTCTTTTTCTCTTGATGAGCCTGCTTAAAGACTTCTCAATTTTGTTTATCTTTTCAAAGAATCAGTTCCTGGAATCATTGATCCTTAGAATTGTGCTTTTAATCCTATGCCATTTAATTCTGCTCTGATCTTTGTTATTTTCTTTCTTCTACTTGCTCTGGGTGGTCTTTATTGTCCCTCTAGTTCTTGTAGATGTAGGGTTAGATTGTTTATTTGAAATGTTTCTATCTTCTTTAGGTAGGCATGTATCACTATGAACTTTCCTCTCAGGACTGCCTTCACTGTGTCCCAGAAGTTTTGGATTGTTGTGAGTTTATTTTCATTTGTTCCCAGGAATTTTGATTCCCACCTCATCTCATTCTTTACCCACTCATTGTTTAGTAATATGGTATTCAATCTCCATAAGTTTGAGTGTTTGGGTTTTTTTTTTCTTGCAGTTGATTTCTAGTTTCAGTTTCTTGTGGTCAGAGAAAATGACTCATGTGATCTCAATTTTCTTGAGTTTGTTGTTGCGGTTTGTTTTGTGTCCCATCATGTTGTCTGTGAGAATGTTCCATGTGCATTTGAGAAAAAATGCGTGTTTTGCTTGTTTGGGTTGAAAGCCTCTCTGTATATCAGTTAGATCCATGTCATCTAGGGCATTGTTCAGTGCCACAATATCTTTGTTGATATTTGGCTTGGAAGATCTGCCTGTTTTTGACAGTGGAGTGTTACAATCTGCTACTATGATTGTGTTACTGTCAACATCTTGCTTGATGTTCTTCAAGATTTTCTTTATGTATTTTTTGTGCTCCTATATTGTGTGCACATATATTGACAGTGTTTATGGCTTCTTGCTAGATTCTTCCATTGAGTATTATTCAGTTACTTTCTGGCTCTCTTTATATGACTTTTTTCTNTTTGCTTGTTTGGGTTGAAAGCCTCTCTGTATATCAGTTAGATCCATGTCATCTAGGGCATTGTTCAGTGCCACAATATCTTTGTTGATATTTGGCTTGGAAGATCTGCCTGTTTTTGACAGTGGAGTGTTACAATCTGCTACTATGATTGTGTTACTGTCAACATCTTGCTTGATGTTCTCCAAGATTTTCTTTATGTATTTTTTGTGCTCCTATATTGTGTGCACATATATTGACAGTGTTTATGGCTTCTTGCTAGATTCTTCCATTGAGTATTATTCAGTGACTTTCTGGCTCTCTTTATATGACTTTTTTCTAAAGATTTTTTTTTGTTTGATATGAGTATTGCTACCCTGATTTTTTTCCTGTCTGTTTGCTTGGAGTATGTGTTTCCAGCTCTTCCCTTTCAGTCTGTTATAGGTCTTCTGTTCTGATGTGGGCCTCTTGTAGGCAGCATATGCGTGGGTAATGATTTCATATCCATTCAGCTATTCTAGGTCTTATGATTGGGGCATTTAATCCATTTACATTGAAACTTATTATTGATAGACACTCATTGCCGTTTTTTGGTACCTGTGTTTCTCTCTTTTTCATTGTTTTTCTTCTTGACTTTAAAGCAAGCCCTTTAGCATAGCTTGCAAGCTGGTTTGGGGGCAGTATATTCTTTCAGGCTTCTTTTGTTCCAAAATCTCCTTTTTTTGGAATTCTTGATTGAGAGCCTTGCTGGGTAAAGTAGCCTTGGTTGCAGGCCTCTGGTTTTCATTACTTGGAATATTTCTTACCATTCCTTTCTGGCTTGGAGTGTTTCCATTGAGAAATCCATTGCTATTCTCTCGGTGCTTGCTTGTATGTCACTTCCTGTTTTTCCCTTTCTGCCTTTAAGATTCTCTCTTTTTTACTGGGACTCTCCTAATGTTCTGGATTTGTGTGACTTTTTCTTTTATCAAATTAGGGAAGTTTTTCATCAAGAATCTTTAAAACAGGTTTTCTATTCCTTGTTTTTTTTTCTTCTCCTTCTGGTATCCCTATTATATGGATATTACTATGTTTCATGTTGTCCTGCATTTCTCTAAACCCCTCTTCATTCTTTCTGAGTCCTTTTTCCTTTTCTTGCTCATTCTTGGTGTTGTTCTTCAGCTCTCTGATCTAGTCCTCTGCTTCATTGAGCCTGCTTTTGATTCCGTTCACTGTGCTCTTCAGTTCAGAAATTGTATTCTTTTTTTCCTCTTGGCCCTATTTGATAGTTTCTATTTCCTTTTTCATATTGATATAGCCTACATTGAGTTTATTGTAGTTTTCCTGTAGTTTCTTGGAATTCTCTGTGAGTTCCTTGAACTTCCTTTTATCCATTGCTTTCAACTCATTATGATAGTTGACTTGCATCTATTACATTTGGCATTCTTTCTGAGGCTTCTTCCTTTCCTTTCATTTGGGGATTGTTTGTTTGTCTTCCCATTGTTTGTGAGACTCTTCTTGTTAACCTCTCTTTCTTGAATTGATCTTTTCTGCCTCCCTGTGTTTCTGGCATGAAGTTCTATTGTAGGAATCCTGTGAGATTCAGTGGTGCAGTCTCCTTGACCTCTTGGGCTTGCTGGTCTTGGGCTGTCATTTATGTTGGATCTCTGGATGTATTTGGGTTTTGACTGTTGTTTGGTCTTCCTTTTTTTGGGTCCTTCTCTCCAGCTGGTTAACTGAAAGTCACTCTGTCCTATACTCCTTGTGTTCCATTATGCAAGTGTGGGTAGTTCATGTTTAAGGTGGTTATTCTGTGTGTACGTTGACTTATTATAAGTAAACTGTGTGGTGCCACTTAAAATTAGTGTTGGTAAATATGCATATATTTGCTGCTGCCCCCAGAGTTAGTGTTGATTTCTTTTATTAAATGTTTTTTTTTAAAGTTATGAACATCACCAGGGTGTGTGTCCTGAAAACTCATAGAAAGCAGTGTGTTTGAAATAGAAGAAATTTTATAGAATATCTAGCTCAACTTCTAGAAGAGAAAGGGTGCTCAGAAAAGTTTTGGACAATAATCTGATGCTGTCTTGCAGATAGAATACAGAAACACACATTTCCATTCCTAAGCCCTATAATTTCTCTAAACCACTCCTAATTAAAGAAGAGATGGAGAGATCATAAAGCAGTCATTTATTCTTCACATTGACTCTGAAATATTAAATTTTTTATCTGTATAGCAGGTGCTATTGGCCACCCATATTTCTTCAGGAATCACAGTTCCCATGACTGTTCTCAAGCTTACTCTTGAAAGCATGTGTCACTCTCAGTCCTTAGAGTAGGACAGCTCTGAGAGAAGTACACCATCTCTTATATGTCCCCAGTGGCATTGAGCCCCAAGTGATTACTTACAATGGTGACCTGCTCATTAATGTACACTTTTCTTTGCTTGTATGCCTCACTACCACACTTCATGTGGTAGATACCATAATAGTTTCACAGATGTCCATACCCTAATCCCAGCAGCCTATGATTTTTTTTTACTTTACATAGCAAAGAGAACTTTGCATATTGTAGTAAGGTATTGGATTTAAGATGGGGAGATTAACTTGCATTATTTTGTTGGACTCAATCTAATGGCATGGATCTGTGAAAGCTGAAAACCCTTTCCCTGCTGTGGTAATATGTAGACATAATGATAGAATCAGAGTCAGAAAGAGGCAATATTATTGGTTTTGAAGATATACTGCTTCAGGTGAAAGAAGGGAGTCAGGAGCCAAGAATTAATGGTGGCTCTATAAACTGGAAAGGGAAAGGGATGCTCACACTTTAATGAAGTTGTCCATTGGGATTCATATTAGACTTCTGACCTACAGATCTATAAAAAAAGTTGGGTTGTTTTAAGCCACTAAGATTGTCAAAATTTATTTTGGCATCAATAGAAAACTAACTTATTCTTCCAGTCATTCTAGAATTATCTAAAAAAACAACAACAACAAAACCCAACCCTCTTGTATTTAAACTCTTGTCTCAGTGTCTTTTTCTTGGGGCAATCCACTTTGTGAAGTACTATATGGAGTCTTTTAAAAAGGATTTTATTTATTTATTCAGAGAGAGGGGAAGAAAGGGAAAAAGAGAGTGAGAGAAACATCAATGTGTGGTTGCCTCTCACATGGCCCCCACTGGGGACCCAGCCTGCAACCCAGGCAGGTGTGGAAACTGGGCATTGAATTGGTGACCCATCAATTCAAAGCCCAAGCTCAATCTGCTGAGCTATACCCGCCAGGTCTATATGGAGTCTTATGTCGTTACTTATTCTTCATATGTATTAATTTTGTGGTCAGGAATTAGACACTTGTGTTTCTTACTATGCCTCTTATTTATAATAATGTCCAACAGTAAGACGATTTTTCATAAATATGTGTTGATATAATTGAAGGAATAACAACCTCTATTAATTTAAAGTTTAGCAACTAGTACATTATCATGTGCTAAACTAGAAGTGAATTGTTGGGGTAACTTTACCTCAAGTACCCTAGCAATGGCAATTGCATTTCTATTCTGGTCATTATAATATTTAGAGTACTATTACTAAGTCACATTTAGCCAACCAAAGAAAGGCAACTTGTTCCTAATTAGAAAGCAAGAACTATTGTGATTAGTATTTTTATATATACTATATATATATGTTTATATATTTGAACATTGGGTGTGAACTAATGACTTTACTTAAAACAGTAAGCACTCAATAATTTTTCCTTTAGTGAAAATGCTGCTGAATAGTCTTAATTTTATTTAAAACCACAATTTCTTAAACTTTCAGAAGTACCATATATTGCCATTTGTAATGCACTTCCATTTATACTGAGCACTCAGGTTCTGGGCCAAACTTTCAGGGAAAAAACTTTCATTTTAATCTTTCATTTAATTATTTATTTATGTTTAAATTCTTAGTTTTATATTATAAAATAATCTGAACATTTATTTTTAACATTATGGTGTGAGAATTTTTAAATTTTTTAAATATATTTTATCAATTATGCTATTACAATTATCCCATTTTTTTCTCTCCTTTATTCCATTCATCCCTGCATTCCCTCTCTGACCTGTATTTCCTGCCTTAGTTCGTGGGTTGAATATATAAGTTCTTTCACCTGCATTCCCCGCCTTAGTTCATGGGCTGAATATATAAATTATTTGGCTTCTCCATTTCCTATACTATTCTTTACCCCCCTTGTCTATTTTGTACCTACCAATTGTATTTCTCATTTGCTGTACCTTTTTCCCCATTCTCTTTCCTCACTGCTGATAACCTTCCCTGTGATCTCCATTTCTGTGATTTGGTTCCTGTTCTAGTTGTTTGCTTAGTTTGTCTTTATATTTTTAGGTTCAGTTGTTGATAGTTGTGAGTTTGTTGTTATTTTATTGTTTATAGTTTTGATCTTCTTCTATTTCTTAAATAAGTCCCTTTAACATTTAATATAATAAGGGCTAGGTGATGATGAACTCTTTTAACTTTGCCTAACCTGGGAAACACTTTATCTTCTCTTTCATTCTAAATGATAGCTTTGCTGTATATAGTTCTCGAGGTTGTAGGTCCTTGCCTTTCCTGACTTTGAAAACTTATTTTCAGCCCTTCTTGCCTGCAAGGTTTCTTTCAAGAAATCAGCTGATAGTCTTATGGGAACTCCTTTGTAGGTAACTATCCCCTTTTCTCTTGCTACTTTTAAGATTCTCTCCTTATCTTTAATCTTGGATAATGTAATTATGATATGTCTTAGTGTACTCTTCCTTGGGTCCATTTTGTGGGGACTCTATGAGCTTCCTGGACTTCCTGGATGTCTACTTCCTTTTCCAGATTAGGGAATTTCTCCTTCATTATTTTTTTTTTCAATTTCTCTCTCTCTCTTTTCTCCTTCTGGCACTCCTATGATTTGGATGTTGGAATATTTAAAGTTGTCCCAGAGGTTCCTAAGACTCATCTCATTTTTTTGAATTCTTGTTTCTTCATTCTGTTCTCATTGAATTTTTATCTATTCCTTCTGCTCTGAATTGTTGATTTGAGTCCTGGCTTCCTTTTTTTCACTTCATAGACTTTACTCACTAAATTCTAATAGCTCCCTTAATCACAGCAGTCAAAAATGTCTTCAGACTTTGCCACATGCCTCCTGAGGAGGTAAAATCATTCTTGAGATTCACTAGCCATGAAGGACAATAGTTGATGTAAAGAAATTATTGGATTTTGCTATATACCATAAAAAGCTAAAAACACAAGTTTTCAAATCAACATGGTACCAATTATTGTAATAAAAGAACAGAAAAATAACTGCAATGCTCATGGAAGGGAGAGGGGAATGACCTCTGCTCCAAGCAAACAGCAACAACAAGGATTCAATAAGTGCTTGTAAAGCTAGTATTGCTAATATTTTTGGAGCCAAGTTTTATGTCATAAGCAATTATTCATATGATCTTTGTTTCTATAGATAAACTGAGAATAGAGAATGGTATCTCCTTGTTTCTTTTTTGTTGTTGTTGTTATGTAACAAACAAAATGGAGGTTGGGTGCTTGCTGCCACAAAAGCCAACTTTGTGAGGCAAGTGCTGATATAAAATAAAACAGATGTTATTCAGGTGCCACACGACCTTAAATAAATGGTGTACTTCCATCTCAAAGGCCACCTTATCTTCCTGATCAAGCCTGCACTTTATCCAGGGGTAGGAAGAAAAGGGTGGTTTTTTCTATTTAATTACCTTGCTAGTTTTCAGTGCACCTGGGACCCTATCAATTTATATTTATAGCTTTTGTGTGCTCAGCGTAATAACTTCAACCTACTGCCATCTCAACCAATAGAGGAGATTCTCCAGCACTCTGTTTATGACAACAAATCTCTCCTTAAAAACATTGAATCTTTGTAATCTTCCAAGGGTAAATGGATGATGGTCTTGTTTTTCTGTAGTTACTTCCTGATGTCAAAAAACTTAGTCTTGCCGATCCCAGGTCCAGAGATTCTTACTATCTAACAAAGAGGGCAGTCATGAATGGAGGAAAGCCTTTACATGGGGGAGAATAATTGCAGTTTTCAGAGGGCAGTATCTGCACTGTCCAGAGGATGGCACTGCTGAACAAGCAAAGCCAGTAGACTGCTTCATGTTTCAGGGGAAAAAGAGGAAGGATTTATAGGAACTAGTATAAAGGACACATGGACAACAACTAAGGGGGGTGGAAATGGGAGGGAGGTGGGGAGCACTGTGGGGGGAGTGGACTGGGATGGGAGTAAAAGACAGAAAACTGTCCTTGAACAACTATTAAATTTTAAAAAAAGAGTGAAGAAGAAAGATAATAACATTAGAAGCATTAGGACACTCTCACTGATGAGTCAAATTTTAAAAATCCTATGAAAACTACAGCAAATTGAATTTAACAGAATATATTTAGAATCATTGTTTTGGGGGGGCTGGCATGGGACTAAAAGACAGAAAACTGTATTTGAACAAAAATTTTAAAAAAGATGGCATTGCAGATAGGCTTCCAAAGTGAGACCTATTATACAGGCAAAAAAATCAAGGGTTTAGTGAGGATTATGTTTAGTAGTGAAGGGAGAATTATAGTGAAATCAGGAACTGGAGAGACTAAAGGATCCTCATGAACTTATTCTAGGCAGAGCTTTGGATGGCATACTCAACAGCAGTATAAATTTGCCAAGGAAGCGGCTATCTGGGAAATACAAAATAAAATAAAAAGTAACATGGCCAATTCGCTTTGGAAGGTTCCGTATCCTTCTGAAAGAAGAATTTTAAATCTCAGGAATACAGGTCCAGTTTTCCCTTGCGGTAACAACGACAAGATCAAGATCCATGTCCTCCTCAGGTGGCACCCACTTTATCTCTGTGTGGTGAATCCAAGGCTTGATTCCAATGAGCTTTAGGGAAGAGTGTATTATCAGCAGGATATGAAAGAAATGGGTTCATTCCTTGGATGACTGCTGTTCAGAACCTTGAGCCTTCCACATCTTTAGTAAGAATTAGTCTCTAGGCTAAAATGTATGTAAGGGTTCATAAGATGAGTAGATGGACCTGCAATGAGCAAAAGTGTGCAAAACTGATCTGTGATCTATGATCTATGATTGGAGCCCTAGGTGTTCACCAGAGCATGGCAACTCAGTCTCTGGGTTGTGACGCTGTATGTGGGGGTGGGGTCAAAGAGGAGCAATGGCGTCCTGTCTGCTGCCTCCCACCGTGGCCCCCACAGGTGCCGCAGCTGCCACCGTCACCAGGGCCCACTCGTTTTGTTCCACTGCATGCAAGTGTGCTACCACCGTCAGCCCTCCACCACTGGGTTTGCCCCCCAGGGCCTGTGTGGTCCGTCTCACTGTGCACAAATGTGCGACCGTGGTCAGTCTGCTCCACACCCTGACTGGGTCCAGGCTACTTGCACACCTAGGTCTGGGGATCTTTCTTGCCTGACCCTGCTCCACTGCTGGCTCCACCCCTCTTACCATCCCGGTTGAACAGTTCATTGTTGTCGGACTTCTGTATAATTCAATTTTCTGTTCTTTGGCTGTGTCTTTGTTCTCCAAACCTTTGTTGTAGTCAAACTTGGTTGTGAGAGAAGGCACAGTGTTTCCACCTATGCCTCCATCTTGGCGGAAGTCTGTAATCACAAAAAAATCTTAATGTTTTAAGTAAACTTACAATTTTATGTTGGGCCACATTCATAGGCATCCTGGGCTTTGTGCAGCCTGGGGACCAAGGATTGAACACTCTGGAATAAGTAAATTATGAATTCAAGTATTGTTTATATGTTTCCACTTTGCAGTCTTGTTATGATTATAGTTTTAAGTTTGTACTTTTGTGTCATCAGGTGTTCTTCTGTTATGACTCCCATAGGGAGCCAATGAACCAAATTTTAGCAGACTGGTCTATGTACAGTAGTAACCCAATGACTAAGAAGAAGTTGGTTTTCTATTGTAACAGTGCTTGGCCTATGTATACATTAGACTACAGGAGGAAATGGATCCTGTGGAGGTAACTTTGCCTGCAAGTTCCCCCATCTGCCACAGATGAAAGTAACACTACCAAGATATGATCTGCTTGAGGAGGAGAAGTGGTCAATTTCTCAGAGGAAAAGGGCCAGGAGCCCCTTCATTAAGGGGCTTTTATTGGGTTGTAATACACAGGAATACAAGTGGTAAGGATCAAAGAGTAGATAACATTTCAAAGAAATCTGAGGGCTTAGTCTGAGTCAGTGTATGTCTGGAAAAGGTGTTGCAGAAACTTTGGGAGACATACTCATTTCCTGATTGGACCTTTAACATATGAATGAAAGCACTCTTAGCAAAGCAGGCTTCACAGGACTTTTAGGAATTCTTTCTTATGCCCGATTACCCCAGATCCCACTCTAGCCAGGCAAGGGGCTTCACCACCTCCCCCATCATAGGTTTTCAGGCTTGAGTGGATTAGAGCCAGGAAGTGCTTCTCCCAGAAGACATGGGAACTCAGGCTATATCAGAGTAGCCTGGGGGGGCGAGGGTTCGTCACTCCCTCTTTGTTACAGCTCCCCAAGTCCTTCCATGATGGCCTCCCAAGTGATTGTGTCTGACTTAGGTTTCTCCTCCTCTGAGGAATCTTACCCATCATGGACTATCCAACCATGCATTGGGAGCAGGTGGATAAAACAGAGGCAGTGTTTGCTACCAGAGACAAGCTTTGTCTCCTTGTGGCTTGCATTCTGGAGGTCACTCACTCAGCCTTAACCAGGGGGGGTAGTTACAACTCCTGAAACCAGGCAGAGCCGTTCCCAACAGGCCCCTAAATGTTTCCCTAAATTACTTTACTGTCATAAAATTGGAACTGTCATGCCAATGGTTAAGGAAATGGAACAAAATACCTTATGACCAAGCATTTATGACTATATAATAAGTATGTGGCAAAGAAGGAGAACAATCTAAAGATGAAGAGAGGGGAATTGGCCTCAATAACCCTCCCTGATGGTAAGACACCAGAAGAAAAGAAAAATTAGTAAATGAGTCTTTTAATGTCCTCAATTCAGGGGACACAAGATTTACAACAGGAAGACATTTCCAGCTGCTAGGTAGCCCTGAATAAGACCCAGAAAAGCAGCACCCCCACCCCTGTCTGGTGAAGAAATGGTCTCCCCCCTCAAAGTCCCAGAAGGGCACCCAATTTGTCCAGGGAGCACCTCCATCAGGAAGAAAACAATTCCTTCTGAGGCAATACTCTGTAAGCAGAATAAACCAGACAGTCTGGCCTGCTGGCTACTAGTGGGTCCAACTCCATTTTCCACTTCAGATTTACTGAATTGGAATAATTCTAACCCTTCATATAAGGAGGATCCTCAGAAAAGTGGCAGATCTTATCACTTCCATTTTTGCCACTTAACATATAAACTGGGCAGATATACAAGCTCTTTTTAACATCCTGCTAATGGCAGATGAAAGGCAGTTAGTTATAAATAAGGCTAATGAGGAGGTTATTGCCTCCACTATGAGAATCCCAATGGGATCCCCAACCAAGCTGGGGTGATTCCCTGGTACTTGACTAGCAGAGACCTAGCCTTCCTAGAACATTACAAAATGTGTATATTGGTAGTGCTTAAGATAGGGGTGCTGAAACACAACAGCTTAAATATGATACAGGCTGTTCAATAAAAACCAACTGAAGATTCTTCTGTATGTTTAGAAAGACTCTATCAGGACTGCTGAAAGCACACTGATGATGACCCACAGGCACCATAAAATGCGTGGATGGTAAATATGCCTTTTATTGGGCAAAGTGTCCCAGATATCAGAAGGAAGCTCCAACATTTAGATGAGGTGTTTGGAATAAATCCCTCCTATCTGGTGGGCATAGCCTTTAAAGTTTACTATGCTCAGAAACAAGAAAATTAAAACAGGCCATCATTTCCTTAGAAACAGTAGAGGAAAAGCAAAATGAGATATGGAACACAAAAGAAAAGAGAAAAAAACCCACTAGGTGTCAATCTATGTGACTATTGCAAGGAGGAGGGCCATTGCAGAAAGGCCTGTCCAAAATTCAAAAGGAAAAATAAAAAGAATAGAAAACCTCACTTAGAAATTTTAGAAAGGGAGGGTAGTGGCTGATGACATAGCACATGGGAAAATATGAAGCCAAGTATTGCCTTGCAAACTACCACTAACTTAAACCTGACCATCCTATTCCTGGACTCAAAAGGTGGCTCAGACCTCCGATTTGATTGCTTAGAAATCATTGACAAAGTTTATTCCAGAATGCCAGATCTACTGGAGCAGCCACTAAAAGAACCTGACTGGGAATTATATACAGGTGTGGGCAGCTTCGTGGAGAATCATCAACAATGAGCTAGGTAAAAGATAATCACTATAGAGCAGGTAATAAAAGCCCAAACCCTAGCCATAGAAACCCGAGTACAAAAGGCTGAACTGACCGCCCTCACTACAACCTTAGAATTACCCCAGGGAGAAAATGTTAATATCTACACTGACTCTAAATATGTCTTCATGTTAGTTTATGCTCATGGGGAAAATGAAAACAAAGAGGGCTCTTAATTTCAGAAAATAAAGACATTAAAAATACACAAGAGATTTTACAATTGTTAGAGGCAGTGAATATACCAAAACAGAATGCCACAATGCAATGCCCAGGACACCAGAGGATGATTCCCAAACAAACTAGGGAAAGCAAATGGCCAATTAGAGCAGCAACACAAGCTGCCTGAGGGAGACCACTTATTGGAGCTTTTAATTCCCCACATGAACTTGTCAGAATTCAAACCTTACTACACAGAACAAGATGAGGAGTGGGACCATAAATGGGGATTCTAACACTGACCCTAACTCTATCCAGAAGATCAATACTTATAGTATGATCTTAATCCCTGGAGCTCTAGTATATCCCATTCTTAAACACATATATGAAGGGACTCATTATAAAAGGGGTGGTGTAATGGACCTCATTAGACCACACTTGAAGGGCCCTTATTTGCAAAAGACCATTCAGGAAATCATCCAATTCTTTTAAATATGTTCCAAAAACAACGCTAAGACAAAATTATCCCCAAAAGGAAAGACACTACAATATAAAGGGATATTCCCATTTGAGAACTGGCAAGTTGACTTTACACAAACGTCTAAAATCATGGAAAACTTTACATTTTAATTAGTTTTTATAAACAGTTTTTACTGGATGGGTAGAGGCATACCCCACTATAACTGAGCAGGCAACTGAGGTAGCAAAATTTTTATTCAAATTAATAATGTCTAGATTTATACATCCTTACAGCATTGAAAGTAAAAATGGACCATTGTTCACTTCAGAAATATCTCATAAGAAAGAACAGGCATTACACATTCAATGGAAACTACATGCATCTTGGAGACCCCAGTTCATGGGAAAATTTGATAAAATAAATCACACAATAAAGAAAACCCTGGTGAAAATATTCCAGGAAACACATTTGAAATGGGGCCAGGCACTCTCTATTGCTTTGCTCCAGAGGAGGGTAGCGCCCTAAATTGGGCTTAAATAGAGGCCTTTTAAGATCATTTCTGGGAGAGCTTTCCAAGGCTCTGCTTTAGGAATACCCCCATTAAATTTAGAACATGAATCAAAACTCAAGCTATATGTACTTCTATGTCAGTACATATAGGAGCCCTATATGCTCACCAGAGGAGCCCTATATGGGAGGGAGTGTGCAGGTGGAGGGGAATGAAGGGGGGAATAGAACAACTATAATGGTATAATCAATAAAATATATCTTAAAAAAACAAAAAAGAAAAAAGATTTTTTTTGTGATTACATATGGCAATGTATTTAATGTGTGGCCCACAACAACTCTTATTCTTCCAGTGTGGCCCAGAGATGCCAAAACTTTGGACACTCCTGCCTTATTCCTAATAAGTGCTCACAATCAAGGTTTAGTGTTTTATCTCCTGCTAACTGATACTGCAAGTGATCCTAACCAGACCCAAGTGGCACAAATACCAAGTGGCAGGGATAGAGGATGACTGGTATGCGTAATGGTTCAATTTACCCAGCCTTTAAATTTGTCTGCTTCCCACACTCACTTCTTTTCATAAGCCAGGAATTTCAGGTGGCTGATGCCTTGTAAAGAAGCAAAAGAATTTTCCCCAGGAAAAGCTTTCTCAGCTGCTAGAAAGACCCTGTAACCCCTCTTCTGGATTTGGCCTGCCACAGGCAGCTGGGACCGCAGCCTGGACCATCTACAACATACTGAGGTCCACAGTGCCTTGAGAGAGTTGCTCAAAACTGTAACTGAACAAAAAGGAGGTTCAGCCACCTGCCACCACAAAAGCCAGACTTGTGAGGAAGGTGCTGGTACAAAAGAAAAGTTTTATTTAGGTGCTGCACAACCTGAGAGAATGATGGACTCCAGTCTCAAAGACCATCTCATCTTTCTGCCCAAGCCTTCAATTTCTCCAGGAATAATAAGAGGAGGCTTTTTTTTTTTCTATACAATTATGTTACTAGCTCATGGTGTGCATTTGGGGCCCTAGCTACTCAACTTTCTAACTTTTGGCACATTCAGTGCAAGAACCCTGCTGCCTTTCTAGCCATAAGGAAACATACTGGCACTTTGACTATTTACAGTAACATTTTATTTTAAATAAATAAAATATTTTATTTCCCCTACTTCTGAGAGCTTAGACGCAGATCAGGTACTTCTCTGAGGTTCATTATAATATTTCACTTTTTATTTTTTTTTCCTGACTCTGATTTCTTCTACTGCCTCCTACTTTCTCTTCACACCCATTCATTAAAACAGTAAAAATGGCAGTGGTGGCAACGGTGGATGTCAGTTGGTTTTTTACTTATTACTTACTCCCCTCATCCCCTTTTTAATGACATTCACATTTTTTGGTGGTTTAGCAGCCATCATATTGAGTGAGATTTATTCCTCCAGTTTTCTGGGTGAACTTGAACCAGCCCTAGCAGAACTAACCTAGCAGGACTTGAACCAGCCCTGGCAGTCATTTTTTGCAGTGACTCCAGTTGTCAGTTCAGGGATTGTTCTGCAACCCATAATAAGCCAATCAACAAATAACTTTGCATTGATCAAAGTGGTGGTTCAGGGGTAAGGAATTGAATTGAGGAGAGCAAAATAGAATAAAGGTCAGAAATTTTGACTTTTGGTTGGGAGAAGTGAAGGTCTGTCTTATTTTAGAAAATGTGATATAAATAGAAGCAATTCTATATATTAATAAGAAGAAAACCACACATGGGTCTCTTATATATAGAAGTAGAAAAAAAAACATGAGACAGAAGAGCAAAGGAGGCTCCCTCGATTCTATGACCAGCTGACTGAGGAAGACAAACCGCAGCCCTGGTTAGTAGATGATTCTTCACAATATATTGGTATCAGCTGTAAGTAGGATGGACAGTTGAAACATTATAGCACCAAATAGGAGCATCAAAGACATAGGGAAAGGAAAATGCTCTCAGAGAGCAGAAATTTGAACAATACATTCTTTTGCTTTCTTTGCCAGGGAAGTACATTTAACTATAATGCTCTGGTTAATAATCCATGCTGGTTTGTTTCAGAGGTCGGGGACCTAGATAAAACAAGATGGGAGGATGGTGATAAAGAAGTATTTTGAAGACACATATCAACAGACATCTTGGAATAGACAAAGAGTGTGAAGACATTTGTGTTTCTTGTCAATACCTGAATAGAAAGCACTTGGTGAAGAGAAGACTGTGTGGAATCAGATGGCAATATACTCTAGGGCTAAGATTCTCCCATAGTATTGTCCTGGGGACACTCTGCAGTGGTGGTGGCCAGGTCAACTTCGGCTGGGAAAGTCTTTGTTTTTGTCCTCTTCATAACCTTTATGTTTGGATTACAGCTTTTGAGGATGTTGCAGCTCATTCCTGGGGGCAGGTGTTGGCACTGGCTGTAAGAATCTTTGCATTAGAGAAAACTACTATTGTTTGACTATCTACTAAATATTATTTATTTAATCCTACTATACTTTTTATGATATAGACAGATACCATTACATTAGATAAGGAAAACAAAAATTTGAAAGAAGTTCCTCATCACCACCAGGCTTGTTAACAGAGGAACCAGAACCTGGTCCATATCTGTCTGACTCCATGGCCCATGCTTCTTTCATAGTTTCTTGGATATATGGGACAAGTGACTCTTAGGGGAGAGTTTGAGTTCATTCAGAGTCTCTGTTGCTTGAACTGGACTGCCCTTTTGCAGGTCATCTGTACTGCAGCTCTGGAATGCTTATTCCAGTATATAGGAGCACTTCTCTTCACTTTATTGCTACAAACTAGTCAAAGCCTTTATCATTTCTTGCCTGGATTATTGTAATGCCTCCTGAGATCCCTGCCTCTACACTTGCCGATACTATCTATTCTTAACATAGCAGCAGAATTATTCTGATATAAGACAGAAAACTGTACTTGAACAAGAATTAAATAAAAATAAAAATTAAAAAATAGAATATATAAAATCAGAATAAATGTAATAACTACACACAGTTAAAAAAAAGTCAGAACATACCACCTTTCCCTTAAAACTTTGTGACCACCTATTTAACTTTGAGTAAAACTATAGTTATTGTAACAGTTACAAAACTTTGAAAAGCTTGCTTCATGCTTCCCTTTTTCCTTCTTTGACCTTAACTCCCTCTAGTTTATTTCACTCCAGGCATAATGATCTATTTGCTCTTCTTCCAGCTTGCCAAAATTTATTTTTTCCAGAATATTCTAAAGTTTACTCGTTCAAATATGATTCTCAAAGTGAACCCTTTCTTCACCACTCTACTTAACATAACCTTGCTCCTTTGGAGCCAGTTAATCCCTTTATCTTTTCATTTCCTATTTTTCTCCATAACACTTCTCTGAACCTTCCACTAAATTATATTTTTTACATTATTTTGTTTAAAAGTTCACTGGTTTCCACACACTTCACTTCCCCACTCTCCACTAGAATATGTTTTATGAGAGTAGGACTTAAAGGACATGGTAAAATTTATATTTAGGGTGGTTTTAAGTTTATAAAAATACTGAGTGGAAAATACAAAGTTTCCATATTATCCCTTCCTAGTCCTAATGCAGTTTGTTTCATTATTAACATCTTGCATTAGTGTGAAACATTTGTTACAATCTATGCAAAAATGGAGACATTATTATTAAGAAAAGTCCATAGTTTACATAGAGTGATGTTTTATGTTGTACATTTATGGATTTTGATTAATGTGTCAGGAGATGTAGCCACTATTATGGTACTACTCATAATAGTTTACTACCCTAAAATTCCATGTCTCATTTATTCATTCATTTCTTTTTCTTCTTATTTTCCCTCTCTCTCCCTTCCTCTTCCTTTTCTTTTATACAATCCCCAGTAACCACTATTTTTTTATTAATAATTTTACCTTTAGCAGAATGCCATATTATTGAAATCATACCTTATGTAGTTTTTCATGTTAGGTGCCTCAGCATAATATACACTTAAGGTTCCTCTATGCCTTTTCTTTAAAAAAATTGTTGTTCAAGTACAGTTTTCTGCCTTCCCCGCCACCTCATACCCCCACCCAATGCCCCCCACCTCCTTCCCCTGTCTCCACCCCCTCTTATTATTGTCTATGTGTCCTTTATAATTGTTCCTGTAAACCCTTCACCATTTTTACCCATTATCCCCTCCCCTCTCCCCTCTGGTCACTGCCAGCCTGTTCTCAATTTCAATGTCTTTACTTATATTTTGCTTGCTTGTTCATTTTGCTGATTAGGTTACAGTTAAAGGTGAGGTCATATGGTATTTGTCTTTTACTGTCTGGCTTATTTCACTTAGCATGACACTCTCCAGTTCCATCCAAGCTGTCCCAAAGAGTAGGAACTCCTTCTTTCTTTCTGCTACATTAGTATTACATCATGTAAGTGTACCATAGTTTTTTGATCCATTCATTTGTTGATGGGCCCTTAGGTTGCTTCCAGCACTTGACTATTGTAAATTGGGCTTCTATGAACATTGGGCTGCACAGGTTCTTTTGGATTGGTGTTTTAGTGTTCTTAGGATATAACCCCAGTAGTGGAATTGTTGGGTCAAAAGCCAGTTCCATTTTTATTTTTCTGAGGAAATCCCATACTGTTTTTCATAGTGATTGTGTTAGTCTGCAATCCCACCAACAGTGGCCATTCTGAACAGTGTGAAGTGGCATCTCATTGTGGTTTTGATTTGCAGCTTTTTGATAGCTAGCAATACTGAGCATCTTTTCTTGTGCCTCTGGACCCTCTGTATGCCCTCCTTGGAGAAGTGTCCAAGTTCTTCGCACATTTATTTTTATTTTTATTTTTTAAATTATTTTTTAAGATTGTATTTATTTATCTTTAGAGGAGAAGGGAAGGAGAGAGGGAGAGAAATATCAATGTATGGTTGCCTCTCGTGTGTCCCCTGCTGGGAACTGGCCTGCAACCCAGGCATGTGCCCTGACTGGGAATCAAACCGCAATACTCTTGTTCACAGGCCCGTGCTCAATCCACTGAGCTATACCAGGCAGGGCTTTCTTTGCACATTTTTAATTGGGTTTCTTGTTTTCTTAGAGTGGAGTCATGTGAGTTCTTTATATATTTTGGAGATCAAACCCTTGCCCAAGGTATCATTGGAAAATATGTTTTCCCATATGGTTGATTCTGATTTCATTATAATGCTGTTTTCTTTAGCCATGCAGAAGCTTTTTTTAAAAAATGAGATACCACTTGTTTATTCTTTTCTTTATGTTCCTTGCTCTAAGGGACATATCAGTGAAAATATTACTGCGTAGAATATCTGAGATTTTCTTGCCTATGTTCTTGTATAGGACTTTAACGGTGTCACGACTTATATTTAAGACTTATATTCACCTTGAATTTATTTTTGTGTGTGGTGTAAGTTGCTGATCAAGTTTCATTTTTTTGCATGTAGCTGTCTAGATCTCCCAATATCATTTATTGAACAGGTGATATTTACATCATTTTATGCTGCTGCAGCCTTGGTCAAATATTAATTGACCATAGAGACTTGGGTTTATTTCTGGGCTCTCCGTTCTTTTTATTGTTCTATGTGTCTATTCTTATGACAGTACCGTGTTTTTTTTTATTACAGTGGCCTTGTAATATAGTTTGATATGTGGTATTGTGATTTTCCTACTTTGTTCTTCTTTCTCAAAATTGCTGCACCTATTTTGGGTCATTTATGCTTCCAGAAATTTTTTTGAAATGCTTGTTCTATATCTGTGAAGTATGTCTTAGGTCCTTCAGTAGGGATTGCATTAAATCTGTAAATTGCTTTGTATAGTATGGACATTTTGATTATGTTAATTCTTCCAATCTATGAACACAGAGTATATTTTCATTTGTTTGTGTTTTCCTTAATTTCTTTCTTCAGTGCTGTGTAGTTTTCTACAGTTTTTACCACCCTGGTTAGGTTTATTCCTAGGTGTTTCATTTTTCTTGTTGCTATAACAATTAAGATTTCCCCCCTGATTTCTGTTTCTGATGTTTCATTGTTGGTATACCCAAATTTCTTTGATTTCTGAATATTGACTTTATATCCTGCAATATTGCCAAATTAATTTATTAGGTAAAGTACTTTTTTGGTGGAGTCTATAAGATTTTCTATGTACACTATTATGTCATCTGCAAACAATGACAGTTTTGTTTCCTCTTTTCCAATTTTGATGCATTTAATTTCCTTTTGTTTTCTGATAGCTGTGCCTATGACTTGCAGTACTATGTTGAATAGAAGTGGTGAAAGTGGACAACCTTGTCTTGTTCCTGATCTTGGTGGAAAAGGTTTTAGTTATTGCCCATTGAGTATGATGCTGGCTGTAAGTCTTTCATATATGGCATTTATTATGTTGAGGAATACCCCTCTATTCCCACTTTGCTGAGTGTTTTATTATAACTAGGTGCTATACTTTATCAAATGTTTTTGTTTTTCTTTTTTTAAGAGAAAAACGTTTTTTTTAAATTTAATACTTGTTCAAGTACAGTTTTCTGTCTTATATTCCTAGCCCTGCCTGCCCCCCACCCAGTGTTCCCTGCTCCCTCAATTTCCGGCCCCAACCCTTAGTTATTGTCCATGAGTCCTTTATACTTGTTTATGTGAGTCCATCCTCTTTTCCCCCCTATGATTGTCTCCCCTCTCCCCTCTGGAATCTGTCAGCCTGTTCCGTATTGGAGTGTCATTGGTTGTATTTGCTTGCTTCTTCATTTTGTTGTTTAGATTCCTGTTGACGGTGATATTATATGGTATTTGTCTTTCATCGCCTGTCTTATTTCACTCAGCATAATGCTTTCCAGTTCCATCCATGATGTTGCAAAACGTATAAGTTCCTTCTTCCTTTCTGCAGCATAATTCCATTGTGTAAATGTACCATAGCTTTTTGATCCAGTCATTTACCGATGGGCATCTAGGTTGCTTCCAACTCTTGGCTATCATGAATTGTGCTGCTATGAATATCGGGGTGCATAGGTTGTTTTGGATTGGAGTTTCAGGGTTCATAAGATATACTCCTAATAGTGGAATTGCTGGGTCAAAAGGCACGTTCATTTTTAGTTTTCTTAGAAAATTCCATACTGTTCTGCACAGTGATTGTACCAGTCTGCAGTCCCCTGTGAACTAGGGTCCCCTTTTCCCCACAACCTCTCCAGCACTTGTTTGTTTCTTTGATTATGATAGGCATTCTGACTGGTGTTAAGTGGTATCTCATTGTGGTTTTAATTTGCATCTCTCTGATAGCTAGCGATATGGAGCATTTTTTCATGTGTCTCTGGATCCTCTGTATGTCCTCCTTGGAGAAATGTCTGTTCAAGTCATTTGCCCATTTTTTAATTGGGTTGCTTGTCTTCTTTGAGTGGAGTTGAGTGAGTTCTTTGTATATTTTGGAGATTAATTCTTTGTCTGAGGTATCATTGGCAAATATGTTTTCCCAAGCTGTTGCTTCTGTTTTTATCTTGCTACTGCTTTCCTTAGCCATGCTTTTAATTTTGATGAAATCCCATTCATTTATTCTTTTCTTTATGTCCCTTGCTCTAGGGGACATATCAGTAAAAATATTGCTGCGTGGAATATCTGAGATTTTCCTGTCAAAGTTCTCCTCTAGGGCTTTAATGGTTTCACGGCTTATATTTCAGTCTTTTATCCACCTTGAATTTATTTTGGTGTATGGTGTAAGTTGTGCTTGAGTTTCATTTTTTTTTTTTTGCACGTGGCTGTCCAGTTCTCCCAACACCATTTGTTGAAGAGGCTATCTTTACTCCATTTTATGTTACTGCCCCCTTTGCCGAATATTAATTGACTGTAGAGATTTGGCTTTATTTCTGGGCTCTCTGTTCTATTCCATTGGTCTATGTGCCTGTTTTCATGCCAGCACCAGGCTGTTTTGATTACAGTTCCCTTGTAATACAGTTTGATATCAGGTATTGTGATCCCTCCTACTTTGTTCTTCTTTCTCAAAATTGCAGCTGCTATTTGGGGTCTTTTATGGTTCCATATAAATTTTTGAAGTGTTTGTTCTATGTCTGTGACATATGCCATTGGTACTTTAATAGGTATTGCATTGAATCTGTAAATTGCTTTGGGTAGTATGGACATTTTGATGATGTTAATTCTTACAGTCCATGAACACTGTATAAGTCTCCATTTGTTTGTGTCTTCCTTGATTTCTTTCTTCAGTGTTGTGTATTTTTCTGCATACAGGTCTTTGACCTCCTTGCTTAGGTTTATTCCCAGATATTTTATGTTTGTTTTTGCTATATCAAATGGGATTTTTTTCCTGATTGTGCTTCTTCTGTTTCATTGTTAGTATACAAAAGTGCCTTTGATTTCTGGATATTGACTTTGTATACCCCTGTTTTGCCAAATTCATTTATTAGTTCGAGCAGTTTTTTGGTAGAGGCTGTAGGATTTTCCATGTACACTATCATGTCATCTGCAAACAGTGCCAGTTTTGTTTCCTCCTTTCTGATTTGGATACCTTTTACTTCCTTTTCTTGTCTGATCGCTGTAGCTAGATCTTCTAATTGTATATTGAGTAGAAGTGGTGCAAGTGGCCAACCTTGGCTTGTTCCTGATCTTAGTGGAAAAGCTTTTAGTTTTTGCCCATTCAGTATGATGTTGGCTGTAGGTCTTTCATATATGGCCTTTATTCTATTGAGGGATGTTATGTCTATTCCCATTTTTCTGAGTACCTTTATCATAAATGGGCGTTGAACCTTATCAAAAGCTTTTTCCTCATCTATTGATATGACCATGTGGTTTTTGTCTTTGCTTTTGTTTATGTGATGTATTACATTTATTGATTTGTGAATATTGAACCATCCTTGCATCCCTGGGATGAATCCCACTTGGTCATGGTGTATAATCTTTTTGATGTATTGTTGGATGCGATTTGCCAACATTTTATTGAGGATTTTATCATCTATGTTCATCAGTGATATTGGCCTGTTGTTTTGTTTCTTTGTTGTGTCTCTATCTGACTTTGGAATTAGGGTTATGCTGGCTTCATAAAAAGAGTTTGGGAGTTTTCCCTCCTTTTGGATTTTTTGGAATAGTCTGTGAAGAATAGGGGTTAGCTCTTCCTTAAAGGCTTTGTAGAATTCTCTTGTGAAACCATCTGGTCCAGGGCTTTTGTGCCATGGGATTTTTTTGATTACTTCTTCAATTTCATCTGCTGTTATTGGTCTGTTCAGGCTTTCTACTTCTTCTTCATTGAGTTTTGGAAGATTATATTTTTCTAGAAATTTGTCCATTTCATCTAGGTTTTCAAATTTCTTGGCATACAGTTCCGCATAGTAATTCCTTACAATCCCTTATATTTCTGTGGTATCAGTTGTAATCTCTCCTCTTTCACTTATGATTGTGTTTATTTGCATCCTCTCTCTTCTTTTCTTGATGAGCTTGCTTAAAGGTTTGTCTATTTTGTTTATCTTTTCAAAAAACCAACTCCTGGATTCATTGATCCTTAGAATTGTGCTTTTAGTCTCTATGTCATTTAGTTCTACTCTGATCTTGTTTATTTCCTTCCTTCTACTTGCTCTGGGTTGTCTTTGTTGTTGTTCCTTGAGTTCTTGCAGGCATCAGGTTAGGTTGTTTGTTTGAAATGTTTTTATCTTCTTTAGGTAAGGCTATATTGCTATGAACTTCCCTCTCAGGACTGCCTACACTGTGTCCCATAAGTTTTGGGTTGTTGTGAATTAATTTTCATTAGTTTCCAGAAGCTTTTTGATTTCTTCCTTAATTTCAATCTTGACCCATTTGTTTTTTAATAGTATACCATTCAGTCTCCATGATTTTGGGTGTTTTGGGTTTTTTCTTGTGGAGTTGGTTTCCAATTTCAATCCCTTGTGATCAGAGAAAATGCTTGGTATGATTTCCATTTTCCTGAATTTGTTGAGACTCATTTTGTGTTTTATCATAAGGTCTATCTTTGAAAATGTTCCATGTACATTTGAAAAGAATGTATATTTAGCTTCTTTGGGATGAAGGGCTCTATATATATCAATTAGGTCCATTTCATCTAGAGCATCATTTAATGCTGCAATATTTTTGTTGATATTTTTTTGGAAGATTTGTCCATTTTAGACAGTCAGGTGTTAAAATCCCCTAGTATAATTGTATTGCTTTCAATATCTTTCTTGAAGTCCTCTAGGATTTTCTTTATATATTTGGGTGTTCCTATGTTGGGTGCATATATATTTATGATGTTGATGTCTTCTTGGTGGATTATTCCCTTGAGTATTATGAAGTGACCTTCTCCGTCTAAGAGAAAAATGTTTTATTATTTTTTAAATTTATTTAATTATTTTTCATGTACAGTTAGTCTATTACTCACATCCGAACCCACATCCCCGTCCACTCCCTTGTCTGAGGTATCATTGGCAAAAATGTTTTCCCATACAGTTGGTTCTCTTTTTATTTTAATACTGGTTTCTTTACCCATACGGAAGCTTTTTATTTTGATGAGATCCCATTTGTTTATGCTTTCCTTTATGTCCCTTGCTCTAGAGGACATATCAGTAAAAATGTTACTGCATGAAATATCTGAGACTTTCCTGCCAATATTCTCCTCTAGGAGTTTAACAGTGTAGTGACTTATATTTAAGTCTTTTATCCACCTTGAATATACTGGAGGCAAAATGGAGTAAAAATAGCCTCTTCAACAAATAATGTTGGAACAGCTACGTGGAAAAAAATGGAACCTGACAGTTCCTTTTGAAGCAGTTGCCCAGTGGTTCTTAATAAGCACCCAGGTTTTCACACAGCCCCACTCTCCAGCCATTCTGGAGACAATTTGAGTCAGGGTGTCACACAGTGTAGTGCCTCCCTTCTCCAGGTGTCTCCCTATACTCTAATTACTCTGGTGCCAGCGTCCATGGTATCAGTGGTTTTGTACCCCACTATGTGTCTTCCACTTCATCTGTATTACCCTCAGTAACTTCCAGCATACAGTTCCCTCCTGGGTCCAGTCTTCCTTACCTGCTCTGGTAGGGGAGGAAGCTCATGATCTAACTCTCCTTCATGTATCCTGTGGCAGGCATCAAACTGGGGGCTGCAGCAGCCTTCATCCCCACACAGATTTCAGGGACTTTACCATCCCAGTTACAGTCTTCTTACCATCTGGTTTTCAATGTCCTCTGCCATTTTTGGCCTCCAAAGTTCATATAATCTGAGATTCTGTTAGCTGTTCACTCTGTTCCTCAGAAGACTGGCTAGGTGTTCCACCTGGGCACAAGGAGAAGGAAGCTCTGCTCCCAGCTACCTTGTCACCATGTTCTCCTTAACTGATTTACATTTTGTTTTTTTTTGTTTTTTTGGTATTTTCATCCATTATTATTTATTCCACTTATGCCTATGTCATCTGCACCCAAACCCCTTCCCCTACAGTCACCATCCTGTTGCTCACGACCATGAGTTTTTTATTTTTTGCTTGATTTCTACAATCCCCACCTTCACGCACACCACTAAGATTCTGTCTCTATTTTACTTGTGAGTTCAGTTTGTTCATTTGATTCCATATGAATGAAATCATATGGTATTTGTCTATGTCTGACTGACTTATTTCACTTGGCATAATGTATTCTCTAGGTCCACCCATGTTGTCACAAAGGTAAAATTTTCTTCATTTGTATGTCTTTGTAGCATTCCACTGTGTAAATGTAGGAACATTACATTTTATCTACTCATCTACTAATGAATACTTGGGTTGTTTTAAAAGGTGTTTTATCTACTCATCTACTAATGAATACTTGGGTTGTTTTAAAATCTAGGTGTTTTATCTACTCATCTACTAATGAATACTTGGGTTGTTTTAAAATCTTGGCTATTGTAAATAATGTTACAAAAGAAAAAGGGGTTTATATATTCTTCTGAATTAGTATTTCAGGTTTCTTTGGATATTCTCAGAGGTGGAATCACTGAATCATAAGGTGATTCCATTTTATATTTTGAGGTAACTCCATATTGCTTTCAACAGTGGATGCCCCAATTTTCATTCCCACAAACAGAAGGGTTGCCCTTTCTCTAAATTCTTACCAGCACATATTTATTGATATTTTGATGGTAGCCATTTGGATAGGTGTGAGGTGATATCTCATTATGGTTTTAATTTGCATTTTTCTAATTATTAGTGATACTGAGCATATTTTCATGTGTTTGTTGGCCATTTGTATGTCCTCTTTGGAGAAGTGCCTATTCAGATAATTTGCCTATTGTTAAATTGGTTTGTTTAATTTTTTGGTGTTGATTTTTATGTTTATTTATAAATTGTGGATATTAACTCCTTAATACAAGTATCAGTGAACATCTTCTCCCCTTCATTGGGTTGTGTTTTCATTTTGTTGATGGTTTCCTTTAATGTAAAAAAAAATTAGTTTGATGTAGTCACATTTGTTTATTTTTCCTTTTATTTTGCTTGCCTGAGGAGATATATCAGTCACCTATAAAGCAGTTCCCATCAGACTGTCAGCGGATTTCTCAAAAGAGACCTTACATGCAAGAAGGGGCTGGAAAGAAGTATTCCAAGTCATGAAATCCAAAGACCTACATCCAAGATTGATTTATCCAGCAAAGTTTTCATTTAGAATGAAAGGACAGATAAAGCGCTTCTCAGATAGGATCAAATTCAAGGAGTTCATCATCACCAAGCCCTTATTATATGAAATGCTAAAGGGACTTATATAAGAAAAAGAAGATGAAAAATATGAACAGTGAAAGGACAGCCAACTCACAGTTATTAACAACCACACCTAAAACAAAAGCAAAGCAAGAGGACAGCGAGATCAGGAGCAGAACCATAGAAATGAAGAACACATGGAGGGTTAACAACAGGGGAGTGGGAGGAGGAGAAGGGGGAAGAAGGTACAGAGAATAAGTAGCATAGATGGTAGGTAGAAAATAGGGTGGAGAGCAAGAATAGTAGGGGAAATATAGAATCTAATGAACTTGAGACACGTGATCATAAACTAAAGAGGGGGAAGGGTGGGGGAGGGGTGTGCAGGGTGAAGGAGAATGAAGGGGGGAATAGAACAACAACTGTAATGGTATAATGAATAAAATATATTAAAAATAAATAGATAGATAAATAAAAAATATTGCTATGATGCTATGAGCAATGTCCACCATTTTCCTGCGTATGTTTCCTTCTAGGATTAATGTAGTTTCAGCTCTAACATTTAAGTCTTTAAAACAGTTTGAATTTATTCTTATGTGTGGCATAAGAAGGTGGTCTATTTTCATTTTTGTGCTCCTATCTGTCCAATTTTTCCTAAACCATTTATTTAATAAACTATTTGTAGCCAATTGTATAATTTTGCCTCCTCTGTCAAATATTAATTGACTCTAAAGGTGAGGTTTCATTTATGTGCTCTCTATTCTGTTTATTGATCTTTCTGTTGGTTTTTATGTAGTATCATGCTGATTTAGTTACTGTGGCTTAATAATATTGTTTGACATTAGCTTATGTGAATCCTCCAGCTTGTTTTTCTTTCTCAAGACGCTGTTGCTATTTGTAGTCTTTTGTATATTCATATAAACTTTGAAAATATCAGTTCTAGTTCTGTGAAATACATCATTGGCATCTTGGTTGGAATTGCCTGAATCTATAGATTGCTTTGGGTAGTATGGACATTTTAATGATGTTAATTCTTCTTATTCATGAACACAGTATGTGCTTCCATTCACTTGTATCTTCTTCAATTTCTTCTGCAGTGTCGTATTTTCTGATAAAAGGTCTTTTACATTCTAGAATAAATTTATTCCTAGGTATTTTATTATTTGTGTAGCAATTGTGAATGTGATAGTTTTCTTAATTTTTCTTTCTCATAATAAATTATTGAAGTATAAAATGAAACTGATTTCTGGATATTTATTTTGTATCTTGCTACTTTATTGCACTTACTTATATTTTCTGATAGTCTCTTGTTGGAATCTCTAGGGTACTCTATGTACAGTACCATGACATCTGAAATTCATGACAGTTTTACTTATTTTCCAATTTGGATGTCTTTTATTATTTATTCTTATTGTCTGACTGCTGTAAATAGTACTTCCAGTACTATGTTAAATAAGAGAGCTGAAAACTGATATCCCTATTATGTCCCCAACCTTAAAATAAATGTTTGTAATTCATGACCATTGAGTATGATGCTTGAAATGGGTTGGACTTTATTACATTTAGGCATGGTCCCACTTTGCTGAGAGTTTTTATCATAAATGGGTGCTGAATTTTATCAAGTGTTTTTCTGCATTTATTGATATGATCATGTGGTTTCTATGCTTCATTTTGTTTATGTCATGTATTCTGTTTTTTTAAATATTTTTTAATTTAATTCTTGTTTAAGTACAGCTTTCTGTCTTATATTCCCAACCCTGCCTGCCCCCCGCATGTATTATGTTTTGATTTAGGAATATTGTACCATCATTGTCCCCCAAATAAATCCCACTTGATCATGGTGTGTGATCTTTTGTTTTCTTTATTGCTCTACTCAGTTTGCTTATATTTTATTGAGGTTTTTAACATCTATGTTCATCAAGGATATCAGTCTATAAATATATTTTTTGTAGTGGCTTTATCTGGTTAGAAATTAGGATAATGTTCACATCATAAAATGAGATTGAGAGTCTTTTCTTCCCTTCAGTTTTTTTGAAAAGTTTGAGGAAGGTGTTATTTCTCATGAAGCCAGTGAAAGGACAGGGCTTTTGTTTGTTGGGAGTTTTATTATAGCTCTTTCAATTTCATTTGTGATCTTGCTATTCAACTTGTTTGAATCTTCCTGATTTAGTCTGGAAAATGGTATATTTCTTTTAATTTATCTTTTATTCAGTTTTCCACTTTATTGGTATACTGTTCTTCATAATTTCATTACAATCCTTTGTGGGTTTTGGGTGTCATTTGTTACTTCTTCTCTTTCTTTTCTCATTTTATTTATTTGTACCTTATCTCATTTTTTCTTGATGAGTCTAGTTAAAGTTTTGTCATTCTTGTTTATAGTTTCAAAAAACAGGTCTTAGATTTATCAGTCTTTTGTATTGTCTTTTAAATATTATTTTTGCTTTATTTCTGTTCTTATCTTTTTTGATTCCTTCCTTCTACTCACTGTAGACTTTTGTTGTTCTTTTTTGAGTTCATTTAAGTGTAAAGTTAGAATGTTTTGGTTAAGTTTTCTTTTTGCTTCCTGAGACAGACCTGTAATTCAATGAATTTCTTTCTTATAACTACTTTGCCCGTATCTCAAAGATTTTGGGTTGTTGTGTCTCATTCTTATGTTTCAAGGTATCTTTTAATTTTTTTCCTTGATCTCACTGTTGACACATTCTTTGTCTAATAACACGTTATTTAGCTTCAATGTATTTGTATATTTTTCAGTGTTGTTCTTGTGGTTGATTTCTAGTTTCATGACATTGTTGTCAGGGAATATACTTAATGTGATTTCAATCCTCTTAAATTTATTGATATTTGTTTTGTGTGCTAACTTGTAGTCTATGCTAGAAAATGTTCCATGTGAATTTGAAAGAAATGTATATTTTGCTGCTTTGCAGTGAAATATCTGACTATATCAACTAAGTCAATTTGATCTAGTGTGTCATTTAAGGCCATGGTCTCCTTGTTTAGTTTATGTCCGGAAGTTCTATCCACTGAGGTCAATATGATGTTAAAATCACTACTATGAGTGTATCTGTCAATTTCTCCCTTTATGTCCATTAATATTTACTTTACATATTTATGTGCTCCTATGTTGGGTGTATAAATATTTACTAGGGTTACATCCTCTTGCTGGATTGTTCCCATTATCATTATCTAGTGTCCTTTATTGCCTTATACTATAGCCTTCATTTTGAAGTTTATATTGTCATATTTAAGTATTGATACCCCCAAGCTGTTTTTTCCATTCCTTTTGCAAGAAATATATATTTTCCATTCCTTTACTTTTAGTTTGTGTGTATCTTTCCTTCTGAGGTACATCTCTTGAAGACAGCATATATTCTTGTTTTATATATACATTAAATAGTATATAAATATATACTGTTTTCTCATTTATTCAGCTACCCTGTCTTTTTGCCCCCTTTTAAATTTTATTTTACTTTTTAAAAAAATTATTGTTGTTCAAGTACAGTTCTCTGAATATACACTCCACCACACCCCCCACTCTAGCAGCAATCCCTAACTCCCTCCCCCGATTCCCCCCTTTGTTTTGTCCATGTGTCCTTTACAACCCTTCAAGGGTCCCTGAAAACCCTTCATCACTTTCTCCCCATTATCACCTCCAACCTCCCCTCTGGTTAATATCAGTTTGTTCTTAATTTCAATGTCTCTAGTTATATTTTGCTTGCTTGTTTGTTTTGTTGATTAGATTCCACTTAAAGGTGAGATCATATGGTATTTGTCTTTCACAGTTTGCATTATTTCACTTTGCATAATGCTCTTCAGTTCTATCCACAGTTTTGCAAAGGGTAGGAGCTCCATGTTTCTTTGTGTTGGGTAGTATTCCATTGGGTAAGTGTACCATACTTTTTTGATCCATTCATTTATTGATGGACACCCAGGTTGCTTCCAACATTTGGCTATTGCAAATTGTGCTTCTATGAGGATTGTGGTGCATAGGTTCTTTCAAATTGGTGTTTTAGGGTTCTTAGGATATAATCCCAGCAGTGAAATTTCTGAGTCAAAAGGCAGTTACACTTTTAGTTTTCTGAGAAAATTCTAAATTATTTTTCATAGTGGCTGGACCAGTCTGCATATCCAACAATGAAATAGAGTTCTCTGTGCTCCACAACCTCTCCAACGCTTGTTTGTTGGTTTGTTTATGATGGCCATTATGACTGGTGTGAAGAGATATCTCATGGTGGTTTTAATTTGCATCTCTCTGATGGCTAGTGGTGCTGAGCATCTTTTCATATATCTCTGGACCCTCTGTATGTCCTCATGGTGAAGTGTCTGTTCAGGTGTTTTGTCCATTTATAATTTTTTTGTCTTCCTAAAGTGGAGCCATGTGAGTTCTTTGTATATTTTGGAGATCAAATCCTTGTCTGAGGTATCATTGGCAAACATGTTTTACCAAACAGTTTTTCCTTTTTTTATTTTAATGCTGTTTTCTTTAGCCATGCAGAAGCTTTTTATTTTGATCAGATTCCATTTATTTATTCTTTCTTTTATGTCCCTTGCTGTAGGGGACATATTGACAAAAATATGGATGAGTGGGCCAGAAGATGTTGGCAAGGTAGGTGGGAATGGAGCACAGTTCTCCCTGTGCTGAGCTGGAAAACTTAGCCATTTTTCTGAGAAACAGAGTGAAAAGCCAATAGAATACATGCTGGTATGTTGTTTGGAGGCCAAAAATTGTAGAGGACATTGAAAAACAGACAGTGAGAAGATTGCTTTGGCACACTAAGGTCCCTGGTATCTGTGCTGCCACCTAGTACCTAGTACCTAGGCTAGGGACCTTTGGCATGCTAAGGTCCCTGGTATCTAGGCTTCTGTGGTCCCCCAACTGACTCCTGCCACAGGATACTTGTAGGAGAGTTAGATCAACAGTTTCCTCCCTTGCCACATCAGGGAGGGCAGCCTGGCACCAGTAGGGTCCTGGATGCTTGAAGACACTAGAAAGAATAGAGATGAAGTGGGAGACACTGAGGTGGTGTATACCATCTAGGACTGTGGACTCAAGATAGGTCATTACCAGAGAAATTGATGATAGGTGATAGGAGCCAGGTGATACCTGGAGAAGGGAGAATTGATGGCAATGTCAAGCCCTGACCTGGACAGTGTGCAGTCTGGTTAGAAAGTTTGCTGTGTGAAAGGCCGTGTGCTTGCTAAGAATGCCAGGCTTAAACAAGAGTCTTTTACTTAAAAAAAAAAAAAAGCCTGCAGCTGCTTTGTAAGGAACTCTCATGCAGTGTCTGACTTGCCCTGAGGGTAATTTGAGCAGTGTACCAAGGCTCTGATCGCTTGCCCGACAGTGAATTGGTGCCATGTGCCCATGCTTGACTTGGGCAGTTTGCCAGACTGCTGACTTGTCTTGCTCATCCTGAGGTTGACTCAAGCTACTTGCCTGCACCTGACTCAGGCCCCTATACTGGCAGCTGGCTCACACCACTTGCGTGGAGACTGACTTCACCCTGTGACTGATTCTGACTGCTCTTGGCACCACTCACCCCGAGGATGATTTAAGCCTCACTTCTGTGCTTGACTCGTACTGCTCACTCAGAGGCTGAGTGGTGCCATCTGCCTGGTAGCTGACTGGTGCTGCATGTCGGTGGTGGGCTCTGGCCATGGTGAGCTTGCAAAGAGCAAGGAAGAGGCACACAGCATGGACCTCAGTACTACTGGTGGATTACAGGCACAGGCTTGGAACAGATGGTCAGTGGAGGCCTGGAAGCTCATGGAAGACCTGGGCTGGAGACTGGACAATTGTAAATATTGCAGCCAACGCCAGGCCCCCATCCTCCCAAAACCTTAGGAAGGGAGAAAAGCAAAGCCCAGACACCCTTTTCCTGTGGCAGATAGAAAATTTGTATAAAAAATAATAACAGAGATCATTTGGAAGATGGTAGCAAGAGAGGTGGGAGTGGGTGGAACACTTAGCTGATCTTCTGAGGAACAGTGAGCAGCCAACAGTATCCCAGCATATATAAAGGTTGGAGGCCAAAAACTATAGAGGATATTGAAAAATTATATGGTAAGGAGAGTGCTTCGGCACAATAAGGTCCCTGGGACCAGCACAGGAACCAAGGTGGTTGTAGTCCAAGGCCTGGTGCCCTTCAGGTCTATAGTAGGATTCTTGGAAGAGAACCAGGTCAACAGCTCCCTCCCCTGCCAAACAAGGTTTGAGCAGTACCAGGATAGACCTGGATGCTTGAAGTCACTGGCGGGGGCAGGGGGCGGAGGTAAAGACAAAGTGGCAAACTCACAGGGATGATGTGCACCCGCTGAGGCTGTGGACGCTGGCCAGCAAGAGTTGGGGCCTTACACACTCTGACATGGATAGTCCCCAGTCTGGTTGGAGTGTTGGGCTGTGTGAGAGGCCAGGCACTTGTTTGGATTGGCAGGTGTGAACAGAAGGAATTTTTCAAAAAGAAAAAGAAAAGAGGCATTCAGTGGCTGTTTAGGGAATTCTGTTTTAGCAGTTGACCCTATCTCCCCCAGCTGCACCCATGCAGCCTCCGCAGCATCAGCAATGGGCCCACCTCTGCTACCAGGACTGGGGGTCTGTGCCTACTGGATGCAGAGGTGGAGGGCAAACAACCACACTTATGACCCCAGGGGTGCACCACCAACCCAGTCATTGCCCACCCCATGCTGCCCCATGACTGTGTTCCCGCTGCTACAGCAGAGGCAGCGTTCTCACACTCATGGCCCCTGGAGTGGAATGTGCCTGGCCCTGTTGCCCTGGCCAACACCACAGTAGTAGCAGCAGCAGAGGCTGAGTGCTCATGCTGGCAGGCCCGGAGGTGTAATGGGCCTGACTCCACCACCCCAGGTACAGTAGCAGAAGAAACTTGTGCCACTTCCACTATGGAAGTCACTGTGGCACCCTGCCCTGCAGGGCCAACTGTCTCACTAAGAGGAAGGCAGAGACCCCCCTTTTTGATTTAATTTACTGTATTTTTAATTTACTGTTTTTCACTTGACCTGTGTTCTAATAGTNCCCACCCCATGCTGCCCCATGACTGTGTTCCCGCTGCTACAGCAGAGGCAGCGTTCTCACACTCATGGCCCCTGGAGTGGAATGTGCCTGGCCCTGTTGCCCTGGCCAACACCACAGTAGTAGCAGCAGCAGAGGCTGAGTGCTCATGCTGGCAGGCCCGGAGGTGTAGTGGGCCTGACTCCACCACCCCAGGTACAGTAGCAGAAGAAACTTGTGCCACTCCCACTATGGAAGTCACTGTGGCACCCTGCCCTGCAGGGCCAATTGTCTCACTAAGAGGAAGGCAGGGACCCCCCTTTGGGGGGGGCCCTCCTTCAGAGGAAAGCAGTAGGGCTCAGAAAATCAGCAATCCCCAGAAAGACTTAACTCTGTGGGGGAGCCAAACTACCCTGAAGAGACACTGAGGAGAGTCCTTAGAATCTATGACAGCAAAGTGAGAAGTTGGTGTGTGAGTTGCCCCTAACTGGTGTGCCTCAAGGACATCAAAACTGGTGGAGTTAAAGTGTAGGCCAGCACAGAAGGGCGCTGATAGCCTGGCAAAGAACTGAGGAACTGGGCTGGAGGATGGATAACTGTGAAGAGTGTGGCAAAGACCTGGCCCTCATCCCCACAAAACCACAGGAAGGGAGAAAAGCGAAATCAATCCCCCTTTGGCCTGCTCCAGCCAGGATGACCAGCAGAACTGGCTTGCCAGTTTAAAGCCATCAGGACCCTTTTTTTTTTTTTTGTATTTCTTCTCCATTCCTCCCTTTCTTCCTTCCTTCTTTCCTTTCTTCCTTCTTTCCTTTTTTTCTCCCACAAAAGAGACAATAAAATCTGGAGCTGTGAAAAAGATCAGAGTTAGGCCCCAAAGGGGTAATCCCAACAACTGAGACAAATTTCACTTTGCTATTCCAGGGAATGTGCAAGTTATTACATATTTGTATTATTACTTTCATTACTTTTGCAGGTTTTACTTTATTAGTTTTGTTTATTTATTTTCTTTCTGTTTAGTTTTCTTTTCTTGGTTTGTTAAATTGCATTGTTTGACTGAATTTCCTTGTTCTCTCTTTCATAGTGTATTTTTAATTTACTGTTTTTCACTTGACCTGTGTTCTAATAGTGAACTACTCTAGGTCATGTACTTCCCACTCTTGTTATTCACATCACAGAGATTCTGTTATATGATTGTTGCTCCATTACTATTGCAAACAATTGCTGTTCCATAAATTGTAAATACTACACAGTACACATCCCAGATCTTAGATCACTTCACTGTTTCTGAAACTTTATCATTGTTGTAGTTAACTCTATTCTCTCCTACACTACACCTATTTTCTATTCTTTACTTTCAGTATATCTCACTATCTGACATCCCACAAGCTCACTGCTTTCTAGATCCAACTCACAATCTTTCCCCTTCCAACAAGAATCTTATCTTCTTTCCACCTTTTCTAAAAAGTGGCTAGTTGGGTGAAATATCATGATTAACACTATACATATCCAGAGGATCTCCCATCTCTTCTCTATGGGTTGGTGCTTTAAATACCATAGAATACACTCCTGCTGTCTTAAACCATTTTGCCTTCCCCCTCCAATTGAGCACAAAAGAGAGTAGGGGGAAGCTGTGAACACTAAGGTACCTGCTGGAAGAAAAAAAACCACCAACAAACAACAACAGAAGGAGATGAAGGAGGGAGGGGAAGCCACAGTAATTTAACCCAGGACCTATCTTGTAATAAAAATAAATGGTGGAGAAATTACACAGAGCAAAGAACTGAACAAGAGCTAGACAGAACCATCAAAACGTTGAACACATGGAAGAACCAGCTTTAACATAACCTGCCCACACCGGTTGGAACCAGAGGAACATGGATACCACAAAAGGGTAATGAATAAGTATCTATCAATAATAACTTTCAATATAAATGGGTTAGATGCCCCAATAAAAGACACAGAAAAGCTGAAAAATAAGAAAACATACCACACACATAGACTGCCTGCAAGAGAACAACCTCAGAACAAAAGACCTATACAAACTTAAGGAGAAGGGATGGAAGCAAATATTCCAAGAAAATGGACAGGAAAAAAGGCCAGGGTAGCAATACTCATATTGGACAAAATAAACTGTAAAAGAAAGCCATAAAGAGAGACCCAGAAGGTCACTTCATAACACTCAATAGAAGAATCCATCATGAAGACATAAACATTGTAAGTATATATGCACCCAACATAGGAGCACCCAAATACATAAAGAAAATCTTAGAGGACTACAAGAAAGGTACTGACAACAACAAAATTATACTATGAAATTTTACACACCACTGTCAAAAATGGATAGATCTTCCAAACAAAATATCAACAAAGATATTGTGGCATTGAACAATTCCCTAGAACAAATGTACTTAATTGATTATATATATATGTGTGTGTGTGTGTGTGTGTGTGTGTACATATATAATGTGTATATATTTATTATTATATATATTTGTTGATAATATAAATGCAATTATATACTATATATAATTCCCTCTCCCTTATCACTTATATATAATATATATATCTAATATATATAATGTATAAAAAGGCATATATATATATATATATATGCCTTTCACCCCTAAGAAACAAAATATACATTCTTTTCAAATGCATATGGAACATTTTCAAAGAGAGCTCACTTGATGGGACACTAAGCAAGCCTCAACAAATTCAAGAAAATTGAAATCATATCAAACATTTTCTCTGACCGCAAGGGACTGAAATTGGAAACCAACCTTAAGGAAAGTACCTCAAAACACTCAAACTCATGGAGATTGAATACCATGCTTTTGAACAATGAATGATTCAAGAATCAAATTAGGGAAGAAATCAAAGTTTCTGGAAACAAATGAAAATGAACTCACAACATTCCAAAACTTATGGGACACAGCAAAGGCAGTCCTGAGAGGGAAGTTCATAGCAATATAGGCCTACTTAAAAAAGATAGAAACATTTCAAACAAACAACCTAACCCTATGACTACAAGACCTCGAGGAACAACAACAAGGACAGCCCAGAGCAAGTAGAGGAAGGAAATAACCAAGATCAGAGCAGAATTGAATAACAGAGAATAAAGAAACAATTCTAAGGATCAATAAATTCAGCAGCTTGTTCTTTGAAAAATAAACAAAATCAACAAGCCTTTAAGCAGGCTTGTCAGGAAAAAAAAGAGAGAACCCAAATAGACACAAACATGAAAGAGGAGAGATTACAACTGATGCCACAGAAACACAAAGGATTATAAGAAATTACTATGAGGAACTATATGCCAAGAAATTTAAAAATCTAGGTGAAATGGACAAATTTCTAGAAAAATATAATCTTCCAAAACTGAATGAAGAAAAAGCATAAAGCCTGAACAGAAAAACAACAGCTGATGAAATACAAACAGTAATCAAAAAGCTTCCAAGGGATGTGAACCAAAGGGTCATTGGTTCAATTCCCAGTCAGGGCACATGCGTTGGTTGCAGGCCAGGCCCCTAGTGGGAACCACTTGAAAGTCAACCACACATCGATGTTTCTCTCTCTCTTTCTCCCTCCCCTCCCCTCTCTCTAAAAATCAATAAATAAATTCTTTAAAAAAAAAAGCTTCCAATACACAAAATCCCTGGACCACTCAGTTTCACAGGAGAATTTTACAATGCATTTAAGGCAGAGCTAACCCCCATTGCCTACAGATTATTTTAAAAAATTCAAGAACATGGAAAACTCCCAAACTATTTTTTGTGAAGCCAGCATCATCCTAATCCCCAAACCAGATAAAGACATAACAAAGAAAGGACATTCCGGGCCAATATTGGTGATAAACATAGATGCTAAAATCTTCAACAAAATATTGGCAAATCACATCCAGCAATACATTAAAAAGATCATAGGCCATGATCAAGTGGGTTGCATTCTAGGGATGCAAGGATGGAAAAATATTCACAAATCATTGAACATAATACATCACATAAACAAAATGAAAGACAAAAATCATGTAATCATATCAATAGATGTGGAGAAGCATTTGATAAAGTACAGCACCCATTTATAATAAAACACTTAGCAAAGTGGGAATAGAGGGAGCATCCCTCAACCTAATAAAGGCCATATATGATAGACCTACAGCCAACATCATATTAAATGGCAAAACTTAGAGCCTTCTCACTAAGATCAGGAACAAGACAAGAATGCCCGCTATTAACACTCTTCTTTAGCATAGTACCAGGGAGTTGGAAGATGGTGATGGAGTAGGAGGGAGCAGATTCCACTTCCCCCTACACAAAGGAGAAAAACCTGGCCAATCTATGGAGGAACAGAGCAAACAGCCACCAGTACCCCAGCATAAATGAAAATAAGAGGCCAGAAATTGTAGTGGACACTGAAAAACCAGAAGGTAAGGAGACTACTCAAGGACAATAAGGTCCCAGGGAACAGCACGGAGATACAGCTGTAACCGCATGCCCCATGCCCGGCCCCCTGCACCCAGTGCCTGGAGCCTGGTGCTGGGTCTACCACAGATTCTTTGGGAGCCTTGAGCCCACTACAGAGTCCTTGTGAGAGAGCCAGGTCAACTGCTCCCTCCTTTTCTGGCCAAGCAGGGTTTGAGAAGCACCAGGAGAGACCTTGTTTCTTGAAGTTGCAGAGAGGGGAATAAGGACAAAGGGGCAGACACACAAGGGCTCTGATCACCTGCAGAGTCTGTGGTCGCCAGTTTGGGAGACTTGAGAGCCCCGCAGTGATGAGCACTGACCCTGATAGTTACCCGTCTGGCTGGAGAATTGGGATGTACTGAGTGGGAGGCTTGAGTAGGAGGAACTTCTCAAAAAAGTAAAACTGTTTGGGGGATTCTCCTGTGACAGCTGCTTGGCTTACTCCCCACCCAGTCGGGCAGCAATCCTGAGGTTGCCAAACCCATGGGACCCAGGAAGCCTGGCTGGTGCTGTGCCCACCTGCAACCCAGCCCACGGTGATGATCCCTTGAGAAAGAGTGCTCTAAAGAAGACCTGGATGCCCCATGTGGGGCTCTGGGAAGAGGGGTTACACTAGCTCTTGAAAGAGTGCTTGCAAGACTGGCTGAGTGCACTACATAAGAAAGGCCACACCAATCACCCCTCAGTCTGCTGCAGCCAGCAAGACCAGAAAAACTGTGTTGGCTAGTTTGAAACCAACAAGAGGTGTTTTTTTTTAGTTTTTATTATTGTTTATCTTTCAATACCTTTCCCCTCTTTCCTTCTTTCTTGTTTTATTCATTTTTCCTTTCTTTCCAATTTTCTTTCTTCTTCTTCCCTTCTCCTGCCTTTTTTTCTTTTTCTTTTTTTAAATACCCACAAGAGAGACAAAACATTTGGAACTGTGAAAAAATCAGAGTTGGACCCAAAGAGGGGCATCCCAACAGTTGAGAGAGTGAGACAAATGCCAATTTGCTATTGGAGAGAAACGATAAGATATTGCATATTTGTATTATTATTTCTTTCATTATTCTTACATGTTTTATTTTAATAGTATTTTCATACTCTTCTTCTTTCTGTGTAGTCTTTTAAGCTTGGCTCGTTATATTGTATCATTTGACAGGTTTCCGCTGTTTTCTCTTCTACAGTGTATTGCTAATTTACTATCCTTCATGTTACTTGTATTCCTTTAGCACACTACTCAAAGTTCTATACCCCCTATTCATGTTATCCACATCCTATAGTTTCTGTCATATGACTGTTGCTCTAATATTATTGCAAATAGTAGCTGTTCCACACAATTGTAAATATTCACATCACCCTTACGGATCTTAGCCCACTTCACAGTTCCCTAAACTCTATTGCTGTAGTGTTTAACTATATTCTCTCACACACTACACCTATTTACTATCCTTTACTCTCACTTTACTTCAGAATCTGACCTCCAAAAACCTCACTGCTTTCTAAGATCAACTCACAATCCTTCCTTCCCCAACAAGAGTCTCATCTTCTTTCCATCATTTCTTAAAAGTGGCTAGTTGGGTTGAAAATTATGGTTAACACTATACATAGCCAAATGATCTCCTATCTCTTCTTCACCAGGTGTTGCTATAAATGTCATACTCTCCTGCTGTCATAAACCATTTTGGCTCCCCCTCCAACTGATCACAAATAAAAAAGTAAGTGAAAGTGGTGAACACAAGGATGCCCACTGGAGAGGAAATGCAACAATGAAGGAACCACCAACAGATAACAAGAGAAGAAGGTGAAGGAGGGAGGGTAAACCATACAGACACCAATCCAGGACCTATTTGGAAATACAACTAACCAGTGCAAAAATTACCCAGTACAAACAAGTGAACAAGAGCAAGAGAATCCGCAAAACTTGTACACATGAAAGAACCACCTTTAACACAACTTGCCCACACCAGCATTACAAAATATCGCCGATGAACATAGATGCTAAAATCCTCAACAAAATATTGGCAAATCGCATCCAACAATACATCAAAAAGATTATACACCGCGACCAAGTAGGATTCATCCCAGGGGTGGAAGGATGGTTCAATATCCGCAAATCAGTAAATGTAATACACCACATAAACAAAAGCAAAGACAAAAACCACAAAGTCATATCAATAGATGCGGGAAAAGCTTTTGATAAGGTTCAACGCCCATTTATGATAAAGGTACTCAGAAAAATGGGAATAGACATAACATCCCTCAATAGAATAAAGGCCATATATGAAAGATCTACAGCCAACATCATACTGAATGGGCAAAAACTAAAAGCTTTTCCACTAAGATCAGGAACAAGCCAAGGTTGGCCACTTGCACCACTTCTACTCAATGTTGTTAGAACTTCTAGCCACAGCAATCAGGCAAGAAAAGGAAATAAAAGGCATCCAAATTGAAAAGGAGGAAACAAAACTGTCATTGTTTGCAGATGACATGATAGTGTACATGGAAAATCCTATAGACTCTACCAAAAAACTGCTTGAACTAATAAATGAATTTGGCAAAACAGCAAGATACAAAGTCAATATCCAGAAATCAAAGGCACTTTTGTATACTAACAATGAAACAGAAGAAGCACAATCAGGAAAAAAATCCCATTTGATATAGCAAAAACAAACATAAAATATCTGGGAATAAACCTAAGCAAGGAGGTCAAAGACCTGTATGCAGAAAAATACACAACACTGAAGAAAGAAATCAAGGAAGACACAAACAAATGGAGACTTATACAGTGTTCATGGATTGTAAGAATTAACATCATCAAAATGTCCATACTACCCAAAGCAATTTACAGATTCAATGCAATACCTATTAAAGTACCAATGGCATATGTCACAGACATAGAACAAACACTTCAAAAATTTATATGGAACCATAAAAGACCCCAAATAGCAGCTGCAATTTTGAGAAAGAAGAACAAAGTAGGAGGGATCACAATACCTGATATCAAACTGTATTACAAGGCAACTGTAATCAAAACAGCCTGGTGCTGGCATAAAAACAGGCACATGGACCAATGGAATAGAACAGAGAGCCCAGAAATAAAGCCAAATCTCTACAGTCAATTAATATTCGGCAAAGGGGGCAGTAACATAAAATGGAGTAAAGATAGCCTCTTCAACAAATGGTGTTGGGAGAACTGGACAGCCACGTGCAAAAAAAAAAAAAAAAACTCAAGCACCAACTTACACCATACACCAAAATAAATTCAAGGTGGATAAAAGACTGAAATATAAGCCGTGACACCATTAAAGTCCTAGAGGAGAACATTGGCAGGAAAATCTCAGATATTTCACGCAGCAACATTTTTACTGATATGTCCCCTAGAGCAAGGAATATAAAGGAAAGAATAAACAAATGGGATCTCATCAAAATAAAAAGCTTCTGCGCAGCTAAAGAAAACAGCATTAAAATAAAAAGACAACCAACTGTATGGGAAAACATATTTGCCAATGATACCTCAGACAAAGGTTTAATCTCCAAAATATACAAAGAACTCACACGACTTCACTCTAAGAAGACAACTAACCCAATTAAAAAATGGGGAAAGGACTTGAACAGACACTTCTGCAAGGAGGACATACAGAGGATCCAGAGACACATGAAAAGATGCTCAATATCACTAGCTATCAGAGAGATGCAAATTAAAACTACAATGAGATACCACTTTACACCGGTGAGAATGGCTATCATAAACAAAGCAATAAACAACAAATGTTGGAGAGGGTGTGGGGAAAAGGGGACCCTAGTTCACTGTTGGTGGGATTGCAGACTGGTACAACCATTATGGAAAACAGTATGGAATTTTCTCAGAAAACTAAAATTGGACTTGCCTTTTTACCCAGCAATTCCACTGCTAGGATTGTATCCTAAGAACCCTAAAACACCAATTCCAAAGAACCTATGCACCCCAATGTTCACAGCAGCACAATTTACAATAGCCAAGAGTTGGAAGCAACCTAGGTGCCCGTCAATAAATGAATGGATCAAAAAACTATGGTACATATACACAATGGAATTTTATGCTGCAGAAAGAAAGAAGGAGATCCTACCTTTTGCAACATCATGGATGGAACTGGAAATCATTATGCTGAGTGAAATAAGCGAGGTGTTGAAGGACAAATACCATATGATCTCACCTTTAACAGGAAGCTAAACAACAAAACAAACAAGCAAGCAAAATATAACCAAAGGCACTGAAATAGAGAACAGGCTGACAGTGACCAGAGAGGAGAGGGGAGGGAATTTCAGAGGAAATAAGGGAGGGATTTAGAGGAACCTACATAAAGGATACATGGACAACAACTGAGAAGGGTGGAAATGGGAGGGAGGGGGGAGCATGGGGGTGGGATGGGATGGGAGGAATAGACAGAAAACTGTACGTGAAAAATAATTAAATAAAAAAATTGGAGAAAAAAATAAAAATAAAAATAAAATAAAATAAAAAAACCCCAAAATGTGGTGGACAGACTGACCTCAGTTAACCAGCTGCTGAGAAAGGCCCACCAAAAAAAGATCCCAAAATGACCAAAACCCAAAGACAAACACAAAGCCAACTTAAATGACAGACCAAGACCAGTGAGCTGGGGAGATTAAGGAGATCACACTACTAAATCTCACAGGTATTCTACCACAGAAGTTCACATCATAAACCCAGGAACCCAGAACAAATCAATTTAGGAAGCTGAAGGTAACAAGAAGAGTCTCACAAACAATGGGAAGTCAAAGAACCAATCCCCAAACGACAGGAAAGGAGGAAGCCTCAGAAAGAATGCTAGATGAAATAGAGGCAAGTCGGCTCTCAATTATTGAATTCAAAGCACTGGTTATCAGGAAGTTCAAAGAGCTCACAATAAGCTACCAGAAACTACAGGGGAATTACAATGAATTCACTGAAAAGTATATCAACAAGAAAAAGGAAAGAGAAACTATCAACAAGGGCCAAGAGGAAATGAACAATACAATTTCTGAACTGAAGAACACAATGGAAGAAATGAAAAGCCGGATCAATGAAGCAGAAGATCGAATCAGCGAATTGGAGGACAAAGTGAAAAAAAACATCCAAAAAAGCAAGAAAAGGAAAAGGGACTCAGAGAGAATGAAGAGGGATTAAGAGAAATGCAAGACAATATAAAATGTAATAATATCCAAATCATAGAGATACCAGAAGGAGAAGAAGAAGAGCAAGGAATAGAAAACCTATTTCAAAAAGTAATGATGGAAAACTTGCCTAATTTAATGAGAGAAAAAGTCACACAAGTCCAGGAAAAACAGAGGGTCCCAATCAAGAGGAACCCAAAGAAGCCCACTTCAACACACGTCATAATTAAAATGCCAAAATTCCAAGACAAAGAGAGAATCTTAAAGACAGCAAGAGAAAAACAGCAAGTAACATACAAGGGAGCCCCAATAAAGTTAGCTGCTGACTTCTTAATAGAAATGCTCCAAGCAAGAAGAGAATAGCAGAAAATATTCCAACTAATGAGAACCAGAGTCCTGCAACCAAGGCTACTTTACTCAGAAAGGCTCTCAATCAAGATAAAAGACCAAATACAGAGCTTCCTAGGCAAAAGAACTCTAAAAGAATACATCTCCAGCAAGCCAGCTCTAGAAGAAATGCTTAAAGGACTGCTTTAAAAAAAGGAAGGAAAAGAGAGAGACAGAGAGTAACACAGGCACGAAAATGGCAATGAATGCATGCCTATCAATAACAACCTTAAACACAAATAGATCAAATGATCCAATCAAAAGACGTGGAATAGCTGAATGGATAAAAAGGCATGACCCACACATATACTGCCTACAAGAGACCCACCTCAGCACAAAAGACCTACACAAATTAAAAGTGAGGGACTGGTAATAAATTTTCCAAGCAAACAGACAGGAAAAAAAAAAAGAATCCAGGGTAGCAATACTCATATCAGACAAAATAGTCTTCAAAATAAGGGCCATAAATAGAGACCCAGAAGGTCACTTCATAATACTCAAGGGAAGAATCCACCAAGAAGACATAAACATTGTAAATACATATGCACCCAATATAGGAACACCCAAATATATAAAGAAAATCTTAGAGGACTTCAAGAAAGATATTGAAAGCAACAGAATTATAGTTGGGGATTTTAACACCCCACTGTCAAAAAACGGACAGATCTTCCAAACAAAATATTGACAAAGATATCGTGGCATTGAACAATGCCCGAGATGAAATGGACTTAACTGATATATATAGAGCCCCTCATCCAAAAGAAGCTAAACACACATTCTTTTCAAATGCACATGGGACATTTTCAAAGATAGACTACATGATAGGAAACAAAATGAGCCTCAAAAAATCAAGAAAATTGAAATTATACCAAGCATTTTATCTGACCACAAAGGACTGAAACTAGAAACTAACCTAAGAGAAAACACCCCAAACACTCAAAATCATAAAGATTGAATAGCATGCTATTGAACAATGAATGGGTTAAGAATAAAATTAGGGAAGAAATCAAAGAGTTTCTAGAAAAAAATGAAAATAAACTCACAACATTCCAAAAGTTATGGGTCACAGCAAAGGCAGTACTGGGAGGGAAGTTCATTCTGATATAAGCCTACCTAAAAAAATAGGAACATTTCAAATAAACAACCCAACACTATTCCTATGAGAACTCAAGGAACAACAAAAAGGACAGCCCAGAGCAAATAAAAGAAAGGAAATAACCAGCATCAGAGCAGAACTGAATAACATAGAGAATGAGGAAACAATTATGAAGATCAATAAATTCAGCAGCTGGTTCTTTGGAAATATAAACAAAATCAACAAGCCTTTGAGCAGGCTTATTAGGAAAAACAAGAGAACCCAAATAGACACACTCACACTTGAAACAGGGGAGATTACAACTGATACCACAGAAATACAAGGATTCCAAGAAATTACTATGAAGAACTATATGCCAAGAAATTTGAAAACCTAAGTAAAATGAACAAATTTGTAGAAAAATATAATCTTCCAAAACTGAATGAAAAAAAAGCATAAAGCCTGAACAGACCAATAACAGTTGATGAAATTGAAGCAGTAATCAAAAAAAAAAAAAAAAGAAAAAACCTTCCCAGTACACAAAGCCCTGGACCAGATGGTTTCACAGGAGAATTCTACAAAGCGTTTAAGGAAGAGTTAACCTGTATCCTTCACAGACTATTCTAAAAAATTCAAAATGAATTTTTTGGAAGACTCTCAAACATTTTTTTATGAAGCCAGCATCATACTAATCTTTTTTTATATTGTATTGATTATATCATTACAGTTGATCTATTTCCCCCCCTCATTCCCCTCACCTGGCACATCCCTCTCCCCCCCCTTAGTTTATGACCATGTGTCTCAAGTTCTTTAGATTCTATATTTCCCCTACTATTCTTGCTCCCCACCCTATCTATTCTCTACCTACTGTCTATGCTATTTTCTGTACCTTCTCCCCCCTTCTCCTTCTCCCACTCCCTTATTGCTAACCCTCCATGTGTTCTTCATTTCTATGGTTCTCCTCATGATCTAGCTGTCCTCTTGGTTTGCTTTTGTTTTGGGTGTGGTTGTTGATAACTGTGAGTTTGCTGCTCTTTCACTGTTCATATTTTTACGTTCTTTTTCTTATATAAGTCCCTTTAACATTTTATATAATAAGGGCTTGGTGATGATGAACTCCTTGAACTTGACCTTATCTGAGAAGCACTTTATCTGTCCTTCCATTCTAAATGAAAGCTTTGCTGGATAAAGCAATCTTGGCTGTAGGTCTTTGGATTTCATGACTTGGAATACTTCTTTCCAGCCCCTTCTTGCCTGTAAGGTCCCTTTTGAGAAATCCACTGACAGTCTGATGGGTACTCCTTTATAGGTGACTGTCCCCTTATCTCTTGCTGCTTCTAGGATTCTCTCCTTCATTTTAATCTTGGCTAATGTAATTATGATGTGCCTTGGTGTATTCCTTCTCAGATCCAACTTCTTTGGGACTCTCTGAGCTTCCTGGATTTACCAGAAGTCTATTTCCTTTGCCAGACTGGGGAAGTTCTCCTTTATTATTTGTTCAAATACGTTTTCCACTCGTGGCTGTTTCTTTTCCCTTTCTGGTACCCCTATAATTCGGATGTTGGAACATTTCAAGATGTCCTGGAGGTTCCTAAGCCTCCTCATTTTTTTTGATTTCTCGTTTCTTCATTCTTTTCTGGTTGGATGTTTCGTTCTTCCTTCTGGTCCATTCCATTGATTTGAGTCCCAGTTTCCTTTTCATCACTATAGGTTTCCTGTGCATTTTCCTTCATTTCAATTAGTTTAGCCTTCATATGTTCCTCTAATTTGTTACTATAATCAACCAGTTCTGTGAACTTCCTGATCCCCAGTGTTTTGAACTGTGCATCTGAGAGGCTGGCTATTTCTTGGTTGCTTAGAGTTATGGGCTATGGGGCTTTGAGTTATTCCTGAGCCATCTTTAGGACTGTTCATGCCTGTTACATATCAGGAGCAGAGCCCTAGGTTTTCCCCAGAGCAGGGCAATTCAGTCACTGGGTTGTGATGCTGTACATGGGGGCGGGGTCAAAGAAGAGCAATGGTGGTCCAGTCTGCCATCTCCCGACACTGCTGCCACCGTCACCGGGGCCCTCGCATTCTGTCCCACTGTGCACGAATATGCGACCTATGTCAGTCTGCCCCGCACCCCGACTGGGTCTGTGCTACCTGTGTGCCTGGGTCGGGGGATCTTTCCTGCCCAACCCTGCTCCACTGCTGGCTCTGCCCCTCTTACCTGTCTCAGTTGAAATGTTCGCTGTTGTCGGAATTCTGCATAGTTCAATTTTCTGTTCTTTGGCTGTGTCTTAGTTTACTAAACCTTTGTTGTATTCAAACTTGGTTGTGGGAGAAGGCACAGTGTTTCCACCTATGCCTCCATCTTGGTGGAAGCCCCTAATCTTAAAAGAAGATAAAGACACAACAAAGAAATTAAAGTTCAGGCCCACATCGCTGATGAACATAGACACTAATATCCTCAAGAAAAAATTGGCAAACCATTTCCAACAATACATTAAAAAGATCATACACTGTGACCAAGTGGGATTCATCCTAGGGATGCAAGGATGGCTCAATATTCACAAATCAGTAAATGTAATACATTGCATAATCAAAAGCTAAGACAAAAATCACATGATCATATCAATAGATGTAGAAAAAGATTTTGATAAGGCACAACACCCATTTATGATGAAGACAACTTAACAAAGTGAGAATAGAGGGAACATTCTTCAACCTAATAAAAGCCATATATGAGAGACCTACAGCCAACATCATACTCAATGAGCAAAACCTAAAAGCTTTTTCATTAAGATCAGGAGCAAGACAAGGCTGTTCACTTTCACCACTTCTATTCAGTGTAGTATTGGAAGTTTTATCCACAACAATCAGACAAGAAAAGGAAATAAAACACATCCCAACAGAAAGGAAAAAACAATACTGTCACTGTTTGCAGATGACATGATAGTGTACATGGAAACTTCTATAGACTCCGCCCAAAAACTACTGGACCTAATAAATGAATTTGGCAAAACTTCGGGATACAAAGTCAATATTCAGAAATCAATGGGGTTTCTGTATACAAACGATGAAATAGCAGTAGCAGAAATGAAGAACAAATCTTACTCAATATAGCAAAAAGAAAAATAAAATAACTAGGAGTAAACCTAACCAAAAAGAGAAAATGCCTGTATACAGAAAACTACACAACACTGAAGAAAGAAATCAAGAAAGACACAAACAAATGGAAACATATAGCATGTTTTTGGATTGAAACATTTAACGTCATCAAAATGTCAATACTACCCAGAGCAATTTACAGATTCAATGCAATACCTATTAAAGTACCAATGGCATATTTCACAGGCATAGAACAAACACTTCAAAAATTTATATAGAAACATAAAGGACCCTGAATAGCAGCTGCCATTTTGAGAAAGAAGAACAAAGTAGGAGGGATCACAATACCTGATATGAAAGTGTATTACAAGGCCACTGTAATCAAAACAGCCTGGTACTGCCATAAAAACATGCACATAGACCAATGGAACAGAACAGAGAGCCCAGAAATAAACCCAAGTCTTTACAGTTAATTAATATTCAACAAAAAAGGCAGGAACATGAAATGGACTAATAATAGCCTCTTCAACAAATGGTGTTGGGAGAACTGGACAGCTACATGCAAAAAGATGAAATTTGAGCACCAACTTACATCATACACCCAAATAAATTCAAGGTGGATAAATAACTTAAATGTAACCTGTGGCACCATTAAAGTCCTAGAGGAGAACATTGGAAGAACAATCTCAGATATTTCACGCAGCAACATTTTTACTGATATGTCCCCAGAGCAAGGGACATAGAGGAAAGAATAAACAAATGGGACCCCGTCAAAATAAAAAGCTTCTGCACAGGTAAAGAAAATAATATTAAAATAAAAAGAGAAGCAACCAACTGTATAGGAAAACATATTTGTCAATGATACCTCAGAGAAGGGTTTAATCTCAAAAATATACAGAAAACTCACAGGAATCCACTCTAAGAAGACAAGCAACCCAATTAAAAAGTGGGCAAAAGACTTGGACAGACACTTCTTCAAGGACGATATACAGAGGATCCAGAGACACATGAAAAGGTGCTCAATGTCGCTAGCTATCAGAGAGATACCAATTAAAACCACCATGAGATACAACTTTACATGGGTCAGAGTGGCCCTCATAAACAAGGCAACAAACAAAAAATGTTGGAGAGGTTGTGGAGAAAAGGGGACCCTAGTTGACTGTTGGTGGGATTACGGACTGGTACAATCACTATGGAAAACAGTATGGAATTTTCTCAGAAAACTAAAAATGAATCTGCCTTTTGACCTAGCAATTCCACTGCTAGGATTATGTTCTAAGAACCCCGAAACACCAATCCAAAAGAACCTATGCATTCCAATGTTCATAGCATCACAATTTACAATAGCCGAGTGCTGGAAGCAACCTAGTTGTCCAGCAGTAAATAAATGGATCTAAAAACTACAGTACATTTACACAATGGAATGTTATGCTGCAGAAAGAAAGAAGGAGCTCCTACCTTTTACAAAAGCATGGATGGACCTGGAAGTCATTATGCTGAGTGAAATATGCCGGGCAGTGAAAGACAAATACCATATGATCTCATCTTTAACAGGAACCTAAACCATAAAACAAAGAAGCAAGCAAAATATAACCAAAGGCACTGAAATAGAGAACAGGCTGACAATCACCAGAAGGGATAGGGGAGGGAATTTCAGGGGACAAGGGGTAGAAGATCCTACAGGAACAAGTATGAAGGCCACATGAACAAAAATTAAGGGGGTGGAAATGGAAGATATGTGGGGAGCTCTATCGGGGGGTGAGCTTGGATGGCAATAAAAGACACAAAACTGTACTTGAACAACAAATAAAATAAATAAATAAATTTAAAACAACAACAACAGGAACAAAAAACCCCCCAGAATACTGGAAGTTCTAACCCCTGCAATCAGTGAAGAAAAGGAAATAAAAGGCATTTAATTGGAATGTTGAAAGCTAAACTGTCATTGTATGCAGATTACATGATAGTGTACGTAGAAAATTCTATACACTCCACCAAAACACTACTTGACCTAATAAATGAATTCAGCAAAATAGCAGGATACAAAGTCAATATTTAGAAATTAAAGAAAATTTTGTATACCAACAATGAAACATCAGGAACAGAAATTGGGGGGGGATCTTAATTTGATATAATAATCAGAAAAAAATTGTACCTAGGGATAAACCTAACCAAGGACATAAATGACCTGGATTCAGAAAATTACACAACACTGAAGAAAGAAATCAAGGAAGGCACAAACAAATGTAAATATGTACCATGCTTATGGATTGAAGAAGTACCATGCTTATGCTCTGAAAGAATTACTATCATCAAAATGTCCATAGTACTAAAACAATTTATAGGTTCAATGAAATTTCTCTTAAAGTACCAATGACATATTTCACAGATATAGAAAAAAACATTTCAGAAATTTATATGGAACAATAAATGACCCTGAATAGCTGCTGCAATTTTGAGAAAGAAGAGCAAAATAAGAGGAATCGCAATACCTGATGTCAAATATTACAAGGCCACTGTAATCAACACAGCCTAGTACTGTCATAAGAACAGACACATAGACCAATGGGACAGAGTAGAGAGCCCAAAAATAATCTCAAGTTTCTCTGGTCAATTAATATTCAACAAGGGGGGCATTAGCATAAAATGGAGTAAAAATGGCCTCTTCAATAAATGGTGTTGGGATAGTTGGGCAGCTACATGTAAAAAAAAAGGAATTTGATCACCAACGTAAACCATACACAAAAATAAATTCAAGGTAGTTAAACGACTTAAATATAAGGTATGACACTATAAAAGTTGTTGGAGACCACTCTCTGTGGTTTTGGAGACTGTGGTTTCACCCCATGAAAGGAAGCTCTGAAATGAGCTAGTAAGTCTCCCTGGAAAACCAGGTAACACAGGTGGCAGAATGGACCAGACTTTAAGATTGAAGGTTCCTGTTGGAAATAGGCCTGAAATGCACATTTTGTCCTTTGAAATTTGCTTTCTTTTTGTAGCCCTATAGATATAAGTAGGATGTTTCAGTCCCTACATGTTCTGTGTTGCTACCCACTAAAAGTATAAAATCCTACCATGAGAGATCAATCCTACCAACTCTTGTGGATAACTCAGACCAAGAAAATCCATCATTTGAGAACCTGACCATGTGTCCCAGATGGCTGTGACCAAGTTTTGAAGGTGGATCTCAGCCTGTTGCCAAAATCAGGGAAAACAGGCCGTAGGGATCAATCAACCACCTAAACCAAGGAGGGTAACTTTGCAGACAGAAATCTGGCTGCCAATTAATGTTACCCATGAATGTGGAGATCCAGGAGTCTTGGCCACCCTCAACTGTGCCCTCTTTCAAGTTAGGGCATGGCACTTCTTAGGAACTCTCATCATTTGTATTATTTCTACTATCATTATAGCTGCCTATGCTGCAGCAGCTGCCACTGCTCAGGCTGAGTCTGTTCAGAATGCTCATGCTGTTGATACCCTCCTCACACAGGACTACAGTCTCTGAAACCACAGAGTGGTAGCCAACAAAGAGTCATAAAGGAGAACATAGGTAGAAAACCTCATATATTCCATTCAGCAATAATTTCTTCTTTTTAGTGTTGTTTAATTACACTTGTCTGCCATTTCCCCCATTTCTCCCTATACCCCAGGCATCCCCACCTCCGTCCCCTGATTCCAACACCCCTTGCTTTTGTCCATGTGTCCTTTATATTTTTTCCTGAAAACACTTCACCCTTTCCCCCAATATTCCCTCCCATCTTTCCCCTGGTTACTTTCCATTTGTTCTTAATTTCAATATCTCTGGTTGTATTTTGCTTGCTTGTTTGTTTTGTTGATTAGGTTCCAGTTAAATGCAAGATTATATGGTATTTGTCTTTCACCACCTGGCTTATTTCACTGAGCATATGCTCTGCAGTTCTATCCATGTTGTCACAAAGAGTAGAAGCTTCTTTCTTTCTGCTGCGTAGTATTCCACTGTGCAAATGTACCACAGTTTTTAGATTAATTCATTTACTGATGGGCCCTTGGATTGCTTCCAGCACTTGCTTATTCTAAATTGTGTTGCTATGAACATTGAGATGCATAGGTTCTTATAGATTGGTTTTTCAGGGTTCTTAGCATATAACCCCAGCAGCTTTTGGACAAAAGCCAGTTCCATTTTTAGTTTTCTGAGAAAATTCCAGAAGATTTTTATTTTGATGAGATCCCATTTGTTTATTTTTTCCTTTATGTCCCTTGATGTAGGGGACCTATTGATGAAAATATTACTTCGTGGAATATCTGAGATTTCCCTCCCTATGTTTTCCTGTAGAACTTTTATGCTGTCATGACCTATATTTAAGGCTTTTGTCCACCTTGAATTTAATTTAATTTCTCCTCTTTAATTTCAGATTGAGGTGTTCTCTATTTTTATCTCGATGAATCTAGTTAAAATCTTATTGATTTTGTTTATCTTTTCAAAGACTCAGGTCCTGAATTTATTCATCCTTAGAATTGTTTCTTTAGTCTCTATGCCATTTAACTCTGCTCTTATTTTGGTTATTTCATTCCTTCTGCTTGTTCTGGGCTATCTTTGTTGATGTTTCTTGAGTTCTTGTTAGGTGTAGGAGTACGTTGTTTATTTGAAATGTTTACATTTTTTTTAGGTAGGACTGTATAGCAATGAGCTTCCCCCTCAGGACTGCCTTCACTGTATCCCATAAATTTTGGATTGTTGGGAGTTCATTTTAATTTGTTTCCAGAAATGTTTTGCTTTCTTCCTTTATCTCATTCTTGACCTCATTCATTGTGTAATAGCATTCTCTTCAATCTCCATGAGTTTGAGTGATTTAGAGTTTTTTTCACTGAGGTTGGTTTCTAGTTTCAGTCCCTTGTGGTCAGAGAAAATACTTGATGTGATTTCACTTTTCTTGAATTTGTTGAGGCTTATTTTGTGTCTCATCATGTTGTCTATTTTGAAAATATTCCATGCGCATTTGAAAAAATGTGTATTTTGCTTCTTTGGGATGAATGGCTCTACTTATCAGTTAAGTCCATTTGTTGTAGGGTATTGTTCAATGTCACAGTATCTTTGTTGGTATTTTATTTAGAAGATCTATCCATTTTTGACAATGGCATGTAAAATCCTTTATTGTAAGAATGTTGTTGTGAATATCTTTCTTGTAGTCCTCCATGATTTTCTTTATGTATTTGGGTGCTCCTATGTTGGGTGCATATATACTTACAATGTTTATGTCTTCTTGATAGATTCTTCCATGGAGTATTTTGATGTGAACTTCTGGGTCTCGTTTTATTGCCTTTTTTTTTTGAAGTTTATTTTGTCCGATATAGTATTGCTATCTGGGCTTTTCTTTCCTGTCCATTTTCTTGGAATATTGTTTCCCAATCCTTTACTTTCAGTCTGTGTATCTCTTTTGTTCTTAGGTGAGTTTCTTCTTGGCAGCCTATGTGTGTGGCATGTTTTCTTATCCACTCAGCTACTCTATGTCTCTTAATTGGAGCATTTAATCTATTCACATTTAAGACTATTATTGATAGGTTGTTGTTCATTTTTTTCCTCATTGTACCTGTGTTCCTATTTCTTTCACTTTTTTCCTTTCTCTTGTTTTAGTAGTCCCTTTAGTAAGTCCTGTAGGGCTGTTCTGGTGGGTATGTATTCTTTTAGCCATGTTTTGTCTTGGAATCTCCTTGTTGGGCCTCACATTTTAATTGAGAACCTCACTAGGTAGAGTAATATTGTTTGCAGGCCTTTGTTTTTCCTTACTTGATATATCTCTTGCCATTTTTTCCTGGTTTATATTGTTTCTGTTGAGAAGCCTTATAAGGGCACCTATGTATGTTACTTCTTTTGTCTTCCTCGATGCTCTTAAGATCCTCTTTTTGACTTTAATACTTGGCATTTTAATTATAATATGCCTTGGAGTAGACCTCTTTGGGTTCATCACTTACTGAGACTCTCTATACTTCCTACTTTTGCATGGTTACTTTCCTCTCTAGATTCAGAAGGTCTTCTGTCATTAATATTCTCATGTTTTTAATTTTTTAAAATTAGTTTATTGTTGTTCAATTACAGTTGTCTGCATTTAACTCCCACCACTCTCCCACATCCCAGCTAATCCCACATCCCTCCCTTGCTTCCACTCCCCCTCCCTTGGTTTTCTCCATGTGTCTTTTATTGTTGTTCCAGAAAACCCTCCCCCTCATTATCTCTCCCCACCTCTACTCTGGTTACTGTCAGATTGTTCTTAATTTCAATATCACTGGTTATATTTTGCCTTGCTTTTTTCTTTTGTTCATTAAATTCCTGTTAAATGTGAGATCATATGGTATTTCTCCCTCACCTCCTGGCTTATTTCACTGAGAAGAATGCTCTCCAGTTCTATCCATGCTGTCAAAAAAAGTAGGAGCTTCTTTCTTTCTGCTGCATAGTATTCCATTAGGCAAATGTACCATAGTTTTTCAGCCATTCATTTATTGATGAGCACTTAGGTTGCTTCCAGCACTTGGCTATTGTAAATTGTGCTGAACAATTATGAACATCGGGGTGCATAGGTTCTTTTGGATTGGTGTTTCAGGATTCTTGGGGTGTGATCCAAGCACTGGAATTGCTAGGTCAAAAGGCAGTTCCATTTTTGTTTTCTGGGAAAATTTCATACTCTTTTTCACAGTGACTGCACCAGTGTGTATTCCTACCAACTGTGCACAGGGTTTCCTTTCTCTGCATCCTCTTCAATACTTGTTTGTTGCTTTGTTTATGATGACTATTCTGACTGGAGTGAGGTGGTATCTCATTGTGGTTTTAATTTGCAACTCTCTGATGGCTAGTGGTGATGAGCATCTTTTCATATTCCTCTAGGCCCTCTCTATGTCCTCCTTGATGAAGTGTATGTTCAAGGCTTTTGCCTATTTTAATTTTTTTGTCTTTCTAAAATGGAGTCATGTGAGTTCTTTATATATTTTGAAGATCAAACCTTTATCCGAGTTACCATTGTGAATATGTTTTCCCATAGAATTGGTTCTCTTTTCACTTTAATGCTGTTTTCTTTATTCGTGCAAAAGCTTTTTATTTTTATGAGATCCCACTTGCTTATTCTGTCTTTTATGCCCCTTGCTTTAGGGGACATAACAGTGAAGATAGTGATGCATGGAATGTCTGAGATATTCCTGTCAATGTTTTCCTCTGGGACTTTTAAGGTGTCATGATTTATATTTAAGTGGTTTATCCACCTTCAATTTATTTTTGTGTATGGTGTAAGTTAGTGATTGAGTTTCATATTTTTGCGTGTGGCTGTCCAGATCTCCCAACACTATTTGTTGAAGAGGCTATTTTGACTCCATTTTATGATGCTGCACCCTTTGTAAAAGATTAATTGAACATAGAACTTGGGCTTATTTTTGGACTTTCTGTCCTGTTCCATTGTTCCGTGTGTCTGTTCTTATGCCAGTACTAGGCTGTTTTGATTCCAGTGGCCTTGTGATACAGTTCAATATCAGGAATTGTGACCCCTCCTTCTTTATTCTTCTTTCTCAAAATTTCTTCAAATACTCGTGGTCATTTATGGTTCCATATAGATTTCTGAAATGTTTCTTCTGTATCTTTGAAACATGTCTTTGGTACTTCAACAGGAATTGAATTGAGTCTATAAATTACTTTGGGTAGTGTGGACATTTTGATGATGGTAATTCTTTCAATCCATGAGTATGGTACATGTTTTCATTTGTTTCCATCTTCCTCCATTTCTTTCTTCAATGTTGTGTAGTTTTCTGAGTACAGGTCATTTATCTCATTGGTTAGATTTATTCCTATGTATTTTACTTATCTTGATGCTATATCAAATAAAATTTTTCTGATATTTCACTGTTGGTGTACAAAAATGTGTTTGATTTCTGGATATTGATTTACTATCCTGTTCTTTTGCCAAATTCACTTATTAAGTTGAGTTGCATTTGGTGGAGTCTATAGGATATTTTATGTACACTATCATGTCATTTGCATACAATGACACTTTTGCTTCATCCTTTCCAATTTGGATGCTTTTTATTTCTTTTTCTTGTATGATTGCTGTGGCTTGGTCTTCTGATACTATATTGAATAGGAGTGGGGAAAGCGGGCATCCTTGTCTTCTTCCTGATTTTAGTGGGAAAGCTCTAAGTTTTTGTCCATGGCGTATGATGTTGGCTGTAGGTCTCTCATATATAGTGTTTATTAGGTTGAGGGATGCTCCCTCTATTCCCACTTTGCTAAGTGTTTTTATCATAAATGGATGTTTTACCTTATCAAGTGCTTTTTCTGCATCTATGGATAAGATCATGTGATTTTGACTTTTGTTTATGTGATTTATTACATTTATTGGTGTGTGAATATTGTACTATCCTTGCATCCCTGGGATGAATCCCACTTGATCATTGTGTCTGATCTTTTTAATGTATTGCAAGATGTGGTTTGCCAATATTTTTAGAGAGTTTTATTGTCTACGTTCATCAGCAATATTGGCCTGAAGTTTTTTTTTCTTTGTTATGTCTTTATCTGGTTTTGGGATTAGGATGATGCTGGCTTCATAAAAAATTTTTTTTGGAGTATTCTATCTTCTTGAATTTGGGGGATAGTCTGTGAAGGATAGGGGTTAGCTGAACCCTAAATGCTTTGTAAAATTATCCTGTGAAACTGTCCTGTCTTGGGCTTTCATGTGATAGGAGTTTTTTGATTACTGTTTCAATTACTTCCGTTGTTATTATTATTTTAAGGCTTTCTGCTTTTATTCATTCAGGTTTTGAAGATTATATCTTTTTGGAAATTTGTCCATTTTATCTATATTTTCAAATTTGTTGGCATGTAGTTCTTCATAGTAATTTCTTACAACCCTTTGTATTTCTGTGGTATCAGTTGTAATCTCTCATTTTTCACTTCAGATTGTGCTTATTTGTGACCACTCTCTTTTTTTCTTGATGAGCCTGCTTAAAGGCTTGTCAATTTTGTTTAATTTGTTTTTTTCAAAAACCCAATTCCTGGATTTATTCAGCCTTAGAATTTTGCTTTTAGTCTCTATGTCATTTAATTTTGCTACGATCTTGGTTATTTCCTTCCTTCCACTTGTCTGGGATGTCTTTTTTGCTTTTCCTCCAATTGTTGTAGGTGTTGAATTAAGGTTTTTAATTGAAATGCTTGTATCTTTTTACATAGGCCTGTATTACTATGAAGTTACCTCTCAGGACTGCCTCTTCTGTATCCCATAAGTTTTGGGTTGTTATGAGTTCATTTTCATTTGTTTTCAGAAATATTTTGCTTTTTTCCTTTATCTCAATGTTCACCCATTCATTGTTCAGTAGCACACTCTTCAACCTCCATGTCTGAGTGTTTTTTCAGCATTTTCCTTGAGGTTGGTTTCTAGTTTCTTGCCCTTATGGTCAGAGAAAATGCTTGATGTGATTTCAATTATTTTGAACTTTTGAGGGTTGTTATGTTTACTACCATGTTGTCTATGTTGAAAATGTTCCATGTACATTTAAAAAGAATGTGTATTTTTCTTTTGGGGGGATGAAAGGCTCTCTATATATTAATTAAGTACATTTGTTCTAAGGCACTGTTCAATGTCACAATATCTTTGTTGATATTTTGTTTAGAAGATCTATCCTTTTCTGACAGTGGGGTGTTAAAAATATTCCTATATAATTGCGTTGCTGTCAATGTCTTTCTTGAACTTCTCCAAGATTTTCTTTATATATTTGGGTGCTCCTGTGGTGAGTGCGTATATATTTAAAATGTGCCTGTCTTCTTGATGGATTCTTCCCTTGGCTATTATAAAGTGTCATTCTAGGTCTATTTTTATGGACCTTTTTGTGAAGTATATTTCATCTGATATTACTATTGCTATCCCAGCTTTTTTTCCCTGAACCTTTGCTTAGAATATTTGTTTCTATACCTTTTCTTTTAGTTTTTGTATGTCGTTGTTTTCAGGTGGCTGTCTTGTAGGCACTGTATGTGTGGGTCATGATTTCTTATTCATTCAGCTATTGCATGTCTTTTAATCTATTTATGTTCAAGATTATTATTGATAGTTCCTTATTCATTGCCATTTTTTTGTGCCTGTGTCCCTCTCTCTCACTGTTTTTCTTCTGGTTGTTAAAGCAGACCCTTTTGCATCTCTTGCAGAGCTCATTTATAGGATGTGTATTGTTTCAGGCTTCTTTTTTTTTCTTTTCATTTTTTTGTTTTCCTTTATTTTCCTACCATCCTGAAGAGTTTGGTGGAGTAATCAGCTCCACTGTCCTTGCACACCTCCAAATCTTACACATCATCACACTGTATTGGAAGGTGTTTGACACAAAATTAAGAGAAATTCAAATATAGTATCATTTCTCTGCAATGTTTCAGTTCATAGACCAAGGCAAACCATTATAAACTGACCAATTTAGGAAATGTGACCTTGCTCATATTCATAGTATATCATGAAGGAAGTAGTTTCTACAGTGTTCTGGCATTCACTGATTTTGAACTTTGCCATTATTCAGTTCTGTGAGGCTTCTTTTTCTCTTGGAAACTCAGTATTTAGCCATCCTTTTTTCTTTTTTAAAAATATATTTTATTGATTATGCCATTACAGTGGTCCTATTTCCCCCCTTCATTCCCCTGAACCCTGCACACCCCTGCCCCCACTATTCCCCCCTTTAGTTTATGTCCACGTGTCACAAGTTCTTTAGATTCTATATTTCCCATACCATTGTTGCCCTCCCCCTATTTTCTACCTACCATCTATGCTACTTGTTCTCTGTACCTTCTCCCTCCTTCTCCTCCTCCCACTCCCCTGTTGTTAACCCTCCATGTGATCTTCATTTCTATGGTTCTCCTCCTGATGTAGCTGTTCTCTTAGTTTGCTTTTGTTTTAGGTGTGGTTGTTAATAACTGTGAGTTTGCTGTCCTTCCGTTTTAACTGAGAGCCTTGCTGGGTAGAGTAGTCCTGGTTGAAGGACTTTGATTTTCATTACTTGGAATATTCATTGCCATTCTTTTCTGGCTTGGAGTGAATTCAACTGCTAGCCTTATCAGTGCTTCCTTGTAGGTTACTTCCTGTTTCTTCCTTGGTATTTTCAAGATTCTCTCTTTGTCTTAAATTACCATTTTAATCATGATGTACTTGTAGTGGGCCTTTTTGGGTTCCTCTTGACTGAGACTCTTTCCTTGATTTGTGTGACTTTTTCTCATCAAATTAGGGAAGTTTTCCATCATTACTTTTTCAAAACAGGTTTTCTATCCCTTGCTCTTTTTCTCTCTTTAGTATCCCTATTATATGAATATTATTATGTTTCATGTTGTTCTGAATTTTCCTTAACCCCTCTTCATTCTCTCTGAATCTCTTTTCCTTTCCTTGCTCTTTCTGAGTGTTTTTTTTTTATACCTTGTCCTTCAGCTCACTGTTTCAATCCTCTGCTTTTGATTCCTTCTACTGTGTTCTTAAATTCAGAAACTGTATTCTTCATTTTCTCTTGGCCCCCCTTCTATTTCTTTCTTTTTAATGTTCATTCAGTTTTCAGTGAGTTCATCATAATTTCCATGTAGTAACTCTCTGTGATTTCATTGAACTTTCTTATAACCATTGCTTTGAACTCACTATTACATAGTTGACTTGCCTCTATTTCATTTAGCATTCTTTCTAATGCTTCCTCCTTTCCTTTAATTTAGGGTTTATATCTTTGTCTTCCCATTGTTTTTGAGACTTTTCTTGCTAGCCTCTGCTTCTTAAATTGATCTGCTCTGACCACCTGGGTTTGTGGCTTGAACTTCTATGGAAGCAGACCTGTCAGATTCAGTGGTGCAGTCTCCTTGATCTCCTGAAGTTACTGCTCTTGGGCTGTCATTTATGATGGATCTCTAGATCTATTTGGATTTTGATTGTTGTTGAGTCTTTCTTTGTTAGGTCTTTCCTAACTTTCAGTTGGTTAACTGAAGGTCACTCTGCCTACCATATCTTGTATGCTATTGTGCAGGTGCAGACAGATTGTGTAGAAGCTGGTTCTTCTGTCTGTACGAGGTTTCTCTCTTGTTATTGTCCAGTTGTTTGTTCTGAGTAATTTTCCCACTATTTAATTGTAATTCCAGATTGATCCTGGCTTGAGATTAGTGTGGTTCCCACTCAGTCCTCTGCCATTTTCCATTATTATCTCTTGGTGTTTCTTTTGTTGGTGGGTTCTCTCTTCCAGGAGGTATATTGGTGTTCACAGGTACATGTACTCTCTTATGTGATCAGTGTCGTGGTGAAGTTAAAATGGATTAAGACAGCAGGAGTGTATTCTATGAGATTTAAAGTACCAACCCCATGGAGAAGAGATAGGAGATCCTTTGGATAAGTGTAGTGTTAACCATTATACTTACCCAACTACCCACTTTTTAGAAAGGATAGAAAAGAGATAAGACTCTTTTTAGGGGGGAGGGATTGTGATTTGAATCCAGAAAGCAATGAGCTTTTGGGAGGTCATATTATGAGATATAGTGAGAATAAAGAATAGAAAATAAGTGTAGTATGCAAGAGAATAGAGTTAACCACAACACTAATAAGGTTCCAGAAGGTAGTGAAATGAGCTAAGATCCAGGAGGGGTATTGTGTAGTATTTACAAGTGTATGGAACAACAATTATTTACAATAATGCTGGAACAACAATCATATAACAGAAACTATATGATCTGAATAACGAGAATTGAAAGTACACAACTTAGAGTAGTGTGCAACTGGCACACAAGTGAAGTGAAAGAAGAAAAATTGAAAAATACACTATGAAAGAGAGAATAAGGAAAAACAGTCAGATAATGCAATTAAAGAAATAAATAAAATGAAGGAAACTTAACAGAAAGAAGAGAAATCTAAAAAATACTAATAAATAAAAGAAATAAAAATCATGAAAAAAAGATGATACAAATAAACAGTTACATGCAAGTTCTCTTGAATAGCAAAGTAAAATTTGTCTCAGTTTCTCAGTTGTTGGAATTAATCTTTTGATCCTTCTTTAGGCCTGACTCTGGTCCTTTCACAGCTTCAGGTCTGGGAGAGAAAGAAAAGACTCCTGTTGGTTTTAAACCAGCTCAGCAGTTCTGCTGGTTTCCCAGATTCAGCAGGATAAAGGGGGTTGGGTTTTGGTCTTCTCCCTTGCTATGGTTTTGTGAGGATGGGGGCCAGGTCTGGGCTACAATCTTCACAGTTACCCAGCCTCCAGCCCAGTTTCTTTGTTCACTGCCAGACCCCTACTGCCCTTCTATGTCAGGTAGTTGCCTTCAATCTACTAGTGGCTCTCACACACTACCTTTCACTCTTTGCTGTCCTAGATGCCAGCCACTTTCAAAGTGTTTTCAGGGTAGTTCATCTCCCTCAGCGAGTTAAGTCTTTATGAGGACTGCCAACTCTCTGAGCCCTGCTACTATCTTCTCTGGGTGGCACCTTCTCCTTCCTCTTAGTGAGCCAGTAATGCCACAGTGGGGCTGGACATGCGCTGCCCTGGTGGAGGGGGGAGGTCAGGGTGGTGGTTGTAGGGTTGGGTGCACAGCCTCTTCCACTGAGGTGCAAGGACAAGGGTGAGGCCTAGGTTGTGGCAGGGGCTGGCACACAGCTGAGGTCAAGGCTGCGGGGATGGAGGTGCAGCTGAGACTGTTGTTGTGGTGGGAGGGGCATTAAGCAGGGCCAGCTGCTGCAGAAGAGTTCTCCAATCAGCCATTGAGAGCCTCCTTCTGAATAAAGTCTCCTTGCTCAAGCCTGCTGCTTCCGGCAAGCACCTGGCCTCTCACATTGCAAAACTCTCCAGCAAGACCAGAGACTTTCCAGGTCAGGGTCCGTCAAGGCCCAATTCTTCTCCTTTCTTTAGGTGTCACCCAGCTCCCCAATTTCTCTGGTAACAACCCAGTTGGTGTTCACAGTTTCAGTGGGTGAACACCACCCTTGTGCATCTCCAATTTTATCTTTATTCCTCCCAGCCTCTTCAAGCATTCAGGTCCATTCTGGTGCCATTCTGTCCTCCCTGTTTGGCAGGGGATGGGGCCATTGAATTGGCTCTTGCCCAAGGATCGTATGTTGGGGTCCTAGCAGGCTCCGGGATGGGGCCTGCAACAGCTCCTGCCCCTGCTCTGGTCGCAGGGACCTCACTGTCCCAAAGCAATCTCCTTACCATCTGTTTTTCAATGTCCTCTACAGTTTTGGCCTCCAACCTTCATATATGCTGGGACACCATTGACTCTTCACTCTGTTCCTCAGAAGATTGGCTAGGTGTTCCACCTGTGCACAGGGGGAAGTGGGCTCCACTCCTACCTACCTCACCACCATCTTGCCCAGAAATCTTACCCTAATGTCTTTTGATTAGATGGTTTAAGTTTTTTCTTTTAAAGTGATTGTTGATAGATACATATTTAATAGCATTTTATTTTTCAGTGATTTCTCTGTTTATTTTCTTTTTAGTTTTCTTGTTCTTAAAGCAATCCTTTTAATGTTTATAGTAACCCTAATCTGGTGACAAACTCCTTTAGTATTTTCTTGACTGGGAAGCTCTTCATTTCTCCTTATAGTTTAAATCATAGTCTTGCTGGGGAAGGTAGCTTTGGTCGTATATCAGTGGTTTTCATTACTTTGAATATTTCATGCCAAATCCTTTTGGCCTAAAATATTTCTTCTGAGAAATAAGATGACAGTCTTATGGGAGCTTCTTTGTAGTTAACTAAGTGCGTTTCTCTTGTGGCTTTAAAGATTGTTTCCTTGTCTTTACTTTTTTTCTCTTTAACTATGATGTTTCTTGTGGGACTCTTAGGTTCATCTTGTTTGGGACTTGGCACTTCCTGAACTTATGTGTCTCTTTCCATCATCAGGTTAAGGAAGTTTTCAGTCATTATTTCTTCAACTAGTCCCTCAGTTTCTTGCTCTTGCTTTGAACCTTATTGTATCCATATGATGCAGATGTTTTTATGCTTCATGTTGACCCAGAGGTCCTTTAAACTATTGTCATTTTTAGTTTTTTTCTTTCTGCTCTGATTGGTTGTTTTTTTCTCTACCTGTCTTCCAAATCACTGATTTGATCTACTTCATTTATCCTGTTGTTTATTATTTCCAGTGTATTATTTATTTCAGATATTACATTGTTTCTTTATGACTGGCCCATTTTTATGGTTTCTATGTCTTTTTCATGCTGTTTAGCATCTTTATAATCATCACTCTGAAATTTATATCTGATAAAATGATTGTATTTAGCTCTTATTCTGGGGACTTTTGTTGTTCTTTCATTTGGGACCTGTGTCTTTGTCTTCTCATTTTGTATGCATCTTTTTCTGTGTATTAGTTAGATCTGCAAAGACTGTGGTGAAAACCTATGTCCTGCTGCATGTGACTTGTCTGGGCAACCTGTTCAGAGCTGTCAGTGATCCACAGCTTGTCATTCCCTCTGCTGTGCCTGGTGCATGTGGAAAGGACTAAGCTGTGCATCAGGCCAGTTTTTTTTTGCCAGCACTGGACCTGGGGGAGGACAGCTGAAGTCTCAAAGAACCAAGAAATCTGCCTCTTCTTACAGGCTATCCATTAGGCTGAATCCTTGGAAGACCTATAGCTGTACTCCTCAGCAGGGCTTATGCTCCACAAGGTAGTGGAGAGGGATTCTTGCAAATGAGGCTGTTACTTCACCCCTATGATGATGCCACACGGAGATCAGTGCTTTGTTGAAGAAAGATGGTTTCTATAGTGTGGAAATGACTGAGCACTGAATCCTGATGGCTTAGCCTTCAACTTTCTTCCCAGAGCTACCTACCCCAGAATTTTCTCCCATGTCTCTAGTCTATTCTGCCCTCCTTCCAATGGAACCCATGGTAAATAGCTACAAACAAAATTTTGTGCATTGGCCTCTTAAGAATGTGTTTGTATCTATAGCCATCTCTTTCTGGACAGAAACCCTGTTGCATTTAACATCCCAGTAATATGTGGGTACATTTAATGATTTGGTGCTTTAGGCTGAGCAGATTAGCTTGGTATTTAAACTTCACACTTCTCAGGGTGAATTCTCAGGACACTTTAATATTTCTCCAGAATTTCAGCTGCCACCTGTGGAAGCCCAGACAACCTTCTCACACCTCCACAGTTTTTGCCAGTCATGATGTGGTGATGTGGTTTCTGCTGTAAGTCCTTGATAATAAGAATTCTCTTCAACCAGTCTTCAGTTAGTTATTCAAGATGATGTTTTTATAATTTAGTTTTAATCCCAGTTTGGTGCTGGAAGGAAGTTAATATAGTTTCTATTTACTTTGCTACCATCTTGGATCTGAGGATATGTGTTATTGTTTTTTAATTAATCATCAAATAAACAATTGTTAACTAGGCAATGACTACTTGCCAAGCAAATTGGCAGATGAAGGAATTACATGGATGTTTGAAAGGTTCTTGGCTTTGGGAAGTTTATAGTCTAGATGAAGACTCTACATGACTCTAATACTATTTTGGCTTTATTTTTGGAACAAACATGCCAAATTTTTCACAAGGCTAGATTCCTCTCATATGTTATGTTTAAGTATTACCATTTCCAGTTATGTAATTTTTATTATTGCAATTACACAACTCTGTATTGCAACATGTTTGTGGTAATTATGTGGGACAGCAGATGTGAATATGAGATAATTTTTCTCAACTGCCCCAAAACCAGGGTTATTATCTTTGATCAATGGACAATCATATAATATTTTAATTGAATATGCTAAGGACTTGAAGAGGCAGTTAGAGAAAATGTTGACAATGTGAAACCAGCAATGGGGCATGGAGACGAATTTATTTCATCATAATTGGATGTTGTATTTGAACTTGTATACAACAGGGGATTTTAACTTCAAAAAGCCTATTTTATAATCATTCTTTCTTTATAGGAAGGAGAGCTGATTTCTAGAAGTAAAAAAATGGTGAGCCAACTAATTTCTATGTATTTTAGCCTCATACATCCCTATTCGCTAAATGTTATTTTCCCTCATGTGCTAGATGAGGAAACTGTGGCTCAAGGGGCTTAAATAACTTGCCCACTACCATCTAGAAGTCAAGAAAGGTTTGCATGTCGATCTCTGAAATGCCAGAGTCAGCATAATACACTGCCTCAGCTGGTGAGAATTCTGTCTCAACAAGGACTGCAATGAACAGAGGACTTGTCCCTTCACTTAGGTGTAAAACAGAATGAACTGAAAAAAAAAACCCTATTATATTTTTGTTTCTTATTTTTCAGAAAAACCTATCTGGGTATCTGCCAGGAAATAGCTGGGCCTTAGCCAGGGCTTCACTTGCTCTGCTACTATCAAAATATGGAGGACGCTGAAGTGACATTATCTTTGAGAGTACCAACCAAACCTTTGTCGTTAATGTAAATTCAAAAACCCAAATCTGATTCTTAGTATGAGAGAGAGTGCAAGAGAGAGGGCAAGAGGTGTCTGAATAAAGGAACCAGCGTGGCACAAATTCCATTTCTTAGAAAGAATCTTAAGAAGTTTTTTCCTTTGTCTGCATTGTCATCAACTCTCTGCCTGCTGCGCTTGCTTTCTCTCCACTACCCCTTCTTTCAATATGCATCAAAACTTCTTTCTCTTTTGTTCACTATAGCAGAAAAGAGCTTTGGAGCAGAAGGGCTAAGAGCCTTTAGCAAGCTCAGATATCAAATAATTTTTTACCTCCATCTAATTGAAATCACAAGATCAGGATTTGCTTTCCTCTGGCCAGCTCCTCTCTTATTCTCCAGGATCACAGATGGAGGCAGGGAGCAAGGGTGCTATGGACTCCCCATGGCTTATCATTTGACGGATATACAGACCAGCCAAGAAGGGGTCCTGCTCTGAGATGAATTATTTGATCCTCAAAGGGGCTTTCTGCAAAAGAAACCATTAATATTTTGCTATTGGGTTTCTACTCCCCATGATGTCTAAGAAAACATTCATTTAATTTTGTGACATTTTGAGTGCATTGGAGAGCTAAGCCCATTTGAAAAGTCCTGTTCCTGTCTAGGAGATAAGAGGGGATGCAAATAGAACCCAAATGGTGAAGCCATTAGCAGGATGAGTGTGGCATAGGGCACTTCTGCATCTCTCTTCAGCTGTCAAGACATACATCAGATTATGTTCCTAATAGTTGTTGATGTTGTACCCAACTTCTTTCCTTGTCATAGCCAGAAACTGGCTCCTTGGACACATTCTTTCCTAATTCTTATCTGGTTGATGTAGGTGAGAATGGTGTCAAGATGGACAGCAAGTGCTCTAGGGTCTGGAAAACCTGTATGGGAGGTCCAGCTCTGTCACAGGCTGGCTTTATCACCTAGGTAATATCAAAACAATACTTTTTTAAAAATGTAGAGGTTAAACAACCCCTGTGGGGTTGTTCTGAGACCAGTTCTGACAATTTATGAGAAATATTTATATAATACCCATACATAATAAAATCATAGTAAACATTATATGTTACTAATATTTTTAATATTTCTTTTACCTTTATACTAGTTATGCATGGTCGTTTGTCACATGTCCCTTCATTTACTAGTCCAGTACTGCCAACCAAAAATATAATGCAAACTACATATGTAACTTTAAGTTCTCCAATGGCCACATTAAAAAGGAAAATAAAATGAGTAAAATTAATTTTACTCATGTATTTAAACTCCCCAAATAAAAGAATAGTATTTCAAAATGTAATCAATATAAAAATTATCAATGAGATATTCTGCATTCTGTTTTCTACCTTAAGTTTCCAGCATTGGTGTGTTCTTACACAGATAGATCATCTAAAGTCAGGCAAGGCCACATTTCATGTCCTCAATAACCACATGAACCCAAAAGCCAGCCTATTGGAAGGTTCTGACCTAGGCTCTGTAATACAATATGTAGAACAGGGACTACATACCTCTTGACATTCTGGGGGGAAATGTGCAAAACCAGTAAAGGTAATTCCTAAATGATTTAAAGTTTTTTTTATGTTTTTTTTATTATTGCTCAAGCACAGTTGACTCCATTCCCCCCGACTCCAGCCATTATCACTTCTCACCCTTGATCATACCCCACTTTAGTTTTGACTATGTGTCCTTTATGTTTTAATTTAAGTTTTTGTTTTCTTTTTAAGTGAGTGCTGCTGATTTTTCTATATATTAGTGTATTTCACTGAGATTTAAAAAATTAAGTACTAAATAGTTAACATACAAAATAAAAAACTTTCACACCTGTTCTTTTTTTTTTTAAGATTTTATTTATTTATCTTCAGAGAGGAAGGAGAGAGGGAGAGAAATATCAATGTATGGTTGCCTTTCATGTGTCCCCTGCTGGGAGTTGGCCTGCAGGGAACCAGCCTGCAACCCAGGCATGTGCCCTGGCTGGGAATCGAACCGCGATCCTCTGGTTCGCAGGCCCGCACTCAATCCACTGAGCTACACCAGCCAGGGCTACACCTGTTCTTATATATATTTTCCATTTGTAATTTCATAAGACTAAGAGATGTTATGCCTGTTTACTCTAGTAAGGTATACACTTACTGAAGAGAATATTGACAAATCTTTTTGTGGGAGAATCTTAATGAATTTTCACTTTATTTATTTATTTATTTATTTATTTTCATTGTTGTTCAGTTACAGCTGTCCCCATTTTGACCCCCATAGTTCTCTCCTGCTATGTCCAACCCCCACTCCCAAAGACAATCCCCACCCCATTATCCTTTTTCATGAGTCCTTTGTACATGTTCCTTGACTTGAACCTTCCCTATTTCCACTATTATCCCCCTCCTCTCTGCCCCCTTCCCCCTCCCCTCTAGCCACTGTCAGTTTGTTCTTTATTTCTATGTCTCTGCTTCGATTTTGCACATTTGTTTGTTTTGTTCATTAGAAATTTTCATTTTAACACAGACTGAGAAGCGCCCTTTGTGTTTAGAGCCAAAGCACTCTGGTTAGAGGAGATCTGGAGGCACAGCTGAAACAGAAACTACATGACCATAGACCAAGGTAAAAAAAAAAAAAAGGGACAAAGAATGTAGAAACACAGATTATTGTAAAAAGAGTTTCATATAAGAAGAAATATCTGGATAGCTGAGGGTGGGGGAGAGTGGGGGCTAAAGCTTAAAATTGATTAGCTATTAAGTGGTTAGACTAGCCCCAATTCCTGACCCTTGTCCACCCAAATCTACACTTTGAGGAAACTTTTCTACCACTGGACATAGGAGATATCCTTTGATACAAGTATGTGTAACAATTTGTGTTTTCTATTGAAATTCTTTTAGTAAATTTCATGATTTTGTATTCACTATATATGTTTTCCCATTCACTAGACCATACATTCCATGAAGGGAAGAGTTACATCTGTCTTGTTTCAAAGTTTTCCTGTACCTGTCTAAGTGTTTGACTCCTGTTAGGCTCCTGGTAAATATTTCTTTTATTTTTTAAAATAATATACTTTATAGATTATGCCATTACAGTTGTTCTAATCACCCCTTTAGTTTATGTCCATGTGTCTCAAGTTCTTCAGATTCTGTATTTCTCCTACTATTCTTGCCCTCCCCCTGTCTATTTTCTACCTACCATCTATGCTACTTATTCTCTGTACCTTCTCCCCCCTTCTCCTCCTCCCACTTCCCTGTTGCTAATCCTCCATATGATCTTCATTTTTATGGTTCCGCCCCTAATCTAGCTGTCCTCTTAGTTTGCTTTTGTTTTAGGTGTGGTTGTTAATAACTGTGAGTTCGCTGTCCTTTCACTGTTCATATTTTTTGTCTTCTTTTTCTTAGATAAGTCCCTTTAACATTTCATATAATGAAATAAGGGCTTGGTGATGATGAACTACTTGAATTTGACCTTATCTGAGAAGCACTTTATCTGTCCTTCCATTCTAAATGAAAGCTTCATTGGATAGATCAATCTTGGCTGTAGGTCTTTGGATTTCATGACTTGGAATACTTCTTTCCAGCCCCTTCTTGCTTGTAAGGTCTCTTTTGAGAAATCCTCTGACAGCCTGATGGGTACTCCTTTGTAGGTGACTGTCCCCTTATCTCTTGCTGCTTCTAGGATTCTCTCCTTCATTTTAATCTTGGCTAATGAAATTATGGTGTGCCTTGGTGTGTTCTTTCTTGGGTCCAACTTCTTTGGGACTCTGTGAGCTTCCTGAATTTCCTGGAAGTCTATTTCCTTTGCCAGATTGGGAAAGTTCTCCTTTATTATTTGTTCAAATAAGTTTTCCACTTGCTCTTTTGCTTCCCCTGTGGTACGCCTACAATTCGGATCTTGGAGCATTTAGAGATGTCCTGGAGGTTCCTAAGCTTCTCGTTATTTTTTTGAATTCTTGTTTCTTCTTTCTTTTCTGTTTGGTTGTTTCTTTCTTCTTTCTGGTCCACTCCCTTGATTTGAGTCCCAGTTTCCTTTCCATCACTATTGGTTTCCTATGCATTTCTCTTCATTTCAATTAGTTTAGCCTTCATTTGTTCCTCTAATTTGTGACTAAAATTGACCAGTTCTGTGAGCATCCTGATCACCAGTATTTTGAACTGTGCATCTGATAGGTTGGCTATTTCTTGGTTGCTTAGAGTTATCGGCTCTGGGGCTTTGAGTTCTTCTTGAGCCATAATGTTTGGTCTGTTCGCACCTGTTATGTATGAGGAGAGGAGCCCTAGGTGTTCACCAGGGCAAGGCAACTCTGTCTCTGGGTTGTGATGCTGTATGTGGGGGTGGGGTCAGAGAGGGGCAATAGCAGTCCCCTCTGCTGCTTCCCACTGCTGGGGCCTGCGTTGTCTGTCTCACTGCTTGCTCCTTTGCTGGTTTATCTGTGCACAAATGTGTAGCTGCGGTCAGCCTGCCGCCTTGCACCCTCACTGGGTCAGCCTGTTGCTTCCCCACACATGGGATCCATCCACAGCTGCCTGCGTGCCTGGGTTGGGAGATCTTCCCTGCCTGACCCAGCTCCACTGCTGGCTCTTCCCCTCTTACTGGTCCAGGTGAATGGTCTGTTGTTGTTGGACTTCTGTATACTTCAATTTTCTGTGTTTTGGGTGCATTTTTGTTACTGAAACTTTGTTGACTTTAAACTTAGTAGTGAGAGGAGGCACAGTGTTTCCACCTACACCTCCATCATGGCGGAAGTCCCCTGGTAAATGTTTCTTGAATAAAAAAAAGAAATAATATTTCAGGAAGAATCATGGGGGAGAGAGAGTGAGAAAATAAAAGAGAGAATGAGAGAGAGAAAATAATATAACAAGCTCATTCATAAAATACTATTAAGTGGGACCAAAAACATAATTAAAATGATAATTGTTAAGGAGGAAGAAAAAAAAAGACACATATATTTTGTTTTTTTAAATATATTTCATAGATTATGCTATTACAGTGGTCCCATTTCCCCCCTTCCTTTGTTTCCTTCCACCCAGTAGCTCATCTCCAACCATTATTCTCTGACCTTAGTTCACGGTCATGGTTGATACATATAAGTTCTTTGACTTCTCCATTTTCTATACTATTCTTAACCCTCCTTGTTTATTTTGTACCTAGCATTTATGCTTCTTATTCACTGTACCTTTTCCATCATTCCCCCTCCCCCCCCCCCACTGATCTCCATGGGATATCTACTTCTGTAAATCTATTATTGTTCTAGGTGTTTGCTTAGTTTTTTTTTAAGTTTAGTTGCTGATAGATGTGTTTGTCATCATTTTACTGTTGATAGTTTTTAATCTACTTCTATTTTTTAGATAAGTCCTTTTAACATTTCATATAATAAGGTGATGATGAATTCCTTTAAGTTGACCTTATCTGGGAAGCACTATATCTTCCCTCCATTCTAAATGATAGCTTTGCTGGATAGATTAATCCTGGATGTAGGTCCTTGCCTTTCCTTACTTCAAATACTACTTTCCAGCCCCTTTATGCATGCAAGGTCTCTTTTGAGAAATCAGCTGATAGTGTTATGGGAACTCCTTTTTAGTTAACTGTTTCCTTTTCTCTTTCTCCTTTTAAGATTCTCTCCTGATCTTTAATCTCGGGTAATATAATTATGATGTGTTTTGGTGTGTGCTTCCTTGGGTCCAACTTTTTTGGGACTGTGAGCTTCCCAAAAAAATAGACTTCCTGGAAGTCTATTTCCTTTGCCAGATCAAGGAAGTTCTCTATTATGTTTTCAAATAAGTTTTCAATATCTTGCTCTTCCTCTTTTCCTTCTGGCACCCTTATGACTTGGATGTTAGAATGTTTAAAGTTGTCCTGGAGGTTCCTGAACCTCTCCTCATTTTTTTTTTAATTCTTGTTTTTTTCATTCTGTTCTGGTTCACTGTTCATTTCTTCCTTCTGGTTCAAATCATTGATTTGAGTCCTAGTTTCCTTCTTTTCACTGTTGGTTGCCTGTACATATTTTTATTTCACTTTTCATAGCCTTCACTTTTTACTCTGAGACCATATTCAGCCATTTCTGAGAGCATCCTGATTACCAGTGCTTTCAACTGTGCATCTGATAGGTTGGCTATCTCTCCATCACTTACTCGTATTTTTTCTGGAGCCTTGATCTGTCCTTTCATTTGGGACATATTTCTTTGCCTAAGCATGCCTGTTACATAGTAAGGGGCTTAGCCTTAGGTATTTACCAAGGCAGGGCAACCAAGTTGCTGTGTGGTGGTGCTGTATGTGGGGGAGTGCTCCAAAAGGGAACAATGCCATTTGCTTAACTTTCAGCCTGCTTTGAATCACTTCCTCCACTACCCACAAGCAAATTGGGTCCATCTGGTGAAGATTTACAGGTGTGTGGGCCTCTGTGCATTCCAAAACTCTGGGTCTCTCCAAAGAACTCTCCTGAGAGGCTGGGAGTTTATTCCATCACCTTAACCCTCACAGGTTTTTTTCAGTCAGTGGTTTGGAATTTTATTTTCTTGTTGTGGAACTCTGGTTTTTGTGGTCTGTCTCACTCCCCACTTGTTCTTCTTGGCTTATCTGCACACCTGTGTGGGACCACCTGCTCCACATGCCAGCACCTGGTCTGGTCCACCAGCTGCTGCCTTGCTCCCTCTGGTCCTCCAGCCAGCATCTTTCCTCAAGTCTTCTCCACCTTGGCTGCCCATCTCTGCCCCTCCCACTGGTCTGAATAAATGTTTCTTCTTTAACTCATTGGTTCTTGGACTTCCGTATACTTCGATTTGCTGGCAGTTCTTTTTTTTTTTAAATTTGTTGTTGTCCTTCTTTTGGTTGTGCAAGGAGGCAAGTTGTATCTACCTATGCCTCCATTTTGCCTGGAAGTTGAGATACCTATATTTTGAAGAGGATTAAAAAACTATTATAGCCCTGGCTCTCGTAGCTCAGTGGATTGAGCACAGGCCTGCAAACCAGAGGATCGCGGTTTGATTCCCAGTCAGGGCACATGTCTGTGTTGCAGGCCAGTTCCCTGCAGGCCAACTCTGAGCAGGGAATGCACGAAAGGCAACCATTCATTGATGTTTCTCTCCCTCTCTCCTTCCCCTCTAAAGATAAATAAATAAAATCTTTAAAAAACTATTATAAGATTTGTAAGTGAAAAACAAAAATATGGATCTACCATCTCCTGATAATCTAACAGCCTTGATAGAACGCACTGGGAACTGGTAATCTGAGGAGCTGAGAGGAACGGTGAAGGTTTGGGACAGTAACTGAAGAGAAGAGTGGAAGAGAAAAAAACTGGAAAAAGACAAGTGAAAGGTCCAGCATCGGACCTTGGAATTTAGTGGAAGATAGACGATAGCATGTGGGGGTTGTCTCAAGCCCTTTAGCATCCAAGTTGGAAGAGAAGGTGAATTATGAAAAGATCCAGGGCAGGTTTCATATGGTTATGTATAGTAGAGGGCCTGGAGAAGAAAAAGTCACTGAGGAGTTGGTGAGACGATTTAGGAGAATAGTCCTGGGGTGTAGATTGTGCAGGCAAGAAAGTGTGACCAAAAGGATGTGATAATTAGAGGCATCAGGAAAAGGGGAATGTAGGTCAGAGAGGTGGACATTTGAGTCATAAGTTTTCACAGCTGGAATTGTTCCCAGTGATGGCTAGGTCCCAGGAGTGACCAGGGAAGTATGTGACTGAAGCCCATGGAAGGGATGAGGGGTTTTAAATGGTTGTTATTTGGACCATGGACCCTTGAAATGTCTTTAGACTATGTTCTGGAGAAGAAGATTCTGGTTTCAAGTCTTGACAACCATGGCAGTGGGGAAGACATGACAGAAGCAAGGGAGTATTGAGCTAGAGGAAATGATCAACCTAAAAAAATTGGAGGACTCTCATACAAAGATGTAGAGTGAGTAGTATAGCAGTCACTTTGACAAACTGGGAACTGAAGATCCTAGCCCTTGGGCCAATGTCTAGAATGTCATTAAGATATTTGCAATTGCCCTTTGAATCACTGTCATGGTATTCAGGTGGAGATCTGCTGTGTTCCTTACCTCCATGCTTTCTCAGCCATTAAAACACATCCTTTTATTTCTCCCACACTTCAATTAGTCAGTAAGCTATATTGAGATTTACAAACCCAAGTCTCTAGATTGATTAAGGGCAATAAATTCTCAAAGCCAAGATCTAAGATGTTGAAAGGAAGCATGAAAAAATATAAGACTACTTCCTCAAAGTTACTGTCAACAACCAATAAGCAAAGAACTTTGTAGTCCAAATACCCACATCATTTCTTCAGCTAAGGAATGTTTGTGCAAATAGAAATTAGTTTGTTTTCATCAAAGCTACAGGGAAGTTGTCACTCATTTTTGATTTTGTGTTAATAATGCCATGTAATTCAGGAACACAAAATGTACCCATCCTACTTAGAAAACATTGAGTTTGCATACCCTTGTCCTTTATTTTACTCAGGAGCATTTTTGAGCTAGTTATTATTCTCTGTACCACTTACTGTCTGTCAAATTTCCATCACTTACTCACACCACAAACCTCATGTGTAGGGCCTGGGCAGATATGTGACGGTCTATGGTGAAATTGAAGGCTGTCCTTCAATTACCTGCTTACTATTGGAAAAGTAAAAAACTTTGCAAGCTTGGCAAAATTTCAACTTACAAAAAAGTGATAAAAATCTCAAGGGAAAAACTATTTTGGATGTAGGCTAAAATATCTTGAGATTAATCAGACATCTACCAGAGGCTTGGATGGCCTGCCAGCCAGTGACTGAGAGATATGAAAGATCACCTAGTAGTTTTGGAAAAGAGTCAAGGGATTTAACAGACACAATCTGATTTTTCTGAAGGTGCTTGTTTTAGAGCTGAAGGCCCATTTCGCCAGGGCTCATATGATTCTGCTGACTATTTAAAAAATATTGGGTTAACCAAAAAGTTAATATGATTTATTTCTGTAAAATAAAAACCATGTTTTTCATTTTCACCAACACCAATAACTTTATTAATTTTGATATTTTAAGTAGCTCATCTGTCTCCCATGTGGTATAACATTGATTGTTGTCAATTAATGTCTCAATTTGATCGCTATCTACCCAACAGTGGAGCATGACACAGCAAGAAATCTCTAACACAAAACTTCACAAACCTATTTTGACATATTAGATCAGTCACAGCACCATCTACATACATTACATAATCTTTTGTGTGTGTGTTTCAGTTCTACTTTTACCTTTCTTGAAATAATAAAGCATAATATGCTGAAAACATTCATTTTTCCTATCTTCAATATTAAAATGCCTACACAAAAATTCACCAATTTTGATGTTTTTTAATGCATAATGATATGACAGCTTTTACAATACAATCTAACAAAATTGTTTTGAGTGAATTTAAAAACAACTAAGCACTGCTAGAGCCATCTTTGGAAAAAAACAAACTTTTTGGCTAACCCAATACAAAACAAAAGGAGTGATCCACAGGAACCTGGCATATTGTCTGGCTCTATCAGTACCTAGCAAGTCTCCTTGCACGCCAGCCCTAGTTTTCTCATCTGGAAAGTAGAGCTTGTGGTCAATATTACTGTTTTCAAATAGCATTCCAGTTTGAAGACCTAGAGCATATGTCAGCACACTCATACCTCTTGTTCTCATCTCTGGTCTTTCGATTACTGACCTCATGGTCCCAGGTTTTATATTTATGTTTCATGACTCATTTAAATCCCCACTTTAATTTCTGGATCTTATCTCAACACTCACCTCTTATCTATACTCATTCTCCTAACATGAAGATTCCTATCAACCTCTGGAAATTGGGTCCATCTTTATTTCTAAAGGAATCTTAGATACCTAACTACCAGAACACCCTTGAGTTCATGGAGGAGTACCCATCTGAGAAACAAACATTACACCTACCACACTCTGTCACCTTGCCACTAGTAGAACTCCACTTCCAAGACCACACCATGGTACATTTCAGAGCATTTGTGGTTGAATCTCAGGCCATGACTGTGTTTATAAGAGCCTTGATGGAAACTATGTAATGATCAATCTCTAGGATCTGAATACTATGACATCTTAGTCCTCACAGTCTTCAGTTTCAGCCTGGAAATGTGTTTTGAAGTTCCTTTTCTTAGGATTGTCACATATGGTTAAGCACTGCATATTTGTGGGAGGTGCTTTTCATATATAATACAATGTAAAATGTGTCCTCTAGAGCAACATGGAGCATAATATGCATGGTCATATGTGGAAAACTATATATTCTTAACCCCAGAACAGATCTCTCCCCGACTGAGGTTGTTGAGGACAGAACCCAGATTTCTCAGGAAGGCAGATCATTGAGTATATGGAACTGGACTCCTTTTATAGCTTAAAGAGACCACCTTAAATGGGTTCAGTATATTGTTACAACATAGTCTGATTAATAATACCCGAAGTTTAGCTATTGTCAGGTGATGTGGGCCATGTCCATCAGATGGTTCAAGTTGGCATTATCAATGGCCTGACATCCCAAGCTACTCAGCGAGTAATTCATGTCATGAGTCAGAATACCAAAAGGAAACTCATAACCCCGAGAAATACTCTGAGGAGAAGCTTTCACTACCCTCAGACTGTGTAACAGCTGATAACAATGATCCAGAGAAAGCAGCAACAAAAGTTTACTCATAATAGCTCTCAGCTAAGATACTTCCAGGGCAGAGATTACAGATAGCTGGCTTTCTAGAACAGAAGTCTATCTTCCAGGAGAAAAAAAAAAAAAAAACAACTGTATCCAAGGTTTGCTCTGTTTCAGTTCTACCCACATTCAAAGTTCTTAAAAATAGTCCATAGAAGCTCTGCTAAACCTACATTAGACAGTGCATCTAACAGTTCTGATTCCCTATAAACACAGGAAGATAGAGATATTTGTCTGTTTGTATACTCACCTATTTCAAGTCCTGGGGAACAATGGATTCTCAGTAAATATTGTTGATTGAGAGGAACTTCTGGCCAAGATGGAGGCATAGACACACTGTGCCTCCTCACACAACCAAAACAAGGACAACAACAATTCAGAAACAAAATAACAACCACAACTGACAGAAAATTGAACTGTATGGAAGTTTGACAACCAAGGAGTTAAAATAGACACATTCATCCATACCAGTAGAAGGGGCAGAGTGGGGCAGCCAGGCGGATAAGGGTCATGACAAAAAACTGGTGGCACTGGGTGCACAAAGCAGTAGCTGACAAACCCCGGATGCGTAAGACTGCAGCTGGCAGACCAAGGGCATGGGGTAGCAGCGGGTAGACCCAGCAAGGCAGGGATTGCAAAGTGGGATATGGTGCACAAGGTGACTGGCTCTTTGGGGGGTCCCACATTTGCATGCATATAAACCAGGCAAAATTGGGGAGTGAGACAGACTTTGCAACCCAGGGTTCTAGTGTGGAGAAATAAAGCCTCAAGACACTAATTGAAAACACCTGTGAGGGTTGTGGTGTCGGGAGCGACTCTTAGTTTCACAGGAGAGTTCCTTGGAGAGACTCACAGTGTTCTAGAATGTACACAAGCCCATCCACTCAGGAACCAGCACCAGAAAGACCCAGTTTGCTTGGGGGAAGTGGTGGAAGGGACTGAAATCTGACAGAGAAGGAAGCAAGCACCATTGTTCCCTCTCAGACCCCACTCCCACGTACAGCATCACAACCCAGCAACTGGGTTGCTCTGCTCCGGTGAATACTTAAGGCTCCACCCCTCATAGGTAACAGGCCCAACAAGACCAAAAAATTGTCCCAAATGAAAGAACAGATCAAAGCTCCAGAGCAAATATAACTAAGTGATGAAGAGATTCCAATCTATTAGATTCACAGTTCAAAGCACTGGTGATCAGGATGCTCACAGAACTGGTTGAATTTGGTCACAAATTAGATGAAAAAATGAAGGCTATGCTAAGTGAAATGAAGGAAAATACACAGGGAACCGATAGTGATGAGAAGAAAACTGGGACTCATCAATGGAGTGAACTAGAAAGAAGAAGAAAATAAACAAACAGAAAAGAATGCAGAAACAAGAGTTAAAAAAAATAAGGAGAGGCTTAGGAACCTTCAGGACATCTCTAAATGTTCCAACATCTGCATTATAGGGGTGCCAGAAGTGGAAGAGGAAGAGCAACAAGCAGAAAAGTTATTTGAACAAATAATAAAGGAGAACTTCCCCAAGCTGGCAAAGGAAATAGAATGCCAGGAAGTCCAGGAAGCTCAGAGAGTCCCAAAGAAGTTGGACTCAAGGAGGAACACACCAAGGCACATCATAATTACACTACCCAAGATTAAAATGAAGGAGGGAATTTTAGAAGCAGCAAGAGATAAGGGGACAGTCACCTACAAAGGATTACCCATCAGACTGTCAGAGGATTTCTCAAAAGAAAAATCCAGGTATTACAGGCAAGAATGGGCTGGAAAGAAGCATTTGAAGTCATGAAAGGCAAGGACCTACATCCAAGATTGCTCTATCCAGCAAAGCTTTCATTTAGAATGGAAGGGCAGATAAAGTGCTTCTCAGATAAGGTGATGTTAAGGGAGATCATCATTACCAAGCCCTTATTATATGAAATGTTAAGGGGACATTGTATATAAGATATCATTTAAAAGAAATTGATATTCTTTTTCTTATATCATTATATAAGAAAAAGAAGATAAAATACATGTATAGTAAAATCACAGCAAACTCACAATTATTAACAACCACACCTAAAACAAAAACAAAAACAAACTAAGCAGACAACTAGAACAGAAACAGAACCACAGAAATGGAGATCACATGGAAGGTTAGCAACAGGGGAGTGGGAGGAGGAGAGGGGGGGAAAGGTACAGAGAATAAGTAGCATAGATGGTAGGTAGAAAATAGGAGAAAAGCAAAACGAGTATGGGAAATGTAGAAGCTAAAAAACTCATGACACATGGACATGAACTAAAGCAGGGGGAATGTGGGTAGGAGAGGGTGTGCAGTGTGGAGGGCAATGAAGGGGGGAAATGAGACAACTGTAATAGTATAATTAATAAAATATATTTTTCAAAATTAAAATATTATTGATTGAATGAATAAAATACTCAGTAATAAGTCAATAAAGAGCCCTCCAAAAGGATTTTTGTATCTCTTTATTTCCTAAAATACTATAAATTACTCTTTTGGGAACTTGACCCCTTTCATAACCAAGACAGTATCAATCTGTTCTCCAACAGCGTACATGTATCTGCACTGATTTTTATTTTGTTGTTGTTAGTATTGTCATTGTTCATTATAGAAATCTGAATACACAGACAATCTAGCCCCTAGACCTACAACAATGATTGTCCACCCAAAATATTTTGTTCTGGTTTTGAAGAATATTAGCCAAATCTGTCTACTTCTGGACTCATTGGTCCACTTCCCAATGCACATGGTATTCACCAATAGGTCCATTAATATATTCCCAATAGAGAAAGAGCACTGAGAAGACCCTTAGCCACAAAAAACATAATCTATAAAAGTTCATCCTTCATCTCCGTGGTATGCTTGCTTAAGAATGGTCCTCCAACATATCTAGGACCTAATCCCTATAACCAGCAAATGTTGCTTTATATGGCAATAAGGACTTTGCAGATGTGATTAAATTAAGCCTCTTGAAATAGAGAGATTATTCTAGATTATCTGGAAGAGCCCAATCTAATGACAGGTGCTCTCATAAAACAGAAGAACAGGGAGATTAGGTCACAAAAGAGTAGAAGACAATGTGAAAACAGAAGCAGAGATTGAAGTGATTAAGTTACCAGTCATGGAATGTAAGCAGCCACTAGCAGCTGAAAGAGGCAATCAAACAGATTGTCCCCCAAGCCCTACAGGAGGAACCAATCTTGTCAAAACCTTGCTTTTAGCCCCATAAGATTCATTTGGAACATCTGGTCTACAGAACTGTAAGGAAATAAATTTGTCTTTACCTAAGCCACTAAGTCTGTGGCAATTTGTTAGATCAGCAATGAGAAACTAAGATAGCCTCTTTGTAAATATGTTTGCTCCTTTCTTAGATGAAGGCAGGTATATCACGCCATTTCTTAGCACCATAATTATTCAGTTAGCCATACAGTTCTTAGAAGGGTACACGTTACTCAAAAGAATGACAAATACCCTCTGACCCATCCAGCAGGGATGTTATTCAGAATAAAGACCCATCTGGAAGCCTATGTCTTGCCAACACTACCACTCAGGGAAACTCTCAGCATCAATCAGGTTTCCCACAGGTCATCCTACCACCAACCTATCTATCATTAATAATGTGTGTACCTGTGGCTTGAAAATGAGGAGTTCTCTGCCCAAAATCCATGGCTTTAGAGGACAGGTTCCTTTCTTTACCCAGGACCAGTCATCATCCTTATGGGAGATTGTGTATCCTGTGGTTGATGTTTTCTTTTTCTGTATGACATTGATGCATTTAACTTTTTGCTGGAATTTTTCAAATAAGCCAAAGAGAATATACAGGTTCACATACTTGCAAGATGAATACATTTGAATATTTAATAAATACATGGCAAATTGATTTTAGTAAACAATTCTGTTTCACATACTTCAAACTGCTAGAAGACTAGACCTTAAGTGTTACTACCACACATATACACAAAGAAACGATGATTGTGTAATGTGATGGAGGTGTTAACTAATCTTATAGTGATAATCATATTGCAATATATACATGTATCAAGTCAACATATTGCATTACTTAAACTTATACAATGTTATATCACTTATGTCTCATTAAAAATAAATAGAAAATAATTTATATTAGGAAGGAATAGAGGATTTGATTGTTTATTTGGGCCAGAATGGTTCACTACTGTGACTTCAGGCTTTTCTGGCATATCCAGGATGACACTTATATTTGTTTTATCCCATACACCCACTGTGTTTGCATTATGGTCTGCACATAATGCAAACACTCCTAACCGATCTTCTGAAGAATGGAGTGAACAGCCAATGGAATCACAGCTTATATGAAGTTTGGAATCCAATGATTGCAGAGAACATTGAAAAATAGATGGTAAGGAGATTGTGTAAGGACAGTAAGTTCCCTGGGATCTCTGAAGGATGAAGGCTGCTGTGGCATCTGGAGTGGCACTTGGTGCCAAACAGTGACTGCTGCAGGAGATTTGGAGGAGAGCCAGATCAGCAATTGTAACTTTGGAGCTCCCCCCGCCTCCCAGAGCAGGGAAGGCAGTCCAATACCAGGAGATACCTAGATGTTTGAAGTCACTGAGGGGAATAAAGACACAGTGAGAGATACACAGAAGTGGTGTTCCCCACTGGGACTGTGGTTGTCAGCTGGGACAATAGCAGAGAAATTGGGGGGCCGGGTGATATCTGGAGAAGGGAAAAGAGTTGGGCCATGGTGGACTCTGACCCAGATAGTTTCTGAACTGGTTGAAGAATTGGACTGTGTGAATAACAGCATGCTTGTTAAGAATAGCAGGCTTAAACAAGAGGATTTTACTCAAAAAAAGGAGCCACTCAGCCACTGTTTAAGTAACTCTCCCATTGAGGCCAGGCCAGTGAAGAGGGAGGAGGAGGTGCATGATTTTCTCCAAATCAGGACACCTCATGGACTGGTCAAAGTAGGGCAGCAGGGACTCAGGGGGTAGCAGTCCCCAGAAAGACTTAATTTAATAGGAGAACTAAATGGCCCTGAAGGGACATTGCAAGTGCTCAGGGACCAGACAAACAAAGAGGGAGGAAGGATTCGAGTTGCTCTCACTCAGTGCACATCAGTAACTAATCAAACGGTGGCACAATGAGGTGGATTAAAGGTGCCAGGCTGGCATATATGGACAGTAGAAATTGCACAGAACTCTGAGGGCTTGGGCTGGAGAATGGACACCTGTGAATATTGGAGCCCAGATTGAGTTCCCAATACATAGGAAAGAAAAAACAAAATCTGAGCCCAACCCTACTCTGCCTGCAGAATCCAGGAAGATCAGCAGAATCTTCATGGTGGGTTCAAAGTCAGCAGGGAGTGTTTTTTTTTAAATTTTTCTTCCAAGCATGAGACAATAAGACCTAGAGATGCAAAAGCATCAAAGACAGAAGCAGAGAGAGAGAGATCAGAAGGCTAATGACAACAACTGAGGCAAAATTCATTTCGCCATCCTACCTAACTTGCATTTTAATTTTAATTTTCATTTTTTATTATTTTGTTATTATTATTGTTGTTTTAAAGATTTTATTTATTTATCTTTAGGGGGGAAGGGAAGGAGAGAAAGAGAGAAGTATCAATGTATGATTGCCTCTCATGAGTCCCCTGCTGGGAACTGGCCTGCAACCCAGGCATGTGGCCTGACTGGGAATCGAACCATGATCTTGTGGTTCGCAGGCCCACGCTCAATCCACTGAGCTACACCAGCCAGGGAAATTTTGTTATTATTTTATTTTTTTATTTCTCTACCTTGAATGTATTTTTCTTTGTTTTATTTAATTGTTTGACTGGTTCTATTTGTTCTCCATTTCATACTGCATTTAATGTATCTTCCTTCACTCATATTCCTATAAAACTCTACTCTTGGTCTTTTATTCAGATCATATATGTCTTTTCATATTATTGTTGTTCCCATTCAGACACAACACATTTTACTGGTCTTGGTTCATTTTACTGTATTCCTGAGTTTTATTACTCTTGGTCTTTTATTCAGATCATATATGTCTTTTCATATTATTGTTGTTCCCATTCAGACACAACACATTTTACTGGTCTTGGTTCATTTTACTGTATTCCTGAGTTTTATTACTGTTGTGGTTAACTTCATTCACTCACACACTACACCAAGACTTTATCCTTTATTCTCACTATATCTCACTGTCTAACCTAGCATAAGCACTCCGCTTCCTGAAGTCTGGTCACATGCTTTTCCCCCTCTAATGAAATTCTTATCTCTTTTTCATCTTTTATAAGAAGTGGCTAGTTGTATTAAATATCACAGTTACTGCTGTACATCTCCAAAGGATCTTCTATCTCTTCTCCACTTGTTCATACACTAAATCCAATACAATACTTTGCCACTGTAATAATCCACACTGCCTTCACCCTGCCCCAGATTACGTAAAAGATAAAGTGGGAGGTGCGAATATCAGGTGTGTACACCTACCGGAAGAGAGAATTCACCAAAAGGAGTCACCAATGGGTAAAACCCAAGTATAACAAGAAAGCCTGCTAACACAGAAAACGGGGCAAACCTGGAGCATCCAGACAAAAAGATCAAAGAGAAAGAACAACTGAATAGCAAAGACCTACTGCCATAGAAGTTCACCTTACAAAGACAGTTATCAAAGCAGAGCATCAGTAATCACACAAACAAACAAAAAGGCTCACCTAAAATGGGGAAACAAAGAAAGAACCCACAATGAAAAGGATTGGAAGTTTCCCCACTAAAAGATATAAATGAAATGGAGGCAAGTAAACTATCAGATATAGAATTTAAATAGATAGTTATAAGGATGCTCAAGAAACTCACAGATACCAAGAACTAAGGGAGAACTACAACAGTATGAAAAAGGAAATAGAATATATAAACTTGAACCAGGAAGAAATTAATAATATAATTTCTGAAATAAAAAGTGCACTAGAAGGAATTACAAGTAGGCTGTATGAAGCAGAGGACATTAGTGAGAGGTAAGACAAAGTAGAAAGAAATACTTAAGTATATCAGTGGCATGAAAAAAGAATAAAAAAAAGTGTGAAGGTAGCTGAAGGGATTTCAAGACAACATGAAATGCAACAAAATTCGAATCATAGGAATACTGGAAGAAAACGAAAAGGAGGAATGGATTGAAAAAATAATGACAGAAAATATTTTGAACATGGAAAGGGGGAAAACCATGCAAATTCAGGAAGCAAAGAAGATCCCAATCAAGAAGAACCCAAAGAGGGATAATTAAAATGCCAAGCATAATTAAAATGCCAAGTTTTAAAGACAAAGAGAGAATCTTAAAGGGAACATAAGAGGAACAAAAAGTAACATACAAAGGAGCTCCAATAAAGCTAGCACCTGATTTCTCAAAAGAAGCTCCATGCCAGGAGAGTATGGCAAAAAATATTCTAAGAAATGAAAAACAAAGGCCTGGGACCAAGACTACTCTATCCACTGAGGCTCTCAATTAAAATGGAAGGTGAAATAAGGAGTTTCCCAGACAAAAAAAGGCTGAAAGAATACACCTCCACCAAATCAGCACTCAAGCTATACTAAAGGGACTACTATAAGAAGAGGAAGGAAGAGTGAGAGAAACAAGAAAACATGTACAAAAATAAAAAATGAATAAATATCTATTCATAATAACCTCAAATTTAATGAATTAAATGCTCCAATCAAAAGACATGGGGTAGCTGAATGGATGAGGAAACATGACCAGCATATATGCTACCTACAAAAGATTCATTCATCTCAGAAAAAAACCTACACAGAGTGAACATGAAGAACTGGGAAAAAATATTCCAAGCAAATGGACAGGAAAAAAGCTGAGGTGGCAATACTGAGGCAAAATGGACTTCAAAAGAAAAGCCATAAGAGGAGATATTGAAGGAACTTCATAACATTCAAAGGACGGATCCATCAAGAAGTCGTAAACATTGTAAACATATTGAATCCAACATAGGAGCACCCAAATACATAGAGAAAATCTTGGAAGACTTCAAGAAGGACATAGACAGCAACACAATTATAGTAGGGGATTTTAACACCCCACTGTCAAAAAAAATATTAACAAGGATATTGAGGCATTGAACAATACTATAGATCAAATGGACATTATATATATATATATATATGGCCTTTCATCCTAAAGAAGCAAAATGCACATTCTTTTAAAATGTACATGGAACATTTTCAAAGATAGACCAAATAATAGAACACAAAAGAAGCCTCAACAAATTGTAAAAAATTGATGTCATGTCAAGCATTTTCTGAGATCACAAGGGCATAAAATGAGAAATCGATGTCAAGAGAAAAACTCAAAAACACTCAAATCCATGTAGATTGAATAGCATCTTATTAAACAATAAATAGGTTAGTAATGAGATCAAAGAAGAAATCAAAACGTTTCTGGAAACAAATGAAAATGAACACACAGCAGTTCAAAACTTATGGGACACAGCAAAGACAGATCTGAGAGGGAATTTCATGGCAAAACCTGCCTACCTAACAATAATATTAACATTTCAAATAAATAACCTAACCCTTCATCTACAAGAACTGGAGGAACAACAACAAACAAAGCCCAGAGTGAATAGAAGGAAGAATATACTCACCTTCAGAGCAGAATCAAATGTCATAGAGACTAAAACAACAATCCAAAGGATCAATAAATGTAGGAAGTTGTTCTTTCAAAAGATAAACAAAATTGGCAAGCCTTTAAGCAGACTCATCAAGAAAAAGGTGAGAGAAAACAAGTAAATCATAAATGAAAGAGGACAGATTACAACTGATACCACTGAATACAAAGAATTATAAAAATTATTATGAACAACAATATGCTAAGAAAATTGAAAACCAAAGTGAAATAAACAAACATCTAGAAAAATATAGCCTCCCAAAACTGAATGAAGAAGCAAGAAGCCCTAAACAAAGCTATAAGAGTTAATAAGATTGAAGCAGTAATCAAAAAAATTCTGTCATACAAAAGCCCCGGACTGGGCTTACAGGATAATTTACAGAATATTTAAGGAAGAGCTATCCTCTACCTTTCTCAGACAATAAAAAAATCCTTGAAATAGATGACTCCCAGAGACACCCAAACTCTTTTACAAAGTCAGCATCATTCTAATCCCAAAACCAGATAAAGACACAACAAAGAAAGGAGACTACAGGACAATATTGTTGGTGAACATAGACACTAAAATCCTCAACAAAATATTTTCAAACCTCATCCAGCAATTCATTATAAACATCATAAATCATGATCAAGTGGTATTCAACCCAGTGATGTGAGGTAAAATATTTGAAAATCAATAAACACAATATATCACATAACCCAAAGAAAATACAAAAAGCACATGATCATAACAATAGATGATGAAAGAGCATTCAATAAAGTACAAAAACCCTTTTATGATAAAAACTTTCAGCAAAAGGGGAGTAGAGAGAGCCTACCCAAACATAATAAAGACCACATACAAGAAATGTACAGCCAACACCACACTCAATGGTCAAAATTTAGAGCTTTCCCACTAAGATCAGGAACAAGGCAAGAATGTTTGTTTTCACCACTTCTATTTAACATAATATTGTAAGCCCTAGCCACAGCAATCAGATGAGAAAGAGAAATTAAAGGCATCCAAACTCGGAAAAAGGAAGGAAAACTTTCACAGTTTTCAGATGATATGGTAGTGTACATAGAAAATCCTATAGACTCCACAAAAATTTCCCTGACCTAATATGTGAAGTCAAGAAAAGAGTGGGATGCATTGTCAATATTCAGAAGTTGAACACATTTTTATACACCAAAAATGAAATATCATAATCAGAAATCAGAAAAAATTCCATTTGCTATAGCAACAAGGAAAATAAAATACCTAAGAATAAAATTTACCAAAGAAATATAAAGACCTGTACTCAGAAAAATATAAAACACTGAAGAAAGAAATTAAAGAAGACACAAATAAATGGAAGCATATATTGTGTTCATGGATTGGAAAAATTAACATAGTCAAAATGTCCATACTACCCAAAGCAATTTATAGATTCAAAGCAATTCCTATTAAAGTACCAATGACATAGTTCACAGATATAGAACAGTGTTTTACTGGTATAAGTACTGACGCATAGACCAATGGAACAAAATGGAGAGCCCAGAAATAACCCCAAGTCTCTATGGTCAATTAATATTAAACAAAGGGGACATAAACATAAAATGGAGTAAAAATAGCCTCTTCAACCAATGGTGTTCAGAGATCTGGACAGCTACAGGCAAATAAATGGAACTCGATCACCAACTTACACCATAAACACAAGTAAATTCAAGCTGGATACAATATTTATGTATAAATTGTGACACCATAAAAGTCCTAGAGAAAAACACAGGCTGGATAACCTCAGATATTCCACAGAGAAATAGTTTCACCAATATGTCCGCTAGAGCAAGGGATAAAGGAAAGAATGAAAAATGGGACCTCTTCAAAATAAAAAGCTTCTGCTCGGCTAAAGAAAAGAGCAGCAAAGTGAAAAGGGAACCATCTGTTTGGGAAACTACATTTGCAAATTATACATCGAAAAAGGGTTTAATCTCTAAAATATATAAATAACTCACACAATTCTGCTTCAGGAAAACAAATAACCCAATTAAAAAATGGGCATAGGATTTGACCAGACACTTCTCCAAGGAAGACATACAGAGAGCTCAGAGATACACAAAAACATGCTCAGCATCACTAGCCATCAGAGAGATGCAAATTGAAACCACAATGAGATACCACTTGAACCCAATCACAATGTCCATCATAAACAAACCAACAAACAACAAGTGCTAGAAAGGTTGTGGAGAAAAAGGAGATCTAGTATACTGCTGGTGCGAATGTAGATTCGTGCAGCCACTGTGGAAAACATTATGGAATTTCCTCAAAAAACTAAAAGTGGAACTGCTTTTGATACAGCTATTCCACAGCTGGGATTATACCCTAAAGATCCTGAAACACTAATTCAAAGGAACCTCTGCACACCAATGTTCATAGCAGCACAATTTACAATAGCCAGTACTGGAAGCAACCTAGGTATCCATCAGTAAATGAGGGAATCAAAAAACTGTGGTACATTTACACAGTAGAATGCTATGAAGCTGGAAGAATGATGAGCTCCTAACTTTTGCGACATTGTGGGCGGGACTGGAGAGCATTATTCTAAGTGAAATAAGCTGGACAGTGAGAGACAAGTATATATGATTTCATCTATAAGTGTAACCTAATCGACAAAACTAAGCAAGCAAAATATAACCAGAGATGTTGAAATAAAGAATAAACTGATAGTTATAAGAAGGGTGAGGGGAGAGAAATAATGGGCGAAGAGAAATAATGGGGGAAGAGAAATAATGGGGGTCAATAAAGGAATGTTCATCAAGGCACATGTATAAAGGACACATGGACAAAGCCAAATGGGGGTCAGTTTGAGGGTGGAAATGAGTGGGTCAGAGGTCTGTGTTGGGGAGAAAGTGGAGAAAACTGTACCTGAACCACAATAATAAAAGAGTAATAATCAGAAATTGGGTGAGGAAAAGTAAAAATAAAATTTAAAAATAAAATAAGAACATAAGAAAGGGAAGGAAAAAGGCCAAATGGAGTAAGACAAAATAAGAGTAAAACATGAAATTTGCAATAAAAATAAGATAATAAACTAAGAGGAACAAAATTGAAGAAAAGAAAAAAATGTTAAAATATATGTGAAAGAAAAAACAATGCAAACAAAGGAAAAGGATGAGGTGGAATTTATTTCAGCAGAATCCAGTCCTTGCCTGCAAGCCTTTCCTTCTGGATCTGACTGGAAATATCAAATGTCATCCTCATCTAACCTCTAGGGAGCCTGTTTGAGGCAACAAGCAAACCTTAGTCTGTATCTGTCTCCTTCAGGCTTGGCTACATCTGGGTGTGTCCTCACTACCCTGCCCTATTGTTTTTTTATTAGCACAAGACCCAGGGGTGAGTTATGTCTAGAAGCACTGTGATAACCACCTTTACTTGCTTCTATCTGTGGTTCTGACATTAGTCTTCTTTAAATGTATTTTTTATTGATTATGTTATTACATTTTCATCCATTTTTTCCCTATATCCTCTAGGATGGATACCTAGGTTGCTTCCCTCCACCCTGTTCCCGCAACCCTCCAGCATTGCCCCCCACTTAGTTCATGTCCATGGGTTATACATACAAATTCTTTTTTTTAAATATAGTTTATTGATTATACCATTACAGTTGTTCTATTCCCCCCTTCATTCCCCTCCACCCGCACCCTCCCTCCCCCACCCTTCTCCCCCCTTAGTTTATAACCACGTGTCTCAACTTCTTTAGATTCTATATTTCCCCCACTATTCTCGCCCTCCCCCTATCTATTTTCTACCTATCATCTATGCTATTTTCTGTGCCTTCTCCCACCTTCTCCTCCTCCCACCCCCCTGTTTCTAACCCTCCACGTGTTCTTCATTTCTATGGTTCCACTCCTGATCTAGCTGTCCTCTTGGTTTGCTTTTGTTTTAGGTGTGGTTGTTAATAACTGTGTGTTTGCTGTCCTTTCACTGTTGATATTTTTCATCATCTCTTTCTTATATAAGTCCCTTTAGCATTTCATATAATAAGGGCTTGTTGATGATGAACTCCTTGAATTTGACCTTGTCTGAGAAGCACTTTATCTGTCCTTCCATTCTAAATGAAAGTTTTGCTGGATAAAGCAATCTTGGCTGTAGGTCTTTGGATTTCATGACTTGGAATACTTCTTTCCAGCCCCTTCTTGCCTGTAAGGTCTCTTTTGAGAAATCCGCTGACAGTCTGATGGGTACTCCTTTGTAGGTGACTGTCCCCTTATCCCTTGCTGCTTCTAGGATTCTCTCCTTCATTTTAGTCTTGGCTAATGTAATTATGATGTGCCTTGGTGTGTTCCTTCTTGGGTCCAACTTCTTTGGCACTCTCTGAGCTTCCTGGATTTCCTGGAAGTCTATTTCCTTTGCCAGACTGGGGAAGTTCTCCTTTATTATTTGTTCAAATACATTTTCCACTCGTGGCTGTTTCTTTCCCCCTTCTGGTACCCCTATAATCTGGATGAGACTTCCGCCAAGGTGGAGGCATAGGTGGAAACACTGTGCCTTCTCCCACAACCAAGTTTGGATACAACAAAAGTTTTGGAGAACTAAGCCACACCCAGAGACCAGAAAACCGAATTATACAGAAGTCCGACAGCTATGAACTGTTCAACGGGGATGGTAAGAGAGGCAGAGCCAGCAGCAGAGCAGGGTTGGGAAGGACAGACCTAGGAGCGCAGGCAGCCCGGACCTAGTCGGGGTGCGGGGCAGACTGACCAAGGTCGCACATTCGCGCGCAGTGAGACGGACTATACATACAAATTCTATAAGTCCTCTGTTTTCTATATCATTTCTATCTCTCCGCACTTATTTTATGCCTACTAATTATGCTTCTTCTTCCCTGTACCTTTTACCCATTGTTTCTCCCTTCCCCTTCTCCACTGAAATCCCTCCATGTGGTGTCCATTTCTCTGACTCTGTTCCTGTTCTGGTTGTTTGCTTAGTTTTTGTTTTTGTCATTTTTCTTTTCTTTTCTGTTCATTTGTTGATAGTTGTGACTTTGTCATTATTTTACTGTTCATATTTTTGATCTTTGTCTTAGATAAGCCCCTTCAAGGGAACGTTAATAAGGGCTTGGTGAAGATGAATTCCTTTACCTTGACCTTATCTGGGAAGCACTTTATCTGCCCTTCCATTCTAAATGAAAGCTTTGCTGGATAGAGTAATCTTGGATGTAGGCCTTGCCTTTCATGACTTCAAATACTTCTTTCCAGCCCCTTCTTGCCTGCAAGGTTTCTTTTGAGAACTCAGCTGATAGCCTTATGGGAACTTCTTTGTAGGTAACTCTTTTCTTCTTGCTTCTTTTATGAGTCTCTCTTTATATTTAGTATTGGGTAACTTAATGATGATATGCCTTGATGTGTTCCTCTTTGGGTCCACCTTCTTTGGGACTCTCAAGGCTTCCTGGACTTCCTGGAGGTCTATTTCCTTTGCTAGATTGGGGAAGTTTTTCTTCATTGTACATTAAAATGAATTTTCAATTTCTTGCTGTTGTTCTTTTCCTTCTAGCACCCCTATAATTTGGATATTGGAACATTTCACGTTGTCCCAAAGTTTGTAAGACTCTCTTCATGTTTTTGAATTCTTGTTTCTGTTATGGTTAGATGTTAATTTTTTCATTTTATCCCAAATCATTGCTTTGACTCCTGGTTTCCTTCCTGTCATTGTTTGTTCACTGAATATTTTGCTTTATGTTACTCTGGGCATCCTTCATTGGTTTTTCATTTTTTTTCCAAGCCCTATCAGCTCTGTGAGCATTTTGATTACCAAGGCTTTAAATTCTCCACCAGAAAGATTGGCCACTTCCTACTCACTTAGTTCTCTTTCTGAGGTTTTGCTCTGTTCCTTTATGTGTGCCATATTTCTTTGTCTTGGGCAACTGCTAAATTGTAAGTGATGGGGCCTACGGTATTCACAAGGGCAGGGCAACCCTCTTTGTTGCTCTGCAATGCTGCCTGTGAGGGAGGGGCCAGAGAGGAAACAGTGCAGCTCTCCTGCTGTCTCTAGCACACTTTCCAATGGACTCTCATGAGAGAGTGGGAGTTTCTCCCACTATGGCAACAGCCATGGTCCACGAGCAGCTCTGAGTCTCAGTTTTGCCTTCAGTCAGCCCCACCAACGTGGTCTGCTGCTTTCCTGTGGTTTTTCTGCATTCGCCCCTGTGGTCCACTTCCTTGCCAGTCTGGTTGTTCTAGTTGTTTTTTTTCTTTATCTGACTTTAGTCTTTACCTTGCCACTGACCCATCTATTTCTTTTGTTGTTGTTGTTGTTTCTGAGTACATTTTTACAGGGTATGTTAACTTTGCAGATTTTGAAATAATAAGTAGTAGCTGTGACATATAGATGACACTATTAATAAAGCAGTATTTGTCACCTTGAAAATTAGAGAACTAACTTGAGCTGTATACCATCAAAGATTTAAATGTACAAACATATCAAAGAGAAACAGAATTCTCATGAGGCTTAAATTAGAAGTCAGGAAAAGACACCTGGCTTTTTTTCCCCATTGTGTCATTTTTTCCTTTTTTAAAAATTTAATTCTTCTTCAAGTACAGTTTTCTGTCTTGTATTTCCAGCCCTGCCCCCCCCCCACAGTGCTCACCAACTCCCTCCCATTTCTTCCCCCCATCTTAGTTATTGTCCATGTGTCCTTTATATTTGTTCATGTGAATCCTTCCCCTTTTCCTCTGTGATTCTCTCCCCTCTCCCCTCTGGACCCTGTCATCCCATTCCGTATTTCAGTGTCTTTGGTCACATTTTGCTTGCTTGTTTGTTTTGTTGTTTAGATTCCTGTTAATGGTGATATCATATGGTATTTGTCGTTCAAAACCTGGCTTATTTCACTCAACATAATGCTTTCCAGTTCCATCCATGATGTTGCAAAGGGTAGGAGCTCCTTCTTCCTTTCTGCAGCATAGAATTTCATTGTGTAAATGTACCATAGTTTTTTGATCCAGTCATTTACTGATGGGCATCTAGGTTGCTTCCAACTCTTGGCCATCATAAATTGTGCTGCTATGAACATCGGGGTGCATAGGTTGTTTTGGATTGGTGTTTCATGGTTCTTGGGATAGACTCCTAATAGTGGAATTGCTGGGTCAAAAGGCACACTCATTTTTAGTTTTCTTAGAAAATTCCATACTGTTTTCCATAGTGGTTGTACTAGTCTGCAATCCTACCAATGGTGAACAAGAGAGAGACAGAGAGGAACACAGGTACATAAATGGCAATGAATAACTACCTTTCAATAATAACCTTAAATGTAAATGGATTAAATGCACCAATTAAAAGACATAGAATAGCTGAATGGATAAGAAAGCATGACCCACACATATGCTGCCTACAAGAGACCCACCTCAGGTCAAAAGACCACCACAGACTAAAAGTGACAGACTGGAAACAAATTTTCCAAGCAAATGGACAAGAAAAAAAAACAGGGTAGCAATTCTCATATCAGACAAAATAGACTTCAAAAACAAGGCCATAAAGAGACACCCAGAAGGTCACTTCATATTACTCAAGGGAAGAATCCACCAAGAAGACATTAACATCGTAAATATATATGCAACCAATGTAGGAGCACCCAATATATAAAGAAAATCCTAGAGGACCTCAAGAAAGATATTGACAGTAACACAATTATAGTAGGGGATTTTAACACCCCACTGTCAAAAATGGACAGATCTTCCAAACAAAATATCAAAAAAGATATTGCAGCATTAAACGACACCCTAGATGAAATGGACCTAATTGATATATATAGAGCCCTTCATCCCAAAGAAGCTAAATACACATTCTTTTCAAATGCACATGGAACATTTTCCAAGACAGACCACATGATAGGACACAAAACGAGTCTCAACAAATTCAGGAAAATAGAAATCATACCAAGCATTTTCTCTGATCACAAGGGACCAAAATTGGAAACTAACCCCACAGGAAAAAACCCAAAACACCCAAATCATGGAGACTGAATGGTATGCTATTAAGCAATGAATGGATCAAGGTAGAAATTAGGGAAGTGACCCATCTATTTCTGAGAGGGCTTCTGGTGTGATTGGGGGGATGGGGCCCATGGTTCTCTGCTTAGAGGCACTTTTCAGACTTCAGGGAAGATTATGGGTATGTTACCCGATCCCTGCATCAAGAGTCTTGGTCTGTCCCAGATTATTTTCAATAATATGTAGTTTTTGATGAGTTAGGTGTCCATTACATGTGAAGTACAAGTCTGTGTGAAAGGATCATCTCTTTCTTGCCTGGCACTGATGTCAGCTCCATATAATATCCAAGGCTGGGCCTGGATTCCCCTAGCTGCACCAATTTCTGCACTCTCTACTCAGCTGGTTTCAGTGGAATAGGGCCTGAGGGACCAGTGTGTTGGGGCTGAGAAAGTTTCAGAAAGGCTCCTCTTGGCATCTCCCTTTCATTTCCCTGTGAATATATACCCTGCAGGGGGGTCCTGAATATGCACCCTGCAGGAGGGTCCTTGGCTGGACTGTTCTGCAGGAGGGAGATGGGCACACATTTCCCTTTACAGATGTTTATGTTGTGCAGGAAGGGAGGCCCTTCCTTGGCTGCAGAGAATCTATGGTGTTCAATCTCTGGTTCCCAGACCACTGCCTTTTCAGGAGATGCATTCCAGAACACTGTGCTTTGCAAAGTCCCCAGCCTGTTAACCAAGGGGTGTGGGGCCCAGCAAACCCCTTGTGGCACAACTTTCTGAACTCCCTGCCCAGCTGGATTTAGTGAAAATGAACTGTTTTCAATCTGGTCTTTCTGCTGGATGAGCATGTGGGGTCTTTGCCCAGCCACTTTTCAGCTCCTTAAAATAAAACCCCCAAAACTCTATGTGGTCCTTATACTGCACTGCTGAGTCACTGTCTAGTTTTCTGTGCATACCTTCTCCCCTAAAACCAAAATGTCTCTCAGGGTCACAGCTGACTGCAGCTTCCCAGTTCCTTTGACTGACTCAGATGTGGCAGAGAGACCGAGTTAGGAGACCATTTGGAATTAGGAGACCAGTCTCTATTTGGAATTCTCCAGGTTGTCTCTTATGTTATGGATGTGCTGCTCACTGTGTGTGTGTAGCCTGGGTGTCCTGGACTCTGTATATCCTCCCAAGTCTCTCCTGGTTAGAGCTGGGGATTCCTGTGTAAGACTAGGACCTCTTGCTTCAAGATGAGAGGGAGCTACTAAGATGGGATTTCTGTCTGTTTTTTCTACTGCTGTAGGCACCATGTACAGTGTATTCCCCTTCAATTTATAACATCTCCTTCCTGAACACTATGCAGTGTCTTCTGTATTCCTTGGCTTCAAAACCTCTTATCAACTAGAATTCCATTGACTGTTTGGGTTAACTGTCAGAAGATCAGCTGAAAGTCCAAGTTGGGGGCAAGAGTAAGTGGACCCTGCTTCCACCTATTCAGCTTCAACTTCCAATTTTTTATCTGTTGAATTTTATATTTAGCTTAACAATGGAACATAACCCATCGAAGTCAGGCACAGTTGGATAGAACTTCAATTTCTTTTTAATTGGCTTTGTATTTAAAAATACCCCATAATTTCTTTTAACTAAAACTATAAACCCATCACAGTATTTTACAGAGTTTCTTTTGTTTATACCATAAAGGTTTTTTTGTGGTATAAACAAAGCCATGTTACAGACATAACCATTTCAGAAGTTTGAACTTAACAGGAGCAGAATTTTAATGCTTTTATCTAGTAGAAATTTAATAAGCATTAATGTATTCATATATATTAGTAGTGTGGCTACATGGAAATTAAACATATGTAATAAGTAGGTCAATTCAGTTCAGTTCGATTAGTATGTATTGGCACTTCATTATGTAGAGACACTTTGCTAAGTTCTTGGGGTACAAAGTAAACGTGTCCAACATAGATAATTTAAGCCTTCATGGAGATTATTGTTGAATATATTGGATAATTTATCCCAACTCATGAGCTTTTTGTTTTGACTGTTATTTTTCAATATCAGTAAATTATATACATGTGGACAGGTTATTGGTATAATGTGCAGATGTCTATAAAGGATTTCACATATTTATACACACACATATATCCGCTCTCATTTAATAATATTTTCCCAATGTTTGCTAAAGTGCTAAGCACTGTGGAAAGGACAAGGACCTGTGGACCTATATTTCTATATATTTTTTCTAACTCTACCTACCATATATGTGGATGAGCTTTATTTCAGTTCAGGACATAATTCCTGAACTAAGGCTGCACAGGACATAATTCCATTTGTGCTACCTTAAGTAATGAGATTCTCTTTAGGGATATAGATGAGACTGAGGAAGATGCAACCTAAGTATGGATGTATTTGAGCCAGAACATTCACTGGATAGTCCTTGTGGCTCTTGGTGGCTGAAGGGACCAGGTTGTCCTTCCTCATTCTTGTTGCTTTTGTGGATGAGTCACCAGTTTCATTATTGAGAACCTCCTGGGTTAAAACCTTCACAAGTCTGTTGCTAACATTAGATGAGTCAATAGATATAAAATCCTTAAAACAGAACCTGACATTGTTTTGTAAAAACTGCTATTGTTATTTATTACTGTTGTTGTTGTCTCAAAGTTTTTGTCTACCAATATTCCAAGATTATTCATAACTTGAATTTATTTGCTGTCTCTAATGTTTTCTTTCTCCCCATCACTTTATCTTCTGTTCAGACTATCAGTGGATGGCTCAGTTACATTTTTTAACTCCCCAAAGAGGCATTCTAACTGGCAGTTTCTTTCTTTCTTTTTTAAACCAGGTACCCTCCTACTTTTCTGGTTACCTTGATGATAGGAATTTGAGATTACTGATCCAATTAGAATGGCTGGAGCCTCCTGGTACCCAGCTCATGGGACAACCTAGGGTTCAATCCTTGCTATAAACTGTGACTTAGTTGGTTCCTCAGACAGGTGTGGCTGGTCCTTTGTGGGAAAGCACTGAAACTGACTTGTTTGGCACAGGTTTACTTTCCCTTGTACACATTACTTATCTAAAAAATCTGCTTAGTGGAGTTTTATTAACCCTCAAATATAAAATCAGTAGTACCAATTTGGGGGTCATTGTACTATCTACAAAGAAGTTTCATAAGAACATTCATTTTGGCCATGGAGTCTTTCTGCACAGATAAAAATATTCTAAGTTAGTGTATCAGTAAAGTAAAAAGAATTCTCTCTATATTTTAGATTTATCAAGATAATTTTCTAACATCCATCCCCCTAAAATGTATCTAACACTTGTTTCGCAATATTTACCTCTATTGTAAATATCCTGACAGCCAATATGTTTGGAATATAAGTATGGAAATTTGTGTCAAAAGACTCAAGCTTGAATACTGGTACAGTAATGCAATAGGTGGCAGACTTTCTGAAAGTAATTTTTTAAAAAAGAGAGCATCCATCAAAAAAAACACAGATATTTAGTTAGTTATTCTTTATTCTTTATTCAACACTTCATGGCTTTTATTTTTGTTATATCTCAGAATATATTATAATGAGACCTAAACATGTGTCAGCTGAATGAAGTATAACAGAAAGTTGTTGACTTAAGTTGTTGTTGACTTACTACAAGCTGTATTTTTGGTTTCAGTAGGCAGAATGACTACCTGGGTAACAAAAGGTCTCTATGGGCAAACTGAGGATTTGCAAAACACGTGGAATAAAAGAACTCCTGATCTGAATGAACTGTCTGAATGACCAGTATTTTAGTTTGCATAAGAGTATATACCTTTTGGCAGAAGAACATGGTGGCGGAGTAGGATGGAGGGACTCCTGTTCTCGTACCCCTGGGAGAAAATCCTGGCAGACCTACTAAGGAACAGTGCAATCAATTACCCACCAACACTTCCCCAGTATTTATGAAAATAAGAGACCAGAGATAGTGATGGACGAAACAGCTACAGGTTGGTGGGGTCTCAGAGACATGAGGAAGGATGGAGGAAGTAGGGCCGGCAGCCCTTGGGTGGCTCCTAACGGCCTCAAAGCCACCGCTGATGCAGTGGTCTGGGCCCAGAGGCTTCCATATGCCACAGAGGACTCAACGAGAGCCAGGCTCCCCCGAGTAAAGTCAAGGGCAGCGGCAGCGGAAACAGTGGCCCTCGCCGCAGGAGCCTAGCGGCCTCAGAGCCACTGCTGCCACAGTGGTCAGGACCCTGAGGTTTCCATCTGCAGCCAATGACAAGGGTATCTGCCACAGAAGACTCATCGGGAGCCTGGCACCTGTGAGTAAAGACAAAAGTGGCAGTGGCCCTCAGCCAGTGCCTAATGGCCTTGGGCCTCTGCTGCGGCTGCAGTAAGGGTGTAGAGGCTTCCTTCTGGGCCAGCATCAAGGGCGTCTGCTACGGAGGACTCATCGGACTCATCGGGAACCCCACACCCAGCGGGGCCTAGGACCGGCTTCAGGGTCCTCGGAAGAGAGCTGGCTCCCTCCCTCCCCATCTAGGTGGGGCTGGGTGGCAGAGACCTGTCTGCCTAGGTTTGCAGGGAGGGTGAGCAAGAACAGGAGGCCATGTTCAGTTGCGATCTCGGTGGTCACCAGCCCACCAGCCCTCCAGCCTGGGAAATTTGAGAGGAACATTGTCCTAACCAGTCAGGTTGGGGATTGGGCTGGGCTGAGAGGCACGCTTTCTGGAGAAGATTTTATTGGAAAGTGGACTGAGGTGTTCTCCTGTGAAGTCAGCTTGACTTGCTTTTCACCCAGCCACAGGACTGGGAAAGACAAGTACCAGATCCCATGGGACCCAGGCAGCCTGTCGGGTGGGCGGGAGCCAGCACCCCAGTCTGGTAGCCAGGCTGGCGGGTGGGTGTGTGCCTGCGCCTACAACCCAGCCCACAGAGAGGTCCTGCTGAAACCAGAAAAACTGGATTGGACAGTTTGAAAGCAATAAGGGACGGAGCTTCCCCCCACTTTTTTTCTTTTTCTTTTTTCCAGTAATTTTATATCTTGTTAGTTTTATTATTGCTTTATCTTTTAATACTTTATTCCTCTTCTTTCTTTTTTCCTGTTTTAGTCCTTATTCCTTTCATCCCAAACTTATCGCTTTTTCCTCCCTTCTCCTGCCCCTTTTTTATGTTTGTTTGTTTGTTGCTTTCCATACCACTATAAATACTTCATAACACATCTCTTGAGTCTTAGTCCACTTTACAGGTTCCTGAATTCTATTACTGTAGTGATTAACTCTACTTCCTCACATGCTACACCTATTTACTATTCTTTACTCTCACCTTACCTCAAAATCTGACCCCCCAAATCTCACTGCTTTCTACATACAGCTCACAAGCCTTCCTTCCCTAACAAGAGACTTATCTTTGGTTCATCCTTTCTTAAAAGTGGCAAGTTGGGCTGAATATTATGGTTAACACTATATATAACCTAAAGATCTTCTATCTCTTCTCTACTGGCTGTGACTATAAATATCATAAAGTACTCTCCTGCTGTCATAAACCATTTACCTCCCCCTACAACTAATCACACACAAACACAAAGAAAGGAGTAGGTGGAAGTGGAGAACATCAAGATACCTGCAGGAGACTGCACCACTGAATCTCACAGGTATTCTATTTCACAGAAGTTCACACCATAAACCCAGAGAGTCATAACAAATTAATTTAAGAAGCTGAGGCTAACAAGAAGAGTCTCATAAAAAATGGGAAGACAAAAAAACAATTCCCAAATGAAAGAAAAGGTGGAAGTCTCAGAAAGAATGTTAGATGAAAGAGAGACAAGTGAACTATCAGATATTGAATTCAAAGAACTGGTTATCAGGAAATTCAAAGAGCTCACAATGAGCTACCAGAAACTAGAGGGGAGCTACCAGAAGCTGGAAGGAAGCTACAATGAACTCTCCACAAACAATATTAACATGAAAAAGGAAATAGAAACTATCAGCAAAGGCCAAGAGGAAATAAAGAATACAATTTCTGAACTGAAGAACACAGCAGAAGGAATGAAAAGTAGGATTGATGAGGAAGAAGATTGGATCAGCGTGTTGGAGGAAACAGCAGAAAGAATCTTCCAGAAAGAGCAAGAAAAGGAAAGGAGGCTCAGAAAGAATGAAGAGGGATTAAGAGAAATACATGACAATATGAAACGTAATAATATCTGAAAAATAGAAATACCAGAAGGAGAAGAAGAAGAACAAGGGATAGAAAACCTATTTGAAAGAGTAATGATGGAAAATTATACTAATTTGATGAGAGAAAAAGTGACACAAATCCAGGAATCACACAGCGTCCCAGTCAAGAGGAACGCAAACAGGCCCACTTTAAGACGCATCATCATTATAAATGGCAAAATTCCAAGAAAAAGAGAGAATCTTAAAGGCAGCAAGGGAGAAAAAGGAAGTAACATACAAGGGAGACCAATAAGGTTAGCTGCTGACTTCTCAATGGAAACACTCCAAGCATGAAGAGAATGGCAAGAATTATTCCAAGTAATGAGAATCAAAGGCCTACAACCAAGGCTACTTTACTCAGCAAGGCTCTCAATCGAGATAAAAGGCCAAATAAAGAGCTTCCAAAACAAAATAATTCTAAAAGAATACACCTCCACCAAACCAGCTCTACAAGTAACACTAAAAGGACTGCTTTAAGGAAAAGGATGAGAGATAGAGAGGAACTTTAGAGAGACAGAGAGGAACTTTAGAGAGACAGAGAGGAAGTCAGGCACAAAAAAGGCAGTGAAGAAGTACCTATCAACACTAATGTTAAACGTAAATAGATTAAATGCTCCAATCAGAAAACATAGAATAGCTGATTGGATAAGAAAGCATGACCCACACATTTGTTGCCTACAGAAGACCCACCTGAGGACAAAACACAATCACAGAATAAAAGTGAAAGACTGGAAACAAATTTTCCAAGCAAACGGACAAGAAAAAAAAGCTGGAGTAGCAATTCTCAGATCAGGCAAAATAGACTTCATAAAAGGGTCATAAAGAGATATCCAGAAGGTCACTTCGAAATACTCAAGGGAAGAATCCACCAAGAACACAATAACATTGTAAATATATATGCACCCAACTCAGGAGCACCCAAATATATAAGGAAAATCTTAGAGGACTTCAAGAAAGATATTGACAGCAACACAATTATGGTAGGGGACTTTACATCCCACTGTCAAAAATGGACAGATCTTCCAAACAAAATGTCAACAAAGATATAGCAGCATTAATCAACACCCTAGATGAAATGGACTTGACTGATATATTTAGAGCCCTTCATCCCAAATAAGCTAAATACACATTATTTGCAAATGCACATCCAACATTTCAAAGATAGATCACATGATGGGACACAAAATGAGCCTCAACAAATTCGAGAAAATTGAAATCATGCCAAGCATTTTCTCTGACCACAAGGAACTGAAGTTAGAAATGAACCCCGAAGAAAAAAACCCACAACACCCAAAACCATGGACACTGAGTGATATGCTATTAAACAATGAATGAGTCAAGAATGAAATTAGGGAAGAAATCAAAAAGTTTCTGGAAACAAATGAAAATGACCTCACAACAACCCAAAACTTCTGGGACACAGCGAAGGCAGTTCTGAAAGGGAAGTTCATAGCAATACAGGCTTACCTAAAGAAGATAGAAACATTTCAAACAAACAACCTAACCCTATGCCTGTAAGAACTGGAGGGAAAAAAAACAAAGACAGCCAAGAGCAAGTAGAAGGAAGGAAATTACCAAGATCAGAGCAGAATTAAATGACATAGAAACTAAAAGCACAATTCTAAGTATCAGTGAATCCAGGATTTGGTTTTTTAAAAAAGATAAACAAAATAGACAAGCCTTTAAGTAGGCACATTAAGAAAAGAAAAAAGTGGACCTAAATAAACACAATAAGAGATGAAAGAGGAGAAATTAAAACTGATACCACAGAAATAGAAGGGATTTTAAAAAATTACTATGAAGAACTATATGCCGAGAAATTTGAAAACCTAATGAAATGGACACATTTCTAGAAAATATATAATCTTCCAAAACTCAATGAAGAAGAAGTAGAAAGCCTGAACAGACCGATAACAGCAGATGAAATTGAAGCAGTACTCAAAAAACTCCCATCACACAAAAGCCCTGGACCAGATGGCTTCACAGGAGAATTCTACAAAGCTTTTAAGGAAGAGCGAACCCCTATTCTTCACAGACTATTCAAAAAAATTCATAATGATGGGAAACTCCCAAACTCTTTTTATGAAGCCAGCATCATCCTAACTCCAAAACCACATAGAGACACAACAAAGAAAGAAAACTTCAGCCAATATCGCTGATGAACATAGACACTTAAATCCTCAACAAATTATTGGCAAATCACATCCAACAATACATGAAAAAGATCATACAGCATGACCAAGTGGGATTCATCCCAGGGATGCAAGAATGGTTCAATATCCGCAAATCAGTAAATGTAATACATTACATAAACATACGCAAATACAAGAACCACATGATGATATCAATAGATGCAGAAAAAGCTTTTGATAAAGTATAACACCCATTTACGATAAAGGTACTCAGCAAAGTGGGAATAGAGGGAGCATTCCTCAATATAATAAAGGTCATATATGAAAGACCTACAGCCAACATCGTACTCAATGGGCCAAAACTAAAAGCTTTCCACTAAGATCAGGAACAAGACAAGGATGTCCTCTTTCACCACTTCTATTTAATATAGTATTGGAAATTTTAGCTTCAGCGATCAGGCAACAAAAGGAAATAAAAGGCATTCAAATTGGAAAGGAGGAAACAAAACTGGCATTGTTTGTAGATGACATGTTAGTGTACATGGAAAATTCTATAAACTCTACCAAAAAACTACTCAAACTAATAAATGGATTTGTCAAAACAGCAGGATACAAAATCAATATCGAGAAATCAAAGGCATTTTTGTATACTAACAATGAATTAGCAAAAGCAGAAATCAAGAAAAAAAAACCATTCATTATAGCAAAAACAAAATAAAATATCTGGGAATAAATCTAACCCAGGAGGTAAAAGATAAAAGACCTGTATGCAGATAACTACACAACATTGAATAAAGAAATCAAGGAAGACACAAACAAATGGAAACATATACCGTGTGCATGGATTGGAAGAATTAACATCAATAAAATGTCCATGCTACCCAAAGCAATTTACAGATTTAATGAAATACCCATTAAAGTGCCAATGGCATATTTCACAGACATAGAACAAATACTTCAAAAATTTATATTGAACCACAATAGACCCTGAAAGGCAGCCGCAATTTTCAGGTAGGAGGGATCACTATACCTGGTATCAAACTGTATTAAAAGGCCACTGTAATCAAAAGAGCCCGGTACTGGCATAAAAACTGGCACATAGACCAATGCAACAGAACAGAGAGCCCAGATATAAACCCAACTCTCCACAGTCAATTAATATTAGACAAATGCAGCAGTAATATAAAATGGAATAAAGATAGCCTGTTCAACAAATGGTGTTGGGAGAACTGGACAGCTACATGCAAAAAAATGAAACACGAGCACCAACTTACACCATACACCAAAATAAATTCAAGGTGGATAAAAGACTTAAATATAAGCCATTACACCATTGAAGTCCTAGAGGAGAACATTGGCAGGAAAATCTCAGATATTCCACGCAGCAATATTTTTACTGATACATCCCCTAGAGCAAGGGACATAAAGAAAAGAATAAACAAATGGGATCTCATCAAAATAAAAGCTTCTTTGAGGCTAAAGAAAACAGCATTAAAATAAAAAGACAACCAACTGTATGGAAAAACATATTTGCCAATGATACCTCAGACAAAGGTTTAATCTCCAAAATATACAAAGAAGGGACACAACTTCACTCTAGGAAAACAACTAATCCAATTAAAAAATGGGGAAAGAACTTGAACAGACAATTCTCCAAGGAGTACATATAGAGGATCCAGAGACACATGAAAAGATGCTCAAAATCGCTTGCTATCAGAGAGATGGAAATTAAAACTACAATGAGATACCCCTTTACACTGGTCAGAATGGCCATCATAAACAAAGCAATAAACAACAAGTGTTGGAGAGGGTGTGGGGAAAAGGGGACTCTAGTCCACTCTTGGTGGGATTGCAGACTGGTGCAACCATTATGGAAAACAGTATTGAATTTTCTACGAAAACTAAAATTGAACCTGCCTTTTGACTCAGCAATTCCACTGCTGGGATTGTATCCTAAGAACCCTAAAACACCAATCCCAAAGAACATATGCACCCCAATGTTCATAGCACCACAATTTACAATAGCCAAGAGTTGGAAGCAACCTTGGTGCCCATCAGTAAATGAATGGATCAAAAAACTGTGGTATACATACAGAATGGAATTCTATGCAGCAGAGAGAAAGAAGGAGCTCTTACCTTTTGCAGTGGCATGGATGGTACTGGAAAGCATTATGTTGAGTGAAATAAGCCAGGTTTTGAAGGAAAAATACCATATGATCTCACCTTTAACAGGAAGCTAAACAACAAAACAAACAAGAAAGCAAAATCTAACCAAAGACACTGAAATAGAGAACGGGCTGACAGTACCCAGAGGGGAGAGGGGAGGTAATTTCAGGGGAAATAAGGGAGAGATTTAGAGGAACAAACATAAAGGATACATGGACAACAACTAAGAAGGGTGGAAATGGGAGGAGGGGAGCACGGGGGGGGGGGGTTGGAGTAATAGACAGAAAACTGTACTTGGAAAATAATTAAATAAATTTAAAAAGAAAGAAAAAAGAGTATATATCACTTATTCTTGTTTTATGGATACTTCAGTTGTGTTATTCGCATGTGGTTTTTAAATTATGTTTATATAGTTTTGTAATTTGGAAGTGTGAGTACTTTGGAGCAGTTACAGATCTTACCTAATGAATTTGAATTACATTTTAAGAAAATAAGTATAGGATAAACTTTAACATTAATAGGCCTTCTTTCAGGTTGTCAAAATTTAAGAGAGAGGTGGGAGTGACACTGCTGAACTTTTTTGCCTCTTCTCCTGGGCCTGAGGTTCCTCTGCTCATCAACAAGGAGCCAAATAAACACATTGAGTAAAATCTAGCTGGAATAAGGTAGTTTTGTTTCCCATCAACATATCCTGAGAGCGGTAATTATAAATAACACATGAATCTAGAACGCCTCAATAATTGGGATCCCAGGTTTGGCAGAGTTTGGATATTTGATTGCCAAATATGTAGGAATCTCCTTCCCAGTCTCCTCTCTCCTTCACCTTTTCCTTAACCTTCCTTAGTCAGGCCTTTGGTGGCAACCACCACCCTCTCTATTATCTTCATGTGCATGTGTAGGACTTCCATCTTCAACCTACCCAGAAATTATAGAAAAGATGAAGAAAGTGATTAGAGATGGTTATTTACTGAATATACATGTATATGTGTATATATGTATCTATATATATGGATATATATAGATATATATATAACTTAACTTAATCTTCATTTTTAACTTAATCTTCATTGCAATCCTGAGAACAGTAAATGAATGAGGTTTGAAGATGTTAAATAATTGGTTAACCAAGTTTACATAGTTAATAAGCTACTAACTTGGGTAAAACTGAGGCTCTTTTATTTCCAGAGTCCTAGTGCTTTTGATGCTGCCCTAAGAGGACAGAACCTGCTCTATGGAGAGAAGGAAAAGGGCACTAGTGAGTGCATGTGAGTATATGCATGTGGAGTATGTGTGGGGGAGGTGGTCTTCTGCATTTACAACCTTGCTCTTACAAATTTTATTTTCCCCTCCTCTGGAGCTAACCTACACTTAGGGTATTGGTTAACTGGGGTGAGCACTCAGAGTGAGTATTTTTTATTGTATATTCTGAGGCCAGGCTTTCAAAATTATGGATAACTAAGAGAAACTGGCATGCTTTCTGTATAACTGTCTTCAGATAGTTTAAAAAAAAATTAAATGCCCTTCTTTAGTTAAACGACCAAAAATAACATTATAGAATATTGTTAATTTCAAAAGACAGTACCCAAGTGGGAATATGCTACCATTCAAAACTTTTTTTAGGTTGATTGTCTAAAATTCAGGCCATATTTTCAACAAAAGTATAGATGGCAACTTGGTTCCAAGCTATCTTATAAAAACCTATTTAAATCATAACATGACACTTTTTGTATTTATAATAAAAATAATAGAGAATAATACCATGGAATTACTACCAATTAAAATAATTAGTAATGGTAGAGTAATTAATTTTCATATAACTTGCATTACCTATAGATTGAGGAAAAGCAGTATAGCATAAGGGCTAAAGTTTGCTCTAGGGTCAGAATGTCTAGTTCAAGTATTAGCTCTATAAACTACTGTTTGTGTGACCATGGAACAAGGTATGGCTCAATTAATACTCAGTTTATTTAATGGTAACACAGAGATAAAAGCACATCATAAGATTGATGTGAGGACTAAATGGCATAATATGGGTAAAGCCTTAATGTCATGGGATTTAACACTTGAAAAGGTGCCAGCATATCATAACTGTGGTAGATATGGTTGATACCTGATGAAGAGAAACTGGGCCAAAGATTTTTACCTATAATTCGAATCTAATAGTGCAGTGAAGATTTAGTGCCATTTTAAAAAACGCAATGTTTGAGGATTTCCCCAAATAAGCAATTTTGCCCAGAGTCATAAAAATGTGTCAACTTGATTGGGCCTCAGGGTGCTTATATATTTGGTTAAATATTATTCTGGGTGTGTCTCTGAGAGTATTCTCAAGTAGAATACATTTGAATTGATGAACTGAATAAAGCAGGTCGCCCTCTCCAATGTGAGTGTGCCTCCTCTAATCTGTAGAAAGCCTGAGTAGGACTAAAGGTATGAATAAGAAAGAATTGTTTCTCTCTGCCTGACTGTTTTCTAGCTAGGACATTTGAATTTTTTGCCTTCAGGCTCTGAATCACACTGGAATTTATACTATTGGCTCTCCTGTCTATCAGGACCTTAGGCTCAAACTGGGACTATACCACTGACTCTCCTGGATCTCCAACTTTCCAGCTGTAGTAGATCTTGGGACTTCTAGGCTTCCATGATATACATATATTTCCACGATATTTTATATATAAATGAAATCCCACCACTTGGTTCAGTTTCTCTAGAAAGCTCAGACTAACACAGTCACACAGATGGAAGACTAGGACTAGAACTCGGGTCTGTAGGTTTGAAAACTGAGATTGTTTTGAAGTCAGTCTTTGACTCCCAGTTATTACTCTGTGCAGGGGCATGTTTCCCAGGGAAAGAAAAAAGGCAGTCAGGGTTATCTTGGCAAGGCATGGGAGAAGAAACAGTGGGGAAGAACTTTCTAAGCTGGGCAGTCTTGTGAGCCAAGGCAGAAATGGGCCTCCAGCTCTTATCAATTGTTGCTTGATTTAACTTTGGAATTCTGCAAAGCCTCGGCTTGGGACTTTTTTAAACTTACTCTAATACTCAATGCTAGGAGTCAAAAGTCCTCCTAAGTACATATGACTTGAGAGCCTCCAGAATCACACCTGGTGTACAGTAGGTATACAATAAACCTCGTTAGCTCTGAATATGTTCTGGTAGCACTTACATCATTGCTTTTGCTGCTTCCAATGACTAACTTCCTTAGGAATGGATGATGAAGCCTTTGATTTCCAGGATACCCTAACCATCAGAATGCCACATGATCGCCTCTGAACTTGAAAGTTACTGCCTGTATGAGGGAGCAGGGGAACTATGTAGGTTTGCTCACTACATATGCCAAGAGGAAAATCTAAAAATGTAGTACTCTAACCCTGAACTTAAACCCAAAAATTTACAATTTTCCTGACCAGAAGGAGTTTCTCTCCTGCTTTACTAATTTGGATCCATACCTTTCCATTTCAGAAATTGATTCTTGCCAAATGGTGTTTTATTATTTTTGATGTAATAATTATGTTTATTTATTAAATGTCCCTGAAGCTTCAAATGATAAATTTTGTTTTATTCATCTCTCTTGTGACTCACAGTAAATTCTTTAGAATATGTTTATAATTTAAGCTTAATGGAAAGAAACTCACCACATTGAAAGATAGGCAAAGTTAAAAAATGCAGACTAATGAATGAAATCCATCTAAAATTAAATATATATGAATTAAAGAAAGCTATAATAGAAAATCTGGAAACCACACAAAAGTAAAAAGCAGGCACAGATTTTTAAGTTTAAACCATTCTTTCCACTTTGTTAGAATTTCATTTCTGCCTTAGCCACCCTCTCTACCTTGCCTATCTAGTTCTAACAAGTGCTGAGGGTGACCCATGACAAAGGTGGTGCCAGCTGCAGTTTCTCTATCACTACAATTACTGCATTTCCTGGTTATGAAAATCCAAGAAATCCTAGGATGCTGAAAATACCTAACTCAAAATGTCTTCCCTGGAATACATTAGTTTTATGTTATGAAGACTTAGTGACTGGTTCAGGTCAATCTTGAAAAGTAACAGTGTTATCTACTCGCAACCCAAATATTCTGTTTTTTTCTTTCCTTTCCACATGCCTTTTCTCTACAGAACTTCTGAAGCAAAATAGATATTTATACACAAAAATAATATGCAGAATGATGCAAGAGTCTGAAATCTCTCTCATTATGTGCCTCCGTGTGGCTGCTGATAACAAGACTATAACTATATAATTTCTTGGATACAAACAAAACATGAAAATTTGGAGCACCTATACATCACTCATGTCTTTTTAATTTTGATTATTTATTTTATTTTATTGTTGTTCAAGTACAGTTGTTTGCATTTTCCCTCCACCACTCCCCCTGACCCTAGCCATCCCCACCTCCCTCCCCTGATTTCACCTCCCCTTGGTTTTGTCTATGTGTCCTTTATAGTTGTTCCTGAAAACTCTTTTCCCCTTTTCCATCATTATTCTTTCTCTCAAAAATAGTTTCCTAACTTTTTACAATCACTTGACAGGTCTATATTTCACTGTTTTATTTACTTTCATCTTATCACTGATTACTGGTATAAATGTGAGTAGCAAAGAATCATTTTAAAGACTTTTTCCTGAGCTTTAGACTTGTTACCAAGAGTTTTGACAGAACAACTGGAAAAAAATATGTCTTATAATGAATGAAGTAAGCAGGGAGCTTTTAAAACTCAAGAAACTGGTGTTTAGAAATAGGTTTTCCATCTATGTGCAGCCTCTTGGCAAAACATATGTGTCCTTCTAGCCTATGTGCTAAATTACTGAGTTTTACTGCATTTTAAATTATTTTGTATCCAACCTATAATTGCAGAGATATGTGGCAATCATCCAATTTTTCTTTTGGCTTGAATTTTACTTTTGTATGCATTAGGAGAGAAGCAGACTAAAGCAGTTTCACCTGCCAAAATCTGCACTATACATGGGACAACTGCAACTCTAATACTTTAGTGTTTGGTATTTGCCTAGTGAAGTTGCCAAAAAAAAAGAATAATTATTTTCCCCCATTAATGAACAATACCCAGGAGAATTAAAACATGTAAAACTCAGCATATAGCAATAGCTGTTGTTAATATGAAAGGTCATTCAGGCTTGATTAAAGTAATCAAATTTTGTGCTCCCATTTTAACATACATTCAAAGTAAGGAATGCATGAAGTGTAACTAGTAGTAAAGAGACTAACTTTGAAACAAAACTAAACATGTAGATAAACGTTTGTCAAAGAAATAAATTTGACCCACTATATACACTTTCTAGTGGCTATATCACTTCTTGAACTTCTCAAGAATTCCTGTTTTGAGGCAGTTTGAGCCAAACAGAAAAATGATAGTTGTCATATTATGGTAACTAAATATACTCCCAAGAACAAAATTCTATTACTCTTGATTATGTTATCAAAACTGGATCTATTTATGAGTTATAAACAGGTCTATTAAAAATAAACACATATGACTCAGCATCAGGGAGACAAGCAATTCAATTGAAAAATGGGCAAAGGACCAGAATAGACACTTCTCCAAGGAGGACATAAAGATGGACCATAGACAAATAAAAAGATGTTGGGAACTGCCCTGCCTGGTTTCAGAAACTGTAACCCCGCCATGGCTAAGGCTGAGTGAGTGACCTTTGGCCATAAGCCACTAAGGAGAAAAAGCTTATCTCCCGGACAGGAGCACCACTTCTGCTCCTTTTACTTCATCCACAACTAGCCCCCAGTGCTTGATCAGTTAGCCAATCTTAGGTAAGATTCCCCAAGGAGGAAACAACCTAAGACAGGCACGATCACATGGAGGCCCCAGAGAAGGACTTGGGGGGGCTATGGAGAAAGGGGGTGATGGACCCTCACCCCTTGGCTTTAACATAGCCTGAGTCTGCATTCTGTCTTCAAAAGTCTCCTAATTTCTTGGCTACTTTGCTTCCCTCTCCTGACTTAAGCCTGAAATAATGACTAGAATGGTGCAGTCCTGTGCTGGAAAGGGTGGGTTCCCTGGGTGATCAGGCCTAAGAAAGAATATGTAAAATCCTGTGAAACTTGCTTTGTTTAGAATGCTCTCATTTAAGTGGTAAGGGTCCAAGCAAGAGTTTTGTTCCTCAAAGTCTTATGGCTCTTTAGCTATCTGACCCTGACTCAGAATAAGCCCTCATAGTTCTTTGAATGCTATCTATTGTTTGATCCTTACCTGTATTCTTGTGCAAAATGAACCTAATAAAAGCCCATTGAGGAAAAGGCTCTTGGCTCTTCACCTTTGAGAGATTGGACACATTTTCTCCCCAAGCAAATCATGTCTTGGTATATTTATTCTCATCTGTGGTGTCCAGAAAAAGATGCTTAATATCAGTAGCCAGAAAAAGGTGCTTAATATCACTAGTCATCAGAGAGAGGCAAATTAAAACCACAATGAGGTGACACCTCACAATAGTCAGAATGGCTAATATGAATAAATCAGCAAACAAGTGCTGGTGAGGATCTGGAGAAAAAGGAACCCCAGTGCACTGTTGGTGGGAGTGCAGATTGGTATAGCTACTGTGGAAACCAATGTGAAATTTCTCAGAAAATAAAAATGAAACTTTCTTTGACCCAGTGATTCCACTTCTGGTAAACACCCTAAGAATCCCAAGTCACCAATTCAAAAGATCTTATGCATCCTACATTCTTGGGGTGCTGTTTATAATAGCCAAGTGCTGGAAACAGTCTAAGTACCCATCATTAGATAAGTGGAATAAAAAAATGTAATATATTTACATAATGGAATACTATATAGCAGAAAGAGATAAAGAACTCTTACCCTTTGCAACAGCACGGGTGGAAGTGGGGAATATTATGCTAAGTGAAGTAAGCCAGTTGGTGAAAGACAAATACTGTATGATCTCTCTTATAAGAGGAATCAAATGAACAAAAAGAAGTAATGAGCAAAAAAACCCCTCACAGATGTGGCAACATGGAACAGATTGACAGCGACCAGAAGGGAGGGGGATAAAGGTGGAAAGAAGGGCAAGGGACTAGTAAAAGAACATGTATGCATGGCCCATGGACATGGACAACTGTGTGCGAAATGACCATAGGAGCAGGAGTTGAGCTGGGAGGAAGGCAAAAAGGAAAACTTGGACAACTGTAATAGAATACAATTGAAAAAACAAGCACATATGGTTATTGAATACCTTGATTATTGCCCTAAGTATTGCACTGTAGTTAACCTACACTACAGAGCCCTACACACTTATATTGAGCCTTACAATTTCAAAATGGCTAGGCAACTCTGGTGGGGCCATGCAGAGGGCCTTGACATAGTTACATTTGCTCTGAGGACTTTAAATGAATAAATAAATAGTAAGTAAATCAATAAATAAGAATCTAAGGAAAGCTGTATGTTTAACATGGTCCAAGGATAAGGCATTGCTGTTTGAACCAAGAGGGATACTCAAAGTCTTCTATGGTATCTGTCACCTATATAAGTTTCAGCCAAATGGGGAGAGAAGAGTGTCATTAAAAGTGCTGCTTCATTAAAAAGTTGAAAGTCCTCAACAGTAGAGTGTGAGGTACCAATATACAAAGTATGATTTCATTATTATTGTGAATAAAGACCATACTTATAAACATACAATAAAACAACTCAACAGGTCTGGTCCTTTAAAGCAACTGCCTGTGGAGTCCTCTTATAAATAATTTCATAATACTTATATAGATAATATGAATTTTCATAAGTTTTTATTTAATGAAAACACAGTAGTGTAATGGTAAGAACACGGGCTTTGGAATGAGGCTGGTGTGGGTTTCAATTGCAGCCCAATCCCTCACAAGATACGTGACCTTGGGCTTGTCACTTGCCCACTCTAAGACCCAGCCTTTTAGTATGTAGCAGAAAGAATGTTGGTCAGGACATAGGACATCATCTAATCAGTTGAATTTCTGGATTGCTCAAAATGAGCCCAGGGGAATTAAATCTGCCTCTACTTTTCTAGTCAAATTTGCAAACTACTGAAAAAAAAAGGATCCCATATACTATTTGTTCAGACTACTACTAGTTTAATAACCCTTTAAATAACAATTGGCCAGGGTAAAAAAAAATCAAAAATTGACTTTTAAAAAAAGTGTCCTGTGGTTTGCTTGTATCTTGCCATCTGTGACATCTTGTATCTGTGACTCTTCTGGCAGCAGTTGTGGTTTGAAACAATTATACTTTCTATTAGTCACAACTTAACTCTGTACTCTTTAAAGGTTGTTCAAAAATTATTTTTCCTTCTCAAACTCTTTGATCTTTCTCTCTCTGATTTCTTCTCTACACTATGTTTTTATTATGTCACTTCTTTAACCTCTAACTATTATATGGCTAAATTATCATCTATGTTTTTAAAATGCTCTGTACAGATTGATAAAAATAAATTTTTTTTTAAATTTAATTCTGGTTCAAGTACAAATTCTTTACTTATTTTATCATTTTTTCCTGGAAATTTCTCTGATCTCCCTGCCTCCAGTCTGTCAGTCCTTCGAACTAGATTAGAGTTATTTTTTATAGAACAAAGTTACTGTTTTGCTTCCCACCTTTCCTCCTTTAAATACTTCCGTGGTTCTCAATGTTCTTTAAGATAATGGTTGAACATCTCTGCATGACTTACACAACCCTTTGCAATCTAGCTCCAGCCTGCTCTTCGATTTTCTTTATCCTACTCATGGCACCTATATGTCTTTTCACTGGCCACATTCCCTCTTTCTGTAATATATTTGCTCACACTTACACTCCAGCATCCTTCTCACTGGCACATGGCCAACCACTGTTCCTGATTTGATAAAGAGGCCTTGCTTATCCTGGAAAGCATTCTCTTACCTCATTTTACTTCCTGCAGTCTGGTCAGGTAACCCTGGTATATAGTCTGAAGGGCTTACAATAAAGATTAAAGGAGATAAAACATGTGATGACACATAATACACAGTGAACTTTCAATAAATGTTAATTCTCTTCTAGTGATGAAGAACAAGACTGAACATTATCTAGACTGATCCTGGGTTGTCTTTTAGAATTTCTTCAAAAATTACTTATTCTTTCTTAAACCTAGCACTTCCCCAAAACTTATTGCAAACATACTGAGCATCTTGTCAGTTGTATAAATTATTATGCAGCTGAATTTTATTTTTAAAATATTCTTGTCAGCTGTTTTACTCCACTGTGGAGTAAACATGGCCTTATCCTATCCCCTTAAATAAATAGACTTCTAAGGATATTTTAAAATGTCTCTTCCAGCTCTAACATTTTTTTACTATAAGATTTATTTTCGTAAAATTCCTTAACACAGATGAAGTCAAATTCCTGAAACATGATACACAATTTAAGAATTACCTGGGGCCTCAGTTCCTTGCCCTCCCCTCTACTGCATGTCCTTTAGTCATTTTTACCATTCAGAAATTCCTCCAGGCAGGGAGGCAGAAGGGAAAGGCAATGCTAACACAGCAGCTTTGGTGAAATGCAGGATGGGAGAGGTTGAAACTGTTGATTGATAGAGATTTCTCAGATTCATTATCCCTACAACTCTAGACTGATCAGTATAAGTTAGGTGGGAAATTACTATAGTTCCTTTAATTAAAAAAAAAATGCTTAGTCCAAACAATTCAGGAGTTCCTTACCATGGCACTCTCCATTATACTCAACTCCAATGTCTCTTTTACAAACTTTCAATCTTCTCTTAACTAGGTTTGTGTGGGGTTTGCCTGTCCTGCTTTTCTCTCTGTACCTTGTCACACTCACATACCTCTGTTTTAATGAAATATGAAATGAAGGACATGAGGACATGAGGACATGAAGGTTTAGAGCATTTAACTGTTTCATCCTCACATTTTCTGGTGAATATTATGAAGAGATCTCCTAGTTGTGTCTGAAACTGACCTGGGGATTTTATGTAGAACTCTGTAATGTCAGCAACTGCTTAGCTACACATCTTTCACATAACTCCTTTTATAACCTTGACTTACAGCCAACTTCTGTTTCTAGCTTCAGTGCCAAGAGCCAATGACTGCTTAAAGTCCAAAGAAACTTTTTCTGCCTTAGAACTTTCTTTTCAATTCATCTGACAAAGGGAGAGCATTGGGGATTTGAATTACCTGAGGCTATATAACTTAAGTTACCAAAGAGGAAGGGACAGTATAAAATATCAGTACAAACATAGGTTCTGAAGGCAGATCATTATTGTTTAACATTCAGTTCTACCTCTTACCAACTCTGTGGCCCTCGAAAAAATTATTCAACTGCTTTATGCACATTTCGTTTATTTGTAAAATTGGGATAAAACTAGTAAAATACTAATAGGGCCATAATAAAGATTATGTGAGGCAATAAATCCATATAGAATGCAATTAAGAAGTACTCTGTTATCATTCAAAAACATGGCAGCCACCTTAAACAAGGTTGTTGCTCTGAGGGTATGATACTGCTTACAAAAGTAAGATTGGACCTTAGTTCTAATGTTCTTATGACTTTGTTTCCCTGTGTCTACAACTTACCAATGTTGTTTCCACACTAAGGGGCCAGCCCAGTGAGTTCAGTTCTGATTTGAGATTGACCGCTGGTTTCTTTCTTCTTTTTGGTGGCCAAAAGTGTTTTGGCAAAGTTTACCAGACTTGAACTGTGAAAAAATGCATGTGTAATGTGTAATAAAAACTTTTTCTAAACAGTTCAGCACCTCATATCACTTTATAATACAGCATCCCCCAAGAAATGGTCTTGTTACTAGTCTATGAATTATGAGAGAAGTAAGGTTCATGGCCCATAATAATGAGAATTGAGATCTGGGCACAATGTCAGAGCAACAACCTTGTTTAAGGTGGCTGCCATGTTTTTGAATGATAGCAAAGTACTTCTTAATTGTATTCTTAAAAGGAGTAAATGTGAAATTTAATTTTTTAATTTAATTTTTTTATTTTATTTAATTCTTGTTCAAGTACAGTTTTCTGTCTTATATTCCCTGCCCTGCCCCCTCAGTGCTCCCCACCTCCCTCCCATTTCCTCACCCCACCTTAATTATTGTCCACGTGTCCTTTGTACTTATTCATGTGAGTCCATCCCCTTTTCCCCTTTGATTCTCTCCCCCCTCCCCTCTGGACCCTGTCAGCCTGTTCCGTATTTGAGTGTCATTGGTCATATTTTGCTTGCTTGTTTGTTTTGTTGTTTAGATCCCTGTTAACAGTGATATAATATGATATTTGTCTTTCACCACCTGACTTATTTCGCTCAGCATAATGCTTTCCAGTTCCATCCATGGTGTTGCAAAGGGGAGTAGTTCCTTCTTCCTTTCTGCAGCATAGAATTTCATTGTGTAAATGTACCATAGCTTTTTGATCCAGTCATTTACTGATGGGCATCTAGGTTGCTTCCAACTCTTGGCTATCATAAATTGTGCTGCTATGAACATCGGGGTGCATAGGTTGTTTTGGATTGGTGTTTCAGGGTTCTTAGGATATACTCCTAATGGTGGAATTGCTGAGTCAAAAGGCATGTTCATTTTTAGTTTTCTTAGAAAATTCCATACTGTTTTCCATAGTGGTTGTACCAGGCTGCAATCCCACCAACAGTGAACTAGGGTCCCCTTTTCCCCACAACCTCTCCAGCACTTCAACAAGTGTTTTTCAAGTCTTTTACCAAAGCCTAGTACTGAGCTAGACCCTCATGGCCATGGTTTTGTGGGTGACACAGATCCTAAGCAAACTATTATAGATGGCTGCCATAAAAAGAAGTGAATCAGGTTCTATGGAAGGTCATAATGAGGTTCTGGTACTGAAGACTGAGTAACTGGAAACTGGAGGATGAGTAAGAGTTCATCTTGTAATGAGCCTAGAAAAGAGTGTTCTAGATGGAGAAGAGCATATTCAAAGCCTGGAGGCCTAGGCTTTGAATTAAATCAATTAATTAAAGGCAGTTAGACAAGGTTTCTAAGCTACATGTGAGTAGCTGGTGCATCCAGGCTAGGGCATAATGCCAGATCAGTTCTGAACCTTTGAATGCCATCCCAGGCCACCCTCTAGCCCAGCCTATCTCTGTGAAAATGTAACAAAATGCGGGTGCTTATTTTTGAGCTTCAGTTGCTCCAGGGAATTGTGTGGGTGTTCAAGAGACAAAATGACTCCAAACAACTCCAAATTAGCACAGCACGCTTGGCAGAGAGGATATCAGGATGCAGTCTGACATAAAAATAAAGACATCCAGTTCAACATTTAGAGAAAGAAGCTCAGTCTTCCAGTGGACTGTCATCATGTAATTTTTCTTCCAAATATTTTTCAGTGTTTGTTATTCACTAATATCTAAAGTCTTTGGAAAGAAAGTGCTGTAAGATAGGTCAGGACTATCCATTAAAAATAAATAGAAATGGCCTGTGAACCAGAGTATCGTGGTTAGATTCCCTGTCAGGGCACATGCCTGGGTTGCAAGCCAGTTCCCAGCAGGGGACACAAAAGAGGCAACCCTACATTGATATTTTTCTCCCTATCTCCTTCCCTTCCCCTCTAAAGATAAATAAATAAAATCTTTAAAATATAAAAAATAACTAGAAATGATCTCGATACATTTATTTTTGAAGACTTTAAGATACCTGACTCACCAGCCTCTTTCTGTCACAATTACAGTTTCCTTTTGGGAGTGACAGCATCATGATTATCCTTAATCCTCCTAACATGTTAAGCTCTTATTTATTACTCAATGTTCTGTGCAGGTTCTCCCAGAAGTTGAGAACTAGGCAAGATCAGTAGAGGGTAGCTATCTTGTGTATCAAGCAAGAAAGAAGAATCACTCCTTCCAGTATCTCTCAAATTTTAAGTGCTTACCACAACCCAGGTATAGTATTAGGGACTGAAAAATACACACCTTGCCAAAGGCACATGGTTTCTAAAGGGGAGAGGCAAGAGAAAAGGGGAAAGATTAAAGGGTAAGCTGAGAGGAAATGAGGACAAAACTCTACTGCTTTTCAGGTGTTTGCCATATGTATACAGGGCCAAGTGCCAGCCATGAAGGAAGAAGTGCTGACATAAAGAAGATAATAAATGTTTAGGGATTTCATCACCATTGAAGAGTTCTAGCACATTACTGCCAGGTCTTAGCTCTCTCTCTGATTCATATTTCTTCTCTGCTATGGGGTCATTTGACTCTTGAGCCTGTAGGATTAAATCCCTTTCTAGTCACATTCTTTTTAGCTACACATAGACTTCTCTTATAATGAAAACCAGGTTTCCTGTTACATTTTGCTTTACATTCAGGTAACATGTTGCAGTCTGGGATGAGCAAGTGTCAAGATTGAGTCATATTTTTTACACTGTTGCTAAGCTTCCATGCGTCCCTATGGCTGGTGTTGAAGGGGAGACGAGGAAATAAAACACTGCAGCCCAATCAGAAAATAGATTTCCCACCTATAGTGTTAATTGGCTTCTGAGGGGAACAAATACTTGGAGCTACTGTGGCTGCCTTCCCAGCCCAAGGGAGTGAGTGAAGAGTCTGTAATGCACTATAGGTAAAGGCTCTTAATCACACTGACCTCCTCAGTGGAGAGTGGATCCATCTTTCTTCTGGGTATGTTACTGTAGGGAAGCTTGAAGAAGTCATAAAGTTTTGGTGTCTCTAAGAAGCTTATTTTCAGTTGTCTTCAAAGATTCACAGAAGATCTTTAAATTTCTGATTAAAATGGGCAAATTAGTAAGAAAGCCATTACTAAAGTTATTTTTCACAGGAAGCAGTGTAAGTTGTAACCAGTATTTAGGAAAAGGTCCAATAATGACAGCAACTAACAAGTAAATGTCAATATAAAAGTTGTTTGTGCACACACTAACAAGACTTTGTGTTGTTACCAAAAGAGTGAATAAACTTTATTGAGACTAATATGTTTAGAAGTATTTTCCTTTTTTCTAAAAGCAAGGATGAAGGAAAGCATATTTGAATGGCTAAAACACATAAACACACACACCTATACACAAATGCACACATATATCTGAAAAGTAGGGTGGGGGAAGACTTATTTTAAAAACCTGGTAATACTTTGAACATATTTGCTTAGAAAGAATGTAAAATTACTTTTTAGCCAGGGAAATATCTTAAGGTAATAAAAATAATAAGGCCATTTGAGCATAGATTAGATATGAAAAGGAATCACAGCAATTTGGCAATAGCACTAGGAGGAGAAGGCTCTGGAAAAGGGGAGAAGCTAGGAGATGGGAAGAACAGGCTGATATGGAACTATATATGGTGCTGAATGGCTCATGGGTTTTCCATACAGTGATGATTAGAACTGAATTTATAGTTAGTTCTTACCTACTGCTATAGTTATTCTCAGCTACCTCCAAACTTCACAATTCAGTATTCTTGTATGCAACTAAGTGAGAAACAAAGAATGGTAAGAAGGAGATCTTAAGACCTAGGGACTGAAAGGAATAGAATGAGCAGGCTGCATCAAAGGGTGGAAGTGTGACAAAGCTCATTTTCCCCAGATGTATTTTAAATGACATCAGGAAATGCTGGTAGGTTGGAGGAAGGAAAAGGAGAAAAACTCTGGTTACTCCTGCACTCACTTAGAAGCTTTTATTTGAATATGAAGAATATTTCCAGTAGCCACCAAGTTATTTTGTCACCACTAACATGCTGCTGAAAGGCAAACAACTTTCTAGAGCTTCAGAGATTTTGCCATGGCATGAACAGGCTGAATATTTGCTTGACTGCAAAGAGAAGTTTGACCACTAGTGGGTAAAGGGCAGAGCTATAGGGAAGCAAACACAATTAGGAAAAAATCCCAAATTTTCAATTTCAGTCCCAGTTACTGAGTATTGACGCTCATTGAGTATCCATGAGAGGATACAGCGGCACCTGCTTAGTTATATCCTCAGCATTCAAAGGCACATTCTTCCCTGCACTTAGAGGTAGTGCCTTCCAGAGGCAATTGGCTTATAGTGAATAAGCCAACCCTTCTTGCCACAAAAGACTTGGGAGTGATGGTGGAACCAGACAGAATTTCTTCTGTTTTTGCAGCAGTGATGGCAGAGGAGTTGAGAATCCTCTGTAGGTATCATGACTGTAGCCGAACAAACCAGGCCTGTGGGAGGGAAAGTGTACCACCCCAAAGTGATATGGAGACTGAAAACTAGGAACTGGAGGCAATAAAATAATATGAGGTCACTCATATATGACTGATTCTCAGTGGAGTTGGGTTTCAGCTTTGGTATAGCTCTCTAGGGTGCTCCTGGTATTGGGAAGCCCAGAATTGAAAGTGGAGTCAAGAATAGCACCATCCAGTCTCCACATGACACAGCTTTCCTCTGACTTTTTCTTGAGTAAAGCTGGATGATGAACCTGGCTTCTTTTTTATGCTTGGTTGCCAAAAGAGATTGTGGGCCTGTGTACTCTCTTCCTAGCCCTAGCTGGTTGCAGGAAGTCCCCAACATTTCCCAAGGAGAATGGAGCCAGCACATGGCAGACTGATAGATGGAGAAATACTTATTAACTAGCCAGTTCTTTAAAAACCAAATCAAAGCATTTTTCAATGTGTATTCATCAATGAAATTTATTATAATTATACATTACACATAAAACAGCAATCATAATCAAGACACAGAATTTTCCATCTTCCCAAATTCCCCTATGCCTCTTCCAAATCAGTCTGCCATAACTCTCCACCCCCAGCAACTAGTGATCTGCTTTCTGCCACTATGGACTATGTAGTAATTTCTTACAAGTGGTATTATCTACCATGTGTTCTTGCATTCCTTCTTTAACTCAGCATGCTTTTTAGATTCATCTCTGTATGTGCATATTATTTTTTATTTCTAGCTAGATTCCATCTATGGAGGTGTCACAATTTATCTGTTTGTATGTTAATGACATTAGATTGCTCCCAGATTTTAACTATTATTAATAAAGCTGCTATGATTGTTCATGTACAAGTCTTGGTATAGACTAATGTTTTCATTTCTCTTTGGTAAATAACTAGGCATGAAATTGCTGGTTGTGTGGAAAAGGTGTGTTATACTTTGCAAGAAATTGTCAAAAAGTTTTCTATTAATTGTACAAATATTTGTTCTGACCAACAATGCACGAGCATTCCAAACTCCATATCTTCTCCAACGCTTGTAACACTATGCATTTTTTGCAATTATTTATTTATTTATTCTTCAAGTATAGTTTTCTGTCCTTTACTCCCATCCCAGCCCACCCCCCAGTACTCCCCACCTCCCTCATATTCCCCCCCCCCTTAATTGTTGTCCATGTATCTTTTATACTAGTTCCTGTAAATCTTTCCCCCTTTTCCCCCTGAAATTCCCTCCCCTCTGGTCACTGTCCCCCTGTTCTCTATTTAAGTGTCTTTGTTTTCTTGCTAGCTTCCTGTTAAAGGTGAGATCATATGGTATTTGTCCTTCAACACCTGGCTCATTTCACTCAGCATAATGCTTTCCAGTTCCATCCATGCTATTGCAAAAGGTAGGACCTCCTTCTGTCTTTCTGCAGCATAGAATTCCATTGTGTAAATGTACCACAGTTTTTTGAGCCATTCATTTACTGACAGACACCTAGGTTGCTTCCAACTCTTGCCTATTGTAAATTGTGGTGCTATGAACATTGAGGTGCATATGTTCTTTGGGATTGGTGTTTTAGGGTTCTTAGGATACAATCTCAGCAGTGGAATTGCTAAGTCAAAAGGCAGGTTCAATTTTAGTTTTCGTAGAAAATTTCATACTGTTTTCCATAGTGGTTACACCAGTCTGCAATCCCACCAAGAGTGGACTAGAGTCCCCTTTTCCCCACACCCTCTCCAACATTTATTGTTTATTGCTTTGTTTATGATGGCCATTCTGACCAGTGTAAAGGGGTATCTCATTGTGGTTTTAATTTCCATCTCTCTGATAGCAAGCGATTTTGAGCATCTTTTTATGTGTCTCTGTATCCTCTATATGTACTCCTTGGAGAATTGTCTGTTCAAGATCTTTCCCCATTTTTTAATTGGATTAGTTGTCTTCCTAGAGTGAAGATTTGTCAGTTTTTTGTATATTTTGGAGATTAAACCTTTGTCTGAGATATCATTGGCAAATATGTTTTTCCATACACTTGGTTGTCTTTTTATTTTAATGCTGTTTTCTTTAGCCTCAAAGAAGCTTTTAGTTTTGATGAGATTCCATTTGTTTATTCTTTTCTTTATGTCCCTTGCTCTAGGGGATGTATCAGTAAAAATATTGCTGCGTGGAATATCTGAGATTTTCCTGCCAATGTTCTCCTCTAGGACTTCAATGGTGTAATGGCTTATATTTAAGTCTTTTATCCACCTTGAATTTATTTTGGTGTATGGTGTAAGTTGGTGCTCGTGTTTCATTTTTTTGCACGTAGCTGTCCAGTTCTCCCAACACCATTTGTTGAACAGGCTATCTTTACCCCATTTTATATTACTGCTGCATTTGTCTAATATTAATTGACTGTGGAGAGTTGGGTTTATATCTGGGCTCTCTGTTCTGTTGCATTGGTCTATGTGCCAGTTTTTATGCCAGTATCGGGCTCTTTTGATTACAGAGGCCTTGTAATATACTTTGATATCAGGTATTGTGATCCCTCTGACCTTGTTCTTCTTTCTCAAAATTGCAGCTACTATTTGAGGTTGCTAATGGTTCCGTATAAATGTTTGAAGTGTTTGTTCTATGTCTGTGAAGTATGTCATTGGTACTTATGAATATTTTGATGATGTTAATTCTTCCATTCCATGAACGTGATATATGTTTCCATTTGTTTGTGTCTTCCTTGATTTCTTTCTTCAGTGTTGTGTAGTTTTCTGCATACAGGTCCTTTACCTACTTGGTTAAGTTTATTCCTAGGTATTTTATTTTGTTTTTGCTATATAGAATGGGATTTTTTTCTTGATTTCTGTGTCAGCTGTTTCATTGTTGATATACAAAAATGCCTTTGATTTCTGAATATTGACTTTGTATCCCACTGTTTTGCAAAATTCATTTATTAGTTCAAGCAGTTTTTCTCTAGAGTCTATAGGATTTGTATGTACACTATCATGTCATCTGCAAACAGTGACAGTTTTGTTCCCTCCTTTTCAATTTGGATGCCTTTTATTTCCTTTTCTTCTCTGATCGTTGTGGCTAAAACTTCCAATACTATATTGAATAGAAGTGGTGGAAGTGGACAACTTTGTCTTGTTCCTGATCTTAGTGGAAAATATTTTAGTTTTTGCCCATGGAGTATGATGTTGGTTGTAGGTCTTTCATATATGGCCTTTATTGTATTGAGGAATGCTCCCTCTATTCCCACTTGCTGAGTGTTTTTATTATTATTAATGGGTGTTGCACCTTATCAAAATCTTTTTCTGAATCTATTGATATGATCATGTGGTTTTTGTCTTTGCTTTTGTTTATGTCTTGTATTACATTTACTGATTTATGAATATTGAACCATCCTTGCATCCCTGAAATGAATCCTACTTGGTCATGGTGTATGATCTTTATAATGTGTTGTCGGATGCAGTTTGCCAATATGTTGTTGAGGATTTTAGCGTCTATATTCATCAGTGATATTGATGTGAAGTTTTCTTTTTTTGTTCTGTCTTTATCTGGTTTTGGGATTAGGATGATGCTGGCTCCATAAAAAGAGTTTGGGGGTTTGGGAGTTTTAGATTTCCAAAAATCTACCATTTGGGTTTTTTTGGAATAGTCTGTGAAGAACAGGGGTTAGCTCTTCCTTAAATGCTTTGTAGAATCCTCCTGTGAAACCATCTGGTCCAGGGCTTTTGTACTTTGGGAGATTTTTGATTACTTCTTTAATTTCATTTGCTGTTATTGGCCTGTTCAGGTTTTCTGCTTCTTTTTCATTGAGTTTTAGAAGATTATATTTTTCTAGAAATTTATCCATTTCACCTAAGTTTTCAAATTTCTTGGCATACAGTTCTTCATAGTAATTCCTTACAATTTTTTGTATTTCTGTGGTATCAGTTGTAATCTCTCCTCTTTTATTTCTGATTGTGTTTATTTTGTCCTCTCTTTTTTTCTTGATGAGCCTGCTCAAAGACTTGTCTATTTTGTTTATCTTTCAAAAAACCAGCTCCCAGATTCATTGATTTTTAGAATTGTGCTTTTAGTCTTTATGTCATTTAATTCTGCTCGGATCTTGGTTATTTCCTTCCTTCTACTTGCTTTGGGCTGTCTTTGTTGTTGTTCCTCAAGTTCTTGTAGGCGTAGAGTTAGATTGTTTGTTTGAAATATTTCTATCTTTCTTAGGTAGGCCTGTATTGCTATGAACTTCCCTCTCAGGACTGCCTTCACTGTTTCCCATAAGTTTTGGGTTTTTCTCAGTTCATTTTCATTTGTTTCCTGAAACTTTTTGATTTCTTCCCTAATTTCATTATTGACCCATTCATTGTTAATAGCATGCTATTCAGTTTCCATGATTTTGAATGTATTGGGCCTTTTCTCTTGTGGTTGGTTTCCAGTTTCAGTCCCTTTTGATTGGAGAAAATGCTTGGGATAATTTCAATTTTCTTAAATTTGTTGAGGGATTGTTTTGTGACCTATCATATAGTCTATCTTTTAAAATGTTCCATGTGCATTTGAAAAGAATGTGTATTTAGCTTCTTTGGGATGAAGGGCTCTATATTTATCAGTTAACTCCATTTCATCTAGGGTGTTGTTCAATGCCACAATATCTTTGTTGATATTTTGTTTGGAAAATCTGTCCATTTTTTACAGTGGGGTGTTAAAATCCCCTACTATAATTGTGTTGCTGTCAATATCTTTCTTGAAGTCCTCTAAGATTTTCTTTATATACTTGGGTGATCCTATGTTGGGTGCATATATATTTACAATGTTTATGTCTTCTTGGTGGATTCTTCCCTTGAGTATTATGAAGTGACCTTCTGGGTCTCTTTTTATGGCCCCTTTTGACATCTATTTTGTCTGATATGAATATTGGTACCCCAACTTTTTTTCCTGTGTCTTTGCTTGAAAAAATTGTCTCCAGCCTTTCACTTTTAGTTTGTGATGATCTTTTGTCCTGAGGTAGGTCTCTTGTAGGCAGCAAATGTGTGGGTCATGCTTTCTTACCCATTCAGATATTCTGTTCTATGTCTTTTGATTGGAGCATTTAATTTATTTATGTTTAAGGTTATTGTTGATCGGTACTTATGCAATGTCATTTTTATTCCTGTGCTCCTCATTGTCTCTCCATTTTATTTCCTTTCTTTAAATCAGACCTTTTAGTATTTCTTGCACAACTGGTTTGATAGAGGTATATTCTTTTAGACTTCTTTTTTCTTGGAAGCTCTTTATTTGGCCTTCTACTTTATTGAGAGTCTTGCTGGGTAAAGTAGCCTAGGGTACAGGCCTCTGGTTCTCATCACTTGGAATATTTCTTGCCATTCTCTTCTTGCTTATAGTGTTTCCATCGAGAAGTCAGCAAGGTACCTTATTGGGGCTTCCTTTGGTGTTCTTTTTTTCTCCCTTGCTGCCCTTAAGATTCTCTCTTTGTCTTGGAATTTTGCCATTTTAATGATGATGTATGTTTAAGTGGGCCTCTTTGGTTTTCTCTTGATAGGGACTCTCTGTTTTTCCTGGATTTGTGTGACTTTTTTTTTTTCATCAAATTAGGATAATTTTTCATCATTACTTTTAAAAATAAATTTTCTATCCCTTACTCTTCTTCTCCTTTGGTATCCCTATTATTCGGATATTGTTATGTTTCATATTGTCTTGCATTTCTCTTAATCCCTCTTTATTATTTTTTAGCCAGTTTTCCTTTTCTTGCTCTTCCTGGGAGTTTTTTTCTACTCTGTCCTCCAACTTGCTGATCCAATCTTCTGCTTCATTGATCCTACTTCTGATTCCTTCCACTGTGTTCTTCAGCACCAAAGTTGTATTCTTCATTTTCTCTTGGCCCTTGCTGATAGTTTCTATTTTATTATTTTTTTTTGTTGATATAGTTTGCAGTGACTTCATTGTAACTCCCCTGTAGTTCCTGGTCGCTCATTGTGAGCTCTTTGAACTTCCTGATAACCAGTGCTTTGAATTAAATATCTTATAGCTGGCTTGCCTTATTTTATGCAGCATTCTTTCTGAGGCTTCGTCTTTTCCTTCCACTGGGGGGTTGTTTCTTTGTCTTTTCATTGTTTGTGAGACTCTTGTTAGCTTCAGCTTGTTAAATTAACTTGTTTCGGCTTACTAGATTTATGGTGTGAACTTTTGTGGCATAATACCTGTGAGAACCAGTGGTGTAGTCTCCTTGATCTCCCCAGCACTCTGGTGTTGGGCTGTCCTTTACATTGGCTCTGAGTTTGTCTTTGGGTTTTTGTTTTTTCTGTTTTGTTTTTTTTTTTGACTGTGGGTTCTTCCCACCAGCTGGTGAACTGATGGTCCCTCTGTCCACTACACTTTTTATTTTGCTGTGCTGGTGACGGCGGGTTGCATTGAAGCTAGTTCTTCTGCATGTACAGGGTTTTGAGGATTCTCTTTTGTTCAGTTGTTTTCCCTGGGTAGTTTCTCCACTGTTTAGGTGTATTTCCAGATAGGCTTTGGGTTGAGGTTTGTGTGGTTTCTACTCCCTCCTTCACCTTCCTCTGTTTTTATCTCTTGGCAGTTTCTTTGTTGTTGAGTTTCCTCTTCCTTTGTGTATCCTGGTGTTCACTGTTTCCACCTACTCTTTTTTCTGTGATCAGTTGGAGGGGAAGGCAAACTTGTTTATGACAGCAGGAGAGTATTCTGTGATATTTACTGTAGCAGCTGGTAGAGAAGAGATAGGTGATCCACTGACTATGTACAGTGATAACTGTAATCTTCAACCCAACTCACCACTTTTCAAAAAGGATAGAAGAAAGATCAGTCTCTTTTGGGGGAGGGAAGGTTTGTGATTTGGATCTGGAAAAGAGTGACTTTGAGGGAGGTCAGATTCTGAGGTAAGGTGAGAATAAAGAATGGTAAATAGGTGTAGTGTGGGAGAGAATAGAGTTAACTACAGTGTTATAGTTCAGGCAACAATGAAGGGGGCTAAGATCTGGGGGGAGGGTGTTGTGTAGTATTTACAATAGTATGTAACAACTATTATTTACAATAATATTAGAGCAACAATCATATGACAGAATCAATTATATACCAAGATTAGGAAGTTTTGGACCTTCAATAGTGTGCTAACTGGGCAAGGGGAAGTAAAGGACAGTAAATTAGCAATACACTGTGATTGAGGGGACAGGGGAAAACTGTCAAGTGATACAATATACCCAGCCAATGTAAAGAAGACTATACAGAAAGAGGAGGAATACAGAGATACTATTAAAATAAAAGATGTAAAAATGATGACAAAATAATGAAAAAATACAAATACATAATAACTTGTTTTTTTGTTATAGCAAAGTGAATTTTGTCTCTCTGTCTCTACTGTTGGGATGCTCCCTCTTTGAGTCCAACTCTGTCTTTTCATTGTTCCAAGTATTTTGTCTCACTTTGGGTGGAGGAGAACAAAAAGGAAGAAAGAAAAAGGCAGCAGATGGGAGGAAAAAGTGGTAGGTTTGGAAAGAAAGGAAGAAGGAATAAAACAAGAAAGAAGAAGAGAGAGGGTAAAAGTATTGAAAGATAAACAATAATAAGGTTAAAGAAATAAAAGATTATTTGGGAAAAAAGCAAAAAAAAACCTCCCAAAACCACAAAACAAAGACAAAAACAAAAAAACCTCTTGTTGGTTTCCAGCTGGTCAAACCTTTTCTTCTGGTCACACTGGCTCAGTAGTCTGAGGGGCGATTAGTATGGCTTTCCTCTCTTCTTGGTTAATTCAGCTGGTCTTACCAGTGCCCTCCCAAGATCCATACTGGCGCCTCTCTCCAGTGCCCCACTGAGAGCAGATTTTCCCCAGGATTCACAGTCCTGGCCTTGGGTGTGGGCACATGCTCCCTGCCAGGTTTCCCTGGTCTCGAAGGCTTCAGTGCAAACCTTTCCCAGTGCTGTCGTGGAACACACAGGTGACTCAATTCTCCCAAGCCGGTGGCCACAGACTGATTCTCCGGGTGATTAAAACTCTCTGGTTTGCTTCCTAGTGCCCATTCCTCTCTCTGACACTCCAAGCAAACTGATCTCTCCTGGCGTTTTTCAATCTGTGCCTGGCTGGGAGGGAGTGGATGACTGGCTCTCTCCCAAGGACCTTGCTGCCAGCCCTCGGCTCCCTGAGTTCTCGGCAGATCCGGGAAGACCTGGCCCAGGCCCAGTGCAACGGGTAAGGCATGGGTGACTCTCAATTCTCTCAGGCCGGCAACCGCAGACCAACTTTCAATTCTCCCAAGCCAGTGACCACAGACTGACTCCATGGTTAATCAGAGCTCTGTGGTTTGCATCCTCATGCCCACTCCTCTCTGACACTCCAAGAAAACTGATCTCTCCTGGCATTTTTCAATCTGTGCCCAGCTTGGTAGGGAGGGAGCTGATGACTGGCTCTCTCCCAAGGTCCTTGCTGAAAGCCCTCGGCTTCCAGAGATCAAGGCAGACCTGCTCGGGTCCTGGCACAGCCCGGGAGGGCCTACAGCCTCTGTACTGTTCCCTAGGACCTTGTCAACCTGCAGTCTCTCCTCACCTCACCCTCTGGTCATTCAGTGTCTGCTAGGATTTCTAGAATCCTACCCTCCTATATGCTGGGTCCCTGTTGGCTATCTTCTGCGCTCCTCTGCAGATCAGCTCAGTTTTTCTCCGGCACATGGGGGGAAGTGAAATCCTTTGTTTTACTCTGCTGCCATCTTCTCTAACAAAATGTATTTTTTATTTGGCCATTCTAGAGGATATTAATTGCTATCACACTGTTGCTACTGATGTTGAGCATCTCATAGTGCTCTTATTAGTCATTTGAATATCTTCTTTTTGTAATGTGTGTTCAAATATTTTCTTCATTTGAAATTATATTGTTTGTCATATTAAATTATGAAGTTTTATATATTCTTGAATTTATTTCATTTGAAAACAGTATATTTAGATAACAGTTTTTAATTTTGATGAAATGCAATTTAACATTATCTAATGGCTTTTGTCTTTTGTGTCCTAACTAAGAAATATTTGACCATCTGAGGAGGTAGAGATTTTCTCTTATATTTTCTTGTAGCATTTTAATAGTTTTGGGTCTTATGTTTAGGTTTGTGATCCATTTAGGGTTAAATATGTAAATAGCACGAAGTAAGGATTGAGATTCCTTTTTAAAAACTGATATTTTATTGTTCCCTTATCATTGTTGAAAAAACCGATCATTTCTCTAATAAATTATTTGGCACCTTTGTTGAAAACACATCTGTGTGTGTCTACTTCTGGATTCTTGATTTTGCTTCATTGATCTATAATGTCTATTATTTTACAATTCCATAGTAAGTGTTAAAATCAGGTTCTGCAAGTCCTGAAAACTTGTACTCCTTTGTGTTGGAGGTTTGTCCAGCAGAGCCCCGCACCTGTCACAGATGAGGATGATTCTACCAAGACATGATTTCCTTGGAGAGGAAAGGTGGTCATTCTCTCAAAGGGGAAGGCCTTGAGCCTATTCCACAATGGGCTTTTGTTGGGTTTAATCTGCATAGGAATGCAGGGTGTAAAAGTAAAGCTCAGTCATTATCAGGCAGTAATGATCAAATAATAGATAACATTCAAAGAACTATGAGGGCTCATTCTGAGTCAGGGTCAGAGAGCCAAAGGACCATAAAAACTTTGGAAAATAAACTCACTTTATTCTTGGACCCTTACCATTTAAATTTAGGATATTCTTAGCAAAGCAGTTTTCACAGGATTTGGGGCATTCATTTCTTAGGTCTGATTGCCCCTGGAAACCTGAAACCAGGCAGGGTGGTTCCCAACAACTCCTTTTTCCAATTTTTTTGTCTGTGTAAAATTCTATGCATGTCCACAAAATTTTTTAAATCAATATATTTATTTCTATGACAAGTCAACTATAACTTTGATTTATTTTTGAAAGATAAGATGAAACATTCTAATTGAGAAAATAATATGAGATTATTATGTTTCAAGAAAGTCTTAGTGGTTTGTATCAAGATTTGATTTTCCCAAGAAAATTGATATTGTTTTGGATATTGTTTTTTATTTTTTAACTTTTTAAAAATTTTTCAAGTAAAGTGGTCTCCATTTTCAACCCACCATACACACATGCCCCACACATCCCCACCTCCCACTCTTGAACCTACCACCTTTGGCTTTACTTTGTCCATGCGTCCTTTATACATGTTCCTTGATGGCCCTTCCCCCATTTTCCATTATCCCTCTTACCCCTCCCTTCTGGTTACTGTCAGTTTATTCTTTATTTCAGTGTCTCTGGTTATATTTTGCTTGCTTGTTAGTTTTGTTGATTAGGTTCCACTTATAGGTGAGATCATATGGTATTTGTCTTTCATGACCTGGCTTCTTTCACTTAGCATAATGCTCTCCAGTTCCATCCATGCTTTTAGGAAGGGTAGGAGCTCTTTCTTTCTTCCTCTGACATATAGACTCCACCCCAAAACTATTCGACCTAATAAGTGAATTTGGCAAAACAAAAAGATTCAAAGTCAATATTCAGAAATCAATGGCATTTTTATATACTAAATAAAATATCAGAATCAGAAATTGGGAAAATATCCCATTTGTTATAGCAACAAGAAAATTATAACTTTGAGTTAAATTGAGTTAAATTTATAGATCAGTTTGGGAAGGATGTACATGTTTAAAAATTTGAATTCTCCAATGCATGAAATCAATATGAGTTTCCATCTACCTAGGTTTTGTTTAATTTTTTCTATAATGTTTTGTAAATTTCAATGTACATATCTTACATATTTTGCTTAATTTATGCCTAAGTATTTTGTGTTTATTGATGTTGCTACTAATGGCGTTTTTATTTTTATTTCTGGTTGTTTATTATTTAATGTATGAAATTGATTTTTATATTGACTATACATTGTCAGTTTATTAAAATCACTATTTTCAGTTTTGCTTCTTTTTTCAATGTAAGTAAAGTTTATTCATTTTTGTTGCTCTATTACACAAATTAGGAGCTCCAATATGATGTTGAATAGCAAATGTGAAAGTGAGCATATTCTTTCTTGATATTTAGATGGCCATTCAGTCTTTTACCACTATTATATTAGCCACAGATCTATTATGGATTACCTTTTCAACATAAGAAATACCCCTTCACCATTTCTACTGTATTAGAAGGTTTTATCATAAATGCATTTTGGAGTTTGTCAAATGCTTTTCCTGAAACTGCTAAGGTAACCATATCCACATACATTTTTAAGATATATTGTACAACATGGTGAATCTCAAATATTGTACTACTTTTATTAGTGTTTTCTTCCTGTGCTTTACTTTGCAAAATAAACCCTCCTTGAGCTCCTGATCTATTTCCTCTTATTTTTCATGCCCCACCAATGTGAGTCGTATCCAGAGGCCCAGTACTAAGGAAGATAGAAGATGATTTAAGGCAGCGTGACTGAATTACGATTTTGGTTGTTTCTACCTCATGGATATAATAGTACTGATATTCTTCTTTCTTTGCCTATGAAATGGGAATAATGTCCACTGCACTTAAAAAATCATAGAGAAAATGGAGCAGCTTGTTCTGAGAGTTAGATATATGAACTGTTTATAACAGTAGAATCATTACTAATCTCAAAATAATTTTCTTAAGGGAAACTTAAACAAATAAAGCAAAACAGATAAAAATGCGTAAATCTGGAAATATTATCTGTACTGGAATAGTTTTTATATATTGCTAACATCAACCTTCCTATGTTTATTTACTTGCAGTCCAGTTGTGCCTGAATGTGTGTGAAAATAAATATTAGCATAAAGAACATCCACTTGGCAATAAGGGAAAAGTTATAATACATTCCCAAAGCAAAGCAAAGCAAACAAACAAAATTAAAAAACCCTCTAATTACTTACTTGATTAAGGATGGATTTAATATACAAATTACTTTAGAGCCAAGGGTAGGGGAAAAACAAAGACAGCTGCTAGAAAAGGAGACATTTGACTTACTTTACTTTGAAATCTCTGATATTAAATTTCTTCACCTGTCGGACTCCATTGACATTATGCAATTATACTAAGTGTATGATAAAATGACAGTTTATAAATTTTCTTTTGTTTTATCTTGATACAGACTAGTGTTTAAACTTAAAAGCCTACATATATGCAAAATACACAATGATATAATCATGAACAATTATATGGATGTCTACTGGCTTTGTTCATGACAAGAGCTGTCACTCTGTAAATGTAAATGAGTTATTTCCTGGGAGTAAAAAGTGGAGGGAAAAAAAAAACAAAGGGCATTTCACTCATTGCCTTAACCTTGGGGGAATAGAATACATCTGGTTATATCATCGTTCTGAGGAAAAAATATTTTAACAGATACATAGATTTCTTGAAAAAAGCCTAGAATCCACTGGCAAAAAATAGGTGAGTTTCTGAATATGTATAAATAACTGGCATAGCATAGAAATACCTGACTATGGCAGACTGCCCATTAGTACAAAAATTATGCTGCTTGCCATGTGCAACTCATCATACATGAGTATGATTCTAGATTATCTAATGAGACAACTTTTTATGAAGTCTATGCAGAAAAATTAAAGCAGCATTGCTAAGAACTATGTACATAATTCAGTTTCAAGAACAGAGCTGAATGAACAGTGCTACATCCATAATAAAAATTGAACATTTCCCTGTTGAGATGCAGGCAGGAAATTCAATTGGTTAATGCTCCTCCTTAAGCTCAAGGGTGATTGCTCTGAATTTGGCATCCATAATGACTACCAAGATTTGTTCTCCAACTACAAGGTACAAGAAACACTTGAGAGCAACATTGTGAGGATTCTGCCTATCCTGGGGAGAAATTATGACTAAGAATCACTATTTGATCCCCAGTGAGTCATATTATTGATGGGGAAACTCAAGAGTTAAATTTTTTTAGCTTTAGTGTAGTTAATAGGCTTAGTTATTTATGCATGTAAAAAACCATATTTTTCCAAGGACTAGAATACATGAACAAATCTGCCCTAACTCCAGGAAGACTGCAAGTGATCAAGATAGCATATGAGGCATTGTGCTCTAGGGAGAGAATGTCTAGATGCAAATAAACAATCCTTGGTCAGCATAGGAAGGGATGCTAGAAAACTCCCTAGACTGCAACATTTTTCTGATTAACATTTCCCCCTGAATTTGAAACCTCTGATCTACCCTTGTCTTCCTTTTATGAAATGAGTCAGTTTGAGATAAAAGGCTGAGATGGTATTTTGGGGTACATAGTACACCATGTTCTGAATAAAGGGCCCATAGAGATTCAATCCCTCTCTCCACTTACTGGTTCTGGTAGTGACAGGCAGAAAGAATGCCTATGTTCCCAATTTCATTTTGTTAAAATATTCCTAATTTTAAAATTAAGATTCTTTTGATATTTCCCCCAGACTTTTTTCCTCAAATAATTTAGGCTAAAAGAAAGCAAAAAGCATCCTTTCTCCTACTCATGTTACCTAGACGATCATTTTTATTAAATACTTTATAGTCCTATTATAATTGTCCCAATTCTTTCCCCTTTGCTTTCCTTTGCCCAGACCACATCCAGCTCCCACAGTATATCCTCACCTTGTTGTCCATGTCTGTGGGTCATTCTTACATACTTTTTGAGTAATCTCTTCCCCTTCATTCTACTTATATCCCCCTTTCCCATTCCCTCTGGTCACTGTCAGTGTATTCTATGTTTCCATGGTTCTGGCTCTATTTTGCCCATTTGTTTGTTTTGTTCATTAGGTTCCTGTTACAGGTAACATCATATGGTATTTGTGTTTTATGGCCTGGCTTATTACACTTAGCATAATAGTCTCCAGTTCCATCCATTTGTTGAGAATGGTAGGAGTACCTTCTTTCTTTCTGCTGTATAGTATTCCATTCTGTAAATGTACCACCATTTTTGATCCCCCCATTTACTGATGGGCACTTGGGCTGTTTCCAGTACTTGGCTTTTGTAATTAATGCTACTATGAACATTGGGGTGGATAGGTTCTTTTGAATTGGTATTTCAGGATTCCTAGGGAATAATCCAAGCAGTGGAATTGCTGGATCAAAAAGAAGTTCCAGTTTTAGTTTTTTGAGGAAATTCTATACTGTTAATTTTTAATGCTTCTCTTTAAGCAGCTTTGTCTCAGAACTTAAGAAAGCATTTCCCCCTCTTCCTGGGAGTATGCTATGGCTAACACAGCTTGAATCTGCGTGACAGGGACAGACACATAGAAAATGCTTCCAGTTTGTTCAGCTACATTGTGATCTACTGTGACCTTAGTGTAAAAGAAAATGTGTCATGTATAAAACCTGATAAGTTCAGTGGAGGCCTGCATGGCAGACATAAACTCAGAGACATAGGATAACCTCATAGGATCATCTTAAAACATTTTAACTAAAAGCAGTTCATAGAAGGTAGTCATGTCCCAGACCAGCGCTGTTTCCTAACAAAAGCCAATCTTTACCTTAACTGAGCCTGTCTGTTGTCTCTTTGCCTCTAGCACAATATATTTTAGTGATGTCAAATTTTCTTTTTCTGGACCCCTCAAGCACAGGTACCGCTCCAGGGGAGACCACACATCCCTTCATTGTTATTGTTATCATGTTAATTGTTGACTATTAACTGTCCTATATTAAAAAATGTGTCTATCAGTATGCTTTTTATTTCAATCTCAGAGGTTTCTCACTTTGTTTCCTCCAGCCTCCCTAAACTATCACCAATGGATTTCATGTAACCCCCTTAATGCTTCCTCTTCTGATTCTGTTTATAAAACTTTCATTTTCCAGACCATTTTCTGAACTCATTGAGGTTTCTCCTCCAAGCAATTATTGTCAGTTTTGCTAAAAAAAAAACTCACAAAAATTTTCTACAGATTTGAATATTTTTTAAGTTGACATTAGTGATGCTATTTGGGGAACAAATTTTCAGTTTCGTTGGTGTGAATAAATTGTGCATAACGAGTCTACAGCAAAAGGCACATCCTCATATACAGAGTGTAAGGGAGATTTATCTTTGATGGGAAAAAAAGTTAAATGTTTATAAGAAATTCTATAAGTTTAAATGCCATTAACTTTAAACAGTTAATAAAAGTGACACTAGGATAGTAATAAATTCTAGTTCTCAAAGAAATAACTTGATTTTATACATTGTTTCTGCCTCACTAGTGTTTTAAATGAAAGAGACAGTAATTAAAATGGAAATAAGCATTAAAGAGGCCTCAAAGAGAAACAGAGGGGACTGTTCAAGAAGACTAAGAACCCCACAACACAGGTAGAAGCTTAGGGATCAAAAGGAGGTAGCCATGGAGTGATTGTGAAATTGGAGGGGAAAAGTTTTGTGCTTAATTTAAGCTATGGGCAAAATAAAAAAAAGATCATGAACTGCTGGAAATATTTTAAGTTTTAAAAAGAAAAAAGAATAAGCAAATGATTAATTAAATATATCTTTGTACCTCACGCTCCTTTTGTTACAATATATTTTTTCTTTTATGCTTATTTATATATTTAATTATTTTTCAAGTACAGTTTTCTGTCTATTACTCCCATCCCATCACACCCCCCATACTCCCCCCTCCCTCCCATTTCCACCCTTCTCAGTTGTTGTCCCTGTATCCTTTATATATATGTTCCTCTAAATCCCTCCCCTATTTCCCCTGAAATTACCTCCCCTCTCCCCCCTGGTCACTGTCAGCCAGTTCTCTATTTCAGTGTCTTTGGTTATATTTTGTTTGTTTGTTTTGTTGTTTAGCTTCCTGTTAAAGGTGAGATCATATGGTATTTGTCCTTCAAAACCTGGCTTATATCACTCAGCATAATGCTTTCCAGGTCCATTCATGCTGTTGCAAAAGGTAGGACCTCCTTCTTTCTCTCTGCTGCATAGAAATATATTGCGTATATGTACCACAGTGTTTTGAGCCATTCATTTACTGACAGGCACCTAGATTTCTTCCAACTCTTCCCTATTGTAAATTGCGGTGCTATGAACATTGGGGTGCATATGTTCCTTGGGATTGGTGTTTCAGGGTTCTTAGGATAAAATCCCAGCAGTGGAAGTGCTGGGTCAAAAGGCAGGTCAAATTTTAGTTTTTTGAGAAAATTCCATACTGTTTTCCACAATGGTTGTACCAGTCTGCAATCCCACCAAGAGTGAACTAGGGTTCCCTTTTCCCCACACCCTCTCCATATTTATTGTTTATTGCTTTGTTTATGATAGCCATTCTCACCGGTGTAAGGTGGTATTTCATTGTGGTTTTAATTTGCATCTCTCTGAGAGCAAGAGATATTGAACATCTGTTCATGTGTCTCTGGATATTCGGTATGTCCTCCTTGGAGAAGTGTCTGTTCAAGTCCTTTCTCCATTTTTTAATTGGGTTAGTTGTCTTCTTAGAGTGAAGTCGTGTCAGTTCTTTGTATATTTTCGAGATTAAACCTTTGTCTGAGGTATCATTGGCAAATATGTTTTCCTATACAGTTGTTTGACTTTTTATTTTAATGCTGTTTTCTTTAGACACACAGAAGCTTTTTATTTTGATCAAATCCCTTTGGTTTATTCTTTCCTTTATTTTTCTTACTCTAGGAGATATATCAGTAAAAATGTTGCTGTGTGAAACATCTGAGATTTTCCTACCAATGTTTTCCTCTAGGAGTTTAATGTTGTCACAGCTTATATTAAGGTCTTTTATCCACCTTGAATTTATTTTGGTGTATGATGTATGTTGGTGCCCGAGTTTCATTTTTTTTGCATGTAGCTGCCCAGTTCTCCCAACAACATTTCTTGAAGAGGCTATCTTTACCCCATTTTATGTTACTGCCCCTTTTGTCGAATATTAATTGACTGTAGAGATTTGGCTTTATTTCTGGGTTCTCTGTTCTGTTCTATTTGTCTATGTGCTGGTTTTTATTCCAGTACCAGGCTGTTTTGATTACAGTGGCCTTGTAATACAGATTTTTATCAAGCATTGTGATCCCTCCTACTTTGTTCTTCTTTCTCAAAATTGGAGCTGCTTTTATGGTTCCATATAAATTTTTGAAGTGTTTCTTCTATGTCTGTGAAACATGCCATTGGAACTTTAATAGGTATTGCATTAAATCTGTAAATTGCTTTGGGTAGTGTGGACATTTTGATCATGTTGATTCTTCCAATCCATGAGCATGGCATATGTTTCCATTTGTTTGTGTCTTCCGTGATTTCTTTCTTTAATATTCTGTAGTTTTCTGAATACAGGTCTTTAACCTCCTTGGTTAGATTTATTCCCAGATATCTTATTTTTGTATTTGCTATATTGTGAGGGATTTTTTTTCTTGATTTCTGCTTCTGCTGATTCATTGTTAGTATATAAAAATGCCTTTGATTTCTGTATATTGACTGTGCAACACACTGTTTTGCCAAATTTATTTATTAGTTTGAGCAGTTTTTTAGTAGAGGCTATAGGCTTTTCCATGTACAATATCATGTCATCTGCAAACAATGACAGTTTTGTTTCCTGCTTTCTGATTTGAATGACTTTTATTTTTTTTCTTGCCTGATCACTGAGGCTAAACTTCCAATACTATATTAAATAGAAGTAGTGAAAGTGGACAACCTTGTCTTGTTCCTGATCTTAGTGGAAAAGATTTTAGTTTTTGCCCATTGGGTATGATGTTGGCTGTAGGTCTTTCATATATGGCCTTCATTATGTTGAGGAATGCTGCCTCTATTCCCATTTTTCTGAGTACCTTCATCATAAATGGGTGTTGAACCTTATCAAAAGCTTTTTCCCCGTCTATTGATATGACCATGTGGTTTTGTGTTTGCTTTTGTTTATGTGGTGTATTACATTTACTGATTTGCATATATCGAACCATCCTTGCATCCCTGGGATGAATCCCACTTGGTCGTGGTGTATGATCTTTTTTATGTATTGTTGGATGCGATTTGCCAATATTTCATTGAGGATTTTAGCATCTATATTCATCAGTGATATTGGCCTGTAATTTTCTTTCTTTGTTGTGTCTCTATCTGGCTTTGTAATTAGGGTTATGCTGGCTTCATAAAAAGAGTTGGGGAGTTTTCCCTCCTTTTGTATTTTTTCGAATTGTCTGTGAAGAATAGGGGTTAGCTCTTCCTTAAAAGCTTTGTAGAATTCTCCTGTGAAACCATCTGGTCCAGGGCTTTTGTGTGATGGGAGTTTTTTTCTTACTTCTTCAATTTGATCTGCTCTTATTGGCCTGTTCAGGATTTCTGCTTCTTTTTCATTTAGTTTTGGAAGATTATATTTTTCTAGAAATTTGTCCATTTCACCCAGGTTTTCAAATTTCTTGGCATACAGTTCCACATAGTAATTTCTTACAATCCTTTCTATTTCTGTGGTATCAGTTGTAATCTCTCCTCTTTCATTTCTGATTGTGTTTATTTGGGTCCTCTCTCTTCTTGATGAGCCTACTTAAAGACTTGTCTATTTTGTTTATCTTTTCAAAAAACCAACTCCTGGATTCATTGCCATTTAGAATTTTTTTTTAATTTAATTTTTATTCAAGTACAGTTTTCTGTTTTATATTCCCTGCCTTGCCCCCTCCCCAGTGCTCCCCACCTCCCTCCCATTTCCACCTCCACCTTAATTATTGTTCCATTTGTCCTTTATACTTATATATGTGAGTCCATCCCTTTTTCCCCTATGAATCTCTCCCCTCTACCCTCTGGATCTTGTCAGCCTGTTCCATATTTGAGTGTCATTGGTAAGATTTTGCTGCTTGTTTGTTTTGCTGTTTAGATTCCTGTTAAAGTTGAGATCATATGGTATTTGTTTTTCACCCCCTGGCTTATTTTGCTCAGCATAATGCTCTCCATTTCCATCCATGATGTTGCAAAAGATAGGAGCACATTTTTCCTTTCTGCAGCATAGAATTCCATTGTGTAAATGTATAATAGCTTTTTGATCCAGTCATTTACTGATGGGCATCTAGGTTGATTCCAACTCTTGACTATCATAAATTGTGCTGCTATGAACATCGGAGTGCATAAGTTGTTTTGGATTAGTCTTTCATGGTTCTTGAGATAGACTCCTAATAGTGGAATTGCTGGGTTAAAAAGGCACATTCATTTTTAGTTTTCTTAGAAAATTCCATATTGTTTTCCATAGTGGTTGTACCAGTCTGCAATCCCACCAACAGTGAACTAGGGTCCCCTTTTCCCCACAACCTCTCCAGCACTTATTGTTTGTTTCTTTGTTTATGATAGCCATTCTGACTCGTGTAAAGAGGTATCTCATTGTGGTTTTAATTTGCATCTCTCTGATAGCTAGCAATATCGAGCATCTTTTCATGTGTCTTTGGATCCTCTGCCTGTCCTCCTTGGAGAAATGTCTGTTTAAGTCCTTTGCCCATTTTTTTAAAGATTTTATTTATTTATTTATCTTTAGAGGGGAAGGAGAGAAACATCAATGTATGGTTGCCTTTCCTGCATCCCCTGCTGGGAGTTGGCCTGCAGGAAACCAGCTTGCCACCCAGGCATGTGCCCTGACTGGGAATCGAACCGCGATTTTCTGGTTCGCAGGCCTGCGCTCAATCCACTGAGCTACACCAGCCAGGGCTTCCTTTGCCCATTTTTAATTGGCTTGCTTGTCTTATTTGAGTGGGGTCGAGTGAGTTCTTTGTATATTTTGGAGATTAAACATTTCTCTGTGATATCATTGGCAAATATGTTTTCCCAAACTGTTGTTTCTCTTTTTATCTTGATACTGTTTTCCTTAGCCATGCAGAAGAATTTAATTTTGATGAAATACCATTTGCTTATTCTTTCCTTTATGTCCCTTGCTCTAAGGGACAAAACCATAAAAATATTGCTGCGTGGAATATCTGAGAATTTCCTGCCAATGTTCCCCTCTAGGGTTTAATGGTTTCACAGCTTATATTAAAGTCTTATATGCCCCTTGAATTTATTTTGGTGTATGGTGTAAGTTGGTGCTTGAGTTTCATTTTTTTGGCATGTAGCTTTCCAGTTCTCCTAACACCATTTGTTGATGAGGCTATCTTTAGTCTATTTTATGTTACTGCCAACTTTGTTGAGTGTTAATTGACTGTAGAGAGTTGGATTTATTTCTGGGCTCTCTGTTTTATTCCATTGGTCTACGTGCCTGTTTTTATGCCAGTACCAGGCTGTTTTGATTACAGTGGCCTTGTAATATAGTTTGATATCAGGTATTGTGATACCTGTTACTTTGTTCTTTCTCAAAATTGCGGATGCTATTCGGGGTCTTTTATGGTTCCATATCAATTTTTGAAGTGTTTGTTCTATGTCTGTGAAATATACCATTGGTACTTTAATAGGTATTGCTTTGAATCTATAAATTGCTTTGGGTAGTATGGACATTTTGATGATGTTAATTCTTCCAATCCATGAACACGGTACATGTTTCAATTTGTTTGTGTCTTCCTTGATTTCTGTCTTCAGTGTTGTGTAGTTTTCTGCATACAGGCTGTTAACCTCCTTGGTTAGGTTCACTCCCAAATATTTTATTTTTGTTTTTGCTATATCAAATGGGATTTTATTCTTGATTTCTGCTTGTGCTGTTTCTCTGTTAGTATACAAAAAATGCCTTTGATTTCTGGATATTGACTTTTAAACCCACTGTTTTGCTAAATTCATTTACTAGTTTGAGAAGTTTTTTTGTAGATGGTATAGTATTTTCCATGTACACTTTCATGTCATCTGCAAACAATGACAGTTTTGTTTCCTCCTTTCCAATTTGGATTTCTTTTATTTCCTTTTCTTGTCTGATCGCTTTGGCTGGAACTTGTAATAGTATATTGAATAGAAGTGGTGAAAGTGGGCAACCTGTCTCATTCCGGATCTTAGTGGAAGAGGTTTTCATTTTTGCCCATTGAGTATGATGTCGGCTATAGGGCTTTCATATATGGCCTTTACTGTGTTGAGGAATATTCCCTCTTTTCCCATTTTTCTGAATACCTTTATCATGAATAAATGTACTTTTTCAAAAGCTTTTTCCCCATCTATTGATATGATCATGTGGTTTTGGTCTTTGCTTTTGTTTATGTGGTGTATTACATTTACTAAATTACGAATATTGAACCGTCCTTGCATTCCTGGGAAGAATCCCACTTGGTCGTGGTGTATGATCTTATTGATGTAATGTTGGATGTGATTTGCCAATATTTTATTTAGGATTTTAGCATCTATGTTGATCAGCGATATTGGTCTGAAGTTTTCTTTCTTTGTTGTGCCTCTATGTGGCTTTGGAATTAGGATGATGCTTGCTTCATAAAAAGAGTTGGGGAATTTTCCTTCCTTTTGGATTTTTTGGAATAGTCTGTGAAGAATCGGTGTTAGCTCTTCCTTTAAAGCTTTGTAGAATTCTTCAATGAAACCATCCCATCCAGGTCTTTTGTGTAATGGAGGTTTTGTTTTTGTTTTTTAATAATTATTTATTTATTTTCAGAGAGAGGGGACAGGAATAAGAAAGAGTGGGAGAGAAACATCAGTGTGTGATTGCCTCACATGTCCGCTTCTGAGGACCTGGCCTGCAACCCAGGCCAGGTCCTCAGACCTGACAACCGAGGCATTTGCCCTGACTGAGAATCGAACTGGCACCCCTTTCCTTCAGAGGCCCGTGCTCAATCCACTGAGCCACACCAGCCAGGGCTGGAATTTTTTGATTACTTCTTCAATTTCATCTGCTGTTATTGGCCTGTTCAGGTTTTCTGCTTGTTTTTCATTGAGTTTTGGAAGATTATATTTTTCTAGAAAATTTTCCATTTCACCTAGGTTTTCAAATTTCTTGGCATACAATTCTGCCTAGTAGTTTCTTAAAAGCCCTTCTATTTCTCTGGTATCAGTTGTAATCTCTCCTGTTTCATTTTTTAATGTGTTTTTTTGGGTCCTCTCTCTTCTTTTCTTTTTTTTTTAAATTTAATTCTTATTCAAGTACAGTTTTCTGTTTTATATTCCCTACCCTGCCCTCCCCCAGTGCTTCCCACCTCCGTCCTATTTCCTCCCCCCACCTTAATTATTGTCCATGTATCCTTTATACTTATTCATGTCAGTCCCTCCCCTTTTACCCTATGATTCTCTCCCCTCTCCTCTCTGGATTCTCTCTTGTCTCGATGATCGTACTTAAAAGCTTGTCCATTTTGTTTATCTTTTCAAAAAACTGACTTGTGGATTCATTGATCCTTAGAATTGTGCTTTTAGTCTCCATATCATTTAATTCTGCTCTGATCTTGATTATTTCCTTTCTTCCACTTGCTGTGGGCTGTCTTTGTTGTTGTTACTCAAGTTCTTGCAGGCATCGGTGTAGGTTGTTTGTTTGAAATGTTTCTATCTTCTTCAGGTAAGCCTGTATTGCTATGAACTTCCCTCTCAGGACTGCCTTCACTGTCTTCCATAACTTTTGGATTGTTGTGAGTTCACTTTTATTTGTTTCCAGAATCTTTTTGATGTCTTCCCTAATTTCATTCTTGACACATTCATTGTTTAGTAGCATACCATTCAGTCTCCATGATTTTGGGTATTTTGGGTTTTTCTCTTTGGGTTTGGTTTCTAACTTCAGTCCCTTATGGTCAGATAACATGCTTGACATGATTTTAATTTTCTTGAATTTGTTGAGGCTCGTGTTGCGCCCTATCATGTGGTCTATCTTTGATAATATTCCATGTACATGTGAAAAAATGTGTATTTAGTTTTTTTTGGATGAAGTGTTCTATATATATCAGTCAAGTCCATGTCATCTAGGATGTTGTTTAATTCCACAATATCTTTGTTGATATTTTTTTTGGAAGATTTGTACATTTCTGACAGTTGGGTGTTTAAATCCCCTACTACAATTGTGTTGCAGTCAATATCTTTCTTGAAGTCCTGTAAGATTTTCCTTATATATTTGGGTTCTTCTATTTTGGGTGCATATATATTTACGATGTTAATGTCTTCTTGGTGGATTCTTCCCTTCAGTATTTCAAAGTGACTTTCTGGGTCTCTCTTTATCGCCCCTTTTCCAAAGTCTATTTTGTCTGAAATTAGAGTTGCTACCTCAGCTTTTTTCTTTTTCGTTTCCTTTGAAAATTTGTTTCCAGCCTTTCACTTTTAGTCTGTGTAGGTCTTTTGTCCTGAAGTGTGTCTCTTGTAGGAAGCAAATGTGTGGGTCATACTTTCTTATCCATTCAGCGATTCTATGTCTTTTGATTGGAGCATTTAATCCATTTACATGTAAGGTTATTATTGAAAGGTACTTATTCATCGCCATTGTTGTACCGGAGATTTTCTCTGGCTCTTTCTTTTCCTTCCTTTCCTTAAAGCAGTCCCTTTTGTATTTCTTATAGAGCTGGTTTGGTGTAGGCATATTCTTTTAGACTTCTTTTTGTTTTGGAAGCTCTTTAGTTGGCCTTCTATCTTGATTGAGAGCCTTGCTGGGTAAAGTAGCCTTGGTTGTAGGCCTCTGGTTCTCATTACTTGGAATATTTGTTGCCATTCCCTTCTTGCTTGGAGTGTTTCCATTGAGAAGTCAGTAGTTAACCTTATTGAGGCTACCTTGTATGTTACTTCCTTTTTCTCCCTGCTGCCTTTAGGATTCTCTTTTTGTCTTGGAGTTTTGCCATTTTAGTGATGATGTATCTTGTAGTAGGCCTCTTTGGGTTCTACCTGCCTGGGACTCTCTGTGATTCCTGGATTCATGTGAATTTTTCTCTCATTAAATTAGGAAAATTTTCTGTCATTACTCTTTCAAATAGGTTTTCTATCCCTTGTTCTTCTCCTTCTGATATTTCTATTATTCGGGTATTATTACATTTCATTTTGTCTTGCATTTCTCTAAATCCCTCTTCATTTTTTCTGAGCCTCTTTTCCTTTTCTTGCTCTTACTGGGAGATTCTTTCTACTGTGTCCCCCATCTTGCTAATCCGATCTTCTGCCTCATCAATCCTGCTTTTCATTCCTTCTACTGTGTTCTTCAGTTCCGAAATTGAAGAATTTCCAAGAGGAAATTCATTTCCTCTTGGCCTTTGCTGATAGTTTCTATTTTCTTTTTCTTATTGATATAGTTTTCTGAGAGTTCATTGTAGCTCTCCTTTAATTTCTGGTAGCTCATTGTGAGCTCTTTGAATTTCCTGAATACCAATGCTCAGAATTCATTATCTGATAGTTTACTTGCCTCTCTTTCATTGAACATTTCTGAGACTTCCACCTTTTATTTCATTTGAGTATTGTTTCTTTGTCTTCCCATGTTTGTGAGACTGTTTTTTTTTAGCCCCAGCTTCTTAAAGTGATCTCTTCTGTCTCCCTGGGTTTATGGTGTGAACTTCTGTAGTAGAATATCTGTGAGATTCAGTGGTGCCAGCTCCAGCAGAATCTTGATGTTCTCAGCTTCCACCTGCTACTTTCTTTGTGTGTGTGTGATTAGTCTGAGTGGGAGGCAAAATGGTTTATTATACCAGGAGAGTACTTTATGATATTTACAGTCACAGCCAGTAGAGAAGTGATGGAAGATCTTTAGGGTATACATATTTTTAAGTGTAATCTTCAACCCAACTTCCCACTTTTAAGAAAGGATTGACCAAAGATAAGTCTCTTGTTGGGGAAGGAAGGCTTGTCAGTTGGATCTAGAAAGCAGTGAGGTTGCAGGTGGTCAGATTCTGAGGTAAGGTGAGAGTAAAGAATAGTAAATAGGTGTAACATGTGAGCAAATAGAGTTAAGCACTACAGTAATAGAATTCAGGAACCTTTAACATGGGTTATGACCGGGGAGATGTGTTGTGAAGTATTTACAGTGGTATAGAAAGGAAAAAACAAACAAACAAACAAACAAACATAAAAAGGGTAGGAGGAGAGAGGAAAAAGCCATAAGTTTGAGGTGAAAGGAAGAAGGACTAAAACAGGAAAAAAGAAAGGATAGGAATAAAGATGTAAGGAGATTAAGAATAGTATAAGAAAGGAAAAATTAATATGAGATGACTAACTGAAAGAAAAAATATTTCAAGTACGTAGAGGGCAGAGAATTAGTAAGTGTAGGGAATAAAAACAGAGTTAAGAGAGACAGAAAATAAAATTTATGTCATATAAAAGGGAGGAAACTAGGCAGACTGGAGTAAGAGAAGGGGAGTGGATAGTGTTAAACAAAAGTTTTAAAAAATATATAGTTTGTTTTGTTGTTTAGCTTCCTGTGAAAGGGTAGATCATATGGTATTTGTCCTTCAACACCTGGCTTATTTCACTCAGCATAATGCTTTCAAGTTCCATCCATGATGTTGCAAAAGGTAGGAGCTCCTCCTTTCTTTCTGCAGCATAAAATTCCATTGTGTATATGTACCATAGTTTTTTGATCCATTCATTTACTGACGGGACCTAGGTTTCCTCCAACTCTTGGCTATTGTAAATTGTGCTGCTATGAACATTGGGGTGCATAGGTTCTTTGGGATTGATGTTTTAGGGTTCTTAGGATACAATCCCAGCAGTGGAATTGCTGGGTCAGAAGGCAAGTCCAATTTTAGTTTTCTGAGAAAATTCCATACTGTTTTCCATAATGGTTGTACCAGTCTGCAATCCCACCAACAGTGAACCAGAGACCCCTTTTGCCCACACCCTCTCCAACATTTGTTGTTTATTGCTTTGTTTATGATAGCCATTCTCACCGGTGTAAAGTGGTATCTCATTGTGATTTTAATTTGCATCTCTCTGATAGCAAGCAATATTATAACCAAAGGCACTGAAATAGAGAACAGGCTGACAGTGACTATTGGGGAGAGGGGAGTGAATTTCAGGGGAAATAGGGGAGGGATTTAGAGGAACATATATAAAGTATACATGGACAAAAACTGAGAAGGGTGGAAATGGGAGGGAATGAGGGAGCTCGGGGGTGGGATGGGATGGGAGTAATAGACAGAAAACTGTACTTGAAAAATAATTAAATAAAAACATTGGAAAAATATAGTGAATAAATATGAACCAAAGTAGAGAAAAATGTCCACCATGGCTATATTAACAACAAATGAGCAAATATTATTATAAGTGAGAAGGGAATAAGAGGGGGGAAAAGATAGAAAGAAAGGCTTAAGAAATGTCTAGAGGAAAAAGTAGTGATTTTGAGAGGGGAGAGGGGGGTTAGGGGAATACTATGAGTAAGGAATGAAACCTGACTAAAATAGAGAAAGATTGAAATTTAAAGCAACAAAAAGGGCAGGAAGGAGACAAGTTGAAGAAGAAGAGGTGAATGGTAAAATTTGAGATTTGGAACAAAAAATAGTGAAGATATAGAAAGAAATTAGAAGAAATGCAGCAACAACCACTATATTCAGACCCAATAAGCAAAGATTCATTAAGATGGGGAGAGAAATAAGGGTATTTAAGAATGGAAAAAAAGAATGTGAGGTTACTAATGGCAAGAAAAGTGCTTTTGAGAGGCCGGAGGAGGGAGAGATAGAAAGAGTGCATATTAGAAAGAAGCTGCAACAAGAGACAAAATAAATTTAAAACAAAAATTGGAAGAGGAGGGAGGAAGGTAAACTGGGAAAAGAGAAGAGAGGAGTAAAATATGAGATTTGAAATAAATGATAATATAAACACTAGATACATAAAGGCACAAACTTTAAAGAAAATAAATAAATGTTAACAAGCTATACAAGACAGAAAATAATGCAAATCATGAAGAAGACTATGGTGGAATTCATCTCAGTATAAGCCAGCGTTTACCACTATATTCTCTTTCTGGATCTGCCCCTAGTAATGTCAGATTGTGTCCAAGTCTGGCCCTAGGCAGGCTGTTTGAGGCTCCAAGTGGCCCTCAGTCTGTGGCAGTCTCCTTGAGATTTGCCTGGACTCCACTGTGCTACTCTGCCAGGTTTCCATCAGTGCTGGGCCCAGGAATGATTCCTTTAGTGATCCAAGAGTTCTGCCAGTACTTGGTCCATCTGCCTCCAGAGGGTGCCTCTTGTGCAATCAGGTGGGTGGAAACCCTGGGTCATCCTCAGGGAACACTATTCAGCCTTCAGGGAAGAGAATATGAGTGTTGCCCAGTACCCAAACCACATATCTTGGTCTGTCCTAGATTCTTTCCAATAATGTATAGCTTTTGGCGAGTTTGCTAACTGTTTCCTATCAGGGGCCAATCTTTGTAAATGGGCCACTCTTTCCTGCTCGGTGCAGGTATCCTCTCTGTCTGGACACTGAGGCTGAGTGAGTCCCTAAACCCATTTTGTTGCAACTGTCTCTTCTCTCTGCTCTATTGGGTTTAGTGGATCAGGGCCCAAGGATTAGTGTAGTTGTAGTGTCTGGTTAAGGGCCTGAAAAGTGCTTTCTTTTCTTTTACCTGGGGAAATGTGCCATCAGGATGCTCCTGAGCCTGGACTCACTGATCTGCAGAGCCTATAATCTTCCAGGTGAGGATTAGGCTTGCCTGTCTGTGAAGGGATCTGGATGGCTGCAGCAAATCTCAGGTGTTCAGCTTTTTTACTTCCATACTCCACCTTGCTGTTCCCTTGCATGAGTATCAGGCCCAGATTCTTCACTCTGAACAGGCCCCTTCTCACCAGCTGTGCTGGTTGGGACCCACAAACCTTTCAGTGTGACTCTATCCCTCTGAGTTCTCTGTTAGCACAGCTGTTGCACCCATGCACACACACATGCAAACCCTGGGTCCTTGCCAAATCTCAGGTCTTGCTTCTGCTCCCCTTTTACAAGAGTCTCTTGTGTGGCCCACACACTGCAGCACTGAACCCTGGCAGGACATTTCTCCTCACACGCCCCATCTCCCCAGATTGCAGAGTCTCTCACTGTCAGGGGTGGCCACTTTTAGGAGACCATTCTGCATGGCATGGGCCCAGCTACCACTCAGAGAGGCAATGCACAGGACTCATGCCCATGGATAGGTTCTCCCATTGGGAATCAGGCCTGCAATATGCCTAGGCCACTTTGAGTTTTGCTTTTTGCTAAAAACTCCCTCAGCTGGATTTGTGGCAAACATTTACTTCAAAATAACTTCCTAAAATGCATGCTAAATCTTCTTAGGACCAGTCCAACCACTTTTCCCTTTTCATTTGCAAATATCCCTCCTCTGTGATGTGATTAGTGGCATTGGCTCCTTTGTTTTCTGTAAAAGGTAACCACCTAAAGCAACCCATGCATAGTAAATGAGGACCACCATGTAATGTGCCAAGAAACCCAATGAAGGCTGGTCACAGCAAGGGCTGAGGCTTTTTGTTCCCTTTGAGAGAAAAGCCATGCTGCCCCTTTTCCTCCACTAGACTCAGTAGTCCATGTGAATGTCTCATTTTATCCATAATGACACGGACACTGCTGGCTGGTGTCTGCATCAGCCACCGACTGTCAGAGCCTCCAAGTTTCAGATAAAGTTTCTCTCTGGATCTTTTCCAGATGGCAGTAGAAAGAGCTCCATGGCTATACTATAATATGGGGTGCTGAAGGGGTGCTGTCCCCACTCGTTCCAGAAATTTTCAGCCTCAAGTGGTCCTTCTCCCACCATGTTGTTTCTGGAGCCAGCACTTCTCCAGCCATCTCCACCACCCGGGTTTGCAACTCCTGTGCCAATCCACAGCCACCACAGTTCTGTGCTGCCATAAGTGCTGGTTTGAGCTGCAGTGGCAGCAGTTACTGCACTTGGAGAGTCTGGTCTGCCAGCTCCTGGGTGCCTCGAAGGCAGGTGGGCTCTTTCCTACTTCTGCACACTTTTGTCCACATGCATGCTCATTCACTTATGCTCTCACTCACTCTCCACTGATATCAAGTTGAATATACTGTGGTTAGGCTGCAAGAGCAGTCCAGGTCTTGGAGCAAGTAAATAACTCCCAGCTACTCTGCACCCACCTTAGATCCTGTCTGTTGTCATTTTAATATTCATGGTTTTGATCTTATATTTCTTAAATAAGTCCCTTTAACATTTCATATAATAAGGGCTTAGTGATGATGAACTCCTTTATCTTCACCTTGCCTGGGAAGCATTTTACCTGCCCTTCCATTCTAAATGATAGTTTTGCTGGATAAAACAATCTTAGTGGTATGTCCTTGATTTTTATTTAAGTTTTTTTAAGTTTATTTTTGTTGTTATTCAAATACAGTTGTCTCCATTTCCCCACCACCACTTCCCTCATCCCAACCACCCCTACCTTCATCACTTTGAATACTTCTTGCCAGTGCCTTCTTGCTTGAAAAGTTCCTTTTGAGAAATCAGCTGATTAGTCTTATGGGAACTCCTTTGTAAACCAACCCTCTGCTTTTCTTTTGCTGCTTTTAATATTCTCTCTGTATCTTTAACCTTTGGCATTTTAATTATGATGTTTCTTAGTGTGGTCCCCTTTGGGTCCAACTTGTTTGAGATTCTCTCTGCTTCTTGAACTTGTTTGTTATTTCCTTTGTCAAATAAGAGACATTTTATTTCATTATTTTTTTTCAAATAGGTTTTTAATTTCTTGCTCTTCCTCTTCTCCTGTTATCATCCCTATAATTTGGATGTTGGTCTTTTGGACATCTATATATCCTCTGTGTAGAAGTGTCTATTCAGGTTCTTTGACCTTTTAAAAATTGGGTTGTTGTTCTGGTGTTGAGTTGTGTAAGTTCTTTATGTATTTCGGAAATTAACCTTAGCAAATATGTTCTCCCATATAGTGAGTTCCCTTTTCATTTTATTGATGGTTTCTTTTGCCATGCGGAAGCTTTTTCCATTTAATGTAGCCATTTGTTTATTTTTCCTTTATTTATATTACCCTAGGAGACATATTGGTAAAGACATTGCTCTAAGAGATGTTTGAGATTTTACTGCCTATGTATTCTTCTAAGACTTTTATGGTTTCATTACTTACATTTAAGCCTTTTATCCATTTTGAGTTTATTCTTGTGTATGGTGTAAGTTGGTGGTCTAGTTTTATTTTTTGTATGTACCTCTCTAGTTTAAAAATCCACAACTAGATATGGAGACTAAAATTTATTATTTCTATTTTCTAAGCACATTAGAAAAAAATAAAAGATTGGTATATTTTAGAAGATAAACATTTGTCCATTATATCTCACCAAAAAAAAAAGAGAGAATGAGGCAAAAGTAATATGTTTTAAGTCTGTTTCCTGGAAAAATATATATATTTGCTGGGAAAATAAGGTTTGAGCTTTGCTTGAAGGAGTTTTGGAGGCAAAGAGTTCTCACCCAGTGAGCTGGACATCCTGGTGCATTATGTAGCCACCAAATGCCAGTTTCTCATCTGTAATGAAGAGTACTAGCTGTATCATCACCAAGTTCTCCAAGACCTAAATTCTGTATCATCTGTGGTCATCTTGGTGGACACAAAATTAAAAGTGAGAAAGCAATTGACTAAATTTTCACTTCATATGCATTTTAGATTTACGTAAAATAAAAATTTAGTGTCTCTTCAAAAGTCAGATAAGTTAAAAGAAAGAAAGAAAATTCATTTTAAAAGAATGGTTTATCTGGGAGCAATTCATAATCCATAGTCATGTCCAGATACCCTGGCAACAGGACGGGAACTGAGTGTGAGAGTGTTACCCAGCCCAGCTACTGGGGAATCCCAGCACTTGCTGCCATATTAACAAAACTCTAAAGACAGAGTTCAGTGGAAAGGAGCGGGAATCTTTTATTGAACAATCATACAATTTTAAATAATGGCATGTTTTTACCTGAAGGCCCTTTTCCTGTAAGACACCCCCAAAATTACTCTGCCATCCTCTTCTACCTCAGTTCAAAGTTCTATCAGGAACCTCTTCTCCCACTCAGAGAAAGGTAGGTGGCTTAGCTGCTTTCTAATCATTGGCTTCAGGCATCCCTCAGAGTCTGTGCTTCCTGGTATCCTACTCCTGGTGCCACTCTTCTCTTCCTCTGGCCATGGTACCTTCTGATGGTCTGCTAAGCCTTGTCCTATATGTTAGCGTGCTGAGTCTGAAGTCCTGCCCAGACTGTAGTGGGTGAATAAACAGCAATGGCCAGAACTTCCATCGTTCGTTTTTTTGCTGAAGGACCGTAAAGGTGGCTTCTGGGTAGTAGGCCCCTATGTGGAAGGGGCTGCTGCATAGGCAGCAGCTGCCTCAGCTTCCCGTGTGGGGGAGAGGCCCAAGACTTGCCATCCAGCCACCCCAGATGGCTGGTGGGAGCATCCACCCCCCCTTTCTTACTGGCCTAGTGCCCACTGCACTCTGGCTCAACCCTGGAGTAGTTGGTGAGGGCCCTGGGGATGTTCCATGAGCACTCTGTCCCCAAGGCCCAGGGTCCAGGAGCTCCAGCTCCCAGGACAGGGGAATACGGGAGAGTTCAAGACAGTGGCAGTTTTGCATCTTCTCCTATTTAAAGTCTTCCCTCAGAACCCCTTGCATCGCCCACATGCTTTTCCCTGGTTGCCAGGGCAACGTGTGCTGGTTGTGTTGTCTTTGGTGCTCCCCAACCCCTTCCCCAATTCTGGTTGGTGGGGGTCACCCTCCACTGCCTTCCCCCATTCAAAAGAGCTCAAAATTCTCATGAGACTACTCTCACTGTGATAATACACACAGTCCATAGTGTGCATTATCATACTGTGCTCTCTGTGATCCTGCAATTAAAGACGCCTTTCTATTTTAAAAAATAAGCATTTAAAACCTTCTGAGTGCATCAGAGGATCTTATTTTCTCTGTACATCTAAAATTTCACATAGACTGTGACTTTGTTCCATGCAGAGAATATAGAAATCTGGAATGGGAGATGAAAAACATTGCAGTGTGAGGTGTGAGGAAGAGTGGGTAAGACACAGTCTGGGAGCAATGTTGACTTCAGGTTGCCAGGTGGCACTGTGCCCTTTCCTGACATCCTCCATTTTTGGGGGAGAGATTGATTCCTCTGTAGTCTTTTCCAAAGGTCTTCTAGTTTCTGACTTTAGGAAAGTTTTATGTAATTTTTTAAAAGCAAATTTGAGTAGATTGCGAAGTTTATGTTTTTGTTTTGTTTCTTTTCTTAATCCCTCAAATATGCTTGTAGAGAACTTGTTCCCTGAAATTCATGAACTTTTTTTACACTGAAGACATAGTCTCATGTAGTATAATATTTTATTAATACCATAAAACTGCTATAATTATTACCATTTTACTTAAAGAAGGATATTGAAACACTAAAAATATAAAAGAGAAAAATGGCCTAATCTCTACCACAGCAGCTAGAAATCTTACACAGGTGTTTTTAAAAACAAAATATTATTTTTAAAATTTTGTTGTAAACCATTTTAAACTTAGCCACATATTGGCAAGACTGGCACCGGTGCATAGTTCTTTTGGGCTTACATTTTTAGGGAAGACTTCTAGATGAAAACTGATGGGACTTAAAAACATATGCATTTAATGCTCTTGTATTAGTGAACTCTACAGAAAGATGAGATCACTTTTTTTCTCATATTTGTGTTTTGCTCACATTTTAACATCACACATGCTATATGGCTTTGTGTGTCTGTCATGCAAATTCGGACACTGGACACTTTCAGGGTCTTGTCTCACTGTAAAGAAGGGAGATGAGCTGGTTTTCATGGGGAGATGTTCCTTTGTTAAAGAGGAAATATTTTCCATGTGCTTGTCCACAGACAATGGCTTCTTTTTTATTGAATTATTGGGTGACATTGGTTAATAAATTTATGTAGGCTTTAGGTGTACAATTCTGTAGTACATCATCTGTATATTGTACTGTGTGTTTGCCATACCGAGTTAAGTCTACTTTCATCACCATTTATCTCCCTTTATCCTCTCCTACCACTCCATCCCTCATTCCCTCTGGTAATCACTATATTGTTTGGTTGTCCATGTCTGTTAATTTCCCCCTTTTTGGTTTAATCCCTGCACCTTTTTCATAAAGCCCCCATAAATAACCCCTTCTAAAAGCTGTCAGTCTGTTTCTATTTTGTTAGTTAGGTTTTTTGGTTTATTTGTTCTTCATTAGATTCCACATATGAGTAAAATCATACAGTATTTGTCTTTCTCTGACTGGCTTACTTCACTTAGCATAATGTTCTCCAGGTTCATCTATGCCATCGCAAAAGGTAAGATTTCCATCTTCTTTTTTTAATAGCCAAGTAGTTAGTCACAGTCATTATTCTCCATAGGGAGCCAGAAAAAAATCAGCCTAAATGCTGTTGAGCATAAAAATTATTTTCCAAAATCAGGTGGATTGTTGTAGACCGCTCTGCCTGGTTCTAGGAATTGTATCTCAATCCCCTCTGGCTAAGGGCAAGGGACAAGCTTTGGAATGTGAGCCACAAGAGACAAAGTTTGTCTCTGGTAGCAAATGCTGCCTCAGTTTCCTCTCCCTGCCCCCAAAGCTTGGTCAGAAGTCAATGATGGGTAAGACCCCTCACAGTGGGGAACAACCTAAGTCAGACATGATCACTTGGGAGGCCTTCATGGAAGGACTCGGGGGGCTGCAACAAAGAGGGAGCAATGGACTCTTGCCCCCAGCTTTGACATAGCCCGAGTCCCCATGTCCTCTGGGAGAAGCAGTTCCTAGCTCTAATCCCCTTAAACCTGAATACCTGATGGGGAGAGATGCAGCTCCTTGCCTTGCTAGAGCATGTCCTGGGAAAAAATCTGGCATCACAAAGACTTCCTGATAAACCTGTGAAATCTGCTCTGCTAAGAGTGCTTTCATTCATTTGTTAAGGATTCAAGCAGGAAACCTTAAAACTCTGTTCCTGACAGACTCTGACTCATACTAAGCCCTCAGATTTCTTTGAAATGTTATCTACTGTTTGATCCTTGCTGCCCTGTATTCCTGTCTATTACAACCCAATAAAAACCCTTGGAGGAAATGGCTCAATGCCCTTTTCCCCTCAGAAACTGGCCACTGCTCAAGGCCTTTTTCCTCTGGGCAAATGGCCACCTGTCTCCCCAAGCAGATCACATCATGTGTCAGCCATATTTACTCTCATCCATGGCAGCTGGGTGGACTTGTGAGGAAAGTTGCCCCCACAGTGGATGAACATTTTTGAATAAGTATGGTAATGATAAATTTGAAACTGAGTCTTTCTGTGTTTTCTTTCCAATTTCTAATGAAAATAGGTGCAGTGTTTACATAGTCTTAAAAATTAGTGATTTAAAAACTATGTAGCTGATGGGAGTTGGGAAACAAAGTTCGCCCCATAATTGATGGGTGTTGAATTATTAGCAGAAACTTAGATTTGAGGTCTTGGTCTAGAAGAAGAGGAGTGAGACAAAGAAAATTAAATTTACCTGCCCAATAAAACAAGAGAATTAAAAAATGTTATGGGAGCTTATGAGGGAAGCAGTGAAAGGCCTTGTGGATGAATGGGAAGTAAGAAAGGATTGGGTTTAGCTGTGTGGTCAGAGGTAGGGGTTAGTCAGAGAGATGCTTCCCTGCAAAAATGTCCAGGAAACTTCCAAGAACAACACAAACACTGAGTCTCATATGCACTAATAGGCAGTTTCCAGTCATCTGCTACACTGCTCTATGTAAGTTCTGTTCTTTACTTCTGACTCCTTAGAAAACTTTCTTTAACTGCCATCTTGTGTGGATAATGCCTCAGAAAAACCATGGAAAACAATTCATGTTTCTACATTTGTTTTAATGGAGAGAGAAAGCAGATAATGGAACAGGAAAAAGACATTAGTAGAGGGAGTGACTATGAGAAATGGAAAGTCCCTAAGATTCCTGAGAAGTTCAGGAAGTCAGCTAAATTAGGAATGAGGAATATACTTACATGTATTTCAATTCTAAGGAGAAAAGTGCTTTTATAAGATGGAAGAGTAGGAAAAACTCACATAGGTGATTCTTGGATTGTTCTGGTTATTAACCTGACATTTTTACAAATAGCACCTTCTTCTAACTTGTTGCTGACCCAGTTAAGTAATATCTTCTACTATATAGCATAAAGTAGAATCCTGGGAGTCCTGCCTATGACATCCAACATCCTCATGTCATGGGATAACAATTCCAGAGTTTCTCTCACACCTAGAACTGGTTTTAGTACTCAATTTCATAAATCTGTATTATATACAATATTTTTCTTCAAAAGCTGTGAATTTTTTTAGAAATCAACATCAAACAGAACTTTGCAAGATCAAGAACAGGAAATGATTCAGCAGCGTGGGGGCGACTTTGCCTGCAGGTGCCCCCGTCCGCCACGGATGAAAGTAACACTACCAAGACATGATCTGCTTGGGGAGGAGAGGTGGCCAATTTCTCAGAGGAAAAAGGCCAAGAGCACCTTCTTCAATGGCTATTATTGGGTTGTAATACACAGGAATACAGGTGGCAAGGATCAAACAGTAGATAACATTTCAAAGAAATCTGATGGCTTAGTCTGAGTCAGTGTCTGTCAGGAAAGGAGGTTTGCAGAAACTTTGGAATAAATACTCATTTCCTGCTTGGACCCTTAACATATGAATGAAAGCACTGTTAGCAAAGCAGGTTTCACAGTACTTTTAGGAATTCTTTCTCATGTGCCAAGATTACCCTAGATCCCACTCTAGCTGGCAGAGGACTGCACTGCCTCCCTCATCATAAGTTTTCAGACTTAAGTGGATTAGAGCCAAGAAGTGCTTCTCCCAGAGGACATGGGGACTCGGGCTATGTCAAGATAGCTAGGGGGGCGAGGGTCTATCATTCCCTTTTTGTTGCAGCCCCCGAGTCCTTCCATGATGGCCTCCCAAGTGATCATGTCTGGCTTAGGTTGCCTCTCCTCTGAGGAGTTGTACCCGTCATGGACTAACCAACTATACTTTGGGGGCAGGGGAGGAAGCAGAGGCAGCATTTAGTACCAGAGACAAGCTTTGTCTCTTTCTGGCTCACATTCTGGAGGTTGCTCACTCATCCTTAACTATGGAGGATAGTTACAATTCCTGAAATCAGGCAGAGCAGTTCCCAACACAGCAGGCTGAATTTCACAAAAGGAACTGTCTCTAGAGCTGTAGAGAGTAGCTGAGAAAAGTTCCAGAGGACTTTCCTGGTACTGCTTGAAAGTAATTAGTCTGGAAACCACAGAGACTTGTGATGGAGGGAAGTTGAAAAGCCCAGCTTAGACTCCCTGGAAATATCAGCATGATGTCACTTCTCCATTTGAATATTATTTAACTGCTCTTGAATCCACATTTTGAGGTGGTCAAGGGTGACTCAAAATTTGAGAAAGAGGGAGAGTGTTCCCAGTCAGGAGTGTTTTTTTTTTTTCCTGCTCTGGGAGACTGAAGAGAATATTTACCCCCCAGAAGCTGGTACTGCTGTACTATGTAGTGTTGCTTATTGGGTGAGGACTGCCTTCAGGTAGGGTTGAGGGAGCTCAGGTAGCACCGATTCATTCTGTCTCTCTCTCTCATTTTAAACTGCACTCAGAAAACACTAAATTGTGGTGGTTATCATCTACTGACTTTATGTTCACAATTCTATTTAGTCTTCTACTGAGTTGACAGAGAACCATTTTGGACTTGAGGACCACCACTGCAAAAAAGGAGCAGCCAGTCAATGTGTTTTCTTGGATACATTGTGCCTTGAATTCAGCAAAAGAGCAAAAGAATTCTACATCCTATAAGCATTTCCTGTACTTAACCAGTCCTTAAACTTATCCCACACATCATTCTCCCACTACTTCCTCCTGAACATCTGTGGTCAAGTACTCTTCTACCACATGCCCAGATTTCTGTAACATCTATTTAGTCTTCAAAAATTTTACACTCCCATTCATTCCTCATACCACACTTGGTTTAATCTTTCTAAAATGTTGTTTTCATGTTACTCTTCTATTGTTCTGTTAAAAAATCTTTGGGTATATCTGTACAGTCATAGTATCAGATAGATTCTCTTCTGGATCTTACCTGTGCTATGCTATATTTTATGCATTTCTACAGCTGCACACAACTTCCTCAAAATAAACTAAGGTATATACAAAGTGACACATGCATGAATTATGTGCAATAAGACACTGATTGGACGTTTTTCCCCATCCAATATTTCTCTCAAAGTCCTTGCACTGAGAACAATGTCTGGTATGTGCCCCCGGTTCGTATTAGTGCACATATTACTCCCAGGTTTTATTAAAAGATAGCCAAAGTATTCTTGTAAATCTCTGTGCCAATTCCCAACTATTTATAAAAAATAAAAGGCTAAAAATTCGAGCAAAGTTTAATATAGTGGACAAGTTTGAGTAGTTTCAGTGTTGACTATTGGTTATATGAGAAATGCCAAGCATTTTACCCTTCTTGGGCTAGATGAGAGAGGCTCTTACAAAGCCATGTGTGAAAATTGGGGATGCTGGAAATAAGGGAATCTGGCACAGGCACCTATGGTGTCTGCAGGCCTTCCCTCAGGTTGCTAGCCCAGAAGAAGGGGGTTTTATTGGAGAGTTCTTTGGTTAATTTAAAGTGCCTTGAAGAGTTTTCAGTGTTCGTGAATGTTGACAGTGATGCTCATTTCTCCTGGAGAATACTGAAGGGAAGAGATTGGATGGAACATCCTGAAATTTGCCGGTTGTGAAGAAACGTCAGCTGTATTACAAGGGTATATGTGTTTCTCCAGAGAACCAGACATTGAAGAATGTAGCTGGCTTCCAGATTATTTAAAGGTGCCTCTATAAAGAAGACCATCTTGACTGACCCCCATGCCAGGTGTAAGAGGCTTTGTGAGGTGTACTTCTAGAAACTGGGGCTTGAGGATGGAAAGCATGGCTACCACATCAGGCTACCGGGTGCTGGTACTCTGGTGTCTGCACAGGATTCCTATAGAAACTGTACATGCACCCCATGAGAAATGTAGCCTTAGATCAGCCCATGTGACAAAAAGCATCAGCAGGAACAGTTAAGTAAAACAACATAACAATTTTCATATACTATTCTCAATATCTGACAGGCATTGTTGAATCTGGCCAAGATTTTGATAAGGGAAGGGAGAGCTGGTACAATATCTCTGGGATGCTGCTGAAATTTACTGGAAATCTACTTGTTGGGGTACTGCTGACACCCACTAGGAAGCTGGTTGGGGCACAGGCAGAATTCATTTGGAATCCACCCTCTGGAGAGGGGGTAAACACTGCAGTGTGCCACTGTTAGCTACCATGTACTATATAGGAGCCATCAGGAAATTGCTCACCAGAACCAGGAAGAACCATTTTCTTCTGCATGACCTCAAGTGCCTTCTACTGAATAAGCCTGACATTGTGCCTTCCAAGAAAGAAGAAAGGGCCCAGCCTTAGCTGGGCCAAGCCAAGCAAAGAAAAGAAAATTAAAATACTTACTTGGCAGGGGAGATACCATGATCACGAAAAGAAAATTAAAGCTGAGAGGTGATACTGATAAGTAGCACAAGCAACAGAGAGGAAAAATGAAAGCCACTGAGTGTGGGGTGAAGTTGAAGGACTGCCATTACAAGCCTCAACTTGCTCTGATTTTAGATTTATGTTTATGTGAGGTCACAAATTATTTATTTTTTATACCACTTTCAGTTGAAAAATCTGTTACTTGCAGCTAACCTTATTCTATTCAATATAAAGCCTACTTGCTTTGTTTTTGTCAAAATATTATATGCACATGACTAACAAACCTAAATATTATAGTAATTTTAAATAACATACAATAGACTCAGAATCAACTTACTTGTAACTCAGAGTCAACCAGTTCTTTCTCTCTCTTAAAAATTTTTACTTGTGGCAAAATACACATAACATAAAAGTTAACCATTTTCAAGTACATAGATCAGTGGTATTGAGTCAAATTCTTGTGTAAGAAATTATGCTTTATAATTTTATTTTTGGTTGTCAATATCTAAGATATTTGCTTCATAAAATGCTGTTTTATTTATCACTTGAATATAACTTTTTATTTCCTTCTAAAATACATGCATTAAGTTTACCTACCCAATATCTTCTTCTTCAACCCAATTAGCCACACAAATTATTCAAATGCCACTCTTAAATCTTTCATTACTTTAGGAATTTAATATTTATATAATAATTTCATTACTATGAATTACAGGCAACATATTTTCCACTTTCTTTTTTTTATTCTACCTAACATCACTTTGTCTTTGAAACTGAAATATGTCTAATTTTTTAGAATTAAAAGAAGTTATAAAACCAGTTTATTTGTCAAACTGCCATATAATTACTGAGTATGATTTTGAATATTTTAAACAGAATCCACGAATAATCCAAGACTACTAGCAGAAGACCAACTCTCTGTGTTTTATTTCCCAGCTTAAGTTTTTAAAGTTTTTAAAATAGTCCTGTCAGTCCTTTTCATTTGTGTCACTTTTGCCATGGAAGCTCCAGGCATTACAAATGCCATATGTATCAAAGCTAGAAAATTACAGCTATGTGTCTCCATTGTATTCAGTTGTCATTTTGGGGAATTTTTATCTCTTTCATCTACTCTCTTAAAGCTTTTTTTGTGATTTTTTGCAACTTCTTTAACTAGAAGCTTAGGTAATTAATGTTCATCCTCCCTTATTTCTAATTAATCATATAAAACTAAAATTTTTCTCTAAAAGTATTTTAGATTTACTTCACAAGTTTTCAAATATATTTTAAACATAATTTCATTCCAGTTGTTGGTATTTCATAATATGATTTCTTCTACTTGTGTATTATTTAAAGTCATATTTTAAGATTTCCACATAAATACAAAATTTTCTTAGTTTTTAATTTGTAATTTAGTTGCATTACTGTCATAGAACATAGTCTGAACAACACTAAATTTGTTTACTTTTTAAGAGTATAATATGTGATATTTCAATAAATGTTCCAGTGTGTTTAGAGTGTGTAGATAGTGTTCAATGTTTAATAGTTGAGTGTCAAGTTTTCTATCTATTTATCGATCTCAACCTGTAAATTGTATTGTTCAAATTCTTCACTTTTAGTCTTTGGGAGGTCGCTTTGACTAAATGATGGATGTTCAATTTTTCCCACTATGACAGTAAATTTTTTGGTTTCTCAGTGTATTTTTAAATAATTTTAATTTATGTGCTTTAGATTTTAGGCAACACAATTCCTGGTAATGTGAAGTTTTTGTCATCATGCAGCAAATCTTTTCATCTCCAATAAGTGATATTACAAAAAATTATTGTCTGAAATTATGATAGCAACACTTACATTGTTTTGGTTATTTGTTCAGTATATTTTTCTTTCCTTTTAGATTTGATAATGTTGTACAACATGATTTCTTCCTACTATTTCTTAAACATCTATTTATCCCAAAGTCAACAAAGTTTGTTTTCAAATTTTAGTTGCAGTATATCATTAATATATATCCAAACTCTTCTCTTAATTAAGCTAACCTATATAGTTTAACCACATCATTTTCTTCTTTTTGAAGATGTCTGTTTTGAAAAGCTCTGACCTACTCCAGAAAGTACTGATTGCTTTCTAGGTCTGCTACTTTGTTGGAATTTAGGGACCTCCTTTTATTATCATCTAAGGAAGTTCTTTCATTGCTTTCTTGATTTGGGAACTGTGTTTCTTGGGTTTAATTTCTGTGTGATTTCTGGCCAGCCTCGTTATTGATTTTGAAAGAATATGCTGGACAGCTGAAGTTTGCTCCTGCAAATCCACTGTCCATAATTTTCTACCCTACTTTTGCCTTAGAAGGCTAATTTTTGTGCACTGCATCCATATCTTACCCTCTGGCTTTTAAGTATTAGAGACTGGTGGGAAGCACTAGCAAGAAATTAGAGGTGAGTGAGGTCAGAGTATTTAATCACTGGCTTCTTTTTGTACTAGTTTCCACTAATTGTCTATGTTCATTTATTCTAGAATTCCCAAAACACCTGTATACAGCATTTACCAAAGTTAAAACTGCTGTTTTGGAATTCTAGTTACTGCTGCCTCCGTTTCTGGACTAAGGGTGGTAAATGTATTTGCATGATTTTAGGCACAGAAACGCTTACCTCCACCCTTGCTGACTGCCCACACTTTTGAATATGCTATTCAGTTTAGATTGATTTTATTCCTCTTCAGTGGGCTTTTTTTTTTTTGCTGGCCACCTGAATTACACAAACTTCACTAGTTTCCTGGGTTAAGTGTGCATTGGAAATAAATAGTTTTACATACCTTATATCTAAAATATTTCAATGCCACTGCATAGTAGAATAACAGTTTGATAACTACATAATGCATGATTACAAATAATACTCCTTGATAATTTTGAATACTCTGTTCTATTGTTTCTTAGGTTCCAAATGGGTTTTAAGAAGTAGGTAGTACATCTGAAAGTAATATAATATTGTATCAATTGTAACTGAAAAATAAATTTAGAGTAGGTCTCTTTGGGTTCCACTCGATTTGGACCTTCTGTGCTTCCTAAACTTGCATGCCTCTTCCCCTCTTCAAGTTTGGGAAGTTTTCTGTCATTATATTTTCAAACAGGTTTTCTATTCCTTGCACCTTTTCTTCTCCTTCTGGTATGCCTCTCATTTGAATGTTGTTGCATTTTATGTTGCACTCAAGTTTTGTTAAGCTATCCTCATACTTTTTGATCTCTTTTCATTTTTTTTTTTTTTTTTTGNGTTTTGTTAAGCTATCCTCATACTTTTTTATCTCTTTTCATTTTTTTTTTTTTGCTATACCTGGATCTTCCTACCTTGTCTTCCAGCTCACTGATTTGGTCCTCTGCTTCATTCAGCTTGTAATTGTTTCTAGTGTGTTTTTTATTTCAGATATTGTATTCTTCATTTCTTCCTGGTTCTTGTTTATGATTTCTATTTCATTTTTCATGTTGCTATAGTTCCCACTCTGTTCTTTGTAGTTGTCACTGAGTTTCTTGAGCATCCTTATAACCATTTTTTAAAATTCGACGCCTAATAGATTGCTTGCCTCCATTTCATTTAGCTTTTTACTGAGCATTCCTCCATTCCTTTTGTTTGGAGGTTATTTCTTTGTCTCCCCATTTTAGGTGATGTTTTTTGTTTGTTTACACATCTTAGGATGCTCTGCTTTGCCTGTCTACCTTCATGTAGTAGGACATTTTGGGGGGATTCAGTGGTGCAGTCTCTTTGATTTTCTTGTCTGGATGCTCTAAGTTTGCCCTTTCTTCTGTTTTGTGTGGGCCCAAGAAGTACTTGGGCTTCACTTCTTGGTGACTTCTTTGTTGGTGGGTTCTCCTCTCAGCCGGCTTACTGGTGGTCATAACTTCTGCTTCATATTGTATGCTATTGTACAGGTGTTGCTTAACAAGGCAGTATCACCAGGCAAATAAACTTACACCAGCAAAAAGAACCCCCCTACAACATCAGTAATCTATATTGTAATTGATAAAATATGGATAAAGGTGAAGAGAGATTATGAAATCTAATGTAGGACAAAGGAAATATAAGATGAAAAAAAGTGGGAAAGGTTTTCAATTGGGAAGAAGAAGGAGAATTGATAAGAGTAAAGATACATTATAATTAGAATGCCAAATTTTAAAGGCAAAGACTGAATCCTAAAGGCAGCAAGGGAGAAACAGATAGTAACATACAAGGGGGCTCCAATAAGGCTAGCAGGCAACTTCTCAACAGAAACACTACAAGCCAGAAGGGACTGGCAAGAAATATTCCAAGTAATGATAATCAAAGGTGTTTAATCAAGACTACTCTACACAGCCATGCTGTCATTTAAAATGGAAGACTAAATGAGTTTCTCAGACAAAAGATCAAAAGAATATACTTTTTCTAAACCAGCATTGCAAGGCATGCCAAAGAGACTGCTTTAAAAAAGATGAAGGATATAGGGCAATCAAGGAACACAAATAGAGGACTCATGGGAATGGACAATGGGGGAAGACTGACTGTGGGGGTACAGGGGACAGGGCAGGAGAAAACAATGTGGAAAAAAGGCAGGACAACTGTAACCAAACAACAATAATAAACATAAAAAATAAAATGAAAATAAGTATTTTTTAAATATTGATAAACATCAAAACAACATTAATAACAAAATGCATTTTTAAAGTATTCCTAAGATTTTCATCTTCAGTATTTATGATTTTTAAATACATTTTTAAAGTACATTCTTAAGGTTTCCATCCTCAGTAAGTTTACAATATTATCTATTTCATGCCCATTTTCATCTATTTTATTGAGTACCAGATGGTAAATTCAATTGGGAAATGTCAACCTTTAATTCTGGAGTTTTAATAATTATATCTGTTTACACCTGACTAATTTGCTAGACTTTATGTTTATGTTTAGTCTGTCAGTTTTCTCCCACATTGCCCTTCTGCTCTATTTCCTGACAGATTTCCTCTATTTATCTTAAAACTCTTGTGTTGGTCTCTTAGTTGTTATCAGGATTCCATAAGTTCAGTTTTTTCACTAGTTTATAGCACCTTTTTTTCATTCATGCATTTCATTCTTATCTTCCTGAGAATAATAATAAGTATTTTAAGTGTTTATTTCTCTGCATAGTCTGTTTTCCTTCAGTTGTTTTACTTCTGCTTTTGGTGAGCTCTGTACTTTCTCCTTTAAAATTTTCTGTGTCATGCAATGATCCTGGACATGATGGGTGTTTGCTTAACTTCAGAGAAGGAAAATGTTGATAAGTGTAAACTTCGATCAGAAGGCTGGAGCTTGTTGATTGTGGGCTTCCCTGTAGTGCAAAGGGAACTAGCCTAATCATTTACCTAGAATCCAGCTTCTTTAATTTCTGTCTCTTAGGTGAGATTCAACAAAGAATAATATTTCACTTGCTTTCTACCATGTGTTTAGCTCCTTTTTTCATCGTTTCCATCTCTGACTCTTTGTGCTGCATACCAGCATTGTTATTTCAGTTGTCCAATCAACTGAGGTTTTCTTTTACTTTTAATAAAATGATTGTCTATTTCTAAAATATTTGGAAGAAATCTGCTTAATTCTTATGTTAGTTTTGTGTTCTTTATTAATGTTTTACACTCTGTATTTGCTTTGAAATATTTCATACATATTGATTTTCATTTTCTAAATTTTATAATTTTACTATTAATGGTCCTTGAGGGGCTTTGCTTTTTTATTTTTATTTACTTACTATTTTATAGAGCACTCTTCCTTTGAATGTATGGAAACATATTACTGTAAGTTCATATCTGGCTGAACATAAGCAGAGAAAACACTGGTGATAATTTTTTTCAGAAAAGATGTGAGTTTAGTATAAAAAATTTGTTAAAGTTTTAATTAAAGTTTTGTTTGTTTGGATTTCCTTAAATGCAGTATTGTGCATTTGAACTCTAGATCTTCAGGAAAGCAGGCTTGTAATTGCAAATCCTTAGTGAGAATCTTTATTGTTTTATATCATTTGGAGCAGGAGGAAAAAGACATATTTTCTTGTGGGCAACTGTGTATCAGTCAGAATAGGTTAAGTAGTGCTGAGTGACAAATAAGTCCAAGTGACTTACATCATGTTGACAGTGACTTGCAATACAAGAGTTAATATCTTGTGCAAAGTCTAGTGTGGATGCAAAATGTTTTCAGAGGAATTGTCTCATGCAGTGAAGCACACATACTATTTCAATTCTGTGGTACTTCCAACAAAATATGATGCATCAGGACTTACCACAACAGAGAAAGAGAGCTTGTGGAATTAAGCATCAAGAGTTCACAAGTGTACATCAGTAGATGAATGAATAAGAAGGCTATGGTACATTTGCACAATTGCATACTACTCAGCTGTAAAATAGAATGGAATCTTACCCTTTGCAACTGCATGGATGGACATAGAGAGTATTATGCTACATGAAATAAGCCAGCCAGAGAAGTGCAAGAGCCATAAGATTTCATTCATATGTGGAATCTAGCAAACAAAATAAAATAACAGACAAAATAGAAACAGACTCTTAAATAGAGAACAGATTGACAGCTGTTGGAGGGGAGGGGATTGAAGGATGAGTGGCAAAGATAAAATGATTAAGCAAAAAAAAAAAAAAAACCAAACTCATAGACACATACAACAGTATGGTGATTATCAGAGGGAAAGGAGGTGGGTCCTGGTAGGAAACAGTAAAGGGAGGATAAATGGTGATGGAAAGAGTCTTGAATTGGTATGGGGAACACACAATATAATAAATGTATAGGTGATGTCTTATAGAGTTGTTCACCTGAAAACTATATAATTTTATTAACCAATGTCACCCCAATAAATTAAATTTTAAAAGGAAATAAAAAAGTTATTTATGGAATTAACAAATCTCTTTGACTCCTAGACTATTGTGCCATTTTGATTCCTGGTTTAGGCACATCCCTCGGTTGTGGGTGTGGTCTCTGAATGGGGCATATATGAGAGAGAATTCATTGATGTTTCTCACATTGATGTTTATCTTCCTCTCTTTTTCTTTCCTTTTCCCTTTCTCTAAAACAAGTAAATACAAATAAAATTTTTAAAAATATTTTCAACCAATAAGTGACAAAAACATTTGAGAATGTAGAAGACCTCCAAATTAATAAGTTAATAAAGACCCTGACACTGCTATGTGGTTATCTATAGTGTGGTGCTGGAGTAACTGACATCCACTTAAATTGACTTTTGTATTATGTAGAACTATTCTGTATATTTAGTCCTAATTTTATATGCTGTTTATTGGGTAGAATAATATAGCCATGATAAAGTACTAGTGAGGAGCTAGGAAAAAAAGTCAGTCTATACATAAAATCTTTAAAAACCTCTTTTGGAAAACAGTATGAAATTGCCTCAGAAAACTAAAAATGGAACTACCTTTTGACCCAGAAATTCCACTGTTGGTATTGTAGCCTAAGAACCCTGAAACACCAATCCAGAAGAACCTATACATCTCAATGTTCATAGCAGCACAATTTACAATATTCAAGTGCTGGAAGCAACCTAAGTGCCCATCAATAAATGAGTGGATCAAAAACAATGGTACATCTCTGTGATGAAATACTACACAGCAGAAAGAAAGGAGTTCCTACATTTCGCAACAGCATGGATGAAATTGCAGAGCATTGTGCTAAGTGAAATAAGCCAGGCAGTGAAAGAGAAGTACTATATTATCTCACTTAATCAACAAAACAAACAAGCAGCAAAATATAACCAGAGACATTGAAATTAAGAACAAAGTGACAGTAAACAGAGGGGAGATGGGAGGGGATAATGGTGAGTAAAGGGGGTATGTTTTTCAGAGACATCTAAAAAGGACAAAAATAAAAAATTAAAAAGGACAAACAGACCAAATCAAACAGTTGGGGTTGGAACAGGGGTAGGAGGTAGAGATGGCTGGAGTAGGAGGGAGCAGTTGGGGGGAAATGAAGACAACTGTACTTGAACAACAATAAAAAATAAAAAATTGTTTTGGAACTGCATGATAAAAATTACTCAAGTAAAGATCAACTTGTATAAAATAAATTTAAAATTGAGGAGCCAATATTTACATGTTCAAGAAGGCGTTGATTCTGTTAGTATTGTTCCCATTGCTCTACTGAGTCAAAATAGTTTCACAGGAGATTAGAAATAAGACTTTCTGTGGCAAAACCAGGGCTCTTCTGAAGCCAAGATCACACACAGGCCTGGTCCTTCTGCTTCAAAGCAGATCCAATACTCTCACCCACATCTCTCTGCTTGCTAGCAGTTGCTCTTACTTTTTGCCATAGGGTCCATAATTACCTCTGCACCAGATTGTCTCTGAGTTGAGTAAAGTCTCAAGGCACTCTTTTTGGTCTTTTTTCATATTAATGACTTGATGGAAGGGAGAAAATAGAAGTAAATATAAAGACACTTAAAATATTTGCATACAATGTTCCTATCGTTTTGGTCTCTGTCTTCCTTTCTAATAAGGAAATTGGGTTCTAGATTGCTCTCTGTCCTAAATATATCAGAGAAGGGCTTACCAACGTTGTTTTCCTTTAGGCTTGACTATGATCTTTGCTGCCCAAGTTCTCCTCCTTTTTGGCAGGTATGCCAGAATGTGCCACTGGTGAAGCGCTCACATTCCTGAAAGCCATAAAATTAACCGAAGTCATATATCCATTTCACAGAAGCTTTTTACCATAGACATTCCTTTGGGAGGTTGTTGAAGAGTCAACTGGCATACAACTGAAGACCAGCCAAGTTCATTCATATTCAGAATGGAACTTAGTATGTAGCCACACCTAAAAGCATAAATAAGGAAAAAGGGTGGGAACTTTCATCTTTCTTCCATGCAGCACTGTGCTGCAAAATGGAGAATTGACATTGGGAATAAATTAGTGGTCTCTGCATCTTGAATAATTACTTAAAAAATAACTGGAAAGATGCATTTGTGCCAGTCTCAATATCATGCCTGACCACAGGAAAAAAATGTGAAGAAAGATATGCCTGGTCAATTCTCACCCCTACAAGTCAGAAAAACATTAAGCAAATTATTTAAGTATGTAGTTAAAGACAATAGTTTAATTACTAGAAAGAAACACTATTGTCTTTTCCTCTCGTAACTTTCTAAACTCTTTTAACCTTTCATTTGTTTATTTATTTTTTTCCAATTCTATGTGGGGGTCTTACTCCCAATTAGAGTAACTATCTTGGAATTCAAGGTCATGGTTTGTCATAAGTATGTATACTAAGTATTACTCCAATTACTCATACCACAGACATTTTTTGCTATGTCCCTGAAGGAAAATGTAGATGCAGGAAAATAACTAGCAAATGCAACAAGAAGATATTTGGTTTATTAGCTGGGTATTTGGCCCCAAACTATGCTGTATAATGCCACAGAACTGCTTAAACCACATGTGACCTGACAGAAGATGGTCTGAATATTACATCTCATTAAAACAAAATACTGATTCAAAAACTCTTCAAAAATAATATAAGCCTTTGCTGAAATTTCTAAAAGACATAACAAAGTGTCAAATTATCTCATCACATGCAATGTCCCCAAATTCTTCATGCTTTATCTCCCTCAAGTGTTTTACAGTGGGTTAGTTCCCTAATCTCTCTTCTTCCTTTTCCTGTTTATCCTGCCCCTCTCAGAACCAAAAGGCCAGCCTGAAATCACTGAGTTCTCTTCCCTTCTCTGGTGTCTTCCTCTGCCCCTTCAGATGGACAGTTTTGCCCTTATTTATATAAATCAATCTAGCATTTCTTCATTAATGCTGGCCTTTCTGATGTTGGCTTGATACCTAACTCAGGCTCTTTCACAATGTCTGCAAGGTCTGGCTAGTCTGCCAGTTATTGGCTCTTGTATAACGTATGGAATGCAAGTGGGAAGAAGCCCTCATTCTGAAAGAGAGGGAGTAGCTGTGGGTCATTGCAGGGCAGAGGCAAATTCTCAAAATTTGGCAGCTGAGATCATTGATGGTCACTCACCCAGCAATTACTAAGATTTGCTATAGCTTCAGGGCGAGTCCAACAAGCCCTGTCCCTGACCTTCACTCCTCAAGTGCCTCTAGTTGAAGTGAAGCCTTAGATTCCTATATGAAAGACCTTCCTACCTGAAATTTCTAGAGCTAGGGTGGTCAGACATTTGATTTACCTGAAATGGTCTCATTTACACCTCCTGTTCTCACATAATTAATAATTCCTCCTCTTACTCTCAAAATGTTCCTGATTGAATTGTCTATATTGAATTGATAAATTATATAATGTCCTTGTCTATCAATATTTCTGTTTCTTTGATGGAGTCCTGCCTGCTGTACCATCTCATAATTCTCTGCAGTCACTGTCCTGAGGAGCAATAAGCAGGCCAGTCCTGTGAGGGTCAAGTCTGTGAATGCTTCTTTTGTGTCCCCATCATATTTTAGATTAGGTATCCTCAAGCAGAAACCTGCCATGGCCTCCAGGTGGAAATCACAACTATGGTCCTGGACCTGTTCTGGGTAAAGCAGAGGCAGCCCCTCAGAGAAATACTGCTGAAACTTTTTATCTCAGGAACAAAGCCAATTCCCCATGTATGCATGCAAACTGTGTGTTAGCTCCACCACTAAAAAACATTGCTCAATGATATGTCTTTGAACTTGCCAAAATCAGGTCATTAACTTTCCTGGTAATTTCTCTTGCTGCTAAAGAGAAATAAGTTAGATAACTTTTCTCAAGAGACAAAAGTAACCATGGTTTTATGTTGAACTGTTTTTCAGTCTTTGCTCCCAAGCAAAGGATTAATTGTAGAGTACACATGTTTAGCACAGTAATTTTAGTGCTAAGTGATGAGCTTTAGGTGATATGTGCTAAGAAGCTTCTTGTTCTGTAAGCGATGTAGCCCTCACAGACAATACATATGCAGCCAGGCATCTTCAAACTTGATTTCAATGAGTGGGAGAAAAAATGAGGAATAGAAGACACTGAAAAATAACATCAAGTGGGAGACAAATTACCTCATTTATAAGCCGATGACCTGCGCTGGTCTAGCTAAGGTCCCCAGAGAACCCTCAGCTTCTGGAATCACAGCCAGTCTTAATGCCTGATGACAAGAACGAAATAGTTCTGGACTTTGGTTCTGCCTCAGAGCAATGTGCTCAAATAGACTTTTTCCTCTAAATTCTCAAATGCTTAATTCATAGTATGCAAACATGTTCCCTTTTTTTCTGAGTTTACCTTCTGTAATCTCTGATTTCAAGTCTTTAGAAGTAAATAAGGTGTATCAATATAAGAGTATTGGAGGCCATGAACTGCGTTTTTTGAAATAATGCTGTTTCATTCTTTTAATAACAACAGAAGAGCATTTAATGAGAAAAACAAAAATGAAAAGAAAACTGATCATTGTACTATTATCATAATTTTAGTCCAGAGCTGCATGTTCCTGTCATTTTTGGGAGCAGTAGTTCCAAAAGGTTCACATTTCCCCCCCCCATGAAAGACAAATAACTTTTGTATACTGCTGCTTTTTTTTATTGCTGTTCAAGTACAGTTGTCTTCATTTTCACTGCATTATGCCCCTATTTTTCCACCCCACCCATCTCTGCCTCCCACCCTCAAACCTACTCCCTTTGGCTTTCTCCATGTGTCTTCATACATGTTCCTTGATGTCCCTTCCCCTATTATCCTTCTCTCCACTCCTCTCTGGTTACAGTCAATTTGTTCTTTATTTCACTGTCTCTGATTGTATTTTGCTTGCTTGTTAGTTTTGTTGATTAGGTTCCACTTATAGGTGAGATCATATTGTATTTCTCTTTCACTGCCTGGCTTATTTCACTTAGCATAATGCTTTACACTTCCATCCATGCTGTTGTGAGGGGTAGGAGTTCCTTCTTTCTTTCTCCTGCATAGTATTCCATTGTTAGTTCTCAGTAAATCTGGGCCTACTCAGTTTAGATTGAGGGGGGAAGCTGGGAAGTGATTTGAGTCAACATCAATGACTAATTTGGGTAATTAAGGATCTCCAGGTTTACCTATGCTATCACAAAAAATAAGAGTTCCCTGTGTTTTATGGTTGTGCAGTATTCCATTGTGTAAATCCACCACATCTTTTATATCCACCCATCTAATGATGGGTACTTGGGCTGTTTCCTGATCTTGGCTATTATAAATAACACTGTTATGAACATAGGAATGCATATATTCTTTTGAATTGATGTTTCAGGATTCTTAGGAAATATTCACAGAAGTGAGGTTGCTGGGTCAAAAGGCAGTTCCAATTTTTTTTTTTAAAGGAAACTCCATACTGATTTCCACAGTGGCTATATCAGTCTTCATTCCCACCAATAGTGTACTAGGGTTCCCTTTTTTACAGCATTGCCAGGATGTGTATTTTGTGATTTATTTACGGTAACCATTTTGGCAGGTAATATCTCAGTGTGGTTTTAAAATGCATCTCTCTGATGATTAGTGACATTGAGCATTTTTTCAAATGTCTTTTAGCCATCTGCATGTCCTCCTCAGAGAAGTGTCTATTCAGTATTTTTTCCCATTTAAAAATGGTTATTTGTCTTCCTGGTGTTGAGTTATAGAATTTCTTTATGTCCCTGGCTGGTGTAGCTCAGTGGATTGAGCATGGGCCTGTGAAGCAAAGGGTCGCTGGTTCGGTTCCCAGTCAGGGCACATGCCTGGTTTGCGGGCTGGGTCCCCATTGGGGAACACATGCGAGGCAACCACACATTGATGCGTCTCTCCCACTCTTTCTCCTTCCCTTCCCCTTTCTCTAAATAAATAAATAAATATTTAAGAAAATAATTTATGTATCCTGGAAATTAACCCCTTGTCAGATGTATCATTGGCAAATATGTTCTCTCAAACAATGGGCCCATTTTTCATTTCCTTTAGGGTATCCTTTGCTGTGCAAAAGATTTTTAGTTTGAGGTAGATTAATTTATATATTTTTTCCCTTGCCCTGGGAGATATATCAACAAAAATATTGCTATAAGATGTAAGACATTTTTCTGCCTGTGCTTTCTTCTAGAATTTTTATGGTTTTATGACTTACATTCACATCTTTTATTTTGGTTTACTGTGTATGGTGAATTAGTAAGCTGGTAGTCTAGTTTCATTTTTTGCATGTATCTGTCCATTTTTTTCAATACCATTTGTTGAAGAGACTCTTTTTACTCCATTGTATGTTCTTTACACTTTTGTCAAATATTAATTGAACATAAGTCATGGATTAATTTCTGAGCTCTCTGTTTTGTTTTTTTAATTTATATGCCTGCTTTTATGTCAATACCAGGCTGTTTGGATTATAGGGTCTTGTAATATAGGTTGATACCAGATATTGAGATCCTGCAACTTTCTTCTTCTTTCTCAAGATTGTTGAGACTGTTCTGGATCTTTTCCAGTTCAATATAAGTTTTTGAAATATTTGTTCTAGATCTTTAAAATGTGCCAAGCTATTTTAATAACAATTGTGTTTAATCTAAAGATTTCTTTGGGTATCATGGGCAGTTTAATAATGGTAATTCTTCCAGTCCATGAACATGGTGTACACTCCTAATTATTTATATTTTCTTTATTTTTTTCATTCCCTATAGTTCTTTTTTTTGTAGCATGATTCTATTTCTTTTTTTTCAGTTATAATATAATTTTTATTTTTTATTAATGTGGCATTGGTTAATAACATTATATAACTTTCAGGTACTCATTATATTTTTTTCTTTTTAAAAAAAAATATTTCATTATTTTTCAAGTACAGTTTTCTATTACTCCCATCCCATCCCACCCCTCTGTACTCCCCCCTCCCTCCCATTTCCACCCTTCTCAGTTGTTGTCCATGTATCCTTTATATATGTTCCTCTAAATCCCTCCCTTATTTCACCTGCAATTCCCTCCCCTCTCCCCTCTGCTCACTGTCAGCCCGTTCTCTATTTCAGTGTCTTTGGTTATATTTTGCTTGCTTGTTTGTTTTTTTGTTTAGCTTCCTGTTAAAGGTGAGATCATATGGTATTTGTCCTTCAACACCTGTCTTATTTCACTCAGCATAATGCTTTCCAGTTCCATCCATGCTGTTGCAAAAGGTAGGAGCTCCTTCTTTCTCTCTGCTGCATAGAATTCCATTGTGTATATGTACCATAGTTTTTTGATCCATTCATTTACTGACAGGCACCTAGGTTGCTTCCAACTCTTGGCTATTGTAAATTGTGGTGCTATGAACATTGGGGTGTATATGTTCTTTGGGATTGGTGTTTTAGGGTTCTTAGGATACAACCCTAGCAGTGGAATTGCTCATTCCCTATAGTTCTAAGTACAGGATTTTACCTCCTTTGTTAAGTTTGTTACTAGTTTACTTATTTTTTGTTGCTATAGCAATGGCATTGTTTTCTTAGTTTCTCTTTCTGATAATTTATTACTAGTGCATGAGAATGCAACCAAATTCTGAATATCAATTTTGTATACTGATACTTTGTTGAATTCATTTATTAGATCTAGTACATTTGGGGAGAGGTCCTTAGAGATTTTAATATACAATACTATGTCATCTGTGAATAATGGAAGTGTTAGTTCCTCCTTTCCAACTCGGATGCCTTTTATTTATTTTCCTGCCTGATTGCTGTGGGTAGAATGTCCAATACCATGTTGACTAAGAGTGGTGAAAGTAGACATCCTGTCTTTTACCTGATCTTAAGGGAAACACTTCTAGTTTTAGCCAATTAATTATGATGTTGGCTGTGGGTCTGCCAACATCATTTCACATTGATGGATGGCCCCTCTATTTCTACTTTGCTAAGAGTTTTTATTATAAATCTGTGCTGGATTTTATCAAATGTTTTTTTGCCTCTATTTATAAGGTCATGTGGTTTTTATCTCTCATTCTGCTAATGTGGTGTATCACATTCATTGATTTGTGGATATTGTAGCCAACTTATATTCCTGAAAATAATATCATGTTACACTGGTGTGTAATTTTTTGAAATAGTTTATTTTTTATTACCACTTAGCCCCGTTACCCCATTTTGTACTTCCACTGCCCCACCATCCCCAGACATTCACCATAATGGTTTCTATGTTCACACATCCTTTTATTTTTGTTGGTTGATCACTCCACCTCCAATGCCCCCATCAGACCTGTCTGCCTGCTCTCTATCAGTCTGTCTTTTTTTTGCTTGTTGGCTCAATCTGTTCATTTATTCCATGCATGAGTGATATCATCTGGAATTAGTTTTTTTCTAACTGGCTTATTTCACTTAGCATAATGTTCTCCAGGTTCATCCATGCTGGCACAAAGGCAAATTTTTTTAATGGCTGAGTGGTATTACTTTGTGTAAATGTACCATAGTTGTTTTATCCATTGGACTACTGATGGGCACTTGGGCTGCTTCCATATCTTGGCAAATAATGGTGTAATGAACATAGGGTCACATATATTCTTTCAAATTAAAGTTTTACATTTATTTGAATAAATTATCAGAAGTGGAATTACGGGGTTCTAAGGTAGGTTCATTTATAATATGTTGCAGGAACTCCATGTTGCTTTCCACAATGGCTACACCAAAATGCAGTCCCACCAAGAGTGCCAAAGTGTTCCCCTTCTCCACATCCTTGCCAGCATTAGTTGTTAGTTAATTTACTGATGATAGACATTCTGTCAGATGTGAGGTGATATCTTATTGTGGTTTTAATTTGCATTTCATTGATAATTAGTGATATTGAGCAACTTTTCATATATCTACTAGATATTTATACATTCTCTTTGAAGAAGTATCTATCCAGATTTTTTCTCCATTATTTAACTGGATTATTAGTTTTCTTGGTGTTGAGATCTATAAGTTCTGTATATACTTTGAGTATTAACCCTTTATCAGATGTATAGGCAAATATGTTCTTCCATTCAGTTTGCTGTCTTTTTATTTTTTGATGGTTTCCTTTTTTGTGCAAAAACTTTTTAGCTTTATTTAGTCCCATTTGCTTTTTTGTTTGTTTGTTTGTTTGTTTGTTTGTTTCTCTTGGCTGAGGCGGCATACCAGAAAAAAATATTGCTGAGGAGTGTCTGAGATTTTACTGCCTATTATTTCTTCTAGGGTTTTTATGAATCTAACATTTAAGTCTTTGACTCATTTTGAATTTATTCTCGTCTGTGTGTAAGAAGGTGGTCTTATTTTTGGCATATATCTGTCCAATTTTCCCAAGGTGTTTATTCAATAACCTATTTTTAGGCCATTATATGTGCTTTCTTCCTTTGTTGAATATAACTGACTATAAAGGTGTGGACTTATTTATGGGCTCTCTATTCTGTTCCATTGATCTATTTGTCTGTTTTTATGCCAATACCATGTTGTTTTGATTACTATGGGCTTGTAATGTTTGATATTAAATATTATGATTCCCTCAATTTTATTCTTCTTTCTCAAGATCACTGTTGCTATTCTGAGTCTTTTGTGATTCCATATAAATTTTTGAAATATTTATTCTATTTCTGTGAAATTCACCATTGGTATTTTTATAGGAATTGTGTTGAAACTATAGATTGCTTTGGGTAGTATAGATATCATAATAATATTATTTTTTTTATCCATGAGCATGGTATATACTTTAGTTGTATATACTTTAGTATATACTTATATATTTTAGTTGTATATACTTTAGTATATACTTATTTGTATCTTCTTTAATTTATGTCTTCACTGAGTTATCATAGGTTAAATTTATTCCTAGGTAATTTATTCCTTTGAAGCACTGTGAATTAGATTGTTTTCTTAAATTTTCTTTCTGATAGTTCATTATTGGCATATAAAAATGCAGTTAACTTCTGAGTATTAATTTTGTATCCTGCTACTTTACTGAATTCACTTATCAGTTCTAGTGGTTTCCTAGTGGAATCCTTAGTGCTTCTATGTACAGTATCTTGTCATCTGAAAATGAGTTTTATCTCTTGTTTTACAATATAAATGCCTTTTTCTTCTTCATGTTATCTTCTCTGGCTAGGACTTCCAGTACTATGTTGAATAAGAGAGATGAAGGCTGACATCCCTGTCCATTGCCAATATTAAAGGGAATTCTTGTAAGCTTTTCGCTTTGAGTATGATGATAGCAGTAGGTTTGTCATATATGGCCTTTATTAACTTTAAGAATGTTCTATCTATTCCCACTTTAATGAGAGTTTTTTATTATAAATGGGCGCTGGATATTATTGATGCTTTTTCTGCATCTGTTGGTATGATCTTTGGTTTTTATCCTTCATTTTGTTTATGTGGTGTATCACATCTATTGATTTGTAAATGTTGCACTATGCATGCATCCCTGGAGTGAATCTCACTTGATCATGCTGTATGATGACTTTTATTTATTATTGTATTCGGTTTGGTAATATTTTGTTCAGGATTTTAGCATCTATGAATATCAGGGATATTGACCTATAATTTTCTTTTTTGGGCAGTGTATTAGGGCATTGATGGCTTCCTATAATGAGCTCAGGAGCCTTCCCTCTCCTTGAATATTTGTGGAATTTTTAAGAAGATGTTTTAGTTCTTCTCAGCATCTTTGTTAAAATTCACCTATGAAGCCATCTGGTCCAGGGCTCTTGTTTGCTTGTTGATTCCTGCTTCAGTTTCACAAGGTGTGATCTGTCTATTCAGATTCTTTGATTCTTCCTGATTTAGTTCTGGAAGATAGTATGTTTCTAGAAATGTATCCATTTCATCGAGGTTATCCAACTTGTTATCATATAGATGTTCATAATATTACCTTACAATCTTTTGTATTTCTTTTGTGTCAGTTGTTATTTCTTTTCTATCATTTTTGATTTTATTTATTTGGATTCTCTCTCTTTTTTTTCTTAGTGATTCTGGTTAAATATTGGTCAATCTTGTTTATCTTTTCAAAGAACAAGCTCTTGGGTTAATTGATGTATTGTACTGTGTTTTTAAACTCTATTTCATATGTTTCTGCTCTGATCTTTATTATATTTGTCCTTCTACTCAATTGGGGACTTTTTGTTATTCCTTTTTAAGTTTCTTTAAGTTTAAAGTTAGATTGTTTATCTGAGCTTTTTCTTTTTCTTGAGATAGGCCTACAATGCTCTGAATTCCTCTCATAGGATTGCTTTCCTGTGTTTTACAAATTTTGGTTTGTTGTGTTCTTATTTTCATTTGATTTCTTTCTTAATCTCAATGTTGAACCCATTCATGTATAAATAACATTATAGCCCTCATATCTTTGAAATTTCTTTTGTTTTCTTCTTTTGATTGACTAGTAGTATCAAGGATTATGGTAAGAGAAGATGGTTGATATGATTTCAGTCTTCTTAAATTTATTGAGACCTGTCATGCTCTAAGTGTGTTTTATACCAGATACATTCCATGTGAATTGGAAAATAATGTATGAGGTCTGTCCAGAAAGTATCAAGCCACATAATATGAAAATCAGAGGTGTTTACTGAACAAGAGAGAAGATACAAAAAATATTGTGCATATGACAATGACACCTCAGTCCCCTTTGAAGTAAGCAACTTGGGATGTCACACAGTTATCCTAGTCACCATCAGCTGCCCCATCATATTATCCTGAAACACATCAAGGGTCTGAAATCTTGTCCATCTCAAAGGTGATTTTAGTTTTGGGAAAGGGCAAAAGTCATGGGCACCAAATCTGGGCCTTAGGGTGGCTACGTCATCTTGGCATTTGATGTTTTCCCAAAAATCTCTACATGAGATATTATGCATGAGTAGGCATGTTGTAGTGATGCAGCTGCCAATTACAAGTTGCATGCAGCTGTGGCCTTCTGAATTATCTGAATAGTTTCCATTAAGGTATGTTCAAGCTTAATGCAAAATGTGGTGCATATTTGTTGTTCCACTTGCTCAGTCATTTTGAGTGTGACAGTCACACAGTGCACATGCTCACTCAACAGCATCTACTGCCCTCACTGCCTAGTACAGTAAACTTGTATTTGTTCATGCATGAACATTCTAGTCCACTCTTCTTAGCTGTCCAGTTACATCAATGTTATGCAAACCATTCTCACTATACTAACAATGGTTGGACTTTTGCTGGACAGACTTCACATATTCTGTTGATTTGTGGTAAAATACTCTGAAGATATCATTTAAATTCATTTGATGTAATTTGTCTTATAAGGCCATTGGTTCCAAATTGATTTTTAGACTGGGAGATCTATCCATTGAAGTCTATGTGGTGTTCAAATCCGCTACTATGACTGTATTTCTGTCATTCTCTCCCTTTATGTCCATCAAGATTTTCTTTATATATTTATATGCTCCTATGTTGGGTACATAAATGTTTACTAGGATTATATCCTCATATTGAATTATTCTTTTTATCATTATGTAGTATTATTTTTTGTATTCACCATAGCCTTGTTTTTAAAGTCATTGTCTCAGATTTAAGTATTGCTACCCCACCTTTATTTTCCTTTCCATTTTCATAAAATATTATTTTCTATCCTTTTACTTAGTTTGTAAGTATATTTGTTCTGTGGTGGATCTCTTGGAAAGATCATATATATGGGTTTAATTTTCTTATCCATTCAACCAACCACTGTCTTTTGATTGGAGCATTTATGCCATTTACCTTTAAAGTGATTAGTGATACATGTTTATTGTCATTTTATTTATTTTATTTTTAAATATTTTTTATTGTTGTTCATTTACAGTTGTCCCATTTTTTCCCTTTGCCTCTTTCAGGTGCTGTAAATAGGCACAACATATATCTAGGCAAAACATATATTTTTCATTTTATTGTTGTTCAAGTGCAGTTGTCTGCCTTCCCCCCACACACAATTCCCTCCAACCCAACCAAACCAACCTCCTTCCTTTGCTTCTGTCCTCCCCCTAAAATTTGTCCATGTGTCCTTTATAGTAGTTCCTAAAAAAAGTATGGTATATTTACACAATGGAATACTATTCAGCAGAGAGAGAGAAGGTGCTCTTACACTTTGTGACAGCATGGATGGAACTTAAGTTCTCATTTTATTTATTTATTTTTTTGTTTTTTTCCAGTTTTTTTTACTTATTTTTCAAGACAGTTTTCTGTCCATTACTCCCATCCCATCCCACCCCCATGTTCCCTCTCCCTCCCATTTCAACCCTTCTCAGTTGTTGTCCATGTATCCTTTATATATGTTCCTCTAAATCTCTCCCCTATTTCCCCGGATATTCCCTCCCCTCTCCCCTCTGCTCATTGTCAGCCTGTTCACTATTTCGGTGTCTTTGGTTACATTTTGATCGCTTGTTTGTTTTGTTGTTTAGCTTCCTGTTAAAGGTGAGATCATATGGTATTTGTCCTTCAACACCTGTCTTATTTCACTCAGCATATGCTTTCTAGTTCCATCCATGGTGTTGCAAAAGGTAGGAGCTCCTTTCTTTCTGTGGCATAAAATTCCACTGGGTATATATACCATAGTTTTTTGATTCATTCATTTACTGATGGGCACCAAGGTTGCTTCCAACTCTTGGCTATTGTAAAGTGTGCTGCTATGAATATTGGGGTGCATATGTTCTTTGGGATTGGTGTTTTAGGGTTCTTAGGATACAATCCTAGCAGTGGAATTGCTGGGTCAAAAGGCAAGTCCAATTTTAGTATTCTGAGAAAATTCCAAACTGTTTTCCATAATGGTGTACCAGTCTGCAATCCCATCAGGAGTGGACAAGAGTCCCCTTTTCCCCACACCCTCCCCAACATTTGTTGTGTATTGCTTTGTTTATGATGGCCATTCTGACCAGTGTAGAGTGGTATCTCATTGTGCTTTCAATTTGCATCTCTCTGATAGCAAGCGATATTGAGCATCTCTTCATGTGTCTCTGGAACCTCTGTATGTCCTCCTAGGAGAAGTGTCTGTTCAAGTCCTTTCCCCATTTTTTAATTGCATTAGTTGTCTTCTTAGAGTGAAGTCCTGTGAGTTCTCTGTATATTCTGGAGATTAAACCTTTGTCTGAGGTATCATTGGCAAATATGCTTTCCCATACACTTTGTTGTCTTTTTACTTTCTGTTTTCTTTAGCTGAGCAGCTTTTTATTTTGATGAGATCCCATTTGTTTATTCTTTCCTTTATATTCCTTGTTCTAGGGGACATATCAGAAAAATTTGTTGCTGTGTCAAATATCTGAGATTTTCCTGGCAATGTTCTCCTCTAGGACTTTAATGGTGTCACGGCTTATATTTACGTCTTTTATCCACCTTGAATTTATTTTGGTGTGTGATGTAAGTTGGTGCTTGAGTTCCTTTTTTTTTCTTTTTTGATGTAGCTGTCCAATTCTCCTAACACCATTTGCTGAAGAGGCTATTCTTCCCCATTTTATGTTACTGCCCCCTTTGTCAAATATTAATTGACTGTAGAGAGTTGGGTTTATTTTTGGGTTCTCTATTCTGTTCCATTGGCCTATGTGCCTGTTTTTATGCCGATATCGCACTGTTTTGATTACAGTGGCCTTGTAATACAGTTTGATATCAGGTATTGTGATCTCTCCTACTTTGTTCTTCTTTCTTAACATTGCAGCTGCTATTCGGGTTTTTTTATGGTTCCATATAAATTTTTGAAGTGTTTGTTCTATGTCTGTGAAATATGCCCTTGGTACTTTAAAAGGTATTGCATTGAATCTGTAAATTGCTTTGGGTACTATGGATATTTTGATGATGTTAATTCTTCCAATCCATGAACACAGTATATGCTTCCATTTGTTTGTGTCTTCCTTGATTTCTTTCTTCAGTGTTGTGTAGTTTCTGCATACAGGTCTTTTACCTCCTTGTGTAGATTTATTCCAAGATATTTTATTTTTGTTTTTGCTATATCGAATGGGATTTTCTTCTTGATTTCTGCTTCTGCTGATTCATTGTTAGTATACAAAAATGTCTTTGTTTTCTGGATATTGACTTTGTATCTCACAGTTTTGCCAAATTCATTTATTAGTTTGAGTAGTTTTTGGGTAGAGTCTATAGGATGTTCCATGTACACTATCATGTCACCTGCAAACAATGACAGTTTTGTTTCCTCCTTTCCAATTTGAATGCCTTTTATTTCCTTTTCTTGCCTAGTTGCTGAGGCTAAAACTTCCAATACTATATTAAATAGAAGTGGTGAAAATGGACAACCTTGTCTTGTTCCTGATCTTAGTGGAAAAGATTTTAGTTTTTGCCCAGTGAATATGATGTTGGTTGTAGGTCTTTCATATATGGCCTTTACTGTATTGAGGAATGCTCCCTCTATTCCCACTTTGCTGAGTACCTTACCATAAATGGGTGATGTAACTTATCAAAAGCTTTTTCCACATCTATTGATATGACCATGCGGTTTTTGTATTTGCTTTTGTTTATGTGATGTATTACATTTACTGATTTGTGAATATTGAACCATCCTTGCATCCCTGGGATGAATCCTACTTGGTCGTGGTGTATAATCTTTTTGATGTATTGTTGGATGTGATTTGCCAATATTTTATTGAGGATTTAGCATCTATGTTCATCAGTGATATTGGCCTGAAAGTTTCTTTCTTTGTTGTGTCTCTATCTGGTTTTGGAATTAGGATGATGCTGGCTTCATAAAAAGAGTTGGGGAGTTTCCCATCATTTTGGATTTTTTGGAATAGTCTGTGAAGAATAGGGGTTAGCTCTTCCTTAAATGCTTTGTAGAATTCTCCTGTGAAACCATCTGGTCCAGGGATTTTGTGTAATGGGAGTATTTTGATTACTGCTTTAATTTCATTTGCTGTTATTGCTCTGTTCAGGCTTTCTACTTCTTCATTGAGTTTTGGAAGATTATATTTTTGTAGAAATTTGTCCATTTCACCTAGGTTTTCAAATTTCTTGGCACACAGTTCTTCATAGTAATTCCTTACAATCCCTTCTATTTCTGTGGTATCAGTTGTAATCTCTCTTTCATTTCTGATTGTGTTTCTTTGGGTTCTCTCTCTTCTTTTCTTAATGAGCCTACTTAAAGGCTTGTCTATTTTGTTTATCTTTTCAAAAAACCAACTCTTGGATTTATTGATCCTTACAATTGTACTTTTAGTCTCCATGTCATTTAATTCTGCTCTGATCTTGGTTATTTTCTTCCTTCTACTTGGTCTGGGCTGTGTTTGTTGTTGTTCGAGTTTTTGCAGGTGTCGGGCTAGGTTCTTTGTTTGAAATGTTTCTATTTTCTTTAGGCAACCCTGTATTGCTATGAACTTCCCTATCAGGACTGCCTTCATTGTGTCCCATAAGTTTTGGGTTGTTTTCAATTCATTTTCATTTGTTTCCAGAAACTTTTTGATTCCTTCCCTAATTTCAATCTTTACCCATTCATTGTTTAATAGCATTCCATTCAGTCTCCATGCTTTTGGGTGTTTTGGGTGATTTCCTGTGGGGTTGGTTGCTAATAGCAGTTCCTTGTGGTCAGAGAAAATGCTTAGTATGATTTCAGTTTTCTTGGATTTTTTGAGGCTCGTTTTGTGTCCTATCATTTAGTCTTTTTTGAAAATGTTCCATGTGCATTTGAAAAGAATGTGTATTTAGCTTCTTTGGGATGAAGGGCTCTCTCTATATAATTCAAGTCCATTTCATCTAGGGTGTTGTTTAGTGAAGCTATATCTTTGTTGATATTTTGTTTGGAAGATCTGTCCATTTTTGACAGTGGGGTGTTAAAATCCCCTACTACAATTTTGTTTCAGTCAATATCTTTCTTGAAGTCTTCTAGGATTTTTCTTATATATTTGGGTGCTCCTATCTTGGGTGCATATACATATCTGATGTTAATGTATTCTTGGTGCATTCTTCCCTTGAGTATTAGGAAGTGACCTTCTGGGTCTCTCTTTATGTCCGTGTTTTTGAAGTCTATTCTGTCTGATATTAGAATTGCTACCCCGGGTTTTTTTTTCTTGACCATTTGCTTGGAAAATTTGTTTCCAGCCTTTCTCTTTTATTCTGTGATGGTCTTTTGTCCTGAGGTGGGTCTCCTGTAGGCAGCATATGTGTGGGTCATGCTTTCTTATCCATTCAGCTATTCTATGTCTTTTGATTGGAGCATTTAATCCATTAACATTTAAGGTTATTATTGATTGGTACTTATTCGTTGCCATTTTTGTACCACAGTTCCTCTCTGTCTGTCTCTTTTCCTTCCTTTCTTTAAAGCATTCCTTTTAGTATTTCTTGTAGAACTGGTTTGGTGGAGGCATATTCTTTTAGACTTCTTTTTTTTGTTGGGAGCTTTTTATTTGGCCTTCTATCTTGATTGAGAGCTTTGCTGTGTAAAGTAGCCTTGGTTGTAGGCCTCTGTTTCTCATTACTTGAAATATTTCTTGCCATTCTCTTCTTGCTTGGAGTGTTTCCATTGAGAAGTCAGTAGCCATCCTTATTGGGGCTCCCTTGTATGTTACTTCCTTTTTCTCCCTTGCTGCCTTTAAGATTCTCTCTTTGTCTTGGAATTTTGCCATTTGAATGATGATGTGTCTTGAAGTGGGCCTCTTTGGGTTCCTCTTGGATGGGACTCTCTGTGATTCCTGGATTCGTGTAACTTTTTCTCTCCTCAAATTAGGAAAATTTTCCATCATTACTCTTTCAAATAGGTTTTCTATCCCTTATTCTTTTTCTTCTTCTTCTGGTATTCCTATTATTCGGATATTATTACATTTCATATTATCTTGCATTTCTCTTATTCTCTTTTCATTCTTTTTGAGCCTCTTTTCCCTTTCTTGCTCTTTCTGGGAGATTCTTTCTACTGTGTCCTCCAACTCTGTGATCCAATCTTCTGCCTCATCGATCCTGCTTTTCATTCTTTCTACTGTGTTCTTCAGTTCCGAAATTGTATTCTTCATTTCCTCTTGGCCTTTGCTGATAGTTTCTATTTACTTTTTCATGTTGATATAGTTTGTGGAGAGCTCATTTTAGCTCCCCTCTAGTTTCTGGTAGCTCCCCTCTAGTTTTTGGTAGCTCATTGCGAGCTCTTTGAATTTCCTGATAACTAGTGCTTTGAATTCAATATCTGATAGCTTACTTGTCTCTCTTTCATCTGATATTATTTCTGAGACTTCCACTTTTTCTTTCATTTGGGCATTGTTTCTTTGTCTTCCCATTGCTTATGAGACTCTTCTTGTTAGCTCCAGCTTCTTCAATTGATCTGTTCTGACTCCCTAGGTTTATGCTGTGAACTTCTGTGGTAGAATACCTGTGAAATTCAGTGGTGAAGTTTCCTGCAGTTATCTTGATGTTCTCTACTTCCACCTACTCCTTTCTTTGTGTGTGTGATCAGCTAGAGGAGGAGGCAAAATGGTTATGACAGCAGGAGAGTACTTTATGATATTTACAGTCACAGCTGGTAGAGATAGAGGAATTCAGGAAGAAATAGAAGATCTTAGGCTCTATGTAGTGTTAAGTACAATCTTCAACTCAATTTGCCACTTTTAAGAAAGGATAGACCAAAGATAAGTCTCTTGTTGGGGAAGGAAGTCTTGTCAGTTGGATCTAGAAAGCAGTGAGGTTGCGGGTGGTCAGATTTTGAGGTAAGGTGAGAGTAAAGAAAAGTAAATAGACATAGGGTGTGAGCAAGTAGAGTTAACAACTATATAATAAAATTCAGGAACCTGCTAAGTGGGCTAAGATCAGAGAGATCTGTTGTGATGTATTTACAGTGGTATAGAAAGCAACAAACAAACAAACAAACAAACACACACAAAAAAGGGCAAGAGAAGTGAGGATAAAGCAATAAGTTTGGTGTGAAAGGAAAAAAGGACTAAAACAGGAAAAAAGAAAGGAGAGGAACAGAATACTGTAAGATACAGCAACAATAAAATTTAAAAAATATATACGATTGCTGAAAAAGGTTTTAAAAAAGTTTTAAAAAAACACCTTCTTCCTTCTTCGTTTTAAACTGTCCAATCCATTTTTTCTGGTTTTGGCAGGACCCCTCTGGGGGCTGGTTTGTAGGCCCAGGTGCACACCCTCCCACCAGCCAGGCTACCAGACTGGGGTGCAGGCACCCTTCCACCTGGCAGGCTGCCTGGGTCCCATGGGATCTGGTACTGGTCCTTCCCAGTCCTGTGGCTGGGTGAGAAGCAAGTCAAGCTGCCTTCACAGGAGAACACGTCAGTCTACTTTCCAATAAAAACTTCTCCAGAAAGCGTGCCTCTCAGCCCAGCCCAATCCCCAACCTGACTAGTTAGGACAATGCTCCTCTCAAATTTCCTGGGCTAGCAGCCTGGTGGGCTGGGGACCACAGAGATCACAACTGAGCATGGCCCCTTGTCCTTGCCACCCTCCCTGCACACCTAGGAAGACGGGTCTCTGCCACCCAGCCCCACCTAGATGGTGAGGGAGGGAGCCAGCTCTTCCAAGGACCCCGTAGCTGGCCCAATGCTCCACTGGGTGCTGGGCTCCCTATGAGTCCTCCTTAGCACTGGCCGCAGACAGAAGCCTCTACACCCCTAACTCTGTGCAGCAGAGGCTCCAAGGCATTAGGGACTGGCTGAGGGCAGCCGGCCCTGCTGCTGCTGCTTTTGTCTTTACTCACAGGTGCTGGGCTCCCGATGAGTCCTCTGTGGCAGATGCCCTGTCACTGGGCCCAGGCGGACGCCCGTGGGTCCGGACCACTACGGAAGCCCAGGCTCCAAAGTCCTTAGCGCCTGCCAATGGCTGCCTTCCTGCCACCGCCCTAGACTTTACTCAGGGTTGCTGGGCTCCCGATGAGTTCTCCGAGTTCTCTGTGGCAGACAACCCTGTAGCTGGGCACAGAAGGAAAGAAGCTTCTGGGCTCCGACTGCCGCAGCAGCCGTGGCTCCCAGGTCTTTACTCGCTGGCCAATGGCTACTGCTGGCCTGGCTGCCTCTGTCCTTACTCACATCCCTGAGACCCCAATGGCCTGTGGCTGTCTGGTTCGTCACTATCTCTGGTCTCTTATTTTCATAAATGCTGGGGAATTGTTGGTTGGGGGATTGATTGCACTGTTCTTCAGTAAATCTGCCAGGATTTTCTCCCAGGGATACGGGAACTGGAGTTGCTCCATTCTACTCCGCCGCCATTTTTCCTCATTTTTTTAAAAATTACTTTTTCTTTGTGCTGCTAGCTTGGGTGTTTTTTTTTCTGTACTGTCTTCCAAATTGCTGGTTTGATCTTATGTTTCATCTAATCTACTGTTTATTTCTTCCAGTATGTTAATAATTTGATATATTTCATTCTTCTTATTCATTCTTTATTATGATTTCTATGTCTTTCATCATGCTTTTGGGCATTTTTATAATCATACTCTAAACTCTGTATCTCATCAATTGCTTGCCTCCATTTCATTTATTTCTTCTTCTGAAGAATTCTCTCATTCTTTCAATTTGGAGCTTGTTTCTTTGTCTCCTCACTTTGACTGACTTTTTGTGTTTTTTCTTTTTTTAAATGTGTTAGATACATCTGCAAAGACTCTGGGGAGGCCTATGTCAGAGACTGGTTTTGGGCAACCTGGTGGAGCTATCAAAAATCATTGCTTATGATACATTCATTTACTGATGAACACCAGAAACATTTGTAAAGGACACATGGACAAAACCAAAGGGGGGTGAAATCAAGGGTGGAAAGTGGGGATGGTTGGAGTAGGGGGAATTGTGGGGGATATTGGAGACAACTCTACTTAAAAATAATAATAAAAAGTTAAAAATAATCACTGCTTGTGGCTCTCTTTGCTGAGCCTGCGTGTGTTCAGACAGAAATAAGTTGCACACTAAAAATGGCTTTAATTTGTACTGAGTCCAGGGGAGGGTCAGCTAAACTCTCAAAGCTCCCACTAGTAGATTTCCACCTGCAGGTTTTCTGTTTGGCTTATTTATTGAATCTGTCTCAGCAATACTCTTCAGCAGGACTTAAGCTATACAGGGTGGAGCAAGAGAGATCCCTGCAGGTAGGGATATTGCTTCCTCCCAGGTTGATGCTACATGGAGGTGAGGGCTCTGCTTGAGGAAGATGACTTTTGAAGTATGTGGAATGACAAAGGAGGGGATTCTGATGGCTGACCCTTAAGTTCTCTCCCCAGAAGAAACAACCCTAGACTCTTCTCACATGGCACTAGTCTTCTATGACCTCCCTCTGTCTGAGGTGGCTGCAAAAGAACTTTTCTGTATTTGCCTTTTCAGAGTCTATCTGCATCTCTAGCCATCTCTTCAAAGTGGACAGAAACCCTGCTGTTTTTCAAAGCCAGATGTTACTTGGATTCTTTTCCTATGGTGTTGTAGTCTGGGGAGCCCAGCTTAGGGTTCAGACCCCATACTTCTGACAGAAACCCCCCTCATTGACTCACATATCCCTCTAGAACTTCAGCTGCCCCCATAGGATCCCAGTCAGCCTTCTTGCACCTCACCACTTTCATACCAGTCTCATTGTGGGAGATAGTTTGAGAGAGATAGGTGTTCTTTTTGAATGTTTGGTAAAATTCACATGTAAAACCATATGGTCAGAACATTTACTTATTGGGAGTTTTATGATTACTGCTTTTATTTTACTAGTTGTAGTCCATCTATTCAGATTTTCTTTTTGTTCTTGAATCCATTTTGGAAGACCGTATATTTCCATGAATTTTTCAATTCCTTTCAGATTGACCAATTTGTCTGATATATAGTTGTTTGTAATATTTCCTTAAAATCTTTTGCATTTCTCTAGTGTCAGTTTTTATATTATATTTAATTGCTGATTTTATTTATTTGCATTCTCTCTTTTCTCCCTCCATGAGTCAGGTTAAAGGTTTGTCAATGTTATGTTTTGAAAAAAAATAGCTCTTAGTTTCATTGATCTTTTTTGAGACAATATTAATTTTTGACATAGTATTTTTCTTATTTCTGATCTGATATTTATCATTTCCTTCTTTCTGCTTATTTGGGTTTTGATTTTGTTTCAGGTTCCTTTAAGTGTAAAGTGAGATTGCTTATTTGAGATTTTTGTTTGTTTTCTGACAGATCTGTAATGCTATGAATATCTTCTTTAGGACTGATTTTGCTGTTTCCCAGAAATGTAGGTGTGCATGAGTTCTTTTGACTGGTGATTCAGGATTCTTAGGATGTATTCCCAGCAACAGAATCACTGAGTCAAAAGGCATTTCCATGTTTAGTTTTTTTGTGAAATTCCATACTGTTTTCCACAGTGGGTATACTACATTCCCACCAACAGTGAACTAGGGTTCCCTTTTCTCCACACCCTCACCAGAACTTCTTGTCTGTTGATTTGTTGTTAGCCATTCTGACAAGTGAGGTGATATTTCATTGTTGTTTTAATTTCCATCTCTCTGATGTCTAGTGATGTTGAGCATCTTTTCATATGTCTAAGGGCCATCTGTATGTCTTCCTAGGAGAAGTGTCTATTCAGATTCTTTGCCATTTTTAATTGGATTGTTTGTTGATAATTGATTTCCCGATCATTGATAAGTAGGTATTTATTGCCATTTTATACTTTTAGCTCTGTTTTTCTGCTACCCTCTCTTTATTGTTCTCCTTCTCCCCTTCTTCCTTCTTTCCCCCCTCCTTCTTCTTCTCCTCCTACTCCACTATGTTCTTTTACTTATTTTTCATCACCTTTTCCTGTCTGGGGTGCTCTTTTTTCCTCCCTTATTTTATTTATTTATTTATCTGTTTATTTATTTACGTTTTTCATAAATTGTATTTATTTTATTTTATTTTAAAACATATTTTATTGTTGTTCAATTACAGTTGTCTACATTTACTCTCCCTCACTCACCCCACTCCAGGGAAACCCACCTCTCTCTTCTGCTTCCACCCCACCCCTTGGTTTTGTCCATGTGTCCTTTATAGTTGTTCCTGAAAAACCTTCCCCTGATTATGCCCTCCCACCTCCACTCTGGTTACTGTCAGATTTTTTAAAAAATTTCAGTGTCTCTAGTTATATTTTCCTTGCTTTTTTCTTTTGTTAACTGGTTTCCAGTTAAAGGTGAGATCATACGGTATTTGTCCCTCACCTCCTGGCTTATTTCAACTTAGCATAATGCTCTCCAGTTCCATCCATGCTGTCCTTTCCCCCTTATTTTTCAATGTTATCCTTGCTGTACAAAGTGTTTTGGCTGTAGATCTTTCTTTTTCATTTCTTTGAATATTTTATTCTAATCACTACTGATCTTATTTTATTTGAGAAATCAGATGACAGACTGATGGGACATCACTTATAGGTGATTAACTATCTTTCTCTTCCTGTTTTAAATATTCACTCTTTGTCTTTAACATTTGTCATTTTAATTATAATGTGCCTTGGTGTGAGCCTTTGTCTTTCTCTTTTTTGGTACTCTTTGCACTTCTTGAACTTGTATGTCTGATTCCTTCACTAGGTAAGGAAATTTTCAGTCATTATTTTTTTCAGTTAGGTTTTCAATACTTTCCTCTCTCTTTTCTCCTTCTAGTACCTTTACAATGTGGATGTTGTTACACCTTATGTTGTCTCAAAGGGTCTTTAATCTTTTCTCATTATTATTTTTTTTTTTGCTGCTTAATTTGGTGGTATTTTTAGGTTCATTCTGGGGAAATATTTTGAGGACAGGGTGCAAGTCTGTCTTGCGATTGGTTTAATTGTACAGATGTACTGTTCATGTAGGCCTATCTTATGTATAGGATAGAACTTGAAGATCAGAGAAATAAAAGGACATATTGACAACAAATAGACTTCCATATACCTTGGTCTGTTTGATGGACTAAGAGTCCTCAGTTTGGTAGTATTTTTTAACCCTGTCTTCCAAATCACTGATTTGATCCTTTGATTCATCCAATCTACATTTTATTTATCTTAGTGCATTTTGAATATTAGATATGATATTCTTCATTTATGACTGATTATTTTTATTGTTTACATGCCATTTTTCATGCTGTTGTAGTTCTCACTAAATTCTCTGGTCATTCTTATAATCATTACTGTGAGCTCTATATGTCATAAATTGCTTGCCTCCATTTCATTTAACTCGTTTTCTAGAGAGTTCTGTTCTTCTATTTGAGTACTTTTTCTTTGTATCTTCATTTTTTCTTGTTTTTTTTTTTTTGTTTCTATGTATTAGATAGATCTTCTGTAACTCTCAGTTTGTGGGGTGGCATTATGTAGTAGGTGCCCTGTGGGACACCATGGTGCAGTCTCCTTGATCTCCTTAACTGGGTGCTTTGGGAGTGTCCCTTGTGTGTGTTTTGTGGGTCTTCCTGTATAGCTGGTTCTTGATTGCCACTGACCTATTAATGCATGGGAACCACCATCAGGCTGGCTGATTGTGAGGCTTATTCATGACAATGTTGTGCAAGCTGTTGGTGTAGCTTCCAACCCATCCCCCAAAAGTGAAAGAAAAAAGAGAGAGAAAAAAGGAAGAAAAGAAAATAAAATTTTAAAAAAGGAAAACAGAGAAGCTTCCAGCAAAAATGGAGGCTTAGGTAGATATGCTTTGCTTCCTCGCATAACCAAAAGAAGGATATCAATGATTTAAAAAACAAAAAATAATCAGAAGTGCCAGAAAACAGAACTATGTAGAAGTATGATAACCAAGAAGTTAAAGAAGAAATATTCACCCAGATTGGTAGGAGAAACCTAGAGGGGCAGCTGGGACAGACAGGATGCACAGCACGGTGGCAGCTGGTGGACCAGTTGGTCCCACATTTGCATATGGATAAACCAGGAGGAATAACTGGGGTGCAAGACAGACCATGCAATCCAGGGTCCCAATGAGGGTAACTAAAGCCTCAAAACCTCTGCCTATAAAAACCTGTGGGGGTTGCAGCAGTGGGAGAAACTTCCAGTCTAACAGGAGAGTCTGTTAAAGGGGCCCACAGGGTTCTAGAATGTACACAAACCCTCCCACCCAGGAATCAGCACCAGGGAAGCACCTGAAAGGACACATTCTGCTTGTGGGTAGTAGAAGAAGTAACTGAAAGCAGACTGAGAGCCAAGCAAGTGGCATTGTTCCCTTTCTGACCCCTCTCCACATACAATGCTAATACAGAGGAAAGTGGGTTGTCCTACCCTGACAAATACCTAATGTGCTGCTCTTTACAATGTAACAGGTATGGCAAGGCAAAGAAATATTTCCCAAATGAAAGATCAGATTAAAACTACAACAAAAGAATTAAGTGATGAGGAGATAGCTAACCTATCCCATGGAGAGTGCAAAACACTGGTCATTGGGATGCTCACAGAAATGATTGAGTACAGATGCAAACTGAAGAACTGAATACTATAAAAGCAAAATAAAGCAAAATATACATGGAAGCAATAGTGAAGGAAAGGAAACAAGGACTCAAAACAATTTGGTACAGAAGAAACAGACATTCAGGTGAAACAGAATGAAGAAACAATAATATTTCAAAAATTATGATAGACTTAGGAACATGTGGGACTACTTTAAACATTCCAACATCCAAATCATAGGGATGCCAGAAAAAGAAGAGGGAGAGCAGAAATTGAAAACTCATTTGAAAAAATAATTAATGAAAACTTCTCCAACTTGTCAAAGGAAATAGACATGCAAATCCAGGGAGCCCAAAGAATCCCAAATAAGTTGGGCCTAAGGAGGAGCACACCAAGATATATCAATTAAATTACACAAGATTAAACATAAGGAAAGAATCTTAAAAGCAGCAAGAGAAAAAATAACAGTTAACTACAAAGGAGTTCCCATAAGATTGTTAGCTGATTTCTCAAAAGAAACCTTGCAGGCAAGAGAGGGCTAGCAAGAATTGTTCAAAGTGATGAAAAGCAAGGGCCTCCATCCAACAAGTCTCTATCCAGCAAAGCTGCCATTTACAATGGAAGAGCAGATAAAGTGCTTCCCAGATAAGGTAAAGCTAAAAAAATTCATCATCGTCAAGCACTTATTACAAGATGTGAAAGGGACATGTCTAAGAAAAAGAATATCAGAACTATGAACAATAAAATGGCAACAAACGCAACTATCAACACCTGAACCTAAAAAAGAAAACAAAAGAAAAAGAAACTAAGCAAACAACTAAAACAGGAGCAAAATCATAGAAATGGAGATCACACAGCAGGTTGTCAGTTGGGAAGTGAAAGGGGAGAATGAGGGAAATGATACAGGGAATAAGAAACATAACTGGTAGGTGCAAAGTAGACAGGAGGAGGTTAAGAATAGTATCAGAAATATAGAAGGCAAAGAACTTACATGTATGACCTATGGACATGAACTAAGGGGGTGAATGCTGAAGGCAATGGGGTACAGGGTGGAGGGAGATAAAGGGAAGAAATAGGGGACAACTGTAATAGCATAATCAATAAAATATACTTAAAAACTAGAAAAAATAAAATTTGCTTTAGCAGGATTTTGTGTCTTATATAGTCTCTCTTTAAATATGCTCTTTTCTTAAGTTTGTTGGATCCTGCCCTGATATTGTCTAAAGCTGGCCACTTGCTGTGTTATTTTTCTGGGCCATTTTTGAAGGGAGTCTGTTGCAGGCCAATACCAGAAACTCTGTGCTTGGCCCTCGGCAAACCGAAGCTACAAGTGATCCATAGTTTGTGGCTGCCTTTTCTGAACTTTGGTGTGCACAGGATGTATTAAGCTATCTCAAAGTCTAGGTTTTACCAGCACCAAGACAGAGGGCAAATCAGCAAAATCCCAAGGTACCTTGACATCTGACACACCTGCCTTCACCTGTTAGTTAGGTTTTAGTCACTGAAAAGAGTTTTTGGTTGAGTGACACAGATGGAACTAGTGAATCTTCCATCAGAAAGATGGAAGATTCAGGAGGAATTCAGGCTTCAGGAGGAAGTGTTGGATGTAGTCCTTGCCCCATATGACTGAGTTTGTTCCAGATTTTTCCTAATCTCATCAGTGCAAAGTCCCTAGTAGTAGTAAGGTGGGTGGGGCCTCAGGAGTCCAAAGATTGGGTCTTCTGAAAGTCAATAAAATGGTTCTATCTGATACTCCATGAGGTGAGAGAGTCAGTCAGGTTCACACAAATATCGGGGAAATGGCCTTACTTCAAAAGAAGTCATTGACACCCCCTGAGTCTACCTTGATTTCTACACACTGGCTAATTTGTCGGACTTCGCAGCAGGTCCTAAGCTATGTGGGATGGGGTTAGAGGGTATTCAGAGGGTGGGGTAATTGCTTTTCCCTAAGCTTATACTGCTCAAAGAGCTGTGCTCTGCCCTCAAAAGAGTAAGATTATGTTAACAGACAATGATTCACCACAGAAACTGTGGTGATTGTCTCCTCACCTTCTTCTCCAGAGCAACAAACTTTGAACTCCTTTCAGGTGAATTTAGTCCAATTTGCCCATCATCCTCTATATTCTAGAATGAGTGGCTATGAACAAAATTTTGTGCATTGGCTCTTTAATAGGGTGTCTATTCTCTAACCTATTCAATCACTTTGGTGGGCAGAAACCCCATGGTTTTTCACAGCCAAATATTATGTGTGTGCCTTTTCCCAGCTCTAATGTGTTGGGGACCACGTTGACTGGTTTCAGGAATTGTAACTACCCCCCATGGCTAAGGATGAGTGAGTTACCTTCAGAATGTGAGCCACAGGAGACAAAGCTTGTCTCTGATAGAAAACACTGCCTCAGTTTCCTCTCCCTGCTGCCAAAGCATGGCCAATGTTGATGACGAGTGAGACTCTTCACAGAGAGAGGGGTAACCTAAGCCAGACTTAATCGCTTGGGAGGCCATCATGGAAGGACTAGGGGGGCTGCAACAAAGAGGGAGCAATGGACCCTTGCCCCCCTGACTATGCAACATGGCTTGAGTCCCCACGTCTTCTGGGAGAAGTGCTTCCTGGATCTAATCCACTTAGGCCTGAAAACCTGGTGGGGAGGAGTGCAACTCCTTGCCTTGCTAGGGTGGATCCGGGGATAAATCTGGCATAAGAAAGAATTCTTAAAAATCCTGTGAAACTTGCTTTGCTAAGAGTGCTTTCATTCATATGTTACGGGTCCGAGCAGGGAATGAGCATGTCTCCATAAGTTTCTGCAGAACCCCTTCCTGACAGATTCTGACTCAGACTAAGCCCTCAGATTTCTTTAAAATGTTATCTACTGTTTGATCCTTGACACCCTGTATTCCTGTGTATTAAAACCCAATAAAAGCCTGTGGAGGAATGGGCTCACGGCTGTTTTTTCCTCTGAGAAACTGGCCACCTCTCTTCCTCAAGCAGATCATATCTTGGTGATGATTACTTTCATCCGTGGCAGATGAGGGGACTTAAGGGCAAAGTCACCCCCACACCAATGCTCTGGAATGGGGAGACCCTCTTGGGATTTAAGCCCCATGCTTCTCAGCAGAAACCCCCTACTGCTGAGATATCCTTCCAGGACTTCAGCCACCACCGCTGGGAGGGGCATCAGCGTTTGTTCCACCTCTGCCCATTTTACCAGTCATAATGGGACTTCCTCTGTAAATCCTCGGTTATAAGACTCTTCAGCTATTCTTCAGTTGGTTATTCAGGATGACTCTTTTTTAATTTCATTGTATTCTAATCTTACCATGGGAGGAGGTGATTGTTGCTTCCATCCACTTTGCCACCATCTTGAATGTCTATTTTTAATTATTTGAGGAACCACCATACTGTTTTCCATGGCAGCTAGACCATTTTATACTTGCACCAATAATGCAAAAGGCTTCCAGTTTCTCCACATATTAATTATTGTTTTTCTTGTAGTAGGCATCTTAATGGATTTAAGGTGGTATGCCATTGTAGTTTTAATTTACATTTCTTTAATGATTACTGATATCGAGTATTTTTCTCATGTACTTATTAGTCATTTATGTGCCTTCTTTGGGGGGATGTCTGTTTAATTTCTTTGCCCAAATTAGAATCCAGTTATTTGTTTTTTTTAAGATTTTAAAAATTTATTTTTAGAGACAGGAAGGGAGGGAGAAAGAGAGGGAGAGAAACATCACTGTTTGTTTCACACCCCCCCAACGGGAGACACAGCCTGCAACCCAGGTGTGTGCCCTGACCAGGAATAGAACAGGCAACCCCTTGGTTCTCAGGCTGACACTCAATCCACTGAGCCACGTCAGACAAGGCAGGTTATTTGTTTTTTTTCTTTATAAATTTTTAGAGTTCTCTTTATACTATAGTTATTAATTCTTTCTCTGATATCCAATTTGCAAATATTTTCTCAATCTTTGGTTTGAAGTTTTACTCTGTTGATATTATTTTATGTTGTACAAACCATTTAAATTTTCACAAAAGCCTATTTGTTGCTGATGCCTTTGGTGTCATAACAAAAAAAAATGCTTGTCAAATCCAATATCATGAAGAATTTGTGCTATGATTTCCTCTAAGAGATTTATAACTTTATATCCCACATTTAGGTATTAATTTTTCTTCATTTTTGTATGTAGTATTTAGTAAGGAGCCAACTTTATTCTTTCATACATGTATATTCAGTTTTCCCAGAACCATTTGTTAAAAATACTGTCCTTTCCTCTTCAAATTATCTTGGCACCTTTGTCAAAAATAATTTGAAATTATGCAATGATTTATTTCAGAGTTCTATATTCTTTTTCAGTTGTTCATATTTCTGTCTTTATGCCAGTACTACATTGTTTTGATTACCATAATTTTGAAACAAGTTTTGACATAAACTGTGAATATGCCACATTTTTTCTCTTTGGCAAGACTGTTTTGGCAATTTGAGGTCCCTTAGGATCTCCTGTGAAATTTAGAATGAGTTTGGATATATCTGCAAAAAGTTATTGGATTTTTATAGAGATTAAATTGAATTGTTGGATTGCTGCAAATAGTATTGATATCTTTATAATACTAAGATGTAAATATCATTATTTGTGAACATGAGTTGCATTTCCTTCATTTATACCTTCTTAAATTTATTTTTTGGATTTTTTAGTTCTATATATTGTGGGAGTGACTTTCCTCTCAAGTTCCTCCAGCTGCCACAGATGAGAGTAATCATGACTGAGAAATGATGTGATCTGCTTGGGGAGGAGAAGTGGCCATTTTCCCAGAAGAAAAAGGCTGTGAGCAGTGGCCAGTTTCTCAGGGGAAAAAGGCGTTGAGCTCCCTCCTCCAGGGGCTTTTATTGGATTGTAATACACAGGAATACAGGTGGCAGGGATCGAGCAGTAGATAACATTCCAAAGAAATCTGAGGGCTTAGTATGAGCCAGAGTCTGTCAGGAACAGAGTTTTAAGGTTTCCTGCTAGAACCTTTAACAAATTAATGAAAGCACTTAGCAGAGCAGATTTCACAGATCTCACAGGTTTATCAGGAAGTCTTTGTGATGCCAGATTTTTTCCCAGGACATGCTCTAGCAAGGCAAGGAACTGCACCCCTCCCCATAAGATATTCAGGTTTAAGGGGATTAGAGCCAGGAAGCACTTCTCCTAGAGGACATGGGGACTCGGGCTATGTCAAAGCTGGGGGCAAGAGTCCATTGCTCCCTCTTTGTTGCAGCCCCCCCGAGTCCTTCCATGAAGGCCTCCCAAGTGATCAAGTCTGGCTTAGGTTGCCCCCCACTGTGAGGGGTCTTGCCTGCCATTGACTTTTGACCAAGCTTTGGGGGCAGGGAGAGGAAACTGAGGCAGCATTTGCTACCAGAGACAAGCCTTGTCTTCTGTGGCTCACATTCCAGAGGTAGTCCCTCACCTTCGCCACAAGGGGTCTAGATACAATTCCTAGAACCAGGCATAGTGGTCTACAACATCATATACATTTTATTTTTGAAAGTATATTTTATTGATTATGCTATTATAGTTGTCACATTTCCCCCACTTTATTCCCCTCTGCTCTGTACCACCCCTCCCACTTAAATTTTCCCCACTCTTAGTTCATGTCCATGGGTCATGCATATAAGTTCTTTGGCTTCTACATTTCCTGTACTATTCCTAACCTCCCCCTGCTTACTTTGTACCTACTATTATTGTTTTTTATTCCCTGTACCTTTTCTCCTATTCTCATCCCTCCACCTGTCCACCCATAACCCTCCATGTAATCTGTTTCTGTGATTATTTTCCTGTTCTACTTCTTTGCTTAGTTTTTTTTTTTGGGGGGGGGGTTCAGTTGTTGATAGTTGTGTTTGTTGTCAATTTACTGTTCATGTTTTTGATCTTATTTTTCTTAGAAGTCCTTTTAACATTTCACATACTAAGAGCTTGATCATGATGAAATCCTTTAGCTTTACCTTATCTGGGAAGCACTTTGTATGCTCTTCCATTCCAAATGATAGCTTTGCTGGATAGAGTACTGCTGGATAGAAGATATTGGTCCTTACTTTTTTAAAAAACGTTTTTGTTGTTCAAGTACAATTGTCTGCATTTTCCCTCCACTGCTGCCCCCACTCCAGCCATACCCACTTCCAACCCTTGATCCTACCCTCTTTGGTTTTGTCCATGTGTCCTTTGTAGATGTTCCTGAAAACCCTTATCCATCCCCCCCTCATTATCTTCTCCCTCTTCCCTTCTGGGTACTATCAGTTTGTTCTTAATTTCAATATCTCTGGTTATATTTTGCTTGCTTTTTTGGTGTGTTAATTAGGTTCCACTTATAGATGAGATCATATGGTATTTGTCTTTCACTTAGCATGATGCTGTCCAGTTTCATCCACGCTGTCACAAAGGGTAGGAGCTCTTCTTTCTGTTGTATAGTATCCCATGCCTCTCCTGACTTTGAGTACTTCTTTATAGCTCCTTCTTGCCTGCAAGGTTTCTTTTGGGAAATCAGCTGTTACTTTTATGGGAACTCCTTTGTAGGTAAGTTCCCTACAAAGGGAACTGTTCCCTTTGCTCTTGAAGCTATTAAGATTCTCTCCTTATCTTTATCTTAGGTAATGTCATTATGATGTGCCTTGGTGTGTGTTTGTTTGGGTCCAATTTCTTTGGGGCTCTGAGCTTCCTGAACTTTCTGGAAGTCTATTTTCTTTGCCAGATTTGGGAAGTTCTCCTTCATTATGTTTTCAATTTCTTGCTCTTCCTCTTCTCCTTCTGGCACCCCTGTGATTCTGATGTTGGAACATTCAGAGTTCTTCCTGAGGTTCCTAAGCCTCTCCTGATTTTTTTCGAATGCTCATTTCTTCCTTCTGGTCCAAACAATTGATCTGAGTTCCAATTTCCTTCCTGTCACTGTTGGTTCCCTGTGCATTTTCCTTTATTTCACTTTTTGTACCCTTCATTTTTTCTCTATATTGAGATAACATTGAACGATTTCTGTGCACATCCTGATACCAATATTTTGAACTCTGCATCTGATAGGTTGGCTATCTGTACATTGCTTAGTTGTATTGTTTCTGGAGCTTTGATCTGTTCTTTCATTTGGGCCATATATTTTTGTCTCAGCATGCCTGTTACATAGTAATGGCAGAACTTTAGGTATTCACCAGGGCAGGGCAACTCACATCACTGCTTTGTGACATTATATATGGGGGAGGGGTCTGAGAGGGAACAGTACCACTTGCTCAGCTCTTGGCTAGCTTTTAGTCACTTCCTAAGCTACCCACAAGCTAACTGGGCCTTTCTGGTGCTGATTCCCATGTGAGTGGGTTTGCGTACATTCCAGAATCCTGTGGGTATCTCCAATGAACTTGCCTATGAGGCTGGGAGTTTCTCTCCCTGGCACAACACCCATAGGTTTCTTCCATCAGAGGTTTTGAGCCTTTATTTCCCCACACTGGAGCCCTCTGTTGTGTGGTCTGACTTGATCCCAAGTTCTTCTTTCTGGTTTATCTTCATGCACATATGGGACAGCCCCTCCACCAGTGGTCACCCACCCTGGTCCTCCAGCAACTGGCTTACTTTGAGTCCTCTTTGCCTTGGCTGCCTATCTCCACCCATCCTAGCAGTCCGGATGAATGTTTTTCTTTAACTCTTTGGTTGCCAGACTTCCATACAGGTCAATTTTCTGGCAGTTCTTGTTGTTTTTTGTTTTTAAACTTGTTGTTGTCCTTCTTTCGGTTGTGCAGTCCTCCATCTTAGCCAGAAGTCTTTTTTGAATTGTTTATTACACCAGTTTTTCACCTCATCGATTAAATTAATTCCTAATTATTTTATTCTTTTTTTAAATTTAATTCTTGTTCAAGTACAGTTTTCTGTCTTATATTCCAAGCCCTGCCCCCGAGTATTTTATTCTTTTTGTGCACTTTTAAATAGAATTTTCATAATTTTCTTTTTAGATCGTTTGCATATAGAAATGTAACTGATTTTTTTCTATGTTGACTTTATATTGTATTACTTTTTTGAATTCATTTATTGGCCCTAACATTCTTTTGTTGTGGAACCTGTACTGATTTGTACATATAAGACCATGCAAACTGAAAACATAGAGAATTCTACTTCTTAAATTACTACTTAGATGCCTTTTATTTATTTGTTCTTTTCTAAAGGCTCAATGTAGAACTTCCAGTACTAAGTTGAATAGAAGTGAAAGAGGGCATTCTTTTCTTGCTCTTAAACTTAGAGGACAAATTTCCAAATTTCAATACTGAGTGTGATGTTTGTTGTGTTTTTCATATGTCGTTTATTATATTGAAGTAATTTTCTTTTATTCTTAGCTTGTTCAGTGCCTTTATCATGAAAAGTTGTTGAAATTTGTCAAATGCTGTTTTAAAGTATATTTTATTGATTATGCTATTACATCTGTCCCAATTTTTCTCTTTTATCTTCTCTTGCCCTGTACCTTTCCATCCTCTAGAACTCCCCCACTCTTAGTTCATGTCCATGGACTGTACATATAACGTCTTTGGCTGCTCCATTTTCTATACTATATTATTTTTTAAAAATATTTTTCATAGAGAGAGGGAAGGGACGGAGAAAGAAGTGGAATGAAAAATCAATGTGTGGTTGCATTGGTATTCTCATCAATGCACCCAAACTTTCTTCATGAAAAGGTGAGACATACATTGATTTGTATTATTGTGACATTCATTGGTGGATCCAAATTCTGATTTTTTTTTCAGTAAGGGCTTTATATCTCAGAAGGCCATTGCTATTGGCCTCCAAATTTGGCTGACAATTTACTAATGAGATTCATAACCTTTGGTTACTCTGATATTTTGACATATTTGCCAGGTTATGAGACACATCCTTGGATCCCACAATAACTTCTGGATCCTGCACGGCTACAAGAACCTCTGGATCACTAAGAATTTCATTGAGTCCAGACATTTCTGAAATTCCAGGCATGTCCCTCCCATTCCAGGCAGTAATTCAGATATTGTACTAGGAAAGCTACCTGGGAAAGAGCCATACTGAACTCCTGAATGTCATATGCTTCTTCCTCCTTCTGGGCTCTCTCATGTTCTTCCTCAGCCCTCTTAACACTTTCCATTCTTTCTTTCATTTCTTTTTCTTTACATTTCCACCCATGTGTTATCTAATATTCTACAATGTATTGGGTTCTTGTTTGAACTTTTTTCAACATTATAATAGTATCTTCATCATAATCTAATTTACATTCAAGGGCAAGATCATGGGCTGCTTCCTCCCAGTGGCCCACAAATCTTTGTGATTTTCCTAGTTACTTAACAGGCTGATCTGAATATGGACTTATTTCAATAGCTCTGTCACAGTCTCAGATGGCAGCATTTGGATTCTGTAATTTGATGAAGACACTGGCTCTCTTGGCATATGGGATGCCCAAGCAAAGATTCAGCTTGATTACATCTGTGAACAAGTCAGTGGCTTTCTGTAGTTCACCATCATTTACAACATCAACTGCAGCAAATTTTTTATCATTTGCCTAATCCATCATTTCCTTGGTTATCTCTACATTTTCAACTCCAATTTCTTTTTTGTAAATACTTTATTTATTTGTTTTTAGAGAGAGGGGAAGGGAGGAGTAAAAGAGGAAGAGAATCATCATGTGTGAGAGAAAAATTGATCAGTTGCCTACAGTCTACTCAGAACTTGGTACCTGGCTCACAGCCCAGGCATGTGTCCTATTGGCAACTTTTCCATCCACAGGCCTGCACTCAATCCACTGAACCACACTATCTAGAACTCATGTCCCATTTTTGAGGAACATTGGAGTCTGATTCAATCACACCCTCATTGTCAATTTCTAGATCACTTTCCTCACTTCATGGGTTACCTTTATGTGTATCTCTGCCTTCTTACTTTTTGTTTTTTTTCTTTATTTTCTTCTTATTTAGTTTTATGAAAATCAGATGATATTTTACCTCCCATGCTCTCTATCCACTCCCTCAGGAAGTGCATTTTCTCAGTATACAGAATGCTGAGATCCTGCTCACCCATTTTTACAAAGGCCACAAGCTTACTTACTTCGGGAAATCCATGGTCGGGAGGTGGTGGGGCAGTTAAAGTTGCCAACTCCATGTAACCACGTGGAAGTGGACAGCTTCCATGAGACAGAACAGGCTAGAACTTTCATGGCCACGGGCTCCTCCCACCACCCACCAAGAATTTTTAACTGGAATTTAGTATGTCACATTATTTTTGCTGTACAAATGTCAATTGTACTCTCTTCTAATCTTATTCTTGAAATAAATAATAATGTTTTCATTTTCATTTTTATATTTTTAAAATTTCATTTTAATAACAGTTGACATATAATATTATAAAATGTTAGTTTTATATTAGAAAATTATTTAATTTATGAAGTAATCATCTAATAATTCATGTACCTCCTAGGACAATACATGATTACTGCAATATTATTGACTATGTTTACTATGCTGTACTTGACATGCTAGTGATGAGACTATTAATTTGAACATCTTAATACATTTACATTTATTACCCACTCCCCCATACTCCCTTCCATTGAGAAACTATCAGTTATTAGTGTCTATGAGTCTGTTTTAGTTTAGTTTGTTTGTATATTTTGCCTTTTAGATTCCAGATATAAGGAAAATCATATGGTATTGGTCTTTCTCTCTAACTTATTTTACTTAGCATGATACTCCAGGGTTTTACACACTGTCACAAAGGGTAAAATTTTCTTCTTTTTTACAGTCAAGTAGTATTCCATTGTGTAAATGTACCACAGCTTTTTGATTCGCTCATTTACTGATGGGCATTTGGGCTGCTTCTAAATCTTGGCTAGTGTAGATAACACTGCAAAGAACGTAGGGATGTATATATTCCTTTGAAATAATGTTTCATTTTTCCCCTGATACATTTCTAGAAGTGAAATTGCTAGGGCATAAGGCATTCCAATTTTTTATTTTTCAAAGAAACTTCTTACTATTTTCCTCAGTGGCTGCACCAGTCTGCACTCCTACCAACAATGACCAAATCTTCACATTTCTCTGCATTCTTACCAAAACTTGTAGGATTTTTTTTTTTTGTTTTTGATGAGAGCCATTCTGACAGGCATGAAGTGATAGCTCAGTGTTCTTTTATTTTGCACTTCTCTGATTATTAGAGACATTCAGAGTATTTTCATATATCTACTGGCTATCTGTAAATCTTTTTTGGAGAGGTGTTTATTCAGGTCCTCTTTCAGTTTTTATTCAAAAAATTTTTTTGGTATTGAGTTGAGTACTTTGTAAATTTTGAATACCAACCCATTATCAGATGCATTATTAGTGAATATATTCTCCCATTCATTTCCATTTTGTTGATTGCCTTTACTGCTGTACAAAAACTTTACTTTGATGTAACCCCATTTTATTTTACTTTATTATTTTTGTCCAGTTACAGTTGTCCTGCCTTTTCCCCACTGCTCACCCTTACCACTTCCCAACCCACTCCCATTGTCAATCACCCCCACTGTCCATGTCTATGAGTTCTCTATTCATGTCCCTTTTCTTTTTCTTTTATCCCCTGCTACCCACCTCCCCTCTCCCTTATGGCTACTGTCAGTTTGTCAGATCTTTATTTCCAATTTCCTAATTTTATTTTGCTCATTGGTTAGTTTTGTTGATTAGGTTCCACTTATAGGTGAGATCATACAGTATTTTTCTTTTACTACCTGGCTTGATGTAGTACTATTTAAAATTTTTTCTTTTGTTTTCCTTTCCCCAGGTAATATAGCAGAAAAATATTGTTAGGAAAAATGTTTGAGATTTTACTATACCTATGTTTTCTTCTAAAATGTTATGCTTTTTAAAAGCACTTGATATTGTTATTCTATTACACTTCTAATATTACCCCTTTGCCCTCCTCTGCCCATCCCTCTCTCTACTCCTATAGGTAATTCCTACACTGTTCATGTCCATGGGTCATTTATACATGTTCTTGGTCTAGTCCCTTCCCCTTCTTTCCACCATTATTTCCCCACCCCTGTCCTCTAGTCACTCTCATTATGCTCCATGTTTCCATGCCTGTATTCTATTTTGTTCATTAATTAATTTTGTTCATTAGATTATTCTTTTAAGTGAGATCATATGGTATTTGTCTTTTACCAACTAGCTTACTTTACTTAGCATAATATTCTCCAGATCTATTCATGTTGTCACAAAAGGTAGGAGTTCCTTGTTTATGCTGCATAGCATTATGCTGTGCAAACGTACCACAGTTTTTTGATGCACTCATTTGCAGATGGGCACTTAGGCTATTTATAGCATTTGGCTACGTTTTCCATTACTAGTTATCCCTCTTATACCACTTCCACCTTCACTCCACTTCATAATCACCACACTGTTGTCTATGCCCATGAGTTTTTGTCTTCTTTGCTCTATCAATGCACACCCAAAACCCCCTTCAGAGTTTTCATCCTTATCTCTATCTATGAGTCCATGTCTATTTTGCTCGTTAGTTCAGTTTGTTCATAAGATTCCAAGTGAAACTATATGATATATGTCTTTTTCTGACTGCCTTATTTTATTTACCATACTGTTCTACATTGGGTTATTTTTTCTGTTTTTACATATGAGTAGTATTCCATTGTGTGTGTGTATCATGTTTATTTTTTGTATGGTGTAAGTAAGTGGTCTAGTCAAAAAATTGTACATGTATCTGCCCAATTTTATCAACAATCTATGAAATAAATACACTGTCTTCACCACACTTTATGGTCACGATTTCTCTATCAAATGTTAATTAACCATAAAGTGTGAGTTTATTTCTGGGTTCTCTAATCTGTTCCATCTGTACCATTGCTCTATAGATCTGTTTTAATGCCAATAGCATGCTGTTTTGATGGTTATGTCCTTGCAGTATGTTTTGACATTAGGTGGCACGATTCCTCCAACTCTGTTTCTTTTTCTCAAGTTTGCTGTGGTTCTTTTATGGTTTCATATATATTTTTGGAATCTTTGTTGTGGTTCTATGAAATATGCCATTTTATCTTAACAGAAATTGCATTGAATCTATAGTTTCCTTTTTGTAGTATATACATTTTAATGATGTAACTCTTCTTATTCATGAACATGATGTAAATGTTTTAGAGGCTAATCCATACAAGAGTTATCCTGGGCCCACACTGCATGGATTCTTGAAATATCTCAAAGTCTACAAACAAGAAATAGCTGGCTGTGGAGTGCTCTGTACCTCTTGCTAAGTTACCTTGCCTGACAGTAGTAGCAGGTATGCTTGGTTTACAGCGTAACTATCAGCTGCCTTCAAGCCCAGCACAGCAACAACCAATTACAGTAACTTTGTAGCTCCTACCTGGTGGTCGTTGACCAGAACCCATCAGCAACTGAACTTGGCCTGCATTGGAGCCCCTCTTAAGAGGTCTCAGAAATAACAACACTGATGGCCGCCTTCAGACCAAAACAGAGGACAAACTAATTAGTTGCACAAATGATACAACAAAAGGGTTGACTTGGAAGGTACCAGAACCTTGCCAAAGTGAATCTTACTCTGTGATCTTAGCCCCCGCACAACAGCTTGTCTGCTGTAGTAACAGTTAGTCCTCATATACAGTCAGCCTGAGAATCATTCTTATTCATGACGAGCCAACAACAATCAAGGGTCAACAGCAATAGGAGAACTCACATAGCCCACACAAGAAGCATCTCTGGAACATGTAGCTAATGTGAATAAAGAGACTGCGCCACTGGGTTCCATGGTACACCTACTACATAAGGTCACTCTACCAAAATGGAAAAACATCGATGTACCTAATATATAGAAACAAACAGAGGGAGAAGTCAAAATGAGGAGAGAAGAAAACAGTTCCAAATTAAATAAACAACAAAACTCCAGGAAAAGAACAGAAAAAATGGAGCTAAGTAATCTATCAGATGCACAGTTCAAAGCTCTGCTTACAACTGTGCTCACTGAACTTAGATGATTTTAGTGAAAAGTTCTTTAAAAAGATGGAAAACATATAAAAAGAGACAAAAATGAAGAACCAGTCAAAAATAAAAACTATAATATCTAAAATGGAGAATACACGTGAAGAAATCAACAGTATATAGATAAAGATGATCAAATCAGTGATCTAAAACGCAGAATAGCAGAAAACACCCAATCACAAGAGTCTGGTAGCTACACTAACTCCACCCTGCTCTTCAAAATACATGCATGGCCTTGGGGCCTATCTGTGGTAACTAGCCTGGGCCCACATTAAAGCCCTTTCTTTAAAAAATTCTCAAGGACGGCTATCATAAACAAAGCAATAAACAACAAATGTTGGAGAGGGTGTAGGGAAAAGGGGACTCTGGTCCACTGTTGGTGGGATTGCAGGCTGTTACAACCATTATGGAAAACAGTATGGAATTTTGTAAGAAAACTAAAATTGGACCTGACTTTTGATCCAGTAATTCCACTGCTAGGATTGTATCCTAAGAACCCTAAAACACCAATCCATAAGAACCTATGCACCCCAATGTTCATAGCAGCACAATTTACAATAGCCAAGAGTTGGAAGCAACCTAGGTGCCCGTCAGTAAATGAATGGATCAAAAAACTATGGTACATATACACAATGGAATTCTATGCAGCAGAGAAAAAGAAGGAGCTCCTACCTTTTGCAACAGCATGGCTGGAACTTGAAAGCATTATGCTGAGTGAAATAAGCCAGGTGTTGAAGGACAAATACCATATGATCTCACCTTTAACAGGAAGCTAAACAACAAAACAAATAAGCAGACAAAATATAACCAAAGACACTGAAATAGAGACCAGGCTGACAGTGACCAGAGGGGAGAGGGGAGGTAATTTCAGGGGAAATAGAGGAGGGATTTAGAGGAACATATATAAAGAATACATGGACAACAACTGAGAAGGGTGGAAATGGGAGGGAGGGGGGAGCACAGGGGATGGGATGGGATGGGAGCAATAGACAGAAAACTGTACTTGAAAAATAATTAAATAAAATTTAAAAAAGAAAACAAAAGAAAAAGAAATAAAATTAATTTTACCCTGAAAATAAAACACAATTTATAACTTTAACATCTTTTTAAGTGGATGGGATACAATATGTTGTTGATAAGAGACGTCCTTGATTAGACTGTCTAGTTAACTGATAGTGCTGGCAATTGTGATCAGTAAGTATGGTTGAAATAGTCAAATATGAAACTGAAAAAGATAAAATGAAGGCTAATATTTCAGAGTCATATTGCCAAGTGAAATAAATGAATACTTATCCTGGTGTTTGGATTTTGATTGAATTGGATTCTGTTTGAAATGTTACATGTGGAAAAAATAAATTAATTAAAAATTCTCAAGGGATACTTGCCAAGCTCAGAAGGCAAGCAACCTACCATTTACACAGTTCAAAACAATATTTGTGAGGATTGTTAAGTAACATAGTTTGAACTCCAACAGCGTAAAGAACACTGAAACTATAAAAAAGATTAAAAAATACAATAATTTAAATGAAGAATGCACTAGAAAGAATAAACTGCACTTTAGAAGAAGCAGAAAATTGAATAAGCAATTTGGAAGACAAAGCAGCAGAAGACACCAAATCAGAGAAGCAAGAATAAAAAAATAAAAAACATGAGGATACGTTCAGGGACTTTTTAGAGAACATCAGCTATAACTACATCGGCACTGTAAGGTTACCAAAAAGGGAAAAGAGAAAGCAAAGAATTGAGAATAAATTTGAGGAAATAATGACTGTAAAGTTTCCTGACCTAGTGAAAAAATACGCAATTCCAAAATGTGCAGAGTACCAAATAAGATGAGCCAAAAGAGGTTCACGATAGGTTACATTGTAATTAAAATGACAAAGTTTAAAGACAAAAAGAGAATATTAAAAGCAGCAAGGGAAAAACAATTAACTACAAGGGAGATCCCACAGGACTCTCAGCTGATTTTTCCAAAGAAACATTTCAGACCAGAAATGATTGGCTTGAAATACTCAAATGATGAAAAGCAAGGTCATACAACAAAAACCACTCTACCAGCAATGCTATAATTTAAAAAGGAAGGAGAGCCTTCTGTCAGCAATGACACATGTGTAAAATTTCACTCCTCAGTGCAAGTAGTAGTAGTAGTAGTAGTAGAAGTAACCTTGCAGGCAGCACAGATGGTAGGTCACCAATTAGAAGAAAAATGCCACAAGCTAACCGAGAAGATGGTGGCAAAGTATATGGGAGCTGAGCCCATTCGCTTGCGCACCCAACTAGGTCACTTTTCTGATCTTCTGAAAAATAGTGTGAACAGCCAACAAAATCATAGCTGTTTTGACCTTTGGAAGCTAAAGTGTGCAGAGGAAATTTCAAAATGGTCAGTAAGGAGGTTTTATAGGCCAATGGAGGAAGTCCCTGGGTGTGGTGCCAGAAACTGCAGCTTCCACAATGACAACTTCAGAGAGGAGCTGAGTCAGAGTAGTCTAGTGGCTCCCTCCCCTGCAAGGGTGAGAAAATCACAGGCTTCTGCCAGGAGCAACTTGAATGTGTAAAGTCACCAGAGAAAGACAGTGTGCAAGCACCAAAGCTGGGGCAGTGGTCATTGGCCAGTACAGTGCCATATACTTGTGGGGGGGAGCGGGTGCTGGATCCTGTCATGATTGGCTACGACTGAGATAGACTCTTGAATTTCCAGAGACTTGGAGTGTGTGGAAAGCTGGGCAGTGCCTTGGAGCAGCAGTGGGACCCACAGAGACTTTTTTCAAAAGGGTAATTGAGGCACACTAGGCAGGGAACTCCTGCATGCAGCTGCCTGGCCAAAAAGGAGGGAGGATTGTGGGCATGATTTGCACCCAATCAGTGTACATCACAGATTGATCAAAGGGATGCAAAGTGAGGCGGTTTATTGGTGCCCACCCGGTGCAAATGTGCAGAATGGAAAGTGCAGGCTGCACAGTGCTCTGAAGGCAGCAGGCTAGAAACCAGGTACCTATGATTATTGCAACCCAGACTGAGTCCTCTTCTTTGGTGGAAACATCAGAAAGGGGAAATTGAGCCCAACACTCTACAGGTGCTGGGAAGATCACCCATCACCTACAGGAGCTGGGAAAATCTGCAAAACATGTAGGGCAAGCTTAACAACCAGAAAAGGCTTTTTTTTTTTTTCAGGAGTAAGACAGCAAGGCTGAGAGAGGGGAGGAAGATGGCAGCGGAGTAGAACAAAGGATTTCGCTTCCCTCCACGCACCAGAGAAGGCCCTGGCTGATCTGCGGAGGAGCGCAGCAGATGCCCAATGGGGACCCAGCATATAAGAAGGCAGGACTCCAGGGAGTGTAGCAGACACTGAATGGCCAGAGGTTGAGGAGATGAGATGACCACAGATCAACAAGGTATGAGGGAGCAGCACAGAGGCTGTGGCAGGCCCTCCGCCAGGCCGCACCAGGGCCCTGGATGGCCTCCCTGGTCTCTGAGAGCCAAGGGTGGGCAACAATGACCCTGGGAGAGAATTGGTCACCGGCATCCCCCTCCCCTAACTGGCAGGGTGCAGATTGGAAAACACCAAGAGAGACGGTTTGCCAGTAGTGGCAGAGAGAGGACTGAGCATTCAGAAGCAAACCAGAAAGCTCTGATAACCCCTGGAGTCAGGTTGCTGGCTTGTGAGAACTGAGAGTTGCCCGAGCATTCCCTGCTTTGCAGGGCCTATGCCGGCTCTTGAACAGTCTTGGGGAGTCTCGGGCTGCTGGCTGGGCCCCTGGAAGAGAGCGAGTCGCCAGCTCCATCCTTACTCAGCTGGTGCAGACAGGGAAACACAGGGAGTCAGGCTGTGGCTGTTGGTTTGGGAGAATTGTGAGTTGCCCTGTGTGTTCAGCCACAGAAAAGGAAAAGGTCTGCACCCAAGACAACAAGAACATGAAAGCCTGGCTGGGAGCGCATGCCCTGACGCCAGACCAGGGCTGGAAATCCTGGGAGAAAATCTGCTCTCAGTGGGGGGCTGGAGAGGAGCACCAGTCTGGATCTTGGGGGGCCACTGGCGAGACTAGTTGAGGTCACTGAGGCAGGAGAAAGGCCACAGTAACAGCCCCTCAGGCTGCTGCAGCTAGTGAGCCCAGAAGAAAAGGTTTGACTAGCTGGAGTAGTGGAAGCAAACACCAACATACCTACAGGACACTGCACCACTGAATTTCAAAGGTATCCTACCACAGAAGTTCACATGATAAATTAAGGGAACCAGAACAGATCAATTTAAGAAGCTGAGGCCAACAAGAAGAGCATCACAAACAATGGGAAGACAAAGAAACAATCTCCAAATGGAAGAAAAGGAGGAAGTCTTAGAAAGAATGTTAGATGAAATAGAGGCAAGTCAACTATCAGATACTGAATTCAAAGCACTGGTTATCAGGAAATTCAAAGAGCTTACAATGAGCTACCAGAAACTACAGGGGAGCTACAATGAACTCTCTGAAAACTGTGCCAACATGAAAAAGGAAATAGAAACCACCCGCAAAGGCCAAGAGAAAATGAAGAATACAATTTCTGAACTGAAGAACACAGTAGAAGGTATGAATAGTAGGACTGATGAGGTGGAAGACCACATAAGCGAGCTCGAAGACAGGGTGGAAAGAATCTCCCAGACGGACCAGGTAATGGAAAAGAGAATCAGAAAAAAATGAGGAGAGTCTAAGAGAAATGCAAGACAATAAGAAACATGATAATATCCAAATTATAGAAATACCAGAAGGAGAAGAAGAAGAACAAGGGATAGAAAACCTACTTGAAGGAGTAATAATGGAGAATTTTCCTAAGTTGAGGAGAGAGAAAGTGACACGAATCCAGGAATCGCGGAGAGTCCAAAACACGTGGAACCCAAAGAGGCCTCCTGCAAGACACATCACCATTAAAATGGCAAAATGCCAAGACAAAGAGAAAATCCTAAAGGCAGCAAGGGAGAAAAAGGAAGTAATATACAAGGGGGTCCCAATAAGGTTGGCTAATGACTTCTCAATGGAAACATTCCAAGCAAGAAGAGAATGGCAGGAAATATTCCAAGCAATGAGAAACAGAGGCCTACGGCCAAGGCTACTTTATCCAGCAAGGCTCTCAATAAAGATAGAAGGCCAAATAAAGAGCTTCCAAGACAAAAGAAGTCTAAAAGAATATACCTCCACCAAAACAGCTCTACAAGAATAACTAAAAGGGCTCCTTTAAGGAAAGGAAGGAAAAGAACCAGACCGAGAGGAACGCAGGTACACAAATGACAACGAATAAGTACCTTTCAATACTAACCTTAAAAGTAAATGGATTAAATGCACCAATTAAAAGACATAGAATAGCTGAATGGATAAGAAAGCATGATCCACACATATGCTGTCTACAAGAGAATGACCTCAGGTCAAAAGACCACCACAGAATAAAAGTGAAAGGCTGGAAACAAATTTTCCAAGCAAATGGACAAGAAAAAAAGAAGCCGGGGTAGCAATTCTAATTTCAGAAAAAATAGACTTCAAAAAAAGGGCCATAAAGAGAGACCCAGAAGGTCACTTCATAATACTCAAGGGAAGAATCCACCAAGAAGACATTAACATCATAAATATGTATGCACCCAAATATACAAAGAAAATCCTAGAGGACCTCAAGAAAGATATTGACAGCAACACAATTATAGTATAGGATTTTAATACTCCACTGCCCCAAATGGACAGATCTTCCAAACAAAATATCACCAAAGATATTGCAGCATTAAACGACACCTAGATGATATGGACCGACTTGATATATATAGATCCCTCCAAACCAAAGAAGCTAAATACACATTCTCCTCATGTGGACATGGAATATTTTCAAAGATAGACCACATGAAAGGACACAAAACGAGTCTCAACAACTTCAGAAAAACAGAAATCATACCAATCATCTTCTCTGATCACAAGGGACTGAAATTGGAAACCAAACTCATAGGAAAAAAAAACCCAAAACACCCAAAAGCATGGAGATTGAATGGTATGCTATTAAACAATGAATGGGTCAAGACTGAAATCAGGGAAGAAATTAAAAAAAATTCTGGAAACAAATGAAAATGAACTCATAACAACCCAAAACTTATGGGACACAGTGAAGGCAGTCCTGGGAGGGAAGTTCATAGCAATACAGGCTTACCTTAAAAAGATAGAAGCATTTCAACAAACAACTGAACCCGATGCCAGCAAGAACTTGAGGAAAAACAACAAAGACAGCCGAGAGCAAGTAGAAGGAAGGAAATAACCAAGATCAGAGTAGAACTAAAGGACATACAGACTAAAAGCAAAATTCTAAGAATCAATGAATCTAGGAGTTGGTTTTTTGAAAAGATAAACAAAATAGACAAACCTTTAAGTGGGCTCATCAAGAAAAGAAGAGAGAGGGCCCAAATAAACATAATAAGAGATGAAAGAGAAGAGATTACAAGTGATGCCACAGAAATAGAAGAGATTGTAAGAAATTAATATGAAGTAGTGTATGCCAAGAAATTTGATAAACTAGGTGAAATGGAAAAAATTCTTGAAAAATATAATCTTCCAAAACTCAATGAAAAAGAAACAGAAAACCTGAACAGGCCAATAAGAGCAGATGAAATTGAAGAAGTAAGAAAAAAACTCATCACATAAAAGCCCTGGACCAGATGGTTTCACAGGAGAATTCTACAAAGCTTTTAACGAAGAGCTGACCACTCTTCTTCACAGACTATTCCAAAAAATCCAAAAGGAAGAAAAACTCCCCAACTTTTTTTATGAAGCCAGCATCATCCTAATTCCAAAGCCAGATAGAGACACACAAAGAAAGAAAGCTTCAGGCCAATATCCCTGATGAACATAGACGCTAAAATCCTCAATAAAATATTGGCAAATTGCATCCAACAATACATCAAAAAGATCATACACCATGACCAAGTGGGATTCATCCCAGGGATGCAAGGATGGTTCAATATTCATAAATCAGTAAATGTAATACACCACATAAACAAAAGCAAAGATAAAAACCACATGATCATATCAATAGATGCGGAAAAAGCTTTTGATAAGGTACAACACCCATTTATGATGAAGGTACTCAGAAGAATGAGAATAGAGGGAGCATTCCTCAATATAATAAAGGCCATATATGAAAGACCTACAGCCAACATCATACTCAATGGGCAAAAACTAAAATCTTTCCCACTAAGGTCAGGAACAAGACAAGGTTGCCCACTATCACCACTTGTATTTAATATAATTATAAGGCCCTGGCTGGTGTAGCTCAGTGGATTGAGGGCGGTCCTGCGAACCAGCCGATCGTGGTTCAATTCCCAGTCCGGGCACATGCTTGGGTTGCAGGCCAGTTTCCGGTAGGGGCCAGTTCCCTGCAGAGGATGTATGAGAAGCAACCATACATTGATGTTTCCTTCCTCTCTCCTTCCTTTCCCCTCTAAAGATACATAAATAAAATATTAAAAAAATATAGGATTAGAAGTTCTAGCCACAGTGATCAGACAAGAAAAGGAAATAAAAGGCACCCAAATCAGAAAGGAAGAAACAAAACTGTCATTGTTTGCAGATGACATGATAGTGTACATCGAAAATCCTATAGACTCTACCAAAAAATTGCTGGAACTAATAAATGAAGTTGGCAAAATAGCAGGATACAAAGTCAATATCCAGAAATCAAAGGCATTTTTGTGTACTAACAATGAAACAGAAGAAGCAGAATCAGGAAAAAAATCCCATTTGATATAGCAAAAACAAAAATAAAATATCTGGGAATAAACCTAACCAAGGAGGTAAAAGACATGTATGCAGGAAAGTAAACAACACTGAAGAAGGAAATCAAGGAAGACACAAACAAATGGAAACATATACCATGCTCATGGATTGGAAGAATTAACATCATCAAAATGTCCATACTACCCAAAGCAATTTACAGATTCAATGCAATACCTATTAAAGTTCCAATGGCATATTTCACAGACATAGAACAAGCACTTCAAAAATTTATATGGAACCTAAAAGACCCCAAATAGCAGCTGCAATTTTGAGAAAGAACAAAGTAAGAGGGATCACAATACCTGATATCAAACTATATTACAAGACCACTGTAATCAAAACAGCCTGGTACTGGCATAAAAACAGGCACATAGATCAATGGAATAGAACAGAGAGCCTAGAAATAAACCCAAATCTCTACAGTCAATTAATATTTGACAAAGGGGTTAATAACATAAAATGGAGTAAAGATAGCCTCTTCAACAAATGGTCCTGAGAGAACTGGACAGCTACATGCAAAAAAATGAAACTCGAGCACTAACTTACACCATACATCAAAATTAATTCAAGGAGGATAAAAGACTTAAATATAAGCTGAGAAACCATTAAAGCCCTAGAGGAGAACATTGGCAAGAAAATCTCAGATATTCCACACAGCAATATTTTTACTGATATGTCCCCTAGAGCAAGGGACATAAAGGAAAGAATAAGCAAATGGGATCTCTTCAAAATTAAAAGTTTCTGCATGGCTAAGGAAAACAGTATCAAGATACAAAGAGAAGCAACAGCTTGGGAAAACATATTTGCCAATGATACCTCAGACAAAGCTTTAATCTCCAAAATATACAAAGAAGTCACTCGACTCCACTCAAAGAAGATGAGCAACCCAATTAAAAAATGGGCAAAGGACTTGAACAGACATTTCTCCGAGGAGGACATGCAGAGGATCCAGAGACACATGAAAAAATGCTTGATATCGCTAGCTATCAGAGAGATGAAAATTAAAACCACAATAAGATACCACTTTACACCAGTCAGAATGGCTATGATAAATAAAGAAACAAACAACAGGTACTGGGGAGGTTGTGGGGAAAGGGGAACCCTAGTTCACTGTTGGTGGGATTGCAGACTGGTACAACCATTATGGAAAACAGTATGGAATTTTCTAAGAAAACTGAAAATGAACATGCCTTTTGACCCAGCAATTCCGCTATTAGGAGTATATCCTAAGAACCCTGAAACATCAATCCAAAAGAACCTATGTACCCCAATGTTCATAGCAGCACAATTCACAATAGCCAGGATTTGGAAGCAACCTAGATGCCCATTAGTAAATGACTGGATCAAAAAGCTATGGTACATTTACACAATGGAATTCTATGCTGCAGAAAGTAAGAAGGAGCTCCTATCTTTTGCAACATCATGGATGGAACTGGAGAACATTATGTTGAGCGAAATAAGCCAGGCAGTGAAAGACAAATATCATATGATCTCAACTTTAACAGGAATCTAAACAACAAAACAAACAAGCAAGCAAAACATGACCAATAACATTCAAATACGGAACAGGCTGACTGGGTCCAGAGGGGAGATGGGGGGAGTCACAGGGGAAAACGTGAGGCACTTACATGAATAAGTATAAAGGACACATGAACAATAATTAAGGTTGGGGATGGAAATGGGAGAGAGGTGGGGAGCACTGAGGGGGCAGGGCAGGGAATATAAAACAGAAAACTGTTGTGTAATGAGAATCAAATTTTAAAAAAGACAGTAAGGATAATGCCTAAAAGGTCCCATTTGGAACTCTCCAGAGGGAGACAAAATACACTGGATCCTACGGCCCATTTAACAGTCCATCAAAATGAGAATTTAAGAAAGAGTACAACAGGGGGATTCAGGGCCCTTCACAGACTGAGCTCACACACAAAGCTGCAACATATACCAAGTAAGAGAGAGCTGATTCTTATACAGATTATGCCCTTCACCTGTGAAACAGACAGCTATTTAGATAGAAACTATGCAATGTTGGAAATAAGCTGGAACAGATTAAGACTGGAGGTATAGAGGTGGGGGGAGCATCCACAATTTTCCCAGAAGACTGAACAGTGCCTTCCAGGTAAGACACAGAGACCTCACCCTCTGGATCACAACAGAAGCTCCCTCTAGAAGGAAGGGAAGGAGATACAGGCAGTGTTTCCAAAAGCTGTATGACCCACATGAGATCTGGAGCAGAGAGAGAACCAGAGATGGATTCACAAATAAGTCAGAAGGTGAACACCAACAGCAAAGACAAGTTTCACCTTTCTATTTATCAGAACTTGCATGCTTTATTTCTCTTTTTTCTTTTATTAAGTTTTTTTTTGTTGCTTTGTGTTTATTTTTGTTAGTTTTGTTTGTTTGTTAGTTTGTTGGTTGGGGAGGGTTCCCCTTTCATATTGCATTTTAATTTCCCATCTTTCACTTCACTTGTATTCCAAGTAACTCACTACTCTTGGTCTTTTACTTTTTATTCTTTTTATTCAGATTATATATATTTTTTCATATTATTGTTGTTCCAAATCCCACCCTTCCCTGGTTTTAACCCATTTTGTTGTCTTCCTGAGCCCTATAACTGTTTTTGTAAATTTTATTTTTTTCTCTCACTATGCCATGTTCTTATCCCATACGCTCATTATTTCTCTTCCATCTAACCTTGCATAGAAGATCTATTTTCTTAAGTCAGCTCACATTCTTTTCCCACAATTCTAAGAATCTTATCTCCTTTTCACATTTTATAAACAGTGGCTAGTGGAGTGAAATACCAATAACTGTACAGAAGTACAGTTATTGCTGTACTTCTCCAATGGAATTCCTATTTGTTCACTATTTGTTTGTACTTTAAATCCCAAAGAATACTCTCCCCAGTCTTACTCCATTTCCCCTTTCTCTGCCCTTTATCTCTTGAGTGAGGACTTTTATTTCATGTCTTCTCTCTCAACCTGGGTTTCATATATTAATCTTATTAGTTTGCTACCTCCATTCTCTCAAAAATATTTTTCTTTAATGTAGATATCCCATACTGACTTTTCACTTTTGTACAATATTTTTATTTCTGTTTCAGCTTAATTAAGCTTTACTCAGCTGTTGTTGCTATTGTTCCTGCTGTGGATTTTCTGTAAATTTTCTCCCATGGGCCAAATAACATTTCAATTTTACTTCAAACCTCATAGTGTGCTCTTCCCTTATCTTACTTCATTGTTCCCATCAGCCTTCCATATTTTACTTGTGTTTTAAATTTTGTTCTCTCCCTTTCATCACCTAAGTTCTGTCCTTACTCTTCTCAATTCTCCTCCCTCTCCTGCTCAATAACACTTTCCTCTCTTACAGTAATCTCATATTCCCTTTGTCATGTTGTATAATATTCATAATCTCTCTTCACCTTTATTGATTTTTGCACAATTGTGATTCAAATTGTTCATGTGGTAGGAGGTTCTTTTGCTGGCATAAGGTTGGTGGTCTGCTAATACTGATTATTAACCAACACCAGTACAAAACAATGGGAAGTTGTAACTACCAGTAAGCCTGATAAAGGGAAAAACCCAACAATAAAGAAGCAACAACAACAACAACAAAAAACACCAAATACCTCAGGAAAGCCCACACAAATGAAGAAAGGGCTTTCTTGAAGAATCCACACAAGGAAATCAAAGAGACTGTACCACAGAGTAGCAGAGAAATCAACCCAATGAAGACAGGCGGTCAAAGCAGAGCAGCCTGAGACACAGAAACAAACAAAAAGAGTCACCTAAAATGGGGAGACAAAGAAGAATCCATAATCAAAAGGAACGGAGGCATTTCCCAGTAAAAGAGGTAAATAAAATGGATGCAAGCAATCCATCAGACAAAGAACTCAAAATAATGGTTAAAAGGATGCTCAATGAATTCAGTGACAGCTACAAGGAACCTAGTAGGAACTATAAGAGCATGAAAAAGGAAATAGAAACTATAAACAAGAACCAGGAGGAAATAATACAATTTTTTAGATGAAAAATAGACTACAAAAAATTACAAGAAGATTGGATGAAGCAGAGGACTGAATCATTTAGCTGGAGGACAAGATAGTAAGAAAGACCCAGGTAGAACAACAATGTGGGAGGAAATTCATCATGCAGAGTTCCTCCCATTTGCTGAAGATGAGATATAAGTCATCCTGGACACAATCTTGTTTTGGCAGGAAAAGGAGTAGCAATTCACTCTAGTGGGGAACACCCTGAGCCCATGTCCCAAATGGTTTTTATTGGGAATGTTATGTACAGGTGTATACAGCATACATTCTTAGTTCATCGATCAATGCCAAAAAGGCTATAGTCATACAAAAACAGGTATTATCTATAGATAACAATTGAAGGAGCACAGAGATTTGTCATAGGTCAGCGTCTGTTAATCATGCTGATGTTGGAGGGTCTTTAATATATTTCATGAGATAAAGAGTTAATTCCTTATGTCTTGAGCTTAAACATCCAGTTTATATTAAGAGAGCCATACAAAGCAAAACAGAGTAAGTTTCAAAGGACACAATGTATTTATCAGGCCTAATTCCCATGGAAATTCTAGGTGTCAGAGTTGGGCCATGTCTGCCACCTGCCTGCCTCACCTGGTTTTCCAGGGAGACTTACTAGCCCCTTTCAGAGCCTGCTCTCATGGGGCTGCACATGTCCGAAACCACACAGAGTAATCCCCAACATCTCCCCCTTTTTTGTATGTTATGGCAGCATAACCAAAGGCACTGGTGCTACTGTAATCAACAGGGTAATGCTAGGCAGAGAAAGCTTCAAAGGACAAAATTTACAGTGTTTCTCAGGCCAGTTTTGCCCCTGGGAGCCGTTCATTCCAGTACAAAGCCATAGCTGCCTCTGGCATTGTTTTCAGGCTGAGTCAGTTTTGGGGGAGCAAAGCAGTCAAGAGAGTGGGAGACTTTTTACAGATGGAATGGGAACTTGGGCTATGACAAAGCCAATGGGTGAGGGAGTTTCTGCTCCTTCTCTGTAGACGCCTAAGTCCTTCATGACTATACCTGTCTTAGGTTGTTCCTACCTTCCTTGAGGAATCTTACCCATCATTGACTAACCAGTCATCCACCTGGGCCAAGCATGGTAAAGTGAGGGGGACAGAGGTTTCACTCCTGCCAGGAGGATAGGTTCTGTCTCCTTAGCAGCTCATGGCCCCAAGGCCTTTTCACTCAGCCCTAGCCATGGGACTCTTCTGTCCATTAATGAGGCTACAGTCCCAGAAACCAGACAGGATGGCTCCCACCACAACAAAATGGAAAAAAAAAGCCTCAAAAAGTGTATAGCTTAAGTTAAATTCAGGACATTGTGAAACATAAGAGTATTTGCATCACAGGAATACCAGAGGAGAAAAAAAGGAGCAAGACATACAAAACCCTTTTGAAAAAGTAATGACATTGTTCTGCTACGAACATTGTGGGGTATAGGTTCTTTTGAATTGGTGTTTCAGGATTATTAGTGTATAATCCCAGCAGTGGCATAACTGGGTCAAAAAGCAGTTTCTTTTCTATTTTGTTGAGGATATTCCATACTTTGAGGATATTCCCACAGTGACTGCACCAGTCTGCATTCCTCTGTATAAAGGACCTATGGAAAACTACAAAGTGGGGAAGGATTGAGGGTGGGTGTTGTGGGTGGGCAGGGCAGAGGAAAGCGGTGGCAGGAAAATTGAGACAACTGTACTTGAGCAATCATAAATAAATAAATACAAAAGAGGAATTGGAAGCAATGTAAAATGAGAAGAATCTAAACAAACAAACAAACAAAAATAATGACAGAAACCTTCCCTAAAATGGAGTGTGAAAAATCTATGCAAGATCAGAAGGCACAGACGGTCCCAATCAAGATGAACACCTCCTTCAAAACACATCATAATCGAAATGCCAAATTATTACAGAGAGAATATTAGAAGCAGCAAGGGAGAAAAAATATAGTAACATACAAGGGTGCTCTGATAAGGCTAGCAACTTATTTTTCAAAAGAAACATGCAAGCCAGGAGGGAATAGCAAGAAATATTCCAAGTAATGCAAAGAAAAGGCCTGCAATTAAGAGTACTCTACTAGACAAGGCTCTCAATTAAAATGGAAGGTGAAATAAGGAGTTTCTCAGACAAAAGAATGTTAAAAGAATACATGTTCAAAAAACTGGCATTAGCAGAAAACTGTACTTGAACAACAATAAACAATTTCAAAAATAATTTAAAAAAAACAGCATTAAAATACACACTAAAGGGATTGCTTTAAGAATATGAATGTATAGCACTGGTTGGTGTAGCTCAGTGGATTGAGCGTGGGCCTGTGAACCAGATGATCACAGTTCGATTCCCAGTCAGGGCACATGCCTGGATTGCAGGCCAGTTCCCAGCAGGGGACACACGAGAGGCAACCACACATTGATATTTCTCCCCCTCTCTCCTTCCCTTTCCCTCTAAGGATAAATAAATAAAATCTTTTTAAAAATAAGATGAAGGTATACAGTGAAAGAGAGAGGAACACAGGTAGAAAAGAAAACAATGACAATAAATAAATATCTATCAATAGTAACATTAAATGTAAATGGATTAAGTGCTCCAATCAAAAGACATAGGGTAACTGAAAGGATAAGAAAACATGACCCACATACATGCTGTCTAAAAGAGATCAACCTCAGAGTAAAAGATCTACACATTCTGAAAGGGAAGGGTTAGAAAAAAATATTCCAAGCAAATGGGCAGGTAGAAAATGATAGAGAGACAATACGTATACCAGCCAAAATAGGTTTCAAACAAAGCCATACAAAGAGACAAACAAGGCCCTCTCATAATTCTCAGGGAAAAACTTCTGTCAAGAAGTTATAAACATTGTAAAGATATACACACCCAACATGGGAGCACACAAATATATGAATTTTGAAGAACTTCAAGATAGATATACACAACAACACAGTTACAGTAAGGGATTTTTAACACCCCATTGTCACCAATGGGTAGATCTTCCAAACAAAGAATAAGCAAGAACATTGTGACAATGAACAACTCACTAGATCAAATTGAGTTAACTGATATATATATATATATATATATATATATATATATATATATATAATCATTCACCCCAAAGAAGCAAAATATCCATTCTCTTCAAATGCACATGGGCGATTCTAAAAGATAGACTGCATGAGAGGACACAGATGAAGCCCCCACAAATTCAAGAAAATTAAAATCATATCAAGCATTTTCTTGGGCCACAATCCATAAATCAACCTCATGGAAAAAACTAAAAACAATCAAATCCATGGAGATTAAAAAACATGTTATTGAAAAATTCATGGTTAAACAATGATATTGAGGAACAAACAAAAACATATCTAAAAACAAATGAAAATGAATACACAACAATCCAGAATCTATGTGACAACGCAAAAACAGTCCTAATAGGGAAGTTTATAGCAATATAGACCTACTTAAAAAAGATAAAAAATTCAAATAAATGACCTAACTTACATCTACAAAAACTGCAGGAACAAAAACAAAGCCCCAAGTCAGTAGAAGGAAGGAAATAATCAAGATCAGAACAGGATTAAATGACATAGAGACAAAAACAAAAAAACAAAAAAACAAAAAAAACAATCCAAAACATCAACAAATCCAGAAGGTGGTTCTTTGAAAAAAAATCAAATCAACAAGTCTGAAACTAGCCTCATTAAGAAAAAGGGAGAAATAATCCAAATAAACAAAATTGGAAATATAAGAGATTAAGTTGCAACCAGTACCACAAAAATTCAAAGGACTGTAAAAAATTGCTATGAACTATATGCCACAAAATTTTGAAAACTTGGGTGAAGTGGACAAATTTGTAGAAACATATAAGCCTCCAAAATTGAGTCAAGACAAAGTAAAAGACTGAATAAACTTATATTGCCTAGTGAAATTGAAGCAGTAATAAAAAAAACTCCTGGAAAAGAAAAGGCCTGGGCTAGATGGATTTACAGAGGGACTTTACCAACTATTTAGAAAAGAGCTAACACCAATCTTCTAAAACTATTCCAAAAAATCCAGGAAGAAGGAATATTCCCACACTTTTTTATGAAGCTGGAATTATGCTAATCACAAAACCAGATAAACACACAACAAAGAAAAAAAAAACACAGGCCAATATTGCCGATGAACATAAATGCTAAATTTCTCAACAAAATATTGGCAAACCAGATCCAGCAAAACAAAGTTCATACATGGTCAAATGCAATTCATCCCAGGGATGCAAGCATGGTACAATAGACACAAATAAAAAAATGTAATATTTCATATAAGAAATACAAAAGACAAAAACTATATGATAATATCAATGGCTACTGAAAAACCATTTTATAAGGTATAGCACCCATTTATAATAAAAACTCTTGGCAAAGTGGGAGTGGAGGGAGCATACATCAGCATAACAAAGGTCATATACAAGTAATCTATAGCCAACACCATCATCAACAGGCAAAACTAAAAGCTTTCAACCTAAGATTAGGTATAAGAAAAGGGTGTCCACTTTCACTACTTTTATTCAACTTAGTGTTGGAATTTCTAGCCACAGTGATGAGACAGAAAAAAAAATAAAGGGCATCCAAATTGGAAAAGAGGAAGTAAAGCTGTCTCTTTTTGCAGATGACATGATAGTGTACCTAGAAAATTCTATCAACTCAAGGAAAAAACTATTTGACCTTATAAATGAATTTGGCAAAACAGCAAGATAAAAACTCAACCTTCAGAAATTGAAGGCATATTTGTACACCCAAAATGAAATATCATAAGCAGAAATTAGGGAGAAAATCTCATTTACTATAGCAACAAAAAAAAAACACTGAAGATTAAGTTTAAGCAGGGGGGTAAAAACCCATATTCAGAAAACTACACAACAGGGAAGAAAGAAGTGAAGGAAGAGACAAATAAATGGAAGCACTAATCATGTTCATGGATTGGAAGAATTAATATCACCAAAATGTCTATGTTACCCAAAGAAATATTTAGATTCAATATAGTCCCTTATAAAAATACCAGTGATGTATTTCACTGACATAGAAGAAATACTTCAAAAATATACATGGAACCATAAATGATCCAGAACGGCATCAGCAATTTTGAGAAAGAAGAATGAACTTGAAGATATCACAGTACCTGATATGAAACTATGTTACAAGGTAACTGTAATTGATACAGTCTGGTATGGAATAAGAACAGACACATAGATCAGTGGAACAGAAATAAGAGCCCAGAAACAAACCCATCCCAATAATGTCAGTTTAATATTTGACAAAGGATACAGAAACAGAAAATGGATTAAGAACAGCCTTTTCAGTAAATGATATTGGGAGATCTGGACAAGTATGTGCAAAAAAAAAATGAATCCAGATCTCCAACTTACAGCATACACCAAAATATACTCGAGATGGATAAAAGACTTAAATATAAGTCATGACACCATAAAAGGCCTACAGAAAAACAGGCAGGAAAACTTCAGATATTCCAAACAGGAATATTTTTACCAATACATTCCCTAGGGCAAAGGATTTAAAGGAAAAGATAAACAAATGTGACTACATCAATCTAAAAATCTTCTGCACAGCTAAACAAAATAATGAACAAGGTGGAGAGTATCAAACATATGGGAAAACTTATTCGCCAACAATACATATGACAAGGGTTTGATATTCAAATTTAAAAAGACCTCACACAATTCCAACCCAGGAAGACAAGCAATCCAATTAAAAATTGTACAAAGGACCTGAACAGACACTTTCCAAGGACAACATACAGAGAGCCCAGAGACATGTGGGAAGGATGCTCAGCATCACTATCGATGAAAGACATGCAAATTAAAACCACAATGAGATACCACTTCAGAATGGCCATCATAAACAAGTCAACAAAAAACAAGTGCTGGCAAGGGTGTGGAAAAAAGGGAAACCTAGTGCACTGTTGGTGGAAATACAGACTGGTGCAGCTACTGTGGAAAACAGTATGGAATCTCCTCAGAAAACTAAAAGTGGAACTCTTTTGATCCAGAAATTCCATTACTAAGAATCCCGAAACACCAATTCAAAAGAACCTATTCACCACAATGTTAATAACAGCACAGTTTACAATAGCCAAGTGCTGGAAGCAACCTAAGTACTCACGAGTAAATGAGTGGACCAAAAAACTGTGGTACACTTACATGATGTAATACTATGTAGCAGAAATAAAGAAGGAGCCCTTATCCTTTTGCAAAAGTTTGGATTGACCTGGAATTCATTAAGCTAAATGAAATGAGCCTCCTTTCATGTATCTGTGGGCTCTCTGTATGCCCTTCTTGGAAAAGTGTCTGTTCAAGTCCTTTGCCCATTTTTCAATTGAATAGTTTTTCTTATGGGTGTTGAGTCCTACGAGTTGTTTGTGTATTTCATAGATGAAACCCTCATCCAAGGTATCATTGACAAATATGTTTTCTCATATGTTTGGTTCCATTTTCATTTTGCTGACATCTTCTTTAGCTGTGAAAAGCTTTTTAATTTGATGATGTTCCATTTGTTTATTTTTTCTTTTATGTCTCTTGCCATAGGGAGCATAGTGAAAATATTGCTGACTGGAATATCTGAAATTTTCCTGTTTATATTCTCCTGTAGGACTTTTATGGTGTCATAACTTATATTTAAGTCTTTTATCCATCTTGGGTTTATTTTAATGTATTGCGTACATTAGTAATAGAAAGTCTTTTAATTAATTAATTTATTTATTTATTTATTTATTTTGCATGCAGCTATCCAGATCTCTGGACACCATTTGTTGAAGAGGTTATTTTTACTCCATTTTATGGTCTTAACCCCTTGTCAAATATTAATTGACCATAGAAACATGGGTTTATTGGGGGTGCTCTCTAACAAGACTGTTTTGGTTACTATGGACTTGTAATATAGTTTGATATCAGGTATTGTGATTCCTCATGCTTTGTTCTTCCTTCTCAAAATTGCTGAGGCTCTTTGGGGTCATCTATGGTTATGTATGAATCTTCGGAATGTTTGCTCCATATCTGCGAAATATGTCATTGCTATTTTAATAGGAATTGTGCTGAGTCTATAAATCGCTTTGTGTAGTATGGACAGGGATGTTAATTTTTCCAATCCATGAACATGGTATATGCTTCCATTTATGTGTTCCTTCTTTAATCTCTTTCTTCAAGTTTGTGTAGTTTTCTGAGCACAGAAAACTGTCTTTTACCTTTATTTGTTGTGCTTACTTTTAGGTACATCAATTTTTTTGTTTGTTTTATAGAAAGTGGGATTTTTTTTCTGGTTTCTATTTCTGATATTTCATTGTTGGTGGAAAAAATTCCTTCAATTTCAGAATATTGACTTTGTATCCCACTGTTTTGCCAAATCCACTTATTAGGTTGAGTATTATTTTGGTGGAGCCTATAGGGTTTTCTGTGAACATTATCATGTCATCTGCAAACCATGACAGTTTTACTTCATCCTTTCCAATTTCAATCCCTTTTATTTATTTTTCTTGTCTGATCAATATGTCTAGAACTGCCAGTACTATGTTGAATAGTTGTGGTGAAACACACATCCTTGTTTTGTTTCTGACCTTATTGAAAAAGCTTTTAGTTTTTGCTCATTGAGTATGATATTGGCTGTATATTTCCCATATATGTCCTTTCTCGTGTTAAGGTATGCTCCATCTACTCCCATGTTGCTGAGTGTTTTTTTTATTATATATGGGTGCTGTACCTTATCAAATGCTTTTATCCACATCTATTGATGTGATAATGTAACTTTTGACTTTCTTTTTTATGTGATATATTGCATTTAGTGATTAATGAATATTGTACTATGCTTTCATCCTTGGAATGACTCCCACTTGATCATGGTGTATAATCTTTTTCAACTATTGCTGAATGCAGTATGCCAATATTTTGTGGAGAATTTTATTGTCTGTGTTCATCAGTGATATTGGCTTGCATTTTTCTTTGTTGTGTCTTTATATAGTTTTGGGTTTAGAATGATTCTGGTCTCATGAAAAGAGTTTGGGAGTCTTTGCTGTCCTTGGATTTTTTTTTAATCAATTGTGAAGAATCAGGATTAGCTCTTTTCCAAATATTAGGTAAAATTCTTCCCTGGCTGGTGTGGCTGAGTCGATTGAGTGCTGATCTGTGAATCAGAGCGTCATCAGTTTGATTCTAAGTCAGGGCACATGCCTGGGTCGCAGGCCAGGTCCCTGGTATGGGATGTGCAAGAGACAACCACTCATTGATGTTTCTCTCCCTCCTTATCTCTCCCCTTTCCCTCTATCTAGAAAAAAATAATATCTTTAGAAAAAATATTTGGTAAAATTCTTCTGTAAAATTGTTCAGGGCTTTTGTGTGCCAGGAGTTTTTCTTTTAAAAAAAAAAAATTACGGCTTCAATTCCACTAGCTGTGCATCAGTCTGTTCAGTCTTTTTGTTGCTTCTTGATTCACCTTGGGAGCTTATATTTTTCTAGAAATTTGTCCATTTCACCTAGGTTCTCAAATGTCTTGGCATATAGAGCCTGGAAACACCAATCCAAGAAAACCTATGCACCTCAATGTTCATAGCAGCACAATTTACAACAGCCATTTCCTGGAAGCAATCTAAGTGCCCATCAGTAAATGAGTGGATCAAAAAACTATGGTACATTTACACAATGGAATACTATCCAGCAGAGAGAAAGAAGGAGCTCCTATCCTTTCTGACAGCATGGATGGAACTGGAGTGCATTATGCTAAGAAATGAAATAAGCCAGGTGGTAAGGGGCAAATATCATATGATCTCACCTTTAACTGGATCATAATCAACAAAAGAAAAAAACAAATAAAATACACCCAGAGACACTGAAATTAAGTTGTTGGTGGTAATTTCTTACAAACATTTGTATTTCCATAGCATCAGTTGTAAACTCTCCTCTTTCATTTCTGATTTTATTTATTTGGGCCGTTTCTCTTTTTTCTTAATTAATCTTGTTAAAGACTTGTCAATTTTGTTTATCTTTTCAAAGAACCAGCTCCTGGATATATTGATATTTTAGATTGTTCTTTTTATCTCTATGTCATTTAATTCTACTCTGATCTTGATTATTCCCTTCCTTCTACTTGCTCTGTAATTTGTTGCTGTTCCTATAGCTCTTGAAGATGTTGGGTTTGGTCATTTATTTGAAATTTCTATCATTTGCAGGTAAGCTTGAATTGTTATGAACTTCCCTCTCAGGACTGCTTTTGCTATGTTCCAGTTTTTGGGCTGTCGTGTGTTCATTTTCATTTTTTCCAGAAACTTTTAAATTTATTCCTTGATCTCAGTATTAACCCATTCATTGTTTAATAGCATGCTATTAAATCTCCATGATTTTGAATATTTTCAATTTTTTTCTTGAGGTTGGTTTCTAGTTTCAGGCCCTTGTAGTCTGAAACTGCTTTATAATTTCAATTTTCTCGAATGTCCTGAGGCTTGTTTTGTGTCCTATCATGAGTTCTATCTTTGGAAATATTTTATGTGTATTTGAAAAGAATGTGCATTTTGCTTCTTTGAGATAAAAGTTTACACACACACACACACATTCAGTGAAATCCATTTGATCTAGGGTGTTTTTTCAATGCTGCAATATCCTTGTTGATGTTTTATTTGGAAGTTCTATCCTTTTTTGACAGTAGGTTGATAAGATCCACCAGTCTAAGTGTGTTGTTGTCTATATCTTTCTTGAAGTCCATCAATATTTTCCTTATATATTTGGATGCTCCTGTGTTTGGGTGCATATATGTTTATAATGCTTATGTATTTTTTTGTTTATGTATTTCAAATGGATTTTTCTCTTCAGTATTGTGAAGTGTCCTTTTTGTCTCTTTTTATGGATTTTGTTTTGAAGTCTATTTGGTCTGATATAAATATTGCTACCTTAGCTTTTTTTTCCTGTTCATTTGCTGGGAATATTTCTTTCTAACCCTTCACTTTCAGTCTGTATATGTTTTTTGTTATAAGGTGTGTTTCTTGCAGGCAGCATATATGTGGGTCATGTTTTCTTATCCAGTCAGCTATGCTGCATCTTTTGATTGTGGCATTTAATCCATTAACATTATGGTTATTAATTATAGGTAATTAATCATTTTCCCCCTTGTACCTGTAGTCCTCTCTCTCTCTCATTCTATTTCTTCCTCTCGTTAAAGCAGTTCTTTTAGCATACCTTCTAGTGTTGTTTAGATGGAGGTGTATTCTTCTAGCCTTCTCTTGTATTTGAAACTCCCACTTCACCTTCCATTTTAATTTAAAGTCTTGCTAGGTGGAGTAGAGTCTAGGATGCAAGCCTTTGATTTTCACTACTTGGAATATTTTTTGCCATTCCCTTTGGCTTGTAGTGTTTCTTTGGGAAATCAGCTGCTAGCCTTATCAGAGTTCCTTTGTATGTCACTTTCTATTTCTTCCTTGCTGCCTTTAAGACTGTCTCTTTGTGTTTAACATTTTAATTATGATGTGTCTTGGAGTAGGCCTCTTTGGATGCATCTCATTCAGTCCCTGTGTGCTTCCTGAAATTGAATAACTTTTCCCCTCCTCAAGTTCAGAATATTTTCTGTCATTATTTCTTCAAACAGGTTTTATATGTCTTGCTCCTTTTCTTCTTCTGGTATCCTTATGTTTCAATGTTGTTACTTTTCATGTTGCCTTGTAGTTCCCTCAGACTATCTTCATATTTTTTAGTCTTTTTCATTGCTGCTGCTCTGCCTGGGTATTTCTTTCTACCTTGTTTTCTAGCTTACTAATTTGGTCCTCTGCTTCATCCAGGCTGCTTGTAATCTTTCTGGTGTATTTTTATTTCAGATATTATATTCTTCATTCCTTCATGGTTCTTGTTTATAGTTTCTATTTCCCTTTTCATGCTGTTGTAGTTCCCATTCAGTTCCTCTTGGGCATCCTTATAAGCATTCTTTTGAATCCTGTATCTGTTTATTCAACTATCTATATTTCATTTAGCTCTTTTACTGGGGAATCTTTCATTCCTTTTGATTGTGAGTTCTGTTTGTCTACCCATTTTATGTGACTCTTTTTATTTGTTTCTGCAATTCCAGATGTTCTGCTTGTCATTGATCACTTGAAATATGGTTAATATATAAGAAATATGTTTCTGATATTTTTAATTAATCTAAATTTACATAACACAAATGGCTAAAGGCTCAGCACTTTACTTTGTAAAGAGTTTTGTGGGCCGCATATAGTGTCTCTTGCCTATTCTTTCCTTTTCTATATTTTGGCTTACTTTGTTTTCATCCATTTAAAAATATAAAACATTCTTTGATGAAGGTTTATATGAACAACAGGCTCCCAGACAGATTTGACTTGTTGACCACAGTTTTCTGATCCCTGACCTAATCTGTTAATGCTTTTAATAATGTTTAAGGTTCTTCTTATTATTAAAAGTATTGTTACCATCACTGTATTTGTAGATATGCAAGTTGCCATTCTTATTGTTTTAATAGAACTTTTGGCAAACTGCATTCCATGGTATATTTATCCATTTTAGGTGCTCTCTACACAGAAATAGCTGTATGTAAATAGACTGAAAAAGTTTTATTAAAACTTTTATTTAATATGTTTATTAAAATTAAAATTTAAATTATATACGAATATATATTCACATATACATATTCATATGTATTCATATTCATATATATATGAATTCTGAAAGAGGACAAAACACATGTCTTATGCTCACAACTATTCACCTGGGGCCCCAGTGAAAGGAGGGCAGTGTGGACTGCAGTGTCAGAATATAAGTCTTGTATGGGAGGCACTGAGGAGCAATATAAAGGGGTGACTGTGGGGCTTTCTCTGCCAGGATATACCTGGATCTGCAGTAGCTATTTTGCTTGAGAAGAGCAAGCACCTTCAAGAGGGAAAGCTATTACCTTACTATGTGTGATATCACCCACCACACCCTTCCTTCGGTAATCTTACTCCCTCCACCCTGCATATTTTCTTTTCTTTCATGTGGTTTGTTAAATTTTTGTGTTATTTTGTGTGTTTTTTCCTTTTATTCTTTTTTCTCCCATCCTGCAACCTGACCTCTACTGAGGAGAGGGCTGCGTATACATACTCAGGAAGTGTCAGAGACTGGCTATGAGATTCAGCCATACTATATACTCTCTTGGGAAATACACGGGTACTTCCCCTTCATGAGAGAGCCATGAAAACACCCTCTCAGTTTCCAGAAGACAGAAAATTTGAACTATAGAGACCCACACAACCACCTACAGGGGACCCACCTTACTGAGTACAGAAACAAAATCCAAAACAGGCTTAGACCAGTGACTTGGTGGTGGTGGAACACACTCATCATCTTCCCTGAAGTTTGAAGGAATCTGTCTTAGATATCCAGGAGTTCCATCATCCTGATCCTATCAGAAGCCCTCTCAGAACCAGTCAGGTCTATGACAAAACTGCATTTGACATTAGGCCAGCAGGCAGAAGCAGACAGAGGAGGATCCAGAAGTGACTTGGGTCATTTGCTGACATCTCCTAGACTCAGTGCTGTTAAAACACAATTTTGTAAAGCAGCTTGGATGATCCTGGGTGCAGACAAGCATGGAGGAATCAGCCACAAACTGTGGATCACCAGCAGCTCTGAACAACCTGCTGAGGGCTAAATGACGTTAGCACCTGACAATGGTGTACAGTATCCTCAAACTACAGGAGAATAATATTTACAGGAAGAATCTATCTGGCAAGCACTAAACTCTGCTGAGACAAGTCCACTATGGCTTTTTTCATTATTTTTTCTTAACTTTCTCATTATTTTTTTCTTTTTCTATTATTTTTATAGCTACATTTTCTGTCCTATCTCTTAATTTACTCATAGCATTAATTATCCCACTATTCCCTTCTTCTTTCATTTTCTTATTTTTGTTATTCTTTCTCTTCTGTTGTCCCCTTTTCCGTTTTCCTCCTTCAATTAATTATTCATATTAACTCTTCTCCCTTTTATTCCCCTATAATCATTATTCTGTCCTGTGGTCTTTTCTTATTTATTTTTCTTTTATCTCCCCTTTTCCCTAGCACTCCATGTTTCTTCCCACATTTATTTTATTCTTCCCACATTTTATTCTCTGAACTTTAATCATTGAATCTCTGTGTAGTTGGAGGATTGCTTGATTTGGTTTTATTAATTTTATTCTTTTTCTGTATCAATAACAACCAAATTCTAAATACAACAAGAGGGCCAGCGTAACCCAACAAAGGGTAAACAAGAGCATCCTGATGAAGAGATCAAAGAGTCCACAATACTTGGTACCAACTGATTTTTACCACATAAGACTACCCTAAAAGACAAAGAGTCAAAACAAATCTGCCTACAACATTGAAATAAACAAAAATAGACAGCTAAAATGGGGAGTGAACCACAAATATCCCACCTACAAGAGAACCACCTAAGAACAAAAGACTTCCAGACTGAGAATGAAAGGATGGAAAAAAAATATTTCCAAGCAAAAGGACAGGACAAAAAAGACAGGATAGCAATACTTATATCAGATAAAAGAGACTTCAAAACAAAGGCCATAAAAAGAGACCCAGGACACTTCATAATAAATAAGAGAAAAATCCAACAAGAACACACAAACTATATAAATATATATGCAACCAACATAGGATTACCTAAACATATAAGAAAAATCTTGGAAGACTTCAAGAAATATAGATAACAACACACTTATAGTAGGGGATTTGAACAACTCGTTGTAAACAATGGATAGAACTTCAAAACAAGTTATCAGCAAGGACAGTGGGGAATTGAACAGCACTCTATATCAGGTGTACTTAACTGATATATACAGAACCTTTCATCCCAAAGAAGCAAATTACACATTTTCTTTAAATGCACATGGGATATTTCCAATGATAGACCACATGATAAGACACAAAACAGGCCTCAACAAATTCAAGAAAACTGAAATCATATCAAGCATTTTCTCAGACCACAAGGGCCTGATACTAGAAACAAACCTCAAGGACACAATTCAAAATCACTCAAATTCATTGACACTGAATAACATGCTATTAAACAATGAATGGGTTAATAATATGATCAAGAAAGAAATCAAAAAATTTCTGGACACAAATAAAAATGAACACACAACAGTCCAAAACTTATGGGACATAACAAAAACCTCCCCAAGAAGGAAGTCCATAGCAATTCAAGCCTGCCTAAGAATGATAGAAACATTTCAAACAAACACCCTAGCTGTATAGTTACAATTAGAGGAATAACAGCAAATATATCCCAGACTGAGCAGAAAGAAGAAAATAACCAAGATACAGCAGAATCAAATGACATAGAGATTAAAAGAACATTTCAAAGGATCAATAAATACAGAAGCTCATGCTCTGAAAAGATAAAAAAAATATCGACAAGACGTTAATCAGATACATCAAGAAAAAAAGAGAGAGAACCCAAATAAACACAATCAGAAGTGAAAGGGGAGAGATTACAACTAACACTATATGTGAACAAAGGATTGTAAGAAATTACTATGAACAACTATATGCCAAGACCTTTGAAAACCTGGGTGAAATGTACAAATTCTAGAAAAATATAATCTTCTAAAACTGAGTCAAGAAAAAGCAGAAAGACTGAATAAGCTGATAACAGTGAAATTGAAGCAGTAATCAGAAAACTCCCACTGAGTTTTATGATTAAGAGCCCTGGACAAGATGGTTTCACAGGAGAGTTTTACAAAATATTTAAGGGAGAGCTAACCCTTATTCTTCTCAGACTATTCTAAAAAGTCCAACAAGAGGGAAGACTCCCAGTTTTTTTTATGAGGCCAATATCATCTTAATTCCTAAACCAGATAAGACACAACAAAGAAAGAAAACGACAGGCCAATATTGCTGATGAACATAGATGCTAAAATCCTTCATAAAATATTGGCAAACTTTACCCAGAAAAACATCAAAAAGATTGTACACCATGATGAAGTGGGATTCATCCCAGGGATGCAAATATGGTATAATATTTGCAAATCAATAAATATAATGTGTCACATAAACAAAAGGAAAGACAAAAGTAATGATCATATGAATAGTTGTGGAAAAAGAATTTAATAAGGAACAGCACATATTTATGATAAAAACACTCAGCAAAGTGGGTGTAGAGGGAGCATACCTCAACATAATAAAAGGCACTGTGTTGCAGCCTGTCAAGACCTGGCTGGTCCACTCTAGCCTCAGGGAGACAAAGGAAAATGTGTTGAGCCATGGGGGGATGTTTGACATGCCTTTATTCATGGGTAGTAAAGTAACAGATGCTGCAAGTTGGGTGTGTCTGGTGAGAAGACTCTACTGCTTCAGTACTGGAGACAAGCAAAGCTGCCTTTCAGCCAGGAAATCATGTAAGATAGCATAATTCTGCACCTGCAAGCCCACTTTTTTTTCATCGGAACAATTTATTGGACTCACTCTCAAGGCTATAAAAACACTACTTATCAGGCCCATTCAAGGTTATGGGAACAATGTTTTCCTTAGTTACCCAGACATCTGGGTGAGGAAGCCAAACTGCCTTCACTTACCCTACAATCCACCCCTTCTGGGTTCCTCACCACACAATCTACATGAGGTTGTCTTCTGCGAGGTTTCCTCAGCTCAGTTAGAAGGGCAGAGCCTTGTACCCATAACCCATAACAGTAGTACAGACTACAGCAACAAGCAAGCAAAACTCAAGTGCTGCTGCCTGAGACAGCAAGAACAAACCACTACTCAGTGGTTAAGGATGCCCACAATTCCTGCAAAGGGTCACCTGTCAGGCATTCAATGGCAATGGTCTCAGAGGCTATTGTTTGTAAAGTTCGACTAACATTATGGTGGTCATCAGGCACATGTACATGGAATGCAGCCCAAACTAGGGCACATTCTCCACCTCGGAATGCAGGGAACACATCTAAGGCTATACAATTTCGCAAGGCTAATTTTCTTAATTGATACACTCCTTCATTTAACAGGCTTAAGGGATCGTGTGGTGCATTCAATGCATGAGCAGTGTGCAAATCAAAAGAAGTTATCTGTCTCAGTGACTATAAAAGTAGTTTTAGGAGAAAAAGCAGCTAATGCATAATACCACCAGGGAGTACGCTTTACTTGGTGTCATGCTTTAAATGCTTCCCAATTTGTTGGCTGGCTTACAAGAGTGTTCTAAACTCAAGCTGGCAAGCAGAACCATCCCCAAGTGCAATGGCTAGTCCAATTTCCAGGCAGGTAAGGCCACCATGTGAGCCACAAACCCAGGCGGCTCCAGTGGGAACTACACTCTATGCATCATCCCATGCCTCTCATAAATGCTCTAGAGTCTGTGCCTGACACAGACTTGTCAGAGCTCAGCCTACCCGAGCTTGTCCTTTTGGGTTTGGAGCTAGCTCGGCGACCTTGATGGCCTCAGCTGTGAGCCACCCTGAGCCAGCCCATAGGGAGTAGTTGCTTTGCTCCAGCATAGATGTCAGTCCAGGTAGCATTTCATAAAAGATGTTCACTGTTCCACTGGTTCTGAAGATAAGTCCAATTTGAGACAAAAGCAGAAGAGATGTGCCATGGGAACTGGCAGAAGTGCTTAAGGGGAGTTCAGGGTTATGATTGGTTAGACACTTAGGCATAGGTATAAACCCAGTCCACTAAGCTGTTACTTTGCACTCTAAGGGTGAAAAAACAGAGCAGTTGTAGGCACCAGTAAAGGCAAGTCACAACCCTCTGGCAATATACAAGCAAGCTTCTGGTCAGCCAGTAAGACTGTGGCTGGCAGAGAGCATCTTCCTGGGCATGAATACCAGACTTTTCGGGTCTCAGTTGGAGGTTCGGCATCTACTTGTAATAACAGGGGAGAACTCATATGTGCCATAGGGAAATCACAAAGGTGCCACAAAAAAGAATTTCATGGTCTGCTGGTCCTGGATATGTCTTCTTTAAGAATGGGAGCCATCTCCCAATTACTCAGGGCTATTTGCAAGTTTTTCTCCACCCTTTGTCCCCAAAGGGTATCAAGCGTCACCCAACCCAATAAATCCCCCAATACTGAGGAATTTTAATTTGCAAGGCCACATGTAAATGGTGGTTTGCTTTCACTTTAGGTCCTCTAGAATGGGCAAGAGAATATTCCCTTGTTTTCCCATTCTCGGTTTCAGCAAAGCATCCTTACTGGGTGCTGCTTCTGACTCCTCTCATTTAGAATCTGGAGGAGAGTTCATAAACATTTTGTCTAAACCCTCAGCATGTAGCTCACAGGCTTTGTTTTAAGAAACCATTGTACCGTTCAATCATTCCAACAGCTTGGGGATGATAGGTCACATAGAATTTCCAGTTAACTTTTATGTCTTGAGCTCATTGTTGTACCAAGGCCTTAGTGAAATACATTCCCTGATCACTTTCAATGATTAAGGGTTGCCCATAAGAAGAACATAACTGCTCCAGTGCAGCAATCATGGCTTCCTGATCTGGGTGCTTTGTGGGGTAAGCAGTTAAGTATCCTGTGGCCATGTCCACAGAAGTAATAGTATACTTACATCCCTCTGAACTATGTAAGGGCCCAATTACATTCACCTGCCATTGGGTCAGTGGTACCCATTTCTGTCCAGTAGTCCCCACAGCCCTTCAGGGATGCTCTCAGGAGCAGACAATGCAGGTCTCACAAGCTTCTTGTACCCCTGCTAATGTAACAGTTAATCCCCAAGTTTTGATGGTGGACCACATGGTTTTTTGCCCAGCACATAAGAGGCAATGGTGTAGCCACTACTTCCCTTTCTGAAGGACTAGCAGGTACCAATTCTTTCCACTGCATGTTGGCTAGAGTTTCAGCCTCATTGTTCCCAGGGGAAGCAAGAGGTGCAAGAACAGTAACATGATATACAGTGATTTGTTTCTGGTGGTATAACTCCCATAAGTCTTGCCACAATGCCTGTCCCCACATGGCCTATGCATAACCATCTATTTAATTGAATGCCATGCAGAGATTCATAATGTTAGCCCCTGGTACACCACCCAATTATCTATGCAAATAGTCAAGGGCAGTAATTCATTGTTACCAATGAGCCACACTGTTTGGAGTTCTGCCTACTGGTTGCTTTGCTCCACGCCAGTGTCAAAAAAGTTGTGACTGTCTCTGGTTAAATTGCTATGGTGGTCCACACAGCAGGCTGACACCTGCTGGACCTTTCAGTGTACTTACAAATCTGAGGGAGTAGGTGCCTGCCCTTCATTCAAGAGGCTAGCTTCCATCTCTTCTATAGAAACAGGATTGGTAGATTTCTCCTCTATATAAACAACTAGAAGCTCAGCTGTCAAGGGGCTAGTGAACAAAGTATTCCTTTGTTGCAGATAAGCCCCCCACTTAGCTAATGTGGGTGTCTGAGCTGTCCCACTACAAGGCTTGGCCATCCAGCCCCAGCCCCACCCTGCAATTAGATTCATGGTTCTAACTGTCAGGGGGACAGTTCCTATTATGGCCTCTGTGGCCAACAGAGCAGTGTATACTGCAGACAACTGCTTTTCAATCAAGGAGTACCATACTATTGCTCCTTTCCATAGTTGGGACCAGAAACCAAAGGGTTAATGTAGTGTTTCCGATCACTGACACAATCCCCATCCAAAGCCTTCCTCTGTTACATGCCCATCTAGCTCACAAGGTCTAGCAGGATCCAAAGCATGCAAGGCCTGGGCATGCCTAATGATGAGCTTTTCTCCTTAAAATTCTTGTTCTGAGGTCAGAGTCCAACCCCAATTCACTACCTTTTTTTACCAAAGAATACAAGCGACCAACAGCCTGGTCTAGATGAGACACAAATGCTTTCCAGTACCCCAACAGGCACAGAAATGTCTGGTGCTCTTTCACAGTGTGAAGGGTCTTATACTCCTGAATTTTATCTATCATCACATCAAGGATGACTTTTGTCTTACCAGACCAGAAAACCCCCAAGAATTTGAGATAGTCCAGTCTCTTGAAGTTTGGTTTTGTTGACTGCCCAACCACATGACTGAAAGTGTGACAGTCACTGCTTTCTCTAATTACACAAGAGAATCACTAGTTAGCAAAATGTCATCAATCTAGTGAAAATGACACAGCTCTGGAGGCTGTGACCACTTAACCAGGTCCTCTGCCTGAAGCCCATGACAGATAGTTGAGCTGTGGAAATACCCTTGAGGGAGTATTGTAGCAGTTCACTGTCAGCCTTCCCATGTGAAGACAAACTGGTCCTAACCTTTCAGAGCAAGATCATGGAGAAAAAAGCATTCGCTAGTCAGCTACAAAGTGGAAAGTTCCCAGTTCATTAGTTAACCAGTCCATCAAGTCCATCACAGAATGGACCACTCCATGTAGTGGAGGAATGATTTATTGAGCTCCTGGTAATCTGTCATTTTCCATGTACCATCTGGCTTTTTTTTACTGGCCAAGGTGAGTTAAAAGGACTGTGGGTGGTTCAAATTATGCCCACTTTCTCCAACTGCCCTATAGTTCCTATGATTTCCTTATATCCTCCAGGCAACCAGTATTGTTTCACTGTTACTTGTTGAGGGGATGGCAATTGCACATGAGGGTGATTAGCATGTCCCTGCAAAATGGCTTTTATGGCTCTCACCCGCAGGTAAAACTTACCTGTGGTAGCTGCAAGCCCTTCAGTATGTTTTCAGGATATAAACATATATATTCCTATACTCAGGAATGGGGGAGACATAGACAGTGTATTCACAGAGGTGTAGACACCCAATACCCAGAGAGAGCTGCACAACCATCACCTTTACACTTTGCCCCCCATAACTATCAAAAGAGACCTCAGAATCTGGAAACTTTTCAGAGTTTTTGTATAAAAGAGTACATCTTTTCTTTAAAAACTGACACTCCTGTATTACAAGAACTGACACTCACTGGACATTTGCAGGGGTGGAATGAATAGTTAATTCAACATGCTGCCTCTGGTCTACACCCATCCCCTGAAAACAGGTCCCTTGGCCCTGTCTCTAGCTAAATGTCCAAAGGACATCTCCTCCCCAGTCTTGGGAAGTAGACACAACCAGATGATCTTCCAGCTGGACCAAAATGGCTTCTTGGGGCACTCTCCCAGATTTCCCCCAACAGTTTCTTTTCCTTCTGTGGCCACAAGAGGCACTGGTCAGCTTGAAGCTGCTTCCAGAACTCTAATAGGTAGGTGTTTGGCCTCCTGTCAATCTTAGTGTGATCAACTCTAGCCCCTAAATGATCTGACCACATCTGTGTTCTAGTCACCCCAGTGGGGCTGCTGTTTGGCCAGGGAACAGACACTTGGTTGAGGGACTCTAAGGGACTGTGTGAACAGCTCTTTGTTGGTGGCAAGACTCCACCTCCCCCAGACTAGCCACCATGGCTGTGATATCATTTACACAATAGCTGACATATGGCATAAGAATCACAATCAGTGAACCAAAAGAGGAAGGGGGAGCATTTTGGAGCACAAGATCCCTCAGTCTAGCTCTAAAACATTCATCATCAGGGCTCTGTGTGTTGGGGTTGAATACAGCCTGATTCATGCCCATCTTCTGCAAGATTTTCACTAAATCGGTGGAAAATTGTCATTTGCTCACTGTATCTGGCATGTCACCCATATTCACCCTGACCATATGGATAGCTGCCATTTCCTATTCAATCAAAGAATGTGAGTCCTGTCTCACACCATTCTTCCACTTCTGCAGCCACTGGTGCAAGGTGGAGTGTGTTGTGATGAATGCTAACTTTTCCATCTCAGAGTCAGAACACATGATACTATCCACCCCTAGATCCCACAGGTACAAGAGCCATGCAGCTAAGGGCTCCCCAGTTTGCTGGTGAATTTGATTCATGAGATTGATCAGCTTGGCCTGTGTGTTAGGTCTATAAGTGGTATATTATACCATCAGCATGGGACCCACAGGGTTCCCCCCAGGCACCATAGGCTGTTGGGATTTCATTTTTAGTATCACTGTGGAGTAGGCCTTCTGGGAACATGGTTCCATATTGATGTCATCTTCCTCCTACTCCAACTCATCCACTGCAGCAGGAGACAGGGATTTGCATCACTGTTCCACCACTCACAAATCTTCCAGAGCACTAATTCTGGCCTCCAGGGTTTCTACACCTTCCACTTATCCTTGGAGTTCATGTTGTTTCTCTGCATGGGAGAACACAGTCTTGGTCTCAGCTCACAAAACTGAAAGAAACACTCAGCCCATGGACCCCATGGTTGCATGGGCACTGGGCCACTCCAGCATCTACCCACCTTCCTGTAAGGCTTTTTCCATAGTGTTAGGTGTGCCACTGACATTGGGCCACTCCCTTGGCAGGGCCTATGAGGCCAGGAGGCTTGCCATCAGTTTCCAAGGCCCCCTAGGATCAGCCCACCCATTGAGGTTTCCCTCAGAAGATACTGTGGGCTCCTTGATTTCCATATTGTGTGAAACCTGATAGCTATGCTGATTGTATTGCAGCCAGTCAAGGCCTGGGAGGTCCACTCTAACTTCAAAGGGGAAAATGCACAGAGCTGTGGGGATGCTTGGCATGCTTTTATTTATGGGTGGGCAAGCCACCCATGCTGCAAGCTGCATGTGTCTAGTGAGAAGACTCTACTGCCTTAAGTCTAGAGGTGAAAAACGTCAATTTCCATACAGAAAACTATATAATGTAGCATAATTCTGTGCATGAGAGCTCAAGTTTCATCATGGAAACAGTTTATGGGAACCAGTCTCAAGGCTATGAGAACACTACTTACCAGGCCCATTCTAGGTTATGGTAAAACCAATTCTCTTGGTTACACAGACACCTGTGCGAGAAAGCCAGACTGCCTCCAATTACCCTTACAGATACACATAAGAAACTTACAGCCAACATCATACCCAATGGGCAAAAACTAAAATCTTTCCCACTAAGATCAGGAATAATACAAGGGTGTGTGCCTTCACCACTTCTATTCAACATAGTATTGGAAGATCTAGACCCAGCGATCAGACAAAAGAAAAACAAAATAAATAAAAAGGATTAAAATTGGAAAAGAAGAAGTAAAACTACCATTGTTGCAGATTGCATGATATTGAACATAGAAAATGCTAGAGATTCCCCCCAAAAGTACTGAACCTAAGAAGAAAATTTTTCAAAAACAGAAGGATAAAGGGTCAATATTCTAAAATTGAAGGCATTTTATTACACCAACAATGAAATATCAGAAACAGAAATCAGAAAAAAAAATCCCATTTGCTATAGGAACAAGAAAAATAAAGTACCTAGGATTAAGCCTAAGGAGGTAAAAGACCTGTACTCACAAAACTAAAGAAAGAAGTTAAAGAAGACACAAATAAGTGGAAGTATATATGTGTTCATGGATTCAAAGAATTAACAAAATCAAAATGTCCATACTACCCAAAGCAATTTACAGATTCAGTGCATTCCCTATTAAAACACCAACGACATATTTCACAGGTATAGAACAAACATTCCAAAAATTTATATGGAAACATAAATGACCCTGCATAGCCTCAGGAATTTTGAGAAAGAAGAAAAATGTAGGGGGAATGACAATACTTGATATTAAACTATATTATAAAGCCACAATAATCAAAACAGTATGGTACTCACATAACACACACATAGATCACGGAAAAGAATAAAGAGCCCAGAAGTAAACCCATTTCTCTATGATCAATTAATATTCCACAAAGGGGGCAGAAGCATAAAATGGAGTAAAAATAGCCTCGTCAAAAAATGGTGTCAGGGATCTGGACAGCTACATGGAATAAAATGAAACTCAACCACTAACTTATACCGTACACAAAAATAAACTCAAAATGAATGAAAGACCTAAATAAGTCATGACACTATAACGGTCCTAGAGGAGAACCTAGGAACAAAAATCTCAGATATTCTCCTCAGTGGTATTTTCACCTAGAGCAAGGGACACAAAGGAAAAAATAAACAAATAAGACTTCATCAGAATAAATAGCTTCTACACAGCTAAAGAAAACATCAGCAAAATTAAAAGAGAACCAAACATTTCAGAAAACATATTTCTCAGAGATAACTAGTACAGGGTTTGATCTCCAAAAAATATAAAGAATTGACATGACTCCACTGCAGGAAGACAGATAATACAATTAACACATCAGCAAAGAACTTGAACAGACACTTCTTCACAAGGACCTACAGAGAGCCCACAGACATATGAAAGGATGCTCAGCATCAGAGAGGTATAAATTAAAACCACAATGAGCTACTGGTCAGAATGGCCACCCTAAACAAATCACCAAAAAAAAAAAAGTGCTGGCTAAGATGTTGAAAAAAAAAAAGAGGAAACCCTAGTTCACTGTTGGTGGGAATGCAGACTGGTGCAGCCACTATCAGAAAGAGTGTGGGATTTTCTCAAAGTAACTAAAAATGGAATTGCCTTTTCGCCTGGCAATTCCTCTGCTGGGATTACACTCTGAGAATCCTGAAATACCAATTCAGAAGAACCTATGTACCCCAGTATTCATAGCAGCACAATTTACAATAGCCTAGTTTTGGAAGCAACCTAAGTGCCCATCAGTAAATAAATGGATCAAACAATCTATGGTAAAAAAAAAAAAAAACAAAAAAACAACTGTGCTACATTTACACAATGGTGTACTATACAGCAAGAAGAAGGAACTCCTACCATATGTGAAAGTACAGATGAAACTGGAGAGCATTATACTAAGTGAAACAAGCCAGGCAGTAAAAGACAAATACCATGTTATCTTACCTATTAGTGGAACCTAATCAATAAACAAAGAAGCAAGCAAAATATAATCAGGGGCATTGAAATAAAGAACAAAAGGGCACTAACCAGATGGGTGGAGGAAGAGATATAGTTGGTAATGAAAGGGAAGGGTTGTCAAAGAACATGTATAAAGAACCCATGAACAAAGCCTAAGGGTGTTAGGATTGAGTGTGGGAGGTAGAAGAGTCAGTGGAGTAAGGGTGGGTGGAGTGAAAAAGTGGACATAACTGTGGTTGAACAACTATAAAAAAGTAAAATAAAAAATAAACATTAAAATAAAATAAAAAGGGTAGTCAAGGTAACAACCTGCAAATGAAAGAAATGGAGGAATCTGTAGAAAGAGCAATGGAACTGAGGCAAACAAATTATCAGGTGTTGCATTTGAAGTTATAAGCATGCTTTAGAAACTTAGAGCTACAAAAGACTTGGCGAAAACTACATCAGCATAAAAAGGATAGAAAATATAAATACAATTTGGATGGTAATGAGGAATGCAATATCTAGGATGAGAATATGGCAGAAGGAATGAAAATAGGGCTAGAAGAAGCAAAGGATTTCATCAGTTAATTGAAGGCAAGGTATAAAATAACATGCAGTCAGAACAACAAAACTAAAAATGAATGAGAGTTTAAAGGAGTCTTTAGACAACATGAAATATAACCATATTTGCATCATAGGAATGCTACAATGGGGAGAGATTGAGTGAGGTATAGAAAACAAGTTTGAGGAAATAATGACAACTTCTTTAATCTTTTAAGGGAGTCATGTGCTCAGAGATTTCCAATCAAGATGGATCCAGAAAGGCCTTCACAAAGACACATCACTATCAAAATGGCAAATTTTAAAGCAAAGAGAGATTCTTAAGTGCAACAAGAGAGAAACTGTTACAAGCATGCACTGATATAAGGCTGTCTGCTAATTTCTGAGCAGAGATGATAAAGGCAAAAAGAATTGGTATGATATAATTCAAGTTATTAACAGCAGGGCCTGCAACCAAGACTATTCTATCCATCAAGGCTCTCATTTAAAATGGAAGGTGAACCAAAGAACTTCCCTGACCAAAAATAAAACAAAACAATCAAACAACAGTAAAAGTGTACATTTCCACATATCCATCATTGCAAGGGATGCTAAAGGGATAGCTTTAAGAAGAAAAAGAAGTGAGGAGAGGAGGCAATTCAATTACAAAGGGGAAAATGGCAGTAAATAACTACCTATCAATATTAAACTTAAATGTATATAGATTAAATGCTCCAATAAAAGACTTAGGGTAACAAAATGTGAAAACATGGTCCTCATTTATGCTGTGTGCAAGAGACAAACCACTGAACAAAAGATTCACATAAGCTGAATGTGAAGGGATGGAAGACATATTCCACGTAAATGAAGCAACACACACACACGCACACACACACACACACAAAACACTGCAGTAGCAATACTTCTGCCTGACAAAATAACGTTAAAACAGAGAGCATAACAAAATACAGAAAATATCACCACATAATACTTAACGGGTCAGTCCAATAAAGGGATATAACCCATATAAACATATATGCAGCCAGTGTAGGAAAATCAAAATATATAAAGAAAATTTTGGATGATTTTAAGAAAGGAATCAACATTAATGCAGTCATAGTAGAGGATTTTAACACCCCACTGTCAAAAATGGACAGATTTTTCTAGATAAAATATCAACAAGGATATGGCAGCATTAAACAACACACTAGAACAAATGGATTTAATTGATATCTATAGAGTATTTCACCCCAAAGAACTGAAGTATACATTCTTCTCAAATACACATGGATCATTATCAAAGAGAGACAACACAATAGGTCACAAAATAGGCCTTAACAAATTCAAGAAATGTGAAATTACATCAAAGATTTTCATGGATCATAATGGCCCAAAACTATAAATAAATGTCAAGGGAAAACAAAACACTAAAATACTTGGAAGCTAAATATCATGTTATTAAATAATAAATGGTTTAAAAATGAGATTAAAAAGTCAAAAAATACCTGGAAACAAGTAAAATTAACACATAAAATTCCAAAACCTATGGGGCACAGTGAAAAGACTCTAGAGGGAGAAGTCATGGAATTTAGGCATACCTAAAAATATAGAAAATATTAAATAAACAACCTAATTCTATATATAAAATAACTAAAGAAACAAAAAACAAACAAAGCACAGAGCAAGCAAAGAAAAGAAATAATCAAGCAGAGCATAAATAAATGAAAGAGTCTAAAAAATGTAAAAGATCAATGAATCCAGGAACTGGTTGTTTGGAAAGATAAACAAAATTTAAAACCAAAAACTTTAATCAGAGTCATTAAGAAAAAACATAGAGGACCTAAATAAACACAATCAGAAATGAAAGGGGAGAAATAATAGTGATACCACAGAAATGCAATAAATTATAAGAAATTATTCTGATCTGTAAACCAAGAAATTGGATAACCTAGGTGAAATGGATTATTTTTTAGAAACACACAACCATCCATAACTGAATCAAGAACAAGCAGAAAATTTGAATAGACCAATAACAACTAGTTAAATTGACACAGTAATAAAAAACTCCAGGCACAAAAACGTGGACCAATGGCTTCACAGGCAAATTTTACAACCATTAAATTAAAACTAACTCCTATTCTTCCCAAACTGTTCCAAAAAAATCTAGTTAGAAGAAGACTTCCGAACTCTTTTTTATGAGGTCAGCATTATCCTAATTCCAAAACCAGGTAAAGAACCAATAAAGAAAAAAATTATAAGCCAAAGCCCTGGATGGTGTAGCTCAGTGGATTGAGCGCGGGCCTGCGAACCAGACGATCGCAGTTCGATTCCCAGTCAGGGCACATGCTTGGGTTGCAGGCCAGTTTCCGGCAGGGGCCAGTTCCCTGCAGGGAATGCACGAGAAGCAACCATACATTGATGTTTCCTTCCTCTCTCCTTCCCTTCCCCTCTAAAGATAAATAAATAAAATATTAAAAAAATTATAAGCCAATATCACTCATGAACATAGATGCTAAAATCCTCAACACCATATTATCATACCAGATCCAGCAATAAACAGAAAATAGTATACCCCATGATTGAGATGTATTCCAGTGATGCAAGGATGGTCAATATCTTTAAATAAAAAATGTGACACATAACATAAACAAAATGAAGCACAAAAATCACATGATCATATTAGCAGTTGTGGAAAAAGCACTTGAAAAATACAGTACCCATTTACGAGAAAAACACTAAGTAACATGCAAATAAAGAGAGCATACTTATTCATAATAATGGCTATATACAAAATACCTACTGCAAACATCATACTCAGAGGGCAAACACGAAGAGAATTTCTCCTTAGATCTGGAACAAGACATGGTTGTCCACCATCACTACACTTATTCAACATAGTACTTTAAGTACTAGCCACAGTGATCAGAAAAACAAAAACAAAAACAAATACAAGTCATTCAAATTGTGAAGTGGAAGTAAAGCTGTGATTATTCATGGATGACTTCATATTATACAAAGAAAAGCCTATGGGCTCTTTAAAACACTACTAGACCTAATAAATAAATTCAGCAAAGTAGCAAGATGCAAAATCAACATTCAGAAATCAATGGTATTTTTATATATCAATAATCAGAAAGAGAAACTAAGACAACAAACATATCTATTATTTAAAAAAAAACTATGTAGGGATATGTTTAACCAATCATGTAAAAGAATTGTACTCAGAAAACTATAGGATGATACAAATAAGTGGAAGTATATATCTTGCTCATGGGTTGGAAGAACTAACATAATTAAAATGTCCATATTACCCAAAGTATTCTATAGATTCAATGCAATTCTTATAAAGATACTAGTGGTATATTTCACAGACCTAAAACAAATATTCCAAAAATTTATATGAAACAAAAAACCCCAGAATATCCTCAGCAATCTTGAGAAAGAAGAACAAAGTCTTAGTCATTATAATACCTGATATCAAACTATACTACAAGTCCACTGTAATCAAAACTGCCTGATATTGGCATAAGAACAGATTCATAGATCAATGGAATTGAGTAGAGAGCCCAGAAATAAACCCATGTCTTTATGTTAAGTAAAATTTGACAAAGGAGGCAAGAGCATACAATGGAGTAGAGACAGTCTCTTCAAGAAATGATTTTGGGAGAATAGGACTAGTTATGCAAAAAGATGAAACTAGTCCATAATCTTATACCATATGTCACAATGCATTTAAAAAGGATAAAAGACTTAAATGTAAGTGATACAATAAAAAAACATAGAGAAAAACACAGGCAGTACAATTTTGGATATTTTGCAATATTTTTACCACTATATCTTCAAGGGCAAGGGAAATAAAGAAAAAAAGTAAACAAATAGGACTGCAACAAATCAATTTTTTTCACAACTAAAGAAACCATCATCAAAATGGAAAGGGAACCAAGTGTAAGGGAGAACATATTTGCCAAATATACATCAGACAAAGTTTGAAACTCCAAAAAATATATAGAACTTATACAAATCAACAACAGAAAGACAAATAATCCAGTGTAAATGGAGCAAAAGACCTGAACAGATAGCTTTCTATGAGGACATACATATGGCCCACAGACATGTGAAAACATGCTCAACGTAACTATCCATCAGAGAAACATAAATTAAAATGACAAGGATGTCTCACCTCACACAGCTAGAATGTCTATAACTTACAAAACAAGAAGTGCTGGAAAGTGTGTGGAGAAAAAGAAACCCTAATACATTGTTCGTGGGAATTCAGACTGGTGCATTCAGACTGGGAATTCAGACTGTGGAAAATAGTGTGAAATTTCCTCAAAAATCTTAAAAATGAAACTCCCTTTAACCCAGCATTTTTACTCCTGGGGATATACCCACAGAAATCCAAAACACCAATTCAAAGAAATTATGTACCCTCATATTCATAGCAGTGATAATTACAATAGCCAAAATTTGGAAACAGCCTAAGTGCCCATCAGTAGGTGACTGGATAAAAAAACTGTGGTATATCTTCACAATAAAATACTATTCAGCAGAAAGAATGAAGGGACCCCTACCTTTTGCAACAGCATAGATGGAACTGGAGACTATTAACTCAAGTGAAATAAGCCAGTTGGTGAAAGACAAATACCATGTCTTACAAGAGAAACCTAATTAACAAAATAAACTAATGTACAAATGAGAACCAAGAGCCTAGAATCTTGGATCAGACTTACAGCTATAAGAATGTTGGGGGACGTGAGGACTGATTAAAGGGAGGTGAAGGGAATCGATGAACTTAAATGAAGGAGCGATGGACCTGGACAACAGTGAGGGGACTGATTTTTGAAGTAGGGGGCAAGTTGGGTGAAGGGGAACAAAGGGGCGAAAGTGTGCCAACTGTAATAGCATAAAAAATAAAACATTTTACAAATTCCAGAAAAACATTTTTAAACTTTATTTTTAAAGTTTTATAATGTACTTTAACATATTAAATGTTCTATTGAACTAATACTAAATATGTTTTACATTTTTGTTTTTTTATCTATTTGGCTACCATGTATGTGGCATATATGTTTGTGTTTGTGCAAGGGGAAGTGTGTATGTGTTGAATGTAGTGCATACCAGTGAATGTACATTGTATATGTGTGCATGCAGGCTGTGTCTGTAGCATGTGACACCTATGAATATTTTGCAGAATGAATACTCCACAGAACCCAATCTGATAAATATTTACTGAATGAAACTTATGATAAAAAATCTTTGTCAGAGACTCAGAGCAGAGGAGGTAATAATTGATATTCAGGAGTGGGAGGATTTATTTTTGTTTAATTAGGCCAGATAAATTATTGTTAAGGCTTTTTAAGAAGGCCTAGTAAAGCCAGCTCAGCATCGGATATTCATAAACTCAAGTGGCAGGTGGAAGACACTCTCCCCTGGAAGGAAGATTCAAGGGCCCCTTGGACAACCAGAATCAGCTTTGGTCCCCAAAACATGGAAGAGCAGAGCAGGCAATGGGATTATCTACAACAGCTAAAATATGGAAACTCAAATGACCATCAATAGATGATTGGATAAAGAAATGGTGGTACAGTACTGTGAAACATGTCTTTGGTATCTTTATAGGAATGACATTGAATCTCTAGATTACTTTGGGTAGTATGGATATTTTAATGATGTTAATAAGTGGAACATGATATGTGATTCCACCTATTTTTATCTTTTCCAATTTCTTTCTTCAGTGTCTTATAATTTTCCAAATACAGCTCTTTTTCATCTTTGGTTAGATTAATTACTAGGTATTTTATTCTTTTTGAAGAAATTATAAATTTTTTTCTTGATTTCCCTTTAGATAGTTTATTGTTGGTATATGAAAATGCAGCGGATTTCTGGACATTAATTTTGCATCCTACTAATTCACTGGATTCATTTATCAATTCTACTAGTTTCTTTGTGGAATCTTCAGGGTTCTATATATACAGTATCATGTCATCTGAAAATGGTGATAGTTTTATTTATTCCTTTCCAATTGAATGCCTTTTATTTTTTTATTGTCTGATTGCTATGCTTAGTAATTCCAGTACTTGTTGAACAAGAGAGGTGAAGGCAAACACCCCTGTCTTGTTCCTGACCTTAATAATGTCCTTAAGGGCAAAAGTGGTGATGCTGGCAATGCAAATGTGCCAAAGAGGAGCTTTAAAGTGTTTCCTTTAAGTAAAAATGTGAGTACAGTACAATAAAATATTGAGAGAAAGAGATCACATTCATATACATTTTACTACAGAATATTGTTATAATTATTCTACTTTATTATTAGTTATTGTTATTAATCTCTCATTGTGCCTAATTTACATACTAAACTAGAAAATAACTAAGTATGTATGTATAGGAAGAAATATAGTATATATAGATTTCAATACTACCTGAAATTTCAGGCACCCACTGGGGGTCATGAAACACAACACCTGCAGGTTTAGGGTGACCAGTGCACTAGGATCAGTGCACTTCATGGATGTGTGTCCCTGAGAGATTATAGGTAAAATGACTGTCATAAAATCTAGTTTTAAATGAAGTATGGTTTCTACATGACCTAAGCCACACCTTTTAAAGCAGTGTCTTCACTTCTTAAAAAATCTGATCCACATTCCTGGTTCCCATCTCTCCTTAGGCTTCAGGTTTTTATCTGGGCTTGGGATTCTTAAGGGGAAGGCTTGTAGTTTTTGTCTATTGTGCAAGATGTTTGAATTGAGTTTGTCACATATAGTCTTTATTACGTTTAGGTTAGTTCTCTCCATTCCCACTTTGGTGAGGATTTTTTATTACAAACAGGTGATGAGTTTTATCAAATTTTCTGCATATATGGATATAATCATGTGGTTTTTACCTTTCATTTTGTTTGTGTGGTATATAACATTTATTGATATGTGAATGTTGCACAAATCTTGCATCGCCAGACAAACAACTTGTCCATGGTGTATAATCCATTTGATGTATTGCTGTATTTTGTTTGCTAATGTTTTGCTGAGGATTTTAGCATATGTACATAAGGGATATTGCCCTATAATTGTGTGTGTGTGTGTGTGTGTGTGTGTGTGTGTGTGTGTGTCTTTATTTGGCTTTGAAAGTAGGATAATGCTAGTGTCATAAAATGAGCTTGAGAGTCTTTTCCCCTGAATTTTTTGGAATGATTTGAGGACAGGTGTTAGTACTTCTTGGAATATTTGATAAAATTAATCTGTGAAGCCACCTGATTCAGGGCTTTTGTTTGTTGAGAGCTTTTTGATTACAGCTTCAATTTCACAAAGTATAATCCTTCTCTTGAGATTCTCTGATTATTCCTGATTTAGTTTTGGAAGATTGTGTGTTTCTATAAATTTATCCATTTCATTCAGGTTGTCTAAGTTTTTGGTATATAGTTCTTCATAATGTTTTCTTACCATTCTTTGTATTTCTTTGGTGCCCCTTGTTATTTTTCCTCTTTCATTTCTGATTTTATTCATATGGGTTATTTTCCTTTTTTTTTCAATGAATCTGATTAAAAGTTTTTCTTTTCAAAGAACCACCTTTTAGATTCATTAATCTTTTGTATATTTTTAGGCACTATTTTGTTTATTTCTGCTCTTATCTTTATCATTTCCTTTCTTCTACTCAATTTGAGCTTTGTTTCTTGTCACTTTTCAATTTTCTTTAAGTTTAAAATTAGACTTTTTTTTAGCTCTTTCTTATTTCTTAGATTGTCCAGTAATACTACGGATTTCCCTCTTCAGATTGTTTTCCTGTATCCCACAGATTTTGTGTTTTCTGTTATCATTTTTATTTGTTTCAAATTATCTTTTAATTGCTTTTTCCATCTTATTGTTGACCCATTCATTGTTTAATAACATGTTATTTAGCTTTATTTCTTTGTGTATTTTTTCAGTTTTCTTCTTGTGATTGATTTCTAGTAGTATAACATTATAGTCAAGAAGATGTTTGCCTTGATTTCAATCTTCTTTAATATTTCAAAAAGGTACATGGAACCACAAAAGGCCCTGAATAACAAGAGCAATCTTGAGAAAGAAAAAGAAAATTGGAGGAATCACACTATCTAATATCAAACTATACAATAAGGCAATAGTAATCAAAACAACATGGTACTGACATAAAAACAGACACATATGTCAGCAGAATAGAATAGAGAGCCCCAAAATAAACTCATACCTTTGTACTTAGTTGATATTACACAGAGGAATCAAGCACTACAGTGGGCTCAAAATACTTTACTCAGTAAATTTATTTGGGAACACTGGACAGATACATGCAGAAAAAAGAAACTAGGCCACTTTATGCCACACATGAGAATACATTCAAAGAGATTAAAGACATAATGTCACCCTGGCTGGTGTGGCTGAGTGGATTGTGCACCAGCCCATGAACCAAAGGGTCGCTGGTTCAATTCCCAGTCAGGGAGCATGCCTGGATTGTAGGCCAGGAGCCTAGTAAGGGGCACACGATAAGCAATCACACATTGGTGTTTCTCTCCATCTCTTTTTCACTCCCTTACCCTCTGTCTAAAAATAAATAAATAAAATCTTTAAAGAAAGGCATAAATGTTAATCCCAAAACCATGAAATCCTTAGAGAAAACTTAAATAGTAAAAGCTCAAGCATTACTCATATATTTTTTTCTGATGTATCTCCTCAGGCAATGCAAAAAATAAACAATGGGACTATGTCAAAATCAATATTTTTTTTGCACAGTGAAAGACACCATCAACAAAATGAAAAGACAACCCACTGTATGGGAGAACCTATCAGCCAATACATCTGATAAAGTGTTAACATCCAAAATTTATAAAGAACTTATAAAACTCAACACCAAGAAAAAACAATCCAATTAAAAATTGGCAAATAACCTGAATAGGAACTTCTCCAAAGAGAACATATGGATGACCAATAGACATATGAAAAGATGTTCAATGTCACTAATCATTATAGAAATGCAAATTAAAATCACAATAAGATATAAGCTCACACAGATCAGAATGGCTATCAATAAATCAACAAACAAGTGCTGATGAAGATTTGGAGAAAAGGAAACCCTCTGACACTGTCAGTGGGGATGCAAACTATAGTAGCCACTGTGGAAAGCAGTATAGAATTACCTTAAAAATTAAAAAAAAATTGAGCTGCCTGTTTATAACACAGTGATTCTACTTCTTGGAATTTATACAAAGAAACCCCTAACAATGATTTGAAAGAATATAAGCACCCCTATTTTCATTGCAGTGCTAATTACCAGAGCCAACATTTGGAAGCAACCAAAGTGTCCATTAATAGGTGACTGGATAAAACAAGTATGGAACATTTGCACAATAGAATACTACTCAGTCATAAAGAAGAAGAAAATTTTACCCTTTGCAAGAGCATGAGTGAACCTAGAGAACCTTATGCTAAGTAAAATAAGTCAGTCGGAGCATGATTAACACCACATGATTTCACTCATGTGTGGAATCTAGTGAACAAACTGAACTGACAAGCAAAATAGAGACAGACTCATAGATAGGGGGCAGCCTGGGGGGTTAGTGGGTGGAGGGATTGAGCAAAGAAGAAAAAGCACTCATAGATATAGACAATATTTTGGTAACTGAGGGGGTGGGCGGAGATGAAAGAGGGTGCAAGGGGAATAAATGGTAATGGAAACAATGCAATAAAAATAAATTTAAAAATTATGGTTGTACATATACATGATGGAATATTACTCTGCCATAAAAAGAATGAATTATTACCATTTGCAACAACATGAATGGACCTGTGGAGAATTAGTCCAATTAAAATAAGTCAGACCAAAAAAAGATACATACCACATGGTTTCACTTATGTGAGGAATCTAATAAAATAAATGAACAAAAATTGACAAAGAGATACAGAGAACAGACTGATGACTGCCAGACTGGGTAAATAAGGTGAAGGGATTAAGAAGTACAAATTAGTAGTTACAAAATAGTCATAGCAATGTAAACTACATCATAGAGAATATGGTAAAAAATCATAACTGTACAGTGCCAGGTGACTACAGTACTAGAATCATCAGGGGGCTCACTTTGTAAATTATATAATTGTCCAGCCACTGTGTCATATGAAACTAATGTAAAGTAATATTGAATATAAACTGTAATTGAAAAATTTAAAAAAAGGAAAACAGAATGAGGAAGCCACTCTAAAATCATATAGGCTTCCCATGCAACAGAATATTGAAATAATGTTTTCCTTCTTAAAACTGGACTGTTAATCTGATGAGTCATAATCCACTTCAGTTCTGAAAATTAACATTCTATTACCTTCCACATAATCAAGAAGAATGATATTTAGGATTGTGTTGATATTGCATCTCTCCTAAAGGATTCTATTGACTTTAAAATTGCATGCTGAAAATAAGGAATAACATTTCTGTTCCCTGTGGGATAAGTCCTTTCATACTCCAAGACACCCTTATGAGAAGGCTGAAGAGAGTTACTCATATGAGACTAGCAGGCTAGCATCAGGTCCTGGGCATATTAATGAGGGTTCTTTTAAAATGAATTATACATTATCTGGCCCACACTTAAGATTTTATGTGCGTCTNGAAGAATGATATTTAGGATTGTGTTGATATTGCATCTCTCCTAAAGGATTCTATTGACTTTAAAATTGCATGCTGAAAATAAGGAATAACATTTCTGTTCCCTGTGGGATAAGTCCTTTCATACTCCAAGACACCCTTATGAGAAGGCTAAAGAGAGTTACTCATATGAGACTAGCAGGCTAGCATCAGGTCCTGGACATATTAATGAGGGTTCTTTTAAAATGAATTATACATTATCTGGCCCACACTTAAGATTTTATGTGCATCTGTGAAGTTAGTCAAATTGGACAAAAGTGTCTGTTCTGGCTTCCATGAACACTGGAGAGCTATAAAATTGCTCTGAATGGAAAATTGAACTCCAGCAAAAATTACAAGTCTATGGCCAACACCACCATGCCAATTGAAAACCAACCATAATACTTTTTAAAATGACCACAAATCATTCAAATGTTCAGGTTTATGGTATAAGGAAAAACACTCCATGGACTCCAGAGGTCTGATGTTTTTAAAGACCTAGGTTCTTGGAAATGCATAAAATTGAGCAATTACTTGTATCAGTCCTCAATGTATTTTGAACCAGGCAGAAGATACATGAAGAAAAATCCCACTCATACAATAACCTTATGATCATTAAGATTTATTAGGCCATTTCCCACTTGCAATATTTTCTGACCACCAGGGCCAGTATGGAACCCTAATCCAAAGAAGCCAGAGGGCCTGGGAAACATCTGGATTCAACCACATATTTCTGCACAATTTGGTAGTAATGAGACCAAGTAGGGAGGTTGGAAACCTTGAAGAAAAACATTTCCCTTGGGGGAAAACATCCCTAAGGAAACCATTATTCCACTCTTCACTTTCCTCTTTCTCTCATCAGAGGTCCCACTCTCCTTTTCAGAAGGCAGAGGTAGCCTGCTTTGTCCATGGTCCCAATTCCCTGAGGGGTGATTCCATTGTGCTGGTCCAAACAATTAAATCTTCCACTGAGCTGCACATAAATACTATGCCTTAATGAGGCAAAAGCAGATAATAGGATAATAGATGATGATAATGAAGTCATATTTGTTGCTGAGAAAAACAAAATTTGTTATTTAATCTGAAAATGAACAAAACACCTTCATTTGTGATCCTGGACACTACAACTAGATTCTGTTGGGATGCTTGAAGTGTGTTACACCAAGTCCATTAAACAGATGAAAAGAAATAAGACTGGATCTCTCCCACACTTTCATTTTATGAATTTGTGCAGGTAGTTTAATTGAACATTGACATGCAACTCATTTCCATTATCAGGCAATTATGTAGGTGAAACTCAACATAAAATTATATTTAAAAAGTTTAATTAGAAGTTATATATATCACATCATATATATATATATATTTCACATATACATCATGTGATATATATGTGAATACATATATATGTACACCATATACAGAGAATTTCAGGGAAACTTTGGTCTGTAAAACTTGTCCTTCTTCTTTTAGAAAGTCCAAAGCATATGCAGGTTAGCATTTATAATTTTGAATTTCACTGTGGAATGCCATCTAATACATTATTCCACCCTTATCTTCAGAGCATACATTTCAAGACCCCCAGTGAATGCCTGACACTACGGTTAGTACTGGACTTTTATGTTTCTCCTGTATGAATTTAACTATGATAAAGTTTTTAATTAACTAGATACAGTAAGGTAATAACAAGAACTATTAATAAAATTGAACAATTATAACAATATACTGTAACAAATTATATAATGAGGTATCTTTTAAAATACCTTATTGTGCCATAGCCACTCTTCTTGTAATGATGTGAGATGATACAATGCCTATGTGAGAAGATGAAGCAAGGTACTCTGAATAGAGTCCAAATTAAAATGTATGAGTTTTTTATGGAATTTTCCATTAAATATTTTTGAACCACTGTTGATGGCAGATACTAAGTTTCCAGAAAGTAAAACTCTGTATAAAGGGTAAGCTACTGTATGTTGAATCATCCTGGAAGTTGGTGGGTCCTCCTGTCTCTTCCTACATCTCCCCAGTCCTCCTGATGTTGACACTGAAGTTGCCCTTGGGCTTCATTCTGTTTGAATTTGTCATCTGTGGCTTCATATCAGAGTCCAGGCTACTTCTAGATACAGGGATAAGCAGAAAGAAAAAGAAATCTCCACTGTTTTACTTGGAGTCACTCCTACACTCTCTTTTCTCCAAGATTTTTCTGTCAGTAGGGGATTATTTGTTGGCTTCTTTTTCCACCATTTATCTACAGCTCTCCAACTGCATTTAAAAAGCACATTCGAGGAAAACAAACAAGCAAATAGTTAACTGATTAAAGCATCTGTTTTCAAAGCAAACATCTGAATTCAAGTAGAGGCAAATTCTAATCTTAGCTACACAATTTGCCAGTATTTAATTAATTTGTCTGCACCACTGTTTTCTCATTTACCAAAAATAATAATAATAACCAACTCAAAATATAAGCACTCAACATAGAGCTTGATACATGCAAAGTCCTTAATGAAAGTTTAAAAATTATCATCATTAATATTAACAGCTGCTTAATAATGTTGACTAATAAATAATTTAGGGGTTAAAATTCAGACTTTTGTTCCAAATATATGTGTTTGTGTCTATGATGCTTCACAAAGCCTTTGACATCTTAAGAAGTACAACTGGAATGCTAATATGAAAAAATCCATTAAGTTTATGCTTCCCTGCTGTTTCCCGGTTACTATCCCAGGTTTATTGCTTATATATGAAATTAATTCATTTAAACCAAATATACATTTTTAATGTTTATACAGCTCTCTGTCTGTTGTCATCCCAATTGTTTAATCTTGCTTCATGAACAAAAAAAGGTCCTGGTAATTTCCTCATACACTTGGTGTAGCATAACACTCTCTATAAATACTGTACATACTCCTAAATTCAAGAGGGATCATTACAGTTAAAACAATTTCAACACATTTTTTTTGTTTATGTTTCACATTGTTCTTTCCCATGAGCCTACCTCCAAATTGTTGATTGCCTTCAGAAGCAAACCCTTATCAAACTGTATCAAATGAAATTTGCAAAATCTAAATCTAAGTTAGAGGTGTTATGTACATTGTCCCCCAAAATAACCAAACATTTTACCATAGAAATCTATCTTTTTATTTTTTTAAACATGATGACAGCATCTGTTCTAGTGTCAGAAATGTAGTTAGAATGATGATAGTAAAAGACATCCTAAACAAATTTGTTGTCCTGGCTACCACTGTACAAGAGTAACTGCTTGAAGCAGTTTCTGCCATGGAAGCCCATTTGACATAGGAAAGTTATTATCATTATCAAAACAAATATGTTCACTTTGTCAAGAAATAACTTACCTGGAAATTAGTATGAATAGACTATATTATATTAAGCCATGGTATTCATAATCAACTTATATATTCAAAGAGATTTGTGAAACTCAATTGTCAAAAAGTACATTTAAAAAGTTCCAATGTTAATAAAGAGAAACCCAGAAGGTCACTTCATAATACTCAAAGGAAGAAATCACTATGAACACATTCACATCATAAATATATATGCACCCAACATAGGAGCACCCAAATATATAAGGAAAATCTTAGAGAACATCAAGAAAGATATTGACAGCAACACAATTATAGTAGAAGATTTTAACACCCCATTGTTAAAAATGGACAGATCTTCCAAACAAAATATCAACAAACATATAGCTGCACTAAACAACACCCTAGATAAAATGGAATTGACTGATATATATATATATATATATATATATATAGAGAGAGAGAGAGAGAGAGAGAAAGAGAGAGAGCATTTCATCCCTAAAAAGCTAAATACACATTTTTTTCAAATGCACATGGAACATTTTCAAAGATAGACCACATGATAGGACACAAAATGAGACTCAAAATATTTAGAAAAATAGAAATCATACCAAGCATCTTCTCTGACCACAAGTGACTGAAATTAGAAACCAACCCCAAAGGAAAAAACACAAAACACCCCAAATCCTGGACATTGAATGGTATGCTATTAAACAACGAATGGGTCAAGAATGAAATTAGAGAAGAAATAAAAGTTTCTGGAAACAAATGAAAATGAACCTCACAACAATGCAAAACTTATGGGATATGGCAAAGGCAGTCCTGAGAGGGAAGTTTATACTAATACGGGATTACCTAAAGAAAATAGAAACATTTCAAACAAACAAACTAGCCCCAAGCCTGCAAGAACTTGAGGAACAACAACAAAGACAGCCCAGAGCAAGTACAAGGAAGGAAATAACCAAGATCAGAGCAGAATTAAATGACATAGAGACTAAAAGCACAATTCTAAGGATCAGTGAATCCAAGAGTTGGTTTTTTGAAAAGATAAATAAACTAGACAAGCCTTTAAGTAGGCTCATTAAGAAAAGAAGAGAGAGGACACTAATAAAGACAATCAGAAATGAAAGAGGAGAAATTACAACTGATACCACAGAAATGGAAGGGATTGTAAGAAATTACTATGAAGAACTGTATGCCAAGAACTTTGAAAATCTAGGTGAAATGGACAAATTTCTAGAAAAATATAATCTTCCAAAACTCAATGAAGAAGAAGTAGAAAGCCTGAACAGACCAATAACAGCAAATGAAATTGAAGCAGTAATCAAAAAACTCCCATCACACAAAAGCCCCGGACCAGATGGTTTCACAGGAGAATTCTACAAAGCGTTTAAGGAAGAGCTAGCCCCTATTCTTCACAGACTATTCCCCAAAATTCAAAATGATGGGAAACTCCCCAGCTCTTTTTATGAAGCCAGCATCATCCTAATTCCAAAACCAGATAGAGACACAACAAAGAAAGAAAACTTCAGGCGAATATCACTGATGAACATAGATGCTAAAATCCTCAACAAAATATTGGCAAATCGCATCCAACAATACATCAAAAAAATCAGGACACTCTCACTAGGTCCTCTCCCTCCACAGATACTGCTCCACCTGACGGATGGCCCTTACAGGAAGAGCAGGACTGCCACCGGGTAGGTCCAATGCTAGACACTGGGCTAGTGCGAGGCAAGCGGGGGGAGAATGCCAGGATCCTGAGCTTTGGAAGAGGGGCCACGTCTTGCTAGTCTTCCTTGCTACTGGGAAGGGTCAAAGGTGGAGGGTGGGACAGACCCATGCTGCCCTCCACAGGGTGCGGGAGAAGATGGAGACAGTGTAGCACGGAGGGAACACAGCTCTGATGCATCTGGTAGAAAGTCCAGGTGGATCTATTGAAGAATAGCATAGTCAACCAATAATTCCCCAACATTTATGAAAATAAGAGACCAGAGATTGTGACAGAAGAACCAGACAGCTGCAGGTTGGTGAGGACTCCAGAAGGTGAGTGAGGACAAAAGCGGCGCCTGCGGCCTCCTTGGCAGCGGGCTGTGCCCTCGGGGGGCCCAAGGCGGGCGGCCAGCAGAGCGTGAGTACGGAGGAGAAGCGGCAGGCACTCTGGGCCGGAAAGATCAGCGGGGAAACAGAGGTCCTGTCTAAATCCAGGGACGGGACACCTGTGGCGGAGGGAACTCCAGAGGCCCAGCACCTGGTGGGCTGGTAACAGACTCCCTGGGAGCTGCGGGCCTGCTACAGGGTCCATGGGAGAGAACTGACTCCCCCCATCCTGTCTAGGCAGGCTGGGTAATACTAGGCAGAGACCTGTGGGGTTAAGTTAATGTAAAGGATGGCAAGGGCGGAGGGCCCTATTCAACTGCGGACTCTGTGGTTGCCAGACCGCCAGCCCACCAGCCCGCCAGCCTGCCTGCCCGGGGGGATTTAAGAAGGACGCTGTCGTTGCTGATCTTTTGGGATTGGGCTGGTCTGAGAGGCAGGCTTTGTGGAGAACTCTCTATTGGAAAGTGAACTGAGGTGTTCTGCAACAGCAGCTTGCCTCACGGCGCAACCACCCAGCAGCCATCCAGGGGAGGGGTGGGAACACCTGGGTCCAACCACGGGACTGAGAAGGACAGTGCCAGATACCACAGGAAACAGGCAGCCTCCCAGGGGTGTGGGCACCCACATTCCAATCCGGTCGCGTAGCTTGCGCTCGTGCACCTGCATACCTACCGTCAGAGAGGCCCGGCCACCTGCAAACAGAAAAATCAGTTTGTACAGTTTTCTGTCTATTACTCCCATCCCATTCAACCCTCTGTATTCCCCACCTCCCATTTCCACCCTTCACAGTTGTTGTCCATGTATCCTTTATATATGTTCCTCTAAATCCCTCCCCTATTTCCCCTGAAATTACCTCCCCTCTCCCCTCTGCTCACTGTCAGCCTGTTCTCTATTTCAGTGTCTTTAGTTATATATATTTTTAAATTTTTTAACATTGTTCAAGTACAGTTTTCTTTCTTGTATTCCCAGCCATGCCCCCCTCCCAGTGCTCTCCACCTCCCTCCTATCTCAGCCGCCCACCTTAGTTACTGTCCACGTGTCCTTTATGCTTGTTCATGTGAGTCCGTCCACTTTTCCCCTGTGATGCTCTCCCCTCTCCGACTGGGCCCTGTCAGCACCTTCTGTATTACAATATCTTTCGTTATATTTTTCTTGCTTGTTTCTTTTGTTGTTTAGCTTCCTGTTAAAGGTGAGATCATAAGGTATTTGTCCTTCAACACCTGGCTTATTTCACTCAGCATAATGCTTTCCAGTTCCATCCATGATGTTGCAAAAGGTAGGAGCTCCTTCTTTCTTTCTGCTGCATAGAATTTCATTGTGTATATGTACCACAGTTTTTTGAGCCATTCATTTACTGATGGGCACCTAGGTTGCTTCCAACCCTTGGCTATTGTAAATTGTGCTGCTATGGACACTGGGGTGCATATGTTCTTTGGGACTGGTGTTTTACGGTTCTTAGGATACAATCCTAGCAGTCGAATTGCTGGGTCACAAGGCAAGTTCAATTTTAGTTTTCTGAAAAAATTCCATACTGTTTTCCACAATGGTTGTACCAGTCTGCAATCTCACCAAGATTGGACTAGGGTCCCCTTTTCCCCACACTCTCTCCATATTTCTTGTTTATAGCTTTGTTTATGATAGCCATTCTCACCAGTGTAATGTGGTATCTCATTCTGGTTTTAATATGCATCTCTCTGACAGCTAGCGATAGTGAGCATCTCTTCATGTGTCTCTGAATCCTCTGTATGTCCTCCTTGAAGAAGGGTCTGTTCAAGTCCTTTCCCCATTTTTAATTGGGTTAGCTGTCTTAGAATGAAGTTGTGTGAGTTTTTTGTATATTTTGGAGATTAAACCTTTGTCTGAGGTATCATTGGCAAATATACTTTCCCATACACTTTGTTGTCTTTTTATTTTAATGCTGTTTTCTTTAGCTGAGCAGCTTTTTATTTTGATGAGATCCCATTTGTTTATTCTTTCCTTTATATTCCTTGTTCTAGGGGACATATCAGAAAAATTTGTTGCTGTGTCAAATATCTGAGATTTTCCTGGCAATGTTCTCCTCTAGAACTTTAATGGTGTCACGGCTTATATTTACATCTTTTATCAACCTTGAATTTATTTTGGTGTGTGGTGTAAGTTGGTGCTCAAGTTTCATTTTTTTGCAGGTGGCTGTCCAGTTGTCCCAACACCATTTGTTGAAAAGGCTATCTTTACCCCATTTTATGTTACTGCCCCCTTTGTCGAATATTAAATGACTGTAAAGAGTTGGGTGTATTTCTGGGTTCTCTATTCCGTTCCATTGGCCTATGTGCGTGTTTTTATGCCGGTATTGCACTGTTTTGATTACAGTGGCCTTGTAATACAGTTTGATATAAGGTATTGTGATTCCTCCTACTTTGTTCTTCTTCCTTAACTGCAGCTGCTATTCAGGGTCTTTTATGCTTCCATATAAATTTTTGAGGAGTTTGTTCTATGTCTGTGAAATATGCCATTGATACTTTAATAGGGATTGCATTGAATCTGTAAATTGCTTTGGGTAGTATGGACATTTTGAGGATGTTAATTCTTCCAATTCGTGAACATGGTATATATGTTCATGGTATATATGTTTCCATTTGTTTGTGTCTTCCTTGATTTCTTTCTTCAGTGTTGTGTAGTTTTCTGCATACAGGTCACTTACCTCCTTGGTTAGAGTTATTCCCAGATGTTTTATCTTTGTTTTTGCGATTTCGAAAGAGATTTTTTTCTTGATTTCTTTTCTGCTAATTCATTGTTTGTATACAAAAATGCCTTTGATTTCTGCATATTAACTTTGTATCCCGCTTTTTTGCCATATTCATTTATTAGTTTGAGCAGCGTTTTGGTAGAGTCTATAGGATTTTTCATATACACTATCATGTCATCTAGAAAGAATGACAGTTTTGTTTCATGCTTTTCAATTTGAATAAATTTTATTTCTTTTCTTGCCTAATCATTGAGGCTTAAACTTCCAATACTATATTAAATAGAAGTGGTGAGAGTGGACAACCTTGTCTTGTTCCTTACCTTAGTGGAAAAGCTTTCAGTTTTTGCCCATTCAGTATGATGTGGCTGTAGGTCTTTCATATATGGCCTTTATTATATTGAGGAATGCTCCCTCTATTCCCACTTTGCTGAGTACCTTTATCATAAATGGGTGTTGTACCATATCAAAAGCTTTTTCTGTATCTATTGATATGACCATGTGGATTTTGTCATTGCTCTTGTTTATGTGGTGCATTCCATTTACTGCTTTGAGGATATTGAACCATCCTTGCATCCCTGGGATGAATCCCACTTGGTCGTGGTGTATGATCTTTTTTATGTATTGTTGGATGCGATTTGCCAATATTGTGTTGAGAATTTTAGCATCTATGTTCATCAGTGATATTCGCCTGAAGTTTTCTTTCTTTGTTTTGTCTCTATCTGGTTTTGGAATTAGGATGATGCTGGCTTCATAAAAAGACTTGGGGAGTTTCCATCATTTTGAATTTTTGGGAATAGTCTGTGAAGAATAGGGGCTAGCTGTTCCTTAAATGCTTTGTAGAATTCTCCTGTGAAACCATCTGGTCCAGGGCTTTTGTGTGATGGGAGTTTTTTGATTACTGCTTCAATTTCATCTGCTCTTATTGGTCTGTTCAGGTTTTCTACTTCTTCATTGAGTTTTGGAAGATTATATTTTTCTAGAAATTTGTCCATTTCACCTAGATTTTCAAAGTTCTTGACATACAGTTCTTCATAGTAATTTCTTACAATCCCTTCCATTTCTGTGGTATCAGTTGTAATTTCTCCTCTTTCATTTCTGATTGTCTTTATTAGTGTCCTCTCTCTTCTTTTCCTAATGAGCCTCCTTAAAGGCTTGTCTAGTTTATTTATCTTTTCAAAAAACCAACTCTTGGATTCATTGATCCTTAGAATTGTGCTTTTAGTCTCTATGTCATTTAATTCTGCTCTGATCTTGGTTATTTGCTTCCTTGTACTTGCTCTGGGCTATCTTTGTTGTTGTTCCTCAAGTTCTTGCAGGCTTGGGGCTAGTTTGTTTGTTTGAAATGTTTCTATTTTCTTTAGGTAAGCCTCTATTGCTATGAACTTCCCTCTCAGGACTGCCTTCACTTTTTCCCATACATTTTGGGTTGTTGTGAGTTGATTTCCACTTGATTCCAGAATTTTTTTCATTTCTTCCCTAATTTCAATCTTGACCCATTTGTTGTTTAATAGCATACAATTCACTCTCCATGCTTTTCGGTGTTTTGTGTGTTTTCCTTTGAAGTTGGTTTCTAATTTCAGTCACCTATGGTGAGAGAAAATGCTTGTCATGATTTCCATTTTCCTGAATTTGTTGAGACTCGTTTTGTGTCCTATCAGGTGGTCTATCTTTGAAAATGTTCCATGTGCATTTGAAAAGAATGCATATTTAGCTTTTTTGGGATGAAGGGCTCCATATATATCAGTCAAGTCCATTTCATCCAAGGTGTTGTTTACTACAGCTATATCTTTGTTGATATTTTGTTTGGAAGATCTGTCCATTTTTGACAGTGGGGTATTAAAATCCCCTAATTTAATTGTGTTGCTGTCAATATCTTTCTTGAAGTCTTCTAGGATTTTTCTTATATATTTGCGTGATCCTATGTTGGGTGCATATATATTTATGATGTTAATGTCTTCTTGGTGCATTCTTCCCTTGAGTATTATGAAGTGACCTTCTGGGTCTCTCTTTATGTCGGTGTTTTTGAAGTCTATTTTGTCTGATATTAGAATTGCTACCCCGGCTCTTTTTCTTGAGCATTTGCTTTGAAAATTTGTTTCCAGCCTTTTACTTTTAGTCTATGACGGTCTTTTGTCCTGAGGTGGGTCTCCTGTAGGCAGCATATGTGTGGGTTATGCTTTCTTATCCATTCAGCTATTCTATGTCTTTTGAATGGAGCATTTAATCCATTTACGTTTAATGTTATTATTGATAGGTACTCCTTCATTACAACTTTTGTACCACAGTTCCTATCAGTCTGTCTCTTTTCCTTGCTTTCCTTAAAGCAGTCTTTTTAGCATTTCTTGTAGAGCTAGTTTGGTGGAGGCATATCCTTTTAGAGTTCTTTTTTCTTGGGATCTTTTTATTTGGCCTTCTATCTTGATTGAGAGCTTTGCTGGGTAAAGTAGCCTTGGTTGTACACCTCTGGTACTCACTACTTGAAATATTTCTTGCCATTTTCTTCTTGCTTGAAGTGTTTCCATTGAGAAGTCAATAGCAAACCTTATTGGGGCTCCCTTGTATGTTACTTCCTTTTTCTCCCTTGCTGCCTTTAACATTATCCCTTTGTCTTGGAATTTTGCAATTTTAATCACGATGTGTCTTGAAGTGGGCCTCTTTGGGTTCCTCTTGATTGGGACTCTCTGTGATTCCTGGATTCGTGTAACTTTTTCTCTCATCAAATTAGGAATATTTTCCATCATTACTCTTCAAATAGGTTTTCTATCCCTTGTTCTTCTTCTTCTCCTTCTGGTATTCCTATTAATTGTATATTATTACGTTTCATATTATCTTGCATTTCTCTTAGTCCCTCTTCATTCTCTTTGAGCCTTTTTTCTTTTTTCTTGCTCTTTCTGGGAGATTATTTCTACTGTGTCCTCCAACTCGCTGTTCAGATCTTCTGCCTCATCGATCCTGCTTTCCATTCCTTCTACTGTGTTCTTCAGTTCCAAAATTTTATTCTTCATTTCCTCTTGGCGTTTTCTGATAGATTCTATTTGTTTTTCATGTTGATATAGTTTGCAGAGAGCTCATTGTATCTCCCATCTTGTTTCTGGTAGCTCCCCTCTAGTTTCTGGCAGCTCATTGTGAGCTCTTTGAATTTCCTGATAACTAGTGCTTTGAATTCAATATCTGATAGCTGACTTGCTTCTCTTTTATCTGACATTATTTATGAGACTTCCAACTTTTTTTTTCATTTGGGCATTTTCTCTTTGTCTTCCCATTGCTTATGAGACTCCTCTTGTTAGCTTCATCTTCTTAAATTTATCTGTTTGGAACCCCTAGGCTTATGGTGTGGACTTCTGTGGTAGAATACCTGTGAAATTCAGTTGGTGCAATCCCACGCAGGTATCTTGATGTTCTCTGCTTCCACCTACTCCTTTCTTTGTGTGTGTGTGATCAGTTGGAGGGGAAGCAAAATGGTTTATGGCAGCAGGAGAGTACTTTATGATATTTACACTCACAGCCATTAGAGAAGAGATAGAAGATCTTTAGGCTCTATGTAGTGTTAAGTGCAATCTTCAACCCAATTTGTCACTTTTAAGAAAGGATAGACCAAAGATAAGTCTCTTGTTGGGGAGGAAAGTCTTGTGAGTTGTATCTAGATAGCAGTGAGGTTATGAGTGGTCAGATTTTGAGGTAAGGTGAGAGTAAAGAATAGTAAATAGACATAACATGTGAGCAAGTAGAGTTAATCACTACAGTAATAGAATTCAGGAACCTCTAAAGTGGGCTAAGACTGGAGAGATGTGTTATGGAGTATTTACAGTGGTATAGAGAGCAACAAACAAACAAACAAACAAACAAAAACACATGCAAAAAAAGGGCAAGAGAAGTGAGGAAAAAGCACTAAGTTTGGGGTGAAAGAAGAAGGACTAAAATAGGAAAAAAGAAAGGAGAGAAATAGAGTACTGAAACATATAACAACAGTAAAATTTAAAACATATATGATTACTGAAAAAAAGTTTTAAAAAGGTTTAAAAAAGTTTACAAAAAGTTTTTTAAAAAGTTGAAAAAAAAAAAAAACCTCCTCCCTTGTTGGTTTCAAACTGTCCAATCCATTTTTTCTGGTTTCAGCAGGACCTCTCTGGGGGCTGGGTTGTAGGCACAGGCGAACACCTGTAGGCCAGCCAGACTACCAGATTGGGGTACTCACAGGTACTGGGCTCTTGATGAGTCCTCTGTGGCAGACGCCCTGACGCTGTCCTTAGACAGATGTCTCTGGGCCCTGGTAGCTGCAGCAGCAGGAGCTCCGAGGTCTTTAAGCACTGGCCAAAGGCTGCTGGTCCTGGCGCTGCTGCTTTTGACTTTACTCAGGGGCACCTGGCTCCCGAGGGCAGCCGGACCTACTGCTGCCGCTTTTGTCTTTACTCACAGGTGCCAGGCTCCCAATTAGTCCTCTGTGGCAGACACCCCTGTCACTGGGTGCAGGCGGAAGCCTCTGGGCCCCTACCTCTGTGGCAGCTGTGGCTCTGAGGTCTTTATACACCAGCCAATGTCTGCAGTCCTCCCGTGCTGCCACTGCTGTCCTTGACCTTACTCAGGGTTGCTGGGCTCCGGATTAGTTCTCCTTGGCACACACCCCTGTCACTGGGCACAGACAGAAGCCTCTGGGCCCCGACCACTGCTGCAGCCACGGCTCCAGGACTGTTATGGGCCAGCCGAGGGCTGCTGCCAGCCTGGCGACCTCCTTCCTTACTCTCGTCCATGAGACCTCAGCGACCTGTCACTGTCTGGTTTGTCACTATCTCTGGTCTTTTATTTTCATAAATACTGGGGAATTATTGGTTGGGGAATTTATTGTGCTGTTCTTCAGTAAATCCGCCAGGATTTTCTCCCAGGGGTAGGAGAACTGGAGTCGCTCCGTATGGCTCCAACGCCATTTTCCCATTTTTCCCCCTCATTTCTTTTTCTTTTTGTCCGCTTGTAGTCCTTCTATTCTTCCCAAATTTTCTGCTTATTCCTTTTTTCTCCTGACTTGTATGTGTGTGTGTGTGTGTGTGTGTTGGATTGTTTGTGTGTTGTTCAGTTTTCTTTTATGAGTATTATTTTTTGCATTATTCTTACTTCTTTTTTTATTTTAAGAATATCTGTGTGTGTGCCTCCTCTTTCTGTACAAGTTTCTTACTCCTGGCTGGTTATATTGTACTAACTGACAGGTTCCCACTGCTCTTTCCTCCACAGTGTATTCCTAATTTTCTATACTTCACTTGCTTTCCTTTGCCATACTACCTAAGCTCTATAACCACCATTTAGACAGATCACATAGAGTCTATCACGTGAGTGTTGCTCTTATATTATTGTAAATAAGAGCTGTTCTATAGAACAATAATACTTCATAAAACATCTTTCCAAGCTTAGACCACCTTACAGGTTCCTGAATTCTATTACTGTATTTACAGACATGCTACACCCAGTTACTAACCTGTTCTCTCACCTTACCTCAAAATGTGACCACCCACAACCAGACTGTTTTCTAGATACAACTCACAAGCCTCCCCTTCCCAACAAGAGACTTATTTTCTATTTATCCTTTCTTAAAGGTGGCAACCTGAGTTGAAGAGCACGGTTAACTCTATACATAGCCTCAAGATTGTCTATTTCTTCTCTGCAGACTGTGTCTGTAAATAACATAAAATAATCTTCTGCTATCATAAAACATTTTGACTCCCCATCCAACTGATCACACACGCACAACAAAGAAAGGAGTAGGTGGAAGCAGAGAAAAACAAGATACCTGCAGGAGACTACACCACTGAATTTCACAGGTTTCCTACCACAGAAGATCACACCATAAACCCAGGGAATCAGAACAGATCAATTTAAGAACCTGATGCCAACAAGAAGAGTATCACAAACAATGAGGAGACAAAGAAACAATCCCTAAATGCAAGAAAAGGAGGAAGTCTCAGAAAGAATCTTAAATGAAATAGAGGCAGATATTGAATGATTTAGAGGCAGATAAATGAATGGAGGCAGATATCAACTATCAGATATTGAACTCAAAGCACTGGTTATCAGGAAATTCAAAGAGCTTACAACAAGCTACCAGAAACTACAGGGGAGATACAGGAAACTCTCTGCAAACACTCCCAACATGAAAAAGGAAATAGAAACCATCAGCAAGGCCAAGAGAAAATGAAGAATAAAATTTCTAACCTGAAGAAAAAAGTAGAAGGTATGAAGGATAGGACCAATGAGGAGGAAGATCGCATAGGTGAGATCAAAGACAGGATAGAAAGAATCTCCCAGATGGACCAAGTAATGGAAAAGAGACTCAGAAAAAATGGGGAGAATTTAAGAGTTATACAAGACAATATCAAATGCAATAATTTCTGAATAATAAGAATTCCAGAAGGAGAGGAGGAAGAACAAGGGATAAAAAACCTACTCGAAAGAATAATAATGGAAAATTTTCCTAAGTTGAGGAAGATAAAGTCACTTGAATCCAGGAATTGCAGCGAGTACCAATGAGGTGGAACGCAAAGAGACCTACTGCAAGATAAATCATCATTAAAATGTCAAACCCCCAAGACAAAGAGAAAATCCTAAAGGCAGCAAGGGAGAAAAAGGAAGTATCATACAAGGGGGTCCCAATAATGTTGGCTACTCACTTGTCAATGGAAACATTCCAAGCAAGAAGAGAATGGCAAGAAATATTCCAAGTAATGAGAAACAGAGGCCTACAACCAAGGCTACTGTACACAGCAAGGCTCTCAATCAAGATAGAAGGCCAAATAAAGAGCTTCCAAGACAAAAGAAGTCTAAAAGAATATGCCTCCACCAAACCAGCTCTACAAGAATTACTAAAAGTGCTGCTTTAAGGAAAGAAAGGAGAAGAGAGAGACGGAGAGGAATGCAGATACACAAATGGCAATGAATAAGTACCTTTCAATAATAACCTTAAACGTAAATGGATTAAATGCACCAATTACAAGACATAGGATAGCTGAATGGATAAGAAAGCATGACCCACACATATGCTGCCTACAAGGGACCCACCTCAGGTCAAAAGACCACCACAGACTAAAGGTGAGACAATGAAAACAAATGTTCCAAACCAATGGACAAGAAAAAAAAAAAAAAACCCGGGGTAGCAATTCTCACATCAGACAAAACAAACTTCAAAAACAGGGCCATAAAGAGAGACCCAGAAGGTCACTTCATATTACTCAAGGAAAGAATCCACCAAGAAGACATTGACATCATAAATATATATGCACCCAAAACAGGAGAACCCAAATACATAAAGAAAATCCTAGAGGACCTCAAGAAAGATATTGACAGCAACACAATTAAATTAGGGGATTTTAACACCCCATGCCAAAAGTGGACAGATTTTTCAAACAAAATATCAACAAAGATATTGCAGCATTAAATGACACTCTAGATGAAATGTACCTAATTGCCATGTATAGAGCCCTTCATCCCAAAGAAGCTAAATACACATTCTTTTCAAATGCACATGGAACATTTTCAAAGATAGACCACATGATAGGACACAAAATGAGACTCAAAATATTTAGAAAAATAGAAACCATACCAAGCATCTTCTCTGATCAGAAGGAACTGAAATTGGAAACCAACCCCACAGGAAATAACCCAAAACACACAAAATCATGGAGACTGAACATTATGCTATTAAACAACGAATGGTTAAAGAATGAAATTAGAGAAGAAATAAAAAAGTTCCTGGAAGCCCTGGCTGGTGTAGCTCAGTGAATTGAGCACGGGCCTGTGAACCAGACGACCGCGGTTCGATTCCCAGTCAGGGCACATGCCTGGGTTGCAGGCCTGTTCCTTGCAGGCTAACTACCAGCAGTGATGCACAAAAGGCAACCATACATTGATGTTTCTCTCCCTCTTTCCTTCCCCCCTAAAGATAAATAACAAAATAAAATCTTAAAAAAACGAAAACTGAAAATACATTATTAAAAAAAATTTAAAAAGTTCCTGGAAACAAATGAAAATGAACTCACAACAATGCAAAACCTATGGGGCATGACAAAGGCAGTCCTGAGAGGGAAGTTTATACTAATACGGGATTACCTAAAGAAAATAGAAACATTTCAAACAAACAAAGTAGCCCCAAGCCTGCAAGAACTCGAGGAACAACAACAAAGACAGCCCAGAGCAAGTACAAGGAAGGAAATAACCAAGATCAGAGCAGAATTAAATGACATAGAGACTAAAAGCACAATTCTAAGGATCAATGAATCCAAGAGTTGGTTTTTTGAAAAGATAAATAAACTAGACAAGCCTTTAAGGAGGCTCATTAGGAAAAGAAGAGAGAGGACACTAATAAAGACAATCAGAAATGAAAGAGGAGAAATTACAACTGATACCACAGAAATGGAAGGGATTGTAAGAAATTACTATGAAGAACTGTATGCCAAGAACTTTGAAAATCTAGGTGAAATGGACAAATTTCTAGAAAAATATAATCTTCCAAAACTCAATGAAGAAGAAGTAGAAAGCCTGAGCAGACCAATAAGAGCAGATGAAATTGAAGCAGTAATCAAAAAACTCCCATCACACAAAAGGCCCGGGCTAGATGGTTTCACAGGAGAATTCTACAAAGCATTTAAGGAACAGCTAGCCCCTATTCTTCACAGACTATTCCCAAAAATTCAAAATGATGGGAAACTCCCCAACTCTTTTTATGAAGCCAGCATCATCCTAATTCCAAAACCAGATAGAGACACAACAAAGAAAGAAAACTTCAGGCGAATATCACTGATGAACATAGATGCTAAAATTCTCAACACAATATTGGCAAATCGTATCCAACAATACATAAAAAAGATCATACACCACGACCAAGTGGGATTCATCCCAGGGATGCAAGGATGGTTCAATATCCTCAAAGCAGTAAATGGAATGCACCACATAAACAAAAGCAATGACAAAAACCACATGGTCATATCAATAGATACAGAAAAAACTTTTGATATGGTACAACACCCATTTATGATAAAGGTTCTCAGCAAAGTGGGAATAGAGGGAGCATTCCTCAATATAATAAAGGCCATATATGAAAGACCTACAGGCAACATCATACTCAATGGGCAAAAACTAAAAGCTTTTCCACTAAGATCCAAAGCAAGACAAGGTTGTTCACTTTCACCAATTATATTCAATATAGTATTGGAAATTCTAGCCACAGTGATCAGAGAAGAAAAGGAAATAAAAGACATCCAAGTCAGAAAGGAGGAAACAAAACTGTCGTCGTTTGCAGATGACATGATAGTGTACATAGAAAATCCTATAGCCTCTACACAAGAACTGCTCAAAATAATAAGAGAATTTGGCAAAACAGAGTTTTGTAAAGTCAATATCCAAAAATCAGAGACATTTTTGTACATCCCCCAAATGAAACAGCAGAACAAGATATGAAGAAAGAAATCCCATTCTATATAGCAAAATATATATATATATATCTGGGAATAAACCTAGCCAATGAGGTAAAATACTTGCATACAGAAAACTACACAACACTGAAAAACGAAATCAAGGAAGACACAAATGGTAACGTATACCGTGTTCACTGATTGGAGGAATTAACTTCATCAAAATGCCCATACTACCCAAAGCAATTTACAGATTTAATGCAATACCTATTAAAGTGCCAATGGCATATTTCACAGACATAGAAGAAACACTTCAAAAATTTATATGGAAGCATAAAAGACCCCGAATGGCTCCTACAATATTAAGAAAAAAGAACTAAGAAGGAGGAATTACAATACCTGATATCAAAGTGAATTACAGGGCCACTGTAATTAAAACAGCCTGGTACTGGCATCAGAACAGGCATATAGACCAATTCAATAGAACAGAGAGCCCAGAAATTAACCCAAATCTCTACAGTCAGTTAATATTCAACAAATGGGGCAGTAACATAAAATGGAGTAAAGATAGCCTCTTCAACAAATGGTGTTGGGAGAACTGGACAGCTACATGAAAAAAAATGAAACTCGAGCACCAACTAACACCATACCCCCAAATTAATTCAAGATGGATAAAAGACTTAAATATAAGCCTGGAAACCATTAAAGCCATAGAGGAGAACATTGGCAGGAAAATCTCAGATATTCCATGCAGGAATATTTTTACTCATACGTCCCCTAGAGCAGGGGACATAAAGGAAAGAATAAACAAATGGGATCTCATCAAAATTAAATGTTTCTTCATGGCCAAGGAAAACAGTATCAAGATAAAAAGAGAAGCATCTGTTTGGGAAAACATATTTGCCAATGATATCTCAGACAAAGTTTTAATCTCAAAATATACAAAGAACTCACACGACTCCACTCAAGGAACATGAGCAACCCAATTAAAAAATGGGCAAAGGACGTCAACAGACATTTCTCCAAGGAAGACATACAGAGAATTCAGAGACACAGGAAATGATTCTCGATATCACCAGCTATCAGAGAGATGCAAATTAAAACCACAATGAGATACCACTTAATACCAGGTAGAATGGCTTCCATGAACAAAGAAACAAACCACAAGTGCTGGAGTGATTTTGGGGAAAAGGGGACTCTAGTTCACTGTTGGTGGGGTTTCAGGGTGGTACAACCACTATGGAAAAAAGAAAGGAATCTTCGAAGAAAACTAAAAATGGATGTGCCTTTTGACCCAGCAATTCCACTATTAGGAGTATATCCTAAGAACCCTGAAGAAGAATCCAAAAGAACCTATCTACCCGGATGTTCATAGCAGCACAATTTACAATAACTAAGATTTAGAAGCAACCTAGATGCCCATCGGTCAAAGAGTGGATCAAAAAACTATGGTACATTTACACAATGGATTTCTATGCTGCAGGAAGGAAGAGTGAGCTCCTACCTTTTTCAACATCATGGATGGAACTGGAAAGCATTATGCTGAGCGAAATACGCCAGGTGGTGAAAGACAAATACCATATGATATCACCATTAACAGGAATCTAAACAACAAAACAAACAAGCATGCAAAATATAGCCAAAGACACTGAAATAGAGAAGAGGGGACAGTGACCAGATTGGAGAAGGGAGGGAATTTCAAGGGAAATAGAAGAGGTATTTGGAGGAACAAATATAAAGGATACATGGACAACAACTAAGAATGGTGGAAATGGGAGAAAGGGGGGACCACGTGGGGATGGGATAGTTTGGGAGTGATAGACAGAAAACTGTACTTGAAAAATAATTAAATAAATTTAAAAAATAGAACCCCCCAAATGTTCCAAGGTTAAATGTGAAAAACATATCTCAGTTTGAAAGTAAAACTTTATTTCGGTACTCTGAGGTAAACTGAATAATTATTGAAATTAATTAAGTAGAGATAGATATTAAATACTATGCTTCTATGGTTTTTAAGTAAGACCACAAATTATGAATGGTACTTGTATTTGCGTAGGATGTGGATATTAATTTTTTAAAAGGCATATCCTCAAAATAAATTATTTTCTTGTTATTTTTATTAATAAAATTTTAAAATAATTGGCTAATTGAAGGATAGATATAAAATGTCACATTGTGTTTTGTTAATACTAAGTGATAGAAAAAAGTTCAATATCTCAGAAACTGGTGAATTTATTATTTTAAATGAGTGGCATCATGCAGAAGATTTGCATGTTTCTTTTTTCTATTTTGGGACCTATCATGAACTCATATTAATATATTTTTAAAAGATTTTTATTTATTTATCTTTAGAGGGGAAGGGAATGAGAGAGGGAGGGAAATGTCAATGTGTGGTTGCCTCTCATGTTTCCCACACTCGGAACTGGCTTGCAACCCAGGCATGTGCCCTTAGTGGGAATCGAACTGCGATCCTTAGGTAGATCAATCCACTGAGCTACACCAGCCAGGCATTATACTTTTTAAAATCATGAAGGAACTTGTCCAAACCTCAGTTCATAGGAATGGAATTAATATTGATGTCAAGACAAAAGTAAGGGGAGTAAGTTCCGGAACTCTGGCTACAGGAAACATTAAACTCAGCAGTCCTGTGAATTACATGTCACATTCCAGGAAATAAATTTCCTCTGCCACTCTCTCACAAGTCGTTGGCCATTGGTTGGCTTCTTTTTTGTGTGTTTTAGATTTTTTAAATTTATTTTTTAGAGAGAAGAAGGGAGGAAGAAAAAAATGGAGAGGAACATCAATGCTTTTTGCACACCCACTACTGGGGACCTGGCCCCTAACCCAGGCACATGCCCCAGAATGGGAATTGAACCCAGTGACCCTTTAATTCACAGGTGGCATTCAATCCTTTGAGCCACATCAGCCACAGCAAAGCTCAATTCTTGAAATTAAACATATTAAGACCCACCACATTTCATAGAGAAAAGAGTGTGTTTTGTATCATCAATGTATTTGAAGGCATTGTCAGAGATAAGATGCTCTGAAAATTTTTTCTGTCCTATAAAAAGAACATCTTGTAAAGAAAGATAATTATTTTAAAAAATAAAGTTTTGTGGGAAAGTGTTAGAGTCCTGTTCAAATGAAAAACACTATAGGAGTTTTTTTTTTTTTTACCTCAACTGTTCTTATTTTTAAAAAAGTGACACGTGTCATTAAAAAACTTCAAGGTAAGAGAAAAAAATGTGTATGCGGTCAATTAAATCAGATTAAAAGAACTTGTTTCCTAGAGAATATTTAAATATTCCATGGGAGCTTGAGGAATAAATGCCATTTCATGTTTTCTTAAGGATCTGCTACATTTTCCCCAAACCCCACCTATCTTCTGCACTTGTGCATATTTCTCAATTTGCTTTGAAGAAGAAGGCTAATTATTATCTGCTAGAAACATATTTATCCTTCACATATTTTATCATTGTCCTGCAATGATGAATCCTTATGCCTTTTTTGTGTTTTGTATTATTTTAAGTTACTTAATTGTTGTTCAATTACAGTTGTCTGCATTTTCTCCCCATCACTCCCCTCTACCACAGTCAAACCCATCTCCCTCCCTTGCTTCCCCCCTCCCTTTTGGTTTTGTCCATGTGTCCCTTTATAGAAGTTCCTGCAAACCCTTTTCCCCAGTGTCCCCATCTGTTGGGAACTGCCCTTCCTGGCTTCAGAAGCTGTAACTCCCCCTCACCCCCCTCTGCTAAGGCTGAGTGAGAGACCTTCAGACCATAAGCCACTAAGGAGACAAAGCTTATCTCCCTGGTGGGAGAGCCACTTCTGCTCCTTTTACTTAATCCATAAGTGGCCCCCAATGCTTGATTAGTTGGCCAATGACAGGTACAATTCCCTAAGGTGGGGGCAACCTAAGACAGGCACAATCATGTAGAGGCCCTAGGGAAGGACTGGGGGGAGCCTATGGAGAAAGGGGGTGATGGACCCTTGCCCCTCGGCTTTGACATAGCCTGAGTCTGCATTCTGTCTTCACAAAGTCTCCTAATCTCTCAGCTGCTTTGTGCTTCCCTCTCCTGACTTAAGCCTGAAACAATGACTAAGGACAGTGCAGTCCTGTGCTAGAAAGGGTGGGTTCCCTGAACAATCAGGCCTAAGAAAGAACACATAAAATCCTGTGAAACATGCTTTGTTAAGAATGCTCTCAATTAAATGATAAGGGTCCTAGCAGGAAATGAGTTTGTTTCCCAAAATTTTGTAACCCTTTAGGTAAACAAACCCTGACTCAGAATAAGCCCTCAGAGTTCTTTGTATATTATCTATTGTTTGATCCTTACTGCCTAATAATTAATGGAATTAATGAGATTTTACTTGTATTTCTGTGCAAAATTAACCTAATAAAAGCCCATTGAGGAAAAGGCTCTGGGCCCTTCTTCTTTGAGAGATCAGCCACTTTTAACCCCCAAGCAGATCATGTCTTCATAGACTTACTCTCATCCGTGGTGGTTGGGTGGGGAGCCCTGTAGGCAGAGCCCTTCCACACCCATCCCCCACCCCTCTGGCTATTGTTAGATTGTTCCTTATTTCAATGTATCTGGTTATATCTTGTTTGCTTTTTTCTTTTGTTGATTTGTTTCAGTTAAAGATGAGACCATATGGTATTTGTCCCCCAGAGCCTGGTTTATTTCACTTAGCATAATGCTCTCCAGTTCCATTCATGCTGCCACAAAAGGTAGGAGCACCTTCTTTCTCTCTGCTGTGTAGAATTCCATTGTGTAAGTGTACCATAGTTTTTTCATTCACTCATTTGCTGATGGGCATTTACGTTGCTTCCAGCACTTGGCTAATGTAAATTGTGCTGCTGTGAACATTGGAGTGCATAGGTTTTTTTGAATTGGTGTTTCAGGGCTCTTAGGGTACAATCCCAGAAGTGGAATTGCTAGGCAGTTCCATTTTTAGTTTTCTGAGGAAATTTCATATTGAATCTTTATGTCTTAGTAGTTAAACCCATAATGTTTTGTTTTCATTTATACTGTACAACTGCACATCCCTGACAGTCATCACCAGCACATAGGGACACATCTGCTGAGAGCCCATTTAGAAAGAAAGCTCTGGGAGGTCTTGCCTTAACAATTAAAAGCTTAGCTCAGAATTGAGTCACATCAGATATTGGCCAGAATTCGTCACTTGCTGACAATCTACTTCAAATAAATCAGAAATTACAAAGTTTTCTGTGTACTAGAAATATTTGATGAACTGCACTAAAAACAACTACACACAACTGCACATCTACATTAGTCAATTGGAGATTGCCCTACAATTACTCATTCTTGGCATGGATGTGTCAATTAATTCTAAAATAATTTGCAATTCCTGTAATGTATGTTGTACCACCTCTTTTCACCTCATTTATATGTCAATAGATATCTGTTTCGGTCAAACATATGGACTATTTTGAATACAGATATTATTAAGCTAGATGTTGGACATATATTTACCTTTAATTTTCATATTAGCATAAGCCGGGTAATTCACAAATTATCACTTATTTGAAAATTTACTGCACTTCATTTTTTATTAATATGATATTTCATATTTTTCTGTTACAACCCAACAGAAAAATCAGTAATTGGAAACTTCTTCTGTTCTAGGAATCCCACAATGATTCAGCTTTCTGGTTAAGAAAATAGAGACATTTTAGCAATTAATTTTAATAGTTGTCCATTCAATTAATGTTTTGATATAGTTTGAGGATTTTGCAACTATTTTGAAAAGTGCTTCAAATCTAAAATTAGTAATCTAAGATAATGCCTAAACCTATTTTCAGTGTAACATCTAGTATGTGAAGGCATTGGGCAAATGCTTTGAAATTGTATTTCGAATTTCTAATTTTAAAAATATTAATGAGAAAAATTGAGAAGCTGCTATAGTGAGATATTACTCTAAAAAAATAACCTAAAACTAATCAATGAAAGAGTAAAAAAATCTTGAGTTTGAGATCAAGTTTTAAACCTTTCTCTTCCTCAAATAAAAATTTACTGAGAACTTTAAACTATTACACAGGTTTTTTCTCTTCCTTTATCACCATCACATAAATGTAAAATATCCCTATAAAGTATTTAAAGTCTGGAATTTCTTTTGGCATAGAAAATAGCCTTTCATTCCACATTGTGAGATGAAAGGATTAAAATGCAAATGAAATGTTGAAATTCCAAGCTATATTTGTGTGACTGGATTTCGGTTAAAGTGCAATTTATCAATCCATCATCAAGTATGAGTGACTGATAACAGAGTCTTCTGTTTCCCTAGATGCAGTGGATATGAAAGGGAGGGGGAAGTGAAGACAATAAAAGACCCTGGGCAACTTAACAGAAGGGTAGCAGGGTGAGGTACATCTACAAAAATCATTGGTCCTGAGACTGCCAAAACCTTGGTGGTTTTTCCTGGGACAAGTAGAATTACCCTGAAGTATCTGTGGAGTACAACTGCAACAAAAAGGCAGTTCTCAATGATTTATTGAAGGCCTCAAATGATTTATAAAGACTTAACACATCAGCACACAGCTGACTTTCTATAAAGAAGCTTCTATCCCTAAGGATTCAAGGAGCTTGGAATTTAATGAGGGGGAGGGAATACACAATGAGAGACAAGGAAATAAGACTGTTCCTTACACAGACACACCAGAACTTATGTATTCTTTTGTTCTGGACTTCTCAAGCCTCAGCCGAGGCTAACTACTGTTGTTCGCACAAGCTTTCACTGGAACTCTTTCCCTCTGCCCATTACCCTACCACCCTTTCTAATGCAGATCACTCACAAAAATATTTTCAGAACATTTATTCTTCCATATGTCTGCCCCAGCTCCTGCCACCCCCTTTCCCATTGCTGTTGGTATAATCCTATATATCCTTTAAGTAGAAGTCCAAATGTCCCACAGGATATCTCTTACCTCTAAACTTTTGTATAGCACTCTTCATATCTCAATCATAGCATGTAACATATTCTACTTTGCTACGGGTTAATATATTTTATTTTTTTAGACAAAACAATTAAAATCAAAATCAAAAGACAAAGAAGTCTTCATGCTCAGGGGTTTATGTGTGGCCTGTGGTATGATGTATATGGATAACAAATGACAAGGGAATCCCCATTGTTTAGGTTACTCCCATTGTATCAGTATAGAATATGAGAATTGCTTGCGCTATCATTCTCATTATACTGGCCATTAGCCACACATAGGGAGGATGGACTGATGGAAGAAGGACAGATGGTGGTATAAAAATGGTCCAGGGCTTTGCCCATCTCTTCTGTTTCTCTGGACATACTGATTAGTCTAGCATCAGTATGATTGGAATGTATCTTGAGTCCAGCAATCAGAGTTTAGGCCCCAAATTCAATAAAGAATCATATGTGGCTATGGTGTGATGACACTTGCATTTGTCTGAAGTAAGACAAAACAGTGTCAGATAGACAAGTGACTATGGAAGAGATGGAAGAATTAGGTATCTGGCTACATTAAATCCCATTTCTAATCTTTAATGTTATGGTTTCTTGGATGAGTTGTTTCTGTGATATATGTTAGTATTTTCATTTGTTTGTTTCAGCTAAATTGGGTTTTTATCTTTTACAACCAAATATCTTTCATAAATTGATTTTAATTAAAGTGAGTGATCTTAAGACCTAATGGACAAAAAAAAAAAATTTAAGACAATATAAAATCACTCAATGGGTGAAGTAAATCCAATAGAATATTTTGTTTTTTAAAAATAATTTGTATGCTCTGGCCTTAGTACAAATTGTCAGTATTCAAGAATACATAATAAGATTAAAAAGAGATATAGATATTTGAAAATGTAATACTCAAAAGGAAATCTCATGACAGAGATGGCTAGTAACCAACAAATATTAGACTGTGAAGAGAATAGAACATTTCCATTTAGTAGAGTTATGTGACTGGTTCTCATCAATTACACATGAATATAAGTGACCAAAGTTAAGTGACACATGAACTTTTTCTATCTTTTCTTTCCCTTAACATTGGTATCTAACATGTGGCCCAAAGGCTGCACATGGCCCAGGATAACTCTGAATGTGATCCAACATGAAATAGTAAATTTACTTAAAACTTTTTTTTGCTCATCTGTTTTTGTTAATATTTGCATATTTAATATGTGGCCCAAGACAACTCTTCTTCTTCCAGTGTGGGCCAGAGACAGTAAAATGTTTTTTACCCCTGCAAGTGTTAGGGCATCACAGAGCCATGAGTGATTAAGTCCCTAAATCATAACATGGAATTTATAAGAATTATAAACTTCTTTGAGAATGAAATAGATTTTATTATATTAATCCACTGCAATCATGGAGCTTACTTGTTATAGTGTGGTACAGTACTGTAGTAGTACAAAGTATGCCAGAGAGCATACCACTAACTCCTAGAAGAATTTTATGCCAAATCTTATATACTAAAAAAGAAGACTAGCACCTGAGAATAAGTTATGTCAGACTATCCTGTCTTCATTGAAACAACTCCTAAACAAGAATAACAGTGAGATGGATTTGTACATTTAGTATATTGGTAAAGAAGAGGGTTGACATAGCTGCCTTGATATTCTTGAACATAAGGCAAATTTATAAATAACTAAACTAGAGGAGTTGTCCTACATTGATTATTAGATTGATTTTGTCTGGGAGATAGCTCTTGTGGTATATCACAGAACCCTATGCTACCCTTAACTTAGTGTGAATACTAAGAATTTACTTAAAAAATAAAAAACACATCCTTATCAAATTTGTGCTTATTTGAGATAGGAATAGGTTAATCCTATAAAAAAAGAATAATCTAGATTATTGTCACAATGATGAAATAGGTAAATGCTGTGTTCACCTCCACTACATCAAACTTACAACTAGATTACAGAAAAACTATTATTTAAAACCATTTAAAGACTAGCTGAACAGAATCCATATATCAAAGTAAACAAAGAAGAAGCCATGTTAAGACTGGTAGGAGGGGTGGAGACTAAGAACAGGCAGGTCCCACACCCACATGTAGCAGCTGAGAAATGAAAGAAGTATTTTAGCTGCGGAGATAACTTCTGAGTTTGAGGAGTCCTGAGCCCACACTGAGCTCAGCAACAAAGGGCTCCAATGCCAGAAAGAGAAGTCCCCAAAACTTATGGCTGTGAAAACCACCAGTGATTGTGGCTTAGTGAGCTGGAGGGCTGATGGAGACCTAGGCACTGCAGGTCCTAAAGGAGCCACATGCAGACTTATTCACTCATGAACTCACTTACTCTGAGTTCCAGTACAGAAGCAGTAGCTCTAAAAGTGCCAGGGGCATACAAGGGAGGAACTGAATTGTCTGGCTTCCTCAAGGAAGGAACTGAATTTTCTGGCTTCTATGTGAGGGAAGGAGGATAAACTCGGTCTAAGACTGAAGTAATAGCAGGTGGCAATGCTCATTTGTTGAGCTCTCCCCACAGACATGCAGCAGTGAAAGCTAAAGTTCTGGGAAGCACCATTCTTTCTTTGCTGAGCCCTCATCCCAACCAAAATACAGATATTGAAAGGCCAAAAATCTAAGCTCTCCATTAACTTGGGAAAACTTTGTGCTCCACCCTGAATATTACCTGAGAATCCACCTCCTGCCTATGACAGCTGGCTGGGATTTCTTTCAGCAATGGTCCCAAATAATGGCTAGCCTTTGATCATGCTTCAAACTTCTAAAATCTTATTGAGATCAACAAATCCCTGACAAGGAACATCTGACTTTGATGTACCTCATACCTCTTGCTAAGAGGCCCTAGAACCTCTGCTAGTGGCAGCTTGCCTTGGTTCACAGCTTAGCTTCTCCCAAGCACATCCAATCCAAAATTAAGGAGAAGCCATCCACACATCAATTTGTAGCTCCTACTAAGCATCTACAGGATAAGCAGAGTCAGGAGTTGAATTTTACCTGAACTGTAACCCCTCCCAACAGGTCTCAGAACCAACCAAGTCACTTGGTGTCTGGTTTTACACCACACCAGAGCACCACTCAAAGAGCTCAACGAACAACAAACAGGTTGGACTTGGCAGGCACCAGAGCTCCACTTAAGCAAACCCTGCTTCATGGGGTCAGCCCATCCACAACATGTCATCCACTGAAGTCACAGCCATTCCTCAGAGACAGTCAGCCAAAGGGTAAAACCCTTTAAGTGGCATTACAACAGTAACCAGAGCTTAAACACAATAGAAGGCCATAAAATACACAAAAGAGGCACCCCTGAAGCATCTGGCTCAGGTGACCAGAGAAATAACACCACTCAGCCCCATTGGGCTCCTAATACATGAAGAAATTCTGCCAGGACTAGGTTTTGTGGCAGACCTATGTACTACATCAAAGCAAACACAAGAAGTCAGACAAAATGAGGAAACAAAGACACATGTCCTAAGTTAAAGAATTGGAGAATACTCCAAAAAGTACTGAATTAAAGAAAGACAAAGAATCTACCAGATTCAAAGTTCAAAATATTGACTATATTGCTCAATGAACTTAGAAGAGTAGATGAACCCAGTCAGAACTTCAAGCATGAGAGAGGAAGCATAAAAATGGTATAAAAACATAAACAGAACCAATCATAAATGAAGAATACTATAATTGAAATGAAGAATATATTAGAGGGAAGCAACAGTAGTTTATATGAAGCAGAACAATGAATCAGTGATTTGGAAGACAAGGAAACAGAAAACACCAAAGAGAACAGAAAATAAAAGACGATTAAAAAATAAAGATATGTCTCTAGGCCCTCTGTATGTCCTCCTTGGAGAAGTGTCTGTTCAAGTATTTTGCCCATTTTTTATTTTATTTTTATTTATTTATATTTTTTATTTAATTCTTGTTCAAGTACAGTTTTCTATCTCATATTCATAGCCATTTTTTAAATCAGGTTTTGAGTCTTCCTGGAGTGGAGTTATGTGAATTCTTTGTATATTTTGGAAACTGAACACTTGTTCGAGGTATCATTGGCAAATATGTTTTCCCATATAATTGGTTTTCTTTTCACTTTAATGCTGTTTTATTAGGTCATGCAAGAGCTTTTTAATTTGATGAGGTTTCATCTGTTTATTCTTTCCTTTATGTCCCTTGATGTAGGGGGTGTATCTGTGAAAATATCGCTTCATGGAATATCTCAGATTTTCCTGCTTATGTTATCCTGTAGAATTTTATGGGATCACAATATATACTTAAGGCTTTTATCCACCTTGAATTTAATTTAATCTCTCCTCTTTAATTTCTGATTGTGTTTATTTGGGTCTTCTCTCTTTTTATCTTGATGAGTCTCCTTAAAGGCTTATTGATTTTGTTTACCTCTTCAAAGAACCAGCACCTGGATTTAGTGATCCTTAGAATCGTGCTTTTAATCTCCATGTCATTTAATTCTGCTTTGATCTTGGTATTTTCCTTCTTTCTGCTTGTTCTGGGTTGTCTTTGTTGCTGTTCCTCCAGTTCTTATAGGTGTAGGGTTAGGTTGTTTATTTGAAACATTTCTATCGTTTTTAGGTAGTCCTGTATTACTATGAACTTCCCTGTCAGGACTGCCTTCATTGAATCACATAAATTTTGGATTTAAGTGAGTTCATTTTCATTTGTTTCCAGAAACCTTTTGATTTCTTCCTTGGTCTCATTCTTGACCCATTCTTTATTTAATAGCATGCTATTCAGCTCCATGAATTTGAGTGTTTTTTAGTTTTTTCCACGTGGTTGGCTTCTAGTTCAGATCCTTGTGGTCCAACATCATGCTAAATATGATTTCCATTTTTTTGAATTTTTTAACTTTGTTTTTTGCCTATTATACAGCCTATCTTTGGAATAGTTCCATATGTGTTTGAAAAAAATATGTACTTTGCTTCTTTGGGGTGAAAGGTTCCATATACATCCTGTAAGTCCATTTTTACCTAGGGCATTGTTCATTGCCACAATTTCCTTGTTTATATTTTATTTTGAAGACCTATCCATTTTTGACAGCATGGTGTTAAAATCCCCTAGTATAAGTGTGTTGCTGTCTATATTTTTCTTGAAGTTCTAAAGATTTTCCTTATATATTTGTGTGCTTCTATGTTGGGTGCATGTAAATTTATAATGTTTATGTCTTGATGTATTCCTCCCTTGAATGTTATACAGTGTCCTTCAGTGTCTCTTTTTATTGTTTTTGTTTTGAGGTCTGTTTTCTGTTATATAAGTATTGCTACTTCACCATTTTTTTCTCCTGTCCATTTGGTGGGAATATTTTTTTCCAACCCTTTACTTTTAGTCTGTGTTGTTCTTTTGTTCTGAAGTGGGCCTCTTGTAGGTGACATATGTATGAGTCATGTTTTCTTATCAATTCAGCTACTTTTTATTTTTTGATTGCAGTATTTAATACATTCACATTTAAGGTTATTATTGATAACTATTTATTAATTTTCCTCCCTTTGTACCTGTATTCCTCTCTTTCTCACTCTTATTTTTCCTCTTCTTATAGTAATCACTTTAATATATCATTTTATTTTAACTTTTATTTAATTCTTGTTCAAGTACAGTTTTCTGTCTTATATTCCCAGCCCTGTGCCCCCTCAGTGCTCCCCATCTATCTCCCATTTCCTCCCCCCACCTCAGTTATTGTCCATGTGTCCTTTATACTTACTTGTTCATGTGAGTCCATCCCCTTTTCCCCTATGATTCTCTCCCTTCTCCTCTCTGGACCCTGTCAGCATATTCCATATTTGAGTGTCATTGGTCATATTTTGCTCACTTGTTTGTTTTGTTGTTTAGATTCCTGTTAACAGTGATATCATATGGTATTTGTCTTTCACCACCTGGCTTATTTCGCTCAGCATAATGCTTACCAGTTCCATCCATGATGTTGCAAAGGGTAAGAGTTCCTCCTTCCTTTCTGCAGCATAGAATTCCATTGTATAAATGTACCGTAGTTTTTTGATCCAGTCATTTACCGATGGGCATCTAGGTTGCTTCCAACTCTTGGCTATTGTAAATTGTGCTGCTATGAACATCGGAGTGCATAGGTTCTTTTGCATTGGTGTTTCGGGGTTCTTAGGATGTACTCCTAATAGTGGAATTGCTGGGTCAAAAGGCACGTCCATTTTTAGTTTTCTTAGAAAATTCCATACTGTTTTCCATAGTGGTTGTACCAGTCTGCAATCCCACCAACAGTAAACTAGGGTCCCCTTTTCCCCACAACCTGTCCTGCACTTGTTGTTTCTTTGTTTATGATATATATCTTGCAGTGTTGGTTTGGTGGAGGTGTATACTTTTAGCTTTCTTTTGTATAAGAAATTTCTTATTCCACCTTTTATTTTAATTGAGAGCCTAGCTGGGTAGAGCAGACTTGGTGGCAGACCTTTGATTTTTATTACTAGGAATATGTTTTGCCATTCTCTCCTTGTCTGAAGTGTTGGTTGAGAAAAAGCTTTTTAATTTGATGAGGTTACATCTGCTTGCCTTATCACAGCCCTCCTGTATGTTACTTCTTGTTTCTCCCTTACTACTTTTAAGATTCTCTCTTTATCTTTTAAACTTGTATTTAATTATAATAGAACTTGGAGTAGGCTTCTTTTCGTTCATCATTATTGAGACCCTGTGTGCTTTCTGCAATTGCACGGTTTTTCCTCTCTCCAGTTTTGGAAAGTTTTCTGATGTTTTTTTTTTTTTAAACAGGGTTTCTAGTCCTTGATCCATTTCCTGTTCTCCTGATATTGTTGATTGGAATGCTGTTGCATTTCCTTTTGCCTTGGAGTTCCCTTAAGCAATCATCATACTTTTTAGCCTTTTTTAAAAAAGATTTTACGTATTTATCTTTAGAGGGGAAGGGAAGGAGAGAAGGAGAGAAATATCAATGTACATTTGCCTCTCTGAGTCCCCTGCTAGGAACTGGCCTGCAACCAAGGCATGTGCCCTGGCTGGGAATCGAACCACGATCGTGTGGTTCGCAGGCCTGCGCTCAATCCACTGAGCTACACCAGCCAGGGCTAGCCTTTTTTTAAGAAAAAATATTTTAATTGTTGTTAACAGTTTTCTGTCTTTTACTCCCATCCCAGCAAACCTCCCCAGTGCCCCCTACTTCCTGGCCATTTCTACCCCCCTTAGTTTTTGTCCATGTGTCCTCTATACTTGTTCCTGTAAACTCTTCCCCCTTTTCTCTAAAATTTTCTCCCCTCTCTCCTCTGGTCATTGTCAGCCAGTTCTCTATATCAGTGTCTTTGGTTACAGTTTGCTTGTTTATTTGTTTTGTTGTTTAGGATCCTGTTGAAGGCGAGGTCTCATGGTATTTGTTTTTCACCACCTGGCCTATTTCACTCAGCACAAGGGTTTACAGTAGCGTCCATGATGTTGCAAAGGGTAGGAACTCCTTCTTCCTTTCTGCTGCATAGAATTTCATTGTGTAAATGTACAATAGTTTTTTGATCCTTCATTTACTGATGGGCACCTAGGTTGCTTCCAAATCTTGGCTATTGTAAATTGTGCTGCTATGAACTTTGGGGTGCGTAGGCTATTTTGAATTGGTGTTTCAAGGTTCTTAGGGTATTATCCTAGTAGTGAAATTGCTGAATCAAAAGGCAGATTCATTTTTAGTTTTCTGAGAAAATTCCATACTGTTTTCCACAATGGTTGTACCAGTCTGCCATCCCACCAACAGCAAACTAGGATTCCCTTTTTTCAACAACCTCTCCAACATTTGTGGTTTGTTGCTTTGTTTATGACGGCCTTTCTGACCAGTGTAAAGTGGTATCTCACTGTGGTTTTAATTTGCATCTCTCTGATAGCTAACAATATTGAGCATCTTTTCATGTGTCTCTGGATCCTCTGTAGGTCCTCCTCGGAGAAGAGTCTGTTCAAGGCCTTTTCCAACTTTTTCACTGGGTTGCTTGTCTTCCTAGAGTGGAGTCATGTAAGTTCTTTGTATATTTTGGATATTAAACCCTTGTTTGAGGTATCACTGTCAAATATGTTTTCCTGTACAGTTGGTTCTCTTTTTATTTAAAATTTTTTTTCTTTAGCTGTGCAGAAGCTTTTTATTTTGATGAGACCCCATTTGTTTATTCTTTCCTCTATGTCCCTTGCTCTAGGGGACATATCACTAAAAGTGTTACTGCATGAAATATCTTGAGAATATCCTGCCTATGTTCTCCTCTTGGACTTTAATGGTTTCATGGCTTATATTTAAATCTTTTACCCATCTTGAATTTATTTTTGTGTATGGTGTAAGTTGTTGCTCGACTTTCATTTTTTTGCTTATACCTGTCCTGTTCTCCTAACAGCATTTGTTGAAGAGGTTATTATTAGTCCCTTTTATGTTGCTGCCCCCTTTGTTGAATATTAATTGACCATAGAGACTTGTTTTTTTTTCTGGGCTTCTGTTCGGTTTCCTTGGTCCATGTGCCTGTTTTTAAGACAGTACCAGGTTGTTTTGATTACAGTGGCCTTGTAATACAGTTTGATGTCAGATATTGTGATCTCTCCTACTTTGCTATTCTTCCTCAAAATTGCAGCAGCTATTCAGGGTCATTTATGTTCATATAAACTTTTGAAGTGTTTGTTCTATGTCTGTGAAATATGTCATTGGTACTTCAATAGGTAGTAGATTGAATCTGTTAATTGCTTTGGGTAGTATGGACATTTTGATGATGTTAATTTTTCTGATCCATAAACATAGTATATGTTTCCATTTGTTTGTGTCTTCCTTGATTTCTTTCTTCAGTGTTGTGTAGTTTTCTGCATACAGGTCTTTTAAATCCTTGGTTAGGTTTATTCCCAGATGTTTTATTTTTCTTTTTGCTATTACAAATGGGATTTTTTTCCTTGAGTTCTGCTTCTGCTGTTTCATTGTTGGTATACAGAAATGCTTTTGATTTCTGAATATTGATTTTGTATCCTGCTGTTTTGCCAAATTAATTTACTAGGTCGAACAGTTTTTTGGTTGAGTCTATAGGATTTTCTATGTACACTATCATGTCATCTGCAAACAACGACAGTTTTGTTTTCTCCTTTCTGACTTGGATGTCTTTTATTTCCTTTTCTTCTCTGATCACTGTGGCTAAAACTTCCAATACTATAATAAATACAACTGGTGAAAGTGGACAACCTTGTCTTGTTCCTGACCTTAGTGGAAAAGTTTTGCGTGTTTGTCCATTGAGTATGATAATGGCTGTAGGTCTCTCATATATGGCCTTTATTATGTTGAGAAATGTTCCCTTTATTCCCACTTTCCTGAGTGTTTTTTTCATAAATAGGTGCTGTACCATATCAAATGCTTGTTCCAATGCTTTTCATCAATGCACTTATTAATATGATCATGAGATTTTTATCTTTGCTTTTGTTTATGTGATGTATTAAATTTCTTGATTTGCAAATATTGGACCATCCTTGCAACCTTGGGATGAATCTCACTTAGTCATGATGTATGATCTTTTCACTATATTGATGAATGTGGTTTGCCAATATTTTGTTGAGGATTTTAACATGTATGTTCATCAGTGATATTGGCCTGGAGTTTTCTTTCTTTGTTATGTCGTTATCTGGTTTTGGTATTAGGATGATTCTGGCTTCATTAATAGAGTTTGAATGTCTTCTATAATTTTGGATTTTTTGGAATAGGCTGTGAAGGATAGGGGTTAGATCTTCCTTAAATGCTTTGTTGAATTCTCCTGTGAAACAGTGTGATCTAGAGCTTTTGTGTGTCTGGAGTTTTTTAATTACTGCTTCAGTTTCATCTGCTGTTATTGGTTTGTTCAGGCTTTCTGCTTCTTCTTCATTGAGTTTTGGAAGATTATATTTTTCTAGAAATTTGTACCTTTCACCTATGTTTTCAAATTTCTTGGCAAGCATTTCTTCATAGTAGTTTCTTACAATGACTCATATTTCTGTAGTGTCAGTATTAATGTGTCCTCTTTCATTTCTGATTGTATTTATTTGGGTTCTCTCTGTTTTTTTTTTCTTAATGAGCCTACTTAAAGGTTTGTCCATGTTGTTTATTTTTTCAAAAAATCATCTCCTGAAATCATTTACCCTTAGAATTGTTCTTTTAGTTTTTATGTCATTTCATTCTGGTCTGATCTTGGTTATTTATTTTCTTCTGCTTGCTCTGGCTGTCTTTGTTATTGTTCCTCAAGTTCTCGTAGGCATAAGGTTAGGTTGTTTGTTTGAAATGTTTCTATCATTTTTAGGTAGGGCTGTATTTCTATGAACTTCCCTCTCAGGACGGCTTTTGCTGTGTCCCATAAGTTTTGAGTTGTTGTGAGTTAATTTATATTTGGTTCCAGAAACTTTTTGATTTTTTCCCTAATTTCATTCTTGACCCATTTGTTGTTTAATAGCATACTATTCAATCTCCATAATTTTGTGTGTTTTGGGTTTTTATCTTTTGGGGTTGTTTTCTAGTTTCAGTATCTTGTTGTTGGAGAAAAAGCTTGGTATAATTTAAATTTTCTTGAATTTTTGAGGCTTGTTTTGTGTCCTGTCATGTAGTCTATCTTTGAAGATGTTCCATGTGCATTTGAAAAGAATGTGTATTTAGTTTCTTTGCGAGGAATGGCTGTATATATATAAGTTAAATCCATTTCATCTAGGGCATTGTTGAATGCCAGAATATGTTTGTTGATATTTTTTGGAAGACCTGTCTATTTTTGATAGTGGGATGTTAAATCCCCTACAATAATTTTGCTGCTGTCAGTATTTTTCTTGAAGTCCTCTAAGATTTTCTTTAAGAATTTGAGTGCTTCTATTTTGAGCTCATATATATTTACAATGTTTATGTCTTCTTCGTGGATTCTTCCCTTGAGTATTATGAAGTGACCTTTTAGGTCTCTCTTTATAGCCCTTTTTTGAGGTCTATTTTGTCTGATATGAGTATGGTACCCTGGCTTTTTTTCCCTGCCTGTTTGCTTGGGAAATTTGTTTCCAGCCCTTCAGTTTCAGTCTGTGTAGGCGTTTTGTCTGAGATGGGTTTCCTGTAGGAAGCATATATGTGGATCATGCTTTCTTATCCATTCAGCTATTCTATGTGTTTTGATTGCAGCATTTAATCCACTTACATTTAAAATTATTACTGATAGGTACTCTTTCATTGCCATTTTTGTATCTGTGTTCCTCTCTGTCTCCCTTTTTTCCTTCCTTTCCTTAGAGCAGTTCCTCTAGCATGTCTTGCTGAGCTAGTTTGGTTGAGATGTATTCTTTTATAATTATTTTGTGTTGGAAACTCTTTATTTGGCCTTCCATCTTGAGTGATAGCCTTGCTGGGTAAAGTAGCCTTGGTTGTAGGCCTCTGGTTCTCATTACTTGTTATATTTCTTGCCATTATCTTCTTGCTTTTAGTGTTTCCATTGAGAAGTCAGCAGCTAACTTTATTGGGGATCCCTTGTATGTTACTTTCCTTTTCTCCCTTTCTGCCTTTAAGATTCTCTTTTTGTCTTGGAATTTTGCCATTTTAATGATGTGTCTTGAAGTGGGCCTCTTTTGGTTTCTCTTCATTAGAACTCTCTGTGTTTCCTAGATTTGTGTGACTTTTTCTCTCATGATATTAAGGAAGTTTTCTATCATGACTTTTTCAAATAGGCTTTCTATCCCTTGCTCATCTTCTCCTCCAGGTAACCCTATTATACAGATATCATTATGTTTTATATTGTCTTGCATTTCTCTTAATCCCTCTTCATTTTTTTCTGAGCCTCTTTTTCTTTCTGCTCCTTCTGGGTGTTTTTTTTTTTTCTACTCTGACTTCCAGCTATCTTTTCCAATTTTCTGCTTCATCGATTCTGCTTTGGATTCTTTCCACTGTGTTCTTCAGTTCAGAAATTATATTCTTCATTTCCTCTTGGCTCTTGTTGATAGTTTCTATTTCCTTTTTCATATGATATAGTTTGCAGTATGTTCATTGTAATTTCCCTGTAGTTTCTGTTAGCTCATTGTGAGCTCATTGAACTTCTTGATAACCAGTGCTGTGAACTCAATATGTGGTAGTTGATTTGCCTCTATTTCATTTAGCATTCTTTCTGAGGCTTTCTCCTTTCCTTTTATTTGGGGATTAGTTCTTTGTCTTCCCACTGTTTGTGAGATTTTTCTTGTTAGCTTCAGCTTTAAATTGATCTGTTCTGGTTCCTTAGGTTTATGGTGTCAACTTTTGTAGTATAATACCTGTGAGATTTAGTGGTGTAGTTTTCTTGATTTCCCAAGGTCACTTGTCTTGAGCTGTTGTTTAAGTTGGTTCTGCATTTGTCTTTGTGTTTTGATTGTTGTTGGGTCTTTCTTAGTTGGATCCTTCCTACAAGCTGGTTAACTGAGGGTCACTCTGTCCACCTCCTTTTGTATTTTGTTGCACTGGTTAGGGCAGGTTGTGTTGAAGCTAGTCCATCTATGTGTACAAGGTTTTGAGGATTCTCTTTTGGTCTTCTTCATTTCTTTTATACTTGGTAGTTACTCCACTATTTAGTTGTATTTCCTGATAAATCCTGGTTGAGGTTTATGTGGTTTCCACTGCCTCCTTCACTTTCTTCTGTTGTTATATGTTGTTGGTTCCTTTGTCGTTGGGTTTCCTCTTCCAGTGGGTATCCTGGTGTTCTCCACTTCCACCTACTTTTTTTGTGATCAGTTGACAGGGAAGGCAAACTGGTTTTAAGACGGCAAGAGAGTATTCTATGATATTTACAATAGCATTCAGTAGAGAAGAGATAGGAGATCCTTTGGCTATTTACAGTGTTAACTTTGATCTTCCACCCTCCTAGCCAGTTTTAAGAAAGGATAGAAAGAAGATAGGACTCTTGTTGGGGAGGGAAGGATTGTGAGTTGGATCTAGAAAACAGTGAGATTGTGGGAGGTCAGATTCTGAGGTAAGGTGAGAGTAAAGGGTAGTAAATAGGTATAGTGTGTGCAAGAATAGAGTGAACCAGTATAGTAATAGAGTTCAAGAAACTGTGAAGTAGTCTAAGATCTTGGAGAGGTGTTGTGAAGTATTTACAATTGTATGGAACAGCTATTATTTGCAATAATATTAGAGCAACAATCATATAACAGAATCCATGTGATTTGCATAACAAGAATAAGGGGTATAAGAGTTTGAGTAGTTTGCTAAAAGAACAAAAGTGGAGTGAAAGACATACATTAGCAATACACTGTGAAAGAGAAAACAGGGAAACCTGTCAAATGATACAATACAACCAGCCAAGCAAAGAAGACTATACAGAAAAATGAATAATACACAAATACTATTAAAATAAAAGATGTAAGAATAATAAAAAATAATAATACAAAATATACAGTAACTTGCAATTTTTCTGCAATAGAAAAGTGAAGTTTGTCTCACTGTGTGAACTGTTGGGATGCCCCCTCTTTGGGTTCAACTCTGGTCCTTTCACAGTTCCAATTCCCAGTTTGTTTCTTTTTTTTTGGTCTCACTTGTGGGTATTTAAAAAAAGCAGTAGGAGGGAGGAAGGAGAGATAAAATTGGAAAGAAAGGGAGAAGCAATAAAGCAAGAAAGATGAAAAGAGAGGAAACAGGCTTTAAAAGTAAAAGAATAATAAAAATTAATAAATACTAAAAAATTAAAAGAAAGGAAACAAAACGAAATCCCTCTTGTTGGTTTCAGACTGGCCAAACTGTTTTTTGGGGTTTTGCTGGCTGAAGCAGGCTGCAGGGCAAATGGTATGGCTTTTCTCCCATAGGGATATGTACTCAGCCAGTCTAGCACACACTCTCTCTAGAGCTAGTAGGGTACCCCTGCCCTGGCGCCTTTGGTGTGATATCCAGGTCTTTCTCAGATGCCCTTTTCCCAGGTTTACCGCTATGGGCTGGGGTGTAGGTTCACTCTTTGCCACGCTGCCTTAGTCCCTTCCTATATGGGGGTATGCAGGGTCTTCCCCATGATCATCTGTGCCAGCTCTGGATGGCTGCCGGGCTGGGAGGGGAGTAGGCTGAGAAGCTGTTGCAGGAGAATTCACCAAGCATTTTTCTTTTTGAGAAATTCCTTTTACTCAAGCCTGCCACTCTGTACAGCCCAATTCTCTAGCCAGTCCAGTGACTGTTGGAGTCAATGAGTGTCACTGTGCAATTCTCAACTCCCCCAAGCTGGACACCACAGATTCTGCAGGTGATCACAGCCCCTTTGTGTTTGCCTTTTTGTCCTCATTCCCCTCTTTGAGACTTCAAGTAACCAGGTCTCTCCTGGTGCTGATTAAACCTTGTTTGGCCAGGGAGGGAGGAAGCAATTGACCTGGCTCTCTCCCATAGACTCTGTGGCAGGCCCACCACTCCCAAGGAGTCTGTGGTAGACCCATAGCTGCTGCCAGGGCCTGGGGCTAGAGCCACCCATGTTCCCTAGCTTCCAACAAACTACTTTAATTGTGGGTCAGGTCCTCGGATAGGGGTATGTGAGAGTCAACAACACATTTATGTTTATCTGTCTCCTTTTTTTCCTTCCCTCCTTTTCTCTCTAAAAATTATATAAATAATATTTTATTAAAAGAACTGTATATATGCTGCCTACACAACATCTATTTCAGATCAAAAGACACACTCATACACAGAATAAATGTAAAAAGACAGAAAAATATATTTTATGTAAATGGAAACAAAAAATCTGACATGCTAATTTTTATATTGCACACAATAGACTTTAAGTCAAAGGCTATAACATGAGACAAAGAAGGACATTTTATTATGAGAAAGGATAAATGCAACAAGAGAATATAACTCTTATAAACATTTATGCCCCAGCATAAGATCACTACAATATGTAAAACAAATATTGATGGACATAAAGAAAAAGATTGACAATAATGCAATAATAGTAGGGGAGTTTAAAATCTCATCAGCATCAGGGAATAGATTATTCAGAGAGAAAAATCAGCATGAAAATAGCTATCTTAAATGATACAGACAAGGAGGAATTTATTGATATTTTAGTGACATTTCAACCTAAAGTTTCAGAATACACATTCTTTCAAGAGCAAGTGGAATATTTTCCTGGATAGAACACATTTTGGCCACAAAACAAGGCTCAATAAGTTTTTTTAAACTCCTTTTTAAAATTGGTTTTCAAGTGCATAGATTGAAAACTATGCTCCATCACTTTCCCATGCTCCATCCATCCCCAATTCCCACCCTCAGTACTATACCTTTTTGGCTTTGTCCATGGTCCTTTATATATACTCCTTGAAAACTCTTCCCTTTCTTTCCCCCATGATCACCCTCTTTTTTTCCCTCTGGTCACTATTCTTTACTTCAGAGTCTCTGGTTCTTTTTTGCTCATTTTTTAATTTTGTTGATTAGGTTCCACTTATAGGTGAGATCATATGGTATTTGTCTTTCATACCTCGTTTATTTCACTTAGCACAATGCTCTCCAGATCCACAACTACCCTCCATGCTTTCATGAAGGGTAAGAGTTCCCTCTTTGATCTGCTGCATAGTATTCCACTGTGTAAATGTACCACAGTTTTTTAATCTACTCATTTACTGATGGGTACTTAGGTTGCTTCCAGCACTTGGCCATTGTAAATTGTGCTGCTATGAACATTGCAGTGCATAGATTGAAGTGCACTTCTGAAGTGGTACCATCAGGGTTCTTAGAGTTTAATTTCAGCAGTAAAATTTCCAATTCAATAGGCAGTTCCATTTTTAGTTTTCTGAGGAAGTTCAAAAGTATTTTCCACTCATTGTTGATTATATATATATATATATATATATATATATATATATATATATATAATGGCCATTCTGTCGAGTGTGAATTGGTATCTCACTGTGGTTTTAATTTGTATCTCTCTGGTGGCTAGTGATGTTGAACATCCTTTCATACATTTGCGGGCTTTCTGCATGTCCTTCTTAAAGAAGTGTCTCTTCAGGTCCTTTGCCCACTTTGTAATCTGATCGCTTGTCTTCCTGGAATGGAGGTGTATGAGTTCTTTATATAATTTGGAGCTCAAACCCTTATCTTTTTTTTAAATAAATATTTTTTTTATTTATCTTTAGAGGGGAAGGGAAGGGGAGAGGAAGGAAACAGCAATGTATGGTTGCTTCTCGTGTATCCCTTGCAGGGAACTGGCTCCTGCTGGAAACTGACCTGCAACCCAAGCATGTGCCCTGACTGGGAATTGAACCGCGATCGTCTGGTTTGCAGGCCCGCACTCAATCCACTGAGCTACACCAGCCAGGGTCAAACCCTTATCTTAAGTATCTTTGGAAAATATATTTCCCATACAGTTGGTTCCCTTTACATTTTGCTGATGTTTTCTTTAGCCTTGCCAATTTTTATTTTAATGAAGTCTCATTTGTCTATTCTTTTCTTTATGTCCCTTGCTCTAGAGAACATATCAAGGAAAATATTGCTGTATGAAAGATCTGAGATTTTTCTGCCTATATTCTCCTCTAGGACTTTTATGGTGTCATGACTTATTTAAGTTTTTCATCCATTTTTTATTTTTGTTTTTGTGTATGGTATAAGTTGGTGATCAACTTTAATTTTTTTTGCATGTAGCTGTCCAGTTCTCCCAACATCATTTTTTGAAGAGGCTATTTTTACTCCATTTTATGCTTCTTCCCCCTTTGGAAAATATTAAATGACCATAGAGACTTGGGTTTATTTCTGGCCTCTGTGTTCTGTTCTATTGGTGTATGTGTCTGTTCTTATGCCAGTACTAGGCTGTTTTGATTATCGTGTCCTGGTAATACAATTTGATGGCAGGTATTGTGATTCCTCCTACTTTATTCTTTTTTCTTAAAGTTGTTGTGACTATCCACGGTGGTATATTTTTTTCATGTAAATGTTTCAAATATATGTTCTATATCTGTGAAATATGTGATTGATATTTTAGTAGAGATTTCATTGAATGTATACATTTTGGGGGTAGTATGGACATTTTCATAATTTTAGTTATTAAAATCCATAATCAGGGTACTTGCTTCCAGTTGTATGTGTCTTTCTTGATGTCCTTCTTCAGTGTTGTGTACTTTTCTGATTATAAGTTTTTTGCCTCACAAGGTTCAATAGATTTAAGAAGAGTAAAATCACATGAAGCACAATTGATTATAATTGTATGAACCTAGAAATCAATTACAAGGAAAAAAACTGAAAAAATGCGCAAACATATAGATGATAAATAATATGCCACTAAACAATGAACGAGTAAACAACAAGATCAAAGAAGAAATTATAAGATACATTGAGACACATAAAAGTTGGAACACAAGTCAAAATTTAAGAGACACAGCTCCAGAAGATCTAAGAGTAATTTCACAGCTATACAGGCTTACACCAAGAAGCAATGGACATCTCAAACAGTCTAATTGTATATCTAAAGTAACTAGAAAAAGAAGAACAAAGAAAGCCCAGAGTAAGTAAAAGAAAGCATTAAAGATCAAAGCAAAAATAAATGAAATAGAATATTCAAAAATACAAAAGATTAATAAAAGCAAGCCTGCTTTATTGAAAAGATAAACAAAATTAATAAACCATTATTCAGACTCATCAAGAAAAAAAAGAGGTTCCAAATAAATAAAATCAGAAATGAAAGAGAAGCAACCACTGACACGACAGAAATACAAAATATAATAAGAAAATTCTGTACAGAATAATATGCTACCAAATTGGAAACCTAAAAGAAATAAAAAATTCCAAGAAACAGCTTTCTAGGTCTTTATCAGGAAGAAACAAAATATAGATAAATAAATACTAACAAAGTTGAACCAATAATCAAAAACTCCCAACAAACAGAAGTCCTAGATCACAAGGTTTCCCAAGTGAATTTTACCAAGCCAGCAAAGAAAAATGAACACCTATCCTGTTCAAATTATTCCAAGAAATAAAAAAATAGGTTAGGTTTCTAAGGTCCTTTAATGAGATCAGAATTGCCCTAATTTCAAAACCAAATAAAATATTTAAAAAACAATATTGTAAGCCACTATTCCTGATGAACAGAGATGCAAATTATTCAATTAAACCTTAGCAAACCAAATTTAGCAATATATTAAAATGATTATGCACTATAATCAAGTGGAATTTGTTTAGGTTCTCAATATCTGCATACCAACTAACATTATGAATGCATAAACAAAAGAAAGAATTAAAGTTATATGATCATATCAATATAATCATAAAAAATAACAAAATTCAACATATATTTATGGTAAAAACTCTTTAAAAAGTTGGAATAGAAGGAACATAATAAATGCCACATAGGGAAAACTCAAAGCTGACTTCTTATTTAATCATGAAAATTAAAGCATTTTCCTTAAGATCAGGAATAAGACTAGGATGTCCATGTTTACCACTTTTATTCAACATATTATTGGAAATTCTAGCTACAGCAATCTGACAAAAAAAAGAGAAGAAAACAAGCATTAAAATTGGAAAGAAAGAAGTAAAACTGAGACTATTTGCAGATGTCCTCATACTATATAGAGACAGCTCTAAAGATTACACCAAAATTTATAACCACTGATTAATTAATTTGGTAAATTAGCAAAATACAAAATTAATATTCAGAAATTGGTAGCATTTTTATACACAAATAATCTATAAACAGTTATAAAGATAAATTTGAAAAACATCCCATTCACAGTTTTATCAAAAAATATCTAGGAATAAATTGAACCAAGATGGCGAAAAATCTGTACTCAGAAAACTATAAAATGATTAAGAAAGAAATTAAAGAAGATGCAAATAAATGGATGCAGTCACCATGCTCATGGATAGGGAGAAATAACATTGTTAAAATATCCACACTACTCAAAGCAATCTATAGGTCAAATTAAATCCTTATTAAAATGTCAATAGCATTTTTTGCAGAGCTACAACAAATAGTTCTAAAATTTATGTGGAGCTACAAAAGGCCCAGGAGAGCTACAGCAACCTTGAGAAAGTAGAAAACATCATACTACCTTAGAGAAAACTATACTGTAAGGCTGTATTAATCTAAATGACATGGTATTTGAACAAAACCAGACACATATGTCAATGACTCTGTATAGTGATCCCAGAAATAAACTCACATCTGTATTTTAAATTAATCTATCACAAATGATACCATAATATACAATGAGCTAAAGACTGTCTTCTCAATAAGTGGTATTGGGAAAACATGTAAAAGAGACATGTAAAAGAGTGAAACTGTATTAATTGTTTACACCATACACAAGAATAAACTCAAAATGGATTAAAGACATATGTAAAACCCCAAACCATTAAACTCTAGAAGAAAACATAGACAATTATTTGACATTGCTCTTAGTAATACATTTTTGGATATGTCTCCTGGGGTAAGGGAAATAAAAGAAAAAATAGATATATTAGACTATACCAACTAAAGAATTATGGCACAGCAAGGAAACCATCAACAAAATAAAAATACAACTAGTGAATGAGAGAAGATATTCACTTATGATGTATCTAGTAAGGTGCCAATATCCAAAATATATAAAGATCAAATTTTTATGACATAAAAAAGAATGAAATCTTGCCACTTACGATAACATGGATGGACCCAGAGAATATTATGTTCAATGACATAAGCCAGAGAAAAAAAGACAAATACTATATGATTATACTTACATTTGGAACTGAGTAAGCAAAATAAACAAGCAAAATTAAAACAAACTCATAGATAGAAAACATTTTATGGTTGTAATATGGGAGAAAAGTTGAGGTTGTTGAAAAGGAAAGGGCTTAAGATGTAAAATCTGGCAGCTATGAAAACAAGCCCAGAGATGTAAAGTTATATTGTAGTAACTATGTATGATGCCAGATGGGTACTAGACTTACCAGGTTGATCACTTTGTAAATTATATAAATATCTAATCAGTATATTTTATACCTGAAACTAATATAATAATATAAGTAATTTTTAGAAAAGAAAAAATTTAGAGTAAAAAATAATCTAGATTAGAGTTTTTCAAACATCTCCTGTAAATGGCCATGAATTAAATACAAGATATTTTGGGTCAATTAATAAAATTGAGGAGTCTGAAGGTAATTTTTTATATTTGTTATGTATCATTAAAATGCTTTTCTTGATTTTTTCAATGATTTACAAATTTGTAAACAATTCTTAGGTGGTAGCCATTACTAAAATAGATAGTGGGATAGATTTGGCCCATAGGCCAACATTTATAAACTCCTGGTCTGGAAAAAATATTAGAGTGAATATAAAAAGATAAAGTTATATAAATAAAAACAACATGCTGATATTAGGTTTAAAGAATAATCCTCAGAAGCATAAAATGAGAGAGACAAGGCTTCAAAGTAGAATGAGTTTATTCCATGGACCACAAATGAGAAATGTGTGAAAACTTGGCAAAGAATGCCAGTTTTGTTTCCTCCTTTCCAATTTGGATGCCTTTTATTTCCTTTTCTTGTCTGATCACTGTGGCTAGAACTTCTAATACTATATTGAATAGAAGTGGTGAAAATGGGCAACCTTGTCTTGTTCCTGATCCTAGTGGAAAAGATTTTAATTTTTGCCCATTGAGTATGATGTTGGCTGTAGGTCTTTCATATATGGCCTTTATTATATTGAGGAATGTTCCCTCTATTCCCATTTTTCTGAGTACCTTTATCATAAATGGGTGTTGAACCTTATCAAAACCTTTTTCTGCATCTATTGATATGATCATGTGGTTTTTCTTTGCTTTTCTTTACCAGATGTATTACATTTACTGATTTACGAATATTAAACCATCCTTGCATCCCTGGGATGAATCCCACTTGGTTGTGCTGTATGATCTTTTTGTTGTATTGTTGGATGCAATTTGCCAATATTTTATTGAGGATTTTAGCGTCTATGTTCATCAGCGATGTTGGCCTGAAGTTTTCTTTCTTTGTTGTGTCTCTATCTGGTTTTGGAATTAGGATGATGCTGGCTTCATAAAAAGGGTATAGGCGTCTTCCATCATTTTGGATTTTTTGGAATAGTCTGTGAAGAATAGGGGTTAGCTCTTCCTTAAAAGCTTTGTAGAATAGTCCTGTGAAACCATCTGGTCCAGGGCTTTTGTGTGATGAGAGTTTTTTTGATTACTTCTTCAATTTCATCTGCTCTTATTGGCCTGTTCAGGTTTTCTACTTCTTTTTCATTGAGTTTTGGAAGATTATATTTTTCTAGAAATCTGTCCATTTCACCTAGGTTTTCAAATTTCTTGGCATACAATTCTGCATAGTAATTCCGTACAATCCCTTCTATTTCTGTGATATCAGTTGTGATCTCTCCTCTTTCATTTTTGATTGTGTTTATTTGGATCCTCTCTCTTCTTTTCTTGATGAGCCTACTTAAAAGTTTGTCTATTTTGTTTATCTTTAAAAAAACAACTCCTAGATTCATCGAGCCTTAGAATTTTGCTTTTAGTCTCTATGTCATTTAATTCTGCTCTGATATTGGTTATTTCCTTCCTTCTACTTGCTCTGGGCTGTCTTTGTTGTTGTTCCTCGAGTTCTTGGAGGAGTCAGGTTCGGTTGTTTGTTTGAAATGTTTCTATCTTCTTTAGGTAAGCCTGTATTGCTATGAACTTCCCCCTCAGGACTGCCTTCAGTTTGTCCCATAAGTTTGGGGTTGTTGTGAGTTCATTTTCATTTGTTTCCAGAAACTTTTTGATTTCTTCCCTAATTTCATTCTTGACCCATTCCTTGTTTAATAGCATACCATTCGGTATCCATGCTTTGGGGTGTTTTGGGTTTTTTCATGTGGGATTGGTTTCCAATTTCAGTCCCTTGTGATCAGAGAAAATGCTTGGTATGATTTCTATTTTCCTGAATTTGTTGAGACTAGTTTTGTGTCCTATCAGGTGGTCTATCTTTGAAAATGTTCCGTGGGCACTTGAAAAGAGTGTGTATTTAGCTTCTTTGGGATAGAGGGCTCTATATATATCAATTAGGTGCATTTCATCTAGAGTGTCGTTTAATGCTACAATATCTTTGTTGATATTTTGTTTGGAAGATCTGTCCATTTTTGACAGTGGGATGTTAAAATCCCCTACTATAATTGTGTTGCTGTCAATATCTTTCTTGAGGTCCTCTAGGATTTTCTGTATATATTGGGTGCTCCTGAGTTGGGTGCATATATATTTACAATGTTGATGTCTTCTTGGTGAATTTTTTCCTTGAGTAATACGAAGTGACCTTCTGGGTCTCTCTTTATGGCCCTGTTTTTTAAGTCTATTTTGTCTGATATGGGAAATGCTACCCTGGCTTTTTTTTTCTTGTCCATTTGCTTGGAACATTTGTTTTCACCCTTTCACTTTTAGTCTGTGGTGGTCTTTTGACCTGAGGTGGATCTCTTGTAGGCAGCATATGTGTGGGTCATGCTTTCTTAACCATTCAGCTATTTTGTGTCGTTTAATTGTTCCATTTAATCCATTTACTTTTAAGGTTATTATTGAAAGGTACTTATTCATTGCCATTTGTGTATCTCCGTTCCTCTCTGTCTCTCTCTTTTCCTTCCTTTCCTTAAAGGAGCCCTTTTAGTAATTCTTGTAGAGCTGGTTTGGTGGAGGCATATTCTTTTAGACTTCTTTTGTCTTGGAAGCTCTTTATTTGGCCTTCTATCTTGATTGAGAGCCTTGCTGGGTAAAGTAGCCTTGGCTGTAGGCCTCTGTTTCTCATTACTTGAAATATTTCTTGCCATTCTCTTCTTTCTTGGAGTGTTTCCAATGAGAAGTCAGTAGCCATCCTTATTGGGGCTCCCTTGTATGTTACTTCCTTTTTCTCCCTTGCTGCCTTTAAGATTCTCTCTATGTCTTGGAATTTTGCCATTTTAATGATGATGTGTCTTGAAGTGGGCCTCTTTGGGTTCCTCTTGGATGAGACTCTCTGTGATTCCTGGATTCATGTGACTTCATCTCTCCTCAACTTAGGAAAATTTTCTGTCATTACTCTTTCAGGTAGGTTTTCTATCCCTTGTTCTTCTTCTCCTTTTGGTATTTCTATTTTTTGGATATTATTTCATTTCATATTGTCTTGCATTTCTCTTAAACTCTCCTCATTTTTTCTGATTCTCTTTTCCATTACTTGGTCCATCTGGGAGATCCTTTCTACCCTGTCCTTGAGCTCTCTTATGCGGTGTTCCACCTCATCAATCCTACTCTTCATACCTTTTACTGTGTTCTTCAGTTCAGAAATTGTATTCTTCATTTCCTCTTGGCCTTTGCTGATGGTTTCTATTTCCTTTTTCATGTTGGTATAGTTTGCAGTGAGTTCATTGTAGCTCCCCTGTAGTTTTTGGTAGCTTGTTGTAAGCTCTTTGAATTTCCTGATAACCAGTGCTTTGAATTCCATATCTGATAGTTGACTTGCCTCTATTTCATCTAACATTCTTTCTGAGGCTTCCTCCTTTTCTTTCATTTGGGGATTATTTCTTTGTCTTCCCATCGTTTGTGATGCTCTTCTTGTTGGCCTCAGCTTCTTAAATTGATCTGTTCTGGTTCCCTAGGTTTATGGTTTGAACTTCTGTGGTGGGATACTTGTGAAATTCAGTGGTGCAGTCTCCTGTAGGTATGTTCGTGTTCTCCGCTTCCACTACTCCTCTGTTTGATTTCCACCTGGTTAAACCTTTTCTTCTGGTCTCACTAGCTGCAGCAGCCTGAGGGGCTGTTAGTGTGGCCTTTCTTGTGCCCCGATGTGCTCAACTTTTCTCGCCAGTGCCCTCCCAAGATCCAGACTGGCGTCCCCCTCCCTCACCCCACTGAGAGGGGATTTTCCCCAGGCTTTCCAGCCCTACTTTGGCATGAGGGCACGAGCTCCCAGCCAGGCTTTCCTGGTCTCGCAGGCCTAGGTGTGGACCTTTCCCTGTGCTGTGGCTGAACACACAGGGCAACTCACAATTCTCCCAAGCCAACAGCCACAGCTTGACTCCTGGTGCTTCTCAGTCTGCGCAGGCTGAGTAGGGATGGAGCTGGTGACTGGCTCTCTTCCAGGGTCCCTGCCAGGAGCCCAAGACTCCTCGAGACTATAGGAGAGCCGGCGTAGGCCCTGAGCCTCCGGGAAAGCCTGGGTGACAATGTTTTCCATGCCAAGGGCCGGCACAGGCCCCATGGCTGGGAGAGCATGGGGGACTTGCAGTTACCCAAGCCGACAGCCACGGTTTGGCGGAGAGCCTGCCACCACCTCTGCGCTGCTCCCTCATACCTTGTTGATCCGAGGTCATTTCTTCTCCTCAACCTCTGGTCATTCAGTGTTTGCTACACTCTCTGGAGTCCTGCCTTCTTATATGCTGGGTCCCTGTTGGGCATCTGCTGTGCTCTTCTGCAGATCAGCCCAGTCTTTCTCCAGTGCATGGAGGGAAGCGAAATCCTTTGTCCTACTCTGCCGCCATCTTCCTCCCAAGTCAAGAGTTTCTTTATCTTCTCCTATAATCAGACTTCTTAAAGAAGTATCTATTTTATGATTCTATCTCTACTCTAAATGTTCCCTGAATATTTACTATTGAGTAAACCTACTAGAATTAGCAAAGTGCTTTGATACATGACAGAAGAAAGAATAACTTCTCAAGTAGAAGGAGATTGGCTGCCTGAATGAAGAGCTTTGTGATGTGAAATGCTCAGCATTTACAGGATGCAATGTCAATTTTGGTTGCTGTTTTTTGTTTTTTAATCTTGGCCCTGAGGTTTTATTTCCTCAGGGTTTTATTCCACTTTTCTTGATCTGTGTTAGATTCATGTTTTCATGTTTCAATAACAACACCAGAATTTTCTGGCTCTTAAGCAGAGCTAATCTCAGATGCCCTCCAAGTTCACCCAGAGGATGTGAAGCTTCCCCAGGAAGAAGACAGTACACAAATCTTCTTAAACCCATTTAACAAGTGTTATCCAGGCCTTACAAATGGACTTCAAAGAGAGTTCAGTAAAACTCCTGGTGGTTTCAGAACTCCTGGAAATTGGAAACAGGACAGGCACCAGTATCTTCCATGTAAACTAATTTCCAGAGCTCACATTCAGTGTTCTGCACTTTGATAAGCATTTAGAAAAGGTACTATTACTACTGACAATTAACAGGCAGCTGCTTAGCCTAGGTTTTTTTCCAAGGGGGAAGAGTCAGCAGAAGGTCACTCCAGCAACCTGCTAAGACCAGGGAGACTGACATGAGGGCACAGCACCCCTCAGTTCTTACATACAGGAGCAGATGCTGTGCTCAGAACAAGTTCTGTCAAGATGGCCAGGCCTCAGTGTCAAGGTAAATAGGTTATTTACTATGTTGCTCACCTTCCTACCAAGATTAGGGCCAGAGGCCTGGAAATGGCAGGATACAGGTCCTCCCTCCTATGCAGGATCTCAAACACAGAAGTGTAAATGGATTTTTATTTTTGTACATTAACTTTAGCCCTCTTTACACAGACACTGAATGCTTGTTATTTTCATGAGAAATTTCTTTTTAAAAAGCCTCATCTGCTTCTACTCCCACAGAACTGTTCCTTTAGTCAACAGTTCATTCATTTCCCTGGGAACATAGGAAAGCAGAGATTTAGCTTCTGCTGGTCTGCTCAGACACTCAGGCTCTCACTGGCAAGGCTGGCAGGAGGCCCAGTGTGGTCTCCTTGCCCTGGGACCTGGAGCCTTGAGAGTCTACTAAGAGTTCCAGTTTCAGGTTTTCTGAATAGATTTCGGAAACCTAAAGGAGACTTGGACACTCTTTGAATAGGCATCAGTGAGATTTGGCAAAGAACAAATAATACTTTATTTCTGGGCCATTTTCTTTGGTATTTAATCAGTTCTGGGTCTCACCACAGCTCCTCCCATAAAAATTGGTTATAAAAGTAGAGGAGACTCAACCAACCAGCATTCTTTGCTACTCAGAGAGCATAAGGGACAAATGTGTGGGAGAGAGACAAGACAGCAGATATTTAAGAAACAGGTGCTCTTGGTTGCTCCAGTCTCAACTCCTGAGTTGCCAACTGTCCTCAGGGCAGGACTGGACCTTGGTGGTTCTCTGTGTTCCCTGCCTCCCAAACCACAAGGAACAAAATCTGTTGCCCTGCTAGGTAAGTGGGATGGCCCTAAAATAAGCTGACAAAACTCCAAACTTCCACTAGTACTGCTCAGGGACTCACGTCTGCTTTGATCATGTTCTGATTAAAACACTTAAGAGTAAAGTGTAAAGGTCTTAACGTGACATCAAAAGACTTCCTGGGCCTTTTCTACCTCTCATTGCATTTATCGGTGTTGGTTCTCTCAGCTCATACCACTGGTCTTCACCACCAATTTTCCTAGACTATTCTTCCTCTAGCCCTTTCTACAATATTTCCCTTCCACCACCCACATACAATGCACACATACACTCATATCATCCGGCTAGTACTTACTTGTCCTCTACACTTCAGCATTGTTGTCACTGCCTTTAGAAATGTTTCCCTTATTGCCCAACCCCAAAGTGTATTAGATATTCTCCCAAGTACTTTATAAAACCACCCCCATTCCCGTGGGGAACTCTGAATCTAGGTTTTTGCCACTCCTAATATACTTCCCTGGGTTATAGGCTTTTCTGCGAAGAGCTTGATAAACGTGCAACTTAGTATCAATATGACAAGAAGCATCATCAAAGTTTCATTGACACCACATTCTGTGTTAGTCCTCATTCAACTGCAGGAGAAATACTGGTGGATGACAGTAGCTGTGTAAAGAGGGTGAGATGGCTTTTCCTGCTGGGCATGCAGCACATTAAGCCCATAAAACCAAACTCAGCTCAGGACCTCCTGAAATGGAAATAACAGATTCAGTTTGGGAGAGAAATATGTAAGAAAAGGCTTGCATAAATTAAGTTGGAGGTGGAGAAGAAAGCAGAAGTGATACATGAGAGTTCTCCAATACTTAACGCTTGTTGAATAAGACCCTATGAGAGCTGTAGATGTGCTTTGTCGGGAGGAGTTGGTCCATGAGCTCCTCTAATTATAACCAAAACTTCAACAATATGTACATTTTTCTTCCTGGAGAGAAAGTCCACAGCTTTATTTTGTTTCTCAAAGAGGTCCCCAAAATATTAAAAACCAACATGTGACTGATAGCCAAAAACTATAAAAACTAATGATGTGTATTAACAAGCAGAATTTGGGATAGGTCAAAGACAGGATCAAATAAGAAGTGAATATATCCAATAGGAGAAGGGGTAAAAGAAAGAAAAGAATGAAAAGGAAAACTCCACATTGTTTATGGCAAATGTTTATAAAAGTGCTCTTTAGGTAAGGTTTTCAGATGAGTTTTCTCTATTACATATTGCTTACAGCCTGACCTCTTCTGTAGTTTGGCCCTGTAGTTTCACCCCGTTGGTCTTAAAGGTAAGATTTTCTAGCATCTGATAAGTTTAATATACTATAAATCATTAGTATGATAATATACTTTTTTCTAGGATGTCTTTAGCTTCATATAGTTTCTGGACACTCTTGGAGAGAAATCAGCACTCAGAAATAGCCACTGAAACCATCTTAATTCAGGGTATTATCTGTGCAATCATTCATAGTTTTCAACAGTTCTCCAAGCACCTTAAGAAACATCCAATACAGGTGTGTGATCATCCTGTAGATGTGAAAGACCTTTAGCTATGAAAAAGTCAGTATAGACTAGAATGAGGTCTTACTGTTATTCTTCCAAGCTCAAGAATAAACCTGCTTCCAGGAACATGACAGATTTAAGTATTGTTTACTTGCTGAATTTCATAACAAATAAAACCATATGTGTCTTTCATCTGTGAGTTAGAAGTATTTCCACCCTGGATATTTTCCTTGAAAAATTAGATGGGAACTCATCACGTTGGTGCTGGCTTATACATTTTCAAATGTCATGTCAGCAGGGAAGAGAAGGTGCTTCTGTGTGCTTCCCCTAGAGTCCTTCACAGAAAGGCAGCAATCTGACTGGCAGAGTGAGGCTTAACCTCAGCCTGCATACCAATGAGAGCTGTGTCTGTCACCTTGGGCACCTGAAGTTGACCCTGCAGGGAACAGAGACTTCAGGAAAGGCTTGCTTTAAAAATATTGAATGTCATGTTTATATTAGCCTGGTGGTTATTTTTATTATTAGCCTGGTGTAAAGAGTGTAAGAAGAGAAGCAAGGAGAAAAGTTAGGGATTGAGGGCCTGGGACTAGAAGACATAAATGTAAGCAGAATTTTGAAAAAATATTTAGGATACAAAGTGGGTAACTTTGATGATTTCCTTGGATATTGAACAGTGTAGGGAGGGGAGAATCTCTGATGAATCCCAGGTTTCTTTCCTAAGTGGTTGTTGCATGGTGAGCCACAATAAATACAGGTAGGGATCACAGAAAATAAGTTTTAGGAGAAAATAATGATATCAGACCCCTTGAACTATGAGATATCTGGTAACAACTACATGTACACATTTTATGGGAAAGTAGGTATATGCATTTGATATACGAGTAAAAGGTAAAGGTGGGCAAGAGAGTTTGGGGTATTTGTTTTATGAATGATAGATAAACAAAAAGCATGAGTGGGGTTACCATTGACAGCAATTGAGTAAGAACTGTTGTAAGCCAAGTGGGAATCTTGGGAACACTGATATTATATGAAGAATATGGAGAAGAAATGCTTAGATTTGTAGAGAATGTATCATATGAATATAAGGAGAAGAAATAAGAGCAAAATATTGAAAGTTAGTGGATAGGATATTGGTGGTTTTTTTGTCTGGACCAGTTTCAAAGTTGTGGTAAGTGTAAAAGACATGCTATAAGGGTGTGAGATGAGAATGGGCAGTGAAAATAATTAGAAAGAAAATAATATTTGACTTTTTCAGTATCCTTGACTTAGAAAAAGAGGGATAAGTCAAGAATAAAAGGATACTACTACTAATGGATGGTATGTTTTAGGATTTTTATGTTTGAATGTTTCTTTCTTTTGATGAGGAAGACCTGATCAAGTTTATAAACCAAAGGAAATGAGACAGTAGTGTAGAATAAGATAAAGGCAAAGGTTGCGGTAAGGAATGATGGAACCAGGTCCTTGAGGGACAAAAGAAGAGAGGATCACATGCTCGCAATAATACTTTGGCTGTCAACAGAGGGAATAACAAGATGTTGGAGGGAGAATGAAACATCTAAAAACTAAAAAAATATATAGCCACTCTCCTCAATATTATCCAGAAATGATGGGGGATGGGTGGTCATTTTTTGAGACAAGGGTAGGTATTGGATGGTGGGCTTTAGAAAAGTTCCATGTTTTAAATAATTGCATTTAGTAACCAAACCAAAGACTAGAAGAGGAGTGATCAAGGAATATTACTAGACCAGCACATAGTAGAGGAAGAACTGAAGGCTATGCAATGTGAAATTAAAAAAAAAACAGTGATGGGAAGGAAATTGGGACTCAGATCAATGGTTTGGACCAGAAGGAAGAAATAAACATTCAGCCACTACAGAATGAAGAAACAAGAATTTTAAAAAGTGAGGAGAGGCTTAGGACAACTTTAAACATTCTAACATGAGAATCATTGGGGTGCCAGAAGGAGAAGAGGAGGAGCAAGAAATTGAAAACTCATTTGAAAAAATAATGAAGAAGACCTTCCACAACCTGACAAAGGAAATAGACTTCCAGGAAGTCCAGGAAGCCCAGAGAGTCCCAAAAAAGTTAGCCCCAAGGAAGAACACAACAAAGCACATCATCACTAACTTACCAAGGTTTAAAAATAAGAATAGAATCTTAAAATCAGCAAGAGAAAATGAGTAAGTTACCTACAAAGGGGTACCCATAAGACTAACAGCTGATTTCTCAAAAGAAAGTTTACAGGCAAGAAGGGGCTGGAAATAAGTATTTGGAGTCATGAAAGGCAGGGACCTAAAAACAACATTACTTTATCTAGCAAGCTACCCTTGAAATGGAAGGGAAGATAAAGTGCTTTCCAGATAAGGTCAAGTTAAAGTAGTTCATCATCCCCAAGTTCTTGTTATAGGAAATGTTAAAGGGACTTATCTAAGAAAAAGAAGAAGATAAAATGTGAACGGTAAATGACAACACACTCAAAACTATCAACAACTGAATCTAAGAAAACAAAAACAAAAATGAACTAAGCGAACAACTGGAACAAGAACAGATTCACAGAAATGTAGATCACAAAAAGGGTTATCAGCAGGGAGTGAGAAAGTGGAGAATGGGGGAAAATGTACAGGGGATAAAAACAAATGATAGCTACAAAATGAAGGGAGTTTAAGAAGAGTATGGGAAATGGAGAGGAGAGGCCAAAGAACTTATACATATGACCCATAGGCATGAACTAATGCGGGGGAACGCTTGTGGGAGGGTTGTACAGGGTAGAGGGGAATAAAGTGGAGAAAAAAATGGGACAACTGTAATAGCATAATCAATAAAATATATTAGAAAAATAATAAATAAATAAAATGAAATACATATCATGGTCTGAACTTGTTGAATTTCCCCTGCTATAATTAACATGTAATCAACATTAACTGGAAAATTGATATGTTTTACCATTATCATTTTAAAAATTGTGCCTTTGGGTAACTGACTTAAGAAGAATTAAAAAAAAATAGACTAATTGAAATGCACAAAACACTGATGGCAGCAGTAATTAAAACAACTTTATTTCCCCAAGTGTAATCCAACATAAAATATTATGGGAATATTTCAGTTGAGAAATTCCAAAGACTTACATAAAGTTTAGTCTGATTCTCATATAATAGGTGTTATTTCTTCATTTTATCTTAGCTTCTATATCATTTTCAGCAATTTGCAAAATGTGCCAAATAAATTAATATTACTTCACTGATCTGGGTATTTCTTAAGATTGCTCTTAGTCAACTCACCATCACCCCCACCTACCTGTGGTAAGTGAGCAAAAGTGGGTTGATTTTTTTCATTGCTGTTTCCCCTAAAGATCCTCTCATTTGCCAATGTAATTTTGAACTAAGGGTTAGATTTTTTACAGGCAAGAAGGGGCTGGAAAGAAATATTCAAAATCATGAAAGACAAGGACCTATATCCCAGATGACTCTATCCAGCAAAGCCATCATTTAGGGTGGAAGGGCAGATAAATAGTAGTAGTTCTTTCTTTCTGCTGCATAGTATTCCATTGTGTAAATGTACAGAATTATTTTATCTACTCATTTATTTGTGGACATTTTAGGTGTTTCCAACACTTCGCTGTTGTAAATAATGCTGCTATAAACATTGGGGGACACAAGTTCTTTTGAATTGGGAATTCTGGATTCTTAGGTTGTACTCCCTGCAGCAGGATTGCTGGATAAAAATGCAGTTCCACCTTTAGTTTTTTGAGGAAATTTGATATTATTTTCCACAGTGGCTGCACCAATTTGCATTCTCACCAACAATGTGCTATGGCTTCCTTTTCTCCACAACCTCACCAGCCATTTTTGTTTGTTGGTTCATTTATAATGGCCATTCTGACCAGTTTCAAGTAGTATCTCATTGTGGTTTTAATTTTCATCTCTCTGATGGCTAGTGATGTTGAGCATTTTTTCATCTCTATGGGCCTTCTGTATGTCCTCCTTGGAGAAGTGTCTATTCAAGTCCTCTGCCCATTATGTTGTTGGGTTGTTTGTCTTCCCTCAATGGAGTCATGTGAGTTCTTTGTATATTCTGGAGATCAAATCCTTGTCCAAGATCTGGTAAGTATATTTTCCCATACAGTTAGTTCCCTTTTCATTTTGCTGAGTTTTTTTTTTTTTTAGCCATGCAGAAGTTTGTTTTATTTTTATTTTACAAAGTCCCATTTTTTCATTCTTTTCTTTATGTGCATTGCTCTAGGGGACATATAGATGAAAATATTGTTGCATGGACTATCTGAGAGTTTCCTGCCTATGTCTCTTCTAGGACTTTTATTGTATGACAACTTTTATCCACCTTGAGTTTATTTGTGTGTATCATATAAGTTGGTGGTCATTTCATTTATTTTTTGCATGGAACTTTCCAGATCTCTCAACATCATTTGTTGAGAGGCTATTTTTACTCCATTTTATGCTTCTGCCCCCTTTCTCAAGTATTAATTTACCATAGGGTTTTGGGTTTATTTCTGAGCTCTTTCTTTTGTTCCAATGGTCTTTGTGTTTGTTCTTATGCTAGTACCAGACTGTTTAAATTACACTAGCCTTGTAATATAGTTAGATATCAAGCATTGTGATCCCTCCTACTGTTCTTCTTTCTCAAAATTGCTGCATTATTCAGGATCACTCTAATGGTTTCATGTTAAAATAGAAATATTTGTTACATTTATGTGAAATATGTCATTGGTATTTTGAAAGGGATTGCATTGAATTTATAGATCTCTTTGTGCAGTAGGAACATTTTAATGGTGTTAATTCTTTTAATTCATTAATATAGTTTATGCTTCCATTTATTTGTGTCTTCCTTAATTTCTTTATTTAGTTTGGTGTAGTTTTCTGAGTACAGGTATTTTACCTTCTTGGCAAATTTATTCCTAGTTATTTTATTTTTCTTATTGCTATATGAAATGGGATATTTTTCCTAATTTCTCTTTCTAATATTTCATTGTTACTATACAGAAACGGCCTTGGTTTCTGAATGTTGACTTTGCCAAATTCAGTTTTTAGGTAGAGTAGATTTTTCTACAGTCTATAGAGTTTTATCTTTACACTATCATGCCATCTGTAAACTGTGACAGCATTTCTTCCTTTTTCTACTTTTAATACCCTTTATTTCCTTTTCTTGTCTGATCACTGTGGCTAGCACTTCCAATACTATGCTGAATAGAAGGGGTAAAAGTACCCACCCTTGTCTAGTTCCTTATCTTAGTGGAATAGTTTTTTGTTTTTGCCCATTGACTATGATATTTGTTATAGGTTTCTCATATATGACTTTTATTGTGTTGAGGTATGCTCCCTCTATTCCTACTTTTCTGAATTTTTTAAATCTCAAATGGATGCTGCACTTCATCAAAAGCTTTTTTAGCATCTAATGATAATGTAGTTTTGTCTTTCATATTGTTTATGTGGTGTGCTACATTTTTTGTTTTGTGGACATTGTACTATCCTTGCATCCCTGGGAACAATCCCATTTGATCATGGTGTATGACTTCAAATTTATATCTGGATGTGGTTTGCCAATAGTTTGTTGAGGATTTTAGTATATTCATTCATCAGAGATATTGGCCTTCAGTTTTCTTTCTGTATTGTATCTTTATCTGGTTTTGGAATTAAGATGACACTGGCTTCACAAAAACAGTTTTTGAGTCGCCTTTCTTGAATTTTTCGGTATAATTTGAGGAGAATCAGGGTTAGTTCTTCTCTAAATGTTTGCTAAAATTATCCTATGAATCCATCTGGCCAAGAGCTTTTGTGTGCTGGGATTTTTTTTATTACTGCTTCAATTTTACTGGCTGGTATCAGTCAATTCAGACTTTCTGCTTCTTCTTTACTCAGTTTTGGAGGATTATATATTTTTAGAAATACTTTCATTTCAACCAGGTTATCAAATTTCTTGGCACATATTTGTTCATAGTAATTTCTTATGATCCTTTGTATATCTGTGGTATCAGTTGTAATCACTCCCTTTCATTTCTGATTTTATCTATTTGGGTCCTCTACCTCTTTTTGTGATGAATCTGGTTAATACTTGAAGATTTTGGTTACCTTTTCAGAGACTCATCTCATAGGTTTATAAATCCTTTGCATTCTTCTTTTGGTGTCTATGTCATTTAATTCTGCTCATATTTTGATTATGGCCTTCCTTCTACTTACTCTGGTCTTTGTTGCAGTTCCTCTAGTTTTGGTAGATGCAGGGTGAAGTCATTTATTTGAAAGTTTTCTATCAATTTTAGGTATGCCTGCATTGCTATGAACTTTCCTCTCAAGACTGTCTTCACTGTGTCCCATAGGCTTTGGATGTTTTGTGTTCATTTTCAGTTGTTTCCAGAACATTTTTTATTTCTTTCTTGATATCATTGTTTACCCGTTCATTGTTTAAAAGCATGTTATTTATTCTACATGGATTTAAGTGTTGTGGTGTTTTTTTCTTTGAAGTTGGTTGCTAATTTTAAGCCATATAGATCCAAACAAAAGTCCTTGATATAATTTCAATTTTGTTGAATTTGTCGAGGCTTGTTTTTTTTTTTTCCTACCATGTGGTCTTTCTTTGCAAATATCCATGAGCCTTGAAAAAATGTATATTTTGCTTCATTGTGGTGAAAGTTTTTGTATATATCAGTTAAGCCCATGTGATTTAACGTGTTGTTCAGTGCAAAAATATCCTGGTTGATTTTTTGTTTGGAAGACATATCCATTGTTGACATTGGGCTATTAACATCCCCTGATATGACTGTGTTGTTGCTGATATCTTCCATGAAGTCCTCAAAGATTTCCTTTATGTATTTGGTGCTCTTGTATTGTGTGCATTTTCTTATAATGTTTGTAACTTCCTCTGAAAATCTTCCCTTCAGAGTTATGAAATTATTTTCTTTGTCTCTTTTTATGTCTTTTATGTTGAAATTTATTTTGCCTGATATAAGTGTTGCTATCCTGGCATTTTATTTTCTGTCCTTTTACTTGAAATGTTTTGTATAAAGCCTTCACTTTCAGTCCGTTCAGGTCTTTTGTTCTGTGTTGGGTGTCTTGCACACAGCATATATTCAGGTCAGGATTTCTTATCCATTCAGCCACCCTGTCTTCTGACTGAAGCATTTAATCCATTCACATTTAATGTGACTACTGAAATATACTTATCCATTGTCATTTTTTGCACCTGTGTTCCTTTCTCTTTCTCTCTACCTTCTTCTTAAAGCAGTACCTTTAGCATGTCTTGCAAAGCTGATTTGGTAGAGGTGTATTCTTCTAACTTTCTTTTGTCTGGGAAACTTTTTTCACCTTCCACTTAATTTCTTTTTAATTGATATTCAAGTACGGTTCTTTCTATTTACCCCCAGTCCTCTCACCCACCCCAGCCATTCTCACTTCCCACCATTGGTCCCACCCCACTTTGGTTTTGTCCATGTTTCCTTTATACATGTTCCTGAAAACACTTCACCCTTTACTCCTCAGTTTGTTCTTAATTTCGATGGCTGTGGTTATATTTTGCTTTCTTGTTTTTTTTTTTTATTTTTTGCTTGATTAGGTTCCACTTGTAGGTAAGATCATATGTTATTTCTCTTTCACCACCTGGCTTATTTCGCTTAGAATAATTCTTTCCAGTTCCATCCCTGCTGTTGCAAAGGGTAGGAGCTCCTTCTTTCTTTCTGCTGGGTAGTAAGTATTCCATTGTGTAAATGCACTATAGTCTTTTTGATTTATTCATTTATTATGGACACGTAGGTTGTTTCCAGTACACTGCTATTGCAAATTGTGCTTCTATGAACATCGGAATGCACAGATTCTTTTGAATTAGTCTTCCAGGGGTTTTAGGGTATAATACCAGCAGTGGGAGTGCCAGGTCAAAAGACAGTTCTATTTTTAGTTTTCAGAGGAAATACCATAGTGTTTTCCACAGTTACTGCACCAGTCTATATTCCCACCAAGAGTACACTAAGGTTTCCTTTTCTCCACAATGTCTCCAACACTTGTTTTTGTTGATTTGTTTATAATGGCCCTTCTGACTGGTGTGAAGTAATATCTCATTGTGGTTTGAATTTGCACCTCCCTAAAGGGTAGTGATGCAGAACATTTTTTTTCATGTTTCTGAGCCCTCTATATGTCCTCCTTCAATAAATGTCTGTACAAGTCCTTTGCACATTTTTTAATTGGGTTGTCTTCCTGGATTGGAGACATATTTTGGAGATCAAACCCATGTCCAAGGTAGCATTGTCAAATATGTTTTCCCATACAGTTGGTTATATTTTCATTTAAATGCTGTTTTCTTTAGCCATGCAGAATCTTTTCATTTTGATGAGATCTCACTTGTATGTTTTTTTTTATTTATGTCCCTTGCTGTAGGTGACATGTTGGAGATTTTACTGTTTATGTTCTCCTCTAAGATTTTTGTACTCATGACTTATATTTAACTCCTTTATTCATCTTTAATTTCGTTTTGTGTATGGTGTAAGTTGATGATTGAAGTTCATTTTTTGTATGTAGCTGTCTAGCTTCCCTGACATCATTTGTTGAAGAGACTATTTTTACTCTATCTTATGCTTATGACCTCTTTGTCAAATATTAATTGGCTATATAGACTTGGGTTTATTTCTGAGATCTCTATTCTGTTCCATTGGTCTATGTGTCTGTTTTTAAGCCAGTACCAGGCTGCTTTGCCTACAGTGGCTTTGTAATACAGTGTGATATGAGGTATTGTGAACCCTTCTATTTTGTACCTCTTTCTCAAAACTGCTGTGGCTATACAGAGTCACTTATGGTTCTCTATAAAATTTTGAAATATTTCTTTTGTATCTGTGAAAGATTTCATTGGTACTTTAATAGGGATTGCACTTAAGTATAAATTTCTTTTGGTAGTATGCACATGTTGTTGATGTTAATTCTACCAATCCCTGAACATGGTACATGCTTCCATTTGTTTGTGTCTCCCTTAATTACTTTTTTTATGTAGTGTTCAGAATATAGGTCTTTTACCTCCTTGGTTAGGCTTATTCCTAGGTACTTTATTTTTCCTAATGCTATATCAAATGGGATTTTTTCCTGATTTTTTTGATATTTCATTTTAGTGTACAAAATACCATTTATTTCTGAGTATTGACTTTGTACCCACTGTTATGCCATATTTATTGATTAGATCGAGTAGTTTTTTGGCAGAGTCCATAGACTTTTCTATACACACTGTCATGTCATCTACAATGACAGTTTTACTTCCTCCTTTCCAATTTAGATGCCTTTTATTTCACTTTCTTGTCTGATTGCTGTGGCTAGGACTTCCAATACTATGCTGAATAAAAGTTGTGAAAGTGGACAATCTTGTCTTGTTCTTGACCTCAGTGGGAAAGAGTTAATTTTTACCCATTGAGTATGAAGTTGGCTGTAGGTTTCTGGTATATACCTTTTATTATGTTGAGGAATGCTCCCTCTCTTCCTACTTTGCTGAGTGTTTTTATAATAAACAGATGCTGTAACCTATCAAATGATTTTTCTGCTCCCATTAATGTGTTTTTCCTTTCATTTTGTTTATGTGATGTGTTATGTTTATTGCTTTGTGAATATTATGCCATTTTTGCATCCCTGAGATGCATCCCACTTGATCATGGTGTATGATGTTTTTAATGTATGCTGAATGCAGTTTGCCGGTATTCTATCAAAGATTTTAGAGTCTACATTCATCAGCGATTCAGCTTGTAGGGTTTTTTTATTTTTATTTTTTCCTTTTTTGTGTTCTTATCTGGTTTTGGGGTTAGAATGATGCTGGCTTCATAAATTGGGTTTGGGAGTCTTTAATCTTCTTTGGCTTTTTTTTAATAGTCTGTGAAAAAATTGGAGCTAGCTCTTCCTTAAATGTTTTGTGAAATTCTGTGAAACCATCTGGTCCAGGGCTTTTGGGTGTCCGGAGATTTTTTTTTGTTGGTGGTGTTTTGTTTTGTTTTGTTTTGTTTTGTTTTGTTTTAGTGTTTCAATTTTTTCAGCTATTATTGGTCTGTTCAGGCTTTTTGCTTCCTCTTCAGTGAGTTTTAGGACATTATATTTTTCTAGAAATTTGTCCATTTCACCTAGGTTTTCAATTTTTTGGCATATAGTTCTTCATAGTAATTTCTTACAAGATTTATATTTCTGTGGCCTCTCTTGTGATTTTTACTCTTTTATTTCTGCTTGTGTTTATTTGGGTCCTCTCTCTTCTTTTCTGGATGAGTTTGCCTAAAGTTTATCACTTTTGTTTATCCTTTCAAAGGACCCACTCCTGGATTTATTGATCCTTAGAATTGTGCTCTTAGTCTCTATGTTATTTAATTCTCTCCTGATCTTTTTTAGTTCCTTTCTTCTACTTGCTCTGGGCTTTTTGCTGTTCTTCCTCCAGTTCTTGTAAGCATAGGGTGAGGTTGTTTATTTGAAATGTTTCTCTCTTTTTTAGATAGGCGTGCATTGCTATTAACTTCCCTCTCAGGACTCCCTTCACTATGTTACATGTGTTTTGAACTATGGTGAGTTCATTTTCACTTGTTTCCAGAAAATTTCTGATTTCTCCATTGATCCCACTCTTAACCCATTCATTGTTTAACACTATGCTATTAAGTTTCCATAAATTTTAGTATTTTTGAGTTTTTTCCTTTTGGTTGGTTTCCAGTTTCAGTCCCTTTTGGTCAGAGAAATGCATGATATTATTTCAATTTTCTTGAATTGGTTGAGGCTTTTTTGTGTGTCTTATTACGTTTTCTGTATTTGATAAAGTTCCTTGTGGTTTGGAAAAGAATGTGTATTTTGCTTCTTTGAAATGAAAGGTTCTGTATATATCAGTTAAGTCCACATGATTTAGGACATTGTTCAATGTCACAATGTTTTTGTTTATATTTTGTTTGAAAGATGTATCTATTTTTTTACAGTGAGGTGTTAAACTCCCCTACTGTGATTGTATTTCTGTCAGTAACTTTCTTGAAGTCTTTCAAGATTTTCCTTATATATTTTAGTGCTCCTATGTTAAGTGCATATATATTTGTAATATTTATGTCTTCTGGATGGATTCCACCCTTGAGTATTATGAACTTACCTTCTGGGTATCTCTTTATGGCTCTTGTTTTGAAGTCTATTTTGTCTTACTTAATTATTGCTGTTCTGGCTTTTTTCTTCCTGTCCATTTGCTTGGAACACTTTTTCCAACTCGTCACTTTTAAAAACTATATTTTTTGTTCAGTAGAGTTGTTTGTATTTCTCCACCCACCCCAGCCAAACCCACCTCCCTTCCTTGCTTCCACCCTTGGTTTTGTCTATGAGTCTTTTATAGTAGTTTCTGAAAACCCTTCTCCCCATTTCACCCTCCCCTCTCCCCTCTGGCTATTGTATGTATATATATACATATATATATATATACATACAATATACATACATATATATAGTTCTTAATTTCATCTGGTTATATTTTGTTTGCTTTCACTTTTAATATATGTAGGTCTTTTGTTCTGAGTTGGGTCTCTTTTCTGCAACATATTTGTGGGTCTTGATTTCTTATCCATTGAGCTACTCTGTGTCTTTTTGTCATAGTATTTAATCCATTTGCATTTAAAGTTATTATTGATAGGTACTTATTCATTGACATTTTAATCCTTCATACCTGTCTTCCTGTTTCACCTACTCTTTTCCTCCATGATCTTATAGCAGGCCCTTTAGCGTATCTTGCAGTGCTGGTTTGCTATAGGTGTATTTATTGCTCCTGCTTTTGTCTTGGATAATCCTTATTTCACCTTCCATTGTAATTGAGAGCCTTGATGGATAGAATAGATTTGACAGTAGACCTTTGGAATACTTCTTGCCATTCCCTTCTGACTTGAAGTACTTCAACTGACAAGTCAGCTGCTGGCCTTTTCAAGGCTTTCTTATATATCACTTCCTGTTTCTCACTGCCTTTATAATTCTCTCTTTGTTTTAGAATTTTGCCATTTTAGACTTCCGCCAAGATGGAGGCATAGGTGGAAACACTGTGCCTTCTCCCACAACCAAGTTTGAATAAAACAAAGGTTTGGAGAAACAAAGACACAACCAAAGGACAGAAAATTGAATTATACGGAGGTCCGACTACATCTAACCGTTCAAAGGGGACGGTAAGAGGGGCGGAGCCAGCAGCGAGCAGGGTCGGGCAGGACAGGGCCCCCGACCCAGGCGTGAAGGCAGACGGGAACCACTTGGGGTGCGGGGCAGACCGCGAGCGCATATTCGCGCACAGTGAGACAGACCACGCAGGCCCCAGGGGGCGAGGGCTGACGGCGGTGGCACACTCGAGAGCAGTGGGACGAAACGCGTGGGCCAGGTGACTGCAGCAACTGGGGCACCGGTGAGGGCCGTAGCGGCAGGCGGAGGACAGGACGCCATAGTCCCTCTTTGACCCCGCCCCCACATACAGCGTCACAACCCAGCGACTTAGTTGCCCTGTTCTAGTGAACATTTTAGGGCTCTGATCCTGCTATGGAACAGGCACGAACAACCTGAAAGATGGCACAAGAAGAGCTCAAAGTCCAAGAGCCAATAACTCTCAGCGACCAAGAAATTGCCAGCCTCTCAGAAGCACAATTCAGGACACTATTTATCAGGATGCTCACAGAACTGGTAGATTATAGTCACAAATTAGAGGAACAAAGTCACAAATTAGAGGAATATATGAAGGCTAAACTAATTGAAATGAAGGGAGATGCACAGGAAACCAATAGTGATGGAAAGGAAACTGGGACTCAAATCAATGGAATGGACCAGAAGGAAGAACAAAACATCCCACCAGAAAGGAATGAAGAAATGAGAATTCAAAAAAATGAGGAGAGGCTTAGGAACCTCCAGGACATCTTTAAACGTTCCAACATCCGGATTATAGGGGTACCAGAAGGGGGAAAGAAACAGCCACGAGTGGAAAACTTATTTGAACAAATAATAAAGGAGAACTTCCCCAGTCTGGCAAAGGAAATAGACTTCCAGGAAATCCAGGAAGCTCAGAGAGTCCCAAAGAAGTTGGACCCAAGAAGGAACACACCAAGGCACATCATAATTACATTAGCCAAGACTAAAATGAAGGAGAGAATCCTAGAAGCAGCAAGGGATAAGGGGACAGTCACCTACAAAGGAGTACCCATCAGACTGTCAGCGGATTTCTCAAAAGAGACCTTACAGGCAAGAAGGGGCTGGAAAGAAGTATTCCAAGTCATGAAATCCAAAGACCTACAGCCAAGATTGCTTTATCCAGCAAAACTTTCATTTAGAATGGAAGGACAGATAAAGTGCTTCTCAGATAAGGTCAAATTCAAGGAGTTCATCATCACCAAGCCCTTATTATATGAAATGTTAAAGGGACTTATCTAAGAAAAAGAAGATGAAAAATATGAACAGTGAAAGGACAGCAAACTCACAGTTATTAACAACCACACCTAAAACAAAAGCAAACTAAGAGGACAGCTAGATCAGGAGCGGAACCATAGAAATGAAGTACACATGGAGGGTTAGAAAATGGGGGGGTGGGAGGGGGAGAAGGGGGGAGAAGGCACAGAAAATAGCATAGATGGTAGGTAGAAAATAGATAGGGGGGAGGGCGAGAATAGTGGGGGAAATATAGAATCCAAAGAATTTGAGACACGTGGTTATAAACTAAGGGGGGCAGAATGGTGGGGGAGGGAGGGTGCGGGTGGAAGGGATTGAAGGGGGGGAATAGAACAACTGTAATGGTATAATCAATAAAATATATTTAAAAAAAAGAATTTTGCCATTTTAAAGATGATGTTTCTTGAAATTAGCCTCTTTGAGTTTTCTTTGATTTGAACCCTCTGTGCTTCCTGGATTTGTGTGACTTTTTCTCTTATCAAAAGCATCATTACTTTTTCAAAAAGATTTTCTGTCCCTTGTTCTTCTTCTTTTCTTTCTGGTATCCCTATTATGTGGATATTATTATGTTTCCTGTTGTCCTGCAGTTTCTTTAACACCTCTTTATTCTTTCTAAGTCTTTTTTTCCTTTTCTTGCTCTTTCTGTTTATTTTTTACCATGTCCTCCAGCTTGCTGATTCTATCCTCTGTTTTATCTAGCCTGCTTTTGATTCGTACTGCGTTCTTCAGTTCAGAAATTATATTCTTAATTCTTCTTGCCTTGCTGATAATTTCTATTTCTTTTTTCACAGTGATATAGTTTGCAGTTAGTTCATTGTAGTTCCCTGCAGATTTTTGTGATTCACAGTGAGCTCATTAAATTTCTTTATAACCATTGCTTTGACCTCTATATCAAATAGTTGACTTGCCAGTATTTCATTTAGCATTTTTTCTGAAGATTCCTCCTTTTCTTTCATTTAGGGATTGTTTCTTTGTCTTCACATTGTTTGTGAGAGTTTTCTTGTTAGCCTCTGCTACTTAAATCAATCTGTTCTGACTCCCTCAGTTTGTGATGTGAAGTTCTATTGCAGAGTAAACCTGAGGAATTCAGTGGGGTAGTATCCCTGATCCCCTGCACTTGGTGCTCTTGGGATACTGTTTTTGTTGACTCTCTGGATGTATATGGATTTTGATTGTTACTGGGTTATTCCTTGGTGGGTCCTTCCCTTCAGCTGGTTAACTGAGTGTCACTCCACCTACCATGTCTTGTGCAGTTTGTGCAGGTGATGCCAGAGAAAAACTACTGCCAGTGAGAAGAGCCACATCCATAAATATATCCCCACTGCAAAGTCAGTATCAACAGTAAATGAACCAGTATTACGAAGGGTGTATAGACATTAAGTCTATTATAGGAAAGGAGTAAAATAAACTATACTATAAATTTGAGTGGCTTAATGTGCACAAACTTACTGTACAAAAAAATAATAAAAAGCTATGCAGGAAAGAAAATATCACTAATCATGGAGAAGACCACAGTGGATTTCATCTTAGTGGCATTTGTATTTACCTCTGATTTTTTTCTTTCTGGACCACCTCAGGTCATTTCAGATGTTGACCCCATTTGACCTTAGGCAGCCTATTTTAGACTGCCAGAATCTTCTCTCTATAGTTGTCTCATTCAGATGTTAATTAATAACTTTACACTCAGCAGTGTGGCTTAAGGCTGATAGGGCAGGAAATGATTCCTCCTGTGGTTGGCCACCATCCATTCTAATTGAGAGCCTTTGGGTTGAGTGTTATCGGTTGCAAAGTCTTTGCTTTTCAGTAAGTTGAATATTTCTTGCCATTCCCTTCTGGTTTGTAGTGTTTCTGCTTTGGTTTCTTTTTTTACCTTTTTTCCAAATTTTTTTATTTAATTATTTTTCAAGTACAGTTTTCTGTCTATTACCCCCATCCCATCCCGTGCCTCGTGCTCCCCCCTCCCTCCCATTTCCACCCTTCTCAGTTGTTGTCCATGTATCCTTTACATATGTTCCTCTAAATCCCTCCCCTATTTCCCCTGAAATTCCCTCCCCTCTGGTCACTGTCAACCTGTTCTCTATTTCAGTGTCTTTGGTTATATTTTGCTTGTTTGTTTTGTTGTTTAGCTTCCTGTTAAAGGTGAGATCATATGGTATTTTTCCTTCAAAGCCTGACTCATTTCACTCAGCGGAATGCTTTCCAGTTCCATCCATGATATTGCACAAGATAGGAGCTCCTTCTTTCTTTCTGCAGCATAAAATTCCGTTCGGTATATGTACCATAGTTTTTTGATCCATTCATTTACTGATGGGCACCTAGGTTGCTTCCAACCCTTGGCTATTGTAAATTGTGCTGTTATGAACATTGCGGTGCATATGTTCTTTGAGACTGGTGTTTTCGGGTTCTTAGGATACAATCCAAGCAGTGAATTGCTGGGTCAAAAGGCAAGTCCAATTTTAGTTTTCTGAGAAAATTCCATACTGTTTTCCATAGTGGTTGTACCAGTCTGCAATCTCACCAAGATTGGACTAGGGTCCCCTTTTCCCCACACCCTCTCCAACGTTTGTTGTTTATTGATTTGTTTATGATAGCCATTTTCATCAGTGTAAAGTGGTACCTCATTGTAGTTTTAATTTGCATCTCTCTGATAGCAAGCGATATTGACCATCTCTTCATGTGTCTCTGGATCCTCTGTATGTCCTCCTTGGAGAAGTGTCTGTTCAAGTACTTTCCCCATTTTTTAATTGGGTTAGTTGTCTTCTTAGAGTGAAGTTCTGTGAGTTCTTTCTATATTTTGGAGATTAAACTTTGTCTGAGGTGTCATTGGCAAATAAGTTTTCCCAAACAGTTGCTTCTCTTTTTATCTTGATACTGTTTTCCTTGGCCATGCAGAAGCTTTTAATGTTCATGAGATTCCATTTGTTCATTCTCTCCTTTATGTCCCTTGTTCTAGGAGATGTATCAGTAAAAATATTACTGCGTGTAATATCTGAGATTTTCCTGCCAATGCTCTCCTCTAGGGCTTTAATGGTTTCCTGGCTTATATTTAAGTCTTTTATCCTCCTTGAATAAATTTTGGTGTATGGTGTAAATTGGTTCTCAAGTTTCATTTTTTTGCATGTAGCTGTCCAATTCTCCCAACACCATTTGTTGAAGAGGCTATTTTTACCCCATTTTATGTTACTGCCCCCTTTGTCAAATATTAATTGACTGTAGAGATTTGGCTTTATTTCTGGGTTCTCTATTCTGTTTCATTGGTGTATGTGCCTGGTTTTATGCCAGCACCCGGCTGTTTTCATTACAGTGACCCTGTAATACAGTTTGATATCAGGTATTATGATCCCTCCTGCTTTGCTCTTCTTTCTTAACATTGCAGCTGCTATTTGGGGTCTTTTATGCTTCCATATAAATTTTTGAAATGTTTGTTCTGTGCCTGTGAAATATGCTATTGGTACTTTAATAGGTACTGCATTGAATCTGTAAATTGATTTGGGTAGTATGGACATTTTGATGATGTTAATTCTTCCAATCCATGAACACGGTATATGTTTCCATTTGTTTGTGTCTTCCTTGATTTCTTTCTTCAGTGTTGTGTAGTTTTCTGCATGCAGGTCTTTTACCTCCTGGGTTAGGATTATTCCAAGATATTTTATTTTTGTTTTTGTTTTTTTTTAATATAATTTTTTAAAATTCTTGTTCACGTACAGGTTTCTGTCTTATATTCCCAACCCTGCCCGCTCCCCACCCATGCTCCCCGCCTCCCTCCCCTTCCCACCCCCCACCCCTAGTTATTGTCCATGTGTCCTTTATACTTGTTCATGTGAGTCCATTCCCTTTTCCCCTATGATTCTCTTGCCTCTCCCCTCTGAACCCTGTCAGCCTGTTCCATATTTGAGTGTCATTGGTCGTATTTTGCTTGCTTGTTTGGTTTGTTTAGAATCCTGTTAACGGTGAGATCATATGATATTTGTCTTTCACCGCCTGGCTTATTTCACTCAGCATAATGCTTTCCAGTTCCATCCATGATGTTGCAAAGGGTAGTAGTTCCTTCTTCCTTTCTGCGGCATAGAATTCCATTGTGTAAATGAACCATAGTTTTGTGATCCAGTCATTGACCGATGGGCATCTAGGTTGCTTCCAACTCTTGGCTATTGTGAATTGTGCTGCTATGAACATTGGGGTGCATAGGTTCTTTTGGATTGGTGTTTCAGGATTCTTAGGATATACTCCTAAGAGTGGAATTGCTGGGTCAAAAGGCACGTCCATTTTTAGTTTTCTTAGAAAATTCCATACTGTTTTCCATAGTGGTTGTACCAGTCTGCAATCCCACCAACAGTGAACTAGGGTCCCCTTTTCCCCACAACCTCTCCAGCACTTGTTGTTTGTTTCTTTGTTTATGATAGCCATTCTGACTGGTGTTAAGTGGTATCTCATTGTGGTTTTAATTTGCATCTCTCTGATAGCTAGCGATATCGAGCATCTTTTCATGTGTCTCTGGATCCTCTGTATGTCCTCCTTGGAGAAATGTCTGTTCAAGTCCTCTGCCCATTTTTTAATCGGGTTGCTTGTCTTCTTTGAGTGGAGTTGAATGAGTTCCTTGTATATTTTGGAGATTAAACCTTTGTCTGAGGTATCATTGGCAAATATGTTTTCCCAAACAGTTGCTTCTCTTTTTGTCTTGATACTGTTTTCCTTAGCCATGCAGAAGCTTTTGATTTTGATGAGATCCCATTTGTTTATTCTTTCCTTTATATCCCTTGCTCTAGAGGACGTGTCAGTAAAAATATTGCTGCATGGAATATCTGAGATTTTCTTGCCAATGGTCTCCTCTAGGGCTTTAATGGTTTCACGGCTTATATTTAAGTCTTTTATCCATCTTGAATTTATTTGGGTGTATGGTGTAAGTTGGTGCTCAAGTTTCATTTTTTGTTTTTGCTATATCAAATGGCATTTTTTCTTGATTTGTGCTTCTGCTGATTCATTTTTAGTATACAAAAATGCCTTTGATTTCTGGATATTGACTTTATATCCTGCTGTTTTGCCAAATTCATTTGTTACTTCCAGCAGTTTTTTGGTAGAGTCCATAGGATTTTCTATGTACACTATCATGTCATCTGCAAAGAATGACAGTTTTGTTTCCTCCTTTCCAATTTGAATACCTTTTATTTTATTTTCTTGCCTAATCATTGAGGCTAAAACTTAAAATACTATATTAAATAGAATTGGTAAAAGTGGACAACCTTGTCTTGTTCCTGATCTTAGTGGAAAAGATTTTAGCTTTTGTCCATTGAGTATGATGTTGGCTGTAGGTCTTTCATATATGGCCTTTATTATATTTGGGAATGCTCCCTCTATTCCCACTTTGCTGAGTACCTTTATCTTAAATGGGTGTTGTGCCATATCAAAAGCTTTTTCCGCATCTATTGATATCACCATGTGTTTTTTGTCTTTGCTTTTGTTTATGTAATGTATTACATTTACTGATTTGCGGATATTGAACCATCCTTGCATCCCTGGGATGAATCCCACTTGGTCGTGATGTATGATCTTTTTTATGTATTGTTGGATGCGATTTGCCAATATTGTGTTGAGAATTTTAGCATCTATGTTCATCAGTGATATTGGCCTAAAGTTTTTTTTTTGGTTGTGTCTCTATGTGGTTTTGGATATAGGATGATTCTGGCTTCATAAAAACAGTTTCGGAGTTTCCCCTCATTTTGAATTTTTTGAAATAGTCTGTGAAGGACAGGTGTTAGCTCTTCCATAAATGCTTTGTAGAATTGTGTGAAACCATCTGGTCCAGGGCTTTTGTGTTATGGGAGCTTTTTGATTACTGCTTCAATTTCATCTGCGGTTATTGGTTTGTTCAGGCTTTCTACTTCTTCTTCTTTGAGTTTTGGAAGATTATATTTTTGTAGAAAGTTGTCTATTTCACCTAGGTTTACAAATTTCTTGGCATACAGTTCTTCATGGTAATTTCTTACAATCACTTCTATTTCTGTGGTATCAGTTGTAATTTCTCCTCTTTCATTTCTTATTGTGTTTATTTGTTTCCTCTCTCTTCTTTTCTTAATGAGCCCACTTAAAGGCTTGTCTATTTTGTTTATCTTTAAAAAACCCATCTCTTGTATTCATTGATCCTTAGAATTGTGCTTTAAGTCTCTATGTCATTTAGTTGCTCTCTGATCTTGGTTATTTCTTTCCTTGTCTTTGCTCTGGGCTGTCTTTGTTGTTGTTCCTCGAGGTCTTGAAGGCGTCGGGATATGTTGTTTGTTTGAAATGTTTCTATTTTCTTTAGGTAAGCCTGTATTGCTATGAATTTTCCTGTCAGGACTGCCTTCACTGTGTCCCATAAGTTTTGGGTTGTTGTGAGTACATTTTCATTTGTTTCCAGAAACTTTTTGATTTCTTTCCTAATTTCAATCTTGACCCATTCATTGTTTAGTAGCATACCATTCTGTCTCCATGATTTTTGGTGTTTTGGGTTGTTTCCTGTGGTGTTGGTTTCTTTTTCAGTCCCTTGTGGTCAGAGAAAATGCTTCATATAATTTCAATTTTCTTGAATTTGTTGAGGCTCATTTTGTGTCCTATCCTGTGGTCTATCCTTGTAAATGTTCAATCTGCATTTGAAAAGAATGTGTATTTAGCTTCTTTGGGATGAAGGGCTCTATATATATCAGTCAAGTCCATGTTATCTAAGGTGTTGTTTAGTGCAGCTATATCTTTGTTGATATTTTGTTTGGAAGATCTGTCCATTTTTGACAGTGGAGTGTTAAAATCCCCTACTATAATTCTGTTTCTTTTAATATATTTCTTGAAGTGTTCTAGGATTTTTCTTATATATTTGGGTGCTCCTATGTTGGGTGCTTATATATTTCTGATGTTAATGTTTTCTTGGTGCACTCTTCCCTTGAGTATTAGGAAGTGACCTTCTAGGTCTCTCTTTATGGCCCTTTTTTTGAAGTCTATTTATCTGATATTAGAATTGCTACCCCGGCTTTTTATTTCTTGACCATTTGCTCAGAAAATTTGTTTCCAGCCTTTCACTTTTATGCTGTGATGGTCTTTTGTCCTGAGGTGGGTCTCATGCATGCAGCATATGTGTGGGTCATGCTTTCTTATCCATTCAGCTATTCTGTCTTTTGATTAGAGCATTTAATCAATTTACCTTTAAGGTTATTTTTGATAGGTAGTTATTCATTGGCTTTTTTGTACCACAATTCCTCTCTGTCTGTCTCTTTACCTTCCTTTCCTTAAGCAGTCCTTTTAGTACTTCTTGTAGAGCTGGTTTGGTGTAGGCATATTCTTTTAGAGTTCTTTTGTCTTTGAAGCTCTTCATTTCGCCTTCTATTTTGATTGAGAGCTTTGCTGGGTAAAGTAGCCTTGGTTGTAGGCCTCTGGTTTTCATTACTTGAAATATTTCTTGCCATTCTGTCCTTACTTGGTATGTTTCCTTTCAGAATTCAGTAGCTAACATTATTGGGGCTCCCTTGTATATTACTTCCTTTTTCTCCCTTGCTGTCTTTAAGATTCTGTCTTTGTCTTGGAATTTTGCCATTTTAATGGTGATATGCCTTGAAGTGGGCCTCTTTGGGTTCCTCTTGAATGGGACTCTCTATCATTCCTGGATTCGTGTAGCTTTTTCTCTCATCAAATTAGGAATATTTTCCATTATTACATTTTCAAATAGGTTTTCTATCCCTTGTTCTTCTTCTTCTCCTTCTGGTATTCCTATTATTTGGATATTATTACGTTTCATATTATCTTGTATTTCTCTTAGTCCCTCTTCATTCTTTTTGAGCCTCTTTTCCTTTTCTTGCTCTTTCTGGGACATTCTTTCTACTGTGTCTTCCAACTCTGTGATCCAATCTTCTGGCTCATCGATCCTGCTTTTCATTCCTTCTACTGTGTTCTTCAGTTAAGAAATTGTATTCTTTATTTTCTCTTGGTGTTTGCTGATAGTTTCTATTTCCTTTTTCATGTTGATATAGTTTCCAGAGAGCTCATTGTAGCTCCCCTCTTGTTTCTCATAGCTCATTGTGAGCTCTTTGAATTTCCTGATAACTAGTGCTTTGAATTCAATATCTGATAGCTGACTTGCCTCTCTTTCATCTGACATTATTCCTGAGACTTCCACCTTTTCTTTCATTTGGGCATTGTTTCTTTGTCTTCCCATTGCTTATAAGACTCTTCTTATTAGCCTCAGCTTCTTAAATTGATTTGTTCTGACTCCCTGGGTTTATGGTGTGAACTTCTGTGGTAGAATACCTGTAAATTCAGTGGTTCACTCTCCTGGAGATATCTTGATGTTCTCTGCTTTCACCTACTTCTTTCTTTGTGTGTGTCATCAGTTTGAGGGGGAGGCAAAATGGTTTATGACCTCATGAGAGTACTTTATGATATTTACAGTCACAGCCAGTAGAGAAGAGATAGAAGAACTTTAGGCTCTATATAGTGTTAACTGCAATCTTCAACCCAATTTGCCACTTTTAAGAAAGGATAGACCGAAGATAAGTTCTTGTTGGGGAGGGAAGGCTTGTGAGTTGTATCTAGAAAGCAGTGAGTTTGCCAGTGGTCAGATTTGGAGGTAAGGGGAGAGTAAAGAATAGTAAATAGATGTAGCATGTGAGCAAGTAGAGTTAATCACTACAGTAATAGAATTCAGGAACCTGTAAAGTGGGCTAAGACCCGAGAGATGTGTTGTGAAATATTTACAGTGGTATAGAAAGCAACAAACAAACAAACAAAAACACACGCAAAAAAAGGGCAAGAGAAGTGAGGAAAAAACAGTAAGTTTGGGGTAAAATGAAGAAGGACTAACACAGGAAAAAAGAAAGGAGAGGAACAGAGTACTGAAAGATATAGCAACAATAAAGTTAAAAAATACGATTTCTGAAAAAAAGTTTTAAAAAATTTACAAAAAGTTTTAAAAAAGTTAAAAAAAAAACCCAAAAACTCCTCCCGTGTTAGTTTGAAACTGTCCAATCTGGATTTTCTGGTTTTGGCAGAACCCCTCTGGGGGCTGGGTTGTAGGCCCTGGTGCACACCCGCCCTCCAGCCAGGCCACGAGACTGGGATGCAGTTGCCCACCCACCCGGCAGGCTGCTTGGGTCCCACGGGATCTGGTACTGGTCCTTCTCAGTCCTGTGGCTGAGTGAGAAGCAAGTCAAGCTGCCTTCACAGGAGAACAACTCAGCCCACTTTCCAGTAAAAACTTCTCCAGAAAGTGTGCCTTTCAGCCCAGTCCAATCCCCAACCTGACTGGTTAGGACAATGGTCCTGTCAAATTTCCTGGGCTGGAAGGCTGGTGAGCTGGCAACCACAGAGATCGCAACTGAACATGGCCCCCTGTCCTTGCCACCCTCCCTGCACACCTAGGGAGACAAGTCTCTGCCACCCAGTCCTGCCTAAGTGGTGACAGAGAGCCAGCTCTTCCAAGGACCCCACAGCTGGCCCAATGCTCCACTGGGTGCTGGGCTCCCTATGAGTCTTCCTTGGCACTGGCCGCAGACAGAAGCCTCTACGCCCCTAACTCTGTGCAGCAGAGGCTCCAAGGCATTAGGGACTGGCTGAGGGCAGCCGGCCCTGCCGCTGCTGCTTTTGTCTTTACTCACAGGTGCTGGGCTCCTGATGAGTCCTCTGTGACAGACGCCCTGACACTAGCCGGAGACAGAAGCGTCTGGGTCCTGGAAGCTGGGGCAACAGCATCTCTGATGTCTTTACTGTAGTGTTTCTGTTGACAAGTCAGGTGCTAGCCTTATCAGAGCTCCCTTGTATGTTTCTTTCTGTTTCTTCCTTGATCCCTTTAAGACTGACTTTGTCTTTAAAATTTGGCAATTCATTTATGATGTGTCTTGGAGTAGGGCTCTTTGGGTTCATCTTGATTGGGACCCCCTATGCTTACTATACATGCATGGCTTTTACCTTCTCCAAGTTAAGGAAGTGTTCTGTCACTTCATTTTCTCACACAGGTTTTGTATTTCTTGCTCCTTTTATTATCCTTCTAGTATTCTTATGATGTAAATGTTGTTATTTTTTATATTCTCCAGTAGTTCCATTAATCTATCCACATACTTTTTCAGACATTTTTCATTTTGTTTCTCTAAGTGGGTATTCTTCTACCTTGTCTTTCAGCTCAGTAATTAGGTCTTCTGCTTCAACCAGCCTTCTTGTAATTCCTTCTAGTGTATTTTTATTTCAGGTATCATATTCTCCATTTCTCTCTGGTTCTTGTTTATGACTTCTATTTCCTTTTTCATGGTGGTGTAGTTCCCAGTGAGTTCCTTAGTTGTCACTGAGTTCCTTCAGCATCCTTTTAACCATTTTTTTAAGATTCTATATCTGATATATAACTTGCCTCAGTTTCATTTAGCTCTTTTTCTGGATATTCCTCCATTCCTTTTTATTGAGGTTTCTTTCTTTGTCTCCCCATTTTAGGTGACCTTCTTGTTTCTTTCAGTTTCTCAGGATGCTCTGCTTTGCCTGCCTATCTTTCTGGAGTGGACTTTTGTGAGAGGAGTTCTATGGGACACAGTGGTGCAGTCTCTTTGTCTGGATCATCTAAGGTTAACCTTTGATCCATTGTGTGGCCTCTCTTATTATCCTTGAGCTTTACTTGTTGGTGGCTTCTTTGTGGGATTTCTCCTTCAGCAGGCTTAATGGTAATCACAACTCTTAGCCTGTCTTTTATGACACTATACAGGTGTTTGTTAACAAAGCAGTATTACCAGACAACCATATATATGCCTACAAAAAGACCCCACCACCACCACATCAGTAATCTCAATCACAATTAAGCAAAGGTTAATAGAGTTGAAGAGATGTTATATACAGTATAGGCTATGAAAAAGGGAGTATGAGATGACTAAAAGAGGAGAAAATGTTACTGACTGGTAAGAAGGAGGGGGATTAAAAAGAGTAGGTAGAGAACCAAGGTGAATAAAGGGAGAGGACAAAATTTTAAACATATGTAAAACATGAAAGGGCAAGGGGAACAAAGGGGTAAAAAAGGAAGAATACACTATGAGGTTTGAAGAAAATTGAAAATTTGACTTTTTTATTCAACTTGAATTTATTTTTGTGTATGGTGTAAATTGGTGATCAAGTTTCACTTTTTTTACCTATGGCTGTCCAGATCTTCCAACACCATTTGTTGAAGAGGCTTTTTTTGTACTCCATTTGATGTTTCTGCCCCATTCGTTGAATGTTAATTAATCATAGAGATGAGTTTATTTATGGGCTCTCTATTCTGTTCCATTGATCCATGTGTCTCTGCTTATGGCAGCACCAGTCTGATTTGATTACTGTAGCCTTGTAATACAGTTAGATGCCAGGTATAATTATCCTTTCTACTTTGTTCTTCTTTCTCAAAATTGCAGCAGCTCTCCAAGGACATTTATAGTTCCAAATAAATTTTGAAATGTTACAAGTCATAATACCATAAAAGTCCTTGAGAAGAATATAGACAGGAAAATCTCAGATATTACACACATCAATATTTTCACCAGTATGTTCCCTAGAACAAGGGATATAAAGGAAAGAATAAACAAATGGGATCTCATCAAAATAAAAATGCTTCTAGATGGCTAAGGAAAACAGCAGTAAATAAAAAGTGAACCAACTGAATGGGAAAATATATTTCCAAACCATACCTTGGACAAAGGTTTGATCTCCAAAATATGTAAAGAACTCACACAACTCCACTTTAGGAAAACAAACAACCTATTAAAAATGGACAAAAATGCAAATAGACAGTTCTCCAAGGAGGACTTACAGAGGGAAGGCCCAAAGACATAGGAAAGGATGCTCAGCATCACTAGCCATCAGAGAGATGTAAATTCAAATCACAATGAGACACCACTTCACACCAGTGAGAATAGCCATCATAAACAAATCAACAAGTGCTGACAAGGTTGTGGGTAAAAAAGAACCATAATGGACTCTTGGTGGAAATGCATAGTGTAGCCACTGTGGAAAACAGTATAGAATTTCTTCAAAAAACTAAAAATGGAACTTCTTTTTTTCAAGTGGCAGTCCCACTGCTGGGATTATACCCTATAAATCCTGAAACAGCAATTCCAAAGGATCTATGCAACCCAATGTTCATATCAGCACAATTTACAATATTCAAAGTCTAGAAGGAACCAAAGCACCCACCAGTAAATGAGTGGATAAAAAAATGGTACATTTACATGATAGAATAATACACAGCAGAAAGAAGGAGCTCTTACCTTGTACAACAGCCTGGATGGAACTGTGGAGTATTATGCTAAGTTAAATAAGCCAGGTGGTGAAAGAAAAATACCATATAATCTCACCACTAACTGAAACCTAATGGACAAACAAGCAAGCAAAATATAACCAGAAATATTTTGAAATAAAGAATAAATTGACAGTAACCAGAGGGAGGGGTGGGGGGTAATGGGGTAAAATAGAGGAAGTTCCATCAAGGAACATGTATAAAGGACACATGGACAAAACCGAAGGTGGTAGGTTTAAGGGCAGAAGACAGGGATGCCATGGTGGGTTGATAATAGTAACAACTATACTTGAACAATTATAAAAATGTGAAAAATATAAAAAATGAAAAGTTATTAGACCAGTGGGAACGAAATTGCAGAAAAAGCAGGATCAATAACCATGCCAGCTCAATAATGTTTTTTTTAGAATTTATTTATTTAATTTTAGTGATCAGGGAAGGAAGAAGAAAGAGAGGGAGAGAAACATTAATGTGTGGTTGTCTCTCATGCATCCCCCAACCCAGGACCTGGCCCTCAACCCATGAATTTGCCCAGCAGAATTGAACTGGCAACCCTTTGGTTCACAGGCCAGTGCTGAATCCACTGAGCCACAAAAAACAAGGCTCAGTAAAGTTTAATATAGATGGAATTAGAATAAGAATATCATATATAAGGGAAAGTGAATATGATATGTCTGCTGTAAAGAAAAAATAATTTTGAGAGGATGGGGGAAGCAAACCAATGAGAGTAAAGAGTAAAGCCTAAATTGTTAAAAAGGGAAGAAATGAAATAAAATTCCTCACTGAACTGATCAGGGAAGGGGAAAGGTGAAATGGAGTAAGACATCTCCTAAGAGCTTTCAAGGGCTCAAGTATATAAGTTGGTATAGAGCTATGAACTTGAAGTGATGATGCAACTGACTATTGGACTTGGAATTCCCCAGAGAAGAAAGAAACATGTATAGATAAGAGAGGTTGAGTCTTTACCATAGTATTTAGTGAATGTGAAAGGATAGTTGGTGGTATGTTTAAGAACATTGGTTTTGGGGTCAAATACATCCAGATTTAAGCTACAGTTCAACCGCTTACTAACTATAAGATCTGATTAGTTACCTCATCGCTTGCTGTACCTCACAGTCTATAGTACTGGCCAAGGATCACAAATTGGTATACCAGATGGCCAGAATGTTTCTCTCACCATATCACTAGAGGTTGGAAAAAGTAAGTTGTCTCTAGCTACTGGTGTCCAACAAGACTAATTTGTCAGCCATGCTGTCTCACAAAAGAAGTCTTTCATACAGGAAGGCTTGAGGCAAGAGAGTAGGTTATCTTTCTGCTCTAACTAGTCAATAAAGTGAAAACTCTGCTTACTGATTATGCACCTCTCCACACTCTTAGATGAAACCATAGCAGAAGCTATGGATAAAAAGAGGTATATCCTGCCATGATTGGTGTGGCTCAATTTGGGGGGCACTGTTCTGCAAAGTGAAAGGTCACCAGTTGTATTCCTTTTCAGAGCACATGTCAAGGTTGTGGATTAGGTCCCTGGTCAGGGCATGTGCAAGAGGCAAAAGATCTATGTTTCTCTCGCAAATCAAGTTTTCTCTCTCTTTCTCTTTAATTTCCCCTCTTTCTCATTTCAAAAAAAAAATGAAGTAAATATAGCCTCTACAACAAATGATGTTGGGGGATTTGGACAGCTACATGTGGAAAAAAATGACACTTGATCACCAATTCAACCATACAAAAAATAAACTCAAGGTGGATAAAAGACTTAAATATATGTCATGACACCATAAATGTCCTAGAGGAGAACATAGGTGGGAAAACCTCAGATAGTCCATCTGGCAATATGTTCACCAATATGTACCCCAGAGAAAAAGACATAAAGGAAAGAATAAACAAATGGGATTTCTTCAAAATAAAAAGCTGCCCTGGCTGGTGTAGCTCAGTTGATTGAGCATGGGCCTGTGAACCACATGATCATAGTTTGATTCCCAGTCAGGGCACATGCCTGGGTTGCCAGCCAGTTCCCAGCAGGGGACTCACGAGAGGCAACCATACATTGATATTTCTCTCCTTCTCTTCCCCTCTAAAGATAAATAAATATTTTTTTAAAAAGCTTCTGCATAGCTAAAAAATCAGCATTAAAATGAAAAGAGAACCAACCATATGGGAAAACCTATTTGCCACTGATACCTCAGACAAGGTTTAATCTACAAACTATATAAGTAACTCACAGGACTCCAGTCCAGGAAGACAAACAATCCAGTTAAAAAATGGGCAAAGGACTTGAACAGACACTTCTCCAAGGAGGACATACAGAAGGCCCAGAGACATATGGAAAGATGCTCAGCATCACTAGCCTTCGGAGAGATGCAAATTAAAATTACAAGGAAGTTCCATCCAAGATGGAGGTGTAGGCAGAAACCCTTCAGTTCCTCACACAAGCAAAAGGAGGATAACAACCAATCTAAAAATCAATAAACTGCCAGAAGTGCCAAAAATGAAACTGCACGGAACTCTGACAACCAAGGAATTAAAGAAACAGCCAACCAGACCAACCAGACTGGTAAGGTGGTGGATGGAGAGAACCTGTGTTAAGGTGGCGGACTGTGTGGGTGGGGCTGGCTGAACAGGAAACTTAGACCCAGAGCTGACTGTGGACTAGGTGGTTGCTGTGGTGGGAGAAACTCCCAGTCTTACACAAGAGTTTGTTGGAAAGTAGGGCTAGAGATGAGTAGGGGAACTGCATTGTTCCCCCTCTGGCCCCTTCTCCTCAGGCAGTGCCATAGCACAGCAAGGAGGGTTGCCCTACCCTGGGGAAGATCTAAGGTCCTACCCCTTACAACTTAACAGGTGTGCTGAGACAAAGAAATAGGGCCCAAATGGAAGGATAGAGCAACACTCCAGAAAGAGAGCTAAGAGACGAGGAGATAGCTAACACAACTGATGGAGAGTTCAAAGCCCTGGTAATCAAAATGCTCATAGAACAGACTGAGCTTGGTCAAAAAGTGAAAGAAAAAATGTAACATACCCAAAATGAAATAAAGCAAAATATTCAGGGAACCAACAGTGACAGGAAGGAAACCAGGACTCTAATCAATGATTTGGAACAAAAGGAAGAAATAGTCATCCAACTGGATCAGAATGAAGAAACAAGAACTCAAAAAAAAAAAAAATGAAGAGAAGCTTAGGAATCTCTGGGACAACTTTAAAGGTTCCAATATCTAAATGATAGGCGTGCCAGAGGGAGAAGAACAAGAGCAAAAAATTGAAAACTTATTTGAACAATTAATAAAAGAAAACTTCTCCAATCTGGTGAAGAAAATAGACTCCCAGGAGGTCCAGGGAGCCCAAAGAGTCCCAAACAACTTGGACTCAAAGAAGAACACACCAAGGCACATTGTCATTAAGCCATCCAAGATTAAAGATAAAGAGAGGATCTTAAAAGCAGCAAGAGGAAAGGAGAGAGTTAGCTACAAAGAAGTGCTTATAAGACTATCAGCTGATTTCTCAAAATAAAGCTTACAGGCAAGAAGGGGCTGGAAAGAAGTGTTTGAAGTCATGAAAGGCAAGGACCTACATCGAAAATCACTCCAGCAAAACTATCCTTTAGAATGGAAGGGTAGATAAAGTGCTTTCCAGATAAGATCAAGTTAAAGGAATTCATCATCACCAAGCCCGTATTATATGAAATGTTAAAGGGACATAGCTAAAAAAATTGAGTAAGATAAAAAATATGAACAGTGAAATGACAACAAACTCACAACTATCAACAAATGAACCTAAAATCAATGAAAACAAAAACTAAGCAAACAAGTAGATCAGGAACAGAATCAGATAAATAGATATCATGTGGAGGATTTTCAATGGAGTGGGGGAAGGGTACAGAAAAGAAGAAGCATAATTGGTAGGCATAAAATAGACAGGGAGAGGTGAAAAATGGTATAGGAAACCGAACCCAAAGAACTTATAAGTACAACCTATGGATGTGAACTAAGGAGGGGGGATGCTGGAGAGTTGGGGGTGCAGGGTAGAGGAGGGATAAAGGGGAAAAGCTGGGAAAACTGTAATAGCATAATCAATAAAATATACTCTAAAATAAAATAAAACTATAATGAGATATCACTGCAAACCAGTAGAATGGCTATCACAAAGAAATCAACATGCAACAAGTGCTGGAGAGGATGTGAAGAAAAGGGATCCTAGGGAACTGTAGGTGGGAATGCAGACAGGTTCCGCGACTTTGGGCAACAGTGTGGAAATTCCTCCCCAAACTAAAAAATGTTTTATTATTTTTAAACTAAAGAGATTGTCTCAAAGAGGTATCATGGTCCAAACATGCATAGTAATAATTTATGGTTCATGTCAAATATGTTCTTTGAGTAGGAGTGTAAGTTAAATTTGAGAGAATATAGTCTTTTTAGTAGAAAGGGACTCACTCTCAATATAGGCCTTTAATTTTCCCTTGCCTATAGTTAGAAATAATTTTCCAGAATTAAGAGAACCACCCTATGATGCTTCATACATCAAGTGAGGTATAAGCAATAGCGGTGTGGTTACTCTAAAAGGCTGTAATGAAAATACATACTGTGCATTTATGAGGGTTGAAGAAGGGGAGATAAAATGGAGTATATGTGTGAGGTAGGAGGCCAACCTTGTTCTTAACAGTTCTATTTCTAATGTCCCTGGACTTCTAAAGAACTCTCCATCTGGGTCTACTTTATTTCCCTGATATCAGTGAACACCAACAGTGAGAAGACTGAAAGGCAAGGCAGCTGGCCTGATGGATCTCTTGTTTGTCCTGACGAGTGAAGTGTTGATTTATGCATGTTTCTCTCCTGGAACCCACAGGTACCTCTGCACCATTCCATTGTAATGCTAACCAGGAAAATCAAGGCAGCATTTCAAGGTTCTTCAGTGTAGCTGAATCAGCTTCTACATAGGACAAGGCAAAAACCTGTAAGTACCTGCTAATTATTTGCTTCTTTCTTTATGTCCATTGATGGATTCTGGAAAGATTTACAATGCATCTTCTGTTTCTGGCTGAATGCTCAAAGTTGCTCAAGAAACACAAATTCATGGACTAACGGAATTTATACTCTTATCCAAAGTATTTATAATGAAGAGAGAATTTTCATAATAAGAAAGGCAGATGCTGACCATCTTGATTCATTTCAAGCATGCTTAGAATAATTCAACTAGCTTCAAATAGAGGATCAGAGGGCAATCCCTGGTTTTCTTACATCCTTCACAGTCACATTAATTCTATATTGTTTTCTGATATATTAGAAACAGATTGTTAAGTTAACTCAACTCAATTTTGAGATACAACTTTTCTGCATTGAATATAAAGTTCTTCAGTTCTGTTTTCATGCTTATGAGTAAAAGTTTTTATTTATGCCAAATAGAGTTTTACTCAAAATCTCAGGTGTACAAGGAGGCTTAGATGCTGGTCATTCTACAAGTCTTATGCACTAGTTTTTACTCATTATGTGTCAAGCAATATAAAGATGAACAAAACTTAAGGCATGATAAGAGAATCATTTATAATCTATAACAATAAAAAAATACATGCTCCTCAAACAGAAAACACAGTATTGAGTCCAGGGAATGATGTTTAATGCTGAGAAATTTACTCTCACCTTATGTAAAATGAATTTAGAAAATATTAAGCCCTAATGCAGATCAACTGATTAACAAATTCTCTTAGTGAAAACTGAGAGGCTTAAATATTTTGACTTTACCATTTTTCACTGAAGTCTTTCATTAAATCTGACAACAGCTGTTCTTGAGGCCAGATGTTAGCTGTAAAATTCAGTGAAGTTAATATACCATGCAATCTCCTTGCTTTTTTAGACAGGCTGAAGCCCACAGTGCCAGCATGTATGAGCTTTTCAGACTCTGGTGGCTATGTAGAAATGCTTATTATCCTTATGTGGTTTGGCATTGGCTCAGATTGCCTCCAAGTTTTTGCACAATGACTCCATTTAGAACTTTCTGCTTCTAATGAAGTGAAGGAAGCTGACATATACAGTTGATACTGGCTGTTTCTAAAATTATTCACCATTTTTATCATTGTTAAGCTTCCCAATCCCACTTAATTGCAGCTTCACTGAATGTGTTTCCTTGAGGGTTGCAGTACACCTCAGGATCTGGCGTGCCTTTCAGGAAAGTGAGCAACTTGTAGAATGCAGAATTATTGGGTTCCTCTGCTTCCCACTTCTGGCAGTGCATTTTCTGGTTTGTTAATTAGAGCTCAGGACTGTGCAAACGTCTGCCTGTAACTCCTTGGGGCAAATTCTCAAAGCCTGGGGAGGGATGATGCAATGGAAAGAGAGCAAGGTTTCAGAATTGGAAAGACCCAGGCTTAAATCAAGAAACACCAATGAATTCCCTGAATGCCTATTGATTCCTGTCTAAGCTCTAATGTTCCCAACTTAATGAAGTAATTTTTAAGTTGGATTCAGGATTCAGAGTTAGCAAATGTTTGAATGACTTAAAAAAACATATTAAAACCTTTTAATAAAAATTTAATTAAAAAGCACATATACTCAGATGTGTTTATGCACCAAAATTTTGTTCCCTAAATTGCTTCATTGTTCTTATTACTCACTCTTAAAATGTGAAATTACAAATTAAACTTTTACTCATAAGTTCATACTTTTTATTATGTGCTAGAATCCCAGGTAATAACAGGAAGAAAACCCTTCATTGTTCAAAATATTTGAAAACCACAGCTTAACTGAGATTTCAACTCTTACAAAATGTTCTTACTCTCCAAGGGACTTCAGGGTTGCTCATCAGAGCATGAAACATTGTAATTTCCAGGAGCCTAACTTTCAAATCTTTTGTTGCTCATTCCTTTTGAGGTTTGAAAATGACAGGGTTGTGGGAACGTTTGGTGGAGCACAACCTCATGGCCTCTAACTTGGGCCAGGCACCTCTACTCATTGAGCTACCCTTGAAAGAGGAGTCTTCTTTGGGGGGATGTGTTGCTGTTAGGTAAGAGGAAGAAGCTTTCAGGAAGAGAGAGCAGTTCTAGCAAAGATGGGAAATAGCAAAGCACTTGAAAATTGGGCATTACAGTGTGGCCAAAAGGAGCATGTAAAAGAGAAACACATGAATACATGTAGATAAGTAGGCAGTGAACAAATGATACAGACTTTATATCTCATGAATATGTGTTTACATTTCATTCAGTAAGAAATTAGCAAACTTTTGGGCTTTTCTGTTTATTTTAGAAAAAGATGTTTGGAAATATCTACCCATATTTTCTATATTATGACTTTCTCTTTTTTAGATCACATGGTTAAATTATGCAGATATTTTAGGATCAAATATGTCAAATGCAGCTGTTTAGATTTTTTTCTAGTTTTGCCACTTCTTAGTGTGGCTTTGGCCAAGTCCTTAAATATTTGAATTGAATTTCCTGGATCTGACATAATTTCCTCTAAGGCAGATTTTTATCTCACTGAAGGTGAATATCTCATTAGCACATCTTCTCTCTTCCAAAAACTTTCTTTGTACTTCTTTACACCCAGTGAACTTTTCTTTATCTTAGCACAGATGTGCTGTCCCAAGGGACACCATCTTTAGACATTCAGACTCTAACAGGCCCCTCAAGATACATTGCAATAGCACCCTGAGCTAATCTATTATAGTTGTCACATTTGCAATGATTTGAAGTTATCACTTTTTCTTATTTATGTATTTAATTATTTTATTGTTGTACAAGTAGAGTTGTCTGCATTTACCCTCACCACAATTCCCTCATCCCAGGCAGCCCCACCTCCCTTCCCTGATTCCACCCACCCTTGGTTTTGTCCATGTGTCCTTTATAGTTGTTTCTTCAACTCTTTGCCCCGTTCCCTTCATTATTCCCTCGCACCACCCCTCTGGTTACTGTCAGGTTGTTAAGTTCAATGTCTCCGGTTGTATTTTGCTTGCTTGTTTGTTTTGTTGATCAGGTTCCACTAATAGGTGAGATCATATGGTATTTGTCTTTCACTGTCTAGCTTATTTCACTTAGCATAATGCTCTCCACTTCCATCTATTCTGTCAGGAAGGGTAGAAGCTCCTTCTTTCTCTCTGTTGTGTAGTGTTCCATTGTGTAAATGTACCCTAGTTTTTTGATTCACTCATTTACTGATGGGCACTTAGGTCACTTCCAGATCTTGGTTATTCTAAATTGTGCTGCTATGAACACTGAGGTGCATAGGTTCTTTTGAATTGGTGTTTCAGGGTTCCTGGGGTATAATCTCAGCAATGAAATTGCTGTGTCAAAAGGCAGTTCCAATTTTATTTTTCTGAGGAAATGCCATAGCATTTTTCATAGCTACTGCACCAGTCTACAGTCATGCCAACAGTGTACAAGGGCACTCTTTTCTCCATAACCTCACCAGCACTTGTTTGTTGCTTTGTTTATGATGGCCATTTTGACTGGTATGAAGTGGTATCTCATTGTGGTTTTAATTTGCATCTACCTGACGGCTAGTGATGCTGAGCATTTTTTTCATGTGTCTCTGGGTCCTCTGTATGTCCTCCTGGGAGAAATGTCTGTTCAGGTCTTTTGCCCACTTTTTAATTAGATTGTTGGTCTTCCTGGAGTAGAGTCATGTAAGTTCATTATATATATTTTGGAGATCAAACTCTTGTCTGAAGTATCATTGGAAAATATGTTTTTCCATATGGTTCATTCTCTTTTCTTTTTAATGTTGTTTTCTTTGGCCATGCAGATGGTTTTTGTTTTGATGAGGTGCCATTTGTTTATTTTTTTATTTCCTTTTCTCTAGGGGAGATATAAACAAAAAATATTGCTGTGTGGAATATCTGAGATTTTCCTGCCAATACTTTCCTCTAGAACTTTTATGGTGTCACAACTTAAACACTTTTTTTTTAGAAGTTATCATAAAAGCTGTATCTCCTAGGCTGTTACTTGAGAAAATCTCTCAGCTGTTTTCATAAAATGATTAACAAAAAATTATATTAAATATAAAGTGATATAACAATTGAGAAATCTGAGCTTAGCTTGTTTTTTTATGCTCAGATTACTGAATATTTTTAGAACTTTATCAAAGTATAATTTACATATGATAAAGTATATGTATTTATAGTTTACAGTTTGGTAAGTTTCAATATATATATCCCCATGAAGTAATCAACACAATCAAGATAGTGAATGTATTCATCACTCCAAAATGATTCTTTGTGCCCTTTTATAATCTCTCTGTTACCTCAATTATCTCTCCCTTGTCAAGCAACCATTCTCTGCTTTTATCACTTCATGATAGCTTACTTTTTTTTTTAGAGTTGCAGATAAACAGAGTCATAGAATATGTGTGCATATTTTCATTTTGGGGAAGGGGGTCTTGCTTCTTTGACTTAACATTATTATGTTGAGATTTATCCTGATTGTTGAGCATATGAATAGTTTACTTATTTTTATCACAGGAAAGTGTTCTGCTAGGTGTATATACTACAATTTACTTACCTATTCACCTTTTAATGGCATTTGCATTCAGATCTCTTGGAGCTTTGAGAATTTAGCTGATCCTACCCCAGGCATGGTGCTAGTAAAAGCCAGCCTTGACACATAGCCTTGTTCTTTCTGCACATAACTAGGCCAAGGAGAGAGAGCCACAAGCTGTGGATCACTGAGAGCTGCAACAGATGCTCAGGGCCAGTCACAGGCAGCATCTGACATAGATATCTGCAACCAGAGTCTGTGTAGGTGCAGATATACCTAATATATAGACCCAAATACAAAATATTAGACAAAATGGGAAAACAAAGAAAAAAGCTCCAAGTGACACAACAAAAGAATTTTCCAGAAGCAGAACTAAATGATGGAGGCATGCAACTGATCAGATAGAGAGTTTAGAGTAATGACTGTAAGGATACACAACAGAATGAGAAAAGACATAGAAAAATAAGGAATAATCTGTTAGAAATTTAAAAAAAAGCAATATCTAATATAAGTAATACACTGGAAGGAATACACAGTGAGCTAGATGAACCAGGGTACAAATCAGGGATTTGGAAGACAAAGTAGAAAAAACATCTAAGCAGAGGAGCAGAAGGAAAAAAAAGAATTAAAAGAAATGAGGAACAAATTGGGGGAGATGGCAGTGAGATAGGTGGGAGCAGAGTCCACTTCCCCCTGCACAAGGGTAAAACACCTAGCCCATCTTCTGAGGAACAGAGCTAATAGCCAACAGTACCCCAGCACATATAAATATTGAAGATGAATAACTGTAGAGGACATTGACAAATCAGACCATAAGAAGAGTGCTTCTGGACAATAAGGCCCCTGGGTCCAGCACAGGGACCAGGGCTGCTGCAGCCCCAGGCTTGGCACCTGCCGGGTCTGCTGCAAGGTTCTTGGGAGAGAGCTGGGTCAATGGCTCCCTCCCCTGCCAAACAATGTTTGAGCAGCACACTGAGAGGTCCAGTTGGCTGAAGCCATGGGGTGGGGGGAATAAGGACAGAAGTGGCAAGCATACAGGGCCTATGTGCACCCACTGAGGTTGTTGACACCAACTGTGGAGAGTTGGACCATGATGGACCCTGCCCCGGATAGTTCCTGGTATGATTGGAGACTTGGGCTGTGTGAGAGGCCAGGCCCCTGTATGGAGTGGCAGGCTTGAGCAGGAGGACTTTTTCAAAAAGAAAAAGTGAAAAAAGAGGCACTCAACAGATGTTTGGGGAATTCTCCAATAGCTGCCTCCCTGGCCTCCTGCGCCCCTACCCCTGCCTAGCCACAGTGCTACCCCTGCACACTCACAGTGGCATGGAAGGCTCTGTGCCTATACCCAAAGGCCCTGGGAGAGTGTGCACTCAAACCTGCTGGACCCCTGGCTGCCCATCCTGCCCCAGTAGCAGAGGCCAAGTACTCACACCCGCAGCACCTGGAGGGAGCATTCCTGACCCTGCAAGAAACGCAAGCCCAGGAGAGAGTGCACCTGAGCCCACCACTCAGAAGCACACCTGACCCAACCTCTGTACCATGGGGATAAGCAGCAGAGGAGGAGTGCACCTATATCTGCAGTGGTAGCCACAGCAGGACCACTGCCATGCACTGCCAACTCGCTCTCTAAGAGGAAGGTGGAGGTGGCCCCACAGAGGAGAACTACAGGGTTCAGGAAGTCAGCAATCCCCAGAATGACTTAACTCAGTGTGTGTGTGTGTGTGTGTGTGTGTGTGTGTGTGTGTGTGTAGGGGGGGTGGTGCTGAACTAGCCTGAAGAGGTGCTGAGAGTCCCTAGCATCTAGGACAGCAAAGAGCAAGACGGTGGTGTGTGAACTGCCCCTAACTGGTGCACCTCAAAAGCCAGTGCAACTGGCGTACTGAACACCTAGGCTGGGTGCAGAAGAGCACTGGGGGCCCTGCAGCCAACTGAGGAACTGGGCTGGAGGCTGGGTGAGCTAGGCTCAAGAAGGGAGAAAAGTAAAACTAATTGTCATATGATTGTTGCTCCATTACTATTGCAAAAAAATTGCTGTTCAATATAATTGTAAATACTACACAGCTCCCCTCCCAAATCTTAGCCCACTTCATTGTTTCCTAAACTTTATTACTGTTGTGGTTAACTCCATTATCTCATCCACTACACCCATTTTTTATCATTTACTCTCACTTTACCTCTTAATCTGACATCCCACAAGCTCAGTTCTTTCTATATCCAACCCACAATTCTTCTCTCCCTCCAACAAGAGTCTTATCTTCTTTCCATCCTTTCTAAAAAGTGACTAGTTGGGTGAAATATCACAGTTAACACTTTATATATCCAAAGGATCTCCAATCTCTTCTCTATGGGTTAATACTTTAAATACTATAGAATACACTTCCGCTGTCTGAAACCATTTGCCTTCCCTCTCCAAATGATGACAAAAAAGAGTCAGTGGAAGTTGTGAACACTGGGATACCTCCTGGAAGAGGAAACCCCAAAACAAAGGAACTACCAACAAATAACAACAGAAGAAGATGAAGGAAAGAGTGGAAACCACACTAACTCAACCCAAGATCCATCTGTAAATACAATTAACAGGGGAGAAATTAATCAGAACAAACAACTGAACAAGAGTGAGAGATAATCCTCAAAATTTTGTACATATGAAAGAACCAGCTTCAAAACAACCTGCCCCCACCTGGACAACATAATACAGGACATGGTGGTTGGAGTTACCCTCAGTTTACCAGCTGGAGGGAAGAACCCAACAAAGAACGACCCAACAGCAATCAAAACCCAAAGACAAACAGAGAGCCAACATAAATGACAGCCAAATGCCACTGAGCTCAGGAGATCAAAGAAAGTCCACTGAATCTCACAAGTATTCTACCATAGAAGTTCACACCATAAGCCCAGGGAGTCAAAACAGATTAATTTAAGAAGCAAAGGCTAACAAGAAGAGTCTCACAAACAATGGGAAGACAAAAAGAAAAAAAAAAAAACAATCCCCCAATGAAAGGAAAAGGAAGCCTCAGAAAAAAAATGCTAAATGAAATAGAGGCAACTCAACTATCAGATATTGAATTCAAAGCAATGGTTATCAGGAAGCTCAATGAGCTCAGAGAGAATTACCAAAACTACAGGAAAACTACAATGAACTCTCACCAACCTATATCAACATGGAAAAGGAAATAGAAACTATCAACAAGGGCCAAGAGGAAATGAAGAATACAATTTCTGAACTGAAGAAGAACACAGTAAAAAGGATCAAAAGCACTCTCAGTGAAGAAGAGGATCAGATCAGTGAGCTGGAGAAAAAGATAGAAAAAACCCCACCCAAAATGAATGAGAAAAAAAGGCTCAGAAAGAATGAAGACGTTAAGGGAAATGCAAAACAACATCAAAAGTAATAATATCTCCATAATAGGAAAGCCAGAAGGAGAAGAAGAGAAAGGGATAGAAAACCTATTTCAGAAAGTAATGATGGAAAACTTCTCTAATTTCATGAGAGAAAAAGTCACAAAAATTCAGGAAACAGAGAGAGTCCCAATCAAGAGGAACCCAAAGAGGCCCACTTCAAGAAACATCGTCATTAAAATGGCAAAATTCCAAGACAAACAGAGAATCATAAAGGCAGCAAGTGAGAAAAAGGAGGTAACAAACAAGGAACACTAATAAGACTAGAAGCTGAATTCTCAATTAAAATGCTCCAAGCCAGAAGAGAATGGCAACAAATACTCCAACTCATGAGAACGAGAAGCCTGCAACCAAGGCTACTTTACCCAGCAAGTCTCTCAATCAAGATAAAATGCCAAATAAGGAGCTTCCCAGAAAAAAAAAAAGAGGCTCAAAGAATATACATCCTCCAAAGCAGCTCTGCAAGAGATGCTAAATGGTTTGCTTTAAGAACTGAAAGAAAAACAGTGAAAGGGAGGGAAACACAGATATGAAAAATGGCAATGAATAAGTACCTATCAATAATAACCTTAAACATAAATGAATTAAATATCCCAATCAAGAGATAGAGAATAGCTGAACGGATAAGAAAGCGTGACTCACACAAGTGCTGCCTAAAAGAGACTCACCTCAGAACACAGACTGAAGGGAAGGGCTATGAACAAATATTTCAAGCAAATGGATTGGGAAAAAAGAAGGGGTAGCGATACTCATGTCAGACAAATTAGACTTCATGAAAAGATCCATAAAAGAGACCCAGAAGGTCACTTCATAATACTCAAGGGAAGAATTCATCAAGAAGTCATGAACATAGTAAATATATATGCACACAACATAGGAGCACCCAACTATATAAAGAAAATCTTAGAGGACTACAAGAAAGATATAGAAAGCAACACAATTATACTAGGGGATTTTAACACCTCACTGTCAAAAATGGACAGATCTTCCAAACAAAGTGTCAACAAAGATATTGTGGCATTGAACAACACCCTAGATGAAATAGACTTAACTGATATATATATAGAGAGCCCTTCATCCCAAAGAAGCTAAATACACATTTTTTGAATGTATATGGATCATTTTGAAAGATAGACCAAATGACAGAATACAAAACAAGCCTCAACAAATTTAAGAAAATTGAAATCATGTGAAGCATTTTCTCTGATCATGAGGGACTAAAACTAGAAATTAATCCTAGAGGAGAAAACCCCAAACACTCAAAATCATGGAGATTGAATAGCATGCCATTAAACAACAAATGAGTGAATAATGAAATTAGGGAAGAAATCAAAAAGTTTCTGGAAACCAATGGATATTATTTTACAATAATCTAAAACGTATGAGACACAGTTAAGAAAGTCCTGAGAGGGAAATGAATAGTGATACAAGCCTGCCTAAAAAAAGGTAGAAATATTTGAAATAAACAACTCAATCCTACGCCTAGAAGAACTCAAGGAACAACAACAAAGAAAGCCCAGAGAAAATAGAAGGAAGGAAATAACCAAGATCAGAGCAGAATTAAATGACATAGAGACTAAAAGCACAAATCTAAGGATCAATTAGTCCAGGAGCTGGTTCTTTAAAAAGATAAATAAAATGGACAAGCCTTTAAGCAGGCTCATCAAGAAAAGAAGAGAGAGAACCCAAATATACACAGTCAGAAATGAAAGAGGAGAGATTACAACTGATACCACAAAAATACAAAGGATTTTAAGAAATTACTATGAAAAACTGTATGCCAAGAAATTTGAAAACCTAGGTAAAATGGACAAACATCTAGAAGAAAATCTAATTTTCCTAAATTCAATGAAGAAGAAGCAGAAAGGCTGAACAAAAAATAACAGCTGATGAAATTGAAACAGTAATTTAAAAAAAAAAAAAACCTTTTAACAAACAAAAGCCCTAGACCAGAGGGTTTCATAGAAGAATTTTACAAAGCATTTAGAGGAGAGCTAACCTTCATCCTCCAAAGATTATTACATAAAATTCAAGTAGATGGAAGTCTACAAAACTTTGTTTATGAAGGCAGCATCATCCTAATCCCAAAACAAGACAAAGACACAACAAAGAAAGAAAACTCCAGGCCAATGTCACTGATGAACACAGATGCTAAAATTTTCAGCAAAGTATTGGCAAACTACACACAGCAATATGTTAAAAAGATGAGGATTGGAAGATGGCAATGAAATATGAGAGAGAAGATTCCACTCCCTCCACACACTGGAGAAAAATCTGGCTGATCTATGGAGGAACAGAACAAACAGCCAACAGTACCCCAGCATATATGAAAATAAGAGACCAGAAATTATAGCCCAGAGTGAAAAACCAGAAGGTAAGGAGACTACTGCAGGACAATAAGGTCCCAGGGACCAGAGCAGGGACCAACGCTGTAGCCTCAGGCCTGGCGCCTGGCGCTGGGTCTACCACAGACTCCTTGGGATCTGTGGGCCTGCCACAGAGTCCTTAGGAGAAATCCAGGTCAACTGCTCCCTCCCTTCCTGGCCAAGCAGGGTTTGAGCAGCACCAGGAGAGATCTTGTTACTTGAAGTTGCAGAAAAGGGAATAAGGACAAAGAGGAAAACACACAAGGGCCAGGATCACCCTTAAAATGTGTGGTCACTGGCTTGGGAGAGTTGAGAGCCCTGCAGTGGCATGCACTGACCCTGATAGTCACTGGTCTGGCTGGAGAATTGGGATGTACTGTGTGGCAGCCTTCAGCAGGAGCAATTTCTCAAAAACTAAAACTGTTTGGGAGATTTTCTTGTGACAGCCACTTGGCTTACTCCCCACCCAGTCTAGCAGCAATCTGAAGGTTGCTTGGAAGTCCTTCCATTTCCCCACAACACTGGGAGGGTTCGAACCCAAGCCCGTGGAACCCAGGCAACTTGGCCAGACAGCCCATAGGGATGACCCTGAGTGAAAGAAAGCTCTAAAGAAGACCTCTATCCCCTGCATGGGGGGCTGAGGAGAGGTGCAAGACTAGTTCTTAGGAGAGTGTTCCCAAGACTGGGTAAGTACACATGAAAGGCCACACCAAATGTCCCTCAGCCCGCTCTAGCCAGCAAGACCAAAAAAAAATTAGTTTGGCCAGTTTGAAACCAACAAGAGGTGTTTTTTTCAAGTAATCTTTTTTAAAATTTTTATAACTGTTTTATTTTTCAATACTTTTTCCTTTCTTCCCTTCTTTCTTGTCTTATTCCTCCTTTCTTTCTTTCAAAATTTATCTCTTCTTCCTCCTTTCTCCTGCCTTTTTTAAATATCCACAACTGAGACAAAGAACTTGGAATTGCCATGAGACTATTAAAATCCTAGAGAATACTGGCAGGAAAATCTTAGATAATTCATGAAGCAACATTTTTATTGATATGACCTTTAGAGTAAGGACATAAAGAAAAGAATAAACAAATGGTAAAAAGCTTCTGCATGGCTAAAGAAAACAGTATTAAGATAAAAAGAGAACCCACTGTATGGGAAAACATATTTGCCAATGATATGTTTTTTTATTAAACCTCAGACAAAGGTTTAATCTCCAAAATATACAAAGAACTCACACAACTCCACTCTAAGAAGACTAGCAACCCAATTAAAAAATGGGCAAAGGACTTGAACAGACACTTCTCCAAGGAGGACATACAGAGGATCCAGAAAAAAAGCTCAATATCACTAGCTATCAGAGAAATGCAAATTAAAACCTCAATGAGATACAACTTTACACTGGTCAGAATGGCAGTAATAAACAAAGTAACAAACAACAAATGTGGGAGAGGTTGTGAGGAAAAGGGGACCCTAGTTCACTGTTGCTGGGATTGCAGACCTGTACAACCATTAAGGAAAACAGTATGGGATTTTCTAAGAAAACTAAAAATGAATATGCCTTCTGACCCAGAAATTCCACTTTTAGGAGTATATTCTAAGAACTCTGAAACATCAATCCAAAAGAACCTGTGCACTCCAATGTTCACAGAAGCACAATTTACAATAGCCAAGAGTTGGAAGAAACCTAGGTGCTCAGCAGTAAATGAATGAATCCAAAAACTATGATACATTTACACAATGGAATTTTATGCAGCAGAAAGAAAGAAGGAGCTCCTACCTTTTCCAACATCATGGATAAAACTGTAAAGCATTATGTTGAGTGAAATAAGCAGGCAGTGAGAGACGAATAGCATATGACATCAACTTTTACAAGAACCTAAACAACATAACAAACAAGCAAGCAAAATATAACCAAAAACAATGAAATACAGAACAGGCTGACAGGGACCAGAGGGGAGAGGGGATAGAATTTCAGGGGAAAAGGGGAATTATTCACAGGAACAAGTATAAAGGACACATGGTAAAAAACTATGAGGGGAATGGGAGGGAGGTGAGGAGCACTGAGTGGGGTGGGATGGGATGGGAGTAAAGAACAGAAAACTGTACTTGAACAATAATTAAATAAAAAGTTAACACACACACACACACACACACACACAACTTGGAATTGTGAAAGGACCAGAATTGGACCCAAAGACAGGGCATCCGAACAGTTGAGACAGTGAGAGAAATTTCACTTTGCTATTGCAGAGAAATTACAAACTACTGCATATTTTTTATTATTTTTAAGTCATGTTTTTTTAAGATTTTATTTATTTATCTTTAGAGGAGAAGGGAAGGAGAGAAGGAGAGAATTATCAATGTATGGTTGCCTCTTATGAGTCCCCTGCTGGGAACTGGCCTGCAGCCCAGGCATATGACCTGAATGGGAATTGAACCGCGATTGTGTGGTTCACAGGCCCGCGCTCAATCCACTGTACTACACCAGCCAGGGTTTTATTCTTATTATTATTATTTTTCACTATTCTTACATGGTTTACTTTAATAGTATTTTTGAATTCCTCTTGTTTCTGTATAGTCTTCTTTGTTTGGCTGTTTATATTGCATCATTTGACAGGATTCTCCTGTTCTCTTTTCAAGAGTGTATTGCTAACTTACTATTCTTCACGTCACTTGTGTTCCTTTAGCACACTACTCAAAGTTCTATACTCTCTATTCATGTTATTCAGATCCCATAGATTCTGTCATATGATTATTGCTCCAATATTATTGTAAATAATAGCTGCACCATACAATTATAAATACTCCACTTCACTCCTCCTGGATCTTAGCCCACTTCACAGTTTCCTGAACTCTATTACTCTAGTGGTTAACTCTATTCTCTCACACACTACACCTATTTACTATCCTTTCCTTTCACCTTACCTCAGAATCTGACCTCTCACAAACTCAGTGCTTTCTAGATCCAATTCATAATACTTCTCTCTCCAACAATAATCTTCTTTTTTTCCATCCTTTCTTAAAAGTGGCTAGTTGGGTTGAAGATCAGAGTTAACAGCAGACATAGTCAAAGAATCTCCTATCTCTTCTCTACCAACTGCTAACGTAAATATCATAGAATACTCTCCTTCTGTCATAAACAATTTTGCCTTCCCCTCCAACTGATCAAAAAAAAAAAAAAAAAAGAATAAGTCAGCCCTGGCTGGTGTAGCTCAGTGAATTGAGCATGGGCCTGCGAACCACACGATTCTGGTTCAATTTCCAGTCCAGGCACATGACTGAGTTGCAAGCCAGTTCCCAGCAAGGGATGCACAAGAGGCAACCATACATTGACATTTCTCCCCTTCTCTCCTTCCCTTCCCCTCTAAAGAAAAATAAATAAAATCTTATAAAAAATAAGTCAAAGCAGTGAACACTAGGATACACAATGAAAGAGGAAACCCAACAGCAAAAAAACTACCAACAGATAACAACAAAAGAAGGTGAAGGAGGAAGTAGAAACCACACAAACCTCAATGCAGGACCTATATGGAAGTACAACTAAATAGTGGAGAAACTACCCAGTACAAACAACTGAACAAGAGCAAAAGAGAATCCTCAAAACCTTGCAAACACAGGCAAACTAGCTTCAACAAAACCTGCCCTCACCACCACAACAAAGTACAAGATGTGATTGAAAACGTGACCATCAATTAACCAACTGGTGGAAAGGATCCAAAAAAGAAAGACCCCAAAATGATAAAAAACAAAAGATGAACACAGAGCCAACTTAAAGGACAGTCCAAGTCCACTGAGCTTGGGAAATCAAGGAGAGCACACCACTAAATCTCACAGATATTCTACCACAGAAGTCACACCATAACCCGAGGGAGCCAGCACAAATCAATTTAAGAAATGAAGCTAACAAGAAGAGTCTCACAAACAATAAGAAGACAAGGAAACAATCCCCAAATGAAAGAAAAGAAGGAAGCCTCAGAAAGAATTCTAGATGAAATAGAGGCAAGTGAACTATTAGATATTGAATTCAAAGCACTGGTTATCAGGAATTTCAAAGAGCTTACAATGAACTACCAGAAACAACAAGGGAACAACATTGAGCTCACTGCAAATTATATCAACATGAAAAAATAGTAACTATCAGCAAGGGCCAACAGGAAATGAAAAATGCAATCTCTGAACTGAAGAACACAGTGGAAGGAATCAAAAGCAGGATCAATAAAGCAGAAGATTGAATGAGCGAGTTGAAGGACAAAGGGAAAAAAAAGAACCCAAGAAGAGCAAGAAGAGGAAAAGAGGCTCAGAGAGAATGAAGAAGGATTAAGAGAAATGCAAGACAATATGAAAAATAATAATATCCAAATTATAGGGATACCAGAAGGAGAAGAAGAGCAGCAGGGGTTAGAAAACATATTTGAAAGAGTAATGATGGAAAACTTCTCTAATGTGATGAGAGAACAAGTCGCACAAATCCAGGAATCACAGAGAGTCCCAATCAAGAGAAACTCAAAAAGGCCCACTTCAAGAAACATCGTCATTAAAATGGCAAAACTCCAAGACAAAGAGAGAATCTTAAAGACAGCAAGGGAGAAAAAGGGAGTAACATACAAGGGAGCCCCGATAAGGTTAGCTATGGATTTCTAAATGGAAACACTCCAAGCAAGAAGAGAATTGCAAGAAATATTCCAAGTAATGAGAACCAGAGGCCTACAACCAAGGCTACTTTACCCAACAAGGTTCTCAATCCGGATAGAAAGCCAAATAAATAGCTTTCAAGATAAGAGAACTGTAAAGGAATACACATACACCAAATCAGCTCAGCAAGAAATGCTAAAGTGACTGCTCTAAAAAAAGGAACGAAAAAAGAGAGACAGAGAGGAACAAAGGTACAAAAATGGCAATGAATAAGTAACGATCAATAATAACCTTAAATGTAAATGGTTTAAATGCTCCAATCAAAAGACATAGAATAGCTGAATGGATAAGAAAGCATGACCCACACATATGCTGACTACAGAAAACTCAACTCAGGACAAAAGACCATCACAGCCTTAAAGTGAAGGGCTGGAAAAAAACTTTCCAACCAAACAGACAGGATAAAAAAAAGTCAGGATAGTGATACTCACCAGACAAAATAGACTTAAAAAAAAAACAGGCATAAAGAGAGACCCAGAAGATCACTTCATAATACTTGAGGGAAGAATCCACCAAGAAGACACAAAAATTGTAAATATATATACACCCAACATAGGAGTACCCAACTATATAAAGAAAATCTTAGAGAACTGCAAGAAAGATATAGAAAGCAACACAATTATACTAGGGGATTTTAATACCCCACTGTCAAAAATGGACAGATCTTCCAAACAAGGTGTCAACAAAGATATTGTGGCATTGAACAACACCCTAGATGAAATGGACTTAACTAATATATAGAGAGAGACCTTCATTACAAAGAAGCTAAATACACATTTTTTAAATGCATATGGATCATTTTGAAAGATAGACCAAATGATAGAATACGAAACAAGCCTCAACAAATTCAGGAACATTGAAATCATACCAAGTATTTTCTGTGATCATGAGGAACTAAAACCAGAAATCAACCATAACAACAACAACAACAAAAAACCACTAAAAAAACATCAAGATTGAATAACATACCATTAAACAGTGAAGAGGTCAAGAATAAAATTACAAAAGAAATCAAAAAGTTCCTGGAAACAAATGAAAATTAATCAATGAAAACCCCAGACTCATGGGATATAGCAAAACCAGTCCTGAAAGGGAAGTTCATAACAATATACGCCTACCTAAAGAAGATAGAAACATTTCAAACAAGCAACCTAATCCCATGCCTACAAGAACTTGAGAAACTACAACAAAGACAGCCCAGAGAAAGTGAAAGGAGGGAAATAACCAAGATCAAAGCAGAATTAAATGATATAGAAACTAAAAGCAGAATTCTAAGGATCATTGAATCCAGGAGATGATTTTTTGAAAACAAAAAAAAAAAATGGACAAGCTTTTAAGCAGGCTCATCAAGAAGAGAGAGAACCTAAATAAACACAATCAGAAGTGACAGAGGAGAGATGGCAACTGACACCACAGAAATACAAAGCATTGTAAGAAATTACCATGGGGAACTATATGCCAAGAAATTGGAAAACCTAAGTGCAATGGACAACTTTCCAGAAACACATAATCTTTCAAAACTCAATAAAGAAGAAGTGGAAAGCCTGGACAGACCAATAAGAGCAGGTGAAACTGAAGTGGTAATCAAAAATCTCCCGATGCACTAAAGCCCTAGACCAGATGGTTTCAAAGGAGAATTCTAAAAAGCTATTAAGGAAGACCTAACCCCTATTCTTCACAGACTATTCCAAAAAATCCAAAGAGAGGGAAAGTCTCAAACTCCTTTTATGAAGCGAGCATTATGCTAATTCCAAAACGAGATAGAGACACAACAAAGAAAGAAAACTTCAGGCCAATATGGCTAATGAACATAGATGTTAAAATACTCAATAGAATGTTGACAAATCGCATCCAACAATACATCAAAAAGATCATACACCATGACCAAGTGGGATTCATCCCAAGGATGCAAGGATGGTTCAATATTCATAAATCAGTAAATGAATCACATAAACAAGAGCAAAGACGAAAACCACATGATCATATCAATACACGCGGAAAAAGCTTTTGATATGGTACAACACCCATTTATGATAAAGGTACTCAGAAAAATGGGAACAGAGGGAGCATTCCTCAATATAATAAAGGCCATATATGAAAGACCCACAGCCAACATCATACTCAATGGGCAAAAACTAAAAGCTTTTCCACTAAGATCAGGAACAAGACAAGGTTGTTCACTTTCACCACTTCAATTCAAAGTAGTTAGAACTTCTAGCCACAGCAATCAGACAAGAAAAGGAAATACAAGGCATCCAAATTGGAAAGGAGGAAACAAAACTGTCATTGTTTGCAGAAGACATGATAGTGTACATGGAAAATCCTATAGCCTCTACCAAAAAACTGCTCGTACTAATAAATGAATTTGGCAAAACAGTGGGATACAAAGTCAATATCCAGAAATCAAAGGTATTTTCTATACCAACAATGAAACAGCAGAAGGAGAAATTTAAAATATCCCATTTGATATATCAAAAAGAAAAAATAATATACCTAGGAATAAACCTAAGGAGGGAGAAGACCTGTATGCAGGAAATCACACAACACTGAAGAAAGAAACCAAGAAAGACACAAACAAATGGAAACACATACCGGGTTCATGGATTGGAAGAATTAACATCGCCAAAATGACCATATTACCCAAAGCAATTTATAGATTCAATGCAATACCTATTAACGTTCCAATGGCATATTTTACAGACATAGAACAAACATTAAAAAATTTATATAGAACCATAAATGACCCCAAATAGCAGCAGTAATTTTGTGACTAAAAAGCAGAGGAGGAAGGATCACAATACGTGATACCAAACAGTATTACAAGGTCACTCTCATGAAAACAGTCTGGTACTGGCATAAAAACTGTCATATCGACCAATGGANACAGACATAGAACAAACATTAAAAAATTTATATAGAACCATAAATGACCCCAAATAGCAGCAGTAATTTTGTGACTAAAAAGCAGAGGAGGAAGGATCACAATACGTGATACCAAACAGTATTACAAGGTCACTCTCATGAAAACAGTCTGGTACTGGCATAAAAACTGTGGAACAGATCAGAGAGCCCAGAAATAAACCCAAGTCTTTATGGTTAATTAATATCGTACAAAGTGGGCAGCCACATAAAAATAGACTCTTCAACAAACGGTGTTGGCAGAAGTGGACAGCTATGTAGAAATAAATGAAATTGGAGCACCAACTACACCATAAACCAAAGTAAGTTTAAGGTGGATAGAGACATGAATAGAAGTCATAAAAGCATTCAAGTGCTAGAGGAGAACATAGGCAGGAAATCTCAGATATTTTATGCAGCAATATTTTTCCTGATATGACCCCTGGAGCAAGGGACATAAAGGAAAGAATAAACAAATAGGACCTCATCAAAATTAAAAGCTTTTGTATAGCTAAAGAAAACAGCATTAAAATAAAACTGAATCAAATGTATGAGAAAACATATTTTCTAATGATACCTCAGACAAGGGTTTAATCTCCAAAATATACAAAGAATTTACACAACTTCAGTCTAAGAAGGCAAGCAACCCAATTGAAAAGTGGGCAACGGACTGAACAGACACTTCTCCGAGGAGGATATACAGAGGATCCAGAAAAGATGCTCAATATCGCTAGCTATCAGAGATATGCAAATTAAAACCATAATGAGATACCACTTCACACTGGGTGGAATGGCCATCATAAACAAAGGGACAAACAACAAGTATTGAATAAGTTGTGGAGAAAAGGGGACCCTAGTTCATTGTCAGTAGGATTGCAAGGTGGTGCAGCCACTATGGAAAACAGTATGGAATTTTCTCTATAATTCTGGATGGATCTGCTTTTTGACCCAGCAATTCCACTTGTAAGATTGTGTCCTAAGAACCCTAAAACACCAATCCAAAAGAACCTGTGAACTCCACAGGAGTTCAGCATGTTCATAGCAGCACAATTTACAATAGCCAAGTCCTGGAAGCAACCTAGATGGCCATCCATAAATGAATGGATCCAAAAACTATGATACATTTATACAATGGAATTCTATGCAGCAGAAAGAAAGAAGGAGCTACTACCCTTTGCAACAGCATGGATGGAACTGTAAAGCATTATGCTGAGTGAAATAGGCCAGGCAGTGAAAGACAAATGCCATGTTATCTCAACTTTAACAGGAACCTAAACAACAAAACAAAAAATCAAGCAAAATATAACTAAATACACTGAAATAAAGAACAGGCTGACAGGGACAAGAGAGGACAGGGGAGGTAATTTCTAGGGAAAAGGGGATGAAGGGTTTACAAAAAAAGCATAAAGGGCACATGGACAAAAACTACAGGGGGTGGAAATGGGAGGGAGGTGTGGAATACTGGGGGGATGAGCTGGGATGGGAATAAAAGGAAGAAAATTGTACTTGAACAACAGTTTAAAATTTTGTTAAAATTCACAACTAAAAAAAAAGAAAAAACAAGATGCTACACCATGATCAACTGGCTTCATTCCATGGATCAAGGATGGCACAATATTTGTACATTAATGAACATAATACACCATTTAAACAAAAGGAAAGACAAAAAGAACATGATCATATCAGTAGATGAGGAAATGGCATTTTATAAGGTATTGCACTCATTTATGATAATAACACTTTTATCAATATAATAAAAGCTATGTATGAGACACCTACAGCGAACATCATACTCAATGGGCAAAAAGTTAGAGCTTTCCTGCAATGATCAGGAAAAAGACAAGATTACCTGCTTTCATCACTCTTGTTCAACATTGTACTGGATGCCCTAGCATAGCAATCAGACAGGATAAATATGTAAAAGGAATCCTAATTGGAAAAGAAGAAATAAAACTGTCATTGTTTGTAGATAACATGATAGTGTACATAGAAAATTTGGTGGACTGCACCAAAAAACTACCGGATCTAATTAATGAATTTGTCAAACCTGTGGGATACAAAGTCAATGCTGAGAAATGAAAGGCATTTTGTACACCAACAATGTAATATCAGAAACAGATATCAGAAAAAATCTCAGTTGATATAGCAACAACAAAAATAATGTATCTAGGAATAAACCTAACCAAGAAGATGAAAGACCTGTACTCAGAAACTATACAACACTGAAGAAAAAAATTGAGGAAGACACAAACAAAAGGAAGCATGCTCATAGTTTCGAAGAACTAAAATCATCAAAATCACCATACTTCCCGAAGAGATTTATAGATTCAATGCAATCCCTATTGAATTACCCATGATATATTGCACAGTTACAGGACAAACATTTTAGAAATCTATAGGGAACCATAAATGAACCAGAATAGCTGCAAGAATTTTGAGAAAGAAAAACAAAGCAGTAGAGATCACAATACCTGATATCAAACTGTATTACAAGGACACTGTAATCAAAACAACTTGGTACTGTCATGAAAACAGACACATAGACTAATGGAACAGAAAAGGGAGCCACGAAATAAACCCACGTGTCTATGGTCAGTTAATATTTGACAAAGGGGTGGAAGAATAAAATGAAGTAAAAATAGCCTTCTCAGCAAATGGCATTGGGATATCTGTATAGCTACACACACACACAAAAATGAAATCTATCATCAACTTACATCATACACAAAAAATAAATTAAATGTGGAGAGCCTAGCAGGATAATGCCGGCTAAGGGAGTCGGGAGCAAGCCTCGGGTTCAGTACAGCTGCCCTAGGCCACAGAACACTGCCGGATAGATTGTTGTAAGAAAAGAATGACTTGGCTGCTTGCTATATCACTGTACCAAGAAGAAGCAGCAAATGTTCTTAAAAGTAAGATGTACCTAGCCTTGCAGTTTGTCTTTTTAATGCTCTGCTTCAAAGCTTACTCAATATATACAGCCTGACTTCACCAATAAACAGTTCCTTCCTCTGCATCCCAGAGAAGGGATTCCACCTGACCCTGCTTTTACTCTGTTTCTTTATTTCTTAATCCCTTGTCACCTTCCCTTGGAACCTGAAGGATCTAGCTGTGCTGGTAGGGACAGGTGGTGCCTGGAACAGGGACCTCAGTAGGAAGGAACTCCTCAGCCAGAAGATGAGGGAACACTCCTGAGTGAAAGGGTTTATAGCAATCAGGTGTAAAATGGGGCATTCTGGGTTTGCTGAGCTGCAGCTGTATATACAAATGCTATGCTCCATGTTACTTACCTGGGACACTAAAGTCCCTGCCACACAGCTGGAGCAATTCTTAATCTTTGTACAGCAAACTTGTCCTTGGTTTTCCTGAAGAAGGCACGCTAAATGAACATATGTGGGCTCAAGTAGGCCTAAAATTTAGAGAGAGATATACAGCAGAAGGACACATGTGCCTTCCAATCTTTGCTTTCACTTTGTGGACCCTAATTAGGGAAGCTCTAGATCCTGAAAAGGAGGAATGTAGGGTGCCCCCCCAAAAAACCCAGCAGCTGAAACCCTCCCTACTACTGTAGAGGGATCTACTACTTTGAAGGCAACTGCTCCCTGGCTAGAGCCTAGTGACGAGCCATTGTCTCCAGAGTTTAAACAAAAACTGGAACAGGCAGGTGCTGGGGACCAGCAGCAGAGAATGGAAGAAGATGAGTCCCCTAATAATTCTGATGAGGAGAACTCAGTAGTAGGATTAGTAAAGCAAAACTCTCAGCTATCCTCTTTTTTTGTGAGTTTACTTTATTTTTTTAAATTTTTATTTAATTCTTGTTCAAGTACAGTTTTCTTTCTTTTATTCCCAGCCCTGCTCCCCAACAGTGCTCCCCATCTCTCTCCCATCTCCGCCCCCCACCTTAGTTATTGTCCATGTGTCCTTTATACTTGTTCATGTGAGACCTTCCCCTTTTCCCCTGTGATTATCTCCCCTATCCCCTCTGGAACCTGTCAGCACGTTCTGTATTTCAGTGTCTTTGGTCATATTTTGCTAGCTTCTTTATTTTGTTGTTTAGATTCCTGTTAACGGTGACATCATATGGTATTTTTGTTTCACCGCCTGGCTTATTTCGCTCAGCATAATGCTTTCCAGTTCCATTCATGATGTTGCAAAGGGTAGGAACTCCTTCTTCCTTTCTGCAGCATAGAATCCCATTGTGTAAATGCACCATGGTTTTTTGATCCATTCATTTATCAATGGGCATCTAGGTGGCTTCCAACTCTTGGCTATTCTAAATTGTGCTGCTATGAAAATTGGGGTGCATAGGATGTTTTGGATTGGTGTTTCAGAGTTCTTAGGATATGCTCCTAACAGTGGAATTGCTGGGTCAAAAGGTGCATCCATTTATAGTTTCCTTAGAAAATTCTATATTGTTTTCCATAGTGGTTGAACCAGTCTGCAATCCCATCAGCAGTGAACTAGGGTCCCCTTTTACCCACAACCTCTCCAACACTTGTTGTTTGTTTCTTTGTTTATGATAGCCATTCTGACTGGTGTAAAGTGGTATCTCATTGTGGTTTTGATTTGCATCTCTCTGATAGCTAGCAATATCGAGCATCTTTTCATGTGTCTCTGGATCCTCTGCATGTCCTTGGAGAAGTGCCTGTTCAAGTCCTTTGCCCATTTTTTAATTGGGTTGCTTGTCTTCTTTGAGTGGAGTTGTGTGAGTTCTTTGTATGTTTTGGAGATTAAACGTTTGTCTGAGGTGTCATTGGCAAATAAGTTTTCCCAAACAGTTGCTTCTCTTTTTATCTTGATACTGTTTTCCTTGGCCATGCAGAAGCTTTTAATATTCATGAGATTCCATTTGTTCATTCTCTCCTTTATGTCCCTTGCTCTAGGGGATGTATCAGTAAAAATATTACTGCGTGGAATATCTAAGATTTTCCTGCCAATGCTCTCCTCTAGGGCTTTAATGGTTTCCCGGCTTATATTTAAGTCTTTTATCCTCCTTGAATTAATTTTGGTGTATGGTGTAAGTTGGTGCTCAAGTTTCATTTTTTTCCATGTAGCTGTCCAGTTCTCCCAACACCATTTGTTGAAGAGGCTATCTTTACTCCATTTTATGTTACTGCCCCCTTTGTTGAATATTAATTGACTGTAGAGATTTGGGTTTATTTCTCAGCTCTCTATTCTATTCCATTGGTCTATGTGCCTGTTTTTACGCCAGTACCAGGCTGTTTTGTTTACAGTGGCCTTGTAATACCGTTTGATATCAGGTATTGTAATCCCTCCTGCTTTGTTCTTCTTTCTCAAAATTGCAGCTGCTATTCGAGGTCTTTTATGGTTTCATATGAATTTTTGAAGTGTTTGTTCTATGTCTGTGAAATATGCTATTGGCACTTTAGTAGGTAATTGCATTAAATCTGTAAATTGCTTTGTGTAGTATGGACATTTTAATGATGTTAATTCTTCCAATCCATGAACACGGTATATGTTTCCATTTGTTTGTTTCTTCCTTGATTTCTTTCTTCAGTGTTGTGTAGTTTTCTGTATATAGGTCTTTGACCTCCTTGGTTAGGTTTATTCCCAGATATTTTATTTTTATTTTTGCTATATCAAATGGCATTTTTTTCTTGATTTCTGCTTCTGCTGTTTCATTGTTGGTATACAAAAATGTCTTTGATTTCTGGATATTGACTTTATATCCAGCTGTTTTGCCAAATTCATTTATTAGTACGAGCAGGTTTTTGATAGAGGCTATAGGATTTTCCATATACACTATCATGTCTTCTGCAAACACTGACACTTTTGTTTCCTCCTTTCCAATTTGGATGCCTTTTATTTCCTTTTCTTGTCTGATTGCTGTGGCTAGAACTTCCAATACTGTATTTAATAGAAGTGGTGAAAGTGGACAACCTTGTCTTGTTCCTGATCTTAGTGGAAAAGCTTTTAGTTTTTGCCCAGTGAATATGATGTTGGCTGTAGGTCTTTCACATATGGCCTTTATTATATTGAGGAATGCTCCCTCTATTCTCACTTTGCTAAGTACCTTTATCATAAATGGGTGTTGTACCATATCAAAAGCTTTTTCCGCATCTATTGATATGATCATGTGGTTTTTGTGATTGCTTTTGTTTATGTGGTGTATTACATTTACTGATGTATGAATATTGATCCATCCTTGCATCCTTGGGATGAATCCCACTTGGTCGTGGTGTATGAGCGTTTTGATGCATTGTTGGATAAACTTTGCCAATATTTTATTGAGGATGTTAGCATCTATGCTCATCAGCGATATTGTCCTTAAGTTTTCTTTCTTTGTTGTGTCTTTATTTGGCTTTGGAATTAGGATTATGCTGGCTTCATAAAAAGAGTTTGGGAGTTTTCCCTCCTTTAGGATTTTTTGGAATAGTCTGTGAAGAATTGGGGTTAGGTCTTCCTTAAAAGCTTTGTAGAATTCTCCTGTGAAATCATCTGGTCCAGGGCTTTAGTGTCATGGGAATTTTTTGATTACTTCTTCAATTTCATGTGCTGTTATTGGCCTGCTCAGGTTTTCTGCTTCTTTTTTATTGAGTTTTGGAAGATTATATTTTTGTAGATATTTGGTTTTTTCACCTAGGTTTTCAAATTTCTGGGCATACAGTTCTGCATAGTAATTCCTTACAATCCCTTCTATTTCTGTGATATCAATTGTAATCTCTCCTCTTTCATTTCTGATTGTGTTTATTTGGGTCCTCTCTCTTCTTTTCTTGATGAGCCTACTTAAAGGCATGCCTATTTGTTCATCTTTTCACAAACCCAACTCCTGGATTCATTGTTCCTAGAATTGTGCTTTTAGAGTCTCCGCCATTTAATTCTCCTCTGATCTTGGTTATTTCCTTCCTTCTCCTTGCTCTGGGCTGTCTTTGTTGTTGTCGTCCCTTGAGTTCTTGGAGGGGCTGGTAAGGTTGTTTGTTTGAAATGTTTTTATCTTCTTTAGGTAAGCCTGTATTGCTACAAACTTCCCTCTCAACACTGCCTTCACTGTGTCCCATAACTTTTGTTTTGTTCTGAGTTCATTTTCTTTTGTTTCCAAAAACTCTTTGATTTCTTCCCTAATTTCAATGTTTACCCATTCGTTGTTTAATAGCATACTATTCAGTTTCCATGATTTTGGGTGTTTTGTTTTTTCCCACCTGTGGGGTTAGTTTCCAATTTCAGTCTCTTGTGATCAGAGAAATTGTTTGGTATAATTTCTATTTTCCTGAATTTGTTGAGACTCATTTTGTTTCCCATCATGTAGTCTATCTTTGAAAATATTCCATGTGCGTTTGAAAAGAATGTGTATTTAGCTTCTTTGGGATGAAGGGCTCTATATATATTAGTAAGGTCTGTTTCATCTAGGGTGTTATTTAATGCTGCAATATCTTTGTTGATATTTTGTTTGGAAGATATGTCCATTTTTGACAATGGGGTGTTAAAATCTCCTACTATAATCATGTTGCTGTCAATATCTCTCCTGAGGTCCTCCAGGATTTTCTTTATATATTTGGGTGCTCCTGAGTTGGGTGCATATATATTTATGATGTTAATGTATTCTTGGTGGATTCTTCCCTTGAATAATATGAAGTGACCTTCTGGGTCTCTCTTCATGGCCCTGTTTTTGAAGTCTATTTGTCTGATATGAGAAATGCTACCCCAGCTTTTTTTTCTTGATCATTTTCTTGGAAAATTTGTTTTCACCCTTTCACTTTCAATCTGTGGTGGTCTTTTGACCTGAGGTGGGTCTCTTGTAGGCATCATATGTGTGGGTCATGATTTCTTATCCACTTAGCTATTCTGTGTCTTTTAATTGGTGCATTTAATCCATTTACATTTAAGGTTATTGATAGGTACTTATTCATCGCCATTTATGTACCTGTGTTCTTCTCTGTCTCTCTCTTTTCCTTCCTTTCCTTAAAGGAGCCCTTTTATTAATTCTTGTAGAGCTGGTTTGGTGGAGGCATATTCTTTTAGACTTCTTTTGTCTTGGAAGCTCTTTATTTGGCCTTCTATCTTGATTGAGAGCCTTGCTGGGTACAGTAGCCTTGGTTGTAGGCCTCTGTTTCTCATTACTTGGAATATTTCTTGACATTCTCTCCTTTCTTGGAACATTTCCATTGAGAAGTCAGTAGCCAACTTTATTGGGACCCCCTTCTATGTTACTTCCCTTTTCTCCCTTGCTGCCTTTAGGATTTTCTCTTTGTCTTGGAGGTTTGCCATTTTAATGATGATGTGTCTTGAAGTGGGCCTCTTTGTGTTCCACCTGCTTGGGACTCTCTGCTATTCCTGGATCTGTGTGACTTTATGTCTCCTCAACTTAGGAAAGTTTTCTGTTATTACTCTTTCAAGTAGGTTTTATATCCCTGTTCCTCTTCCTCTCCTTCTGGTATTCCTATTATTCGGATATTATTATGTTTCATGTTCTCTTGCATTTCTCTTAAACTGTCCTCATTTTTTCTGATTCTCTTTTCCCTTACATGGTCCTTCTGGGAGATTCTTTCTATCCTGTCTTCAATCTCACTTATGTGATCGTCCACCATATCGATTCTATTCTTCATACCTTCTATTGTGTTCTTCATTTCAGATATTGTATTCTCCATGTCCTCTTGGCCTTTGCTGATGGTTCCTATTTCCTTCTTCATGTTGGTATATTTTGCAGTGAGTTCATTGTAGCTCCCCTGTAGTTTCTGATAGCTCGTTGTAAGCTCTTTGAAATTCCTGTTATCCAGTGCTTTGAATTCCACATCTGATAGTTGACTTGCCTCTATTTCATCTAAAATTCTTTCTGAGGCTTCCTCCTTTTCTTTCATTTGGGGATTGTTTTGTTGTCTTCCCATTGTTTGTGATACTCTTCTTGTTGTCCTCAGCTACTTAAATTGATCTGTTCTTGTTCCCTGGGTTTATGGTGTGAACTTCTGTGGTAGGATACCTGTGAAATTCAGTGGTGCAGTCTCCTGCAGGTATCTTGGTCTTCTCCACTTTCACCTACTCCTTTCTTTATTGTGCGTGTGTGATCAGTTGGAGGGGGAGGCAAAATGGTTTATGATAGCAGAAGATTATTTTATGTTATTTACAGACACAGTCAGCAGAGAAGAAATAGACAATCTTTAGGCTATGTATAAAGTTAACTGTGCTCTTCGACCCAGCTTGCCTCTTTTAGGAAAGTATGGACATAAGTTAAATCTCTTTTTTATGAAGGGGGGAGCTTGTGAGTTGTATCTAGAAAGCAGTGTGGCTGCGGGTGGTCAGATTTGAGGTAAGGTGAGAGTACATGTTATTAACTGGGTGTAGCGTGTGAGTAAATAGAGTAATTGAATTCAGGCACCTGTAAGGTGGTCTAAGGTCTGAGAGATGTGTTATGAAGTATTACTGTTGTATGGAATAGCTCTTGTTTACAATAATATTAGAGCAACACTCACGTGGTAGACTCTATGTGATCTGTCTCAATGGGGGTTATAGAGCTTGGGTAGTCTGGCAAAGGAAACAAGTGAAGTATAGAAAATTAGCAATACACTGTGGAGGAAAGAGCAGTGGGAACCTGTCAGGTAGTACAATATAACCAGCCAGGACTAAGAAACCTGTACAGAAAGAGGAGGGATACAAAGATATTCTTAAAATAAAAAAGAAGTAAGAATAATGCAAAAAATAATATACCTAAAAGAAAACTAAGCAACACACAAACAAACAATCCAACACACATGCACAAAAGTCAGGAGAAAAGAGGAATAAGCGGAAAATTTGGGAAGAACAGAAGGACTAAAACTGGACAAAAAGAAAAAGAAATGAGGGGCAGAGTATTGAAAGATAGAGCAACAATACAGTTTAAAAGATATAAGATTCCTTACAAAAGTTGAGAGAGAAAAAATAAGGGAGAAGGGGAAACACACACACACACACACATTTAAAAAAAAGCACCATTCCTTTGTCCATTTCAATCTGTCCAAACCGGTTTTTCTGGGTTCGGCCTCTCTGAGGGCAGGTATGCAGGTGTTTGCGAGCAGGCTGCAGGATTGGGATGTGGGCGCCCACACCCCTGGGAGGCTGCCTGTTTCCTGTGGTATCTGGCACTGTCCTTCTCAGTCCCGTGGAGGGACCTAGGTGTTCCCACCCCTCCCCTGGATGGCTGCTAGGTGGTTGGGCTGTGAGGCAAGCTGCTGCTGCAGAGCACCTCAGTTCACTTTCCAATAGAGACTTCTCCACAAAGACTGCCTCTCAGCCCAGCCCAATCCCAAAAGACCGGCAACCACAGTGTCCTTCTTAAATCCCCCGGGCTGGCGGGCTGGCGACCGCAGAGTCCACAGTTGCCACCCTTTAGGTTAACTTAAGCCCATATGTCTCTGCCAGGTATTAACCTGCCTGCCTAGACAGGGAGGGGGTAGTCAGTTCTCTCTCATGGAGTCTGTTGCCGGCCCACTGGGTGCCAGGCCTATGGAGTTCCCTCCACCACAGGCGCCTGGGCCCTGGATTCAGATGTGGCTTCTGCTTCCTACTGATGGTGCCGGCCCAGATTGCCCGCTGCTTCTCATTCGTTCATGTGCTGCCAGAGGTTGCCCACCTTGGGCGCACCGCAGGCGCAGTCTGGAGCCTAGGAGGCCGCGGGTGCACAGCCACTTTTGTCCTCACTCGCCTTCTGGAGTCCCGGGTGACTTGCAGCTGTCTGGTTCCTCTGTCACACTCTCTGGTCTCTTATTTTCATAAATGTTTGGGAATTGTTGGTTATTAAGCTGTTCTTCAGTAGATCTGCCGGGATTTTCTACCAGATGCATGGGAGCTGGGTTCCCTCCGTGCTACTCTGTCGCCATCTTAACCTCAGTCTCAGCTATCCCCTTGAGATGGAGCTAAGCTCACTGAAGTACTTTCTCCCACTAGATCCTCATCTTCAAAAGCTCATCCTCCTCATCACAGTTCAGCAGGCCTGCCAAAAACTACTCCCTTACAAAAGGCTTTACTAAAAGCTGTGGATCTGGGAGAGGACATACAGAGATTTATGCTATTCCCTGTGTTTGAGAGGCCTGATCCTCAAAATCCTAACAACAAAGATACCAGGAGGTCCTCTCCTTTAAAACTTTAAAAGACTTAAAACCTGCTTGCAGTATGTATTGGCCAAGATCCCTTTTCCCCCTTGCTCTTCTTGATACCATTGGCTCTGAAGCCATGACACTCAAAGACTGGATTGTACTAGCCAAAGCATGCTTATGGAGAGGGGGCGATTACCTAATGTAGAAGTCTGATTGGTATGAAGAGAGCTCACAACAGGGAGACAGGAATCAAAATCATGATGTACCTATTACATCTGAAATGCTTACTTGGTCTGGATTGTAGAGAATTTGCAGAATCAGCTAGGATATACTCTACAAGCTTGCCAGCAAATTACGGTATGTGCCTCCAAAGCTTGGTGCTGCCTTCCTTCCAAAGGAGAACTATCTCAAGACCTCACCAAAATCTGACAGCGGCCAGATGAGCCTCATCAGGATTTTGTTTCCCATCTCCTCCAGGCTACTGGATGGTTGATAAGGGATCCCGAGGTTGGTAATATATTAGTCAAACAGCTAGCTTTGAAAACACAACTAAGGTCTGCCAAGCCACCTTAAGGCCATATAAGAAGGGGAATCTTACTGATTTTATTAGAATCTGTGCAGATATTGGTCCTTCCTATATCCAAGGAGTTACTCTTGCAGTTGCTCTCAAAGGAACTTTGGGAACAAAAAGTGCTTGCTTTATAACTTCAAACAAAGTGGACACTTTACCCATGACTGTCCTAACAAAATGGGAAAAGGCACTGCAAATGCAGTGCAAAAGGGTAAAACCCCTATTCTGCTGCCCAACAACTACTGCTATGAGAAACTGGAGATTATTGACAGATAGCCCTAGCTGCTTATCCCAGTCAAATACATAATCATTACCCTGCTGATAAACTCCTTTGATTTTCTCAGAGATATCCCTTTATCTTTCCATGGATTGTAACTTTGACTCCCATTTCAGGGGCAGGCACTGATGGGTCAAGTTCAGGAAAAACTGGGGTCTATACCCCTCAGCAAATTTGGGTTGAAACTACCCAAGTAGTTTCAACTGCTCAGCATATTGAACTCTTTGCTCTCTATATGACCTTAACTCATTTTGTTGCAGAACCTTTCAATATTTATAGTGACTGTCACTATGTTGTCCATACTGTACAACATATTGAGTCAGCAATCCTTGGACACATTTCCTCTGAGGAATTGTTCCACCCCTTTACCAAATTATAATCTTTAGTCCACAAAAGAGCCATTTCTTTTTTTTTTTACTGAACATATTCACCCTCAATTACCTGGACCGTTAATGGAGGGCAATCATAATGCTGACCTACTAGTCTCCACTCTTGTGCATACATCTTGCAACAAGTCGCAGACATGCATGCCCAATTTCATGTCAATGCTACAACCTTTCAAAAAATATTCCCTATCACTAGGGAATAGGCTTGACAGATTGTCAAAAAGTGCCCTTGCTGCATTGTGCACCTCCCCTCTCCTGTCGTCGGGGTTAATCCTCTGGGACTTTGACCCAACCATCTATGGTAAATGTATATTACATGAATCCCTGCATTTGGCTGATTGGCATGGGTTCATATAACCACCAATACCTTTTCTCATTTCACATGGGCTTCCTGTCACACTGGAGAAAGTGTTAAAAATTTCATCTCTTACTGTCTCCAGATGTTCTCTGTTATGGAATGACCTACACAGCTCAAAACTGATAATGCACCTGCATATTGCAGCAGGATGTTTCAACAGTTTTGTACATACTTTCAAATTGCTCATGTCACTGGAATCCCTTACAATTCTCAGGGACAGTCCATTGTAGAGCAAGTTAACAGATCCCTTAAATCCTATGTTGAAAAACAAAAAGGAGGAGAGTATACTAATACCCCCCCCCTCCAAAGACAAGTAGGACCAGCCTTATATACTCTTAATTTTTAAAACAGTGATGAGCTCCCTGGCTGGTGTAGCTCAGTGGATTGAGCATGAGTCTGTGAACCAAAGAATTGTGGTTTGATTCCCAGTCAGGGCGCCTGGGTTACATGCTAGTTCCCAGCAGGGGGCGCAGGATAGGCAACCATACATGGATATTTTTTTCTCCCTCTCTCCTTCCCTTACTTTCTAAAGATAAATAAGTTAAAAATCTTAAAAAGTAAAAAAAAAAAAAACACTGACAAGTATCTTTAAAAAATCTTGATGAGCAAGGTATTACTCCTGCAGAAAAACACCAGTCATTTCCAGTTACCAAGGATCTAGTTTCTGCCAAGTGGAAGGATCTTGCCACAAGCCAATGGCAGGGTCCAGACCCTATATTAATAAGGGGGAGGGGACTTGTGTGTTTATTCCCTAGATCTGCATCCCAACCTGTTTGGGTCTCGGAGAGGTTGATCCACATCTATGATGGAAGCCTACAAACCTCCACTCCTGGATACCCTGGAGAGAAAGGTGAAACAGCTCAGGATAAGCCCCAGATCACCCAGGGAGAAGATGCCGAGGTTGCTGGCCCATAGCACAGTTGTGACTGAACCTCTGACATGGGGACTGAAGAAACTGACCAAGCAAGCACAAGGCTTGGTTAACCAGCAATGTGCTCCCAGTGATGCTTCTATCCTGTTTGTAGCTATATTAGCTATCATTGCTACCCAGGTGGGTATGAGAGTCGCTGATCCTTTTTTGGCTCATCTTCCAGAGCCCCCCATTGCTGTTCCCAGACCCCTGGGAAGGACCCTGAATCCCAATGTTTGTAAATGACATGCATCTTGTGGGGGGTTCTAACTCTAAACATATTGTGCCATAGTCCCATGGGAATTATTCTTATGACGGAAGAGCTAACAAGCCCCCTCTTTGCTTGTCTCCTGTTGTATGCCTGGGGTGTGTTTACCTACAACAGGAACGTAAAATGGCTTATGGGGGGGGTGGACATTGCTAATGTAACAGGCCCATGGGATGTTGCCAAATATATTATGACTGTGACAAAATGGGGTTTTCCTAACACAACTTGAACTGTGAATGTTTCTCATCCACGGTTTCCTTGTTGCTCTAACAGCTCTAATGTCACATGGAGTTGGTTCCCTTCATGGACTAATTGTGCTGGCATCCTGCCTGCAGTGAATAAGGTTTTTGGGACTGGATTCATACTCTATGATTGGAGCCACCCCTTGGATCCGATTCACCCTAACATTTGGTACTGGACCGCCAACAGTTTCATCTCCAATATCCTGACCACGGCAAAGAGATTTTCTCAAAAGGACATTTGGCATCTTGGAGTGGCCCTACATTTCATTAACATGTCTGCAGGAAGTATATCTGACTTGGGAATCCATTGGGCATATGAGTTGTGGGCCTGTGTTCAATTGCTTTATGTTATCATAGTAGGGAATGTAAATATTACTTTGCAGGACCAAACTTTCTTGGTCCTGTGTCATAATTGCAATCTTACTAATTGTGTATCTCATTACAATCAAAATAAGCCCTTACTGATTCTGCATCAAACTCCTTTCGTTCTGCTTCCTATAAATCTGACTGGTCCCTGGTATGCTGACATAGGGCTTGAAGTCCTAGAAGAAATGCAAAAGGCTTTAACCTGCATGCGATGAGCCATTGGGCTCATCATTGCAGGAATCATTGCTCTAATAACACTCATAGCCACTGCTAGCAGTGCTGAGCTTGCATCAACACAAGTATTTATAATACTGATTTTGTTAATAATTTAGCTCATAATGTGTCAATAGCATTAGAAAATCAAGAAAATGTAGATTTGAATTTAGAGGCTAAACTAAATGCCTAAGAGACTGTAGTCATTGGCTTAGAAGATAGGGTAGAAACCTTGATTCTCTGTTCTAAGCAACAATGCCATCCTCAATACACGTATGTCTATATAAGTCCCATCCGTCCCCTATAATACTTCTGTATGGGACTGAGACAAAGTGAAAAACCATCTAATTGGAATTGTAGTGATGAAAACACAAGCTTAGACATAAAGCAATTACATTCTAAAATACTGCAAATACAGAATGTGCATCTTTCTGTAATTGACCCTGCTCAAATAGCCAATTCTCTGCTACAATAATTGCAGGGATTTAACCCCTTTAATTTGTTAAAGCATTTCTTATGGTATCTCATTGTTTTAGCTGGATAGTTGCTAATTATGTTCTGTGCTTTTTCTTTAGTCTGCCAAAAACTGTGAGCCCAAATATTCCATACTTGAGTAAAGCTGCATCAGGTACAATTAGAAAAGAAAATAGGGAGATGTGGAGAGACAATCAGGGTAATGCCTGCCAAGGGAGTTGGAAGCAGGCCTTAGGTTCAGCACAGATGCCCTAGGCCACAGAACACTGCCCAATAGATTGTTGTAAGAAAGGAATGACTTGGCTGCTTGCTATATCACTGTACCAAGAAGGAGTAGCAAATGTTCTTTAAAAATAAAATGTACCTAGCCTTGCAGTTTGTCTTTCCCATGCTCTGCTTCAAAGCTGGCTCAATATATACAGCCTGACTTTATCAATAAAAAGTTCCTTCCTCTGCATCCCAGAGAAGGGACTCCACCTGACCCTGTTTTGACTGTCTCTTTATTTCTCAATTCCTCATCATCTTCCCTGGGACCTGACCAATCTAGTCATTCTAGTCACAGCATTAAAGGCTGATAAAAAACTTAAATATAAGTCCTGACACTATAAAAGTCCTAGAGGAAAACATCAGCAGGAAAATCTAAGACATTCCATGCAGCAACATCTTCATGGATATATACTCTAAAGCAAAGGGACATAAAGGAAAGAATGAACAAATGGGACCTCATCAAACTAGAAAGCTTCTGCATAGCCAAAGAAAACAACATTAAAATGAAAAAAGAACCAACTATGTGGGCAAACCTATTTGTCAATGATACCTCGAACAAGGGTTTGTTCTTCAAAATATATAAAGAACTCATATGACTCCCCTTCAGGAAGACAAACAACCCAATTAAAAAATGGGCAAAAGTCTTGAACAGACACTCTTCCAAGGAGGACATACAGAGGGCCCAGAGACTTATGAAAAGAAGCTCAGCATAACTAACCATCAGAAACATGCTAATTAAAACCACAATGAGATCCCACCTCACACCAGTCTGAATGGCCATTATAAAAAAAGCAACAAACAAGTGTTAGAAAGTATGCAGAGAAAAGGGAACCCTAGTACATTGTTGGTGAGAATGCAGCCACTGTGGCATATGGAATTTCCTCAGAAAACTAAAAATAGAACTGCCGTTTGTCTCAGAAATTCCATTGTTGTTATTATACCCTAAGAATCTTGAAGCACCAATCCAAAAGAACCTGTGCACCCCAATGTTCATAGCAGTGCAATTTACAATAGCCATATGCTGGAAACAACCTAAGTGCCCATCAGTAAATGAGTGGATCAAAAAACTAGGGTACATTTACACAATGGAATTGTACACAGCAGAGAGAAAGAAGGAGTCCCTGCCCTTTGTGACAGCATAGTTGGAACTAGAGAGCATTATTCTAAGTGAAATAAACCAGGCACCAAGGAGCAAATACCATATGATATCGCCTTAATCGGGAACATAATCAACAAAAGAAGAAAGGAATGAAAATATAACCAGAGACATTGAAATTAAGAACAATCTAATAAGAGCCAGAGGGAAGAGAGAGGCAACAGTGGGTAGAAGGGTTTTCAAGAACTATTATAAAGGACACGTGGACAAAACCAAGAAGGAGGGAGGAAGCAAGGTAGGGAGGGAGGGGGGTTTGCCTGGGGTTGGGGAGAAAATGCAGAGAACTGTAATTGAACAACCATAGAGTAATTTAAAAAATAAATAAAGAAAAGAGCATGCCCTTGGGGTGGGGGGAAAAGATGCACAAATTGGTAGGTGCAGAATAAGCAGCGCAATGTTCAAAACAGTATAGGAAATAGAGTAGTCAAAGAACATATATGCCTGACTCATGGACATGAACTAAATAAAGGGAGGGTTATTCCTGGAGAGAATAGAGCATACCAGGTAGAAATGGGCAAAGGAGGAAAATCTGGGACAACTGTAATAACATAATCAATAAATAAAATAAAATTCATTTATTAATAATTTAATATTAAATAAGTTAATATTAAATAAATAATTATCTTGTTCCAAAATAAATAAAATTAATCATAAAATCTTAAATTTTGGGGACAATATGAAGCATAATGTCACCTACATCATGAGATACCAGAAAGAGAGGAGAGTGAGCAAGGGATCAAAAACGTACTTCAAGAAATAGTGACTGAATAAAAGACTTAAATATAAGCCATGAAACCATTTAAAGCCCTAGAGGAGAACATTGGCAGGAAAATCTCAGATATTCCATGCAGCAATATTTTTACTGATACATCCCCTAGAGCAAGGGACATAAAGGAAAGAATAAACAAATGGGATCTCATCAAAATAAAAAGCTTCTGCATAGATAAGGAAAACAGTATCAAGATAAAAAGAGAAGCAACAGTTTGGGAAAACATATTTGCCAATGACACCCCAGACAAAGGTTTAATCTCCAAAACATACAAAGAACTTACATGACTCCACTCTAAGAAGACAAGCAACCCAATTAAAAAATGGGGAAAGGACTTGAAGACACTTCTCCAAGGAGGACATACAGAGGATCCAGAGACACATGCCAGATGCTCAATATCACTAGCTATCAGAGGGATACAAATTAAAACCACAATGAGATACCACTTTACATCAGTCAGAATGACCACCATAAACAAAGAAACAAACGAAAATTGCTGGAGAGGTTGTGGGGAAAAGGGGACCCTAGTTCACTGTTGATGGGATTGCAGACTGGCACAACCACTACGGAAAACAGTATGGAATTTTCTCAGAAAACTGAAAATGGCCATGCCTTTTGACCCAGCAATTCCACTGTTAGGATTATATCCTAAGAACCCTGAAGCACCAATCCAAAAGAACCTATGCACCCCAAAGTTCATAGCAGCACAATTTACGATAGCCAAGAGTTGGAAGCAACCTAGATGCCCATTGGTAAATGAATAAATCAAGAAACTATGGTACATCTGCTCAATGAAATTCTATGCAGCAGAAAGAAAGAAGGAGCTCCTACCATTTGCAACATCATGGATGAAACTGGAAAGCATTATGCTTAGCGAAATAAGCCAGTCAGTGAAAGACGAATACCATATGATCTCACCTTTAACAGGAATCGAAACAACAAAACAAACAAGGAAGCAAAATATGATCAATGACACTCAAATACGAAACAGGCTGACAGGGTCCAGCGAGGGGAGGGGAGAGAATCATAGGGGAAAAGGTGAGGGACTCACCTGAATAAGTATAAAGGACACATGGACAATAATTAAGGTGGGGGGCAGAAATGGGAGGGTGGTGGGGAGTACTGGGGGGGGCAGGGCAGGGAATATAAGACAGAAAACTGTACTTGAACAAGAATTAAATTAAAAAAAAAAGCCCAGAGTGAGTAGAAGGAAAGAAATAACAAGGTCATAGTAGAATTAAATGACATAGACTAAAAGAACAATTCTAAGAATCAATAAATCCAGGAGCCAATTATTTAAATCAATAAACAATACTGACAACCTTTAAGCAGACACATCGAGAAACAAAGAGAGAACCTCCCAAATAAACAAAATCAGAAATGAGATGAGAGATAACAACTAATACAACAATACAAAGAATTGTAAGAAATTACTAAGAACAACAGTATGCCAAGAAATTTGAAAACCACTGTGAAATGGACAAATTTCTAGAAAAATATAATCTTCCGAAACTGAAACAAAAAGGAGAAAGCCTAGACATATTGATAATGGCTGGCAAAAACAAAGCAATAATCCAAACTTTCCTGGCATACAAAAGCCCTAGGCTGAATAAATTGACAGGATACTTTTACAAAACATTTAAGGAAGAGCTTACCCTTATACTCCACTGATAATTCCAAAAAATCAAAGTAGAGGGAAGACTTCCAGACAATTTGTATGATGCCAGGATCATTCTAACACCAACATAAATAGAGATACAGCAAACATTATGGCTCAAGAACAGCTCAAAGACCCAGAGCCTATAATTCTAAGTGACCAAGAAATAGCCAACCTTTCAGATGCACAGTTCAAAACACTGGTAATCAGGATGCTAACAGAATTGGTTGATTTTAGCCACAGATTAAAGGAACATATGAAGGCTAAACTGATTGAAATGAAGGGAAATGCACAGGAAACCAATAGTGATGGAAAGGAAACTAGAACTCGAATCAAGGGAGTGGACCAGAAGGAAGAAAGAAACAACCAAACAGAAATGAATGAAGAAACAAGAATTCAAAAAAAAAATGAGGAGAGGCTTAGGGACCTCCAGGACATCTTTAAGCATTCCAACATCTGAATTTTAAGGGTACCAGAAGGGGAAGAGGAACAGACATGGGTGGAAGACTTATTTGAATAAACAATAAAGAATTTCCCCAGTCTGGCAAAGGAAATAGACTTCCAGGAAATCCAAGAAGCTCAGAGAATCCCAAAGAAGTTGGACCCAAGAAGGAACACACCAAGGTACATCATACGTACATTAGCCAAAATTCAAATGAAGGGGAGAATTCTAGAAGCAGCAAGAGATAAGGGGACAGTCACCTACAAAGGAGTTTCTATCAGACAATCAGCTGGTTTCTCAAAAGAGACCTTACAGGCGAGAAGGGGCTGGACAGAAATATTCCAAGTCATGAAATACAAAGCCCTACAGCGAAGATTGCTTTATCCAGCAAAGCTTTCATTTAGAATGGAAGGGCAGATAAAGTGCTTCTCAGATAAGGTCAAATTCAAGGAGTTCATCATCACCAAGCCCTTATTATATGAAATGTTAAAGGGACTTATCTACGATAAAGAAGATAAAAATGTGAGCAGTGAAAGGACAGCAAACTCACAGTTATTAACAACCATACCTAAAACAAAAGCAAACTAAGAGGACAGCTAGATCAGGAGCGGAACCATAGAAATGGAGATCAGATGGAGGGTTAGCAACAGGGGAGTGGGAGGAGGAGAAGGGGGGAGAAGGTACAAAGAATAAGTAGCGTAGACGGTAGGTAGAAAATAGACGGGGGGGGGCAAGAATACTATGGGAAATACAGAATCTAAAGAACTTGTGACACATGAAGGTGAACGAAAGGGGGGATGGTAGGGGAGGGGTGTGCAGGGTGGAGGGGATTGGAGGGGGGAATGGGACAACTGTAATGGCATAATCAATACAATATATTTTTTAAAAGATAGAGATACAACAAAGAAAGAAAACTATAGGCCAGTATCACTGGTGAACATAGATACTAAAATACTCAACAAAATATTGGCATACAGGATCCAGCAATATATTAAGAAGATCATAATCCATGATCAAGTGGGATTCATCCCAGTGATACAAGGCTGGTACAATATTCACAAATCAATAAACAAAATACCTCACATAAACAAAGAGAAAGAAAAAAATTACACGATATTATCAATAGATGTGGAAAAGCTTTTGATAAGGTACAGCACCCATTTATTATATAAACAAGCAGCAAAGTGGGACTAGAGGGAGCATTCCTCATCAGTATAAAGGCCACACATGAGAAACCTACAGACAGCATCATACTCAATGGGCTATATCTAAAGGCCTTCCCAGTAAGATGAGGAACAAGACAAATATGTTGACTTTCAACCTAGTATTGGAAGTCCTAGCCACAGCTACATGTCAAGAAAAATGAGTAAAAGTCATCCAAACTGAAAAAGTGGAAGCAAAACTGTCATTTTTTGCAGATGACATGATAGTACACATAGAAAATCCTATACACTCCTCCAAAAACTACTGGACCTAATAAGTGAATTTGGCAAAACAGTGGGATACAAAGTCAATAATCAGAAAACAAAGGCATTTACACCAACGATGAAATATCACAAATAGAAGTCAGGAAAAAACTGCTATTTGATATAGCAACTAGAAAAATAATGTACCTAGGAATAAACCTATCCAAGGAGGTAGAAGACCTGTATTCAGAAAACTACAAAACACTGAAAAAAGATATTAAGGAAGACACAAACAAGTGGAAGCGTATATTGTATTCATGGCTTGGAAGAACTAACATCAGCAGAATGTCCAAAGTACTCAAAGAAATTTATAGGTTCAATGCAATCTCTATTAAAATACCAATGACATCTTCCACAGATATAGAACAAACATTTCAAAAATTTACAGAGAACCATAAATGACTCCAAATAATCGCAGCAATTTTGAGAAAGAACAAAATAGGAGGGATCAGAATAACCAGCCACAGGAATCAAAACAGTCTGATAATGTCATAAGAAGAGACATGTAGATCAACGGAAAAGAAAAGAGAGCTCAGAAATAAACCCAAGTCTCTATGGCCAATTAATATTTTACAAAGGGATCAGAAGCCCAAAATGGACCAAAAATAGCATCTTAAACAAATGGTGTTGGGAGATCTGTAAGCTACATATAAAACAATTAAATTCATCACCAACTTACACCTAACACAATAAGAAATTCAAGATGGATAGAAGACTTAAATATAAGTCCCAAGAGACTTATACAAACACATACAAACAAATCCCACATACTCCAAGCACAACTATTTTCAACAATATGCCCCCTAGAGCAATGAACATAAAGGAAAGTGTGAACATGGGATTCATTTAGATTTAACATCTTCTGCATGGGTATAGAAAACATCCACGAAATGAAAAGGGAACCAACCATATGAGAAAATATATTTGCAAATGGAACCTTGGACAAGGGTTTGGTCTCCAAAACATATAAAAACTCACGTGACTTCACTCCAGTAATACAATGAATAACAGACAAATTTTCTGAACAGACCACTCCTCCAAGAAGGACATACAGAGGGCTCAGAGATATATAAAAAGATTCTCATCATCACTAGCTACCAGACAGGTACACATTAAAACCAGAATGAGATCCACTTCACACATTTCAGAATGGCCACCATAAACTAATCAACAAAGAATAAGTATTGATGAGGTTTTGGGTAAAAGGGAACCTTAGCACACTGTTGGTGGGAATGCAGACTGTTGCAACCACTGTGGAAAACAGTGTGGAATTTCCTAAAAGAATAAAGATAGTAGTACTTTCTACTATCTTTAGTAGAAAGATATCTTTAGTATCTTTTGAACTAGCATTTTCACTGCTGGGATTGTACCCTAGGATTGCTGAAACATGAATTTAAAAGAACCTATGCACCCCTATGTTCATAGCAGCACTATTTACAAGAGGCAAGTGCTGGAGGCAGCTGAAGTTCCCATTAGTAAATGAGTGGACCAGAAAACTGTGGTGCATTTAAACAATGGAATAGTGTGCAGCAGGAAGAAAGACCTGCTGTCTTTTGCAATAACCGTGATAGAACTGGAGAGTATTATTTTAAGTGAAATAAGCCAGGCAGTGAAAAACAAATACCATATGATCTCACCTATAAATGGAATACAATCTACAATACAAACAAGCAAGCAAAACAGAACAAAAGACATGGAAATAAAGAACAAACTGAAAGTAACCAGAGTGGAGGGGAAGAAGGATAACAGAGGAAAGAAGGGGGTGGATCATCAAGAAACATGTATAGGGTACCCATTGACAAAGCCAACTGAGGGTTAAGATTGAGTGTGGGAGGTTGAGGTGGGTGAGGAGGGTGCATGTGGTGTGGGCAATATGGGACAACTGTAGTCAAACAACAATAAAAAATAAGGCTATGTGAAAGGAAAAATAGAAGAAAGAAACATATGCAAGTTTTGTAGAAGAGCTAGGTGAACTTCATCTGAGCTGCTAGTTTTTGTCTTCTGACTTCTTTCTGGATTTGTCTCTTCTTTTTTATCAGCTCACAGTCTCAGAGTTTATAGTCCAACTTTTGGCAACAATGCCTGTAACTTCATCACCTGCCTCTAGAGGGAGCTTCTGTAGCAATCAAGAGGTTGGGGCTTCTGTGTCTCCACTAGGAGGCACTATTCAGTCTTCTGCGAAAATCATGAGCATGTTCCCTGTCCCCTACTCCTCCCATACTTATGTGTCCCAGTTTATTTTAAATAATGTATATATAATTTCTGATTAAATAACTCTTTGTTTCACTGAGGGCAGAGAGCAATCTGTGTAAGAGTGTCAGCTCCTTCTTGGTGTACATGGCAGCTCTGTGTGTGAGTTGAGGCTGGGTGAAATCCTGAATCCTCCTTGTTACTTCACTCTCAGAACACACTGCTTTGATATCCTCGTTGAGAAATAGTGCCCTAGGACACAGTGTACTTTGTCTTCCTGCAAGGAGTTCAATATGAGCCCTTTTAGGCTTTCTATTGGTGTCTGTCTCTTATGGAAAAGCTCCTTGCAAGATGGCAAAGCCTGCCTAACCAGTTTTGCAGACCCTCTGCCTCTCCTTCAGATGCGGGTCCTGGGTGCAACCTTCCCTTTCTGGAGATTCTGCCAAGGAATAAGATCAATCTGGGTTTAAATAATCTGAATTGCAGTTTCCATCCCACTGCCCTCACAGGATACAGCTACCTGCACTCTCCACTATATGCATCTGTGCTGAGCCAGGTGTCAGAAATCATCTTGCTTTGAACCTTTTTGGTCAATCTCTCCAGCTGTACTGAGTGGGAGCAAATTGTGGCCACGATTCTTTTTCCTTTTTGTCCAGGCAGTTGTGCATTTGGGGTCCCTGACAAGTATGCCTAAGTTCTCTGTTTTAAAAAGTCTCTCTGGGGGCTCCCACTGCAGCACTGAGTCACTCTCCAACTTTCTGTACACACCACCTCATGAAAAAGTCAAGAATTCATCCCAGTCATGGCTAACCATAGTCCTCTTCCTCCACAAGATGCAGGTGCAGATAGCATCCCTCTCACTCTCTGACACTCTCCCAGTTGGTGTTTGTTGCGGAAGCTATGGGTTTGCCACCAGCTCTGCGTGTGTGTAGCCTGGTTCTCCCTGACAACTTGGTGTATCCAAGTCACTCCCAGCTTGGGTCTTGGGATTTTCTGCCTGCTTATTTTCAAGTGTCTTCTGTACTCTTTGGCTTCCAAACTTCATATCAGCTAAGATTCTACTGACTGTTCGATATATTTTTGGGAGCTCAGCTAAGTGTCTGAATTTGGGTGTAAGAGCAAGTGGACTCAGCTCCCATCTAGTTCACCACCACCATTCTTGCATCAATATAGACAGGGACTTATCTGCAGAACCTGTGATAAGAGTGTTGGAGCAAAGGAAGAACTCATTGCTGTTCATGGAATCCATATGTCCACACAAAGTGCATTTGCATCTTTCACTTTAATTTATAAGGCACTTAATAAAACCATCTTTATACAATCTCATTCATTCCTTCTAGTGAATAACTACGTAAAAATTCTTCCTATTTAACAAAGGAATATGTTGAGAAAAGAAAACAATCTACTAATGCATTAAGACCAGATAAACTATAAGACATCCGGTTTCCATAGGAAGGGGTCTTAACGTGCCACTGTCAACAATGGAAAGATCATCCAGAAAAAAAAAAACCCTACAGAATAAGTGACCTTAAAATACACACTAGATGGAATAGATTTATTTGATATTTACAGAACATGTTATTTCAAAGCAGCAGAGTATACATTCTTCTCAAGTGCACATGAAACATTCTCAAACATAGATCATGTTAGGACACTAAATCTTAACAAACTTAAGATTGAAAGTATGTCAAGCATCTTCTTAGATCACAATGACATGAAACTGAAAATTAATTACAATGACAAAATTCAAAAACATTAAAATGCATGGAGGCTAAGTAGCATATTATTAAACCATGAATAAATTATTGACATTAAGGGAAAAATAAAAAAGTACCTGAAAATGATTGAAAATAAACACACAACAACACAAAAATGATGGGACATAATGAGAGCTATCCTGAGAGGGTAGTTCATAGTATTGTAGACCTACTTCATAAAGCAAGAAGAAATATCAAATAATCTAACCCTACATCTAAAAACTAGAAAAACAACAACAAACAAAGCCCAAAGTAAGTAGAAGAAATGAATATCAGGGTGAAAATAAATAATACAGTAACTAAAAAAATATATCAATGAACCACATTCATCAATGAAAAAGAAGGAGACCCAAATAAATAAAATCAGAAATGAAAGATGAGAAGTAACAAGTGACATCCCAAAAATATAAATGATTGTTACAAATACTACAAACAACTACATGCCAAAAAAATCAGACAACATAGATGAAGTGGAAAAATTCTTGGTAGCATAATCTTCCAAAACCGAATCAGGAAAAATCACAAAATATCAATAGACCAACAAAAACTAATGAAATTGAAGCAGTAATATAAAAAATACCACTATGGAAAGCAGTATGGAATTTTCTAAGAAAACTAAAAATGGACGTGCCTTTTGACCCAGCAATTCCACTGCTAGGAGTATATCCTAAGAACCCTGAAACACCAATCCAAAAGAACCTATGCACCCGATGTTCATAGCAGCACAATTTACAATAGCCAAGAGTTGGAAGCAACCTAAATGCCCATCGGTCGATGACTGGATCAAAAAACTATGGTACATTTACACAATGGAATTCTATGCTGCAGAAAGGAAGAAGGAGCTCCTACCCTTTGCAACATCATGGATGGAGCTGGAAAGCATTATGCTGAGCGAAATAAGCCAGGCAGTGAAAGACAAATACCATATGATATCACCTTTAACAGGAATGTAAACAACAAAACAAACAAGCAAGCAAAATGTAACCAAAGACACTGAAATACAGAACGTGCTGACAGGGTCCAGAGGGTAGAGGAGAGAGAAGCACAGAGTAAAAGGGGATGGACTCACATGAATAAGTATGAAGGACACATGGACAATAACTAAGACGGGGGGCGGAGATGGGAGGGGGGTGGGGAGCACTGGGGGGGTGCAGGGCTGGGAATACAAGAAATAAAACTGTACTTGAACAAAAGTTAAATAAATTAAATAATAATAATAAATAATAATAATAACAAAATAAATAAAAAGTAAAATAAAAATAAAAACTCCCGGCAGTACTGGACCACATGGCTTCACAGGTGGATTTTTCCAAAAATTCAAAGAAATACAGTTATCCTTCTCAAATTATTTCAAAAAAATTAACAGAAGGAAAGAATTCCAAGCTCTCTTTATGAGCCTAGCATTTTCCTAATTAAAAATACAGATAAAGACACTACAAAAAATTATAAGCCTCATAATTCATAGATGCTAAAATCTTCAACAAAATATGATCAAATTAAATTCAGCAATACATAAAAACCTCATGCAGCTTGATCAAGTGGGATTTATTCTGGGACTGCAAGGTTGGTACAATATTCACAAATCAATAAATGTGATATATCACATGAACATAATAAAATATAAAAATCACATGATCATATCGCATAACTTCTGGCTATGAAACCAGTGGGTTTGGGACAGTGGAAGAAATTTCTGGTACATTTGCAAACCCACCCATCCTGGAAACTACAACTAAGACAGCAGCTTGAGGAACACCAATCACATATGGAAAGTGGGTGAAATGACTGGAAAAGAGGTGAGTTTCAGAGAAGCCCCAGAAGTCAGCCAGCAGCTGCATTGTCCCCTTTTCAACTCTTCACCCAACACAGACCCATGATTGGCCCATCATGATTGCCCCACCCAAAGCTATGCTCCATACAACTTAATGGGTGTGCTAAATAGAATCAAAGCTGCTCTCCTTAGTACCCAGACACAAGGAGGCTGCCAAAATCAGAAGACAAACAAATATAGCCCTGATGAAGGGACAGAATAGAGCCTCGGAAAATGAACTAAGTAATGTAGAGGTAGTCAACCTATCAGACTTACAGTTCAAAACACTGGTAGTCAGAATGCTCAAAGATCTCATTGAATACAGCAAAAGCATAAAAGAAGAAATGAAGGCTCTACTAAAGGAAACAAAAGAAAATCCACAGGAAACCAACAGTGAAGGGAAGAAAGCCAGGATTCAGATCAATGATTTGGAACAAAAGGAAGAAATAAACATTTAACCAGAAAAAAAATGAGGAAATAAGAATTCAGTAAAGCAAGGACACTTTAAAAAGACCTGGGGACATCTCCTAAAGGGCCAACATCTGATTCAGGGATGCCAGGAGAAGAAGAAGAGCAAGAAAGTTAAAACTTATTTGAAAAAATAATGAAAAAAAACCATTCCCAATTTGGCAAAGGAAATAAACAAATGAGTCCAGGAACCACAGATAGCACCAAGCAAGTTTGATCCAAAGGGGACCGCACCAAGACACAGAATAATTAAAATGCAAAATGTTAAAAATAAAGAGAGAATCTTAAAATCAGCAAGAGAAAAAGAGAAAGTTACTTACAAAGGAGTTCCCTTAAGACTATCAGCTGGTTCCTCAAAAGAAACTTTGTCAGAAAAAAGGTACTGGCAAGAACTATACAAAGTGATGAAAACCAGGGACCTACAACCAAGATTACTCTATCCAGCACAGCTATTATTTAGAATTAAAGGACAGATAAAGTGCTTCCCAGGCAAGGTAAAGCTAAAGGGGTTCATCATCACCAAGCACTTATTATATGAAATGTTAAAAGGATTTACTTAGAAAAAAGATAAAAACTATGAACATTAAAATGACAACAAACTCACAGCTACCAATAACTGAATCTAAAAAACTAGAACAAACTAAAATAGGAATAGAATCAGGGATATGGAGATCATTTGGAGAGTTATGATCTAACGGGGGGAAGTAGGGAAGGAGGAGAATGAGGGAAAAGGTATAGAGATTTAGAAGTATAATTTGGTAGGTAGAAAATAGACAGGGGGATGTTAAGAGTGGTATAAGCAATGAAGAAGCCAAAGAACTTACATACAACCCATAGACATGAGCTAAGGGGGTGGGGATCACTGGAGGGAAGGAAGGAACTGGGTGGATATGGAAATGGGGATAAAATTGGGACAACTATAATAGCATAATCCATAAAATATACTTTAAAATTACATGATCATATCACTAGATGTAGAAAAATCTTTTGATCAAATTCAGATTTATCATAAGAGCTCTCAGAAAGTTGAAATAGGGGGATCATACCTCAACATGATTAAGGTTATATAAGGAAAACCTACAGCCAATATCATAATTAATGGGCAAAAACTAAAAGTCTTTTCCTTAAGGTCAGGAACAAGACAGAGATGTTCACTTATATCACTCTTATTCAAGCCATTACTGAAAATTTGAACCACAGTGATTAGACAAAAACAAGGAATAAAACACATCAAAATTGGGAAGGAGGGCCCTGGCTGGCATAGCTCAGTGGATTGAGCATGGGCCTGAGAACCAGACTATCGCGATTCGATTCCCAGTCAGAGCACATGCCTGGGTTGCAGGCCAGTCCCCGGCAGGGGCCAGTTCCCAGCAGGGGATGCAGGAGAAGCAACCATACATTGATGTTTCTCTTCCTCTCTCCTTTCCTTCCCCTCTAAAGATAAATAAATAAAATATTTTTTAAAAATTGGGAAGGAGGATGTAAAACTCGTTATTTGCATATGGTACAATTGTGTACATATAAAACCTTAAAGACTCCACCAAAACTACTAGATCTAATAAGATCTAATAGTTTTACAAAAGAATTACAAAATAATTTATCAAGGTGGCAAGACACAAAATTAATATTCAGAAAGAGGTGGCATTCTTATACACCATAATGAACTCTCAGAAAGAGAAACTTAGAAAACAATGTCATTTGCTATTGCAAAAAATGCAGTAATGTAAAATAAATTAAAAAAACTAGAAATAACTTTAACCAATGAGGTACAAAACCTATACTTCAGAAATTATAGGACATCAAAAGAATTGAGGAAGACATAAATAAGTTGAAGCATACACTGTGTTCATGTATTGGAAAAATTAACATCATTATTAAACTTTACTACAAGGTCATTATAATGAAAACAGCCTGGTACTGGCACAAAAACAGGAATATAAATCAATGAAACAGGATAAAGAGTTAATAAATCAACCCACACCTTCATGGTCAATTAATATTTGACAAAGCAAATATGAACATTCAATGGAGTAAAGATAGTCTTTTTGATAAATGGTATTGGGAAAATTGGACAAGTGCATGCAGAAAAAATTAAACTAGCCCACCGAAATTATACCATACATGTGAATAAACTCACAATGAATAAAAGACTTAAAAGTAAGTTGTGAAACCATAAGAATCATAGAAGAAAACCTACAGAGTAAAATCTCAGACATTTTTCATAACAACTTGTTTGCTGATATATGTATGTGAGGGCAAGGAAAATAAAGGAAAAAATAAACAAATGGGACTGCATCAACTGAAATAGTTTCTTCACAGCAAAAGAAACCATCAACAAAATGAAAAGGGGACCCACTGTATGGAAGAGCATATTTGCCAATGATACATCTGATAAGGGGTTAATCTCCAAAATATATAAAGAATTTATACAAATTAACACCAATGAGACAAACCAAATTAAAAAATGGATAAAGGACCTGAATAGACACTTCTCCAAAAAGGACATATAGATGGCCCACAGGCATAAAAAATATTCTTGTCACTAATCATTACTGAGATGCAAATTTAAACCGTAATGAGATATTGTCTCTCCCTTGCCAGCATAACTATCATTGAGAAACCAAAAACAATAAGTGCTGGAGAGGATGTGAAGAAATGGGGACCCTAGCTCTTTGTTGTTGGAAATGCAGTCTGGTGCAGCCACTGTGAAAAATAGCATGGAGTTTTCTCAAAAAATTTGAGATGGGACTTCCTTTTGACCCAGTAATCACACTTCTGGGAATATATCACAAGAATTTTGAAACACCAATTAGAGAGAATATATGCACCCCTATGTTTACGACAGTGTTATTTACAATAGCCAAAGTCTGAAAACAGCCTACATGCCCATTGGTAGATGACTGGATGAAAAAGCTGTGGTACATTTATACAGTGAAATTATAGATGGTTACAAAAAGGAAGAAATTCTTACCCTTTGCAACAGCATGGATTGACCTGCAGAATATTATGTTAAGCAAAATAAACCAGCCAGAGAGAGACAAAAACACAGTATCATCTCATTCAGATGTAGGATCTAATGAACAAAAGAAACTGACAAAAAAAAAATAAACCCAGAGGCATGGAAACATACAACAGACTGAGAGATTTTGGAGGGGAATGATAGATTTTGGAGGGGATGGGACTGTAAGAGATTAGCCAAAGAACATATATTCATATATGCAAAGCCCATGGATTTGGAGGACTTGCTGACCAGGGAAAAAGGGGGACAGAATGTGGAAAATCTGTAATAATGTCAACAATATAAAATTATTTTAAAATTTTACATTTGTTCATTTCAGGTCTCATTTTTCCTAATAAAGACATTTCCTTGGATTATTTCTACTTCAGAAATGAAGCTAAGTTATCTCAAAATCCTTTTTAAAAGACTTGTGATTTGCTAATGTGTGCTTTCTATACCAGAAAACCAGTTTATGTGTCTTCAAACCATGATTAAATCCAAAGTTGCTTGTGTTTATGTGGGTCTTTTCTCTTCTTTTCTTGATGGGCCTACTTAAAGGTTTGTCTATTTTGTTTATCTTTTCAAAAAACCAACTCCTGGATTCATTGATCCTTAGAATTGTGCTTTTAGTCTTCCAAAGTTGCTTTTAAATTTTTTTAATTTATTCTAATTTTCTGTGCAAGATAATCCTCATTACATTAAAGTAATAAATTATTGTTCTTTAGAACATTCATTATTATTTTAAAAATATTTTTATAATTGTTAAAAATCTGCATGTTATTTTGTCTTCTATTTAAAGCATTCTACCCTTGCTTTCTTTCTACCTCTGCATACACTGTCACCTCCTACAATTCCTCGGTTTTCTCCAGTTTTCTCAGACCCACTCTCCCATGAGGAAAACTTTTAGCCTGATTTCCATAAGCCAGAAAAGGCTGGTAAACATTTTTTTAATCCTCACCTGATGATATGTTTATGAATTTTAGAGAGAGAAGAAGGGGAAGAGGAAGAAAGGGGGAGAGAGAGAGAGATCAAGATGAGAGAAAAACATGGATAGATTGGTTTCCACCTTTACAAGTCTGGATGGTAATCAAATCCACAACTTTACGGTGTACAGAACTATGCTCCAACCAATTGAGTCACCTGACCAGAGCTAGGTGGGCCAATCTTTCTTTGCAAAGAGCTCTCTCTCTCTCTCTCTTACAGTGTAATTATAAAAATCTTACTAATTTTTAGTAATAAAAGTTTATAATAATCAGCTTTCTCCATGATTATTCAGTTTGAATTCTTTTGTCCTTTTTTATTTACTTTCAATTTAGAAAGGACTACTTTAATTTAATAATTTATATTTAAAATGGGATTACTTTCAATTATTTCTACTACAATTTCTCATCAAGTCCTTAGACCTATTCTTACATTAGTAGTAATCCTAACATAATACATTTATTTGTATAGGGTTTGATTATTTTAGAGCATGAAGGAATAGATGAGAGGTGACTTAGTTAAAGTATTGAATCTTAAGATACAGGAAACAACATCCCTGTATAGAATGTTGGATGTGGTCAAATGAATTTTGAGATTATTGTTTCTTTGTTCTTTAAAGTCAATTACATGTGGAGGTATAAAATAAAGATTTTTACTATTTAAAAAAGCAACTATAAACATTCATGTAGAGGTGTTTGTGTGGATACATATTTTCATTTCTTTTGGATAACTGCCTAGAAGTAAAATGTTTGTCATGTGCTAAGTGCATATTTAATATTATAAGAAAATGGCAAACTGTGTTGTAGTGTGGTTGTACCAATTTACATTTCCACCAGCAATGTATAAAATTTAAATTGCACCACATACTTACCAAAAACTCAGTATATCCATTGTATGAATCTTTAAAACAATTTGAATTGTTATTCTGTTAGAGTTGTCCCAATTTTCCCCCTTTGCCCTACTCCACCCAACCAAACTCTCGTTCCCACATACAACCCCACACTATGGTTCATATCCATGCATACTTCATAAAAATTCTTTGAGTAGTCCCTTCCCCTTTTTCCTCAACCCTCTCCACTCCAAGTGCTATCAGTCTGTTCCATGTTTCCATGCCTCTGGCTTTATTTTGCCCATTAGTTTAGTTTTGTTCATTAGGTTCCTCTTATAGATGAGATCTTACAGTGTATGTCTTTCACCAACTGTCTTAATTAACTTATGGTAATACTCTCCAGTTCCATCCACGCTCTTGTGAAAGTTAGCAGCTTTTTTTTCTTTCTGCTGCATAGTTTTCCACTATGTAGAAAATTAAAAATTGTGCCACAATTTTTAATCTGCTCATTTACTAATGGGTACTTAGGCCATTTCCAGCACTTGGCTATCATAAATAGCACGGTTATGAACATAGGGGTGCATAACATCTTTTGAATTGATGTTTCAGGATTTTTAAAAAATATTTTACTTATTGTTTAGAGAGAAGGGAAAAATAAAGAGAGAGAGAGAGACATAAATGTGTGGGTGCCTCTAGCTCACCCCACACTGGGGACCTGGCCTGCAACCCAGGCATGTTTCCTGACTGGGAGTTCAACCAATGATCCTTTGGTTCAGAGGCCCACACTAAATTCACTGAGCTACACCAGTTAGAACTATTTCAGAATTTTTAGGTTATATTCCCATAGAGGAAAGAGTGGTCAAAAGGAAGTTCCATCTTTAGTTTTTTTGAGAAAATTTCATACTGTTTTCCACAGTGGCTGCACCTGTTTGCATTCCCACCAATAACACATTAGAATTCTCTTTTCTCCACACCCTTGCCAACACTTGTAGTTTGCTACTTTATTAATAATAGACACAGTGTCATGTGTGAGGGGAGACCTCCTTATGGTTTTAACTAGCTTCTTTCTGATAGTCAGTTATGTTCATCATTTTTTCAAATGTCTATGGGCCATCTGTATGTCCTCCATGGAAAAGTATCTATTCAGGTCCTTTGCCCCTCTTAAACTGAATTATTTTTCTTTCTGGTGTTGAGTCATATAATTCTTTATGTATTTTAGAGGTTAAAGCCCTCTCTGATGTATCATTGGCAAATATGTTCTCTCATACAGACTGTTCTATTTACTTCTTTTTTCTTTCTTTTTCTTAATAGTTTGATCTAACATTTTTATTGCGTTCAAGTAGAGTTTTCTGTCTTTTCCCCCAACACCCCAGCTCTCCCCACCTACCCTCCCATTTGCACCCTACCCCATTATTGTCCACGTGTCTTTTATAGTTGTTTCTGCAAACTCTTCACCCTTTTCTCCTGAAATCCCTGCCCCATCGCCACTGGTCACTGTCAGATTGCTCTCAATTTTAGTGCCTTTGTTTACATTTTGCTTTTTTGTTTGTTTTGTTGATTAGGTTCCACTTAGAGGTGAGATCATATGGTATTTGTCTTTCACCACCTGGCTTATTTTACTTAGCATAAGTTCTCCAGTTACTCTCCAGTTCCATCCATGCTGATGCAAAGGGTAGAAGCCTTTTCTTTCCTTCTGCTCCATACTATTCCATTGTGTAAATGTACCATAGTGTTTTGATTCATTCATTAATTGATGGGCCCTTAGGTTTCTTCCAAAACTTGGCTATTGTAAATTTTGGTGCTATGAACATTGGAGTACATAGGTTCTTTTGGATTGGTTTTTCCGGGTCCTTAGGATATAATTCTAGCACTGGAATTGCCAGGTCAAAAGGCAGTTCTATTTTTATTTTTCTGAAAAAATCCCATACTGTTTTCTATAGTGGTTGCACCAGTCTGCAATCCCACAAACAGTACACTATGGTCCCCTTTTCTCCATAACCACTCCAACACTTTGTTGTTTTGTTTCTGATGGCGATTCTATCACCATTGTGCTTTTAATTTGCATCTCTATGATAGCTAGCAATACTGAGCATTTTTTCATGTGTCTCTGGATCTTGTGTCTGTCCTCCCTGAAGAAGTGTCTGTTCAAGTTCTTTGCCCATTTTTTAATTGGGTTGCTTATCCTCTTAGAGTGGAGTCTTGTGAGCTCTTTATAAATTTGGAGATTAAACACTTGTCTGAGGTATTACTGGCAAATATCTTTGCCCATAGAGTTGGTTCTCTTTTAGTTTTAATACTGTTTTCTTTAGCCATGCAGAAGCTTTTTATTTTGATGAGATCGCACTTGTTTATTCTTTCCTTTATGTCCCTTGTTCTAGGGGACATATCAGTGAAAATATTGCTGCATGAAATATCTGAGATTTTCCTCCCTATGTTCTCCTCCAAAATTTTAATGGTGTCATGACATATATTTAAATCTTTTATCCACCTTGAATTTATTTTCATGTATAGTGTAAATTGGTACTGGAGTGTCATATTTCTTCATGTAGCTGTCCAGCTCTCCCAAAACCATTTGTTGAAGAGGATATTTTTGCTCCATTTTATGCTGCTGTGTTCTTTGTCAAATATTAATTGACCATAGACACTTGGGTTTATTTCTTAGCTCTCTATTCTGTTCCATTGGTTCATGTGTCTGTTCTTATGCCAGTACCAGGCTGTTTTGATTGCAGTGGCCTTTTGATATTAGGTATTGTGATCCCTCCTACTTTGTTATTTTTTCTCAAAATTTTCCCAGCTATTTAGGATTGTTTATGATTCCATATAAGTTTTTTGAAGTATTTGTTTTATATCTGTCAAATATGCCATTGATACTTTAATAGGTATTGCATTGAATCTATAAATTGCTTTGGGTAAAATGGATATTTTGATGATCATAATTCTTCCAATCCCTTAACATGGTATATGTTTCCATTTGTTTTTGTCTTCCTTAATTTATTTCTTCAATGTTGTGTAGTTTTCTGAGTACAGGTTTTTTCCCTCCCTGGTTAGGTTTGTTCTTAGGTATTTAATTTTTATTGTTGCTATGTCAAATGAGTTTTTTTCCAGATTTCTGTTTCTGATATTTCATTGTTGGTGTACAAAAATGCTTTTGGTTTCTGAATATTGAATTTCTATTTTGCGGTTTTGCCAAATTTATTTATTAGGTTGAGTAGTTTTTTTGGTGGAGTATATAGAATTTTTTACATATTATCATGTCATCTGAAAACAATGACAGATTCATTTCCTTTGTCCCAATTTTGGTGTCTTTTATTTCTTTTTCTTCTCTGATGGCTGTGTCTAGGACTTCCAATGCAATATGGTGAAAGTTGAAAACCTTGTCTTGTTCCTGATCTTAGTAGGAAAGTTTTTAGTTCTTCCCCATTGAGTATGATGTCTGCTGTAGTTCTCTTATATATGACCTTTATTGTGTTGAGAAACACTCCCTCTACTCCAACTTTGCTGAGTGTTTTTTATCATATTATGCTGTACCTTATCAAATGCTTTTTTCCACATCAATTGACATGATCATTTGATTTTTATCTTTACTTTTCTTTATGTGATGTATTACATTTATTGATCTGCAAATATTGTACCACCCTTGCATCCTGGGGATGAATCCCACTTGGTAATGGTGTATGATCTTTTTTTAAATATTTTATTTATCTTTTTAGAGGGGAAGGGAAGGAGAGAAGGAGAGAAATATCAATGTATGGCTGCTTCTTGTGAGTCCCCTGCTGGGAACTGGCCTGCAACCCAGGCATGTGCCCTGACTGGGAATCGAACCGCGATCGTATGGTTCACAGGCCCGCACTCAATCCACTGAGCTACACTAGCCAGGGCCTGGTGTATGATCTTTTTAATGTATTGTTGGATGCGGTTTGCCAATATTTTTTTGAGGATTTTAGTTTCTATGTTCATCAGCGATATTGGCCTATAGTTTTCTATCTCTGTTGTGTCTTTGTCTGGTTTTGGGATTAGGATGATGCTGGCTGCAAAAAGAGAGTTTGGGAGTCTTCCATCATTTTGGATTTTTTGGAATAGTCTGTGAAGTTTGGGCTTTGTCTCTTCCCTAAATGCTTTATGGAATTCTCCTGTGAAACCATCTGGCTCAGGGCTTTTGTGTGTTGAAAATTTTAGATTACTGCTTCAATTTCATCTGCTGTTATTGGTCTGTTCAGGCCTTCTGCTTCTTCTTTGCTGACTTTTGGAAGATTACATTTCTCTAGATATCTGTTCATTTCACCTAGGTTTTAAAATTTCTTGGCATACAGTTCTTCATAGTATTGTCTTACAATCCTTTGTATTTCTGTGGTGTCAGTTTTAATCTCTCCTCTTTCATATCTGATTGTGTTTATTTGGATCCTCTCTGTTTTTTTCTTGATGAGCCTGCTTGAAGGCTTGTTGATTTTCTTTATCTTTTCAAAGAACCAGCTTCTCAATTTATTGATCCTTAAAATTGTGGTTTTAGTTTCTATGTCATGTAATTCTGCTCTGATCTTGGTTATTTACTTCTTTCTTCTTGCTCTGAGCTGTCTTTATTTTTGTTCCTTGAGTTTTTGTAGGCATGGGATTAGATACATTGTGTGTTTGCAATGTATCTATCTTTTTTAGGTAGACCTGTATCACTGTGAACTTCTCTCTCACAACTGCTTTCACTATGTTCCATAAATTTTGGGTTGTGAGTTCATTTTAATTTGTTTCCAGAATTTTTAAAATTTATTTCCTAATTTTATTATTGAGCCATTCATTGTTTGATAGCATTCAATCTCTGTTATTTGGAGTGTTTTGGTTTTTTTTTTTCCTTGGCATTTGTTTCTAGTTTCAGTCCCTTGTGGTTGGAGAAAATGCGAGATATGATTTCTATTTTCTTGAAATTGTAGAGGCTTGTTTTATGTCCTACTGTATGGTCTGTCTTTGAAAATGTTCCATGTGCATTTGAAAAGAATGTGTATTTAGCTTCTTTGGGATGAAGGGCTCTATATATATCAATCAAGTCCATTTCATCTAGGGTGTTACTTAGTGCAGCTATATTTTTGTTGATATTTTGTTTGGAAGATCTGTCCATTTTTGACAGTGGGGTGTTAAAATCTCCTACTATGATTATGTTGCTGTCAATATCTTTCTTGAAGTCAATTAAGATTTTCATTCTGTATTTGGGTGCTCCTATGTTGGGTGCATATATATTTACCATTTTTATGTCTTCTTGATGGATTCTCCTCTTAAGTATTATGAAGTGATCCTCTGGTTCTCTCTTTATGGCCCCCTTTTTTTTAAAAGTCTACTTTGTCTGATATATGTATTGCTACCCTGTTTTTTTTCCCCCTATTTGCTTGGAAATTTGTTTTCCAGCCTTACAATTTCAGTCTGTGTAGGTCTTTTGTCCTGAAGTGGGTCTCTTGCAGGCAGCATATGTGTGGGTCATACTTTCTTATCCATTCAGCTATTCTATGTTTTCTTTTTATCAGAGCATTTAAACCATTTACATTTGAGGTTATTATTGATAGGTACACATCCATTGCCATTTTTGTACCTTTGTTCTTCTCTCTCTCTCTCTTTTCTTCCTGTCCTTAAAGCAATCTCTTTAGCATCTCTTGCAGAGGTGGTTTGATGGAGGCATATTCTTTTAGACTTCTTTTGTCTGGGAAGCTCATTAACTGGTTTTCTATGAGAGCCTTACTGGGTAAAGTAGCCATGGTTGCAAGCCTCTTGTTCTCATTACGTGGAATATTTCCTGCCCTTCTCTTCTGGCTTGAAGCATTTCTATTGAGAAGTCAGCTGCTAACACTATCAGGTCTCCCTTGTATGTTGCTTTCTGTTTCTCCCTTGCTTATTCTCTGCCTTCAAGATTATCTTTGTCTTGGAATTTTGAAGTTTAATTATGATGTGTCTTGAAGTGGGCCTCTTTGGGTTCCTCTTGATTTGGACTCTCTGTGTTTCCTGGATTTATGTGACTTTTTCTCTCATCAAATTACAGAAGTTTTTCATCATTACTTTTTTAAAGCAGGGTTTCTATCTCTTGCTCTTTATGTCTTCTTCTGGTATCTCTCTTATATTGATATTTATTACTTTTTCGATTGTTCTGCATTTCTCTTAATCCCTCTTTATTTTTCTGAGACTTTTCCTCTTTTCTTGCTCTTTCTGTGTGTTTTTTTTTTACCTTGTCCTATAGCTCACTAATCCCATCTTCTGCTTCACTGATCCATCTTTTAATTGCTTTCACTGTGTTCTTAAGCTCCGAAATTGTACTCTTCATATCCTCTTGGCCCTTGCTGATAGTTTCTATTTCCTTTTTCATGTTGATATAATTTGCAGTGAGTTCATTGTAGCTCCCCTGTAGTTTCTGGTAGCTCATTGTGAGCTCTTTGATCTTCCTGATAACCAGTGCTTTGAATTCAATATCTGATAGTTCACTTGCCTCTATTTCATCTAGAATTCTTTCTGAGGCTTCCTCCTTTTCTTCCATTGGGGGGTTGTTTCTTTGTCTTCCCATTGTTTGTGAGCCTCTTCTTGTTAGCCTCAGCTTCTTAAGTTGATCTGTTCTGGCTCCCTGGGTTTATGGTGTTAACATCTATGGTAGAATACCTGAGAGACTCATTGTTGCAGTCTCCTTGATCTCCTGAGCTCACTGGTCTTGGGCTGTCATTTAAGTTGACTCCTTGTTTGTCTTTGGGTTTTTATTATTGCTGTGTCTTTTTTTGGTGGGTCCACCCACCAGCTGGTTAACTGAGGGTCACTCTGTCTACCACCCCTTGTATTTTGTTATGTTGTTTTGGGGCAATTTGTGTTGAAGCTGGTTTCTTTCACATGTACAAAGTTTTGAGGATTCTCTCTCGCTCTTCTTTAGTTGTTGTTCTGGGAAATTACTCCAATATCTAGTGTATTTCCAGATCAGTCCTGGATTTGGTTAGTGTGGATTCCATTCCCTCCTTCACCTTCTTCTGCTCTTATCTGATGGTGGTTTCTTTGTTGTTGTGTTTCCTCTTCCAGTGTGTATCCTGGTGTTGACAGCTTTCATATCCTTGTCTGGATTTTCGATGCCCATTACAATGTTTGGTCCTGTATCTTCATATATCCTGGGTTACTGTTGGCTGTTTGCTCTGTCCCTCTGCAGTTCAGCTAGGTTTTTCTCCAGTGTGTATGGGGAAGTGGAGTCTGCTCCCTATTACCTCCCTGCCATCTTCCTTTCTCCTACATGTTTCCTGATGACTCTTCCCCTTCTTTCCCCCATGACTTTATTCCCCTCCCCTCTCGTTAATCTCAATGTGTTCTTTATTTTCATGTCTCTAATTCTATTTTGCTCAGTTATTTCTTAATTATGTTCCAGTTATAGGTATTGTCATGTGGTATTCTTTCACCTTCTGGCTTACTACACTTAGCATAATTTTCTCTAGTTCCATCCATGCTGCTGTGAAGAGTAGGAGTTCCTTCTTTCTTTCTTCTGCTTACATTGTGTAAATGTACCACAATTCTTCGATTCACTCATTTACTGATTGGCACTGAGGATGTTTCAGGCACTTGGCAATTGTAAATAACACTATTATTAACATTGGAGTGCATAGGTCCTTTTGAATGAGTGCATAGGTACTCTAATGGCATAATTCCAGCAGTGGAATTTTCAGGTCAAGAGGCTGTTCTATTTTTTTTTTTTTGAGAAAATTCTATACTGTTTTTCACAGTGGCTGCACCAGTCTGCATTCCCTCCTAGAGTTTACTAGGGTTCCATTTTTTCCACAACCTCTCTAGCACTTGTTATTTGTTGATTTGTTTATGATGGTCATTCTAAACTGTGTGAAGTGGTATCTCACTGTAGTTTTAATTTGCATTTCCCTGAGGCCATGAGCTTTTTAAATTCTTTTCAAACTCCACAAGTAATACTGTTTCTGGGCCAGAGATGAATGTTATGGCTATAAGCATGTGTTTGGGTTTTTGAAAAAAAGCGTGCTGAGTTCAATTAGTGATATATGCTTGGAGTATAAGAAGGCAAAGGTAGATGTGAATGTCCTCCATACTATCTGACCTTGTTGTATAGCCTTCTCATTTTTTATTTATTATAACAACATTTAATCTTCTATTGTTGATGACAGATCAAAAATCATAAGGGATAAAGGAATACAACAAAGAAGAAAAGTATTGTAAGATGGAAGAAAGCCCACAAAGGTCAAAATTTCCTGACTTTCTATTTCTTCAGAATGTATGACTCTCTTCAAAGAAAAGCTACTGATCCTTCCAAATTTTATATGTTTCTAAAGTTTTCTCTTTCTAAAATAAATATATACTAAAGTTGATTAGACCTAATTCTTGGGAATAAAATACCTTAACTTATAATATATAACACCAAAATCAGGATAGCCCCAAATCAAAGAGAAACCTAAGAACATCTTGATGTCAGTAAGTTTCATAGACATAAACCCAATATACATATTTTTCATTTCCTATAATCATACTTCTGTCTCAGGAAAGTTCTTACTGCTCTATATTGACCAAGTTTAAATAGGTATTGGGAGTGTCTAGGTTAACTTTTTGAATTTAGTGTTAAAGAAAGCAAGGCCTAGGGTTTTTGTGTGATGGGAGATTTTGGATTACTGCTCCAATTTCATCTGCTGTTATTGGACAGTTCAGGCTTTCTGCTTCTTCTTCACTGAGTTTTGGAAGATTATGTTTTTCTAGAAATTTGTCCATTTCACCTAGGTTTTCAAATTTCGTGGCATACAGTTCTTCATACTAATTTCTTACAATTCCTTCTATTTCTGTGATGTCAGTTGTAATCTCTCATTTTTCATTTCTTATTGTGTTTATTTGGGTCTACTCTCTTCTTTTCTTGATAAGCTTGCTTAAAGACTTGTCGATTTTGCTTCTCTTTTCAAAAAAGCAGCTACTAGATTCATTGATTTTTAGAATTCTACTTTTAGTCTCTATGTCATTTAATTCTGCTCTGATCTTGGTAATTTCCTTCCTGTACTAGCTCTGGGCTGCCTTTGTTGCTTTTCCTCAAGTTCTTGTATGCATCAGATTAGGTTGTTTGTTTGAAAAGTTTCTATCTTTTTTTGGTAGGCCTTTATTGCTATGAACTTCCCTCTCAGGACTGTCTTCACTGTGTCCCATAAGTTTTGGGTTGTTCTGAGTTAATTTTCATTTGTTTCCAGGATTGTTTTGATTTCTTTCATAATTTCATTCTTGACTAATTCCTTGTTCAATGCTATGCTATTCAGCCTCCCTGATTTTGTGAATTTTTGGTTTTCTCCTTTGGGGTAGGTTTCCAGTTTAAGTACCTTGTGGTCAGAAAAAATGTTTGGTATACTTTTACTTTTCTTGAATTTGTTGAGGCTCATCTTGTGTCCTATCATATGGTCTATCTTTGAAAATGTTCCATGTGCATTTGCAAAGAGTGTGCATTTAGCTTCTTTGGGATGAAAGGCTCTCTCTATATATATATCATTTAAGTCCATTTCATCTAGGGCATTGTTTAATTTCATAATATCTTTGTTAATATTTTGTTTGGGAGATCTGTCCATTTTCAGAGTGGAGTGTTAAAATCCCCTACTATAATTGTGTTGCTGTCAATATCTTTCTTGAAGTCTTCTAAGATTTTCTTTATATATTTGGATGCTTCCATGTTGGATGCATGTATATTTATGGTGTTAATATCTTCTTGGTGGATTCTTCCCATGAGTATTATGAAGTGACCTTCTGGGTCTCTCTTTATGGCCTTTTTTTGAAGCCTGTTTTGTCTGATATGAGAATTACTACCCCAGACTTTTTTTTTCCTTATCCGTTTGCTTGGAAAATTTGTTTCCAGCCCTTCACTTTTAGTCTGTGATGGTCTTTTGTCCTGAGGTGGATCTCTTGTAGGCAGCATATGTGTGGGTCATGCTTTCTCATCCATTGAAATGTTCTATGTCTTTTGATTAAAGCATTTAATTCATTTATGTTTAAGGTTATTATTGATAGGTACTTATTTATTTCCATTTTGTACCACAGTTCCTCTCTGTCTCTCTCTTTTTCTTAAAGCAGTAATTTTAGTATTTCTTGTAGAGCTGGTTGGGGGAGGCATATTCTCTTAGACTTCTTTTGTCTTGGAAGCTCTTTATTTGGCCTTCTATCTTGATTGAGAGACTTACTGGTAAAGTTACCTTGGTTGTAGGCCTCTGGTTCTCATTACTTGAAATATTTCTTGCCATTCCTTCTTCCTTGAAGTGTTCCCATTGAGAAGTCAGTAGCTAACTTTATTGGGGCTCCATTGTATGTTACTTTCTTTTTCTCCCTTTTAAGATTCCATTTAAGATTCTCTCTCTGTCTTGGAATTTTGCCATTTTAATGATGATGTGTCTCGAAGTGGGCCTCTTTGGGTTTCTAATGTTTGGGACTTTCTGTGTTTCCTGAATTTGTGTGATTTTTTTCTCTCATAAAATTAAGGAAGTTTTCCATCATTATTTTTTCAAATATGTTTTATATCCCTTGTTCTTGTTCTTCCTTTTCTGGTATCTCTATTATTCGGATATTATTATGGTTCATATTGTCTTGCATTTCCCTTAATATCTCTTCATGTTTTCTGAGCCTTCTTCTTTTCATGCTATTTCTGAGAGTTTTTTTCTCTACTCTGTCCTCCAACTTGCTGAGCCTCTCTTCTGCCACATTGATCATGCTTTTGATTCCTTCTACTGTGTTCTTCAGTTCAGAAATTGTACTCTTCATTTCCTCTAATGGAAAAACCAGATTGTTTCCCAGGAGAATTTTATAAAGTATTTAAGGAAGAGTTAACTCCTCTCCTTCGCCAACTATTCCAAAAAATTCAAAATGATAGAAGACTCCTAATCTTTTTTTATGAAGCCAGCATCATCCTAATTCAACAACCAGATGAAGACACAACAAAGAAAGAAGACTTCAAGCAAATATCACTGATGAACATAGATGCTAAAATCCTCAACAAAATATTGGCAAATCGCATCCAACAATACACCAAAAAGATCATACTGCATGACCAAGTGGGATTCATCCCCAGGATGCAAGGACTGTTCAATATTCACAAATCAGTAAATGTAAAACATAAACAAAGGCAAAGACAAAAATCACATGATCATATCAATAGATTTGTTAAAAGCCTTTGATAAGATACAACAATCATTCATGGTAAAAAACACTCAGCAAAGTGGGAATAGAGGGAACATTCCTCAATATAATAAAGGCCACATATGAGAGACCTACAGCCAACAAGACACTCAATGGGCAAAACTAAAATCCCTTCTACTAAGATCAGGAACAAGATAAGGTTATCCAGTTTCACCACTTCTATTCAATATATTATTGGAAGTTTTAGCCTCAGCGATAAGACAAAAGAGGAAATCAAAGGCATTTAAATTGGAAAGGAGGAAACAAAAATGTCATTGTTTGCAGATGACATGATAGTGTACATGGAAAATTTTATAGACTCTACCCCAAAACTGTGTGACATAATTAATTAATTTGGCAAAACAGTGGGATACAAAGTCAACAAACAGAAATCAAAGGCATTCTTATATACCAATAATGAAATAGCAGAAGCTGAAATCCAGAAAACAATCCCATTCGATAGAGCAACAAGAAAATAAAATATCTGGGGGAAAAATCTAACCAAGGAGATAAAAGACCTGTATACAGAAAACTACGTATTACATTTACTAATTTGCAGATATTGAATCATCCTTGCATCCCTGGGATGAATCCCACTTGGTCATGCAGTATGATCTTTTTGATGCATTGTCGGATGCAATTTGCCAATATTTTTTGAGGATTTCAGCATCTATGTTCATCAGCGATATTGGCCTGGTGTTTTCTTTCTTTGTTTTGTCTCTATCGGTTTTGCAATTAGAATGATGTTAGCTTCATAAAAAGAGTTGTGAAATTTCCCATGATTTTGGATTTTTTTGAATAGTCTGTGAAGAATAGGGGTTAGCTCTTCCTTAAATGCCTTGTAGAATTCTCCTGTGAAACCATCTGGTCCGGGGCTTTTGTGTGATGGGAGTTTTTTTATTACTGCTTCAATTTAATCTGCTGTTATTGGTCTGTTTAGGCTTTCTACTTCTTCTTCATTGAGTTTTGCAAGATTCTATTTTTCTAGAAATCTGTCCATTTCACTTAGGTTTTCAAATTTCTTGGCATACAGTTCTTCATAGTAATTTCTTACAATCCCTTCTATTTCTGTGGTATCAGTTGTAATTTCTCCTTCATTTCTGATTGTCTTTATTAGTGTCCTGTCTCTTCTTTTCTTAATAAGCCTATTTAAAGGATTGTCTATTTTGTTTATCTTTTCAAAAAACCAACTCCTGAATTCATTGATACTTAGAATTGTGGTTTTAGTCTATATATCATTTAATTCTGCTCTGATGTTGGTTATTTCCACCCTTATCCTTGTTCTGGGATGTCTTTGTTGTTGTTATTTGAGTTCTTTCAGGTGTAGGGTTTGTTTGTTTCTTTGAAATTTTTCTATCTTCTTCAGGTAAGCCTGTATTGCTATGAACTTCCCTCTCAGGACTGCCTTCGCCATTTCCCATAAGTTTTGGGTTGTTGTGAGTTCATTTTCATTTGTTTCCAGAAAGATTTCGACTTCTTCCCAAATTTGAATATTGACCCATTTGTTGTTTAACAGCATACAATTCAGTCTCCAAGATTTTGGGTGTTTGGGGGTTGTTTCTTCTGGGTTGATTATTAATTTCAGTCACCTGTGGTCAGAGAAAATGCTTGGTATGATTTCAATTTTCTTAAATTTGTTGAGGCTCGTTTTGTGTCCTATCATGTGGTCTGTCCTTGAAAATGTTCCATGTGCATTTGAAAGGAATGCGTATTTAGCTGCTTTGAGATGAAGGGCTCTATATATATCAGTCAAGTCCATTTCATGTAGGGTGTTTTTTTTAATTTAATTATTTTTCAAGTACAGTTTTCTGTCTACTACTCCCATCCCATCCCATCCCCAGTACTGACCCCCTCCATCCCATTTCCACTCTTCTCAGTTGTTGTCCATGTATCCTTTATATATGTTCCTCTAAATCCCTCCCCTATTACTCCTGAAATTCCCACCCCTCTCCCCTTTGGTCATTGTCGGTCTGTTCTCTATTTCAGTGTCTTTGGTCATATTTTCCTTGCTTGTTTGTTTCGTTGTTTAGCTTCCTGTTAAAAGTGAGATCATATGGTATTTGTCTTTCAACACCTGGCTTATTTCACTCAGCATAATGCTTTCCAGTTCCATCCATGATGTTGCAAAAGGTGGGATCTCCTTCATTCTTTCTGCAGCATACAATTCCATCATGTATATGTACCATAGTTTTTTGATCCATTCATTTACTGACTGACACCTAGGTTGCTTCAAATTCTTGGCTATTGTAAATTGTGGTGCTATGAACATTGAGGTGCATATGTTCTTTAGCATTGGTGTTTTAGGGTTCTTAGGATACAATCCTAGTGGTGGAATTTCTGGGTCAAAAGGCAAGTCCATTTTTAGTTTTCTGAGAAAATTCCATCATCTAGAGTGTTCTTTAGTGCAGCTATATCTTTGTTGATATTTTGTTTGGAAGATCTGTCCATTTTTGACAGTGGGGTTTTAAAATCCCCTACTATAAATGTGTTGCTCTCAATGTCTTTCTTGAAGTGCTCTAGGATTTTCCTTATATATTTGGGTGCTCCTATGTTGGGTGAATATATATTTACGATGTTAATGTCTTCTAGGTGTGTTATATCCTTGAGTATTATGAAGTGACCTTCTGGATCTCTCTTTATGGCCCTTTTTTTGAAATCCATTTTGTCTGATATTAGAATTGCTTCCCTGGCTTTTTTTCTACTCCATTTGCTTGGAAAATTTGTTTCTAGCCTTTCACTTTTAGTCTGTGGTGGTCTTGTGTCCTGAGGTGTCCTGTATGGGGCATATGTGTGGGTCATGCTTTCTTATTCATTCAGCTCTTCTATGTCTTTTGACTGGAGCATTTAATCCATTTATATTTAAGGGTATTATTGAATGGTACTTATTCACTGCCATTTTTGTATCAGAGTTCTTCTCTGTCTCCCTGTTTTCCTTTCTTCCCTTAAAGCAGTCCTTTTAGCGTTTCTTGTAGAACTGGTTTGGTGGAGGCATATTCTTTTAGACTTCTTTTGTCTTGGAAGCTCTTTATTTGGCCTTCTATCTTGACTGAGGGCTTTGCTGAGTAGAGTAGCCTTGGTTGTAGGCCTCTGTTTCTCATTACTTGAAATATTTCTTGCCATTCTCTTCTTGCTTGGAGTGTTTCCATTGAGAAGTCAGTAGCTAACCTTATTGGGGCTCCCTTGTATGTTACTTCATTTTTCTCCCTTGCTGCCTTTAAGTTTCTCTCTTTGTCTTGGAATTTTGCCATGTTAATGATGATGTGTCTTGAAGTGGGCCTCTTTGGGTTCCTGTTGAATGGGACTCTCTGTGATTCCTGGATTTATGTAACTTTTTCTCTCATGAAATTAGGAAAAGTTTCCATTATTACTCTTTCAAATAGGTTTTGTACCCCTTGTTCTTCTTCTTCTTCTGGTATTCCTATTATTTGGATATTATTAGTTTCCTATTGTCTTGCATTTCTGTTAATCCCTCTTCCTTCTTTCTGAACCTCTTTTCCATTTATTGCTCTTTATGGGAGATTCTTTTTCTCCAACTCACTGATCCGATCTTCTGCCTCATGGATCCTGCTTTTCATTCCTTCTACTGTGTTCTTCAGTTAAGAAATTGTATTCTTCATTTCCTCTTGGCCTTTACTGATGGTTTCTATTTCCTTTTTCATGTTGATATAGTTTTCAGAGAGCTCATTGTGTCTCCCCTTTGTTTCTGGTAGCTCCCCTCTAGTTTCTGGTAGCTCATTGTGAGCTCTTTGAATTTCCTGATAACTAGTGGTTTGAATTCAATATCTGATAGCTGACTTGCCTCTCTTTCATCTAACATTATTCCTGAGACTTCCACCTTTTCTTTCATTTGGGCATTGTTTATTTTTCTTCCTATTTTTTATGAGACTCTTCTTGTTAGCCTCCGCTTCTTAAATTGATCTGTTCTGACTCATTGGGTTTATAGTGTGATCTTCTTTAGAATAACTGTGAGATTCAGTGGTGCAGTCTCCTGCAGGTATCTTGATATTCTCTGCTTCTACTTAATTCTTTCTTTGTGTGTGTGTGAGATCAGTTGTAGCGGGAGGCAAAATGGTTTATGACAGCAGGAGAGTGCTTTGTGATATTTACAGTCACAGCTGGTAGAGAAGAGGTAGATCTTTAGGCTGTATATAGTGTTAACTGTAATGTTCAACACAATTTGCCACTTTTAAGAAAGAATAGATCAAAGATAAGTATCTTGTTGAGGAGGGAAGACTTGTGAGTTGTATCTAGAAAGCAGTGAGGTTGAGGGTGGTCAGATTTTGAGATAAAGTGAGGGTAAAGAATAGTAAATAGATGTAGCATGTGAGCAAGTAGAGTTAATCACTACAGTAAAAGAATTCAGGAACCTGTAAAGTGGGCTTAGACGTGAAAGATGTGTTGTGAAGTATTTACAGTGGTATAGAAAGCAACAAACAAACAAACAAACAGAAAAATAGGTCAGGAGAAATGAGGAAAAAGTAATAAGTTTGGGGAGAAAGGAAGAAAGACTAAAACAGGAAAAAAAGGAGAGGAAAAGTAGTGAATGGTACAGCAATAATAAAAGTAATATATATATATATATATATATATATATAATTTTTAAAAAGTAAAAAAAAAAAAAACCCTCCCTACTTGGTTTCAAACTATCCAATCCAGTTTTTCTGATTTCGGCAAGACCCGTCTGTGGGCTGGGTTGTAGGCCCAGGAGCACACCCTTGCTCCAGCCAGGCTACCAGATGTGTGCGAGTGCCTACCCACCCTACAGTCTTCCTGTGACACATGGGATCTGGTACCTGGTCCTTCCCACTTCCTGTGGCTGGGTGAGAAGCAAGTCGAACTGCCTTCACAGGAGAACACCTCAGTCCACTTTCCAGTAAAAACTTTTCCAGAAAGCCTGCCTCTCAGCCCAGCCAAATCCCCAACCACACCAGTTAGGACAATGCTCCTCTCAAATTTGCTGGGCTGGTGGGCTGGTGGGCTGGCAACCACAGAGATCACAACTGAACATGGCTCCCTGTCCTTGCCACCCTCCCTGCAAACTTAAGCAGATAGGTTTCTGCCACCCTGCCCTGCCTAGATGGGGAGGAAGGGAGCCAGCTTTCTTTCAAGGACCCTGCAGCCTGCCCAAGGCTCCACTGGGTGCTGGGCTCCAGATGAGTCCTCCATGGTAGACACCCTCGACCCTAGCTGCAGACAGAAGCCTCCACACCCCTAACACCGTGGCAGCGTGGCATGTGAGGCCGCTGGCCCGCCGCTGCCGCTTTTGTCCTTACTCACAGGTGCCAGGCTCCCCAGGAGTCCTCTGTAACAGAGGCCCAGATGCTGGGTGAAGAGGGAAGCCTCTGGGCCCCAACTGCTGCAGCAGCAGCAGCTCCGACATCTTTATGAGCCAGCCAAGGGTTGCCAGTCCTGCTGCCGCAGCCCTTGACTTTACTCAGGGGTGACGGGCTCCCGATGAGTCCTCTGTGGCACACACCCCTGTTTATGGGCACAGAGGGAAGCCTCTGGGCTCCAACTGCTGCTCCAACTGTGGCAGCTGCGGCTCTAGGGCCATTATGTGCCGGCCAAGGGCTGCCTGCCCGGCCACCTCTGACCTTACTCATCTCCCTGAGACTCCACCAACCTGTAGCTGTCTGGTCCGTCACTATCTCTGGTCTCTTATTTTCATAAATGCTGGGGAATTGTTGGTTGGGAAATTGATTGCACTGTTCCTCAGTAGATCTGCCAGGATTTCCTCCCAGGGGTATGAGAAATGGAGTTGCTCCGACCTACTCCGCTGCCATTTTCCTTTAATTAATCTTTTAGCTACATTTGCCGGAGAGTTCACATCTCTTTTACTAAAACATTTTCCCCTTAGTTTCTGTGTTTTCCCCTTACTTCTCTGACTACTCCATCTTTATCTTCGTCATGGGGTTTTCTTTCATTTTTTGGTCCCTAAATAGTGTGTTGCCTTCAGTGTTCTGTCCTGAGACCTCTTTTCATTGTATTTTCTGCATTCACCCACACTCATAGATTAGGTACCATCCATATCAGTGGTCCACATTTGAAAGTGATTTTGTGCCCCAAGGGACATTTGCCAACACCCATATACATATTTATTTTATTATAATAATTTTTGGGATATGATATTAGCATGTAACAGTCAAAGATGTTGCTGAATAACCTGTGATGAACAGGATGGCCAACAAGACAAATAATCATCTGGCTCCAAATGTCAAAAGTGTCAATATGAGGAAGCAGAGTACACTTCCCCCTGTGCTCAGTTGGAATACCTGGCCAATCTTCTGAGGAAGAGAGTGAACAGCCAATGGTATACCAGAATATATGAAGGTTGGAGGCCAAAATTATAAAGGATATTGAAAAACAGACAGTAAAAAGATTTATTTGGGACTGTAAGGTCCCTGGGACCAGAGCAGGCACCAGGGCTGCTTCAGCCCCAGGCTCTGTGCCTGCTGGGCCTGCCATGGGAGTCTTAGAAGAGAGAGGTCAATGGATCCCTACTGTGCCAAACAAGGAGGATAGAGTAGCATCACGATGCACCTGGATGCTTGAAGTTGCTAGTGGGGGATAAAGATGAAAGTGGCAGACACACAGAAGTGATGTGCACCTGCTGTGACTGTGGATGCTGGCCAGGTAATAAACAGAGAAATTGACAAACCAGGTGATGCCAATTGGGGAACCAGTGAAAAGTGTTGGACTGTTACATACCCTAACATGAATAGTCTATAATCCGTTTAGAAAGTTGGGCTGTGTAAGAGGCCTGGAACTTGTTGGGAGCAGCAGGATTGAACAGGATGATTTTATTTGAAAAAGAGGCTCTCAGTGGCTGATTAGGGAAGTCTCTTGCAGCAGCTGCCCCTGCCAACCCAGCTACTCCCCTGCAACTGCAGAGCTGCAGCCTTGAGCACAACCCCACCACTGCCATGGTGGAAAGCCATGCCCTCACCACTACCCCAGCCTTAGCGGTGTCCTGCTCCTGCTTCCACAGTGGCCCAACCCCACCCCCCACTGCCTTGGCTGAGCTACAGAGGCACCCCCACCCCACACATCTGGACTGGCTTGCTAAGAATGAGGAGGTGCTCCTGGCAGAGCAGAACAGCAACGTGCAGGGAGATAGCAGTGCCCAGAATAAGTTAACTCAGTGGGGGAACTGAACTACTCTGAAGAGATTTTGACAGTGCATAGCACCTAGGACAGCAAAGAGCTAGAAGGTGGTGGGTGAGTTGCCCCTCGCTGCTGCACCTCAAGAACAGCACAAATGGTGGATTAAAGGGGCTGGCCTGGGAGGTAAAGGGCACTGGGAGCCCAGCAACAAACTGAGGAACTAGACTAGAGGCTAGGTGACTGTGAAGGATGTGGTCCAGACATGACCCACCTCCTCTCAAAAACCAAAGGGAGGGAGATTAAGTGAAACCTAATCCCATTCAGCCTGCTATAGCCAGGAAGACCAGCAGAACTTGCTTGTCAAGTATAAAGTCAGCAGGAAGCTTTTCTTTCTATATATTTTTTTCTTTTCATTATTTTTCTCTCAAGTGAGACAATAAGACCTGGAACCATGAAAACACAAGAGTCAGAACCAAAGAGAGATCACAAAACTAATCCCAACAATTGAGAAACTGAGAAAAATTTTACTTTGTTATTCCAGAAAGCTTGCATGTTATTGTTTATTTGTATTATTATCATGTTTTCCATTATTTTACTTCTTTTATTTATTAGTATTTTTATTTCTCTCCTTTCTCTTTAGCTTTTTTGTTTAATTGCATGGTTTGATTGATTTTTCCTTTCCTCTCTTTCATAGTGTATTTTTTAATTTTTTTCTCCAAATTTTTTTATTTAATTATTTTTCAAGTACAGTTTTCTATTACTCCCATCCCATCCCACCCCCCATGCTCCCCCTCCCTCCCATGTCCACCCTTCTCAGTTGATGTCCATGTATCCTTTATATAGGCTCCTCTAAATCCCTCCATTATTTCCCCTGAAATTCCCTCCCCTCTCCCCTCTGGTCACTGTAAGCCTGCTCTGTATTTCAGTGTCTTTGGTTATATTTTGCTTGCCTGTTTGCTTTGTTGTTTAGCTTCCTGTTAAAGGTGAGATCATATGGTATTTGTCCTTCAACACCTGGCTTATTTCACTCAGCATAATGCTTTCCAGTTCCATCCATGATGTTGCACAAGATAGGAGCTCCTTCTTTCTTTCTGCAGCATACAATTCCATCGTGTATATGTACCATAGTTTTTTGATCCATTCATTTACTGACGGGCACCTAGGTTGCTTCCAACTCTTGGCTATTGTAAAGTGTTCTGCTATGAACATTGGGGTGCATAGGTTCATTGGGATTGGTGTTTTACCATTCCTAGGATACAATCCTAGCAGTGGAATTGCTGGGTCAAAAAGCAAGTCCATTTTTAGTTTTCTGAGAAAATTCCATACTGTTTTCCATAATGGTTGTACCAGTCTGCAATCCCACCAACAGTGGACCAGAGTCCCTTTTTCCCCACACCCTCTCCAACATTTGTTGTTTATTGCTTTGTTTATGATAGCCATTCTCACCGGTGTAAAGTGGTATCTCATTGTAGTTTTAATTTGCATCTCTCTGATAGCTAGCAATATTGAACATCTCTTCATGTGTCTCTGGATCTTCTGTATGTCCTCCTTGCAGAAGTGTCTGTTCAACTCCTTTCCCCATTTTTTAATTGGGTTAGATGTCTTCTTAGAGTGAAGTTGTGTGAGTTCTTTGTATATTTTGGAGATTAAATCTTTGTCAGAGGTATCATTGGCAAATATGTTTTCCCATACAGTTGGTTGTCTTTTTATTTTAATGCTGTTTTCTTTAGCTGTGCAGAAGCTTTTTATTTTGATGAGATCCCATTTGTTTATTCTTTCCTTTATAGTCCTTGCTCTAGGGGACATATCAGTAAAAATGTTGCTGCATGAAATATCTGAGATTTTCCTGCCAATGTTCTCCTCTGGGACTTTAATGGTGTCATGGCTTCTATTTAAGTCTTTTATCCGCCTTGAATTTATTTTGGTGTATGATGTAAGTTGGTGTTTGAGTTTCATTTTTTTGCACGTAGCTGTGCAGTTCTCACAACACCATTTGTTGAAGAGGCTATCTTTACCGCATTTTATGTTACTGCCCCCTTTGTTGAATATTAATTGACTGTAGAGAGTTGAGTTTATTTCTGGGTTCTCTATTCTGTTCCATTGGTCTATGTGCCTGTTTTTATGCCAGTACCAGGCTGTTTTGTTTACAGTGGCCTTGTAATACCGTTTGATATCAGGTACTGTGATCCCTCCAACTTTGTTCTTCTTTCTTAACATTGCAGCTGCTATTTGGGGTATCTTATGTTTCCACATAAATTTTTGAAGTGTTTTTTCTATGTCTGTGAAATATGCCATTGGTATTTTAATAGGTATTGCATTGAATCTTTAATTGCTTTGTGTAGTATGGACATTTTGATGATGTTAATTCTTCCAATCCATGAACACGGTATACGTTTCCATTTGTTTGAGTCTTCCTTGATTTCATTCTTCAGTGTTCTGTAGTTTTCTGCATACAGGTCTTTAACCTACTTGCTTAGATTTGTTCATATATATTTTATTTTTGTTTTTGCTATATCAAATGGCATTTATTTCTTGATTTCTGCTTCTGCTGATTCATTGTTAGTATACAAAAATGCCTTTGATTTCTGGATATTGACTTTGTATCCCACTGTTTTGCCAAACTCATTTATTAGTTCGAGCAGTTTTTTGGCAGAGTCTATAGGATTTTCCATGTACACTATCATTTCATCTGCAAACAGTGACAGTTTTGTTTCCTCCTTTCCAATTTGGATGCCTTTTATTTCCTTTTCTTGTCTGATTGCTGTGGCTAGAACTTCCAATACTATATTAAATAGAAGTGGTGAAAGTGGACAACCTTGTCTTTTTCCTGATCTTAGTGGAAAAGATTTTAATTTTTGCCCATTGAGTATGATGTTGGCTGTAGGTCTTTCATATATGGCCTTTATTATATTGAGGAATACTCCCTCTATTCCCACTTTGCTGAGTACCTTTACATAAATGGGTGTTGTACCTTATCAAAAGCTTTTTCTGCATCTATTGATATGACCATGTGGTTTTTCTCTTTGCTTTTTTTTATGTGGTGTATTACATTTACTAATTTGCGGATATTAAACCATCCTTGCAACCGTGGGATGAATCCTACTTGGTCGTGGTGTATGATGTTTTTGATGTATTGTTTGATGTAATTTGCCAATATTTTGTTGAGGATTTTAGCATCTATGTTCATCAGCGATATTGGCCTAAAGTTTTCTTTCTTTGTTGTGTCTCTATCTGGTTTTGGAATTAGCATAATGCTCACTTCATAAAAGGATTTTATGAGTATGGGAGTTAATGATGGGAGTATCCCATCATTTTGGATTTTTTGGAATAGTCTGTGAAGAATACGGGTTAGCTCTTCCTGAAATGCTTTGGAGATTTCTCCTGTGAAACCATCAGGTCCGGCGCTTTTGTGTGATGGGAGTTTTTTGATTAGTGTTTCAATTTCATTTGCTGTTATTGGTCTGTTCAGGCTTTTTACTTCTTCTTCATTGAGTTTTTGAAAATTCTATTTTTCTAGAAATTTGTCCATTTCACCTAGATTTACAAAGTTCTAGACATATACTTCTTCATAATAATTCCTTACAATCCCTTCTATTTCTGTGGTATCAGTTGTAATCTCTCCTCTTTCATTTCTGATTGTCTTTATTTGTTTCCTCTCTCTTCTTTTCTAAATGAGCCTACTTAAAGGCTTGTCTATTTTGTTTATCTTTTCAAAAAACCAACTCTTGGATTCATTGATCCTTAGAATTGTGCTTTTAGTCTCTATGTCATTTAACTCTACTCTGATGTTGGTTATTTCCTTCCTTTTACTTGCTCTGGGCTGTCTTTGTTGTTGTTCTTCGAGTTCTTGCAGGCATCGAGTTAGGTTCTTTGTTTGAAATGTTTCTATTTTCTTTAGGTAAGCCTGTATTGCTATGAACTTCCCTCTCAACACTGCCTTGGCCATGTCCCATAAGTTTTGGCTTGTTGTGAGTTCATTTTCATTTGTCTCCAGAAAATTTTTTATTTCTTCCCTAATTTCAATCTTGACCTATTCATTGTTTAATAGCGTACCATTCAGTCTCCATGATTTTGGGTGTTTTGAGTTTTTTCCTTTGGGGTTGATTTCTAATTTCAGTCCCTTGTGGTCAGAGAAAATGCTTGGTATGATTTCAATTTTCTTGAATTTTTGAGACTCATTTTGTGTCCTATCATGTGGTCTATCTTTGAAAATGTTCCATGTGTATTTGAAAAGAATATGTATTTAGCTTCTTTGGGATGAAGCACTCTCTCTATATATATCAGTCAAGTCTATTTGAACTAGGGTGTTGTTTACTGCAGCTATATCTTTGCTGATATTTTGTTTGGAAGATCTGTCCATTTTTGACAGTGGGGTGTTAAAATCCCTTACTATAATTGTGTTGCTGCCAATATCTTTCTTGAAGTCTTCTAGGATTTTTCTTATATATTTGGGTGCTCCTATGTTAGGTGCATATATATTTATGATGTTAATGTCTTCTTGGTGGATTCTCCCCTTGAGTATTATGAAGTGACCTCTGGGTCTCTCTTTATGGCCCTTTTTTTGAAGTCTATTTTGTCTGATATTAGAATTGCTACCCCGGCTTTTTTTTCTTGACCATTTGCTCGGAAAATTTGTTTCCAGCCTTTCTCTTTTATTCTGTGATGGTCTTTTGTCCTGAGGTGGGTCTCCTGTAGGCAGCATCTGTTTGGGTCCTGTTTTCTTACCCATTCAACTATTCTGTGTCTTTTGATTAGAGCATTTAATCCATTTACATTTAAGGTTATTATTGATAGGTACTTATTCATTGTCATTTTTGTACCACGGTTCCTCTCTGTCTCTCTCTTTTCCTTCCTTTCCTTAAAGCATCTCTTTTAGCATTTCTTGTAGAGCTGGTTTAGTGGAGGCATATTCTTTTCGACTTCTTTTTTCTTGGAAGCTCTTTGTTTGTCCTTCTGTCTTGATTGAGAACCTTGCTGGGTGATGTAGCCTTGGTTGTAGGCCTCTGGTTCTCATTACTTGAAATATTTCTTGCCATTCTCTTCTTGCTTGGAGTGTTTCCATTGAGAAGTCAATAGCTAACCTTATTGGGGCTCCCTTGTGTGTTACTTCCTTTTTCTTCCTTGCTGCCTTTAGGATTCTCTTTTTGTCTTTGGATTTTAGCATTTAAATGATGATGTGTCTTGAAGTGGGCCTCTTTGGGTTCCTATTAATGGGACTCTCTGTGATTCCTGGATTCGTGTAACTTTTTCTCTCATCAAATTAGTAAAGTTTTCCATCATTACTCTTTGAAATATGTTTTCTATCCCTTGTTTTTCATCTTCTCCTTCTGGTATTCCTATTATTCCGATATTATTACATTTCATATTATCTTGCATTTCTCTTATTCCATCTCTATTCTTTTTTAGCCTCTTTTCCCTTTCTTGCTCTTTCTGGCAGATTCTTTCTACTGTGTCCTCCAACTCACTGATCCGATCTTCTGCCTCATCGATCCTGCGTTTCATTCCTTCTACTGTGTTCTTCAGTTAAGAAATTGTATTCTTCATTTCCTCTTGGCCTTTGGTGATAGTTTCTATTTCCTTTTTCATGTTGATATATTTTGTGGAGAGCTCATTGTAGCTCCCCTCTAATTTCTGTTAGCTCCCTTCTAGCTTCTGGTAGCTCATTGTGAGCTCTTTTAATTTCCTGATAACTAGTGGTTTGAATTCAATATCTGATAGCTGACTTGCCTCTCTTTCATCTGACCTCATTTCTGAGACTTCCACTATTTCTTTCATTTCGGCATTGATTTTTTTGTCTTCCCATTGCTTATGAGACTCTTCTTGTTAGCTTCAGCTTCTTAAATTGATCTGTCCTGACTTCCTAGGTTTATGCTGTGAACTTCTGTGGTAGAATTCCTGTGAAATTCAGTGGTGCAGTCTTCTGCAGGTATGTTGATGTTCTCTGCTTCCACCTACTCCTTTCTTTGTGTGTGTGTGATCAGCTTGAGGGGGAGGCAAAATGGTTTATGACAGCAGGAGAGTACTTTACAATATTTACAGTCACGACTGGTAGAGAAGAGATAGAAGATCTTTAGGCTCTATATAGTGTTAACTATAATCTTCAACCCAATTTACCACCTCTAGGAAAGGATAGACCAAAGATAAATCTCTTGTTGGGGAGGGAAGTCTTGTGAGTTGTATCTAGAAATCAGTGAGGTTACGGGTGGTCAGATTTTGAGGTAAGGTGAGAGTAAAGAATAGTAAATAGACGTAGCGTTTGAGCAAGTAGAGTTAATCTCTACAGTAATAGAATTCAGGAACCTGTAAAGTGGGCTAAGACTGGAGAGATGTGTTGTGAAGTATTTACAGTGGTATAGAAAGCAACAAACAAACAATCAAACACACACAAAAAGGGTAAGAGAAGTGAGGAAAAAGCAATAAGTTTGGGGTGAAATGAAGAAGGACTAACACAGGAAAAAAGAAAGGAGAGGAACAGAGTACTGAAAGATACAGCAATAATAAAATTAAAAAATATATACAATTACTGAAAAAAGTTTAAAAATAAAAGTAAAAAAAAAAAACAAAAACAAAACAACAAGAAAAAAACTCCTTCCTTGTTGGTTTCAAACTGTTCAATCCGGTGTTTCTGGTTTCGGTGGGACCCCTCTGTGGACTGGGTTGTAGGTCCAGGCGCACACCCGCCCACCAACCAGGCTACCAGACTGGGGTGCAGGCGCCCACCCACCTGACAGGCTGCCTTGTTCCCACGGGATCTGGTACTGGGCCTTCCCAGTTCTGTGGCTGGGTGAGAAGCAAGTCAAGCTGCCTTCACAGGAGAACATCTCAGTCCACTTTCCAGTAAAAACTTTTCCAGAAAGCCTGCCTCTCAGCCTAGCCCAATCCCCAACCTGACTGGTTAGGACAATGCTCCTCTCAAATTTCCTGGGCTGGCAGGCTGGTGGGCTGGCGACCACAGAGATCGCAACTGAACATGGCCCCCTGTCTTTGCCACCCTCCCTGCACACCTAGGCAGACAGGTCTCTGCCACCTAGCCCCACCTAGATGGTGAGGGAGGGAGCCAGCTCTTCCAGGGACCCTGCAGCCGGCCCAATGCTCCACTGGGTGCTGGGCTCCCTATGAGTCCTCTGTGGCACTGGCCACAGACGGAAGCCTCTACACCCCTAACACAGCAGCAGCATGGGCTCTGAGGCGCTTTGGGCTGGCCGAGGGCAGCCGGTCCTGCCACTGCCACTTTTGTCTTTACTCACAGTTGCTGGGCTCCCCCTGAATCCTCTGTGGCAGATACCCCGATGCTCGCCATAGACAGAAGCCTCTGGGCCCTGGAATCTGTGGCAGCAGCAGCTCCGAGGTCTTTATGCCCCAGCCAATGGCTGCCATCCCGCCGCCCCTGCCACCGCTGCGGCTGCCCTTGACTTTTCTCAGGGTTGCCAGGCTCCCGATGAGTTCTCCGGGCCGACGCCCCTGTCGCTGTGCACAGAGGGAAGGAAGCCTCTGGGCTCCAACCGCTGCGGCAGCCGCAGCTCAGAGGTCTTTATGCGCTGGCTAAAGGCTGCCGCCGGTCTGGCTGCCTTCATAGTGAATTTTTAATTTTCCTTCTTCCACTTCATTTTTTTTCTGGTAGCACACTACTCTAGGTCATGTACTTATTCTTGTCATTCAGATCATATACATTCTGTCATATGATTATTGTCCCAGTATTGCTATAAATAATTGTTGTTCCATACAATTGAAAATACTACACAGCATTGTTCCCAGATCTTAGCGCATTTCACTATACTCCGGAACTTTATTACTGTTGTGGTTAACTTTATTCTCACATGCTACACTTATTTTCCCCTTTATTCTCACTGTATCTCTTAATCTGACCTCCCACAAGCTTTTGGCTTTCTGTATTCAACTCACAATCCTTCCCTGACCCCTTACAAGAGACTTATCTTTTTCCTACCCTTTCCATAAAGTGGTTAGCTGGATGAATTATCATGAATAACACTATTCTTATCCAAAGGATCTCCTATCCTCTATGGGTTGGTACTTTTAATCCCATAGAATATACTTCCACTGCCTTTAACCATTTTGCCTTCTCCCTCTGACTGATCACATAAAAGAGTTGATGGAAGCTCTGAACACCAATATACCGGCTGGAAGAGAAAACCCATTAAAAAAGAATCAACCAACAGATGATAAAGGAAGATGGTGAAACACTGAGTGGAAGCCACACTAACCTCCACCCAGGACCAGTATGGACTTACAAATAAATGGCAGAGAAATAACACAAAACAAATAATAACAAGAGATAATTCCCCAAACCTCAGATACACAGAAGAACCAGCTTCAACACAAACTGATTTAATCTGCACAACAGAATATAAGACATGTTGGGCAAAGTGACCCTCAGTTAACCAGCTAGAGGGAAGGACCCAACAAAGAAAACCCCCAAACAATCAAAACCCAAAGACATACAGAGAGCCAACATAAACAACTGCCTATGACCAGTGAGCTCAGGAGATCAAGGAGACTGCACCACTGAATCTCACAGGTCTCCTACCATAGACGTTTACACCACAAACTCAGGAGTCAGAACAGATCAATTTAAGAAGGAGAGGTTAACAAGAAGAATCTCACAAACAATAGGAAGACAAAGAAAGAAACCCCAAATGAGAGGAAAAAGTAAGCCTCGGAAATAATGCTAAATGAAATAAAGGCAAGTCAACTATTAGGTATTGAGTTCAAATCAATGGTACTCAATGAGCTCATAGAGAATTACCAAAAATCCAGGGAAACTACAATGAACTCACTGCAAACTATATCAACATGAAAAACGAACTAGGGACTATCAACAAGGACCAAGAGGAAATGAAGAATACAATTTCTGAATTGAAGAATGTGGGGGAAACTTCCATAAGTCCCCCTGAGTGCCATGGATGAGAATGAATATGACAGAGATATGACGTGACCTGCTTGGAGATGAGAGATGGCCAGTTTCTCAGGGGAGACAAAGTCCAGTAGCGGCCAGTTTCTCCGAGGAAAAAAAGACTTCCAGCCTCCACCTCCAGGGCTTTTATTGGGTTCTAATATACAGGAATACAGGGCAGCAAGGATCAAACAGTAGATAACATTTCAAAGATATCTGAGGCCTTACTATGAGTCCGAGTCTGTCAGGGACAGAGTTTTAGAGTTTCCTGCTTGAACCCTTAACATATGAACGAAAGCACTCTTAGCAGAGCAGATTTCACAGGTTTATCAGGAAGTCTTTGTGATGCCAGATTTTCCCCCAGGACACACTCTAGTGAGGCAAGGAGCTGCACCTCTCCCCAACAGGTATTGAGACTTAAGGGGATTAGAGCCAGGAAGCACTTCTCCCAGAGAACATGGGGACTCGGGCTATCTCAAAGCTGGGGGTGAGAGTCCATTGCTCTTTGTTGCAGCCCCTGGAGTCCTTCCATGAAGGCCTCCCAAGTGATGGAGTCTGGCTTAGGTTGCCCTTTGCTGTGATAGGTCTTACCCATCATTAACTTCTGACCAAGCTTTGTGGGCAGGGAAAGGAACTGAGGCAGCGTTTGCTACCAGAGACAAGCTTTGTCTCCTGTGGCTCACATTCCAGAGGTAATGGCTCACTCATCCTTAAGCCACAGGGGGTAGAGAGTTACAATTCCTGACACCAAGCAGAGCAGTCCACAACAGAAGAAATCAAAAGCAGGCTACATGAAGCAGAGGATTAATCAGTGAGCTGGGAGACATGGTAGATATAAACACCCAGAAAGAGAGAGAAAGGAAAAAAGAAGTTCAGAAAGAATGAAGAGGTGTTAAAGAAATTGCAGAACAACATGAAACATAACAATATTCCTATAATAGAGATAGGTGAAGAGTAAAAGCAAGGGATAAAAAACCTGTTTGAAAAAGTAATGATGGAAAACTTCCCTAGTTTGATTAAAGAAGAAGTCATACAAATCCAGGAAACAGAGAGATTCCCCAGTGAAGAGGAAACCAAAGAGGCCCACCTCAATTTTAAACAGCAAAATTTCAAGACAAAGAGAAAATTTTAAAGGCAGAAAGGCATTAATAGGAAGTAACATACAAGAGAGACCCAATGAGTCTAGCAGGTTACTGCTCAGAGAGGATAATGTGGGGAAACAGGGAAGCATTTTCAGGATCAACTATAAAGAACACATGGACAAACCAAGTGGGGTGGAAAAAAAGGAGGGAGGTGGGAATAGCTGGGGTGGTGTGGGATTAGTGGTGGGGTTAGGGTTAGTAATTAAACAAAGTGTAATTAAACAAAAATAAACTAATCTGAAAAACAGTAGGAGCTGAATTCTCAATGGAAATGCTCCAAGATAGAAGGGAATAGCAAGAAATATTTCAAGCAATGACAAGCAAATGCCTGCAACTAAGGCTATTGTATTCATCAAGGCTCTCAATTCAAATGAAAGCCCAAATAAGGAGTTTCCCAGAAAAAACAGGCCTCAAAATATACACCTCCTCCAAATTAGCTCTGCAAGAGGTGCTAAAGGATCTGCTTTAAGAAAAGAAAAAAAAAAGAATGAGTGAGAAAAAGAGGAATACAGGAATGAAGAAAGTAAAATGGCAATGAATAAGTACCTATCAATAATGCACTTAAATGTAAATTGATAAGTACTCCAAACAAAGATATAGAAGAGTGGATAAGTAAACATGACTTACATATATGCTGCCTACAAGAGACCCACCTGAGAACAAAAGACCTACACAGACTGAAACTGAAGGGCTGGAAACAAATTTTCCAAGAAAATGGACAGGAAAAAAAAAATCCAGGGTAACAATACTCACATCAGATAAAATAGACTCCAGGAAAAAAAAAAAAACATAAAAAGAGACCTAGAAAATCGTTTCAGAATATTCAAGGAAACAATCCATCAAGAAGACATAAACCTTGTAAATATATATGCACCCAAAATAAGAGCACTCACATACATAAGGAAAATCTTAGAAGACTTCAAGAAAGGTATTGACATCATCACACTGTATAGGGGATTTTAACATCCCACTGTCAAAAAAGAATAAATCTTCCGAACAAAATATCAACAAGGATGTTGGAGCATTGATCAATGTTCTACATAAAATGGACTTGACTGATACATATAGAGAGTCTTTCATTCCAAAGAAGTAAAATACACACTATTTTCAAATGCAAATGGAATATTTTTCAAAGATAGACCACATGATAGGACACAAAACAAGCTTCAACAAATTCAAGAAAATTGAAACCATATCAAGCATTTTTTCTGACCACAAGAAACTGAAACTAGAAAACAACCTCAAGGAAAGAAAAGTGAAAACACTCAGACTCCTAGAAACAAAATAGCATGCTATTAAACAAGGAATGGGTGAAGAATGATATCAAGGGAGAAATAAAAAAGTTCCTGAAAAAATGAAAATGAACCCACAACAATACAAAATTTATGGGACATAGTGAAGGCAATCCTGAGAGAGAACTTCATAGTGATACAGACCTACCTAAAAAAGATAGAAATATTTCAAATAAAAAACTCAACCCTATACATATAAGAACTCGATGTACAATGACAAAGACAGCCCAGAGCAAGAAGAAGAAAGGAAATAACAAAGATCAGAGCAGAATTAAATGGAATAGAGACTAAAAGCACAATTCTAAGGATCAACAAATCCAGCAGCTGGTTCCCCCCAAAAATACAGTGGACAAGCATTGAAAAAGACTTATGCAGAAAAAAAGAGAGAGGTCCCAAATAAACACAATACAAAATGAAAGAGGAGGCATTACAACTGACACCAAAGATATATCAATAATTGTAAAGAGTGACTACGAAAAAATACATGCCAAGAAACTTGAAAACAGAGGTGAAATAAAATCAATTTCTAGAAAAATATCATCTTCCAAAACTGCACAAAGGAGAAGAAATCCTGAAGAGAGCAACAATAGCTGATGCAATCTAAGCAGCAATTAAAAAAAAAAAAGAAAAGAAAAAAAAACCTCCAAACACATGAAAGTCCTGGACTATAAGTTTCTGAGGAGAATTCTACAAAGCCTTTTATTTTATTTTTTAATTTATTTAATTATTTTTCAAGTACAGTTTTCTGTCTATTACTCCTACCTCATCCCACCCCCTGGTGCTCACCCCCTCGCTTTCATTTCCATCCGTCTTAGTTGTTGTCAATGTATCATTTATATTTGTTCCTCTAAATCCCTCCTCTGTTTCCTCTGAAATTCCCACCCCTGTCCCTTCTGGTCACTGTCCCCCTGTTCTCTATTTCAGTGTCTTTGGTTATATTTTGCTTGCTTGTTTGTTTTCTTGTTTAGCTTCCTGTTAAAGGTGAGATGATATGGAATTTGTCTTTCACCACCTGGCTTATTTCACTCAGCATAATGCTTTCCAGTTCCATCCATGCTGTTGCAAAAGGTAGGAGGCCCATCATTCTTTCTGCTGCATAGAATTCCATTGCGCATATGTACCATAGTTTTTTGATCCATTCATTTACTGACGGGCACCTAGGTTGCTTCCAACTCTTGGCTATTGTAAGTTGTGCTGCTATGAATATTGGGGTGCATATGTTCTTTGGGATTGGTGTTTTAGGGTTCTTAGGTTACAATCCCAGTAGTGGAATTTCTGGCCCTATTCTTCACAGACTATTCCAAAAAATCCAAAATGATGGGAAACTCCCAAACTCTCTTTATGAAGCCAGCATCATCCTAATTCCAAAACCAGGTAGACACACAACAAAGAAAGAAAATTTCAGGCCAATATCGCTGATGAACATAGATGCTAAAATCCTCAACAAAATATTGACAAATCGCATGCAACAATACATCAAAAAGATTATACACCACAACCAAGTGGGATTCATCCCAGGGATGCAAGGATGATTTAGTATTCATAAATCAGTAAATGTAATACAGCACATAAACAAAAGCAAAGACAAAAACCACACGATCATATCAATAGACGCAGAAAAACTTTTGATAAGGTACAACACCCACTTATGAAAAAGGTACTCAGCAAAGTGGGAACAGAGGGAGCATTCCTCAATATAATAAAGGCCATATATGAAATACCCACAGCCAACATCATACCTTGGGCAAAAACTAAAATCTTTTCCACTAAGATCAGGAACAAGACAAGGTTGTCCACTTTCACCAATTCTATTTAATATAGTATTGGAAGTTTTAGCCTCAGCGATCAGACAAGAAAAGGAAATAAAATGCATCCAAATTGGAAAGGAGGAAACAAAACTGGCATTGTTTGCAGATGACATGATAGTGTACATGGAAAAATCTATAGTCTCTACCAAAAAACTGATCGAACTAATAAATGAATTTGGCAAAACAGAGGCATACAAAGTCAATATCCAGAAATCAAAGGCATTTTTTAATACTGACAATGAATTAGCAGTAGCAGAAATCAAGAAAATAATTCCATTCAATATAGCAAAAAGAAAAATAAAATATCTGGGAATAAATCTAACCCAGGAGGTAAAAGACCTGTATGCAGAAAACTACACAACACTGAAGAAAGTAATCAAGGAAGACACAAATAAGTAGAAACATATACCATGTTCATGAATTGGAATAATTAACATCATCAAAATGTCCATACTACCCAAAGCAATTTGCAGATTCAATGCAATACCTATTAAAGTACCAATGGCATATTTCACAGACATAGAACAAACACTTCAAAAATTTATATGTAACCATAAAAGACCCCAAATAGCAGCCGCAGTTTTGAAAAAGAAGAACAAAGTAGGAGGGATCAAAATACCTGATATCAAACTGTATTACAAGGCCACTGTAATCAAAGCAGCCTGGTACAAAGCCTTTTAGAAGATCTAACCCCTATCCTCCACAGACTATTCCAAAAAATTCAAGAATCCTGAAGATGCCCAAACCCTTTTTATGAAGCCAGCACCACCCTAATCTCTAAACCAGATAAAGACACAACAAATAAAGAAAACAACAGGCCAATATCAGTGATGAGCACAGAGGCTTATACCCTCAACAAAACACTGGAAAATGGCATCCAACAATATATGAAAAACATCATACACCATCACCAATTGGGATTCATCCCAGAGATGCAAATATGGTACAATATTCACAATTCAATAAACATAATAGATCACATAAGCAAGGGAAAGGGAAAAATCACATGATCATATCAATAGATGCAGAAAAATACATTTAATAAGATATAGCACCCATTTATGACAAAAGTAATCAATAAAGTGGGAATAGAGAGAGCATTCCTCAACATTAAAAAGGCCACATATGAGAGACTTACAGACAACATCATACTCAATGGTCTATTTCTACAAGCCTTCCCAGTAAGCAAAGGAACAAGACAAGGATGTCTGCTTTCATGTCTACTATTTAACATAGTGTTTGAAATCCTAGCCACAACAATAAGACAAGAAAAAGTAATAAAAGGCATCTTAAGTAGAAAGGGGGAAGCAAAACTGTTATTGTTTGCTGATGACATGATAGTACACATATAACTTATAGATTTCCAAAAAATCTGCTTGACTTAATAAATGAATTTGGCAAAACAGTTGGGTACAAAGTCAATATTCAGAAATAAAAGTCATTTTTGTACGCCAACAATGAAATATCAGAAACATAAATCAGGAAAAAATCCCATCTGATATAGCAACAAGAAAAATAAAGTACCTAGGAATAAAGCTAAGTGAGGTAAAAGTCTTATATTCAGAAAACTACACAACAGTGAAGAAAGAAATAAGAAAGACACAAACAAATGGAAGAATGTACTGTGTTCATGGATTAGAAGAGTTAACATCATCAAAATGTCCATGCTACACAAACAATTTAGATTCATTGCAACATATTAAAGTACCAATGACATTTTTCACAGATGTAGAACAAATATTTTTGAAATGTATATGCAACCATAAACAACCTTAAATTACTGCAGCAATTTTGCAAAAAAAAAAAAAAAAAAAGAGAGAGAGAACAAAGTACGAGGGATCACAGTACCAGATATCAAACTGTATTACAAAGCCACTGTAACAAAAACAGCCTGGTACTGATGGAAGAACAGACGCATAGACCAATGGAACAGAATAGAGCCCAGAAATAAACACAACACTCTATGCTCAGTTAATAGTTGACAAAATGGGAAGAAGCATAAAATGGAGTAAAAATAGCTTCTTCAACAAATGGTGTTTGGAGATTTGGACAGCTACATGTAAAAAAAATACAACGCAATCACCAACATACACAATACACAAAAAATAAACTCAAAGTGAATAAAACACTTAAATATAAGTTGTGACATGATAAAAAATCATTCAGGAAAACATAGGGAGGAAAATCTGAGATATTCCATGAACCAATATTTTCACCAATGTGTCCCTTAAAGCATGGGACATAGAGAAAAGAATAAACAGATGGGACATCATCAAAATAAAAAGCTTATGCACTGAAGAAAAAACAGCTAAAAAACAGGAATAAAAAGAACAGGGAATCAACCATACGGGAAAATATATTTGCAAATGATAACTCAGACAAGGGTTTGATCTCAAAAATATACAAACACAAGTGATTCCACTGTAGGAACACCCACAACCCTGTTTTAAAAACTGGAAAAACACTTGGACAGACACTTCTCCAACATGGTCCTACAGAGGATCCAGATACATATGAAAAAATGTTCATGCCCTGGCTAGTATAGCTCAGTGGATTTAGTGTGGGCTTGCAAAGCGAAGGGTTGCCAGTTTGATACCTATCAGGGCACATGCCTGTCACAGGCCAGGTCCCCAGTAGGGGACACACAAGAGGCTACTACATATTGCTCTTTCTCTTCCTGTCTTTCTCCCTCTCTTTTCTTCTTTCTAAAAATGAATAAATAAAATATTTAAAAAATAAAATGAGAAGGCAAGTGCTTTAAAAGGAAAAGACTCTCAGCATTGCTAGTCATCAGAGAAATGCAAATTAAAAGCACAATTAGCTATTACTTCACATTGGTGATAATGGCCACTATACAAAAACCAACAAACAACAAGTGTTGGAAAGGATGTGGAGAAAAGGGGCCCCTAGTGAGCAATTGGTAGGAATCCAGCCTGGTGTAACCACTGTAGAAAACAATATGGAATTTCCTCAGAAAACTGAAAATGGAACTGCTTTTTGACCCAGCAATTTTACTGCTGGTATTATATCTTAAGAACCCTGAAATATCAATCCAAAAGAACCTAAGAACCCCAATGTTCATAGCAGCACAATTTACAGTGGCCTAGTAATGTAAGAAACCTAAGTGCCCTTCAGTAAATGAATGTCAAAACACTATGGTCCATTTACACAATGGAATACTACTCAGAATAAAAAAAAAGAAGGAACTCCTACCCTTTGTGACCTCATTGATGGTACTGGAAAGCATTATTCTAAGTTAAATAAGTCAGGGGGTGAGAGACAAATACCATATGATCTCACCTTTAAGTGGAACCTAATCAACAAAACAAATAAGCAAATAAAATATAACCAGAGACATTGAAATTAAGAACAAATTGACAGTAACCAGAAGGGATACAGCAGGGGATAATGGTGGGGAAATAGTGAAGGGTTTTCAGGAACAGCTATAAAGGACATATGGACAGATCCAAGGTGGGAAGTAGGTGGTGATGGCTGGTGTGAGGGTAGAGAGTTGGGGGGTGGTGGTGGTGGGCAGACAACTGTACTTGAACAACAATAAAATTTAAAAAATGAAAACAAATGCAAGGAAAACACACAAAAAATACACAATGAGATGTCACTTCACACTGGAGAGAATGGCCATCATAGACAAACTAAGAAACAAGTGTTGGAGAGGATGCAGAGAAAGGGAACACTAGTGCACTGTTGGTGGGAATCCAGACTGTTGTAGCTACTCTGGAAAACAGTGTGGAACTTTCCCAGAAAACTGAAAATGGAACTGCCTTTTGATCTGGCAATTCCACTGGTGGGATTATATTCTAAGAACCCTGAAACACCAATCCATAAAAACCTATGTGCCCCAATATTCATAGCAGCACAATTTACAATAGTCAAATGCTGAGTTAGTTTCTATTATTATTGCTCCTCTGTCCCATACCACTTTATTAGTTTGATAGACTTTTAATGTGTAAATTTTGCTAAGTTATCAGCCTTAGTTATGCAATCAAAGAGTATTTTAGGTGCTGACATTTTGATATCTTGTAGACACAATTAAAGATCATGATGAGTTGACTTTAAGTAAAGAAAATTATCTTAGATAATCTGGGTAAACCTGATTGGATCAGTTTAATTACTTTAAGAGCAGAACTAACTTTTCCCTGATTAAAAAAAGGTATTTTGTCTTTGAACAACAGCTTTAACTGGTTTTCCAGAGTTCCAGACTGTATTTGCTGAAGGCCTTGACTTATGGATTTGGTTCTCAGGTAGCCAGACCCCACAATCACATAAACCAATTCTTTGCGAAATTCTCTTGATATATATATATATATATATATATATATATATATATATATATATATATTACTTCTGCTTCTATGTTTGAACCCTGACTGGTATAGTAAGTGAGTAAACAAAGTAAGGGAGGTTCATTTGCCCTCAGTCATGAGACTATGCAAGGGGAGAAATATTTAAAATCAGGAAGTTTGAATTCAAAGCCCCTGTGTTGAACAATTGTATTCATGCACCTGATAGAAATTCTAGTTCAAAAGTGTTCAAAGGATTCTTCAAAGAATTTGTAATTCTAATGGAAAAGATTGGTGGTGCAATAGGAAGGTCTCTCATAGGAAAATTTAATGTAGAGGAAATGTGTAAACTGAATTTTGAAGGACAAGATGAACTTTGTGCATTAGTAATACATGAAGAGCACACTGGACACGGAAGCAACAAAAGCCTTAGGTACAATTCAACAAAGTAAGAAAATATGCAGACATACATAAATAAGGGCATTTCATGTTTCTCTTCACTTCCCAATTTGTGGAAAGTTTGATTATATGATTTCTAAAGGTTACTATAAGGAATAAATAGACAAGGTGAGTAAAGTTTCTTGCAAGCTGACTGGCAGAGATAGGTATTCTATAAAAGTAACTTCTCTCTCTTCATCTCACCATCTCCTCTCTCTTCAAAATCTCATCCAAATAGTGTATTCTGATCCTGATGACAAATTAATACTAGAGAAATAGTTCTTTATTATGAACCCCTTTCTCTATAAAATTGCATACTATACTCACCAAATGCCAAGAACAATAAAGAAAATAGACATGGTCTGTAACTTCAAATTCCTTATAATCTAGTCTTTTAAGTGGGCTATGACACAATATTTGAAAAGGGAAATACTTGGGGCTGAGAGGGCAAACAGAAAGGAATTTGACAAACAAACAACTCAGTCTGAGACTGTCAGGGAAGACTTTATAAGGAAAGGGCACAACAATTAGAACATGAAAAATGAGTAGGAATCAACTAAATGACTGATGTTCTAATTAGTACATAGAGTGCATGTGAGATCTGGACATGAGAACAGGTCTATAAGGCTGCTATCATTGTTTATTGTGAGCAAGTGGCATAAGGAATTCTTAAGGTACTCCCTAACTACTACCCCCAAAAGACTATGCACTGACAAGTTAACATGGTCTGCTATTTAGTTGTTATTGTTCAGGCAGTGAGAATCCGTGTATGGAATCTCCATCCCATACAAAAATCATCAGACATGTCTGAACAGGTCATGTTTCATTATTTTTCATGTAGCTGTTCAGATCTCCCAACACCATTTGTTGAAGAGGCTATTTTTACTCCATTTTATGCTCTGCCCTCTTTGTTGAATATTAATTGATCATCACTTTTGCTTTTGCTTCTCCTAAAGATTGGAATATTTACCCATTCAGCACTTCAAAACACCAGACTTCAGTTTCTGCCTAGCTGGCTAGCTTCCAATGAAATTTTCATGTTATGTGGTGTGAGAACAATAATTTAGCCTCTCTGGTAAAATAGAAGATAATAGAGTGGGAGGGAAACATGCCTTGATTTTCCTGTGGTATTACCAAAACTTTCCAGCCACACTTGATCAATTTTATCCTGATTTTTCCTCTTACATGCTTTCTATTATTTCAAAAGCATATAATGGGGAATATTTTTATGAGGAAACTCACTTGATGTTCTATGAACTAAAGTTTTACTAGAGATTTATGTGAAACTCATCTGTCTGTGCTATCTTAAGATGAGATCATGAGTAAACCATCCTGATAGTACTAAATATACCAGCCCTTTAGAGAAAAGGGCAGAGGTTTGTCACAATTAGATGCCTGAGGTTGATATATAAGAGCAAAGACAGCAAACGGGAAGAGCTACAACAAATGTTTTACCAAAAAGAATCCCAAGAACTTCAGCTACTTAGCAAACTCAGCTTAACTTGAGTAAATAGGCCTGCTCTCTGCACCATGCATCAAAAAGGATGATACCATTTCCCAGAGGGCACTTCCAAGAGAAGCTTAATCTCAGTCCCCAGTTGGAGAATTTAAGGTTAATAAGGGGACATTCCCAAGGAATCCCAGTATCATGCAACATTGCATTAAGTTGGCTGATCAAGTAAAAAAAAATGACTTTAAGTTATTTCAAGGAGTCATTACTCCATGATAATTCCAATCGTTGTCTGTGGAAATCAGGTTCTTCCACAGGATCACAAGAAAAGTTTTCCAAGGATCCATGTAAAGAAGACTGTGCATGACATTGTGCGTGACACAATGGTTTATTTATGTGAAAGGCTGCCCCTGGATACCTTCTCTGTTTGCCCCATCATAAAATAAGCCTAACCATGTCCTCAGCAAGATCAAATACAAAAGGTAGTGTCCACAGTTTCTTCTTCATATTAAAGCTTAGACATTTGGCGCCCATACAGTCTGCTGTGGGCCCTGGTATCTGCTAGACCCACATGGTTCCATACTTCTGGGTGCCAGCACACATGAATGAATGGAGTGAATGTGTTACCATGTGGATGAGAGAGAAAAAAAAGAGAAGGGGGAGGAAGAGAGAGAACTTCTTTGTTTCCCTGGAATTATATTAGCTTGGGTTTGAAATTGACCAAGTACTTTTCAAAAGAACCAAATAATTTTATAAGCTTTCATTAGCTGTTGATAGGTCCACATCCCTTACTTAGACTGAAAGAATTCTATGGTTAAGCACTTCCTCATACCCCGCCCTCCCCAAATCAGGCAAACAGTGTTCTTGGGGGGGGGGGATTTCCTGGCCACTTTTTAAAAATATTTTTATTTAATTATTGTTCAAATACAGTTTTCTGCTTTTTACTCCGATCCCACCACACCCCGCCAAGGCTCCCCACCTATCTCCCATTTTCACACCTGATAGTTTTTGTCCATGTGTCCTTTATACTTGTTCCTGTGAATCATCCCCCTTTTCCTCTGAAATTCCCTCCCCTCTCCCCTCTGGGCCCTGCATGCCTGTTCTCTATTTCAGTGTCTTTGGTTATATTTTGCTTCAATGTTTGTTTGTTGTTTACTTTCCGGATAAAGGTGAGATCACATGGTATTTTTCCTTAACCGCCTGGCTTAGTTCACTCAGCATAATTCTTTTCAGTTTCATCCATGCTGTTGCAAAGGTTAGGAGTTCCTACTTTCTTTCTGCTGCATAGAATTTCATTGTGTAAATGTACCATAGTCTTGGGTACATTAACTTATTGATGGGCACCTAGGTTGCTTTCAACTCTTGACTATTGTAACTTGTGCTGCTATGAACATTGGTGCCCATAGGTTCTTTTGGATTGGTGTTTCAGGCTTCTTAGGATATACTCCAAACAGTGGAATAACTGGGTCAAAAGGCATGTACATTTTTAGTTTTCTTAGAAAATTCCATACTGTTTTCCACAGTGGTTGTACCAGTCTGCAATCCCACCAACAGTAAACTAGGGTCCCCTTTTCCACACAACATATCCAACACTTGTTGTTTGTTTCTTTGTTTATGGTAGCCATTCTGACTGGTGTTAAGTGGTATAACATTGTGGTTCTGATTTGCATCTCTCTGACAGCTAGTGATATCGAGCATCTTTTCATGTGTCTCTGGATTGTCTGTATGTCCTTTTTGGACAAGTGTCTGTTCAAGTTCTTTGCCCATTTTTTTAATTGGGTTAGTTGTCTTCTTAGACTGAAGTCATGTGAGATCTTCATATATTTTGGAGATTAAATCTTTGTCTGAAGTATCATTGGCAAATATGTTTTCCCAAACTATTGCTTCTCTTTTTATCTTGATACTGTTTTCCTAGACCATGCAGAAAGTTTTAAGTTTGATGAGATACCATTTGTTTACTCTTTCCTTTATGTCCCTTGCTCTGGGGGATGTATCAGTAAAAATATTGCTGTGTGGAATATCTGAGATTCTCCTGCCAATGCTCTCCCCTAGGGCTTTAATGCTTTCACGGCTTATATTTACCTATTTTGTCCACCTTGAATTTATTTTGGTGTATGCTGTGAGTTGGTGCTGGAGTTTCAATTTTTTTCTGCATGTTGCTGTCCAGTTCTCCCAACACCATTTGTTGAAGAGGCTATCTTTAATCCATTGTATGTTACTGCACCCTTTGCTGAATATTAATTGAATGTAGATATTTGGGTTTATTTCTGGGCTCTCTGTTCTATTCCATTGGTCTATGTGCCTGTTTTTATGCCAGGACCAGGCTGTTTTCATTACAGTGGCCTTATAATACAGTTTGATATCAGGCATTGATATAATCCCTTCTACTCTGTTCTTCTTTCTCAAAATTGCAGCTGCTATTTGGGTTCTTTTATGGTTCCATATAAATTTTTGAAGTGTTTCTTCTATGTCTGTGAAATATGCCATTGGTACTTTAATAGGTATTGCATAAATCTGTAAATTGCTTTGGGTAATATGGACATTTTGATGATGTTAATTCTTCCAATCCATGAACATGGTATATGTTCCCATTTGTGTCTTCCTTGATTTCTTTCTTCAGTATCGTGTAGTTTTCTGCATACAGGTCTTTGACCTCCCTGGTTAGGTTTATTCCCAGATATTTTATTTTTGTTTTTGCTATATCGAATGGGATTTTTTTTATTTCTGCTTCTGATGTTTCACTGTTGGTATACATAAAATGCGTTTGATTTCTGGATAATGACCTTGTATCCCACTGTTTTGCCAAACTCATCTATTACTTCCAGCATTTTTTTTGGTAGAGGCTATAGGGTTTTCCATGTACACTATCATGTCATCTGCAAACAGTGACAGTTTTGTTTCCTCCTTTCCAATTTGGATGCCTTTTATTTCCTTTTCTTGTCTGATTGCTGTGGCTAGAACTTCCAATAAGATATTGAATAGAAGTGGTGAAAGTGGGCAACCTTGTCTTGTACCTGATCTTAGTGGAAAAGCTTTTAGTTTTTGCCCATTGAGTATGATGTTGGCTGTAGGTCTTTCATATATGGCCTTTATTATATTGAGGAATGCTCCCTTTGTTCCCACTTTGCTGAGTACCTTTATCATAAGTGGGTGTTGTATCTTATCAAAAGCTTTTTCTGCATCTATTGATATGATCGTGTGGTTTTTGTCTTTGCTTTTGTTTCTGTGCTGTATTACATTTACTGATTTATGAATACTAAAGCATCCTTGCATCCCTGGGATGAATCCCACTTGGTTGTGGTGTATGATCTTTTTGATGTATTGTTGCATGCGATTTGCCAATATTTTGTTGAAGATTTCAGCATCTATGTTCATCAGCGATATTGGCCTGAAGTTTTCTTTCTTTGTTGTGTCTCTATCTGGTTTTGGAATTAGGATAATGCTGGCTTCATAAAAAGAGTTGGGGACTTTTCTCTCCTTTTGGATTTTTTGGAATAGTCTGTGAAGAATAGGGGTTAGCTCTTCCTTAAAAGCTTTGTAGAGTTCTCCTGTGAAACCATCTGGTCCAGGGCTTTAGTGTGATGGGAGTTTTTTGATTACTTCTTCAATTTCATGTGCTGTTATTGGCCTGTTCAGGTTTTCTGCTTATTTTTCATTGAGTTTTGAAAAATTCTATTTTTCAAGAAATCTGTCGATTTCACCTAGGTTTTCAAGTTTCTTGGCACACAGCTCTGCATAGTAATTTCTTACAATCCCTTCTATTTCTGTGATATCAGTTGTAATCTCTCCTCTTTCATTTCTGGTTGTGTTTATTTGGGTCCTCTCCCTTTTTTCTTGATGAGCCTACTTAAAGGTTTATCTGCTTTGTTTATCTTTTCAAAAAACCAACTCCTAGATTCATTGATCCATACAATTGTGCTTTTAGTCTCTATGTCATTTAATTCTGCTCTGATATTGGTTATTTCCTTCCTTCTACTTGCTCCGGGCTGTCTTTGTTGTTGTTCTTCAAATTCTTGGAGGTGTTGGGTTAAGTTGTTTGTTTGAAATGTTTCTATTTTCCTTAGGTAAGCCTGTTTTGCTATGAACTTCCCTCTCAGGACTGCCTTAACTGTGTCCCATAAGTTTTGGGTTGTTGTGAGTTCATTTTTATTTGATTCCAGAAACTTTTTTATTTCTTCCCTGATTTCTATCTTGACCCATTCACTTTTTAATAGCATAAAATTCAGTCTCCATGATTTTGGGTGTTTTGGATTTTTCCTGTGCGGTTATTTTCCAATTTCAGTCCCTTGTGATCAGAGAAAATGCTTGGTATGATTTCTATTCTCCTGAACTTGTTGAGACTGGTTTTGTGTCCTATCAGGAGGTCTATCTTGGAAAATGTTCCATGTGCATTTGAAAAGAATGTGTATTTAGCTTCTTTGGGATGAAGGGCTCTATATATATATATCAATTAGGTCCACTTCATCTAGAGTGTCATTTAATGCTGCAATATCTTTGTTGGTATTTTGTTTGGAAGATCTGTCCTTTTTTGATAGTGGGGTGTTAAAATCCCCTACTATAATTGTGTTGCTGTCAATATCTTTCTTGAGGTCCTCTAGGATTTTCTTATATATTTGGGTGCTCCTGAGTTGGGTGCATATATATTTACAATATTGATGTCTTCTTGGTGGATTCTTCCCTTGAGCAATATGAAGTGACCTTCTAGGTCTCTCTTTATGGCCCCATTTTTGAAGTCTATTTTGTCTGATATGTGAATGCTACCCCAGATTTTTTTCTTGTCCATTTGCTTGGAAAATTTGTTTCCATCCTTTCACTTTTAGTCTGTGGTGTTTTTTTGACCTGAGGTCGGTCTGCTGTAGGCATCATATGTGTGGGTCATGCTTTCTTATCCATTCAGCTATTCTGTGTCTTTTAATTGGTTCATTTAATCCATTCACATTTAAGGTTATTATTGAAAGGTACTTATTCATTGCCATTTATGTACCTGTGTTACTCTCCATCTCTCCCTTTTCCTTCCTTTTCTTAAAGCAGCCCTTTTAGTAATTCTTCTAGAGCTGGTTTGATGGAGGCATATTCTTTTAGACTTTTTTTTGTGTTGTAAGCTCATTATTTGGCCTTCTATCTTGATTGAGAGCCTTGCTGCGTACAGTAGCCTTGGTTGTAGGCCTCTGTTTCTCATTACTTGGAATATTTCTTGCCATTCTCTTCTTGCTTGGAATGTTTCCATTGAGAAGTCAGTAGCCAACCTATTGGGATCCCCTTCTATGTTACTTCCTTTTTCTCCCTTGCTGCCTTTAGGATTTTGCTTTTGTCTTGGAGGTTTTCCATCTTAATGATGATGTGTCTTGCAGTAGGCCTCTTTGGGTTCCACTTGCTTGGGACTCTCTGCTATTCCTGAATCCTGGATCCAGACTTTATCTCTCCTCAACTTAGGAAAATTTTCCATTATTGCTCCTTCAAGTAGGTTCTCTATCCCTTGTTCCTCTTCTTCTCCTTCTGGTATTCCTATTATTTGGATATTATTATGTTTCATGTTCTCTTGCATTTCTCTTAAATTCTCCTCATTTTTTTTTTCTGATTCTCTTTTCCATTACTTGGTCCCTCTTTGAGATTGTTTCTATCCTGTCTTTGATCTCACTTATGTGATCTTCCGCTATATCGATTCTATTCTTCATACCTTCTTCTGTATTCTTCAGTTCAGAAATTGTATTCTTCATGTCCTCTTGGCTTTTGCTGATGGTTTCTATTTCCTTTTTCATGTTGGTATAGTTTGTAGGGAGTACATTGTAGCTCCCCTGTAGTTTCTGGTAGCTCATTGTAAGCTCTTTGAATTTCCTGATAACCAGTGCTTTGAATTCCACATCTAATAGTTGACTTGCCTCTATTTCATCTAACATTCTTTCTGAGGCTTCCTACTTTTCTTTCATTTGGGGATTGTTTCATTGTCTTCCCATTGTTTGTGATACTCTTCTTGCTGGCCTCAGGTTCCTAAATTTATCTGTTCTTGTTCCCTGGGTTTATGGTGTGAATTTCTGTGGTAGGCTACCTGTGAAATTCAGTGGTGCAATCTCCTGCAGGTATCTTGGTCTTCTCTTCTTCCATGTACTCTTTTCTTTATTGTGTGTGTGTGATCCGTTGGAGGGGGAGGCAAAATGGTTTATGATAGCAGAAGATTATTTTATGTTATTTACAGACACGGTGGGCAGAGAAGAAATAGACAATCTTTAGGCTATGTATAGAGTTAACCGTGCTCTTCGCCCAGCTTGCCTCTTTTAGGAAAGTATGGACATAAGTTAAGTCTCTTTTTGGGAAGGGGTGGCCTGTGAGTTGTATCTAGAAAGCAGTGTGGTTGCGGGCATTCAGATTTGAGGTAAGGTGAGAGTACAGGCTATTAACTGGGTGTAGCGTGTGAGTAAATAGAGTAATAGAATTCAGGCACCTGTAAGGTGGTCTAAGGTCTGAGAGATGTGTTATGAAGTATTACTGTTGTATGGAACAGCTCTTGTTTACAATAATATTAGAGCAACACTCACGTGGTAGACTCTATGTGATCTGTCTCAATGGGGGTTATAGAGCTTGGGTAGTCTGGCAAAGGAAAGCAAGTGAAGTATAGAAAATTAGCAATACACTTTGGAGGAAAGAGCAGTGGGAACCTGTCAGATAGTACAATATAACCAGCCAGGACTAAGAAACCTGTACAGAAAGAGGAGGGATACAAAGATATTCTTAAAATAAAAAAGAAGTAAGAATAATGCAAAAAAAATAATAATATACCTAAAAGAAAACTAAGCAACACATAAACAAACAATCCAACACACACACACAAAAGTCAGGAGAAAAGAGGAATTAGCGGAAAATTTGGGAAGAACGGAAGGACTAAAACCGGACAAAAAGAAAAAGAAATGAGGGACAGAATATTGATAGATAGAGCAACAGTACAGTTTAAAGAATATAAGATTACTTACAAAAGAAGTTGAGAGAGAAAAAAAAGGGGGAAGGGGAACCCCCCCCCACACACACACATTTAAATCAACAAACAAACAAAAAAGCACCCTTCCATTGTAGGTTTCAAACTGTCCAAACCGGTTTTTCTTGTTGCGGTGTCTCTGAGGGCAGGTATGCAGGCCCATGGGCTCGAGCAGACTGGCAGATTGGGCTGTTGATTCCCACAGCTCTGAGAGGCTGCCTGTTTCCTGTGATATCTGGTACTGTCCTTCTCAGTCCTGTGGCGGGACCCAGGTGTTCCCACCCCTCCCCTGGATGGCTGCTGGGTGGTTGGGCTGTGACGCAAACTGCTGTTGCAGAGCACCTCAGTTCACTTTCTAATAGAGACTTCTCCACAAAGCCTGCCCCTCAGCCCAGCCCAATCCCAAAAGACCGGCAACCACAGTGTCCTTCTTAAATCCCCCGGGGCTGGCAGGCTGGTGACCAGAGTCTGCAGTTGCCACCCTTTACGTTAGCTTAAGCTCACAAGTCTCTGCCCGGTATTAACCTGCCTGCCTAGACAGGGAGGGGAGGATTCAGTTCTCTCCCATGGAGTCTGTTGCTGACCCACTGGGTGCTGGGCCTCTGGAGTTCCCTAAGTCACAGGCGCCCCGGCCCTGGATTCAGACGGGGCTTCAGTTTTCCACTGATGGTGCCAGCCGGGGTTACACGCCGATTCTCCTGCATACTCATGCTCTGCCAGAGGTTGCCTGTCTTGGGCGCTCCAAGGTGCAGCCCACAGCCTAGGAGGCCATGGGTGTGCAGCCGCTTTTATCCTCACTTGCCTTCTGGAGTCCTGTCTGGTTCCTCTGTCACACTCTCTGGTCTCTTATTTTCATAAATTTTGTGGAATTGTTGGTTGATTAAGCTGTTCTTCGGTAGATCGGCCCAGATTTTCTACCAGATGCACGGGAGCTGGGTTCCCTCCGTGCTACTCTGTTGCCATCTTCCCAAAGTTTTCTGTTTGTGCCTTCCTTGATTTCTTTCTTCAGTGTTGTGCAGTTTTCTGCATACAGGTTTTTTACATCCTTGGTTAGGTTTATTCCTAGGTATTTTATTTTTCTTGTTGCTATATCAAATGAGATTTCTTTCTTGATTTCTGCTTCTGCTGTTTCATTGTTGGTATACAAAAATGCCTTTGATTTCTGGATATTGACTTTGTATCCCGCTGTTTTGCCAAATTCATTTATTAGGTAGAGCAGTTGTTGTGTACAGTCTATAGGATATTCATGTACGCTATCATGTCATCTGCAAACAGTGACAGTTTTGTTTCCTCCTTTCCAATTTGGATGCCTTTTTATTTCCATTTCTTGTCTGATCCCTGTGGCTAAAATTTCCAGTACTATATTGAATAGAAGTGGTGAAAGTGGACAACCTTGTCTTGTTCCTGATGTTAGTGGAAAAGCTTTTAGTTTTTGCCCATTGAGTATGATGTTGGCTGTAGGCCTCTCATATATGGCCTTTATTATATTGAGGAATGTTCTCTTTATTCCCACCTTGCCTAGTACCTTTATCATAAATGGGTGTTGTACCTTATCAAAAGCTTTTTCTGCATCTATTGATATGATCATGTGATTTTCCTGTTTGATTTTTTATGTGATGTATTACATTTATTGATTTGTGTATATTGAACCATGCTTGCATCCCTGGGATGAATCCCACTTGGTCATGGTGAATGATCTTTTTAATGTACTGTTCGATATGATTTTCCATATTTTATGAAGGATTTTAGCGTCTATGTTCATCCACAATATTGGCCTGAAGGTTTCTTTCTTTGTTGTGTCTCTATCTAGTTTTGGAATTAGGACGATCCTGGCTTCATAGAAAAAGTATGGGAGTCTCACATCATTTTGGATTTTTTGGAATAGTCTGTGAAGAATGGGGGTTATCTCTTCCTTAAATGCTTTGTAGAATTCTCCTGTGAAACCATCGGGTCCAGGGCTTTTATCTGATGGGAGATTTTTTTATTACTGCTTCAATTTCATCTGCTGTTATTGGCTCTCTGCTTTTTTTCCATTGAGTTTTGGAAGATTATATTTTTTTCTAGAAATTTGTCCATTTCACCTAGGTTTTCAAATTTTTTGCATACCTTTCTTCATAGTAATTTCATTTTTCCCCAATTTTTTTATTTAATTATTTTTCAAGTACAGTTTTCTGTCTATTACTCCTATGCCATCCCACCCCCCATCCTCCTCCCTCCCTCCCATTTCCACCCTTCTCAGTTGTTGTCCATGTATCCTTTATATAGGTTCCTCTAAATCCCTCCCTTATTTCCCCTGAAATTCCCTCCCCTCTCCCCTCTGGTCACTGTCAGCCTGTTCTCTATTTCAGTGTCTTTGGTTATATTTTGCTTGCTTGTTTGCTTTGTTGTTTAGCTTCCTGTTAGAGGTGAGATCATATGGTATTTGTCCTTCAACACCTGGCTTATTTCACTCAGCATAATGCTTTCCAGTTCCATCCATGTTGTTGCAAAAGGTAGGAGCTCCTTCTTTCTTTCTGCAGCATAAAATTCCATTGTGTATATGTACCATAGTTTTTTGATCCATTCATTTACTGACGGGCACCTAGGTTGCTTCCAACTCTTGGCTATTGTAAATTGTGCTGCTATGAACATTGGGGTGCATAGGTTCTTTGGGATTGGTGTTTTAGGGTTCTTAGGATACAATCCCAGCAGTGGAATTGCTGGGTCAAAAGGCAAGTCCAATTTTAGTTTTCTGAGAAAATTCCATACTGTTTTCCATAATGGTTGTACCAGTCTGCAATCCCACCAACAGTGGACCAGAGTCCCCTTTTCCCCACACCCTCTCCAACATTTGTTGTTTATTGCTTTGTTTATGATAGCCATTCTCACCGGTGTAAAGTGGTATCTCATTGTAGTTTTAATTTGCATCTCTCTGATAGCTAGTGATATTGAGCATCTTTTCATGTGTCTCTGGATCCTCTGTATGTCCTCCTTGCAGAAGTGTCTGTTCAAGTCCTTTCCCCATTTTTTAATTGGGTTAGTTGTCTTCTTAGAGTGAAGTCGTGTGAGTTCTTTGTATATTTTGGAGATTAAACCTTTGTCTGAGGTATCATTGGCAAATATGTTTTCCCATACAGTTGGTTGTCTTTTTATTTTAATGCTGTTTTCTTTAGCTGCGCAGAAGCTTTTTATTTTGATGAGATCCCATTTGTTTATTCTTTCCTTTATAGTCCTTGCTCTAGGGGACATATCAGTAAAAATGTTGCTGCGTGAAATATCTGAGATTTTCCTGCCAATGTTCTCCTCTAGGACTTTAATGGTGTCATGGCTTATATTTAAGTCTTTTATCCACCTTGAATTTATTTTGGTGTATGATGTAAGTTGGTGCTCGAGTTTCATTTTTTTGCATGTAGCTGTCCAGTTCTCCCAACACCATTTGTTGAAGAGGCTATCTTTACCCCATTTTATGATACTGCCCCCTTTGTCGAATATTAATTGACTGTAGAGATTTGGGTTTATTTCTGGGTTCTCTATTCTGTTCCATTGGTCTATGTGCCTGTTTTTATGCCAGTACCAGGCTGTTTTGATTACAGTGGCCTTGTAATACAGTTTGATATCAGGTATTGTGATCCCTCCTACTTTGTTCTTCTTTCTTAACATTGCAGCTGCTATTCGGGGTCTTTTATGGTTCCATATAAATTTTTGAAGTGTTTGTTCTATGTCTGTGAAATATGCCATTGGTACTTTAATAGGTATTGCATTGAATCTGTAAATTGCTTTGGGTAGTATGGACATTTTGATGATGTTAATTCTTCCAATCCATGAACACGGTATACGTCTCCATTTGTTTGTGTCTTCCTTGATTTCTGTCTTCAGTGTTGTGTAATTTTCTGCATACAGGTCTTTAACCTCCTTGGTTAGATTTATTCCCAGATATTTTATTTTTCTTTTTGCTATATCAAATGGGATTTTTTTCTTGATTTCTGCTTCTGCTGATTCATTGTTAGTATACAGAAATGCCTTTGATTTCTGGATATTGACTTTGTATCCCGCTGTTTTGCCAAATTCATTTATTAGTTCCAGCAGTTTTTTGGTAGAGTCTATAGGATTTTCCATGTACACTATCATGTCATCTGCAAACAGTGACAGTTTTGTTTCCTCCTTTCCGATTTGGATGCCTTTTATTTCCTTTTCTTGTCTGATTGCTGTGGCTAGAACTTCCAATACTATATTAAATAGAAGTGGTGAAAGTGGACAACCTTGTCTTGTTCCTGATCTTAGTGGAAAAGCTTTCAGTTTTTGCCCATTCAGTATGATGTTGGCTGTAGGTCTTTCATATATGGCCTTTATTATATTGAGGAATGCTTACCTTTCTTCATAGTAATTTCTTATAGTTCATTCTGTTTCTGTGGTATCAGTTGTAATTTCTCCTCTTTCATTTCTGATTGTGCTTATTTGGGTCCTCTCTCTTCTTTTCTTGATGAGCCTACTTACTGGCTTGTCATTTTTGTTTATCTTTTGAAAGAACCAGCTCCTGGAAGCTCTGATTCTTAGAATTGTCGTTTTAGTCTCTATGTCATTTAATTCTGCTCTTATCTTGGTTATTTCTTTTCTTCTACTTTCTCTGGGCTGTGTTTGTTGTTGTTTCTTGAGTTTTTGTTGGTGTAGGGTTCAGTTGTTTGTTTGAAATGTTTCTATCTTCTTTAGGTAGGCCTGTATTGCTATGAGCTTCCCTCTCAGGACTGCCTTCACTGTGTCCCCATAGATTTTGGGTTGTTGTGAGTTCATTTTCATTTTTTTCCAGGAACTTTTTGATTTATTCCCTAATTTTATTCCTTACACATTCGTTGTTTAATAGCATGCCATTCAATCTGTATTATTTTGAGTGTTTTTGGTTTTTTTCCTTTGGGGTTTGTTTCTAGTTGTAGTCCCTCATGATCAGAAAAAAATGCTTGGTATAATTTCAATTTTCTCGAATTTGTTGAGGCTTGTTTTTTGTCCTACCATATGGTCTATCTTTGAAAACATTCCATGTGCATTTGAAAAGAATGTGTATTTAGCTTCTTTGGGATGAAAGGCTCTCTATATATCAGCTAAGTCCATTTCATCTAGGGCATTGTTCAATGCCACAATATCTTTGTTGATATTTTGTTTTGAATATTTGTTCATTTTTGAGAGTGGGGTGTTAATATCCCCTACTATATATTTTTTGCTCTCAATATCTTTCTTGAAGTCCACTAAGATTTTATTTATATATTTGGGTGCTCCTATGTTGGATGCACATATATTTATAATGTTAATATCTTCTTGGTGGATTCTTCCCTTGAGTATTTTGAAGTGACCTTCTGGGTCTCTCTTAATGGCCCTTATTTTGAAGTCTATTTTGTCTGATATGAGTATTGCTACCTCGCCTTTTTTTTCTTGTCCATGTGCTTGAATAATTTGTTTCATCCCTTCACTTTTTGTCTGTGGTAGGTGTTTTGTCCTGAAGTGTGTGTGTTCTTGGCATCATATGTATGGATTATGCTTTCTTACCCATTCAACTATTCTATGTCTTTTGATTGGAACATTTAATCCATTTATTTTTAAGGTTATTATTGATAGGTAGTCATTCACTAAGTACCATTGCCATTTTTGTACCTCTATTCCTCCCTGTCTCCCTCTTTTCCTTCCTTTCCTTAAAGCAGTCCTTTTTGTATCTCTTGCATAGCTGGTTAGGTGGAGGCATATTTTTTTAGTCTCCTTTTTTCTTGGAAGCTCTTTATTTGGCCTTCTATCCTGACTGAGAACCTTGCTGGGTAAAGTAGCTCTGGCTGCATGTCTCTGGTACTCTTTATTCGGAATATTTCTTGCCATTCTCTTCTTGCTTGGAGTGTTTCCATTGAGAAGTCAGTAGCTAACCTTTTGGGGTTCCGTTTTATGTTACTTCCTTTTTCTCCCTTGCTGCCTTTAAGATTCTCTCTTTGTCTTGGAATTTTGCCATTTTAATGATTATGTGTCTTGAAGTGGGCCTCTTTGGGTTCCTCTTGATTGGACTCTCTGTGATTTCTGGATTTGTGTGACTTTTTCTCTCATCAAATTAGGAAGTTTTCCTTCATTTTTTTTTTCAAATAGGTTTACTGTCCCTTGCTGTTCTTCTTCTCCTTCTGGTATTCCTATTATTTGGATATTATTATGTTTCATATTGTCTTGCATTTATCTTAACCCCTCTTCATTCTTTCTGAGCCTCTTTTTTTTTTCTTGCTCTTTCTGGGAGTTTTTTTTCTCCTTTGTCCTCCAACTCCCTGAACCTATCTTCTGCTTCATGGATCCTGCTTTTGATTCGTTCTACTGTGTTCTTCAACTCTGAAATTGTATTCTTCATTTCCTCATGACCCTTGTTGATATTTTCTATTTTCTTTTTTATGTTGATATAGTTTAAGGTTAGTTCATTGTAGCCACCCCCCGTAGTTTCTGGTATCTCATTGTGAGCTCCTTTAACTTTCTGATAACCAGTGCTTTGAATTCACTGTCTGATAGTTGACTTGGCTCTATTTCATCTAACATTCTTTCTGAGGCTTCCTCCTTTTTTTCATTTGGGTATTGTTTCTTTGTCTTCCCACTGTTTGTTCGACTCTTCTTATTATCCTCGGGTTCTTAAATTGATCTATTCTTGTTCCCTGGGTTTATGTTGTGAATATCTGTGGTAGAATACGTGTGAAATTCAGTGGTGCCATCTTCTTCGGGTAACCTAATGTTCTGTGCTTCCACCACTCCTTTTTTGTGTGTGATAAGTTGGAGGGGGAGGCAAAATGGTTTATGAAAGCAGGAGGATATTTTATGATATTTGCAGTCACAGTTGGTGGAGAAGAGATAGAAGATCTTTAGGCTATATATAGTGTTATATATAGCCTAACACTATATATAGTGTTAATAATAATCTTCAACCCAACTTGCCACTTTTAGTAGAAGATGGACAAAACATAAGTCTCTTGTTGGGTAGAGAATGCTTATGAGTTGGATCTAGAAAGCAATGAGGTTTCAGACGGTCAGATTTTGAGGTATGGCAAGAGTGAAGAATAGTAAATAGGTGTAATGTGTGAGCAAATGGAGTGATGACTACAATAGTAGATTTTAGGAAATTGTGAAGTGAACTAAGATCTGGGAGATGTGTTGTGAAGTATTTACAGTTGTATAGAACAGCTATTTTTTACAATAATATTAGAGCAGCAATCATATGACAGACTAGGTGATCTGGATAACATGAATAGGGAGTAGAGAACTTTGGGTAGTGTGCTAAATGAAAACAAGTGGTGTGAAGTATAGAAAATTAGCAATACACTGTGGAGGAGAGAAGAGGGGAAACCTGTCATACGATACAATATATCCAGCCAAGGCAAAGTAGCCTATTCAGAAGGAGGGGGAATACAAAAATAGTGTTAAAATATAAAAGAAGTGAGGATAATGAAAAAAAAATAATAATACAAATATGCAGCAACTAGTGGCTTGTCTGCTAGAGCAAAGTGAAATTTGTCTCTCTGTCTCTACTGCTGAGATGCCCTCTCTTTGGGACCAACTCTGGTCTTTCCACAGTTCCAAGTTGTTATTGTCACTTGTGGGTAAAAGAGAAAAAAAGGCAGGAGAAGGGAGGAAAAAGTGATAAGTTTGGAAAGAAAGGAAGAAGAAATAACACAGGAAAGGGGAAAAAGAGGAAAAAGTACTGAAAAATAAAACAACAATAAAATTAAAAAGATAAAATATTACTTAAAAACAAACAAAACAAAACAAAACAAATTTTTTTTTGTTGGTTTCAAACTTGCCAAACCTGTTCTGCTAGCTGCTGCAGGCTGAGGAGCAATTGGTGTGGTCTTTGTGTGAGCCCTCCCTCAAAAGGCAACCCGGCGCCTCTCCCCAGCACCCCATGAAGAGGATTTAGGTCTTCATCATAGCACTCTTTACCCGGGGTCATCGCCATGGGCTGGGTTTCTTGTCAGTATGCACGGGCATGCCCGCCAGGCTGCCTGGGTCTTGCAGGTTGGGGTGCAGACCAGTCCCAGTTCTATGGGGGAACTCCAGGCCCTCTCCCCAACCTCAGGTTCTCTGCCAGGCTGGATGGGGAGCAGGCCAAGCAGCTGTGGCAGGAGAATCCTTCAGTTTACTTTCCAAAAACTTTCTCCTTTAGAAAGCCTGCCTCTCAGCACAGCCTAATCCCCCAGCCAGACCAGTGACTATGGGAGTCAGAGCCAAACACTACTCCTCTGAATTCTCCTGAGCTAGCGACCACAGAGCCCTCGGTTGATCTCAGCCCTTTGTCCTTAGTACCCTCTCTGAAAACTCTAGCAAACAAGTCTCTCCTAGTGCCCAGCCTTGCTTGGCAGGGGAGGGAGGGAGCTGGTAACACAGCTCTCTCCCAAGGACCCTTCAGCAGGCCGGGGGCTCCCAAAGAGTCCAAAGTAGATACACTGGGAGCCAGGTGCTGAGTGCTGGGCACTGGGCTCTGGGCCCTGTGCGCCAGCTGAGACCACTTCTCCTCCTGTCTTTGCTCCAGTCCCTGAGACCCTATTGTACTGCAGCCATCTCCTTACCATCTGGTTTTTCAGTGTCCATTATGATTTCTGGCCTCTTATTTTCATATATGCTGGGGAACACTCGGCTGTTTGTGCTGTTCCTCCATAGATAGGCCAGGATTTTCTCCCATATGTACAGGGAAATGGAATCCGCTTAGTCCTATTCCATCGCCATCTTGGAACCCTCTTGGCCTCTTAAGATTAAGTTTCCTTGCCAGAAGTCTCCTGAAATTTGTGAATAAGTATGAAAATGCTTAAGCTCCCTGGAAAAACAAGCATGCTTATGCGCCCCAGTTTATTAAGCTCAATGTCTAATTCCCTTTCCTGCTCTTTCTTAATAATTAGTTAACTACTACAGTAACATTACCTCCTGAAGATCTTGAACTTTGTAATCTTACAAGGGTAAATGGATGAAGGTCTCATCTTCTGTAGCTGGTTCTTGCTGTTAAAGGAACACAGTACTACCTATTTCCAGGCTTAAAGGGTCTGCTAAATAAAGAAGGGAGCAAAAAGGGAAAGGGAATCTTCACACAGGGAAAAGGGATTGTGCAATACCCAGGTCAGTTGGCTGTATACATGATGTCTAGAAGATGTCATTGTTGGATAACCTGGTATTTTTGCTGTATACTAAGGGTGACATAATTGACAATATAGTTAAAAAGGCATAGTCCAAATTGGGGAGAATTATAATAACTAAAGTTCTGATGAAGGTAATAACTAAGGGGGAGAAGGTGGGACTAACTTTATTTTATTTTTTAGAGCATGCCATGGAATACAGTGTATTTATTTTAAAATCATACATTTATTCTACTGTACTAACATATTATATACATTATAAAGTACTTTTATTTTTTATTTTTAATATTTTTGTTTTAATTTTTTAAGATTTTATTTATGTATTTATTTTTAGAGGGGAAGGAGAGAGGGAGAGGAACACCAATGTATGGTTGCCTTTCATGCATCTCCTGCTGGGAACTGGCCTGCAACCCAGGCATATGCCCTGACTGGGAATCGAACCACAATCCTCTGGTTCACAGGCCTGTGCTAAATTCACTGAGCTACACCAGCCAGGGATGTAAAGTACCTTTATTTTTATTGTATTATTTTTTCTTTTCTTTTTTTATTGTTGTTTAAGTACAGTCATCGCCCATTCTCCCAACCACTCTTTACTGCCCACCCATCCCCAACTCTAATCCTCAATCCTAATCCTAGGTACATGGGTTCTTTATGCATGTTCTATTATAAACTTCCCCTCCCCCCACCATTATCTACTTTCCTTTGCTTCTGATTACTGTCAGTTTGTTACTTATTTTAATGTCTCTGGTTATATTTTGCTTGCTTGTTTGTTTTGCTGATTAGGTTTAACTTAAAGGTGAGATCATAAGATATTTGCATTCAGTGCCTGGCTTATTATACTTAGCTTAATGCTCTCCACATCTATATCTGCTGTTGAGAAGGATAGGAGCTCTTTCTTTCTTTCTGCTGGGTGGTATTCCATTGTGTAAACGTGCCACAATTTTTGATCAACTCATTTACTGATGGGCACTTAGGTTGCTTCCAGCATTTGGCTATTGTAAATTGCATTGCTATGAACATTGCAATGCAGACGTTCTTTTGATTTTATGTTTCAAAATTCTTAGGGTATAATCCCAGCAGTGGAATTGCCAGGTTGAAAGGAAATTTCATTTTTAGTTTTTTGAGTAAATGCCATACAATTTTCCATGGTGCCTGCACCATTCTGCATTCCCACCAACAGTGCACTAGGGTCCCCTTTTCTCCACATCTTCTCTAACACTTGTGTGTTGATTTGTTTATGGTGGCCATTCTCACCGGTGTGAAGTGGTACCTCAATGTGACTTTAATTTTCATCTCTCTGGTGGCTAGTGATGCTGAGCATCTTTTCATATGACTCTGAGCCCTCTATAGGTCCTCCTTGGAGATGTGTCTGTTCATGTCCTCTGCCCATTTTTTAATGTTTTTTTTGTCTTCCTGGAGTGGATTCATTTGAGTTATTTATATATTTTGAATATTAAATCTTCATCCAAAGTACCATTAGCAAATGTAATTTCCCCTATGGTTGGTTCTCTTTTAATTTTGCTGATGTTTTCTTTAGCCATGCAGGAGTTTTTATTTTCATAAAGTCCCAGTTGTTTTTTCTTTTCTTGATGCCTCTTGCTCTTGGGGATGTATCAGTGAAAATATTGCTAAGTGGAATATCTGATATTTTGCTGCCTATGATATCCTCTAGGACTTTTATCATGTCACAACTTATATTTAAGCCTTTTATTTATCTTGAGTTTATTTTTGTGTATGGCTTAAGTTGATGGTCATGTTTCATTGTTTTGCATGTAGCTGTCCAGATCTCCCAACACCATCTGTTGAAGAGGTCATTTTTTTTTTCATTTTATGCTCTACCCCCTTTGTTGAATACTAATTGATCATAGAGACTTGGTTTTATTCTGGGCTGTCTATTGTGTTCCATTCATCTATGTGCTTGTTCTTATACCAGTATCAAACTTTTCTGATTACACTGGTTCTGTAATATAGCTTGGTATAAGGTATTGTGCTCCATCCTACTTTGTTTTCTTTCTCAAAATTGCTGCAGCTATTCAAGGTTGCTTATGTTTTAAGTTTAATTTTTTAAAATGTAACCATTTAAATTTTTGAAATATTTCTTCTATATCTGTGAAATATGTTTTGGTATTTTAATAGGGATTGCAATTAATCTGTAAATTGCTTTGGGAAATATGGGCATTTTGATCATGTTAATTCTCCCAATCCATGCACATGGTATATGCTTCCATTTGTTTGTGTCTCCTTTAATTTCTTATTTCAGTGTTGTGTAGTTTTCTTAATATAGGTTGCTTACCTCCTTGGTTAGGTTTATTCCTAGGTATTTTATTTTTCTTGTTGCTATACCAGATGGGATTTCTTTCCTGATTTCTGTTTCTGATATTTTGTTTTTATTGCACAAGAATGCCTCCATTTTCTGAATATCAACTTTGTACTTGTTGTTTTAACAAATTCCATTATTAGGAATTTTGTGGACAAGTTTTTTTGTGGACTCTATAGAATTTTCTATGTACACCATTATGTCATATTTAAACAAGGACAGTTTTGCTTCCTCCTTTCCAATTTAGATGCCTTTTGTTTGTTTGTTTGTTTTGTTTTGTTTTGTTTTTTTGTCTGATCACCGTGGCTAGGACTTCCAATGCTATGTTGAATAGAGGTGATGAAAGTGGACATCCTTGTTTGGTTTGTGATCTTAAAGGGAAAGCTTTTAGGTTCTGCCCATTAAATATGATGTTGGCTATTGATTTCTTCTATATGGCCTTTATTATGTTGACAAATGCTCCTTCTATTTCCAATTTGTTGAGTGTTTTTTATCATAAATTGAGGCTCTACTTTATAAAATGCTTTTTATGCATCTATTGATAAGATCATGTGATTTTTGTCTTTACTTTTGTTTATGTGATGTATTATATATATTGATTTGTGAATATTGTACCATCCTTACATTCCTGCAGTGAATCCCATTTGATTATGGCATGATCTTTTTAATGTATTATTGGATACTGTTTGTCAATATTATGTTGAGGATTTTAGTATCTATATTTATCGGTCATATCAGTCTGTAGTTTTCTTTCTTTGTTGTTTCTTATCTGTTTTGGGGGTTAAGATGATGCTTTCTTCATGATAAGAGTTTAGGTACCTTCAGGGATGGACTAACTATAAAGCATCCAAGATTACATCAGAAAAATGGCTTCCCTAGAAGACAGTGTGTAAGATCTGTCCAAAGTCTTCTTGCTTACTATATCTAGTTCAAATTATGTTCAGGAGAACATTCCAAGCCCCAGCCACCATGAATAACATTGGGCCTTTTTCTCTCTGAACCATTAGGACAGAAAAAAGAAAATACTTCTAAGTGGAACCAGTAAACCACCCCATACTACCAACTCAGCCATTTAGTCTTGACAACAAGTCAATTCAATAAATTTATTCAGTCCCATTTTAAGAGATGGTTATGTGGGTGGGCTTTAAAATGGGACAAATATTATGTAAACAAGTAATCAGGTAGATATGTCATAGGCATATAGCCTATGAAAACAGAAGGAAGAACATAAAAGTCAATAAACACAGAAAATTTTAAATCAATTTCTGGGTTTGTAAGGCTGTCATTTAAACAGATGTCTAGTTGTAAGCCTTTTGCTGGAATGAAATTAAATTGTCAATTTGACAGATCCTCCTTGTCTGCCGTTTCAACATCTCTGGTGATGCCATTAAGTGTTGAGGTAAATACTGTATGGCATTTTAGAAAAACAGTTTAACTCCCAATAAATTCTAGTCCAAAGGTGAGAGAAAAAACTGGAACATTAGCTTGGAGGGTTGAAGAAAACTAGAGGAATTCAGGAATCAGTTTAGTTTATAGTGAAAACAAAACTGAAGATAGTTAATTGTACTAGAATCCAACATCCACAATTTGGCATTGTGATTTCCATTGAAAAACATATAAAAATAATCATCCTCATTTTCATTAAAGTGACTGCATTAAGTTTAGTGTTTTTTTTAAATTTTATTTATTTTAAATGTTGTTCAGGTACAGTTGTCTCCATTTTCCACCCACAATCCCTCTGACCCAAGCCATCTTCACCTCCCATCCTTGATCCTAACACCCACTGGTTTTGTCCATGTGTTGTTTGTATATGTTCCTTGACAACCCTTCCCTCTCCCACCATTACCCCTCCCACCTCTTGGTCTGATTATGTGCATAAACACAAGATTAGCAATTGATTACATAGGCTCTTTAACTTTGCTTAACTAAAATTTTATAAGGAATCTCCAAATTAAGTTTTAGTCAGCCCCTCAGGGTGTAGAAGTCAAGGCACACAGTTATTATTAAGCTCTGCTTGTTAATATCTATAGGTTTGGGTAAACTTCTCAAGTTTTTTAATTTCTAAGAATGTCTTGAATTTCACTTTTTGTCATTTCTCAGGAAAGTAACTTTTGTTTCTTGCCTGAAAAAACTGTCAGGAACCATGTGACCAACTAAGATACAAGGCTATTTCTTCAGTGTGCTTTCATTAGCTTTGGAATTCAATCTCAATTCCTTAGGCATTCTGGTAACATCCAGGGTCCAAGTATGCCTTGTTTAAACATTATATTTTAGTCAATGTCTTGGTGAGTAAAACCACAATTGGAAACTAGTCTTACTGAATTTGTGGAAAGTGTATTGCCACTCATTAAGAATTACCAGATTCTGAAGAAATCGGGAGGGGAGAAAAATGTAAGATAAAGAAGATTTTTATCCTTATGATGGAGTAAAAAAAAACCCAAACTTCAACTCTTCATTGAAGAGTTGAATGGTGAGCTATTAGCATTTCCTAGATGGGAATATATATTTTATAACTCTTAGAAACATAATATTTTCTGTTGACAAACACATTCACACTTTTGAAAGACATATTTTCATAAGACATATATTATGAAGCAAAACTCACTGATTTAGAACGCTTGAACATCAGAAATAATGTCAAATTGATTTTTTCAAATGGCCAAGATTTTTTATAAGATCCACTTTCCAGAAATTTGCATTTCAAAAGATGGTCTAGATAATGGCTCTTAGACTAAGCATTTGTATTTTAAAGGTAGACTTTTATTTCACAAAGGCAATTATTTAGAATATTTTTTTGAAATCCAGATTTATATGTTTGTCAATTGGCAAGACTGCACCTCAAAAAAAGGTTTCTCTTCTGGCATTGTGGATAGAGATTGTATTGTCTATTCTTTTGGGAGGGAAAAAAAAACTTTCATTGTTGTAAAAGAAGGAGATAGGCTCTGGCTGGTGTCACTCAGTGGACTGAGCACAGGCCTGAGAACCAGAGGATTGAGGTTCGATTCCCAGTCAGGGCGCATGTCTGGGTTGCAGGCCTGTTCCCTGCAGGTCAACTCCCAGCAGGGGACGCATGAAAGGCAACCATATATTGATATTTCTCTCCCTCTCTCCTTCCCCTCTTTAAAGATACATAAATAAATAAAATCTTAAAAAAAAGAAGGAGATAAACCTTTGTCCTGGAAAGACAAGGAGAAAAAAACCTTATCCTTGATAGACTGAGAGTTGCATCTTATAGAGTGATAGAGGCACTTGCAATTGGAACCCTACCTAGCCTTCTAAAGAAGTAGAACATTATTAAGAAGTCACTCAACTCCAGCAACCTGGCTTTCTTCCCAATTGTCTTTTTAGTAGTAAATTATGATTACTCCATGCCCTTCCATTATAACATGCAATTATTTGCTGATCAGTTTGCACAAACTGATTTCTGCTCACCTCAGGATTTCTGTCCCCCTTGACTTCTGCCACATCATAGTTTCCACTTATCTTCTATTTACCATTTATTTCTCAACTGTCTTCTAGAGTTTACTGTTCAAACTCCCTAAAATAGAGATCTGAACACTAAGTAGATATTCAAAGGTAGAACCATCACCAAGCAATCCTATCTTCTCACTGTGGCTAGCCAAGGAAGAAGATTTTACCCTCATTATGTTATAAACTGTTTGAAGTTCTTCATTGGACAGCGGGGAGCCATGTACATGTCAGACAGAGTGTCATCATCTATCCATTATGAAATGGTATGATGTATGGAATACAGATGTTGTAGAAAAGAAGTAGATAGATGTAACACTAAGAAAATACTGCTATATTAGACATCACTTTTTTAGGCAAAAAGTGTATTTTTCTAAAACACATGCTCTGGACAATAGATGATATTTCAAGGGATGCTCATGTGGATAGAAACTTTGTGCACATCACAGATTAGAGGAATATTCTGACTCCTCCAAAAATAAAGAGTAAAAGGAGGAAGAATAACACAGGTGAATAATATTATCAAATGCATCATGTATTTAGTATAAAAATACTTTTGTGAAATGGGTGATGCGGTTGGGTTCACATCTGGGATTAATGACAAGAAGCAAAATAGTACATGCAGATGCAGATATAGAATTGAGAAAGTACTTTAAAAACAGTGTTACACATAACAATTTGAGTAAGTTTAAGGCTTTATTATGCAGAATGTTTTATTGTCACATGCTTACCATTTACTCATTTCAATCCTCTAGAATATATTTTATATTTCCTGTATTAAGTAATCTTCTCATATATGTATATGTGTATATATGTACACACACACACACACACACACACACACACACTTTATAGAACAGGAAATCAGGTCTCAGACCAGATATGTAACTTGCATAAGGTCACACAGCAAGTAACTGTACCTGCAATGTCTGCATTTGTGGCATTAAAATTCTTTGGTATAAAAACTCACTCTGGCTATTTTAAAACTATTTTAAAACTATTTTTTAAGGATGTTAAATTTATTTTGAGTGAAATACACAAATATTAAGTAAACAATGCATTTTAAATAAAGAGATACAGAATATTTCCATTACTTCTGAAAGTTTCCTCGTGCCCTTCCCAGGCAATCCTCACTTTCCATAGATAGCACCATTCTTTTTATCTTTCATGTTAGATTAGTTTTCCCTATGCTTTACCTTGATATAAATGGAATTTTACTTTATGCAGTCTTGTGTGCCTGACTCTTTTCAGTCAACAATATGGGAGATTTCTCAGAGTGTCGATTAACAATAGTTCATCCCATTTTATTGATCACTAGCATTCCATTTATGAACATACAATAAATTATGTACTCATTTTTCTTCTGTTGAGACCCATATGGGTTATTCAGTTTGGAGTTCTTATTATTAAAGCTTACATTAAACTCTCTTGTGGACATATGTTTTTATTTATCTTGGGTAAATACTTAGAAGTAGAGCTACAAATAAAATCAGTCAAAGAATTTTCCAGAGTCTCTGTTCACTCCAAATAGGTGTTGTTGAGTCTCTAATCTTAGCCACTGTAATGAATGCAAAGTATTGTCACATTATGGTTTTAACTTGTATTACTGATAATTAATGATCTTGAGAACATATTCATGTGCTCATTTGTCATTTCTAGAGTTTCTCTTTTAATTTAGGTGTCTCTTTCATTATTAATTTTTAAGTTATTTTTATATTCTATATTTGACTATTATTTTAAATATATAGGTATATCTTAAGACGTATATATTGTGAATATTTTTCTTTGTGTCTTGCTTATTCACCTTCTTAATTCCATATTTTCTGAACAGAAATTATTAATTTTTATGAAGTCCAATTTATCAAATTATTTAAAACCTACTATGTTTTGTCTTCTTAAACATATTTTCTTTCCCCAAGTTCGCCAAATTATTTTTATATATTTTTTTTCTTCCAAAAGCTTTATAAGTCTAATTTTTACATATAAGTTTGTGATTCTTTTTCAGTGATTTTTTGGGTGGAGTATGAAGTATGTGTCAGGTTCATTATTTTCTTTACATTTATCCATTTATTGTAAAGACTTTTCTTACCCAATATAAATTCCCTATTGACTTGTCAAAAACTATTTGAGAGGATCTATGAAGAGGTATTGTCTAAGATGGTGGAAAAATGGATAGAATTTACAGTCACCTTCTCCCAGACCCAAATTGGAATTACAACTAAATTATAAAACAATCAACCCGAATAAACCAACTGAAGACTAGCTGCACATAAGTTATAACTTAGGACATGCAGAGGAAATCATTAAAAGACTGGTAGAAAAAGCAAAGAAGGGAAAAGGGCAGGCCCCATACTCTCATTCTGTGTTTGCAAAGTTTGGAGGGTTATCTCTACTGCAGACATAGAGCAAGGAGTTTCAAACCCATGCTAAGCTCCCCAGACCAGAGCACCAGGCTGGCAAGTGGAGCTCACATAACTCCAGGCTGTGAAAATCACTGGGAATTTTATCTACCAGGGAGACACAGGAGTCTGCTAAGAACTTGAGCATCATCTACCATTATTTGGGGAAGGGAATTTTATTTTTTTAATTGTATTCTACTGTTTATGTTATTACATTTAGTCCAACTTTTTCTCCCTTTGCCCACCACCACCCAGTCCTCCTCCCCTCCTTTAGGCAATCCCCTTATAGTGGCCCATATCAATGGGTCAATATGTGTGTGTATGTATAGAATACACATATATTTATACATATATATCTACGCATATATACATAAATATAAGTATATTTAATAAACATTTATATATTTATAAATATTTAATATATAAATGTTCATTAAACATTAATAAATATTTGATATATAAATATATTTAATACATATTTGACCGATAACTATTTATTATATTTATATTTTGTGTAAATATATATTTATATGTAAATACATCACTTTTGGTTAATCCCTTAAGCTTCTTTCATCCAGTGCCCCCACATTCTCTTATGGCAACTATCAGTATGTTCCATGTAACTTTGCTTCGTTTTCTATTTTGTTCCTTAGTTTATTCTGTTCATTAAATTCCACATATAAGTGAGATCATATGGTATTTGACTTTCACTGTCAGGCACCATCTTGAAGGGCCAGTACACAAAATTACACTTGAGATACTCCCCCTGGACTTCAGTATAGGTTGGCTGCTCAGAGTGAACTGGAATTTTACAGGAAAAGATTGGATTCTGTGGCTTCAGGGAGAGGGATTCGTGGTCAACTGGCATTATCCTTGTGCTAAGCCCCTCTTACACACCTCTGGAAGACACCATCTTTCCTATGATGAGCGTTTCCTTCCATATGATATTAGCCTGAAGATATTCACTGGCCCCGCCCTCCAGACTCCCTATGACTTTGCCCTGCCAAGTTTGGCCCCTGTCAAACAATTAGCTAGCTGCACACAGTCTCAGTCCATAGTAGCCTTTCTTGTAAGGTTCAAAAGGAGATCACAGGCTCAGGGAAGTCAGAGACGCATAAGTAGAGACTGAGTTATGTGGTTCTGGGTCAAGGGTAAATTTTACCAGTGTGCTGGTCAGTGCTACCTCTCCAAACAAAATCAGCCTGGGGATATTCATTACCCTACTCTCCCAACATCCTGTGTCTTCACCCTGCCAAGCTTGCATACTGCAAAAAATCAGTTACCTGAGGGCATCCCAGTCCCACTGCACTCTTTTTTGGAAGGCTCATGAGGAGGCTGGACAGACTTGGGGAAGTCAAAGACACACACAGAGATACTGAGTTGTGTAACTCTGGAACAGGGAACATTTATTCCCCTACATGCCTCAAACTGCACCACTACTCTTATGTAGAGTCCACCCTACACATGACCAAATTGTAATCTATTTTGGCCTGATGAACTCTACAGACCTCATTCTGACAACTCTCTGAATCACCACCCCACCATGAAGGTCCCCAAGACCCAGGCAGGCGGTGCTGGCATTGATCTATCATGAGATAGCTACAGACCTACCACTAGCTGAGTTTGAACCTCTATCAACCTGGTAAACAACACATGCCCTTGCACAGCAAATAAACGAGAACCTACCTCATTCAACTCACAAATCACTAGAGGCTCTTCCGTTGGAAGCAAGAGGGTGGAGAAAGATCTTGGTGCTTTAGACCATTTAGCTTACCTGCCCCAGACTTGATACTTGTGGAAGCCAGCTATAGTATGCAGTTCTCCCTGCACACCCGCCTCCACCATGCACCACACCAAAAGCGATAGTCACTAAGTACAAATTATTTTGGGGCTTTTATAAGGTAGTCCATGGCCAATCATAGGCAGTGTCTGAAATTGACTTGAGCTGGAGTCTCTTCTAAGAGGTCTCCCAAAAATCACAAACTGGGGGCAGGTTCAGAACACATGAGAGTACACTCCAGAAGCAGAACTTCCAAATGGAGATCTCAACAGGCACCAGACCATTTTGAGGCAAATTCTGCTTCCTGATGCCAGCCCCAGCACATACCAGCTTGTATACTGGGGGTAGGGTACATCCTCACATTTACCTTTCCTGGAAGGTGGACCACATCCATGGTTTAGCAAACAACAACCAAGAATCAACCATACAGAAGGGTTCACATAACTCATACAAGGGGCATTTCTGGAGCACCTTAATTAGACAAGATATACAAATAAGAGCCATTTAAATCTGAGAGAAAGAAGTAAAACTGTCATAGTTTGCAGATGACATGACAGTGTACAGAAAAAAAAAACCCTATAGACTTCACCAAAAAATTGCTCAAACTAGTAAGTAAATTTGGCAAAGGATACAAAGTCAATATTCAGAAATCAAAAACGTTTTAGTACACCAACAACAAAATACCAGAAACAGAAATCAGGAACAAAATCCCATTTTCTATAGCAACAAGAAAAATAAAGTACCTAGTAATAAATCTGACTAAGGAGGTAAGAGACCTGTACTGAGAAAACTATACAACACTGAAGGAAGAAATTAAGGAAGACACAAACAAATACCATATTCATGGACAAGAATAATTAACATAATCAAAATGCCCATATTTCCCAAAGAAATGTATAGATTCATTGCAATCCCTATTCAAATACCAATGACAGCCCTGACTGGTGTAGCTCAGTGGATTGAGTGTGGGCCTACATGGTTCGATTCCCAGTGAGGGCACATGCCTGGGTTGCAGGCCAGTTCCCAGCAGGGGACTCATGAGAGACAACATTACATTAATATTTCTCTCCTTCTCTCCTTCCCTTCCCCTCTAAAGATAAATAAATAAAATATTTTTAAAATACCAATGACATATTTCACAGTTATAGGACAAACATTCCAAAAAATTATTTTTCTTGTGACTATATCAAATATGACTTTTTCCTGAATTCTGTTTCTGATATTTCATTGTTTGTATACAAAATATGCCTCTGATATCTGAAAATTGACTTTGTAGCTTGCTTTTTTGCCAAATTCATTTATTAGGTCAAGTAGTTTTTTAGTGGAGTGTATAGGATTTTCTATGCACACTACTATGACATCTGCAAAAAAATGAGTTTTGTTCCTCCTTTCCAATTTGGATGCTCTTTATTTCTTCTTCTTGACTGATTGCTGTGGCTAGGACTTCCAATACTATGTTCAATAAGAGTGGTGAAGGTGGACAACTTTGTCTTGTTCCTGATCTTAGTGGGAATTTTTAGTTTTTGCCCATTGAGTATGATGTTGGCTGTGTGTCTCTCATATATGGTCTTTATTAAGTTGAGGAACGCTCCCTCTATTCCCACTTTGCTACGTGTTTTTATCATAAATGGGCACTGAACCTTATAAAATGCTTTTTCTGCATCTATTATATGATCATATGATTTTTGTCTTCGCTTTTCTTTATGTGATGTATTACATTTACTGATTTGTGAATATTGAACCATTCTTGCATCCCTGGAATGAATCCCACTTGTTCACGATATATAATCTTTTAAATGTATTGCTGGATACAGTCGGCTATATTTTATTGAGGATATTAGCACCTCTGTTCATTAATGACATTGGCCTGAAGTTTTCTTCCTTTGTTTTGTCTTTATCTAGTTTTGGGATTAGAATGATGGTGCCCTCAAAAAAGAGTTTAGGAGTTTTCCATCTTCTTGGATTTTTTGGAATAGTCTGTGAAGGCTAGGGCTTAGCTCTTCCTTAAATGCTTTGTAGAATTTTCCTGTGAAACCATCTGACCCCAGACTTTTGTGTTTTGGGAGTTCTTTTATTACTGCTTCAATTTCGTCAGCTGTTATTGGCTGTTCAGGCTTTCTACTTCTTCTTCATTCAGTTTTGGAAGATTATATTTTTCTAGAAATTTGTCCATTTTACTAAGGTTTTCAAATTTCTTGACATACAGTTCATTGTAGTAATTTCTTACAATACTTTGTATTTCTGTGCTATCAGTTGTAATCTTTCCTTTTTTATTTCTGATTGTGTTTATTTGGGTCTTCTCATTTTTGTCTTAATAAATCTGCTTAATCTCCAAAATATACAAAGAACTCACACAACTTCACTCTAAGAAGACAACTAACCCAATTAAAAAATGGGCAAAGGACTTGAACAGACACTTCTCCAAGGAAGACATACATAGGATCCAGAGACACTTGAAAGGATGCTCAATATCACTTGCTATCAGAAAGATGCAAATTAAAACCACAGTAAGATAACACTTTACACCGGTGAGAATGGCTATCATAAACAAAGCAATAAACAACAAATGTTGGAGAGGGTGTGGGGAAAAAGGGACTCTAGTCCACTGTTGGTGGGATTGCAGACTGGTACAACCATTATGGAAAACAGTATTGAATTTTCTCAGAAAACTAAAATTGGACCTGCCTTTTGACCCAGCAATTCCACTGCTGGGCTCGTATCTTAAGAAACCTAAAACACCAATCCCAAAGAACATATGCACCCCAATGTTCACAGCAGCACAATTTACAATAGCCAACAGTTGCAAGCAACCTAGATCCCCATCAGTAAATGAATGGATCCAAGAACTATGGTTCATTTACACAATGGAATTCTAAGCAGCGGAAAGAAAGAACTCCTACCCTTTGCAACAGCATAGATGGAACTGGAAAGCATTATGCTGAGTGAAATAAGCCAGTTGTTGAAGGACAAATACCATATGATATCACCTTTAACAGGAACCTAAACAACAAAACAAACAAGCAAGGAAAATATGACCAAAGACACTTAAATAGAGAACAGGCTGACAGGGACCAGAGGGGAGAGGGGAGAGAATCACAGGGGAAAAGGGGAAAGATTCACAGGAACAAGTATAAAGGCACATGGACAAGAACTAAGGTACAGGGGAGGATGGGAGGGAGGTGGGGAGCACTAGGGGGTGGGCTGGGTTGGAAATATAAGACAGAAAACTGCACTTGAACAATAATTAAATAAATCTAAAAAAGGGGAAAAGTAATCAAAGAGGAAATTTCTTAAATACTTTCTCAAAATTATAAAGTATATAAAACTCCCTATTGGACAGCAAGTAGATAAATAGAAATAACTCAGACCTAGACACATCACAAGGAAACACTTAGAAGTGTGTGTGGGTAGAGGATGTTGAAGCATGTCTAGTACTAATAGGTTTGTTATAAAGAAAAGCTTAAAATGCCATTGTGCTATCAGAACCAATTTTGAGTATAGCTGGGCTCAATTAATACAAGGCTACCTATTTAGAACTGACTACAGGCAAGTTTCTGTCCTAAGTAGCAGCAAACAGAATGGCGAATACACACAATTTAAAAACTTTGGGGATGCGAGGACAGTCACATACATAATTGTGGTTGTTTGTACTGATAGTACCAATACTTCAACCCTTTCTCTAACCATCTATTTTTGTCTTGTAACTTCATAGATTCTCAGTTTCTTTTCCAGGCCCTTAAAAATGGGCTGACCTTGAGAATTTTTGTGGCCAATAAAATTCTTCAGACTTGAAGTTGTTTCAATTCTAAGATTGGGCCCCAGGAGGCTATAGCCTGCTGTAGACTGACAGAAATGGGGAGCACAGCTCAGTTACCCAGTAACTCCAGCCAAGAATATGTAACCATCCCAGATGCATGATTGTAGGGAACTGATCTGCCTGGAAATGGCAAATGTAGCCCAGCCCTATTGGAAAGCCCATAGGTGTGTGGTGGCACACAGGACACTAAACCCATAGATCAGTTCTCTTGTGGGAGACCAGGCCTGTATTATACCTAGGCTGCTTTGGCACTTGCTCTTGCTAAAACTCCCTCACCTTGAGTTGAAGCAGAAATTGCTTAACTGCATATCTTTAAAGTAACTTCCTGAAGTCTGTGCTAATTCTTCCAAGGACTGAAATGTAACCAGACCAATTACTCTTACTGTTCCCTTGCATTTTCAACATTTTTCATTGTTAATCTGTAGGAAGTAATCAGTAACATCCTTTCCTTTGCTATCTGTAAAATGTAATTATCTAAAGCAAACCTAAACATAATGAATGAGAACCTTCTTTGATGTATGCTATTAGAAAGCCAAAAAATCCTGTCAAGGCAAAGATTGAGGTGCTCTTCCCTTGAGACAGTAGGCATGCCATCCCTTTTTTCCACAGGACTTCTGTAGTCCATTTGAATTTGTCTCATCTCATCCACAACATCACGGACATTGCTGGACAGAGTCTGCATCACATGATGAATAAATTATTATCACTGTAGGTCATACAGATGCCACTAATAACAACTCCTCATATTCCAATGTGACAAAGCGAAAGATATCAGCAGGAAAATAACTCCAAATTGTAAACTCTTTCTCCTGTGCCATATTAATCTTGTTTCCTTGGTTTCAGAATATTCAAGCTATTTTTGTCTGGCAAATGACTTGGTGGCAAAATCTGTGAAGAAGTAGCAGCTGAAATCCCTTGTCTTTAAATAGGTGTCAGTGCAAAACTATAAACAATAAGTACTGTGAAGCCTGCCTTAAAGTACAGCCCAAGGGAGCAGAAGAAATTGGATGCAGCATAGAAATGATCTTTAAGTAAAGGTTGAACACAATAGCCTTGGGGATAGTTTTAAATGGTGGCTCAAGACAAAGTTGTCTAATGAGAAGCACTGCTAGCTGACTTCCCAGGATCTGCCAGCTTGAAGCCACATAGTGAAAAAAAAAGAACTTCAGAGTTAATTTTGGTGCTTACAGATGGGCTAGGAAAACCTGAAGTATTTGAAAATGCCTAATAAGTATATCCTCTGTTTTTTGATACATTAATCAGATTTCAAAAAGTGATAGGCCAGTAAAAACCTGAACTTCTTTTCAAAACCTCCATACATTTCAGCAGCAGCATTGGCCATGTTTTTGCAATAAATCCTGCCCCCTTTCCTGGGAGTACTTTCCTGGGAGAGGACTCTTTATGGGTGCATGTGATTTGGAGTGTTTAAATCTGGCCAGAACAGAAAGTGAAGGTTTCTTAAAGTCCCCTGATAGGAGGTAGCTAGCACCTCAGCTTGGAAGTTTGGAAAGTACTCACTCTACGGAAAGGGATCCTGTGAGGCCAGTGGAGCCTGGGGAAACTTGGAATCTCAGGGACAAAATCCTCTGGGGCAACCTGAGTAAGAATGATGCCTGGTGCTATTTCTCTAAACCACCCTGTCGTAGGCTGGCCTTAAAAAGGGCTGGCCAGCCAGAGAGTATCCTGCTTCCTGGGAGTCACAGTCTCATAGAAAACACAGGGAAGATGGGTTTTCCCTAAACACAATCCATTCTCAAAATACTCCAGGGCTGGATGGCCAGAGGTAGGATGTTCCTATCAATGGTGCAGACACATCTTCCTGGCCAGCCTCCACCACACAGCAGCTCTGCACACACCCCCAGACTTTCCTTCTCCTTTTTAATACCATGCCCAGGGGAATCTACCCCAAGTCCTCACCTGAGCAGTTGCTACAAGCCAGTCACCCTTCACAGCACTGGCACTTCGTCCACCTCACTTCCATTGGCCTCACCTTCCTTGACATCAGGCAGCAAACACCAAGCTATATGTTTCTTCTGAACTGTAGATGATACTTTCAAGCATTTGTATATATAAGCACCCATCCAAAGCTGGCCTTACCCTGTGTATTACTGCCAAAGAGGTGATCTGATGAACAATTTTTTCTTGAGCCCTCACCCCATCCAGACATTTACATGTCACAATTTTTTTTAAATCAATAGGTGTTAGTACAATATGGCATCATGATAATAGTGACTGGTGGGAAATTTTCCCACTTATCATAAAATGTCTGTGATTTTACACAAAATAAACCATTTTGTTAATGGCTGGGCATTCTTGGAATTCTCCCTAAAGAGATCAGGGAGGAGGCATCCTGTGAAGAGGACAGACTGGACATCTGCACAGATAAAAACTGACTACCCATTCAAAACTGTTCAATACTTTATGCCTCACTTTACTCATATATAAAATGTGATTGTTAATAATACCTGTATTAAGAAGGTTCTGGTCAAGATGACAGAGTACGTTAATATTGTATATGACTTCTCCCAGGACACATCAAAATTGCAGCTTAATTAGAGAATAATCAGACTGGACAAACACCTGAAGACTAGCTGAACAGAGCTCCTATAACTAAGGATATTAAAAAAACACATGGAGACAGATAGGAGGGACAGAAATGCAAAAAGTGCTGGTCCCACATCAACATGTGGCAGTAGAAAATCAGGACCTTTCTCAGCTGTAGAGGTATGCCCTTAGTAGTAATGGGTCTCAGACCCACACCAGCCAAAAGCACCAGTGCTGAAAAGAAGAATCCTCACAACAGCTGGCTGTGAAAACAAGCAGACTCCACCCAAGTTAATTGAAGAGCTGCTGGAAACCCAAATGTCTTTTTATTTTTTTTTATTTTTGTTTAATATAATTTTTATTTAATTCTTGTTCAAGTACAGGTTTCTGTCTTATAATCCCAACCCTGCCCGCCCCCCACCCCATGCTCCCCGCCTCCCTCCCCTTTCCACCCCCCACCCTTAGTTATTGTCCATGTGTCCTTTATACTTGTTCATGTGAGTCCATTCCCTTTTCCCCTATGATTCTCTCCCCTCTCCCCTCTGGACCCTGCAGCCTGTTCCATATTTGAGTGTCATTGGTTGTATTTTGCTTGCTTGTTTGGTTTGTTTAGATTCCTGTTAATGGTGAGATCATATGATATTTGTCTTTCACCGCCTGGCTTATTTCGCTCAGCATAATGCTTTCCAGTTCCATCCATGATGTTGCAAAGGGTAGTAGTTCCTTCTTCCTTTCTGCAGCATAGAATTCCATTGTGTAAATGTACCATAGTTTTTTGATCCAGTCATTTACCGATGGGCATCTAGGCTGCTTCCAACTCTTGGCTATCGTAAATTGTGCTGCTATGAACATCGGGGTGCATAGGTTCTTTTGGATTGGTGTTTCAGGGTTCTTAGGATATACTCCCAAGAGTGGAATTGCTGGGTCAAAAGGTACGTTCATTTTTAGTTTTCTTAGAAAATTCCATACTGTTTTCCATAGTGGTTGTACCAGTCTGCAATCCCACCAACAGTGAACTAGAGTCCCCTTTTCCCCACAACCTCTCCAGCACTTGTTGTTTGTTTCTTTGTTTATGATAGCCAATCTGACTGGTGTTAAGTGGTATCTCATTGCGGTTTTAATTTGCATCTCTCTGATAGCTAGTGATATCGAGCATCTTTTCATGTGTCTCTGGATTCTCTGTATGTCCTCCTTGGAGAAATGTCTGTTCAAGTCCTCTGCCCATTTTTTGATTGGGTTGCTTGTCTTCTTTGAGTGGAGCCGAATGAGTTCTTTGTATATTTTGGAGATTAAACCCTTATCTGAGGTATCATTGGCAAATATGTTTTCCCAAGCTGTTGCTTCTCTTTGTATCTTGATACTGTTTTCCTTAGCCATGCAGAAGCTTTTAATTTTGATGAGATCCCATTTGTTTATTCTTTCCTTTATGTTCCTTGCTCTAGGGGACGTATCAGTAAAAATATTGCTGCGTGGAATATCTGAGATTTTCTTGCCAAGGCTCTCCTCTAGGGTTTTAATGGTTTCACGGCTTATATTTAAGTCTTTTATCCACCTTGAATTTATTTTGGTGTATGGTGTAAGTTGGTGCTCAAGTTTCATTTTTTTGCATGTAGCTGTCCAGTTCTCCCAACACCATTTGTTGAAAAGGCTGTCTTTACTCCATTTTATGTTATTGCCCCCTTTGTCGAATATTAATTGACTGTAGAGAGTTGGGTTTATTTCTGGGCTCTCTGTTCTATTCCATTGGTCTATGTGCCTGTTTTTGTGCCAGTACCAGGCTGTTTTGATTACAGTGGCCTTGTAATACAGTTTGATATCAGGTATTGTGATCCCTCCTACTTTGTTCTTCTTTCTCAAAATTGCAGCAGCTATTCGGGGTCTTTTCTGGTTCCATATAAATTTTTGAAGTGTTTGTTCTATGTCTGTGAAATACGCCATTGGTACTTTAATAGGTATTGCATTGAATCTGTAAATTGCTTTGGGTAGTATGGACATTTTGATGATGTTAATTCTTCCAATCCATGAACACGGTATATGTTTCCATTTATTTGTGTCTTCCTTGATTTCTTTCTTCAGTGTTGTGTAGTTTTCTGCATACAGGTCTTTTACCTCCTTGGTTAGGTTTATTCCCAGATATTTTATTTTTCTTTTTGCTATATCGAATGGGATTTTTTTCCTGATTTCTGCTTCTGCTGCTTCATTGTTGGTATACAAAAATGCCTTTGATTTCTGGATATTAACTTTGTATCCCGCTGTTATGCCAAATTCATTTATTAGTTCCAGCAGTTTTTTGGTAGAGGCTATAGGGTTTTCCATGTACACTATCATGTCATCTGCAAACAATGCCAGTTTTGTTTCCTCCTTTCCGATTTGGATGCCTTTTATTTCCTTTTCTTGTCTGATCGCTGCAGCTAGAACTTCTAATACTATATTGAATAGAAGTGGTGAAAGTGGGCAACCTTGTCTTGTACCTGATCTTAGTGGAAAAGCTTTTAGTTTTTGCCCATTGAGTATGATGTTGGCTGTAGGTCTTTCATATATGGCCTTTATTATATTGAGGAATGTTCCCTCTATTCCCACCTTGCTGAGTACCTTTATCATAAATGGGTGTTGTACCTTATCAAAAGCTTTTTCCGCATCTATTGATATGACCATGTGGTTTTTGTCTTTGCTTTTGTTTATTTCGTGTATTACATTTATTGATTTGCGTATATTGAACCATCCTTGCATCCCCGGGATGAATCCCACTTGGTCATGGTGTATGATCTTTTTGATGTATTGTTGGATGCGATTTGCCAATATTTTGTTGAGGATTTTAGCATCTATGTTCATCAGTGATATTGGTCTGTAATTTTCTTTCTTTGTTGTGTCTCTATCTGGCTTTGGGATTAGGGTGATGCTGGCTTCATAGAAAGAGTTGGGGAGTTTTCCCTCCTTTTGGATTTTTTGGAATAGTCTGTGAAGAATAGGGGTTAGCTCTTCCTTAAAAGCTTTGTAGAATTCTCCTGTGAAACCATCTGGCCCAGGGCTTTTGTGTGATGGGAGTTTTTTGATTACTTCTTCAATTTCATTTGCTGTTATTGGCCTGTTCAGGTTTTCTGCTTCTTTTTCATTGAGTTTTGGAAGATTATATTTTTCTAGAAATTTGTCCATTTCACCCAGGTTTTCAAATTTCTTGGCATACAGTTCCGCATAGTAATTTCTTACAATCCTTTCTATTTCTGTGGTATCAGTTGTAATCTCTCCTCTTTCATTTCTGATTGTGTTTATTTGTGTCCTCTCTCTTCTTTTCTTAATGAGCCTACTTAAAGGTTTGTCTATTTTGTTTATCTTTTCAAAAAACCAACTCCTGGATTCATTGATCTTTAGAATTGTGCTTTTAGTCTCTATGTCATTTAATTCTGCTTTGATCTTGGTTATTTCCTTCCTTCTACTTGCTCTGGGCTGTCTTTGTTGTTGTTCCTCGAGTTCTTGCAGGCGTTGGGTTAGGTTGTTTGTTTGAAATGTTTCTATCCTCTTTAGGTGAGCCTGTATCGCTATGAACTTCCCTCTCAGGACTGCCTTCACTGTGTCCCATAAATTTTGGGTTGTGGTGAGTTCATTTTCATTTGTTTCAAGGAGTTTTTTGATTTCCTCCCTAATTTCAATCTTGACCCATTCATTGTTCAATAGCCTACCATTCAGTCTCCATGATTTTGGGTGTTTTGGGTTTTTTCCTGTGGGGTTGGTTTCCAATTTCAGTCCCTTGTGATCAGAGAAGATGCTTGGTATGATTTCTATTTTCCTGAAGTTGTTGAGACTGGTTTTGTGTCCTATCATGTGATCTATCTTTGAAAATGTTCCATGTGCGTTTGAAAAGAAAGTGTATTTAGTTTCTTTGGGATGGATGGCTCTATATATATCAATTAGGTCCATTTCTTCTAGAGTGTCGTTTAATGCTGCTATATCTTTGTTGATATTTTGTTTGGAAGATCTGTCCATTTTTGACAGTGGGGTGTTAAAATCCCCTACTATAATTGTGTTGCTGTCAATATCTTTCTTGAGGTCCTCTAGGATTTTCTTTATATATTTGGGTGCTCCTGTGTTGGGTGCATATATATTTATGATGTTAATGTCTTCTTGGTGGATTCTTCCCTTGAGTATTATGAAGTGACCTTCTGGGTCTCTCTTTATAGCCTTTTTTTTGAAGTCTATTTTGTCTGATATGAGGATTGCTACCCCGGCTTTTTTTTCATGTCCATTTGCTTGGAAAATTTGTTTCCATCCTTTCACTTTCAGTCTGTGGTGGTCTTTTGTCCTCAGGTGAGTCTCTTGTAGGCAGCATATGTGTGGGTCATGCTTTCTTATCCATTCAGCTATTCTATGTCTCTTAATTGGTGCATTTAATCCATTTACGTTTAAAGTTATTATCGAAAGGTACTTATTCATTGCCATTTATGTACCTGTGTTCCTCTCTGTCTCTCTCTTTTCCTTCCTTTCCTTAAAGCAGCCCTTTTAGTAATTCTTGTAGAGCAGGTTTTGTGGAGGCGTATTCTTTTAGACTTCTTTTGTCTTGGAAGCTCTTTATTTGGCCTTCTATCTTGATTGAGAGCCTTGCTGGATAAAGCAGTCTCGGTTGTAGGCCTCTGTTTCTCATTACTTGGAATATTTCCTGCCATTCTTTTCTTGCTTGGAATGTTTCCGTTGAGAAGTCATTAGCCAACCTTATTGGGACCCCCTTGTATGTTACTTCCTTTTTCTCCCTTGCTGCCTTTAGGATTCTCTCTTTGTCCTGGAGTTTTGCCATTTTAATGATGATGTGTCTTGCAGTAGGCCTCTTTGGGTTCCACCTGCCTGGGACTCTCTGCGATTCCTGGATTCGTGTGACTTTCTCTCCCCTCATCTTAGGAAAATTTTCTGTTATTACTCTTTCAAGTAGGTTTTCTATCCCTTGTTCTTCTTCTTCCCCTTCTGGTATTCCTATTATTCGGATATTATTACGTTTCATATTGTCTTGTATTTCTCTTAGACTCTCCTCATTTTTTCTGATTCTCTTTTCCATTACCTCGTCTGTCTGGGAGATTCTTTCTACCTTGTCTTCGAGCTCGCTTATGCGGTCCTCCGCCTCATCAATCCTACTCTTCATACCTTCTACTGTGTTCTTCAATTCAGAAATTGTATTTTTCATTTCCTCTTGGCCTTTGCTGATGGCTTCTATTTCCTTTTTCATGCTGGTATAATTTGTGGAGAGTTCATTGTAGCTCCCCTGTAGTTTCTGGTAGTTCGTTGTAAGCTCTTTGAATTTCCTGATAACCAGTGCTTTGAATTCCACATCTGATAGTTGACTGGCCTCTATTTCATCTAACATTCTTTCTGTGGCTTCCTCCTTTTCTTTCATTTGGGGATTGTTTCTTTGTCTCCCCATTGTTTGTGCTGCTCTTCTCATTGGCCTCAGCTTCTTGGATTGATCTGTTCTGGTACCCTGAGTTTATGGCGTGAACTCCTGTGGTAGGATACCTGTGGAATTCAGTGGTGCAGTCTCCTGTAGGTATCTTGGTCTTCTCTGCTCTCTCTACTCCTCCGGTTGGTGTCCAGCGAGTCAACCCGTTTGGTCTCACTAACTGCAGCAGCCTGAGGGGCTGTTATTGTGGCTCTTCTCGCGCCTTGGTACACTCAACTCGTCTTGGCAGTACCCCCCAAGATCCAGACTGGCGCCTCTCACCCGCACCCCACTAAGAGCAGATTTTCTCCCAGGCTTCCCAGCCCTGGTCTGACATGAGGGTGCACGCTCCCAGCCTGGCTTTCTTGTTCTCGTAGGCTTGGGTGTGGACCTTTCCCTGTGTTGTGGCTGAACACACAGGGCAACTCACAATTCTCCCACACCCAACAGCAACAGCCCGACTCCCTGTGTTTCCCTGTCTGCGCCGACTGAGTAGGGGTGAAGCTGGTGACTGGCTCTCTTCCAGGGGCCCAGCCAGCAGCCAGAGACTCCCCGAATTTATTCGCCAGCCAGTGCAGGTCCTGTGCCACAGGGATCACCTGGGCGACTCTCAATTCCCCAAGCCGAGGGTCGGCGCAGACCCCGCCCCACCGGAAAAGCACTGGCGACTGGCAGTTCCCCAAGTAGACGGCCTGCTCGGGGACCCTCGGGACAGGGAGGTGCGCGCTACCCACGGTCCAGGAAACCGGGGGCGGGGGGGGGGTGCACGTGGCTGTAGGAGCCCGCCCCCGCGATGGCGCGGGTCGCCGGGGTGCCGGGGAGGTGCGCGCTACCCTCGATCCAGGAAACCGGGAGGGGGGGGGGCACGCGGCTGTAGTAGCCCGCCGGCGATGGCGCGGGCCACTCGGGAATCGGGGAGGCCTGAGCGACTTGCAGCTGGTCAAGCTGAAGATCAATGCTTGACTCACAGTGTCTCCTAGTCTACCCAGCTGAGCAAGGATGCAGGCGTTCTGCGCAGCCTCGCCACCGGCGAGCAGGGATGGAGCTGATCTGTGCCGGCTGAGTAGGGATGGAGCTTGAAACTGACCCACTTCTGGAGGCCCTGACAGCAGTCCGAGATTCCCTGGGACTGCTCGAAGGCAGGCAGGGGCCCCTTGAAGCAGGGAGTGCTCTGGCAACTCTCAGTTCTCCCAAGCCAGCAACCTGACTCCACGAGTTATCGGAGCTTGCTTCCGAATGCTCATTCCTCTCCCTGCCACTACTGGAAGACCGATCTCTTATGGTGTTTTCCAATCTGCGCCCTGCCAGACAGGGGTGGTGCCGGTGACCAGTTCTCTCCCAGAGACGGTGTTGCCCACCCTCGGCTCTCAGAGACCGGGCGGCCGGCCCGGCCCTGGCTTGGCCTGGCAGGGGGCCCCGCCACCGCCTCTGTGCTGCTCCCTCGTACCTTGTTGATTTGTGGTCATCTCCTCTCCTCAACTTCTGGTCATTCAGTGTCCGCTACAGTCTCTGGAGTCCTGCTTTCTTATATACTGAGTCCCAGTTTAGCATCTGCTGTGTTCTTCCCCAGATCAGGTAGGTCCTTCTCCGGTGCGTGGAGAGAAGCGAAATCCTTTGTCCTACTCCGCCGCCATCTTCCCACCAAAAAAAAAAACCCAAATGTCTTTTTAAAGGGACTGTGCAGAAAATCACCCACTCATACTCACCCTAAGAGTCAGAAAAGGGACAACAGCTCAGAGGCCAACAAAGACACTCAAGAACCTGAATACTGTGGCTTCTAGGTGAGAGCCATCATTTTTATTTTGTTGAGCCCTCCATGCAGGCACAGATGGGTTAAACATCTTAATCTGCATTATATGGAAAACACAAAAACTGACTGAAAATGGATCAAAGACTTAACCATAAGACTCAAAACAATAAATTATGTAAAAGAAAACATAGGTACTAAACTTATGGACCATAGTCTTAGGGAAGATTTTTTAAAATTTTGCCCCAAAGGCAAGGAAAGTAAAGGCAAATTAAATAATGGGACCAAACTAAAAAACTTTGCACAGCAAAACAAAACAAAATAAAATGAAACAAAACAAAAAACCTGACAATAAAACGCAAAGGCAATCAACCGAATATGTGATATTATTTGTAAATGACAGATCCAACAAGGGATTAATATCAAAATATATTTTGAAATCATAAAACTCAACACCACACAATCAAATTAAAAATGAGCAGAGGATATGAACAAACATTTCTCTCAAGAAGTCATACAAATGGACAGCAGATCATATATATGAAAAGATGCTCCACTTCACAAGCTATAAGGGAAATGCAACCAAAACTATAGAAATAACACCTCACATTTGGTACAATGGTTGTTACCAACTATGCAAGTAATATTAAGTGTTGGAAAGGTGGTGGAAAAAAGAAACGTTCATTCACTGTTGGTAGAAATGTAAACTTGTATAAGCCACTATGAAAAACAGTATGGAGGTTCTTTTTAAAAAATTAAGAATAGATTTCATACAACCCAATAATCTTTCTTCTAGGTGTCTACCTGAAAATTTTGAAAACATTTATTTGTAAAAAATATATGCCCTTTTGTTCATTGTAGCATCATTCATTGTGGCTAACAAATGGAAATAACCAAAGTGTTCTTAGGTACATGACTGGATAAAGGATATGTAATGTATATCTAATATTATATATTGTATGTTATATACATGTATATATGTATGCGTGTATACACAATAGAATACTACTCAGCCATAGAAAAAGATAAAATATTGCTATTTGTAACAACATGAATGGACCCTGAAGATATCATGCTAAGTGAAAACACAGAAAAAATTAAGAACCATATGATTCTATTCATGTACGTGGTATAAAACTGAAATAAACAAATTAATACAAAACAAACAAAGAAACAAAACCTCAAAGTCACAAACAGCATGGTGGTTACTAAAAGAAAGGGGGTAGGGGTTAGTAAAGGTTGCAAGATGTCAAATCTAAGGTGATGGAAGATGATTTGACTTTCAGTGATGGACACATATTGCAATATGCATGTCGTGTATCATAGAAATTTAGACTTGAAATCTATCTATCATTATTAACCAATGTCTCTTCAATAAATTTAATTTAAAATAAAGAAATAAAAATACATGGAGTAACAGAGAGAATAAGAAAATAATACCATGTAGAGGAGAAGGAGGAAGATGGCAGCAGAGTAGGACAAAGGATTTCGCTTCCCTCCACACGCCGGGGAAAAACAGAAATTTTCAAAATTTTCTGCTGATCTGCAGAGGAGCACAGTGGATACCCAACAGGGACCCAGCATATAGGAAGGCAGGACTCCAGAAAGTGTAGCGGACACTGAATGACCAGAGGTTGAGGAGAGGAGAAGACTGCAGATCAACAAGGTATGAGGGAACAGCGCAGAGGCTGCAGGCCCTCCTTAGGGCTGCGCCAGGGCCCTGGCCAGGTCGCCCGGGTCTCTGAGAGCCAAGGGCCGGCAACAGCAACTCTGGGAGAGAACTAGTCAGCGGCACCCTCTCTAACCAGCAGGGCACAGATTGGAAGACACCAGGAGAGATAAGTTTGCCTGTAGTGGTAGAGAGAGGAGTGGGCATTGGGAAGAAAACCAGAGACCTCTGATAACCCGTGGAGTCAGGCTGTGGTTGCCGGCTTGGGAGAACTGAGTCTCCCCAGTGTTCCCAGTAGCCTGAGCCCACACTCCCATGCCCTCGGGGAGCTTAGGGATACTGGCAGGACCCCTGGAAGAGCGCCAGTCACCAGCTCTCTCTCTACCCAGCCAGAGCAGACTGAGAAGCACCGGAAGTGAGGCTGTGGTTATCAGCTTGGGGATCTAGGAGTCTCCATGCATTCCTGGTGGCGCAAGTTCCTGGTAGCCTGGGACTCAAGCCAGTGCTCCCACAGTCACGGGGAGCTGCAGGCTACTGGCAGGGCCCCTGGAAGAGCACCAGTTGCCAGGTCCATCCCTACCCAGCTGGGCAGAGACTGAGAAGCACCGGGAGTAAGGCTATGGCTGCCAGCTTGGAAGAATTGTGAGTTGCCTTGTGTGTTCAGCCACAGCACTGGGAAAGGTCCCTGCCCAAGCCTGCAAGACCAAGAAAGTTGGACTGGGAGCCCACGCCCTCACACCAGGTCAGGGCTGGGAAGACTGGGGAAAAACCTACTCTCGGTGGGGCTCAAGAGAGCAGTGCCAGTCTGGATCTTGGGAGGGCACTGGCAAGACCAGTCCAGTTCACCAAGACGAGAGAAAGGCCACACAAATAGCCCCCCAGGCTGCTGCAGCTAGTGAGACCGGAAAAAAAGGTTTGACCAGGTAGAAACCAACAAGAGGAGTAGGTGGAAGCAGAGAACACCAAGATACCTGCAGGAGACTGCACCACTGAATTTCATAGGCGTCCTACCACAGAAATTCACAACATAAACCCAGGGAACCAGAACAGATTAATTTAAGAAGTTGAGGCTAACAAGAAGATCAACACAAACAAAGGGAAGAAGAAGAAACAATCCCCAAATGAAAGAAAAGGAGGAAGTCTCAGAAAGAATGTTAGATGAAATAGAGGCAAGTCAACTATCAGATATTGAATTCAAAGCACTGGTTATCAGCAAATTCAAAGAGCTTACAACGAGCTACCAGAAACTAGAGGGGAGCTACAATGAACTCTCTGCAAACAATACCAACATGAAAAAAGAAATAGAAACAATCACCAAAGGCCAAGAGAAAATGAAGAATACAATATCTGAACTGAAGAATATAGTAGAAGGTACGAAGAATAGGATCAATGAAGCAGAAGAGTGCATAAGCGAGCTCAAAGACAGGGTAGAAAGAATCTCCCAGATGGACCAAGTAATGGAAAAGAGAATCAGAAAAAATGAGGAGAATTTAAGAGAAATGAAAGACAATATGAAACGTAATAATATCAGAATAATAGAAATACCAGAAGGAGAAGAAGAAGAACAAGGGATAGAAAACCTACTTGAAAGAGTAGGAAAATTTTTCTAAGTTGAGGAGAGATAAAGTCACAACAATCCAGGAATCACAGAGAGTCCCAGGCAGGTGGAACCAAAAGAGGCCTACTGCAAGACACATCATCATTAAAATGGCAAAACTCCAAGACAAAGAGAAAATCCTAAAGGCAGCAAGGGAGAAAAAGGAAGTAACATACAAGGGGGTCCCAATAAGGTTGGCTACGGACTTCTCACTGGAAACATTCCAAGCAAGAAGAGAATGGCAAGAAATATTCCAAGTGATGAGAAACAGAGGCCTACAGCCGAGGCTACTGTACCCAGCAAGGCTCTAAATCAACATAGAAGGTCAAATAAAGAGCGTCCAAGGCAAAAGAAGTCTAAAAGGATATGCCTCCACCAAACCAGCTCTAGAAGAATTACTAAAAGGACTGCTTTAAGGAAAGGAAGGAAAAGAGAGAGATGGAGAGGAACACAGGTACATAAATAGCAATGAATGAGTACCTTTCAATAATAACCTTAAACATAAATGGATTAAATGCACCAATCAAAAGACATAGAATAGCCGAATATGCTGCCTACAATAGATTCACCTCAGGTCAAAAAACAATTACACCTAAAACTGAAAGGATGGAAACAAATTTTCCAAAGAAACAGACAACAAAAAAAGCCGGGGTAGCAATTCTCATATTAGACAAAATAGGCTTCAAGAAAAGGGCAATAAAGGGAGACTCAGAGGTCATTTCATAACATTCAAGGGAAGAATCCACCAAGAAGACATGAACATCATAAATATATATGCACCCAACACAGGAGCACCCAAATATATAAAGAAAATCCTAGAAAGATATTGATAGCAACACAATTATAGTAGGGGATTATAACACCCCGCTGTCTAAAATGGACAAATCATCCAAACAAAATATCAAAAAGGATATTGCAGCATTAAATGACACCCTAGATGAAATGGACCTAATTGATATATATAGAGCCCTCCATCCCAAAGAAGCTAAATACACATTCTTTTTAAATGCACATGGAACATTTTCAAAGATAGACCACATGATAGGACACAAAACCAGTCTCAACAAATTCAGGAAAATAGAAATTATACCAAGCATTTTCTGATCACAGGAAACTGAAATTGGAAAACAACCCCAAAGGAAAAAACCCAAAACACCCAAAAGCACACAGACTGAATGGTATGCTATTAAACAATGAATGCATCAACATTGAAATTAGGGAAGAAATATTCTGGAAACAAATGAAAATGAACTCATAACAACCCAAAACTTATGGGACACAGCGAAGGCAGTCCTGAGACGGAAGTTCATAGCAATAAAGGCTTACCTAAAGAAGATAGAAAAATTTCAAACAAACAACCTAATCTGATCCCTGCAAGAACTTGAGGAACAACAACAAAGACAGCCCGAAGCAAGGAGAAGGAACGAAATAAGTAAGATCAGAGCAGAATTAAATGACATAGAGACAAAAAGGACAATTCTAAGGATCATTGAATCCACCAGCGGGTTTTTTTTTTAAAGATAAAGAAAATAGACAAGTCTTTAAGTAGGCTCATCAAGAAAAGAAGATAGAGGACCCAAATCAACACAATCAGAAATGAAAGAGGAGAGATTAAAACTGACACCACAGAAATAAAAAGGATTATAAGAAATTACTATGCAGAATTGTATGCCAAGAAATTTGAAAACCTAGGTGAAATGAACAGATTTCTAGAAAAATACAATCTTCCAAAACTCAATGACAAAGAAGTAGAAAACCTGAACAGGCGAATAACAGCAAATGAAATTGAAGCAGTAATCAAAAAACTCCCATCACACAAAAGCCCTGGACCAGATGGTTTCACAGGAGAATTCTACAAAGCTTGTAAGGAAGGGCTAACCCCTATTCTTCAAAGACTATTCAAAAAAATGCAAAAGGAGGGAAAAGTCCCCAACTCCTTTTATGAAGCCAGCATCACCCTAATTCCAAAGCCAGATAGAGACACAACAAAGAAAGAAAATTTCAGGCCAATACCACTGATGAACACAGACGCTAAAATCCTCAGTAAAATAGTAGCAAATCACATCCAACACTACATCAAAAAGCTCATACACCCCGACCAAGTGGGATTCATCCCAGGGATGCAAGGATGGTTCAATATCCGCAAATCAATAAATGTAATACACCACATAAACAAAAGCAAACACAAAAACCACATGATCATATGAATAGATGCGGGAAAAGCTTTTTATAAGGTTCAACACCCATTTATGATAAAGGTACTCAGAAAAATGGGAATAGAGAGAGCATTCCTCAATATAATAAAGGCCATATATGAAAGACCTGCACCAAACATCATACTCAATGGGCAAAAACTAAAATCATTTCCACTAAGATCAGGAACAAGACAAGGTTGCCCACTTTCACCACTTCTATTCCATATAGTATTAGAAGTTCTAGCCACAGTAATCAGACAGGAAAAGGAAATAAAAGGCATCCAAATTGGAAAGGAGGAAAGAAAACTATCATTGTTTGCAGATGACATGATAGTGTACATGGAAAATCCTATGGACTCTACCAAAAAACTGCTCAAACAATTAATACATGAATTTGGCAAAACAGCAGGATACAAAGTAAATATGCAGAAATAAAAGGCATTTCTGTATACCAAGAATAAAACAACACAAGCAGAAATCAAGAAAATAATCCCATTCAATATAGCAAAAACAAAAATAAAATATCTGGGAATAAACCTAACCAAGGAGGTAAAAGACATGTATGCAAAAAAACTACATAACACTGAAGAAAGAAATCAAGGAAGACACAAACAAATGGAAACATATACAGTGTTCATGGATTGGAAGAGTTAACATCATGAAAATGTCCATACTACACAAAGCAATTTAGAGGTTCAATGCAATACCTATTAAAATACCAATGGCATATTTCACAGACATAGAACAAACGCCTCAAAAATTATATGGAACCATGAAAGACCCTGAATAGCAGCTGCAATTTTGAGAAAGAAGAACAAAGTAGGAGGGATCACAATACCTGATATCAAACTGTATTACAAGGCCACTGTAAACAAAACAGCCTGGTACTGGCATGAAAACAGGCACATAGACCAATGGAATAGAACAGAGAGCCCAGAAATAAACCCAACTATCTACAGTCAATTAATATTTGACAAAGGAGGCAGTAACATAAAATGGAGTAAAGACAGCCTTTTCAACAAATGGTGTTGGGATTACTGGACAGCTACATGCAAAAAAATGAAACTCGATCACCAACTTACACCATACACCAAAATAAATTTAAGGTGGATAGAAGACTTAAATATAAGTTGGGAAACCATTAAAGCCCTAGAGGTGAACATTGGCAGGAGAATATCAGATATTCCACATAGCAATAATTTTACTGATATATCTCCTAGAACAAGGGACATAAAGGAAAGAATAAACAAATGGGATCTCATCAAAATTAAAAGCTTCTGCATGGCTAAGGAAAACAGTATCAAGATAAAAAGAGAAGCAACAGCATGGGAAAACATATTTGCCAATGATACCTCAGACAAAGGTTTAATCTCCAAAATATGCAAAGAACTCACTCGACTCCACTCAAAGAAGACAAGCAACCCAATTAAAAAATGGACAAAGGACTTGAACAGACACTTCTCCAAGGAGGACATACAGACAATCCAGAGACACATGAAAAGATGCTCAATATCGCTAGGTATCAGAGAGATGCAAATTAAAACCAGAATGAGATACCACTTTACACCAGTCAGAATGGCTATCATAAACAAAGAAACAAACAACAAGTGCTGGAGAGGTTGTGGGGAAAAGGGGACCCTAGTTCACTGTTGGTGGGATTGCATACTGGTACAACCACTGTGGAAAATAGTATGGAATTTTCTAAGAAAACTAAAAATGAATGTTCCCTTTGACCCAGCAATTCCACTATTAGGAGTATATCCTAAGAAGCCTGAAACACCAATCCAAAAGAACCCATGAACCCCGATGTCATAGCACCACAATTCAAGATAGCCAAGGTCTGGAAGCAGCCTAGATGCCCATCAGTAAATGACTGGATCAAAAACTATGGTACATTTACACAATGGAATTCTATGCTGCAGAAAGGAAGAAGGAGCTCCTATCCTTTGCAACATCATGGATGGAACTGGAAAGCATTATGCTGAGCGAAATAAGCCAGGAGGTGAAAAACAAATACCATATGATATCACCATTAACAGGAATCTAACCAACAAAACAAAGGAGCAAGCAAAATATGATCAATGACACTGAAATATGGAACAGGCTGACAGGGTCCAGAGGGGAGAGGGGAGAGAATCATAGGGGAAAAGGGGATGGACTCACATGAACAAGTATAAAGGACACATGGATAATAACTAACTGTGAAGGGCAGAAATGGGAGGAAGATGGGGAGCACGGGGCGGGGGGTGGGCAAGGCTGGAAATACACGACAGAAAGCTTTACTTGAATAAGAATTAAATTTAAAAAATTATTAAAAGAAAAAAGAAAAAAGAAGAAAATAAGACCATGTAATTGGTGTCTACAAGAGATACATCAGATAAAAAATACACAGAGAAACTGTAAGTGAATGGATGGAAAATAATATTTAATGAAAATGAAAGTGGGCAAGAAAAGCTGAGGTACCAATACTTATGCCAGGCAAAACAGATTCTAAAATGAAGCCTATAAAAAAGATAAAGAAGGGCAGTACAAAATGATAAAGAGCTTAAAACAACAATAGATCACATGGATTTAAATTATATTTTTAGAGCATTTCACCGCAAAGCAACAAAATATAAATATTTTAAAGTATACATGGAACATTTTTCAGATTAGATCACATAAAAGGCACAATAGTTAGATTAAGCATCTTCTCTCATCACAATGGTATGAAACTAGAAATCAATTCCAAGAAAAAAATGAAAAGTCCAAACACATGTAGGGTAAATAACATATTGCTAAATAATTACTGGGTTAACAATGAGATTAAAGAAGAAATCAAGAGATACCGTAATCTAAATTAAAATGGAAACACAATGACCCAAATTTATGGAACACAACAAATTTAGTCCAAGGAGGGGAATTTATAACATTACAGAACAATAAAAATCTTAAATAAACTATCTAACCTTACACCTAAAGGAGCTATAAAAAGAAAACCAAAGTCAAAAGTGAATAGAAGGAAAAAAATAATAAGAATCAGAATGAAAATAAACAAAAATATTATGAAAACATATAAAATGCAGTGAAACCAAAAACTGATTCTTAAAAAAAAACAAAAACAACAAATATTTTAATACACTAATCAAGAGAAAAACAGAGATGACCCAAATAAATAAAACCAGAAATGAAAGAGAAGTTAACAATTGATACCACAGAAATACAAATGATTATAAAATAATACTATGAAAAATTATATGTCAACAAATTGGACAACTTGGAAGAAATAAATATATGATTATTCAAATATACAATATTGCAAGACTGAGTAAAGAGGAAAACAAAAAAAATTTCGACAGACTAATAACTAGTAATAAAATGGAATCAGTAACCAAAAAACACCCAAAGAACAAAAGTCCTGGACTGGATGGATTCAGAGGTGAATTTTACAACATATTCAAAGAACTAATACCTATCTCTCAAACTATTGCAAATAATTCTCAAGGAATAAAGGTTTCAAGACTTATTTGAAAAGACCAGCATTACCCTGATTCTAAAACCAGACAAAGACATCAGAAAAAAAAAATAAAAGAATATCCCTGATGAACACTGATGGAAAATTCCTCAACAAAATATTAGCAAAAATAAGTCAGAAATATGTTTAAAAGATCATACATCATGGTCAAGTGGGATTTATCCCTGGCATATATCTTACAAATCAACTAGTGTGATGTACCTTATAAACAAAATGAAAGATAAAAATCATATAATTATATCACTAGATGCAAGGAAAAACATTTGACAGAATCCAGCATCAATTTATGATAAATTACTGTCAGCAAAGTAGGAATAGAGAAAACATATATCAACATAATAAAAAACCATATAACTAACCTACAGCTAACATCATGCTTATTGTTGAATAGCTAAAATTATTATAATTAACATAGTATTGGAATTCCAAACAAAGCCAGCACACAAGAAGAATTAAAAGACAACAAACTTATTTGCATATAGCACAATACTGTATACAAAGAACCTTAACTACTCCACACAAAAAAGAATTTGCTACAACTGATAAATGAATTCAGTAAAATACCAGGATACAAAGTAAATATTCACTAGTCAGTTGCATTTTCACACTGATAACAAACTATCTGAAAGAAAAACAAAACACAATCCTATTAACAATTACATCAAAAAGTAAAATAACTAGAAATAGATTTAATCAAGAAGGTAAAACACCTGCACTCAGAAGAGTATACTATATTGAGGAAAATTTAACAAAATACAAATAAATGGAAGCATATAACATGCTCATGTATAAGAAAAAGTAATATTAAAATGTCCATACCACTCAAAGCAATCTATAGTCTCAATACAATCTTATCAAAATAACAAAGCATTTTTTACACAACTAGAACAAATAATCCTAAAATGTATATGGGACCATGAAAGACCTTGAATAACCACAGTGTTCTTGAGAAAGAAAAACTAGAGGTATCACATTGCTTGATATCAAACCACACTACAAGGCTATATTAATCAAAATAGCATGGTGCAACTATATTGATCAAAACAGTATGGAAAAAAAACAAACAAACATGTACATCAATGAAACATAACATAGAGCCCAAAAAATAAACCCATGTCAATATGATAAATTAATCTAGGACAATGAAAGCAAAAATATATAATGAAGTAAAGACATTCCACTTAATAAATGGTGTTGGGAAAGCTGGAAAGAGAAACCCAAAGAAATGAAACTAGACCACTTTCTTATGCCATATACAAGAAAAATTCAAAATGGACTAAAGGCTTACATATAAGATTCAAGGAAAAAAAAAACTCCTAGAGGAAAATATAGGCAGCAAAGTGTGTGACATTGCTCTTAGAAATGTTTTTTTTTTAAATATGTATCTCCTCAGGCAAGGGAACCTAACAAAAAATAATAAAATAAAAAAATGGGAATACACTAAAGCAAAAAAGAGAAAGTCTTACAGCAAATGAACCCACCAACAAAATGGAATTCTAACCTACTGATTGTTTGCTAATGACACATTTGATAAAGGATTGATATCCAAAATTTATTTGAAGACTCAAACAAATTAACAAAAAATAAAACAATCCAATTTTAAAATGTGTAGAGGACCTGAATAGACATTATTTTGAAGAAAACATACAGATGGCCAATAAACGTATGAAAAGATTCACAATGTCACTAATCAACAGAGAAATGCAATTAAAGGAACAATGAGATACCACCTCATGCATCTCAGAATGGGCATCAGCTGTAAATCAACAAACACCATGTGTTGGCAAGGATGTGGAAAAAGGGAAACTTTATGCATTCTTGATGGTATTGCAGTCTGGTGTAGCCACAATGAAAAACAATATGAAGATTAAATTATAAATAGATCTACCTTATGACCCACCTATTTCAATTCTGAGTAGTTATCCAAAGAAATCCAAAACACTGATTTGAAAAGATATATGCATACTTATGTTCACTGTAGAAGTATTTACAATAACAAAATATGGGAGAAACCTAAGTATTCATTAATAAATTCATGGATACAGAAGAAGTGGTACATGTATACAATGGGATATTAAGTGGCCATAAAAAAGAATGAAATCTTATCATGTGAGACAGCATAAATAGGCGTAGATGGTATTATGCTAAGTGTAATAAGCCAGACAGGGAAAGACAAATACCACATGATTTCACCTACATGGGAATTTAAAGAACAAAATATAATAATTATATTTTAAAACAAACAAGACTGAAACAAACTGACTGATACAGAACAAACTGATGTTATTCAAATGGGAGGTGGTTTGGGGATGCAGGAAAAGAGTGAAGAGATTAAGATGTACAAATTGCCAGTTATAAGGACATTAATGGGGATGTAAAGTACAGCATAGTTTCCTATAGTCGGTAATATTGTAATAACTAAATATGAAGTCAGGTGGATACTACTTATTGGCTGATAACTTCATAAATCACATAAATGTATAACACTATGCCATATTCTTGAAACTAATATAAAGTGAAAGGTCTGTCACAAAAAGGTCCAACCATCTTTAAAATAACAAGAACAACTGGCACAACATCGATGTAACCTGGCAACTAAGAAGAGTGGATTATAATGAACATGAATGAACAATGATGACTTCACAGTACTAGTCAGTGGGGGTAGAAGATGATGTTGAGTGTGCATGTGTAGTACATGACTATCTCATCCAAAATGACTGAGCAAGTGGAGCAATGGATCTTCATCAAATTTTGCATTAAGCTTGAACATTCCTCCATGGAAACTATTCAGATGATTCAGAAAGCCAGAGCTATGGGCCACTGGTGATTGGCAGCTTCATCACAACAATGTACCTGCTCATGCCTTATGTCTCATGAAGAGTGTTTTGGTGAAGCATCAAATCACTCCGGTGACTCAGCCCCTCTACAGCTCAGATTTGACACCCTGTGACCTCTGGCTTTTTCCAAAACTAAAATCACCTTTGAAAGGGAAGAGATTTAAGACCATTGATAAAATTCAGGAAAATATAATGGGGCATCTAATGGTGATTGGCAAAGCTGCGTGAGGTCCCAAGGTGCCTACTTTGAAGGGGACTGAGACATCATTGTTCAATGTATAGTGTTTTTTGTATCGTATATCTTCTTCATTGAATGTTTCTATTTTTCATAGTATATGGCTGTATACTTTCTGGACAGATCTTACAATACTGAATGCCAACTATAACTGAAAAATGGGAAATAATAATTTAATTTAAAAATTTAAAATTTATTTATTTAATTGTTCAAGTACAGTTTTCTGTTTTTTACTCCCATCCCAGCCCCCCCGCCCCCAGTGTTCCCTACCTCCCTTCCATTTCCACCCCGCTTAGTTTTTGTCCATGTGCCCTTTATACTAGGATTTACAGGAAATAGTAATTTAAATATTTTTAAAATAATATTGTCATTGAACCAGTTCCATGCCAGAAGCTGGCCCTACCACAGCATAGTTTAAGATTACCAGGATCTCTTGACTCACACACACAACAATTCAAGAAGTCTGAATTATGGTCCAAAAGCAAACTTTATTCAGGTACAGAAAAATAATCTGGGATACACCACTATAAAAAAGTGAAAGTACATGTTCAAGTGGACACTAGTGAACTCTTGAGTGAGCTGTTCATGTGGTCAGTCAATTCTTGAGATTTTGTGTATTTCCAGAAATGCATTCTTTCTGAACTCTGTGGCACCAAATTCTGACTCCACCTTCTGGTAGGGACAAGGGTCTTTTTTCTAATTTCTTCTGTTCCTAAAGTATCATAGTGTTCATTCCCTTCAGATCCCCTTCCACTTGTTGAGTCTGTTTTCATTGTAATGGTGGGATAACAAGCTTTGAAGTTGGTCTCTGGTTAATTTTTCCTCCATCTTGAATTGATCTGGTTATAGCTAGTCCTGCTTTTGTTATTTACTTCTGTTACCACCACAGAAGTGCTGGAATGCCATAGATTTTTCCCCTTTTATTATGATGGGGGGGCAAGGGCTCTGATGAGAAGAACTAGCAGCTTATTATCCTGTGACATGTGGCTTCTATATTCTAATTTCACTTGTGTGGAGGTTTCCCTAAGTTTTTTTCTATTCTGCTTCAGTACCTGCTTTTATAGTGCCTGTTCTTTTTTCTTGTTGTTTCGTATTGTTTTGTTTTCACGATAATTCATACTAAGGGCTTAACTCAAGGCTTGGCACATGTAAGCACTCAGTGTTAGTTAGCTATCATTATTATTATTATTTTGTAAATACTATGGTGGCTATTAAAATATTCCTTCTGTGTTAGTTCTTACTTTTTGGGTTACAGTAGATATTTTCATAAGTAGTTTAAAGTATAAGGCAAAGCCTATTACTTTATAATTTCTGACTAAATTCTTAAAAGAAAAGCTGACAAAGACAAATTACAAATTAAAGAAAGATATTCAGTAAAAGGAAAAAGGTGAATTGTAGTGGAAAGAGCACCAATTACCATATTTACAGATAATAGTTTTCTCTTTATATTGCTCAAGATGATCAATTTAAAAATTAGAATAATTATAATGCTGTGGATAAATTATTTTGAATTGGTGTTTCTGGATTCTTAAGGCATATTCCCAGAAGTAGAATTGTTCAGTCAAAAGGCAGTTCCACTTTTAGTTTTTTAAGGAAATTCCATACTGTTTTCCACAACAGCTGCACCAGTCTGCATTCCTACCAATAGTGCACTAGAGTTCCCTTTTATCCACATCTTCACCAGAATTTGTTGTTTGTTGTTTGGTTAATGACAGCCATTCTGATTGGTGTAAAGTAATAAATATCTCATTGTGGTTTTAATTTGCATCTATATGATGGCTGGTGATGTTGAGAATTCATTCATATGTGTTGTATCCCTGTGTTCATAGCAGCACTATTTACAAAAGCCAAGTCCTGGAAATAGTGCCCATCAATAAATGAGTGGATCATAAAAACTGTACACAATGGCATACTCTGCAGCAAAAATAGAGAGAAAAGGAACTCTTACCTTTTGTGACGGAACTGGAGAATATTATGCTAAGTGAAATAATCCAGTCAGTGAAAGACAAATACCATATGGTATCATCTATAAGAAGAACATAATACACAAAATAAACTAATGAGCAAAATAGAACCTGAAGCATGGAAACAAGGAAAAGATTGGCAGAGACCAGGAGGGAGGGGGAGAGGGTAAGGATGGAAAGAAGGGGGAAGGGACTAGTCAAGTAATGTATATGAATGACCCATGGACATGGAAAACAGTGTGGAGATTGACTATGGGAGGTGGGATGGGCTGGGTGGAGGAGGGCAAAGGGGGAAAATTGAGACAACTATGATAAAATAACAATTAATATTTAAGAAATATTGTGGATGAAAATGAGTGTTATAATAAATCATCAATTCCTAACTAAAAAGCCATGATGGGTAGTCAGAAATACAGCTATTAAGTGAAAAAAATATTTAAGCAAACTATGTATATTATTTCTGTGTATCTAGGTTAACACACCTTCAAAATGCCCCTTGACAGCCTGGTCTAACCTTGCATAAAGGCACCGGAGCCAGCAAGGCAGGATATCAGAATAAACAGACCAGGTTGGGACAGCACCCAAGTAATTGGTCAGGGACAAGAGGATAGTTCCAGGAACAACAAAGCAGTGGGAAGAAGTTTGGGGAACTAGAGAGCCATGGGAAAGAAACACCCAACAAGAAGAGAAGGAAGAAAGTAGAGCAGTTCAAAGTAACCAATTACGACTATTTCCCCACAGTGCAAGGGGCAGGGCATGATTCTTTAAAATTCCTGCACAGAACCCCAAGATGGGAACTGGTCTGAGCTGGGAACTGACCTCAGCTCAATTGCATCAACTCCCTTGCTTCTGAGGGACCATGCTTTCAAAAAAAACTTTTTGCTTTGCTCCTACCTTGCTTCTTGTGGAAAATTTAGACAACTATGATAGAATAACAATGAATATTTAAGAAATATTGTGGATGAAAATGAGTACTATAATAAATCATCAATTCCTAACTAAAAAGCCATGATGGATAGTCAGGAATACAACTATTAAGTGAAAAAAATCTTTAAGCAAACTCTGTATATTTCTGTGTATCTAGGTTAACCCACCTTCAAAATGCCCCTTGACAGCCTGTTTCCTTGTGGTTCCTCAGCAGCTCCAATCTCACACCCCTCTTTGTAAAACATGAAGGCACATAATCTTCATTATTTTTTAAATGCAATCCCTCCTTGCTATCTCCTATCTTCAAGTAACCTTCTTTAAACTTCCTTCTTAATTTCAAATGCATAAAAAACTGCAAAACTCTTATTCTCAGGAGCATTTGAGATCTTGCTCCCCTGCATATGTCATCAGTTTAGTTCAAATAAATTCTTATAAAAATCTTCTATAAGTTTGGATGTTCCTTAGACAATATTTTAGTGTATGAAAACATATAAGTACTTTAAAATATTTTATTCACAGTAACAAAAGAATTTACTACATAAAAATGACCTCTGACTTGGTTCATGTTACCTCATCTGGAAGACTGTGTCTAACCTGTTCTACTTGTCCCCCACTCACCTTCCATCCCATACCTCCCTCTGTTACAAAGCACATATTGCTAAACTGCCATCAACTACTTGCCTGTCACTTTTTGCCACCACACAAACATGGATCAGCTCCTCCTTAGCAAGGAGTATGGTCACTCATCTTAGCTTCACCATATATATGGTTACTCATATGTAGCACAGTGATTGGTTAAAAGATGTTCCAAAAGTTTACATATTTAATAATTTATCAACTATTTCAGGCATATAAGAATGTAATATTTATCTCCTTTAGGTCATCTTTGATAGATCTTTTTATCCATTACCTATCTACACAGCTTTAATTTTTACATTCCTATGATGTAATACTTTTACATTTAAAAACTCTCTTCCTTTAAAGTCATAAGGATTTGATTTTAGCTTAATCACTGCCTAATTTTTTGAGATTTAGAAACTTTAAAAAAATCAGTTAAGTATTCAGTAGTATAAATGTTTGAAAAATAAAAATCTCTGAAAATTTTATATGTACCTATGGATCATAATTCATCCAGATTGCCTGGAAATTACCTGTAGTCCAAGGCTTCATTTCCCAGGTCTGCCAGGAGATGACTATACACAACAGAGTTTTTATCAGGCTTCAAATCTTCCAAATCTCCAGGCTCATGGATGCTGGCATTTTTTTTAAAAAATTAATTATTGTTCAAGTACAGTTTTCTTTCTTTTACTGCCATCCCAGCCCACCATCTCAGTGCTCACCACCTCCCTCCCATATCCACCCCCCTTAGTTGTTATTCATGTGCCTTTAATACTAGTTCCTGTAAATCTTTCTCCTTTTCCCCTGAAATTACCTCCCCATCCCCTCTGGTCTCTCTCTCCTTGTTCTCTATTTCAGTGTCTTTGGTTATATTTTGCTTGCTTGTTTGTTTTGTTGTTTAGCTTCCTGTTAAAGGTGAGATCATATGGTATTTGTCTTTCAACACCTGGCTTATTTCACTCAGCATAATACTTTCTAGTTCCATCCATGCTTTTGCAAAGGGTAGGAGCTCCTTTCTTTCTGCTGCATAGAATTCCACTGCATATATGTAGCATCATTTTTTGATCCATTCATTTACTGATGGGCACCTAGGTTGCTTCCAGCTCTTGGCTATTGTAAATTGTGCTGCTATGAACATTGGGGTGCATAGGTTCTTTTGGATTGGTGTTTTAGAGTTCTTAGGGTATAGTCCCAGCAGTGGAATTGCTGGGTCAAAAGGCATGTACATTTTTAGTTTTCTGAGAAAATTCCATACTGTTTTTCACAGTGGTTGTACCAGTCTGCAATCCCACCAACAATGGATTAAGGTCCCCTGTTTTCCACAACCTCTCCAACACTTGTTGTTTGTTGTTTTGTTTATGATGTTTTTATCATTCTTATAAATATCTGACATTTGGACACAGACTGCCAGATTCTCAAGCCCAAGACTAATCTTCTCTCCACCAATTAACTTGAACACATATTCTACTTTAAAGAGAGAGAAGCAACATAAGCAGGGTTCCTCTTTTGAAGCAGAACCTGGGTCACCCCAGGCCAAACACATGGAATCAGGGACCTGTGACTTGTTCAGAAACTGCTCACAATCCAAGCCTGCCCCAGGCTTTGGATTAACAGACATGCACAGAGTGGACCAGATTCTTTGTTTGGTCAGGGAATAGGCTGTACAAGTAAATTAAGAAAGCAAAAATTTAGGCATTTTAGTAAATGATGTATCACCTATAAAATTAAACTTTAATTTTGGTTCCAGGTGGGAAGGGTTCAGAATAAGTCACCCCTAAAATGTACCTCTATGGTATGCAGATTATTTTGAGCTAAAAAAATATTTTAACCTCAGGCTCAAGAGAAATGTTTTACCCTATGTAGAAGAACTTTAACAAGGGCCTTTCCCATAATAAGGAATTATTTTAGAAAAACTCTTTGATCTATATGTAGGAAAGGACAAATTTCTATTTGCCAAACGTCTCTTCCTATTGTCCTATAGTGACCCTTTGAAGTTCCCATGGTTCATTAACTCACAATGTGCTGTATAACACAGCCTCTCTTCTATCTGTGATTCTCTCTTGCCTGTGGGGTCTCTAACTCTCTTGTATGCAGGTATGGAAAGAAATCAAAATTCTGTCATCTGAAATCCCTCCTTTTGAGATTGATTTCAAGCTATTTAGGATCAAAACTTAGAGGAAATATTTGACCCTTCCCCCATTTTCTGCCTAAGAGATTTAGACAGAGATACCTGCCTCACAAATGAGAGTTTATTATGTCCTTTTAGTTTACTTTGAATTAAATATGGTAAACAAAAAGAGCCTCAAGCAGTTACCCATTAGCTAGATTCCCTTGTCCCATTGTTTCTAAATACCTGTGTTGCAACTCTTCAAGGTGGTCAGGTCCATGGTATTCTTGCAGATGAAATTATATTCACAGAGCCATTGGGATGTCTGGAATGCCTTATCCATGGGTGGGCAAGCCACACATCCTGCAAGCTGTGTGTCTATCTGCATGTCTCATGCCATGGCTCTTGCTCCCCCATGTGGCACTCATTATGGTACCTGTCCCCTTGCATGTCTCTCATCATCACCCCCACCGGAGAGTCCCTACCTGTTTAAGTAGTAGAGGGAAACAAAGCAGAAAACTGCCAGAACATTACATAACATAACATAATTCTGCACATGTGAGCCCACTTTGTGTTATGGGGAGTGTTTATCGGACCCAGTCTCAAGGCTATGAAAACACTGGTTATCAGTTTCCTCCAAGGCTATAGGAACCCTCCTTCCCTTAGTTACCCAGACACCTGGGTAAGGAAGCCAGACTGCCTCCACTTGCCCTACAGTACCCTAGCAAGAATTTTCCTGCCATGTGTATTCCATTCTTTCTCAGCATTCTCACATTTAAAATCAAACACCCTATTCCCTACTTTTTCCTTTGTGCAAAAATGCCTTATATACACCGTGTTGCCTCACTGTCTTCATGGAATTTTTAAGTCTATGTAAATTTTCCATGGGTGTATATTAAGAACTAGACTTTCTCCTATTAATCTCTCTGTGTTAATTTGATAATTAAAACAGCCAGAAGAACTTAGAAGGTGAAAAAATTTGATTTTTTTAGTCCCTTGGGTTTTCATTTATATGTAAGTATTAAATATTGTTATTTTTCTCTCGCTACTCTGTTTCATATCTATTTGATTATTACACCACCTGAAAGAACGTTGAGGGTAAAGTTTGTTTTTGATGCTCATAGTTGATGCTGTGAATAGGATAAACTCATTGGCTAGAATCATGTGCTTTGACATGAGGCTGCTGTAGATGAGGAGACACTTGGTTATCTTATATAGGCTGGCAGAAGGTTAAGAGTTCTTACCTTATTAACATACTACTAGATCTTTGTCTACAGGATTCAGTAGAAGCAAAGTAGTGGGGATATTTTTCTCTCTTCCAAATTTACATTGGCAGGAGAAAATTATTTGTGAAATTACTTTCTTGTTCTAGTGACTCCTAGTTATATGGTATGGCTACTTATGTACTTATGGGTTTTGTTAATTCTGTTTCTCTCTCTATATATTTTATACATCTCTTTTCTTCTTGTTATATACATTTTCAGACCTTACTTAGCCTTACAGTCAGTGAGAATATTTTGTTTTTTCTCCACTGTGTGGAAGGTGCACTTACTGAAGGGCATCTGTTGGCTAGTTGAATATAATGAGCTTCCAAGACTTGGCTAAACCAAAGAAGGGTATGTTGGTCCTCTTTGTCTAGCTGTGCCAACTCTCAGGTGAGTTTGTCACAAGAGGACCCACCCCATAAGGAACACTTCTCGTCTCAATTTTTATTGCTTGTTACTACTGAAAAAAAAATTATTTCAGTAGCACCTGTCTGCTGCCAGCAATTAGCAGCTGACTAGAGGCATCTCACATTTTTCTGGGAGAATGAAGCTATGCTGTTCTTAACACTTCTGCAACCTAAAATTTTGGTTTACTTGACTATTTTTTTACTTCCTTGTTTAAGCTGTAACAGGCTTCTTGGTTTACATTGATATGGATTCGACCATCAAGAACAGATGATGGCATTGAATCTGTAAATTGCTTTGGGTAGTATGGACATTTTGATGATGTTAATTCTTCCAATCCATGAACATGGTGTATGTTTCCAATTATTTGTGCCTTCCTTGATTTCTTTCTTCAGTGTGGTATAGTTTTCTTCATACAGGTCTTTGACCTCCTTGGTTAGGTTTATTCCCAGATATTTTATTTTTCCTTTTGCTATATTGAATGGGAATTTTTTCTTTCTTTTTTTTGGGGGGGTGTGTTCTTGATTTCTGCTTCTGCTGTTTCATTGTTGGTACACAAAAATGCCTTTGATTTCTTGATACTGACTTTGTAACCCACTGTTTGGCCAAATTTGTTTCTTAGTTCAAGCAGTTTTTAGATAGAGGCTATAGGATTTTCCATGTACACTACATATCATCTGCAAGCAATGCCAGTTTTGTTTCCTCCTTTCCAGTTTTGATGCCTTTTATTTCCCTTTTCTTGTCTGATCGCTGTGGCTAGAATTTCTAAAACTATATGGAATAGAAGTGGTGAAAGTGGGCAACCTTGTCTTGTTCCTGATCTTAGTGGAAAAGATTTTAGTTTTTGCCCATTGAGTATGAAGTTGGCTGTAGGTCTCTTATATATGGCCTTTATTATATAGAGGAATGCTCTCTCTATTCCCACTTTGCTGAGTGTTTTGATCATAAATGGGTGTTGCACCTTATCAAAAGTTTTTTCCATGTCTATTGATATGATCATATTGTTTTGTCTTTGCTTTTGTTTATGGGATATATTACATTTACTTATTAGCGAATATTGAACCATCTTTGTATGCCTGGGATGAATCCCACTTGATCATGGTGTATGATCATTTTGATGTATTGTTGGATGCCATTTGCCAATAAATTGTTGAGGATTTTAGCATCTGTGTTCACAAGTGGTATTGGCCTGAAGATATCTTTCTTTGTTATGTCTCTATCTGGTTTAGAAATTAGGATGATGCTGGATTCATAAAAAGAGTTTGGGAGTCTTCCATCATTTTGGATCTTTTGGAGTAGTCTGTGAAGAATAGGGGTTAGCAATTCCTTAAATGCGTTGTAGAATTTTCCTGTGAAACCATCTGGCCCAGGGCTTTTGTGTGATGGGAGTTTTTTGATTGCTTCTTCAATTTCATCTGCTGTTTTTGGCCTGTTCACGTTTTCTGCTTCTTTTTTATTGAGTTTTGGAAGATTATATTTTTCTAGAAATTTGTCCATTTCACCTAGGTATTCAAATTACTTGGCATACAGTTCTTCATAGGAATTTCTTACAGTCCCTTCTATTACTGTGGTATCAGTTGTAATCTCTCCTCTTTTATTTCTCATTGTGTTTATTTGTGTCCTTTCTCTTCTTAATGAGCCTACTTAAAGGCTTGTCTATTTTGTTTATCTTTTCCAAAAACCAGCTGCTGGACTCATTGATCCTTAGAATTGTGCCTTTAGTCTCTATGTCATTTAATTCTGCTCTGATCTTAGTTATTTCCTTCCTTCTACTTGCTCTGAGCTGTCTTTGTTGTTGTTCCTCAAGTTCTTGCAGCTGTAGAGTTAGGTCGTTTGTTGGAAATGTTTCTAACTTCTTTAGGTAGGCCTGTATTGCTATGAACTTCCCTCTCAGGACTGCTTTCACTGTGTCCCATAAGGTTTGGGTTGTTGTGATTTCATTTTCATTTGTTTACAGAAAGTTTTTTATTTCTTCCCTAACTTTATTCTTGACCCATTTGTTGTTTAATATCATACCATTCAGTCTCCATGATTTTTGGTGTTTTGACAGTTTTTTTTGGGGTGGTGGTGGTGATGGAATTGGTTTTCAATTTGAGTTCCTTGTGGTCAGAGAAAATGCTTGGTATTATTTCACTTTTGGTGAATTTGGTGAAGAACGTTTTGCATCCTATCATGTGGTCTATTTTTGAAAATGTTCCATGTGCATTTGAAAAGAATGTGTATTTAGCTTCTTTGGGATGAAGGGCTCTATATATGTCGGTTCAGTCCATTTCATCTAGGGTGTTGTTTAGTGCAGCTATATCTTTGTTGATATTTTGTTTGGAAGATCTGTCCATTTTTGACAGTGGGGTGTTAAAATCCCCTACTATAATTGTGTTGCTATCAATATCTTTCTTGAAGTCCTCTAATATTTTCTTTATATATTTGGTTGCTCCTATGTTGGGTAAATATACATATATGATGTTTATGTCTTCTTGATGGATTCTTCCCTTCAGTATTATGAAGTTACCTTCTGATCTTTGGGTTCTGACTCTTTTTTTTGAAGTCTATTTTGTCTTATATAAGAATTGCTACCCCAGCTTTTTTTTCTTGTTTGTTTGCTTGGAAAATTTGTTTTCAGCCTTTCACTTTTAGTCTGTGATGGTCTTTTGTCCTGAGGTGGGTCTCTTGTAGGCAGCATATGTGTGGGTCAGGCTTTCTCGTGCATTCAGCTATTCTATGTCTTTTGATTGGAACATTTAATCCATTTACATGTAATGTTATTATTGATAGGTACTTATTCTTTGCTATTTTTGTACCTGTGATCCTCTCTGTCTCTTTTCCTTTGATTCCTTAAAACAGTTCTATAAGTTTTTCTTGTAGAGCTGATTTTGTGGAGGCATATTCTTATAGGCTTCTTTTTTCTTGGAAAAAAGTTCTTCATTTGACCTTCTACCTTGACTGAGAGCCTTGCTGGGTAAAGTAGCCTTGGTTGTAGGTCCTCATTACTTGGAATATTTCTTGCCATTCTCTTCTGGCTTGGAGTGTTTCCATTGAGAAGTCAGTATTGGGGCTCCCTTGTATGTTACTTCCTACTTCTCTCTTGCTGACTTTAAGATCCTTTTTTTATCTAGGAACTTTGTCAGTTTAATGATGATGAATCTTCAAGTGGGCCTCTTTGGGTTCTTCTTGATTGGGACTCTCTGTGACTCCTGGATTCGTGTGACTTTTTCTCTCATCAAAACAGGTCAATTTTCCCTCATTACTCTTTCAAGTAGGTTAACTATCCCTTGTTCTTCTTTTCCTTCTGATATTGCTATTATTTAGATATTATTGTGCTTCATATTCTCTTGCACTTCTCTTAATCCCTCCTCATTTTTTCTGAGCCTCTTTTGCTTTTCTTGCTCTTTCTGGGATGTTTTTTCTTCTTTGTCCTCCAACTTGCTGATCCGATATTCTGCTTCATTGATCCTGCTTTTCTTTCCTTCTACTGTATTCTTCACTTCAGGAATTGTATTCTTCAGTTCCTCTTGGCCTTTGCTGATGGTTCCTATTTTCATGCTGATATAGTTTGTGGTGAGTTCATTGTAGCTCCCCTGTAGTTTCTTGTAGCTCATTGTGAGCTCTTTGAATTTCCTCATAACCAGTGCTTTGAATTCAATATCTGATAGTTGACTTGCCTCTATTTCATCTAACATTTTTTTCTGAGGCTCCCACCTTTTCTTTCATTTGGGGATTGTTTCTTTGTCTTCCCACTGTTTGTGAGACTCTTCTTGTTAGCCTCAGCTTCTTAAATTAATGGGTTCTGACACCCTGGGTTTATGGTGTGAACTTCTATGGTAGGATATTTGTGAAATTCAGTGGTGCAGTCTCCTGCAGATATCTTATAGTTCTCCACTTGCACCTACTCCTTTTTTTTTATGCGTGTGTGATCAGTTGGAGGGGGAGGCAAAATTTTTTATGACAGCAGAAGAATATTTTATGTTATTTACAGTCATAGCTGATAGAGAAGAGATAGAAAATCTTTAGGGTATATATAGTGTTAACCATAATCTTCAACACAACCTGCCACTTTTAAGAAAGGATGGACAGATAATAAGGCTCTTGTTGGGGAGGGAAGGCTTGTGGGTTGGATCTAGAAAGCAGTGAGGTTGCAGGTGCTCAGATTTTGAGGTAAGGAGAGAGAGTAAAGAATATTAATTATGTGTAGTGTGTGAGAAAATAGAGTTAATCACTACAGCAGTAGAACTCAGGACCCTGTAAAGTGGGCTAAGATTCAGGAGATGTGTTTTGAAGTATATACAGTTGTATAGAACAGCTATTATTTACAATAATATTAGAGCAACAAATATATGACAGACTCCATGTGATCTTTCTGAATAGTGGGTATAGAGCTTTGGATAGTGTGCTAAAGGAAAACAAGTGGTCTGAAGTATAGAACATTAGCAATACACTGTGGAGGAAAGAACAGGGGAAACCTTTCAAATAATACAATATAACCAGCCAAGACTAAGAACCCTATACAGACAGAGGAGGGATACAAAGATACTATTAAAGTATAAAAGTGAGAATAATGAACAAAGAATAATATACATATGCAGCAACTTCTGGCTTCTCTGCAATAGGAAAGTAAAATTGTTCTCTCTTTCTCTACCATTGAAATGCCCCCTCTATGGGTCCCACTTAGGTCTTTTCACAGTTCCCAGTTGTTTTTGTCTCTTGTGTGTAAAAGAAAGCAAAATAATTAAATAAAAATGTTGGAAAAAAGAAAATGAAGCAACAAACAAACAAACAGAAAAAAGCAGAAGGGAGGAAAAAGCGATAAGTTTGGGAAGCAAGGAAGAAGCACTAAAATAGGAGAAAAGAAAGGAGAGGATCAAAATATTGAAAGATAAAGCAATAATAAAATTAAAAAATGTACAAGATTACTAAAAAAAAGTTACTTAAGAAAAAAAAAACCTTCCCCTGTTGGTTTCAAACTGTCCAAACTGTTTTTTTCTGATTGCAGCAGGACCTCTCTGTGGGCTGGTGTTTGGGCATCCATGCATCCCCCAAGCTGCTTGGGGCCCGGCGGATCTGTCAGGGCCCTTCCCAGTCCTGTGGTGGTACTCAAATGCTTCTGCCCCTCCTCTCGATGGCTGCCAGCCTGAGTGGGAAGGCAGCCAAGCTACCATTGCAGGAAAACACCTCAGTCCACTTTCAAAAAAAAAAAAAAACTTCTCCAGAAAGCCTGCCTCTCAGCCCAGCCTAATCCCCAGCCAGACCTTTGAGGACAATGCACCTCTCAATTCTCCTTGAATGGTGACCGTTGAGTTCTCAGTTGAACACGGCCCTTTGTCCTTGTTACCCTCTCTGTAAACTCAAGCAGACAGGTCTTTGCACGGTGTTGCCCAGTCTTGCTTAGATGGGGAGGGAAGGAGCTGATGACTGGCGCTGGTTGCCTACCGAGGCCACTGGGTGCCTGGGCTCCTGTGGCAGACACCTCTGATGCTGATCCAAGACCGATGCCTCTGGAGCCATACAGCTCTGCATTGTAATTTCTCAAATTTCTTCTATTTCTTTGGTATCAGTTGTAATCTGTCCTCTTTCATTTCTGATTGTGTTTATTTGGGTTCTTTCCCCTCTTTCATTTCTGATTGTGTTTATTTGGGTTCTTTCTCTTTTTTTCTTGATGAGCCTACTTAAAAGATTGTCTGTTTTGTTTATCTTTTCAAAACACCAAGTCCTGGATTCATTGATCCTTAGAATTGTGCTTTTAGTCTCTATGTCATTTAATTCTGCTCTGATCTTGGTTATTTTCTTTCTTCTACTTGCTCTGAGCTGTCTTTGTTGTTCCTCGAGTTCTTGCAGCCATAGAGTTAGGTTGTTTGTTGGAAATGTTTCTAACTTCTTTAGGTAAGCCTGCATTGCTATAAATTTCCCTCTCGGGACTGCTTTCAGTGTGTCCCATGAGTTTTGGGTTGTTGTGAGATCGTTTTCATAAAGTTTTTTATTTCTTCTCTTACTTTATTCTTGACCCATTCATTGTATAATATCATACCATTCAGTCTCCATGAATTTTTGTGCTTTGGATTGTTTTTTTTGTGTGTGTGTGAGGGGGTTTGTTTTCAATTTCAGTCCCTTGTGATCAGAGAAAATGCTTTGTATGATTTCAATTTTCGTGAAGTTGTTGAATCTTGTTTTGTGTCCTATCATGTGGTCTATCTTTGAAAATGTTCCATGTGTATTTTAAAAGAATGTGTATTTAGCTTCTTTGGGATGAAGGGCTCTATGTATATCAATTAAGTCCATTTCATCTAGGGTGTTGTGTAATGCTGCAATATGTTTGTCGATATTTTGTTTGGAAGATCTGTCCATTGTTGACAGGAGGTGTTAAAATTTCCTAGTAAAATTTCGTTTTTGTCAATATCTTTCTTGAGGCCCTCTAAGCATTTCTTTATATATTTGGGTGGTCCTATGTTGGATGCATATATATTTAGAATGTTAATGTCTTCTTGGTGGATTCTTTTCTTGAGTACTGTGAAGTGCCCTTTTAGGTCTCTCTTTATCATCTTTTTTCTTGACGTCTATTTTTTCTGATATGAGAATTGCTACCCCAGCTTTTTTTCTTGTCTGTTTGCTTGAAAAAATTGTTTCTAACCTTTCATTTTTAGTCTGTGGTGGTCTTTTCTCCTGACGTGGGTCTCTTCTAGGCAGCGTATGTGTGGGTCATGCTTTCTTATCCATTCAGCTATTCTATGTCTTTTTATTGGAGCATTTCATCCATTAACATTTAAGGTTATTATTGATACCTACTTATTCATTGCCATTTTTGTACCTGTGTTCCTCTCCATTTCTCTCCTTTCCTTCCTTTTCTTAAAGAAGCCCTTTTAGCATTTCTTCCACAGCTGGTTTTGTGGAGGGGTGTTCTTTTAGACTGCTTTTGTCTTGGAAGCTCTTTATTTGGCCTTCTAACTTGATTGAGAGTCTTTCTGGGTAAAGTAGTCTTGGTTGCAGGCCTCTGGTTCTCATTGCTTGGAATCTTTTTTTTTTTTTTTTTTTTTTTTTGCCAGTCTCTTCTTGCTTGGAATGTTTCCATTGAGAAATCAGTAGCCAACCTTTTGGGGGCTCCCTTGTATGTTACTTCCTTTTCCTCCCTTGCTGCCTTTAAGATTCTCTATTTGTCTTGGAGTTTTGCCATTTTAATGATGATGTGTCTTGAAGTGGGCCTCTTTCGTTCCTCATCATTGGGTCTCTCTATTATTCCTGCATTCATGTGATTTTTTCTCTCATCAATTTTAGTATAACTTTCCATCAATACTCTTTCCAATAGATTTTCCATTCCTTGTTCTTCTTCTCCTTCTGGTGTTCCTATTGTTAGGATGATATTACATTTTATACCCTCTTGCATTTCTCTTAATCTCTTCTCATCTTTCTGAGCCTCTTTTCCTTTTCTTGCTCTTTCTGGGAGATTCTTTTTACTTTGTACTCCAACTCACTGATTCAATCTTCTTCCTCATTGATACTGATTTTCATTCCTTCTACTGTGGTCTTCAGTTCAGTTATTGTATTCTTCATTTTCTTTTGTCTTTGCTGATGGTTTCTGTTTTCTTTCCATGTTACTATAGCTTGCAGAGAGTTCATTGTAGCTCCCCTGTAGTTTCTGGTAGCTCATTGTAAACTCTTTGAATTTCCTCATAACCAGTGCTTTGAATTCAATATCTGATAGTTGACTTGCCTCTATTTCATCTAACATTCTTTCTGAGACTTCCACCTTTTCTTCATTTCGGGATTGTTTCTTTGTCTTACCATTGCTTGTGAGCCTCTTCTCGTCGGTCTCAGCTTCTTAAATTGATCTGTTCTGGTTCCCTGGTTTTACGGTGTGAACTTCTGTAGTAGAATACCTGTGAGATTCAGTGGTGCAGTTTCCTGCAGGTATCTTGGTGTTCTCCACTTGCACCTACTCCTTTTTTACGCATTTGATCAGTTGGAGGGGGAGGCAAAATGGTTTATAACAGCACAAGAGTATTTTATGTTATTTACAGTCACAGTCAGTAGAGAAGATATAGAAAATCTTAGGCTACATATAGTGTTAACCATAATCTTCAACCCAACTTGCCTCTTTTAAGAAAAGATGGAAAGAGAATAAGGCTCTTGTTTAGAGGGGAAGGTTTGTGAGTTGTATCTAGAAAGCAGTGAGTTTGCGGGTGCTCAGATTTTGAGGTAAGGTGAGAGAGTAAAGAAGAGTAATTATGTGTAGTGTGTGAGCAAATAGAGTTGATCACGATAGCAATAGAATTAAGGAATCTGTAAAGTTGTCTAAGATCTGAGAGATGTGTTGTGAAGTATTTACAGTTGTATAGAACAGCTATTATTTACAATAATATTAGAACAACAATCATATGACAGACTCTATGTGATCTCTCTGAATGGGGGTTATAGAGCTTTGGGTAGTATGCAAAAGGAAAACAAGTGGCGTGAAATATAGAACATTAGCAATACACTGTGGAGGAAAGACAGGGGATACCTGTCACATAATAGAATATAACTAGCCAAGACTAAGTAACCTATACAGAAAGAGGAGGAATACAAGGATACTATTGAAATATAAAAGAAGTGAGAATAATAAAAAAATAATATAACTAAGCAGAAACTTGAGGCTTTCACTCTGGTATAGCAAAGTGAAATTTATCTCTCTGTCTCTATTGTTAAGATGCCCCCTTTTTGTGTCCCACTGTGGTCCTTTCACAGTTCACAGTTGTTTGTGTCTCTGGCAGGTAAAAGAAAACCAAGCTACAAACAAACAAGCAAACAAAAAAAAATGGCAGGGTAAAGGAGGAATAAGCAAAACGTTTGGGAAGAAAGGAAGAATGACTATAACAGGAAAAAAAGAAAAGATAGGAACAAAATATTTAAAGATAAAGCAATAATAAAACTAAAAAAATATAAGATTACTTAGAAAAAAGTTGCTAAAAACAACTAAAACAAACAAACAATCCAAAAAAACAAAAACAGAAAACCAAAACCTTCCCTTGTTCATTTCAAACTGTCCAAACTGTTTTTTCTGATTTTAGCAGGACATCTCTGTGGGCTGAGGTGCAAGCATGCGCACTCCCGCAGGCATCTTGACTCCCTTTTCTGTGGTGGGACTCAAGTGTTTCTGCCCCTCCTCTGGATGGCTGCTGGACTGGGTGGGAAATAAGGCAAGCTGCAGTCGCAGGAGAACACCTCAGTTCACTTTCCAATAAAAAACTTCTCCACAAAGCCTGCCTCTCAGCCCAGCCCAATCCCCAGAAGACCAGTGAGGGCAATGCTCTTATCAATTCTCCCAGGCTGGTGGGCTGGTGACCACAGAGTTTGCAGTATAAGGCCCTCTTACCTTGGTACCCTTTATGAAAACTTAAGCAGACAGGTCTCTGCCCGGTAATGCCCAGCCTTGCTTAGATGCGGAGGGAGGGAGTCAGTTCTCTCCCATGGACCCTGTAGCAGGCCCAAGGCTCCCACAGAGTCTGCTGTAGACTCGCCGGGTGCCAGGCGTTCGGAGTTTCCTCTGTAGCAGGTGCCCTTGGTGATGGTCCCAGACCAAAGCCTCTGTATCCCGGCCACAGTGGCAGCACCGAGACCTTTAGGCACTGGCTAAGGGTGCTGACCTCCACCACTTTTGTTTTTACTCACGCCCTGGGCATCATCACTTTTGTCTTTACTCATGTTCCGGAGTCTTCACTGACCTGTAGCTGTGTGGTCCCTCTGTCTCACTCTCTGGTCTCTTATTTTCATAAATGCTGGGGAAGTGTTGGTTGATTGTAGTTTTCCTCAGTAGATCCGCCAGGATTTTCTACCACGGGTACAGGAACTGAAATCGCTCCAACCTACTCTATCACCATTTAAACCTCTCTCCAGATTAGCCCTGACTGGCGTAGCTCAGTGGATTGAGCGCGGGCCTGTGAACCAGACAATCGCAGTTCGATTCCCAGTCAGGGCACATGCCTGGGTTGCAGGCTGGTTCTTTGCAGGCTAACTACCAGCAGGGGACGCACAAAAGGCAACCATACATTGATGTTTCTCTCCCTCTCTCCTTCCCCTCTAAAGATAAATAAACAAATAAAATATTAAAAAATAAATAAATAAATAAACCTCTCTCCGGATTAAATGTTCTAATCAAGAGATATAGAACAGCTGAATGGATAAGAAAACATGACTCACGGATGGAGGGAAGATGGCAGCGGAGTAGGACAAAGGATTTAACTTCTCTCCACGCACCGGAGAAGGACCTGGCTGATCTGCGGAAGAGCACAGCAGATGCTAAACTGGGACCCAGCATATAAGAAGGCAGGACTCCAGGGAGTGTATCGGACACTGAATGACCAGAGGTTGAGGAGAGGAAACGACTGCAGATCAACAAGGTATGAGAGAGCAGCCCAGAGGCGATGGTGGGACCCTGCCAGGCCATGCCAGGGCCCTGGCCGGCCGCCCAGGTCTCTGAGAGCCGAGGGTGGGCAACACCGTCTCTGGGAGAGAACTGGTCATTGGCACCACCTCCATCTGGCAGGGCGCAGATTGGAAAACACCATAAGAGATTGGTCTGCCAGTAGTGGCAGAGAGAGGAGTGAGCATTCGGAAGCAAACCAGAAAGCTCTGATAACCTGTGGATTCAGGTTGCTGGCTTGGGAGAGCTGAGAGTTGCCAGAGCACTCCCTGTTTCAAGGGGCCGGTGCCTGCCCTCGAGCAGTCCCAGGGAATCTCGGGCTGCTGGCAGGGCCTCCAGAAGTGGGTCAGTTGCGAGCTCCATCCCTACTCAGCCGGCACAGACCACCTCCATCCCTCCTCAGCTGGCGCAGACTGGGAGACACTGGGAGTAAAGCATTGATCTTCTGCTTGACCGTCTGGAGGTCGAGTGCACCTTCCCAGCCCCGGAGTGACCCTCGCCTGCGCGGCGCCCGCTCCTTCAACCGCGCAGGTTTCCGGTCCCCCGGCTTCGTCGACCCCAGGTCTCGCGCACCTTCTCAGCCACCGAGCGGCCAGCGCAGGCCATCGATTTGGGAAACCGCCAGTCGCCCATGCTTTTCCGGCAGGGAGGGGTCTGCACTGACCCTTGGCTTGGGGAATTGAGAGACGCCCAGGCGATCCCTGTGGCACGGGAACTGCACCGGCTGGTGAACAGTCTCCGGGAGTCTCCAGCTACTGGCTTGGCCCCTGGAAGGGAGCCAGTTGCCAGCTTCAGCCCTACTCAGCCAGCGTACACAGGGAAACAGAGGGAGTCAGGCTGTTGCTGTTGGTTTGGGAGAATTGTGAGTTGCCCTGTGTATTCAGCCACAACATAGGGAAAGGTCCATGCACAAGCCTTCGAGAACAAGAAATCCTGGCTGGGAGTGCGCACCCTCATGTCAGACCAGGGCTGGGAAGCCTGGGAGAATATCTTCTCTCAGTAGGGCAACGGAGAGACGCGCCAGTCTGGATTTTGAGGGGTACTGGCAAGACCAGTTGAGTGTACCAAGGCGGGAGAAGAGGCATAATAACAGCCCCTCAGGCTGCTGCAGCTAGTGAGACCAGAAGAAAAGGTTTGACTCGCTGGACACCAACCAGAGGAGTAGTGGGAGCAGAGAACACCAAGATACCTACAGGAGACTGCACCACTGATTCCCACAGGATATCCTACCACAGAAGTTCACGCCGTAAACTCAGGGTACCAGAAGAGATCAATCTACGAAGCTGAGGCCAACAAGAAGAGCATCACAAATAATGGGCAGACAAAGAAACAATTCCCAAACGAAAGAAAAGGAGGAAGTCTTGGAAAGAATGTTAGATGAAATAGAGGCAAGTCAACTATCAGATACTGAATTCAAAGCACTGGTTATCAGCAAATTCAAAGAGCTTACAACAAGCTACCAGAAACTACAGGGGAGCTACAATGAACTATCCGCAAACTATACCAGCATGAAAAAGGAAATAGAGACCATCAGCAGAGGCCAGGAGGAAATGAAAAACACAATTTCTGAAGTGAAGAACACAGTAGAAGGTAGGAAGAGTAGGATTGATGAGGCGGAGGAATGCATAAGCGAGCTCGAAGACAGGGTGGAAAGAATCTCCCAGACAGACGAGGTAATGGAAAAGAGAATCAGAAAAAATGAGGAGAGTCTAAGAGAAATGCAAGACAATATGAAATGTAATAATATCCAAATAATAGGAATACCAGAAGGGGAAGAAGAAGAAGGGATAGAAAACCTATTTGAAAGAGTAATAACGGAAAATTTTCCTAAGATGAGGGGAGAGAAAGTCACACGAATCCAGGAATAGCAGAGAGTCCCAGGCAGGTGGAATCCAAAGAGGCCTACTGCAAGACACATCATCATTGAAATGGCAAAACTCCAGGGCAAAGAGAGAATCCTAAAGGCAGCAAGGGAGAAAAAGGAAGTAACATACAACAGGGTCCCAATAAGGTTGGCTAATGACTTCTCAACGGAAACATTCCAAGGGGAAAAAAATTGGCAGGAAATATTCCAAGTAATGAGAAACAGAGGCCTACAACCAAGACTACTTTATCCAGCAAGGCTCTCAATCAAGATAGAAGGCCAAATAAAGAGCTTCCAAGACAAAAGAAGTCTAAAAGAATACACCTCCATAAAACCGGCTCTACAAGAATTACTAAAAGGGCTGCTGCATGGAAAGGAGTGAAAAGAGAGAGACAGAGAGGAACACAGGTACATAAATGGCAATGAATAAGTAACTTTCAATAATAACCTTAAACATAAATGGATTAAATGCACCAATTAAAAGACATAGAATAGATGAATGGTTAAGAAGGCATGATCCACACATATGCTGCCTACAAGAGACCCACCTCATGTCAAAATACCACCGCAGACTGAAAGTGAAAGGATGGAAACAAATTTTCCAATAAAATGGACAAGAAGAAAAGCCGGGTAGCAATCCTCATATCAGACAAAATAGACTAAAAAAAAAAAAAGGCTATAAAGAGAGACCCAGAAGGTCACTTCATAATACTCAAGGGAAGAATCCACCAAGAAGACATTAACATCATAAATATATATGCACCCAACACAGGAGCACCCAAATATATAAAGAAAATCCTAGAGGACCTCAAGAAAGATATTGACAGCAACACAATTATAATAGGGTATTTTAACACCCCACTGTCAAAAATGGACAGATCTTCCAAACAAAATATCAACAAAGGTATAGCAGCATTAAACAACACTCTAGAAGAAATGGACCTAATTGATATATATAGAGCCATCCATCCCAAAGAAGCTAAATACACATTCTTTTCAAATGCACATGGAACAGTTTCAAAGATAGATCACATGATAGGACACAAAAAAAGTCTCAACAACTTAAGGAAAATAGAAATCATACCAAGCATCTTCTCTGATCACAAGGGATTGAAATTGGAAACCAACCCCAAAGGAAAAAAAACAAAACACCCCAAAGCATGGTGATTGAATGGAATGCTATTAAACATTGAATGGGTCAAGATTGAAATTAGGCAGGATATCAAAAAACTTCTACAAACTAATGAAAATGAACTCACCACAACCCAAAACTTAGGGGACACAGTGAAGGCAGTCCTGAGAGGGAAGTTCATAGCAATACAGGCTCACCTAAAGAGGATAGAAACAGTTCAAACAAAAAACCTAACCCAATGCCTGCAAGAACTCCAGGAACAAGAACAAAGACAGCCCAGAGAAAGTAGAAGGAAGGAAATAACCAAGATCAGAGCAGAACTAAATGTCATAGAAACTAAAAGTACAATTCTAAGGATCAATGAAACCAGGAGTTGGTTTTTTGAAAAGATAAACAAAATAGACAAACCTTTAAGTAGGCTCATCAAGAAAGGAAGAGAGAGGACCCAAATCAACACAATCAGAAATGAAAGAGGAGAGATTACAACTGATACCACAGAAATAGAAAGGATTGTAAGAAATTACTATCCGGAATTGTATGCCAAGAAATTTGAAAATCTAGATGAAATGGACAAATTTCTAGAAAAAAATAGAATGTTCCAAAACTCAATGAAAAAGAAGCAGAAAACCTGAACAGGCCAATAACAGCAAATGAAATTGAAGCAGTAATCAATAAAACCCCAGCACACAAAAGCCCTGGGCCAGATGGTTTCACAGAATTCTACAAAGCTTTTAAGGAAGAGCTAACCCCTATTCTCCACAGACTATTCCAAAAAATCCAAAAGGAGGGAAAACTCCCCAACACTTTTCATGAAGCCAGCATCGCCCTAATTCCAAAGCCAGATAGAGACACAACAAAGAAAGAAATTTACAGGCCAATATCACTGATGAACATAGATGCCAAAATCCTCAATAAAATATTAGCAAATCGCATCCAACAATACATCAAAAAGATCATACACCACGACCAAGTGGGATTCATCCCAGGAATGCAAGGATGGTTCAACATAGGCAAATCAATAAATGTAATACACCACATAAACAAAAGCAATCACAAAAACCACATGGTCATATCAATAGATGTGTAAAAAGCTTTTGATAAGGTTCAACACCCATTTATGATAAAGGTACTCAGAAAAATGGGAATAGTGGGAGCATTCCTCAACATAATAAAGGTCATATATGAAAGACCGACAGCCAACATCATACTAAATGGACAAAAACTAAAAGCTTTTCCACTAAGATCAGGAACAAGACAAGGTTGCCCACTTTCACCACTTCTATTCCATATAGTTTTAGAAATTCTAGCCACAGCCATCAGAAAAGAAAGGGAAATAAAGGAATCCAAATTGGAAAGGAGAAAACAAAACTGGCATTGTTTGCAGATGACATGATAGTGTACATGGAAAACCCTATAGCCTCTACCAAAAAACTGCTGGAACTAATAANAAGGTACTCAGCAAAGTGGGAATAGAGGGAGCATTCGTCAATATAATAAAGGCCATATATGAAAAACCTACAGCCAACATCATACTCAATGGCCAAAAACTAAAAGCTTTTCCACTAAGATCGGGAACAAGACAAGGTTGTCCCCTTTCACCACTCCTATTCAATATAGTATTGGAAGTTCTAGCTGCAGCGATCAGACAAGAAAAGGAAATAAAAGACATCCAAATCGGAAAGATGGAAACAAAACTGGCATTGTTTGCAGATGACATGATAGTGTACATGGAAAACCCTATAGCCTCTACCAAAAAACTGCTGGAACTAATAAATGAATTTGGCATAACAGTGGGATACAAAGTCAATATCCAGAAATCAAGGACATTTCTGTATACCAAGAATGAAGCAGCAGAAGCGGAAATCGGGAAAAAAATACCATTTGATATAGCAAAAAGAAAAATAAAATATCTGGCAATAAACCTAACCAAGGAGGTAAAAGACCTGTAGGCAAAAAACTACACAACACTGAAGAAAAAAATCAAGGAAGACACAAATAAATGGAAGCATATACCGTGTTCATGGATTGGAAGAATTAACATAATCAAAATGTCCATATTACCCAAAGCAATTTACAGATTCAATGCAGTACCTATTAAAGTACCAATGGCATATTTCACAGACATAGATCAAACACTTCAAAAATTTATATGGAACCAGAAAAGACCCCAAATAGTTGCTGCCATTTTGAGAAAGAAGAACAAAGTAGGAGGGATCACAATACCTGATATCGAACTGTATTACAAGGCCACTGTAATCAAAACAGCTTGGTACTGGCACAAAAACATGCACATAGACCAATAAAATAGAACAGAGAGCCCAGAAATAAACCCAACTCTCTACAGTCAATTAATATTAGACAAAATTGGCAATAACATAAAATGGAGTAAAGACAACCTTTTCAACAAATGGTGTTGGGAGAACTGGACATCTACATGCAAAAAAATGAAACTCGATCACCAACTTACACCATACACCAAAATAAATTCAAGGTGGATAAAAAACTTAAATATAAGCCCTGAAACAATTAAAGCCCTACAGGAGAGCATTGGCAATGAAATCTCAGATATTCCATGCAGCAATATTTTTACTGATACATCCCCTAGAGGAAGGCATATAAAGGAAAGAATAAACAAATGGGATCTCATCAAAATTAAAAGCTTCTGCATGGCTAAGGAAAACAGTATCAAGATAAAAAGAGAAGCAAAAGCTTGGGAAAACATATTTGCCAATGATACCTCAGACAAAGGTTTAATCTCCAAAATATACAAAGAACTCACTTGACTCCACTCAAAGAATACAAGCAACCCGATCAAAAAATGGGCAGAGGTCTTGAACAGACATGTCTCCAAGGAGAACATACTGAGGATCCAGAGACACATGAAAAGATGCTCAATATCACTAGCTATCAGAGAGATGCAAATTAAAACCACAATGAGATACCACTTAACATCAGTCAGAATGCCTATCATAAACAAAGAAACAAACAACAAGTGCTGGAGAGGTTGTGGGGAAAAGGGGACCCTAGTTCACTGTTGGTGGGATTGCAGACTGGTACAACCACTGTAGAAAATAGTGTGGAAATTTCTAAGAAAACTAAAAATGAACGTGCCTTTTGACCCAGCAATTCCACTCTTGGGAGTATATCCTAAGAAGCCTGAAACACCAATCCAAAAGAACCTATGCACCCCGATGTTCATAGCAGCACAATTTACGATAGCCAAGTGTTGGAAGCAACCTAGATGCCCATCGGTCAATGACTGGATCAAAATGCTATGGTACATTTACACAATGGAATTCTATGCTGCAGAAAGGAAGAAGGAGCTCCTATCCTTCTTCCAGGGTGAAATGAACACCCTGGTTTTCTAGAAAATTTCTAGACATTTTGTAGAAAATTATAATCTCACGAAACTGAAAGAAGCAGAAAGCTTGAACAGAACAATAACAGCTGATGAAAATGAAGCAGTAATCAAAAAAGTTCTACACACACAAAAGCCCTATACTTGATTATTTCACAGAATTTTACAAAATGTTTAAGGTAGAGATAACCTTTATCCTTCTCAGACTATTCCAAAATATCCAATAGTAGGGATTACTCCCAAACTCTTTTTATGAAGTCGGCTACACCCTAATTCCATGCTAGATAACGATGCAACACAGAAAATAGTTATTGGACAATAATGCTAATGAACATGGACATCAAAATCCTCATAAAAATATTGGCAAAATACATCCAACAATATATTCAAAAGATCATACACTATGATCAAGTGGGATTCATCCCACGGGTGCAAGGATGTTATAATAACCACAAATGAATAAATATCATAAAAACAGAAGGAAAGATAAAATTTATGTAATTATATCAACAGATATATATATAATATTTGATAATGTACAGCACCCATTTATGACAAAAACAAATACAAAAATGGGAGTAGAGGGAGTATTCCTCAAAAGATAAGAGCTATATACCAGAAACCTACACACAGCACTATGATGAATGTGCAAAAACTAAAAGCTTCCACTAAGATCAGGAACAAGACAAGGATATCTGCTTTCACCACTTATATTTAACATAGTAGAAAGTCTTAGCCACAGTGATCAGACAAGAGAAGAGAAGGCACTCAAACTGGAAAGGAGGAAATTAAACTGTCACTGTTTGCAGATGATATGATAGTGCACATAGAAAACCCTATAGACTCCACCCCCAAACTATTCAACCTAATAAGCAAATTTTGCAAGACAGCAGAATTAAAAGTCAATATTCAGAAATCAAAGGCATTTTTATACACCTAAAACAAAAAATCAGAATCCGAAATCAAGAGAAAATCTGATTTACTATAGCAACAAGGAAATTAAAGTAACTCAACTAAACCTTACCAAAGAAATTAAGGAAGACACAAACAAATTGAAACATATACCATTTTCAAGGATTGGAAAAATCAACATCATCAAACTGTCCATATTACCCAAAGCAATTTATAGATCTAATGCAATCTCTATTAAAATAGCAATAATATATTTCACAGACATAAAACAAACACTTCAAAAATTTATATGGAACCAAATAACCACAGCAATTTTGAAAAAGAAGGACAAAGTAGGATGGATCACAACACCTGCTATCAAGCTATATTACAAGGCCCTATTGTCAAAACAGTATGGTCCTGGCATAAGAACAGACACATAGATAAATGGAACAGAATAAAGAGTCCAGAAATAAACCCAAGTCTTTATGTTCAATTAATATGTGACAAAGGAGGCAATAGCATAAGATGGAGTAAAAATAGGCCCTTCAACAAATAGTGTTGGGAGATCTGGACAGCTACATGCAAAAACAATTAAACTCAATCACTAACTTACATGGTACACAAAAATTAATTGAAGGTGGATAAAAGACTTAAATATGAGTCATAGCATCATAAAAGTCCTACAGGAGAACATAGACAACAAACTGTCGATATTATATGCAGAGTATTTTCACCTATGTGTCCTCTAGAGCAACAGACATAAAGGGAATTATAAACAAATGGGATCTCATCAAAATAAAAATCTTCTGCATGACTAAACAAAACAGCATTAATATCAAAAGAGATCTAACTGTATAAGAAAACATATTGCAGATGATATTTCAAACAGGGGTCTGATCTTTAAATATTAAAGATCATAAATAGTCCATTCTAGGAAGACATACAACCCAATTAAAAAATGAGCAAAGGGTCTGAACACACTTCTCCAAAAAGGACAAAAAGAAGGCAGTCATATGAAAGGATGCTCATCATCACTAGCCATCAGAGAGAAGCAAATTAAAATCACATTGAGATACCACTTCACACCAGGGAGAATGGCCATCATAAACAAATCAACAACACAAGTTTTGTGTAGAAAAGGGATCCCTAGTGCACTGTGGGTGGGAGTGCAGACTGGTGCAGCCACTGTGGAAATAGTATGGAATTTACTCTGAAAACTAAAAATGGAACTTCCTTTTGACCCAGCAATAACTCTATTGGGGTTATATGCTATGGATCCTGAAACACCAATCCAAAAGAACCTATGCACCCCAATGTTTATAGCAGCAAAATTCATGATAACCAAGTGCTGAAAGCAAGCTAATGCCCATCAGTATGAGTGGATCAAGAAACTGGTACAGTTATGCAATGGAATACTATACAGCAGAAAGAAAGATAGAGTTCTTACCCTTCATGATAGCATGGATGGATCTGGAGAGCATTATTCTAAGTGAACAAGCCAAGCCATGAAAGAGAAATACCATATGATCTCACCTCTATGTGGAACCTAATTAACAGAACAAATAAGCAAGTAAAAAACAACCAATGGCATTGAAATGAACAATCTGACAGTAATCAGAGAGCAGGAGGGAGAGGGATAATAGAGGACTTTGGGAAGCACCAGTAACATGTATGAAGGACACATGGACAGAGCTAAATAGCATGGGGTTGAGGTTGGGAAGGGGATGGGTGGGGAGAATATGCATGGTGAGGTGAAAATGGAAACAATTGTACTTGCACAACAATAAATTAAAAAGTCATCCAAATTAGAAAAGAGGAAGCAAAACTGTGATTATTCACAGATGGCATGATAGTATTCATAGAAGACTCTACAAGGTCCATAAACAACAAAAAAGACTAAACCTAACTAATGAATTTGGTAACATAGTAGGATACAATGTAATTACTTTGAAATTGATCACATTTTTATAAATTAATAATGACTGTCAGAAAATAAAACTAATGAAATACTCCCATTTAGTATAAAATAATTAGGTACCTAGAAATAAATTAAGTCAAGGAAGTGAAAGACCTATACTAAGAAAAGTATATAACATTGTAAAAAAAATGAGGAAGATACAAATAAGTGTAAGCATGCACAGTGTTCATGGATTAGAAAAATTAACATCATTAAAATATCTGTACTACCCAAAGCAATTTACAGATTATATGAAATTTCTACTAAGATACTAATGGTATATTTAACAGGTCTAGAAAAAATATTGCAAAAATGTATATAAAACTGAAAAAGACCTGAACAGCCTCAGCAATCTTGAAAAAGAACATCAAAATGGGAAGTATCACAATACCTGATATAAAACTATATATAAGGACACTGTAAGTAAAACAACCTGGTACTAGCATAATAACAAGCATATAGATTAATGGAATGGAACAGAGGGTCCAGAAATAAACCTAACTACAAGATTTTAGTCAAATAGTATTTGACAAAAAAAGGCAAAAGCATATACTGGAGTCTTTTGACGGGCTTTTCAGTAAACTGTGTTGGGAAAACTGACCTGGTATCTGCAAAAAATTGAAAGTAGACCACCAACTTACTCCATACACAAGAATAAACACAATATGAATAAAAGACATAAATGTAGTCATGAAACCATAACATTTTACAAGAAAATTTACTCATCAAAATTTCAGATATCTCATGTAGAAATACTTTTGCTGGTGTATTTTACAAAGCAAGAAAAACGAAAAAGAAACAAATGGTATTGCATGAAATTAAAAAGCTTCTGCACAACTAAAGAAAGTAGTTTGTAATCATCAAAATAAAAAGATAACCCACTGTATGAGACAACATATTTGCTAGTGATACACATAATGAGAGTTTAATTTCCAAAATATGTAAGGAATGTATACAACTCAACATCAGTGAGACAAAAAATCTAATTAAAATGTGGGTGAAGGATACGAATAGACATTCTGCAAAAAGGACATACAGATAGCCTATAGACACAAAAATCATCAGCATCCCTAATTATCAGATAAATTGAAGTTAAAAACACAATGAAATATCAGCTCAAACCTGTGATAATGACTATCATTGATAAATCAAGTAGCAAATGCTGGTAAGAATGAAAAGAAAAGGGAACCCCAGCATATTGTTCATAGAAATTCAGACAGGCATAGACACTTTTGAAAGCAGTATGGAGTATCCTCAAAAATTAAAAAATGGAATTATCTCTTGATTCCATGATTCCACTTCTGGGAATATATTATAAGAATTCCAAAATATCAGCTCAAGAGAATATGTGCAACCCATTGTTCATAGCTTTGTTATTTGTAATACCCTAGATTTGGAAATAGCCTAAGTGACCATGAGTGGGTGAGCGGGTAAAAGAGCTGTGGTACATTTACACAATGAAATATTTTGCAGCAGGAAACAGGGAAATTTTACCTCTTGTTACCACATGGACTGACCTAGAGACTATTCTACTAAGTGAAATAAATCAGTCATAGAAGACAAATACCATATTACATTACTTTTGTGTGTAATCTTATGAACAAAATAGAAACAGATTGACCAGTGTTGGAGGTAATGGAGACAGGAGATACGGGATGAAAGATAGTGAATGCATTAGCCAAAGAACAAATATGCATGGTCCATGACACACACACACACAAAAATGGTTTAGGAGTAGCCTGGGGGTGGAATGGTAGAGAGGGGCACAATTGTAATAGCATAAACAATAAAATAAACATTTAAAAAATAATGAGTCTTGACCTGGAAATAATTCTGAGGTACTCCATAAGGGATCCTGGAACCCTCAAATTATATGCTTTTTTCCTTACAAAAGAGAAAATTTAGCATGGATGAGTCTGGAGAGCATTATGCTAAGTGAAATAAGCTAGGCAGTGAAGGACAAATACCATACAATCTCACCTATAAGTGGAATATAATCAACAACAACAACAACAAAAGCAAGTAAAATATAACCAGAGACATTGAAATAAAGAACAAAATGAGAGTAACCATAGGGGACAGTAGGAGAAGGGTCATCAAGGAACATGTATAAAGGATATATGGACAGGACTTCCACCAAGATGGAGGCATAGGTGGAAACACTGTGTCTTCTCCCACAACCAAGTTTGAATACAACAAAGGTTTAGAGAACAAAGACACAGCCAAAGAACAGAAAATTGAATTATACGAAGTCCAACAACAACCGGGATGGTAAGAGGGGTGGAGCCAGCAGGGTCAGGCAGGAAAGATTCCCAGACCTAGGAGCACAAGTAGCCCGGACCCAGTCAGGGTGCGGGGCAGACTGACCGTGGTCGCACATTCGCGCACAGTGAGACGGACCACGCAGGCCCCAGGGAGCGAACCCAGTGGAAGGCTAACAGCGGTGGCACACTTGTGTGCAGTGGGACAAAACGCACAGGCCCAGGTGATGGTGGCAGCTGTAGCACTGGCTACCTGTGGGGGCTGCGGTGGGAGGAGGCAGAGGGGAGGCCATTGTTCCTCTTTGACCCCGCCCCCACATAAAGCGTCACAACCCAGCCACTGAGTTGGCCTGCTCTGGTGAACACCTAGGGCTCCGATCCTGCTATGTAACAGGCAGGAACAGCCCAAAAGATGGCGCAAGAAGAACTCAAGGTCCCAGAGCCGATAACTCTGAGCAACCAAGAGATTGCCAGCCTCTCAGAAGCACAGTTCAAGACACTGTTTATCAGGATGCTCACAGAACTGGTTGATTAGAGTCACAAATTAGAGGAACATATGAAGGCTAAACTAATTGAAATGAAGGGAGATGTCCAGGAAACCAATAGTGATGGAAAGGAAACTGGGACTCAAATCAATGGAATGGACCAGAAGGAAGAACGAAACATCCAACCAGAAAGGAATGAAGAAATGAGAATTCGAAAAAATGAGGAGAGGCTTAGGAACCTCCAGGACATCTTTAAACGTTTCAACATCCGGATTATAGGGGTACCAGAAGGGGGAAAGAAACAGCCATGAGTGGAAAACTTATTTGAACAAATAATAAAGGAGAACTTCCCCAGTCTGGCAAAGGAAATAGACTTCTAGGAAATCCAGGAAGCTCAGAGAGTCCCAAAGAAGTTGGACCCAAGAAGGAACACACCAAGGCACATCATAATTACACTAGCCAAGATTAAAATGAAGGAGAGAATCCTAGAAGCAGCAAGAGATAAGGGGACAGTCACCTACAAAGGTACAAAGGAGTACCCATCAGACTGTCAGTGGATTTCTCAAAAGAGACCTTACAGGCAAGAAGGGGCTGGAAAGAAATATTCCAAGTCATGACATTCAAAGACCTACAACCAAGATTGCTTTATCCAGCAAAGCTTTCCTTTAGAATGGAAGGACAGATAAAGTGCTTCTCAGATAAGGTCAAGTTCAAGGAGTTCATCATCACCAAGCCCTTATTATATGAAATGCTAAAGGGACTTATATAAGAAAAAGAAGATGAAAAATATTAACAGTGAAAGGACAGCAAACTCATAATTATTAACAACCACGCCTAAAACAAAAGCAAACTAAGAGGACAGCTAGATCAGGAGCAGAACCATAGAAATGAAGAACACGTGGAGGGTTAGCAACAGGGGAGAGGGAGGAGGAGAAGGGGGGAGAAGATACAGCAAATAGCATAGATGGTAGGTAGAAAATAGATGGGGGGAGGACAAAAATAGTGGGGGAAATATAGAATCTAAAGAACTTGAGACACATGGTTATAAACTAAGGGGGGCTTAATGGTGGGGGAGGGAGTGTGCGGGTGGAGGGGAATGAAGAGGGGAATAGAACAACTATAATGGTATAATCAATAAAATATGTTTTTTTTTAAAAGGATATATGGACAAAGCCAAAAAGGGTAGGACTGAGAATGGAAGGTGGGGATGAGTGAGGCGGGGGCGGGGCGGGGGGTGGAGGGGAGAAAATGAAAACAATTGCACTTGAACAACAATAAAACATAAAACAAACTAAGCTTAGTGTTAAAATTACATGGAAAACATTGTCAAATAGTAGCATCAAGCCTTCTTTGTGTTGTATATGTGTAAGTATATAACTGTTCCAGAAATTATGTAAATTTCTTGAAAGTCAGAGATTTCCTGGTGTAAGATGCCTGTCATCAAAATTGAGGCACACTAAAAAAGACTGAACCAAACTATAACACTAAAACATGTGGATGAAGCTCATTCTGGTTTTTAGAAAATGAACTCCAATTTCCAGATTTTTGCCATCCTGATGTCTTAGCAAGTGTCTTCTCCTCAATCAGAAAAATTAAATGGGCAAACAATATCTGTAAATTAAATGAATAGTTGTGGCTATAAAAAAATCCAAGACTGCTATTTGGTTATTCATGGTTCCATGGCAAACCATATTTTTTTTGTTTTTGCTTTCATATTTTTTAAAATCTACCATAGTCTACTTAAACTAGAATTAATTCAACTGCCACTTAGTTTAGGCTATCAAAATGCTCATGTTTTTTAAAAGAGCTAAAATTTTCTGCTGCTACAAAGCTGATGCCCTCACAGTGACAGAGATACTTTTTTTAAAAAAGTGTTTCCCAGTTGGGGTATAACGTCTACAATTTCTAGTGATCGACAACCACTTTGCTTAACAAATTATGTGAGCCTTGACAGATAGCCTTGCAAACTTCTTAAAATTATCACTGCTCCTATCATTCTCAATTATCAGGCAAGCTTTATAGAACTAATGGAAAAACTCTATTTAAACAGAGAAGGTTTAATTATGCATGATTAAAAAACTAAAAATAGTTAAAATTTTTATGAATTTGATATGTTGCTATTTATTTAATTTTTTAGTTTTTCTTTCTCTAAAACATTCTGTGACTCAGAACAGTGGTAAATTAGAACTTTGAAGCAAAATAGAAACATTTGTCTTTCACTCTCTAATTGATCTCTCCAGAATTCAGAAACTCACAATGAGTGTTCTCATTTTTATATCACTATTGTTATTTGCATAAATTCAATAGGAAACTGTTCTCTTTGTGATACTAAACAAATAAAAGTTGGTTAGATGGTATCAAAGCTTTCACTAGGATGTCATATTTGAAAAAGAAATGCATGGACTCAGATATGACCAAATTTAAGGAGTTATTATTGACTTGTGAAAGGCAATATAAATGCTTGGAAATATTGACCCAGTAACTTCCTTACATGGTACTCAGCTGTCTTATCTGGAGAATAAATAATGTCACTTCCTGACAAGTGCAAGAAACTCAAGATATTTTGAGGGACCCAAGAAGAGAGGAAGAGATTTAAGTTTATAGATACTGTAGGCAACATCTGATGGCAAGTCCTTGCCTTGCCTTTTTTGCCCTCAACAGGCCTTTCAATATGAAAGGCCCTCAACAGGCCTTTCAATCTTCAAGTTCAATATGAAGATTCTCTATGAAAAATTTTAGCTAAGGGGATTTAAAAGAGACTACTTGTCATATGTAGATAGTTGTAAGGAACCTATCCATGTGGCATGGCGAATATAGCCCAGCCCCTGATTCAGAACACTGGTGGGCACTGAGTCTACACATAGGACACGAGCCCACAGATCAGTTTTCCTATTGGGAATCAGGCCTGCATTGTACTTAGGCTGCTTTGAGGCTTGCTTTTTGCTAAAAATCCCTCACCCTGAATTGAGGCAGAAAATGTTTACTGCATATATTTAAAGTAACTTCCTAAAATCTATGCTAAACTTCCCAAGGATAGGCTGTAATCAGTTCAAACACTTTTTTCTTTACATTTTCAAATATCCTTTTTCTCTTTGTAGTAATTAGCTACTTCCTCTCCTTTGTTATCTGTAAAAAATTAGCTACTTCCTCTCCTTTGTTATCTGTTATCTAAAGTGAACCTATGCATAGTAAATGAGGACCATCCTTGATATAATGTGCCCAGAAAAGCAATAAAAGCCTGTCCAGGCAGGGGTCCATGTGCTCTCTCACTCAGAGAGTGGCCATGCCGTCCCTTTTTTCCCACAGGACTTCTGTAGTCCATGTGAATTTGTTCTTTTCAACCACAAAACACAGACACCGCTGGCCAGAGTCTGCATCAGATAGTCACTGTTCTTGCTGGATTTTTACAAGTAATCAGGAAAAATATATCAAAACTAGACATATTTTGCAGATAAACTGGTCTTAATTTGGTGATCTTTTGTAATATATGGGGTTAACTTTATAGAGAGGAATGTGTCAATAGAAAATATAATATATCATTGTAGATACTACATTCTAATATCTAGTTCATTGACTATAGACATTCTTATTTTCTGCCTATAAACTGGAATGGATCCTGAATACTTCTAGTTTGTTTGTTTGTTTTAATTGGGCTGCAAACATCAAAATAGTGTTTTCACTTTTCTGTTTATTGACTCGGAATCATTGAGAACTAAATATTTCCTTCCAAGACTATGTAAGCGAAGTTGGGCAACTTGAGGTAGACTTCAGAGAAATTAACACAACAGCTAATCTATGGATAATCTTTATTTATATTCCAAAAAGGTCACCAGAGACATTTAAACTAAAGACCAGGAGAATTTAAAAGATTATTACTGTCTGTCTTAACTTCATCTGAAGTTGATTTGAGATAGTCATCTAGAAATCTCCCTGACTGCCTGTCTTCAGAACTCAGAAACCAAGACTACAGTCTTTTATAATCATTAACATTTGTTTTCATTTCATTTTCACAAAGAGGTCTCCTATTAAATACCCATCTTCTTACAACACAGGTTTAATGTTGGGAGACCAGCAGCATCACCAACTCTTGTGAAACTTCTGGTTTCAGAGCATAAGCCAGGCTCAAGAGAAACTTGTACATCTCCATTAACAACCAAGGAGAACTTGAATTGAAGTCCAAGCTCATAATATAGGATTATAAGAGATAACATCTTTGACCTACATGTAGGGTGTGGTAAAAGTTTATGTACTAAATATCTGATCTGATTGTCCTGCTTTGACCACTTGAAACCCCTCAAATGTATTACCTCATCCTTATGAGGCTCAGACTGCTCACAAGGCTGACTGTCTTATAAAGCTGAATACTTCTTTTTATTTTTAAATCTCTCAGGACTATTGGCTCTCTTACTCTCTCTTATGGACAGGGTCCCTATACATATATATGTATGAGAATTAAAGAATACACTAAAAGGAAAAAATAATACATTAGATAAACCAGAGGATTGAATCAATGATTTAGAAGACAAGTTAACAGAAAACTCTTAAACAAAGCAGCAAAAAAAATGTTTTCAATGAGAATAATTTTAAAAACCACTGGGATAAAAAGAAGCATGACAACATTCACATCATAAAGGTAAGAGCAGGAGAATTGAGAGAGCTAAAGATAGAGAATGTATAATAAGAAATAATGACTGAAAACTTCCCAGACCTGGTGAAGAAAATATGATACACAGTCTCAGAAGTGCAGAAATTCCTGAAAAAAAATAAATACAAAGAAAACCACAAAAAGACACATCATAATTAAAATAGCATAGTTTAGTGCCCTAAGATGGTGGGAAAGTAGGTAGGAGCTGAGTTCCCTTAAGTGCTCACGCACCCAACTGGGACACTTAGCGATCTTCCAAAAAACAGAGTAAACGGTCAACAGTGTCTTAGCTTATATGAAGTTTGGAAGCCAAAGTGTGCAGAGGACACTTTAAAACAGATATTAAGGAGGTTTTATAGTTAGATAAAGAATGTCTCCAGGCATGGTACCAGAAACTGCAGCTTCTGTGGGGACATCAGAGGAGATCCCAGTCAGGAATATCAGCCTAGTGGCTGCCTTCCCACCCAGAGTGGGGAAATCATTGACCCACACCAGGAGCAACATGAATTTGCAGATCACTGGAGAAAAACAGGCTGCACACACATACACAGCTGGTGGCTCAATGAGCTGGGCTGGCAGTCACTGTTGGGACAGTGTCAGAGAGTAGGGGTGTTCTGGCTTCATCTGAACCTGGAGGAAGAGGAGGGCCAAGACTGGCTGTGACTTAGATAGACTCTTGCCAGAGAGTTGGAGGTTATGGAAAGATGGGCAGTAGCTTGGAGTGGAAGCAGCACCCATAGAGACATTTTTCAAAAGGGGAACTGAGGTATGCTGGACAGGGACCAAGTGAATGCACAACTGCCTGGCCAGAAAGGGAGGTGGGATTATGAGCATGATTTCCTCCCACTCAGTGCACCTTGAAGATTGATCAAAGGAGTGCAAAGCAAGGTGGTTTCTTTGTCCAAGCCCAGTGCAACAGTAGTGTGAACAGTATAGGCCACAGACTGCTATGGCAGTAGTGGGCTGAAAACTGTGCACATGTGATTATTGTAGACCAGAATGAGCTTCACCCCATTCTTTGGCAGAACCACCTGAAGGGAAAATTGAGCCCAGCCCCATCCTCCTGCAGGACCAGGGGAAGATCTGCAAACCTGATTGGGAAGACTTAACAACCAGCAGAGGTGGTTTCCCCTGCAAGAGTAAGACAGCAGGGTTAATGCCTTAAAAAGCCCATTTTAAACTCCCCACAGGGAAACAAGGTACCCCGGGTCCTAGGAATCTATTTAACTGAGGCCACCAAAAGAGGAAATTAATAAAGGGTACAACAAGGGGGATCCAGGGCAACACCCAGACCTGGCTCACACAGATCTGTAGATTACACAAAGCAGGAGAGAGCTGACAATCATACCCAAATTGCCCCCTGCCCCCAGTGAAACAGACAGCTATTTAAGCAGAAAATATACATTATTGGACATAAATTGGGACAGGCTAAGATGGAAGATGTAGGGACAGGAAAAACACCCCCACATTTTCCCAGAAGACTGAACAGTGCCTCCCAGGGAATACACAGAGACCTCACCCTCTCAAGCACAATAGAAGTTCCCTCTAGAGGTAAGGGAAGGAGACACAGACAGTGTTGCCAGAGGTTGGATGATCCACCCAGGACCTGGAACTGACAGAAAACCAGAGATGGATCCAGAAGGTGAACACCAACAGCTGAGAAAAATTTCACCTTGCTCTTTATCAGAACTTGTGTGATTTTTTAATTTATTCTCTTTTTGTTGTTTTCTTTGTTTGGAGGTTATTTTGGTGGGTTATTTTGGTACCTTTCATATAGCATTTTAATTCTTCTTTTTTTCTCTTCTTTCATATGCCTAATAACTCACTACCCTTGGTCTCTAAGTTTTTATTCTTTTTATTCCGATTATATATTTTATATTATTGTTATTTCAAATTCCACACAGCAACCTTCCCTGGTCTTACTCCATTTTGCCATCTCTCTGACCTTTTTTACTATTGTTGTAAACTTTATTTTCTCTAACACTATGCCATGTTCCTATTCTTTACTCTTACTATTTTTCCTACATTTAACCTCACATAAATGTTCTTCCTTCTTAAGTCAGCTCACATTCTTTTTCTCCTTTATAATAGTCTTATTTCCCTTCCACCTTAATACACTGTGGCTAGTTGAGTGAAACACCACAGTTATTGCTGTACTTCTCCAATGTAACTCTTATATGCCCACTAATTGTTTGTACTTTAAATTCCATAGGATACTCTCCCCTGTCTTACTCCATTTTGCTTTCCCACTGCCCCTGGTCAGTTGAGTGAGGAATTTTATTTTAATTTTTCCCTTTTCTAAGCCGGGGCTTTATGCTTTACTCTTATTGATTAGCTTTCCCCATCCATTCAAAATCATTTTTTTACTGTAGAAATCTCATATTCACTTCTCTCTTTTGTGAAACATTCTTCTTCCCCTTCCAACTTTATTAAACTTTATTTAGCTGTCATTTTTATTGACCCTGCTGTGGTTTCTCTGAAATTTTGTGCCTGTTGGCACAATACCTTTTTAATTTTACTTCAAATCTCATAGTATACTCTTCCCTTTTCTTACTTCATTTTGCCACTACCCTTCTGAGTTTTACTTATGTTACAAATTTTGTTCTCTCCCTTTCTTCACCTCAGTTCTATCCCAACTCTTATCAATTTTTTCTCTCCTCCCACTGAAAAACACTTTTCCCTCCTTTAGTCATCTCATATTCCCTTAGTCCTATATTATAATATTCTTAATGTCTCTTCAGTTTTATCATCATTTGCTCAATTGTGGCTGATATTGCTGATGTGATAGGGGGATCTTTTTTTTTTTTGGCATAGGTTTGATTTTCTGGTAATACTGCTTTATTAGCCAGCACCTGTACAACAACATACAAGATGAAGTGGGAGTTGTGATTACCAGTAAGCCCATAAGAGGGAAGAATCTACCAACAAAGAAGTGACCAACAAGCAAAGCCAAAGAACCATAAGACAGTCCATACAAACAGAAGAAAGGGTAACCTTAGAGCATGTAGACAACAAGATCAAAGAGAGTGCATCACTGACTCCCACAGAGTGCATCACTGAGTCTAACCCACATAGACAGACATGCAAATTTCCCTTTTCATCCTGTTGTGGTTATGACAGACATGTATAACCACAGACATGTCAGAGAATCCTGACACACAAAAACAAATAAAAAGAGGCACCTAAAACGTGGAGAGAAATGAAGAACACTCAATCAGAGGAATAGAAGTATCCCCATAAAAGGAGCTAAATGAAATTGAGGCAAGCAAATCTATCAGACATAAATTTCAAAGAAACGGTTATAAGTTTCTAAAGAAATTCAGATACAAGAACAAAGAACAGAGTGGTAACCACAACAGGATGAAAAAGGAAATACAGACAATAAACAAAAACCAAGAAGAAATGAAGAATACAATGTCTGAAATAAGAAGTACACTAGAAGGAATTACAAGCAGCCTGGAAGAAGCAGATGATGAAGTCAGTGAGCTGGGAGAAAAAGTAGAAATACTCAGAGCAACAAAGTGAAAAAGGACTCAGAAAATATCAGGACAGTATAAGAAAACTTCAGGACAACATGAAATGTAAAAACATTCACTTCATAGGAATACCAGAAGGAGAGACAAAGGAGCAAACGGTAGAAACCTGTTTGAAAAATAATGACAGAAAACTTCCCTAACTTGGAGAAAGAAAAGCCATGCAAGTTCAGGAAGCACAGAGACCTCAATCAAGATGAACTCAAAGAGGTCTACTCCAAACCTCATGATAATTAACATAGCAAATCTTCAAAACAAAGTGAGAATTTTAAAGGCAACAAGGGAAAAACAACATATAAGGAAGCTCTGATAAAGCTAGCAGCTAATTTCTCAACAGAAACACTAAAAGTTAGAAGTGAGTGGCAAGAAATATTCCAGGTAATTGAATGCAAAGACCTGTAACCAATATTACTCTACCCAGCAAGGCTCTCAAATAAAATGGAAGGCAAAATAAGGACTTTCTCAGACCAAAAAAAAAAAAAAGGCTCAAAGAATATGCCTCTATCAAATCAGCACTGCAAGTCATGCTATTGGAACTGATTTAAGAAAATGAAGGGAAGGAATGAGAGAGAGAGGGACACAGGTACAAAGGGGAAAATGGCAATAAATAAGTACCTATCAATAATAGATTTAAATGTAAATTGAATAAATGTTCCAATCAAAAAACAAAGGGTAGATGAATGGAAAAGAAATCATAACCCACATATATGCTGTCTTCAAGAGACCCACCTCATAACAAAAGACCTACAAAACTGAAAATGAGGGGTTGGAAAAAATATTCCAAGAAAATGGACTAGAAAAAAAAGCCAAGGTAACAATACTTATATCAGACAAAATAGATTGCAATACAAAGGCCATAAAGAGAGAGAGACAAGGAAAGCTGTTTTATAATTTTAAAGGAAAAAATCCATAAATAAGCTATAAATATCACTTAGTTGTATTTCTTCTGGAGCTTTGATCTGTTATTTCATTTGGGCCATATTTATTTCAAGCCATATTTTTTTTTGGCTTGGTGAACTTATCAGGAAAATGTATAGGGAATCACCAGTGATGGGAAGGAAACCGGAGCTCAAATCAATGATTTGGACCAGAGGAAGATATAAACATTCAACCAGAACATAATGAAGAAACAATAATTAAAAAAATAAGGATAAGCTTAGGAACCTTCAGCACAACTTTAAATATTCCAATATCTAAATCTTAGGGGTGCCAGAATGGGAAAAGAAAGAGCAGGAAATTGAAAAATTATTTGGAAGTATAATGAAGGAGAAATTTCCTAACATGGCAAAGGAAATTGACATCCAGGAAGTCAAGGAAATTCAGAGTCCCAAAGAAGTTGGACCCAAGGAAGCACACACCAAGACACATCATAATTACATTATCCAAGGTTAAAGATAAGGAGAGAATCTTAAAAGCAGCAAGAAGAAAGGAGACAGTTTCCTATAAAGGAAATTCCATAGGACTATGAACTAATTTCTCAAAAGTAACCTTGCAGGCAAGAAGATGCTGGAAAGAAGTATTTGAATCCATGAAAGGCAAGGACCTACATCCAAGATTACTCTATTCAGCAAAGCTATCATTAGAAAGGGAGGGCAGATAAAGTGCTTGCCAGATAAGGTAAGGTTAAAGAAGTTCATCATCACCAAGCCCTTATTACATAAAATGTTAGAGGGACTTATTTAAGAAAAAGAAGATGAAAACTATGAAGAGTAAAATGACACTGAATTGACAATTATCAACAACTAGACCTAAAAAAACCCCACTAATTTAGCAAACAACTACAACAGGAACTGAATCACATAAATAGAAATCACATGGAGAGTTATCAGTGGGGAGGGGAGAGGGAGAATGTGGAAAAAGGTACAGAGAATAAGAGGCATAAATGGTAAGTACAGTATAGAGAGGGGTTGGGTAATAATAGTATGAAAAATTGAGAAGCCTATGTACAACCTATTTCTGTGAACTAAGGTGGAGAAATGATGGTGGAAGAGGGGGTACAGAGTGGTGGGAAACAAAAGGGAGAAAAAATGGAACAAATATAATAGCATAATCAATTATATATATAATGGTATTCATTTTATTTTTAGAGGGGAGGGGAAAGAGAGAAGGAGAGAAATATCAGTGTATGGTTGCCTCTTCTGTGTCCCCTGCTGGGAACTGGCCTGCAACACAGGCATGTGCCTTGACTGGGAATAGAGCTGTGGTCCTTTAGTTCACAGGCCCGCACTCAATCCACTGAGCTACACCAGCCAGGGCAATAAAATACATTTTTAAAAAGAACCTATAAGCATTGTAAACATATATGCATCCAACATAGGACCCTACAAATATATGAGGAAAATCTTGGAGGACTTCAAGAAAAATATAGACAGCAATACTTAAAGTAGAGAATTTCAACACCTGGCAACAATGAATAGATATTCCAAACAAAGAATCAAGAAGGATATTGTGGCAATGAGCGACATGCTACATCAAATGGACTTATCATATATGTAGAACCCTTTGCCACGAAGACAAACTATACATTCCTTTTAAATGCAAACAGTAAATTTCAAAGATGTTCCATGTGCTTGGGGTCCATCAGACCACATGATAGGACACAAAACAAGCTTCAACAAATTCAAGAAAATTTAAATAATATCAAGCACCTTCTCAGATCATAATGGCTTGAAACTAGAAACGAACCTCAAGGAAAAACCTTAAAAACAGTTAAATACATGGAGATTGAATAATATGTTTTTTTTAATTAACAGGTAAATGGAGATCAAGGAAGAAATAAAAAAATCTGGAGAAAAATGAAAGTGAACACACAAAACCCCCAAATCAATGGGGTACAGCAAAGACCATCCTCAAAGAGAGGTTTGCAGCAATACAGACCTACCTAAAAAGATTTTAAATATTCATATAAATGACCTAACTCTACCTCTATAAAAAGTGAAATAATAGCAGCAAACAATTCCAGAGTCAGGAGAAGGAAGAAAATAATATCAGAGCAAAATTAAATGACTTAGAGACTAAAAGAATAGTTGAAATGATCAAAAAGCAAAAAGCTGGTCCTTTGAAAAGAGAAAAAATTAATAAGACTTTAGCCAGAATTGTCAAAAATAATAATAATAATAAAGTGAGAGGAACCAAATTAATAAAATGAGAACTGAAAAGGTGATATTATAATCAATACACAAAAACAAAAAGGATTGTAAAAAATGACTATGAACAACTGTATGTCAAGAAATTTGAAAACCTGGGTGAAATTGAAAATTTGTAGGACATATAATCTTCCAAAACTGCATCAAGAAGAAGCAGAATGCCTTAATAGACTGATAATAGTTAGTGAAATTGAAACAGTAACCAAAAAACTCTCATCACAAGAAAGGAAAAGACTAAATATCTTCACTGGCAAATTTTAACAAACATTTACTGGGGAATTGATCCTGATTATTCAAAAACTATTCCAAAAAATTCAATAAGAAGGGAAACACCTAAAATTTTTATGAGGTCAGTATTTGCTATATTCTAAAATCAGATAAAGGCACAACCTAGAAAGAGAGCTATAGGCCGGTATTGCTGATGAACATAGATACTAAAATCCTCAACAAAAAATATTGGCAAACCCGATTCAGGAATGCATTAAAAAGATCATACATTATGATCAAGTGGGATTCATTCCAAGGATATGAGGATGGTACAATACTAATACAGACTCCATCCAGTGGGGCCCATATTTTGTGGATGAAATGAATATATTCACACAGAATACAGAAGTCCTGTGGAGAAAAAGGGATGGCACAGTCACTCTCTGAGTGAGAGAGCACATGGACCCCTGCCTGGACAGGCTTTTATTGCTTTTCTGGGCACATTATATCAAGGATGGTCCTCATTTACCTTTTACAGGTAGAAAAGGAGAGGAAGTAGCTAATTACTACAAAGAGAAAAAGAATATTTGCAAATGTAAAGGAAAAAGTGGTTGAACTGGTTACACTCCATCCTTGGGAAGTGTAGCATACAGTTTAGGAAGTTATTATAAAAATATGCAGTAAACATTTCCTGCCTCAATTCAGGGTGAGGGAGTTTTAGCAAAAATCAAGCCTCAAAGCAGCCTAGGTACAATGCAGGCCTGATTCCCAATGGGAAAACTGATCTGTAGGCTCGGGTCCTGTGTGCACACTCACTGCCCACCAGTGTTCTGAATCAGGTGCTGGGCTACATTTGCCAGTGCTATGTGGAATGGTTCCCTATACAAACCACACAAATAAAAAAATGTAATACATCACATAAACAATATGAAAGACAAAATCACATGATCATATGAATAGATGCTAGAAAAACTTTATAAATTATGATAAAAATTATATATAGCATCCGTTCATGATAAAAAGCCACTCAGCAACATGGGAATAGAAGGAGCATATCTCTTTATGATAAAAGCCATATATAAAAAACCTGTGGTCAATGTCAAAAAAGCTTTTCTCCTAAAATCAGGCACAAGGCAAATGTGCCCACTTTCACTACATTTATTCAACATTATTTTGGAAGTTCCAGCCTCAGCAATCAGACAAGAAAAAGAAATGAAATGCATCCAAATTGGAAAGGAAGAAGCAAAACTGTCATTGTTTGCAGAAGACATGACAGTGTACATACAAAACCTTATAGACTCCACCAAAAACTCCTTGACCAAATAAATGAATTTGGCAACATGGTGGGATATAACAATATTCAGAAATTCAAGGCATTTTTGTACCCTACAATGAAACATAAGAAACAAAACTAGACAAAAAAGTCCCACTCACTATAGCAAAAACAAAAATAAAAGAATTAGGAATAAATTTGACTAAGAGGGTAAAAAACCTGTATTCAGAAAATTACAGTATCCTGAAGAAAGAAATTAAGGAAGATACAAATAAATGGAAGCATATATTATGGTCATGGATTGGAAAAAGCATCATTAATATGCTGATACCACTTAAAGAAATCTATAAAATCATCACAATCCCTCTCAAAATAGCAATGACATATTTCACATATATAAAATAAATATTTCAAAATATGATATGCAACTATAAGATTCCAAATAACCTCAGCAATTTTGTGAAACCAGGACAAAGTTGGAGGAATCACAACACCTGATATCAAACTATACTAAGCAGCCACTGTAATCAATACATCTGGAACTGTCATAAGAACAGAAACACAGATCAATGGAACAGAATAGAAAGCCCAGAAATAAACTCATGTCATTATCATCAATTAATATTTGAGAAAGGAGACAGAAAAATAAAATGCAGTAAAAATAGCCTCTTTGATAAATGGTGCTGGGAGATCTGAAAAGCTACATGCAAAAAAAATGAAACACAATCACCAACTTGCACAGCACACAAAAATAAATTACAGGTGGATAAAAGAATTAAGTATGTAAGATACCATAAAAGTCTAGAGGAAAACATTGGCAGGAAAATCTGAGACATTCCACACAGCAATATCTTCACCAATATACCCCCTAAAGCAAGGGACCTAAAGGAAAGAATAAATGATGTGAGCACAGGCCTGCAGTGCCCACGGTGACATGGATGAGATATAAGACAAATTCACATGGACTACTGAGTCCTGTGGAGGAAAAGAGACCTCACGGCTACCTGCCAAGGGAGGCATGCCTCAGAGTGGCTTGGTCACTCTCTCAAGGGGAGAGCATGCTGACCCTTGCCTAGAAAGGCTTTTATTCAGTTTAATTTGTGCAGGAATACAGGTACAGCTCACTAACCTTTGTCAGGCAGTAAGGAGCAAACAGTAGATAGCATACAGAGAACTATTAAGGCTTCTTCTGAGTCAGGGTCGATCAACTAAAAGACTACAAAATTTGAAAAACAAACTCATTTCCTGCTCAGGCCTTTATCATTTAACTAAGAGCATTCTTAACAAAGCAGGCTTCACAGGATTTTACATATTCTTTCACAGGCCTGATCACCTGGGGAGCCCACCCTTTCCAGCACAGGGCTGCATCACCCTCTGACATTGTTTCAGGCTTAAGTCAGGCAGAGGAGGCAAGATAGCCAAGGAATTATGAGAAATGAGGACTCAGGCTTCATCAAAGCTGAGGGGCGAGGGCTCATCACCCCCTTTCTCCATAGCCCCCCAATTCCTTTTTGGGGGTCTCCACATGATCATGCCTGTCTTAGGTCATTTTCCCCTTGGGGAATCTTACCCATCATAGGCTAACTGGTCAAGCCCTGGGAGCCAGTTATGAAAAAAGGAGCAGAATCAGCGCTCCTGCCAGGGAGATAAGCTTTGTCTCCTTAGTGGCTTATGGTCTGAAGGTCACTCACTCAGCCTTACCCTTGGGGGGGTTACAGCTTCTGAAACCTGGCAGGGCTGTTCCTGACAAATAAATAAATGGAACCTCATCAAATTAAAAAGCTTCTGCATGGCTAAAGAAAAGAGCATTAAAATTAAAAGAGAACCAACTATATGGGAAAATATATTTCCCAATAATCCCTCGGACAAAGGTTTGATCTCCAAAATATATAAAGAACTCACATGACTCCACTCTAAGAAGACAAGCAACACAATTAAGAAATGGGCAAAAGACTTGAACAAATACTTCTCTAAGGACATATAGAGGGCCAATAGATACACAAAAAATGCTCAACATAACTAGCCATCAGAGAGATGCAAATTAAAATTATATGGAGATGCTACTTCACACCAGTCAGAATGACTATCATTAACAAATCAACAAACAAGTGCTGGTGAGGTTATGGAGAAAAGCGAACCCTAGTACACTGATTGTGGGAACGCAGACTGGTGAAAACACTGTGGAAAAGAGTATGGAATTCCCTCACAAAAAACTAAAACTGGAAATTTTAGAACTCTAGTCTTGTGATTCAGTGATCCCACTGCTAGGATTATACCCTAATAACTCTGAAACACCAATACAAAAGAACCTATGCATCCCAATGTTTATAGCAGCACAATTTAAAATAGCCAACTGCTGGAAGCAAACTAAGTGCCCATCAGTAAATTACTGGATCAATAAACTGTGATACATTAATCCAATGGAACACTACATTAAAAAAAAAGGAGTGCCTACACTTCATGACAGCAGAGTTGTATCTAGAGAGCATTATGACAAGTGAAATAAGCCAGGCAGTGAAAAAGAAATACCATGTGATCTCATCTGTAAGTGGAACATAATAAACGAAAGCAAATTATAATCATAACATTGAAATAAAGAACAAACTGACAGTAACCAACAAGGAGTCAGGAGTGAGATAAGGGGGTGAGGGGAGGAAGGGAGAAGTTTGCCAAGAAACATGTATAAAAGACCCATTGACAAAGCCAAAGTGGGATAGGATTGAGGGTGTGAGGTGGTGGTGGGTGGAGAAGGGAAAGTAGTGGTAGGAAAATGGAGACAACTGTATTTGAACAACAATAACAAAGTGATTAAAAAAGAAATGGATGAAGAACATATTTTAAAATGTTAATAAATAATTAAAAGGAGGGAAAACAAGAATTGTGAATCACCAATTTAAAAGAAGCTATGCACTCCAATACCCATAGCAGTATTATTTACAATAGCCAAATGCTGGAAACAGCCTAAGTACTCATGAGCAAATGAGTACATTAAAATACTGTGGTACATTTACACAGTGGAATACTATGCAGCAGAAAGGAAAAAAACTTGCTACCCTTTGCAACAGCAAGGATGAAACTAGGGAATATTATGCTAAGTGAAATAAACCAGGTAGTGAAATACAAATGCCACATGATCTCACCTATAAGTAGAACCTAATCAACAAAACAAACAAATGAGCAAAGTACAACCAAAAACATGGAAATAAAGAACAAACTGACAATGATCAGAGGAAAGAAGGAAGGGTATAACAGTTGAAATAAGGGGATGGAGCAAGTGAAGAAGCATGAATGGAGGACTCATAGGCATGGACAATGGGGGAGCGGTTGACTGTGGAAGTGGGGTTGACCAGGCAGCAGTGATCAACAGGGAAAAAGGTGGGACAACTCTAACTGAATAATTATAAAAAATTAAAATTAAAACCTAAAAATAATAAAAATGACATAAAAACAAATAGATAATTTTCAAAGCAGCAAGAGAAAGACTGGTGCTTACAAGGGGGCTTCCATAAGAATGTCAGACAATTTCTCAAAAGAGAGATTGCAGGGCAAGAGGAATTGTCATAAAATATTCAATGCAATGGGAAGGAAGAACCAACAGCCAAGCCTACCTTACTCACCAAGGCTATTATTTAAAATTGAAAAAAAATGGAGGTTTCCCAGACAAAAAAACCTAAAGGAGATCATTACTACCAAACTACTACTACAAAAATATTAATGACAATAGTTATAAAGTGTCATTAAATACATATCTATAAAAAATCACTAAATGTAAATCGTTAAATGATGCAATCAAAAGGTATAGTGTAACTGAATGGAAGAAATATTAGGATATACTATTTTCAAAAGACCTACCTCAGAACAAAAGACACATACAGATAAAAATAAAATGACTGAGAAGAAATATCTCATGCAAATGAAAAAATATTAAAAGCTGCAATGGCAATACTTAAAGCCAAAAAATAAAATTTCAAACAAAACTTGTAATAAGAAATAGGTACAATACACAGTGAGAAAAGAATGAATCTAAAAAGAAGATATAAACTTTGCAAACATTTACGTGCCAAACATAGGAGCACTTAAATTTATACAAGCAAACTTGATTGACATAAAAGTAGACAGCAACAGAAATACATTTATAAGGAATTTTAATTTTCAATTGACATAAATAGATAGATCTCATAGACATAAAATCAACAAGGACATCATCTTAAAATTACACTCTAGATTAGACAAATTTAACTTGTATTATCAGAGCATTTCACCCCAAAGCAGCAAAAACTACGTTGCTTTAAAGGGCAAAGCAATATTTTTTAAGATAATGCATCTTACAGAACAAATCAATTTAAGAAGCTGGGGCCAACAAAAAGAGTATAACAAACAATGGGAAGACAAAGAAACAATCCACAAATGAAAAAAAGGAGGAAGTCTCAGAAAGAATGTTAGATGAAATAGAGGCAAGTCAACTATCAGATGTTGAATTCAAAGCACTGGTTATCAGCAAATTCAAAGAGCTTACAACGAGCTACCAGAAACTACAGGGGAGCTACAATGAACTCTCCACAAACTACATCAACATAAAAAAGGAAACAGAAATTATCAGTAAAGGCCAAGAGAAAATGAAGAATACAATTTCTGAACTGAAGAACAAAGTAGAAGGTATGAAGAGTATATCAATGTAGCAGAAAATCGCATCAGTGAGTTAGAGGACAGAGTAGAGAGAATCTCCCAGACAGAGCAAGTAAAGGAAAGGAAGCTCAGAAAGAATGAGGAGGGATGAAGAGAAATGCAAGACAATATAAAACAAAATAATGTTCAAATAATAGGAATACCAGAGGGAGAAGTAGAAGAAAAAGATATACAAAACCTATTTGAAAGAGCAATAAAGGAAAATTTTCCTAATTTGATGAGAGAAAAAGTCACGTGAATCCAGAAATATGAGACCCCAATCAGGTGCAACACAAAGAGGCCCACTGCAAGACACATCATCATTAAAATGGCAAAACTCCAAGACAAAGAGAGAATCCTAAAGGCAGTAAGGCAGAAAAAGAAAGTAACATACAAGGGGGTCCCAATAAGGTTGGCTACGGACTTCTTAATGGAAATATTCCAAGCAAGAAGAGAATGGAAAGAAATATTCCAAGTAATGAAAAACAAAGGCCTACAACCAAGGCTACTTTACCCAGCAAGGCTCTCAATCAAGATAGAAGGTCAAATAAGGAGCTTCCAAGAAAAAAGAAGTCTAAAAGAATATGCCTCCACCAAACAGGCTCTACAAGAATTACTAAAAGGGCTGCTTTAAAGAAAGAATGGAAAAGAGAGGAGCGGAGAGGAACACAGTTACATAAATGGCAATGAATAAGTACCTTTCAACAATAACCTTAAACATAAATGGATTAAATGCACCAATAAAACAACATACAGTAGCTGGATAAATAAAAAAGCATGACCCAAACATATGCTGCCTACAAGAGACCCACCACAGGACAAAAGACCATCAGAGACTATAAGTAAACGGCTGGAGATAAATTTTTCAAGCAAATGGACAAGAAAAAAAACCCGGGATACCAATTTTCATATCAGAAAAAACACACTTCAAAAAAACACCATAAAGAGAGACCCAGAAGGTCACTTCATAATACTCAAGAGAAGAATCCACCAAGAAGACATTAACATTGTAAATATATATACATCCAACATAAGAGCACCCAAATATATAAAGAAAATCCTAGAGGATCTCAAGAAAGATACTGACAACAGCACAATTATAATAGGGGATTTTAACACAGCACTGTCAAAAATGGACAGATCTTCCAAACAAAATATCAACAAAGATATTGCAGCATTAAACTACACCCTAGATTAAATGGACCTAACTGATACATATAGAAGACGTGATCACAAAGAAGCTAAATATATATTCTTTTCAAATGCACATGGAACATTGTCAAAGAGGGACCAAATCATATGATAAAAAATGAGTCTCAACAAATTAAAAAAAATAGAAATCATACCAAGCACTTTCTCTGATCACAAGGGACTGACATTGGAAACTAATCCCACAGGAAAAAAACAAAAACACCCAAAATCATGGAGACTGAATGATATGCTATTGAACAATGAATGGGTCAAGAATGAAATTAGGAAAGAAATCCAAGAGTTTCTGGAAGCAAATGAAAATGAACTCACAACAACCCAAAACTTATGGGACACGGCTAAGGCAGTCATTAGAGGGAAGTTCATAGCAATACAGGCCTACTTAAAGAAGACAGAAACATTTCAAACAAACAACCTAACCCAATGCCTGCAAGAACTCCAGGAACAACAACAAAAACAGCCCAGAGTAAGTACAAGGAAGGAAATAACCAAGATCAGAGCAGAATTAAATGACATAGAAACTAAAAGCACAATTCTAAGGATCAATGAATGCAGGAGTTGGTTTTTTGAAAAGATAAACAAAGTAGACAAACCTTTAAGTAGGCTCATTAAGAAAAGAAGAGAGAGGACACAAATAAGTACAATCAGATGTGAAAGAGGAGAGATTACAACTGATACTGCAGAAATAGAAAGGATTGTAAGAAATTACTATGAAGAACTGTATGCCAAGAAATTTGAAAACCTAGATGAAATGGACAAATTTCTAGAAAAATATAATCTTCCAAAACTCAATGAAAAAGAAGCAGAAAACCTGAACAGGCCAATAACAGCAAATGAAATTGAAGCAGTAATAAAAAAACTCCCATCACACAAAAGCCCTGGGCCAGATGGTTTCACAGGAGAATTCTACAAAGCTTTTAAGGAAGAGTTAACCCCTATTCTTCACAGACTATTCCTAAAAATCCCAAAGGAGGGAAAACTCCCCAACTCTTTTTATGAAGCCAGCATCACGCTAATTCCAAAGCCAGAGAGAGACACAACAAAGAAAGAAAATTACAGGTCAATATCGCTGATGAACATAGACGCTAAAATCCTCAATAAAATATTAGCAAATCGCATCCAACAATACATCAAAAAGATCATACACCATGACCAAGTGGGATTTATCCCAGGAATGCAAGGATGGTTGAACATACGCAAATCAATAAATGTAATGCTCCGCATAAACAAAAGCAAAGACAAAAACCACATGATCATATCAATAGATACGGGCAAAAGCTTTTGATAAGGTACAGCACCCATTTATGATAAAGGCACTCAGCAAAGTGGGAAAAGAGGGAGCATTCCTCTATATAATAAAGGCCATATATGAAAGACCTACTTACTACATCATAGTCAATGGGCAAAACTAAAAGCTTTTCAACTAAGATCAGGAACAAAACAAGGTTGTCCATTTTCACCAATTCTATTCAATATAGTATTGGAAGTTTTAGCCACCACAATCAGGCAAGAAAAGCAAATAAAAGGCATTCAAATCAGACAGGAGGAAACAAAATTGTCATTGTTTGAGGATGAAATGTTAACGTACATGGATAATCCTATAACCTCTACCAAAAAAACTGCTCTAACTAATAAATGAATTTGGCAAAACTGCAGGATACAAAGTCAATAGCCATAAATAAAAGACATTTTTGTATACTAACAATGAATCAGCAGAAGCAGAAATCAAGAAAAAATCCCATTCGATATAGCAAAAAGAAAAATAAAACATCTGGAAATAAATTTAACCAAGGGGGTAAAAGACCTGTATGCAGAAAACTACACAACACTGAAGAATCAAGGAAGGCACAAACAAATGGAAACATATACCGTGTTCGTGAATTGAAAGAATTAACATAATCAAAATGTCCAAACTACCCAAAGCAATTTGCAGATCCAATGCAATACCTATTAAACTACCAATGGCATATGTCACAGGCATAGAACAAACACTTCAAAAATTTATATGGAACCATAAAATATACCCCAAATAGCAGCCACAATGTTGAGAAAGAAGAACAAAGTAGGATGGATCACAATACCTGATATCAAACTGTATTACAAGGCCGCTGTAATCAAAACAGCCTGGTACTGGCATAAAAACAGGCACATAGATCAATGGAACAGAACAGAGAGCCCAGATATAAACCCAACTCTCTACAATCAATAAATATTTGACAAATGATTCAGTAACAAAAAATAGGGTAAAGATAGCCTCTTCAACAAATGGTGTTGGGAGAACTGGACAGCTACGTGCAAAAAAAAAGAAAGAAAGAAAGAAACTTGAGCACAAACTTACACATTACACAAAATTAAGTTCAAGGTGGATAAAAAACTTAAAAATAAGCTGTGACACCATTAAAGTCCAAGAGGAGAATATTGGCAATGGGATTTCATCAAAATAAAAGCGTCTGTGCAGCTAAAGAAAACAGCTTTAAAATAAAAAGACAACCAACTGTGTGGAAAAACATATTTGCCAATGATACTTCAGAAAAGGGTTTAATCTCCAAAATATACAAATAACTCACAGGACTTCACTCTAAGAAGACAACCAACCCAATTCCTAAATGGGGAAAGGACTTGAACAGACACTTCTCCAAGGAGGACATAAAGAGGATCCAGAGACATATGAGAAAATGCTCGATATTGCTTGCTATCAGAGAGATGCAAATTAAAAACACAATGAGATACCACTTTACACCAGTAAGAATGGGCATCATACACAAAGCAATAAACAACAACTGCTGGAGAGAGTGTGGGGAAAAGGGGACTCTAATCCACTGTTGGTGGGATTGCAGACTGGTACAACCACTATAAAAAACAGTATGGAATTTTCTCAGAAAACTAAATTTGGACCTGCCTTTTGACCCAGCAATTCCACTGCTTGGATTGTATCCTAAAAACCCTAAAACACTAATCCTAAAGAACATATGTACCCCAAAATTCATAGCAGCACAATTTACAATAGCCAAGTGTTGGAAGCAACAACATAGGTGCCCATCAGTAATTGAATGGATCAAAAAACTATGGTACATATACACAATGGAATCCTATGTAGCAGAAAGAAGGAGATCCTACCTTTTGCAACAGCATGGATGAATGTGGAAAGCATTATGCTGAGTGAAATAAGTCAGGTGTTGAAGGACAAATACCATATGATCTCACCTTTACCAGGAACTTAAACAGCAAAACAAACAAGCACACAAAATATAACCAAAGACACTGAAATACAGAACAGAGGGACAGCGACCAGAGGCGAGAGGGGAAGAAATTTCAGGTGACATAGAGGAGAGATTTAGAGGAACAAATATAAAGGATACATGGACAACAACTAAGAAGGGCGGAAATGGGAGGGAGTAGGGGAGCATGGGGGTGGGATGGGATGGGAGTAATAGAAAACTGTGCTTGAAAAAATAATTAAATAAATTTTAAAAACACCCCCCATAAAAGTTTATATTGAACTATAAATGACCCCAAATAGCAGCTGCCATTTTGAGATTGAAGAACAAAGTAGGAGGGCTCACAATACCTGTTACCAAACTGTATTACAAGGCCACTGTAATCAAAAAAGCCTGGTACTGGTATAAAAACAGGCACGTAGACCAATGGAATAGAACAGAGAACCCAGAAATTAACCCAAATCTTCACAGTCAATTAAATTTGACAGAGGGTGCAGTAACATAAAATGGGGTAAAGATAGCCTCTTCAACAAATGGTGTTGGGAGAACTGGACAGCTACAGGCAAAAAAAAAAAAAAATGAAACTCGAGCACCAATTTACACCATACACCAAAATAAATTCAATGTGGATAAAGGATTTAAATATAAGCCATGAAACCATTAAAGTTCTAGAGGAGAAATACCGAGGTAGAAATATAATACCGTGGCAGAAATACCGTGGAGAAATACAATGGCAGAAAAAACTCAGATATTCCATGCAGCAATATTTTTACTGATATGTCCCCTAGAGCAAGTGACATAAAGGAAAGAATAAACAAATGGGATCTCATCAAAATTAAAAGCTTCTGCATGGCTAAGTAAAACACTATCAAGATAAAAAGAGAAACAACTGTTTGGGAAAACATATTTGCCAATGACCCCTCAGACAACGGTTTAATTTCCAAAATATACAAAGAACTCACACAACTCCACTCAAAGAATACAAGCAACCCAATTAAAAAATGGGCAAAGGACTTGAACAGACACTTCTCCAAGGAGGACATGCAGAGGATCCAGAGACACATGAAAAGATGCTCGATATTGCTAACTATCAGAGAGATGCAAATTAAAAACACAATGAGATACCACTTTACACCAGTCAGAATGGCCATCATAAATACGGAAACAAACAACAAGTGCTGGAGAGGTTGTGGGGAAAAGGGGACCCTAGTTCACTGTTGGTGGGATTGCAGACTGGTACAACCACTATGGAAAACAGCATGAAATTTTCTAAGAAAACTAAAAATGAATGTTCCCTTTGACCCAGCAATTCCACTCTTAGGAGTATATCCTAAGAACCATGAAACACCAATCCAAAAGAACCTGTGCACCCCGATGTTCATAGCAGCACAATTTACAATAGCCAAGAGCTGGAAGCAACCTAGATGCCCATCGGTAAATGACTGGATCAAAAAGCTATGGTACATTTACACAATGGAATTCTATGCGGCAGTAAGGAAGATGGAGCTCCTACCCTTTGCAACATCATGGATGGAACTGGAAAGCAGTGTGCTGAGCGAAATAAGCCAGGTGGTGAAAGACAAATACCATATGATATCACCGTTAACAAGAATCTAAACAACAAAACAAACAAGCATGCAAAATATGACCAAAGGCAGTGAAATTTGGAACAGGCTGACAGTGACTAGAGGGGAGAGTGGAGAGAATCACAGGGGAAAAGGGGAAGGTCTCATATGAACAAGTATAAAGGACACATGGACAATAACTAAGGTGGGGGATAGAAATGGGAGGGAGGTGGGGAGCACTGGGGGGCAGGTCTGGGAATATAAGACAGAAAACTGTACTTGAATAAGAATTAAATTTAAAAAAGGTAACACATGTTAGGACACAAAACCATGCTTAAATGTTTAACAAGCATTTTTATATCAAATATTTTTCCTGACCATAATGCTATGAATCCAGAAATAAGTCAGAAGGTGTGGGGAACCTGTAAAATAAAAAAATACATTGAAGTTAAATAACATGTTACAATAGAGAACAATAAATAAATTAACAGTGAGGTCACAGACAGAATAAAAATATCTTTAAACAAATGAAAAATAAAAACACAATAACCTGAAATCTATGCAACAAGGGAAAAGAAGTGGTGACAGGAAAATTTATAACTGTACAGGCTTACCTCAAGTAGCAAAAAAAAAAGTGCTTGGCTGTTGGGGTTTATTTTCTTGCAATGTTGACCCATAGACCAAAAAGTTGGGGTTCAATTTTCTGTCAGGGCACATTCCTAGATTCTGAATTTGATCTTTTGTCAGGGTGCATATAGGAGGCAACCAATCAATGTATAAATGTTTTTCTCTCACCTTGATATCTCTCTCTCTCAATCTCTTGGTAAAAATCAATAAACATATTTTTAAAATGCAATAAAACTCTAAAATAATAATCTGAATCTTACCCCTAATGCAACTAGAAAATAAAAATAATCAAAGCCCAAAGTGAGTGAAGAAAGGAAATAATAACAGTCAGAGCAGAATTAAACAAAATTGTGTCTAAAAACAATACAAAGATCAATGAAACCAAGAGGTAATTTATAGAAAAAATCAACAAGACTGATAAACTTTTAACCAGATACATTAAGAAAAGAAAACAGAGAGTACCTACATAAATCAAATTGGAACTGACAGAGAAGAAGTAACAAGTGATACCACAAAATTACAAAAAATATAAGTAGATATTACAACTGCATACAAAAAAATTGGGCAATCTGAAAGAACTGAATAAGTACTAAAAAACATTCTTATGTTTAGAAACATAACTTTCTAAAAGAAGAAACAAGAAACTGTGAACTGACCAATTACAGCTAATGAAATTGAGGTGATAATCAAAAACTTTTCAACAAACAAAAGTCCTGACTAGACAACTTCACAGTTGAATTTTACTAAACATTCAAAGAAGAATTGATACAGATTCTCTTAAAACTATTCTGAAAAAAATAAGGCAGGAAGACTTCCAAGCATATTTGTTACGGCCAACAGTTTCCTAACTTAAAAACCAGATAAAGTCATTCCATAGAAAGAAAATTATAGTCCAATATGCCTGATGAACACAGGTGCAAAAATCTTTAACAAAAATGTTAGCAAACTAAATCCAGTTATACAGTAAAAACATTATACAACATGAAGAAATGCTATTTATTTCTGAGATGTAAATTTGCTTCAATATTTGTACATCAATTAATGTGATAAAGTAGATAAACAAAATGAAGGGTAAAAATCACATGATCATATCAATAGATGCAGACAATACTTTGACAAAATCCAGCATTTTTTTATGATAAAAACTCTCAGCAAAATGTGACTGCAGGGGATATATTCCAATATAATTACAACCATAGAAGACAAACTAGTAGAAAACATCATACTCAGTGGGGAGGAATAAAAGCCATATTTCCTAAGATTATGAACAAGAAAGAAACATCGACTTTCACCAATGTAAGATAGATAGAATCATAGTACTTGTAAGTCCTGAAAATAGCCATCAGTCAAAAAGAACAAATTGACAGTAAACAGAGGGGAGTGGTGAAAATGATAATGTAGGAAAGAAGGAAAAGAGTAAACAAGGAACATGTATAAAGGTCCCATGGATAAGCCAAAGGGGAAAGGATGGAGGGTGTAAGGCAGGGGTGGATGGGAAAGGGGAAATTGGTGGCAAGGAAATAGAGATAAATATACTTGAACAATAATAAAGGCTACAAATTATTTTAAAATGAAAATAAATTTTTCATGTCCATACTACCCAACACAATTTATAAATTCAACACATTATCTATTAAAGTACTAATGGCATATTTGACAGATATAGATCAAACATTTCAAAAATTTATATGGAACCATAAACTACCCTGAATAGCCAGAGCAATTTTGAGAAAGAAGACAAAAGTAGGACAGATCACAATGCCAGATATAAAAATGTATTACAAGGTCACTGTAATCAAAACAGCCTGATACTGGCACAAGAACAGACACATAGACCAATGGAACAGAACATACAGCACAGAGATAAATCCAAGTATCTATAGTCAATTAATATTTTTTAACTAATTATATTATTGTTGTTAAATTGCTGTTATTTATCCCCTCCACTTCATTGCATCCCAGGGAAACTTTCCTCCCTTCTTTGCTTCCACACCCCTTGGATTTGTCCATGTGTTCTTCATAGTTGTTCCTGAAAACCCTTCCCCCCCTTATTTCCTCCTATCTCCCCTCTTGTTACTGTCAGATTTTTCTTAATTTCAATGTCTCTGGTTATATTTTGTTTGCTCTTTTCTTTTGTTGATTAGGTTCCACTTAAAGGTGAGATCATATGGAATTTGTCCCTCACTGTACAACTTATTTCACTTAGCATAATGCTTTTAGTTCCATTCATGCTGTTCCAAAGTGTAGGAGCTCCTTCTTTCTCTCTCCTGTGTAGTATTTTATGGGGTAAATGTACCATCATTTTTTAATCCAGTCATTTACTGATGGGCATTTAGGTTACTTACAGCATTTCGCTATTGTAAATTGTGTCACTGAGGAGCATAGGTTCTTTTGAACTGGTGTTTCACTGTTCTTAGTGTATAATCCTAGCAGTGCAAATTTCAGGTCAGAAGGCACTTCCCTTTTTAGTTTTTTGAGGAAATTTCATAGGGTATGCCACAGTGGCTACACCAGTCTGCATTCCCACCAACAATGCACCAGCGTTCCCTTTCTCCACATCCTCTCCAACACTTGTTTTTTGACTTGTTTATGATGGCCATTCTCGCTGGTGTGAAGTGGTAACTCATTGTGGTTTTAATTTGCATCTCTCTGATGTCTAGTGATGCTGAGCAGCATTTCATATGTCTCTGGACCCTCTTTGGAGAAGGGTCTATTCAAGGCTTCTGTCTTCATGGAGTGTAGTCATGGAAGTGCTTTATATATTTTGGAGATCAAATCCTTGTCCGAGGTATCACTGGAAAATATGTTCTCCCACATAGTTGGTTCTCTTTTCTTTTCAATGCTATTGTATTTAGTCATTCAGAAGCTTTTTAATTTGATGAGGTCCCATTTGTTTCTTCTTTCCTTTATGTCCCTTGCTTTAGGGGACATATTGCTGAAGATATTGCTGTATGGAGTGTCTGAGATTTTCCTGCCAATGTTTTCCTCTAAGGCTTTTATGGTGCCACGACTTACATTTAAGTCTTTTATCCACCTTGAATTTATTTTTGTGTAAGTTGGTGATCAAGTTTCATTTTTTTACATGTGCTGGCCAGGTCTCCCAACACCATTTATTGAAGAGAATATGTTTACTTCATTTTATGCTGCTGTCCCATTAGTCAAATATTAACTGACCATAGAAACTTGGGTTTGTTTTCTGGGCTTGTATATTCTTATGCAAGTACTAGACCATTTTGATTACAGTAGCCTTGTAATACTGTTTGATATCAGGTATTGTGATCCCTCCTACTTTGTTATTCTTTCTCAAAATTGCTGTGGTTTTTTGCAGTTGTTTATTGTTCCATATAAATTTTTGAAATGTTTGTTCCCTATCTTTGAAATATGTCATTGGTACTTTAATAGGGATTGCTTTGGATATTATGGATGATTTGATAAAGTTAATTCTCTCAATCCATGAGCATGGTATGGGCTTCCACTCATTTCTGTCTTCCTTAATTTCTTTCTTCAGTGTATGTAGTTTTCTGAGTATAGGTATTTTATGTCCTTGGTTAGGTTTATTTATAAGTAATTTATTTCTCTTGTTACTCTATCAAATGAAATTTACTTCCTAATTTCTGTTTCTGATATTTCACTGTTTGTGTACAAAAATGCCTTTGATTTCTGAGTTTTTATCCTGCTGTCTCAACAAATTCATTTATTAGGTCGAGCGGTTTTTTAAAGCATTTTTTGTTGAATTATTGTCCAAGTACAATTTTCTGTCTTTTACTACCATCCCTGCCCACGCCCTCCCCAGTGGTATCCACCTCCCTCCAGTTTCCAACCCCCTTAGTTTTTGTCCATGTGTCCTTTATACTAGTTCCTATAAATCCTTCCCCTTTTCCCTCTCTCCCATCTCCCCTCTGGTCCCTGTCAGCCTGTTCTCTATTTCAGTGTCCTTGGTTATATTTTGCTTCCTTGTCTGTTTTGTTGTTTAGCTTCCTGTTAAAAGTGAGATCATATAGTATTTGTCTTTTACCACCTGGCTTATTTCACTCAGCATAATGATTTCCATTCCACCCATGCTTTTGCAAAGGATACGAGCTCCTTCTTCCTTTCTGCTGTATAGAATCCCATTGTGTAAATGTACCATAGTTTTCAGATCCACTCATTTACTTATGGGCACCTAGGTTGCTTCCAACTCTTGGCTATTGTAAGTCATGCTGCTACAAACATTGGGGTGCATAGGTTGTTTTGGATTGTTTTTTCAGAGTTCTTAGGATATACTCCTAACAGTGCAATTGCTGGGTCAAAAGGCATATTCATTTTTAGTTTTCTTAGAAAATTCCATACTGTTTTCCATAATGGTCGTAGCAGTCTGCCATCCCACCAACAGTAAACTAGGGGCCCCTTTTCCCCACAACCTCTCCAACACTTGTTGTATGTTGTTTTCTTTCTTCATTTAAATTTATTTAAAGTTAAATTTATTTAACTTTATTTGTCTTGTTCCTGATGTTAGTGGAAAAGATTTTAATTTTTTCCCATTGAGTATGATGTTGGCTGTAGGTCTCTCATATGGCCTGTATTATATTGAGGGATGCTCCCTCTATTCCGACTTTGCTGAGTGTTTTTATCATAAATGGGTGTTGTACTTTATCAAAAGCTATTTCCGTAGCTATTGATATGTTCATGTGATTTTTGTTTTTGCTTTTGTTTATGTGGTGTATTACATTTACTGATTTGCAAATATTGAACCATCCTTGCATCCTTGGGATGAGTCCCATTTGATCGTGGTGTATGATCTTTTCAATACATTGCTGGATGTGGTTTGCCACTATTTTGTTGAGCATTTCATCATATATGTGCATAGGTAATATTGGCCTGAAGTTTTATTTCTTTTCTATGTCTTTATTTGGTTTTGTGATTACAATGATGCTGGATTCATAAAAATAATTTGAGACACTTCCATCCTCTAGGATATTTTGGAATAATTTGTGAAGGACAGAGAATAGGTCATACTTAAACTCCTTGTAAAATTATCCTGTGGAACTACCCACTCAAGGGCTTTTCTGACTCAAGAGGTTTTTTTTTAAATTATTATTATTAATGCATGAATTTTGTCAGGTGGTATTGGTCTGTTCAGGCTTTCTGGTTCTTCTTCATTGAGTTTTGGAAGATTAAATTTTTCTAAAATGTGTCTCTTTCACCTAGGTTTTTAAATTTCTTTGTGTAGATTTCCTCATAGAAATTTCTTACAATCCTTTGTATCTCTGTATTTTCAGGTTTAATCTCTTGTCTTTCATTTCTGCTGGGTTTATTTGGATCCCTTCTTTTGTTTCTTCATGAGTCTGCTTAAAGACTTGTTGATTTTGTTTATCTTTTCAAATAATCACCCCCTGGATTTATTGATCCTTAGAATTGTGCTTTTTTTCTTTATGGCTTTACTTCTGCTCTGATCTTGGACACTACCTTCTTTCTACTTGCTTTGTACTATCTTTGTTGTTGTTCCTCAAGTTATTGTAGGTGTAGGGTTAGTTTGTTTTTTTGAAATGTTTCTACCTTTTTTAAGTAGGCTTGTATCGCTATGAACTTCCCTCTCAGCACTGCCTTGCTGTGTCCTATAAGTTTTGTGGTGTTGTGAGTTTCTTTACTTTTATTTATGGAAACTTGTTGGTTTCTTCCTTAATCTCATTCTTGACCCATTGATTGTTTAATACCATGCTATTCCATCTCTGTGAGTTTGAGTATTTGGGTTTTTTTCTTGTGGTTGGTTTCAAGTTTCAGTTTCTTCTGATTAGAGAAAATGCTTGATATGATTTCAATTTTCTGAAATTGTTGAGGCTTTGTTGTGTCCTATCATGTGGTCTATCCTTGAAATGCTCTGTGTGAATTTGAAAATAAAGTGTATTTGGCTTCTTTGGGATGAAAGGCCATGTACAAAAAACCTACAATTAGCAAAATGGCAATTCAGGGAGTATTTCTCAACCTAATAAAGGCCATATACAAGAGACCTACAGCCAATATAATACTCAATGTGCAAAAAGTAAAATTTTTCTCACTAGGATCAGAAACAAGACAAAGATGTCCTATTTCACCACTCCTATGCAACATTGTATTGGAAGTCCTAATCACAGTGATCACAAAGAAAAAAATGCATCCAAATCGGAAAAGAGGAACAAAACTGTTATTGTTTGCAGATAACATGGTAGTATACATAGAAAATCCTATATATTCCACCCAAAACTAATCAACCTAACAAGTGAAATTGGCAAGACAATGGGATACAAAATCAATATTTGAAAATCAAAGGTATTTTATATACCAACAGTGACATATCAGAAACAGAAATCAGAAATAAAAAAATCCATTTGAAATATCAACAAGAAAAATAAAGTACCTAGGAATAAACCCATCCAAGGAGGTAAGACTTCTACTATGAAATCTACACAATACTGAACAAAGAAATTAAGGAAGACACAAACATATTTAAGCATGTACCATGTTCATGGATTGGAAGAATTAACATCATCAAAATGCTTACACTACCCAAAGCAATTTATGTATTCAATGCAATCCTTATTAAAGTACCAAAGATATTTACACTGATATAGAACAAACATTTCAAAAATTTATATGGAGTCATAAATTACTCTGAATAGTTGCAGCAATTTTGAGAAAGAAGAACAAAGTAGGAGGGATAACAATACCTGATATCAAACTGTACAAGGCCTGATACTGGCGTAAAAGAGAAACATAGACCAGTGTAAAAGAATAGAGAGCCCAGAAATAAACCTAAGTCTCTATGGTCAATTAATATTTGACAAAGAAGGCAGAAGCATAAAATGGAGTAAAAATAGCCTTTTCAACAAGTGGTGTTAAGAGATATGGATAGCTACATGCAAATCAATGAAACTCGGTCACCAACTCATGCCATAAACAAAAATGAATGTAAGGTGGATAAAATACTTAACAAATAAGTTGCGACACCATAAAAATCCTTGAGGAAATCATTAGCAGGAAAATCTCAGACAATCCACACAGCAATATTTTCACCAACATGTCTCCTACAGGAAGGGACATAAACAAAAGAATAAATAAGTGGGATCTCATCAAAATAAAAATCTTCTGCATGGCTTAGGAAAACAGCACTAAAATGAAAAGAGAACTAACCATATGGGAAAACTTATTTGCCAATGATACCTTGAAGAGGGGTTTGGTCACCAAAGTACATAAACAACTCACATGACTCCATTCCAGGAAGACAAACAACCCAATTAAAAAATAGGCAAAATATTTGAACAAATACTTCTACAAGAACATACAGCTTGTCCAGAGACAAATAAAAACATGCTCAGCATCACTGACCATCAGAGAGATGCAAATTAAAACCACAATGACATACCACTTCAATCCCATGAGAATCGCCATCGTAAACAAAGCAACAAAAAACAAGTGTTGGAGAGGATATGGAGAAAAGGGGACCCTAGTGTACTGTTGGTGGGAATGCAGACTGGCACAGCCACTGTGAAAAACAGTGTGGAATTTCCTCAGAAATCTAAAAATGGAACTGCCTTTTGACCTAACAATTTCACCGTGGGGATTATACCCTAAGGACCCTGAAACTCCAATCCATAAGAACCTATGCACCCCAATATTCATAGCAGCACGATACACCATCATCACATGCTGGAAGCAACCTAAGTGCCCATTGATAAGTGAATGGATCAAAAAACTGTGAGACATTTACACAACGGAATTCTATACAGCAGAAAGAAAGAAGGAGCTCCTAACCTTCAGGACAGCATGGATGGAATTGGAGAGCATTGTGCTAAGTGAAATAAGCCAGTTGGTGAAAGAAAAATACCATATGATCTCACCTTTAAGTGGAGCCTAATCAATAAAACAAACGAGCAAGAAAAATATACTAGAGACACTGAAATTAAGAACAATCTGTCAAGTGACCAGAGGGGTGGTGTGTGGGGATGACAGAGTGAAATGGGGGAGGCTTTTCAGGAACAAGCATAAAAGGCACATGGACGAAACTAAGATTGAGGGACGTGGCAATGCCTAGGGTGCTGGGGGAAGTGGTGGGGAATAATGTAGAACACTGTACTTGAACAACTATGAAATAACTTCTTAAAATTGTTTTTATTTATTTTTAGAAAGAGGGGAAGGGAGAGAGAAAGAGAGAGAAAAACATCAATGTGTGGTTGCCTCTCACGTGACCCCCACTGGGAACCTGGCCTGCAGCCCAGGCATGTGCCCTGACTAGGAATTGAACTGGCATCCCCCCTGGTTCGCAGCTGACACTCAATCCATTGAGCTACACCAGCCAGGGCACTATGAAATAATTTTAAATAAATAAATAAGTGAATAAATAATTACAAAAATAAAAAACAAAACAGATTTGACTCAGATACTTAGAAGACACTGATGTTTTGCCAGAGAGTGGAAGTTTGGGGGACTGGGTAACAAAGCTAAGGGATTGAAAAATACAGATTGGTAGCTGGAAAATATTCATGGGGATGTAAAGTACATCATAGGAAATGTTGTTGATCGTATTGTATTGAATCTGTATGGCACCGCTGAATACTGGAAATATCAGAGGGAACACTTTATAAATTATATGATTGTCTAACTGCTATGTTGCACACCTGAAATTAATAAATAGTAAAAGTAATTGTAAACTTTAATTGGAAAAATTAATAAATAAACTTGGTTATTTTGTCTTACTAATCTGTCTCATCTTTATTTGATTTTTAGAACATGTGAAAATACCTTGGAGATAGAGGAAACTTTCTTCCTCTCCAAAAAGGTATACTGAACTCAAGGGGTTTGTCTTGCTTTGTTTTATTTATTTTGTTTGGGTGGGCATTTTGCATTAAGTCAGTACTTTTCAACTCAGTATTTTAAAGGGATTTAAAACTTATGGAAACCACATCCTCATTTTATAGAAGGAAAAATAGATGCACTCCATGGCACTAAGTTAAGACCTTAAATACTAGTAACTAGTAAATAATTATTCATTCTATATTATCTCATAATTTGTTTCATTCATGGACAAGGAGAAGAACATTGGTGTAGAATATTCACTAATAAATCAGTAAATGAAAAATATTAATACTTTTTAAAATATGCATGCTTGTCATACATGTTTTATGCATACTTGCCATGGGCCTTAGCCTGTAACGGATACACAATATAAGGGGAGAATCAAGATGGATAATTCACCTACTGACAGCTATTTGTTACCTATATTTAAGGAGATAATAATTCCATTCTGGCTACATGTAATTTGAGAAACAACTTACTTATTTACATGATTTCCTATGAATCTTCAGAATACGTATTTTAACCAAATCATAGCATATATGTCCTCTGTGAAGTGTCACTAATTGTCAAATAGCTCATATTTCACTTGCATTTTACTAAACTTAAATCATATATTTCTTGAGAGAATGGCCCCAATGATAGCTTTTTGAATAGATGTACAAAAGATACAAGATTAAACAGTATTAAGGCCAATCACTAAATGAAGATCAACTTGAAGTTTACTACTGAAAGAAAAATGAGGTTTAGGGAGTGAAATAGAAGCCCAGGCCCTGCAAACCAGGCATATTTCTATCACATGGATACAGGAGTGTTTGGCAGTAAAATATTCACGGTGTAAACATAATGTTCTTTGCCATCTTTGAGGGGGTGAGCCAACACTGATCCTCAAGGTTATTTGTCAGTTGTCCCCTCACACACTTCAGGATACCCTAATTGGCCCTGGGGCTACTAGAAAAAGCCTTTGAGTACACTTAGAATTAGCAAAATAATTTTAGGCTGGATGGAATTTTTTGCTATTTTGCCTTATATTTTATATTATAAAAGAACTAGGATATGATACCATTTATGAGGAGCCAGAATTTAGCTCTTCTGTTTTTTTTTTCTTTTTTAAAGCAAGGAGTGCTTTAGAAAGCATAGTCTTTTCATTGTTCTAAACCCAATGAAGCAGTTCCCCTGGTATGACCTCCGATGGTACAACTAGTTGAGCTTAGTGTGATAAAACCCAATGAATCCTCCCATTGTCATAACCTCTGTTATTCCTCAGACCCTCTGCCACTTTCAGACCCTTTATCCTCCTGCACACAGGCACACTTTCAAAACAGCTTCTTAGGAGCTGAACAGCTCCAACTACTGAACAGGAAGCTTGTTCAAATTAAGAAATTAAGAACCTGTCTTGCATTCATTCCTAGCCAAAAAAAAATCCAAACTTTTTTTTTAGTAAGTTAGACTTGTATCACATTCATACTTATATATTAACCTAGATAGATTTATACTAGGCATCTATTATCAAATGCTTTGCCAGAACTATCTATTTTTTTCTTTTTCCCATTTGAATTGGTGTTCAATGAAAATGTGTGCATGATTCCTTAAAATAACTATGTGATAAAGTATTTATCACAAATAAGTATATGATAAATAACCATAGATCCTTGAAATTATCTACTATGTATGTATATACCTAAAGTGACATATAAAGCTCAAAAATGAACCATTTGAAGATGCATATTTGTAAAAATGGTGTGTGTAGTAGTATGTATGATGTAAGAAATTGACACAACAGAATTACATAAGAAGTCAGATGACAGAAAATAGAGACAAGGCTGACAGTTATGATGAAGAATTCCCACCTAAGTCCACTCTAGGCAACTCACTATTCTACATTTGGTCTCAAGCTGTCATCTGAAGGGACTTTTATAAAGAACCTTTGTGTGGTGAAGGGCAAAATATAAAACAGAAGGGTATCCAAGGTTTTTTTAAATAATTGATTTAAAATGGTGAGTTTAACTCTAGTGGAAAAAGAGCAAGAGCAGTTTAGCATATGCCATCATCATGGTGGGTGGAGTATGGTGGCAAAGCAAGTGGGGGAACTCCAACTAGGTGGATAGTCTTTCCAGTGGGAGCCAATGACTTAGGTAAACCAGGTAGGTAAGCTAGGAATGTAAAGAACCAGAAGGTGCACAGGACATGCCCCAAGGAACACCAGAGGAAGCTGCTTCTGTCATTAAATCCAAAGGCAAAGTGTGTTTGCAAAAAACTGACAAGGCTGAGAAAGCAGGGAGCTGCACATAGGCAAAGCAGGATATAAGGTACAAGGGAAAGTTTCAGGATAGAATTGAACACTACAGCATGAAAGTACAGGAAAATGAAGCCAGGTTGCAAAGCACATGAGTAATTTGGTCTGGTTTAAAGTCTTGGTGGTCAATCAACCTCTATTCTGAATTTTTAGCCATTTTTACCCAGCAAGTGTCAAATAAGAGGTTGGAGTACCTTTGACATATCAGGGACTAGTTTGAAATTGCAAAGGAAATCCAGGTTTTGGTTGTTTTCAAGCACCAGACGTCAGCAAGGAATCCGAAAATATAAAATATGAGGAAGCCAGAGAGGGAAAATAAGATTTTCTTCTGAAAATTTTTAATTCTTAATGATTTCCACATTCTTAATGGTACACCAGCACATCAATCTATTATGGATGTCCATTGTTACCTCATAATTAACACAATCAAAATTGAGCTCATCATCTCTATCCTCAAACTGCTAATCCTTTTATATTTCCCTGCTCAAGTGACCATATCCCAGTCCATTCAATTTTTCGAGTCAGAAATCTAGCAAACATCCTTTGTCTCTCTTTCCTCCTTAACTTTTAGGGACAACCAGTGTCCATCTCCTTCAATTTTTCTTGTGCCCATTCTATGTTATTTCTATGTCTTCTAAAGTTACCCTCTACTATTACTTAGTTTCTATTTCTTCAGATTGTTCAAAGGAATTCTTACCAGTCTACCTATATTCATTGCTGCTGGTCTTCTTCAATTTATCTCCACTATATCACATAAGTGACTGTATAGATATGAAAATGTTATCTTGCTGCTCACCGGGTCAAAATTCCAAGTGACTTTTATAATACAGGAGCTCCCAGCCAGGGAGCTGCTTAAGTGTTTATGATATTCTGAAAAAAAAAAAACATCTAGACATGTAGCAGACATGGACATACCATTTATTACTTACATTAAAGGGGAGTGCAATGATGGTAGCAGATCGGTTTCAGAAACACCACTCCCTGCCTTAGGTCTTGATGCTACTTAAAGGGTTAGGGAGGGAGCAGTGGCAGTTGAGAGAGAGCTGTGGTAGTGTGTGAATGTGACAAAAGTTTGTGATATATACAGGGGCCTTGAGACACAGGGACCTTAAGGGATTATTTTCCTTGTTCCTTACTGTTGCTGGTCAGGCAGCTATATGTTCTCTGAGGTGGAGGTGCCTTGTCTTGAGCTACTCCACACTCTACCACAACATTGCTCCTCCACCTTACAATCTTCATGTTATTTCTTCCAGATAGGGAGTCCCTGGGTGGTGAGAGCATTGGAGCACTACAACCATATGCCACAAATACAGGAAAAGCTACACCCTAAGAGAAGAAGTCAGAGGCTGAGAATGCCAATGGGGACATGACTCCACCAGCTTCCCAAAGAATTCCACCAGGAGGTGAGAGAGTTCGGAGTCAAAGATGAGATGTGTGTTATTTCATTACTTACTGTGGCCAGGGCCTGAGACACGGCATGGGAGTTATAAGGGGTATACACACAGCATTCAGTATGTAGGATAGCACTGGTTCCTCCCTGGGATACTGTTAAGAGATCTAAGGCCATGCAGTTTTTCAAAACAATTTTTCTCATTTGTGAGACTTTATCAGACACTAGAAGTACAGCATTTCTAGTGTGGTTAAAGTTTAAGCAGTATAATTTGCTAAAGTGGTTATGGCAGTGTGTTTGAGAATTGTTCCAGCAGGGGGTACAAATATAGCAAAAATGTAGAACCAGCCCGCTTGTCTAACATGGTGGGCCTGAAATGAATCCCAATTCTGGGGTATACATAGGTGTCTATCACTCCACCTAGGATGTAGGACTTCCCCCAAGAAGAGGGTCCAGTAAAATTTTAGGGCAGGTAGGGTCACTCATAGTGTCTGCAAGCCCAGGGGGTTCCCCATGGAACAGAGTGAGTCCCCATTTGGAGTGAAGTATTCTCTTTACCTCAGGTGTCCTCTGCTGTCAGGATGCTGATGTGTTGGCAGAGGTTTCTGGGGGTTCGTCCCATTAGCTTGGAGTTTCATTTGGTGGTTCCATTGTGGTGTTTGATGCATAATGTTATGACTTGGACTGCCAACCACTCCAAGCTATCTCAAACCTCATAGCCAAGCCATGGTTTGGTATGGTTTACCTATTCCTATACATGCACAAACACCAAGAAATGGGTATAATTATAGAGGGGTTTGGAGGTGATCCACATTTGCAGCCAATTCCATTTGGTCTGGTTGATGGGGTAAATCTACCAGGGAAGTCCTGCAGAAGCTGTGGTCAGGAACTTCCCAGAACAGGCCCAACAGTCTCAGCAGTTGTTCACAGTATCCAGTATTCTCACCCATTAGAAAAAGGTGTTTCTTCCACAAAATCCAATCAGATGACCCCCAAGAATTTGACAGAGAAACCACATAAACAAGATTGTAGTATACATTCTATGAAAACAGAAAAGGCACAAAGGTTCCTGAACACAGCAAATCATAAACCAGTTTGTGAGCCTGTAACAGTGTCAGATGAGATGAGATGACTTCTAAATGCAAGGTGTTTGCAAGAATGAAATTAAGCAGTGACAATCTGATAGATTCACTTTATCTGTAGTTTAAATGTCTCTAGTGACATCAGGTGCTCAGATAAATTCTGTGTGGTTGACACTATATCAGTACTTCTCAATAATTCCAAATCAAATGATAGAACAAAAATGAAATATTAGCTTGAAAGAAAACTTGGAAAATTCAGGATATATTCTAGTTCAGAGGTGTCAAACTCATTTTCACTGGGGGCCACATCAGCTTCGTAGTTGCCTTCAAAGGGCTGAATGTAATTTGAACTCCTTAACAGTTAAGGAGTAGTTACATTTACACAGTCCTAAAATTATTTTGGCCCTTTGAAGGCAACCACAAGGCCGATGTGGCCCCCAGTGAAAATGAGTTTGACAACCCTGCTCTAGTTCATAGGTGAGAAATACAATTTTACAAATAGCTCACTGAATTACACTCTGCTTTCCACAATTTTGTATAATGTATTTTATTGAAACACAATTCTTCCCCTAAAATTGCTCTCATTTTTATGAAAGAGCCAAATCAAGACCAATTAATTTATTGCATTAAGTCTGGTTTCAGTTTGTCCTCATTATTTGCATAAACACAACAGGAATAGCAATAGATCATATAGCCTTTCTTAAATCTACTTTGACAGAATGTTACAAGGGATTCCTAACTTGAGTTTTAATTCACCCCTTAGGGCCAGGAAGCCACTCCACATAGCTGTCATCAGGCTTTGCTTGTAGTGCCTACAGATTTGGGTAAGCTTCTTAAATTCTTGAGGACCCTATAATTTTCTGAGTTTTTTCCTTGCCATCTCCCATGAAAGCAAACTTCACTCCTTACCTGGAAAAAATGGCATAAACCACGTGACCGAGCAAGGTACCAGGCCATTTCTCCAATGGGGGGCAACTTTTCTCACAAGTCCCTCCATGTGCCACGGATGTGAATAAACATGACTGAGAAACGATGTGATCTGCTAGAGAAGGAAAGGTAGCCAGTTTCCCAAAGGTAAAAGGCCGTGAGCAGTGGCCGGTTTCTCAGGGGAAAAAGGCCTTGAGCCCTTTTCTCCAAAGGCATTTATTGGATTGTAATACACAGAAATAGAGGGCAGCAAGGATGAAACAGTAGATAAGATTTCAAAGAAATCTGAGGACTTAGTGTGAGTTTTAGGGTTTCCTGCCCGAATCCTTAATATGTGACTGAAGGCACTCTTAGCAGAACAGCGCTCACAGGTTTATCAGGAAGTCTTTGTGATGCCAGATTATTCCCCAGGCCATGATCTAGCAAGGCAGGGAGCTGAACCCCTCCTCATCAGGTATTCAGGCTTAAGGAGATTAGAGCCAGGAACCGCTTCTCCCAGAACACGTGGGGACTCAGGTTTTGTCAAAGTGGGGGATGGGGAAGGTTGTGGGGGGGTGGTCCACTGCTCTTTGTTGCAGCATCCTCCCCCCCAAGTCCTTCCATGATGACCTCCCACATGCTTGAATCTGGCTTAGGTTGCCCCACACTGTCAGGGGTCTTACCTGTCATTGACTTCCGACCAAGCTTTGGGGGCAGAGAGAGGAAACTGAGACAGCATTTGCTATCAGAGATAAGCTTTGTCTCCTGCGGCTCACATTCCAGAGGTTGAGTTACAATTCCTAGAACCAGGGAAAGCAGTCCACAACACTCCAAGGGGCTTTTATTGGCTTCAAAAGTCAAACTCAAATTCCTTTGATTTTGGGAGAAAAGTGTAAAGAACTCAATATTGCTTATGCAAGTATAATACCAAATTGCTCTATGAAAAAGAAAGTTTTCATGTGTCCAAAAAACAAAATATTAAAAACCAATAATATTTTTCAATAAAAATATAAAAGCCACATTATCTTCAGTTTATTATGTTCCATAATTAATTTCTTTCCATACTGATCATCTGCAAGCACCTCCATAAATCCAGTTATTTCACAGAGCTCCAGCGATCTTTATTTAGTTCAAAGGTATAACCTAAAATATATTCTCAGAAATATGCAATTCAAAACAAGTCAGAGTCCTCTCCATGAACCCCTCAAAGACATAATATATTTTTGGAAATTCGTTACAGTAAAACAATGATTGTTTACAAATGAAAAACACTTAAAATGACATGGTTACAGATTTTGTTATAATGAAATTGACAAAGGAATTTGCTTTCCTGTCACATTTTAAGACAACTAAAATATTCTCTAGAATATAAACTTTAATAATAACTATATAATTAATAGAACATACATATTATTTCTTTATTTATAGAGAAAATAGAACATACATATTACTTCTTTATTTGGCAAAGTGTCCCATGTACTTTGAGCATATTAAATAGGCCTAATTAGTCAAAAACTTCTCTTTTATGAGGAGAGAGAGAACGAATCCTTGAGGTATTCCAGCGGTGCATTGGAACAATTCAAAGTCATCCCTCAGTTAAAATGTCTCAAACTCTGAATTTTGGTAAGTCAAACAAAATTAAGTAAAAGAGTATAACAAACTTTTTGTACAAAAACTTATTTTTATGATAATAACATTAGAAGACATTAATTACATTTAAAAGGTTTTCACATCAAATAATTTGTCCAGACCACAGGATCCTGCTTAATTTATATGTGTTTACTTTCTTTAGGCCAATAAAATATTACACCCTACTTGTGCCATCTGCTGGCAAAAAACACACCACATGTAATACAGAGATTAACACATACCACATAAAGACCATACACATGAAGACCAAACACATAAAGACTATTCATATAATTTGAATGACTAATTTGTGTAGACAAAGCAAAAGATTTTCTCATTTGCATATGTTTTTGCTATTTCCCTCTACACAATCCTTCTTCAATTTGCACAGACTCTCTGCAATTTTCCTAGGCCCTTTTAGTTTACCCTTTTAACTCATCCAGATTTTAGACCAATTTATTTTAATTCTATTTCCTTCAAAATAGTGCCATAATATACATATTTTTTAACCAAAACTATATATTCTTTCTCAACTTAGTTAGAATTGTCAATGTTTAATAGCAATTAAAAGTAAGTACTTAGGATTCATTCTTCAGATTGACAAATTTATTAACACATTTCATAGTTTTCGGAAAGTTTTTCCCATTGGCAAATATACAAACATTTGTATTCTTAGATTATTGCATTCCTTTAGTATGCTCAAATTTGAAATAAATAAATAATAAGTAAATAAATAATGTTATGTTATCTAATGTCCTTGACTTCTTCTGCGGGGGGTTGAAGAAAAGGCAGGGAATATATCAGCCCTGGGCTGTTTCCAGGACCACAGCTTCTAGGCCTCCAGAAGGAGAATTCAGAGCGTTTAAAAGACCCATTTTCCCCTTTTTTTCCCTGAGTTTTACTGTCTGAGAGGGGAGTGAGATTTTTCCCCTTTCTATACCATCAATTTAAATAATTTCTGAGTAGATATATATCTATGTTTTCTGGTTGTTTTGTAGTTCGTCTCTGTTCCCTTCTTATTCTCTTGCCCTATTTCCTAGTATTTTGATACTTCCTATGATGTTGTGTTGGATTTTTAAATCTTTATATCTTGTATATTTTTTATTTGTAATTACACGTGCTTCCTATATGCCAAATTATGTTAGTAGTCTATTTTAAGATGATGGTTGCTTATGTCTGAACACTTTATAATATCACTACCATATTTACTTACTCCCTCCACATTTATGTTTTTGTCATTTTTACTTCTTTGCATGTTTGTATAAACACAAACATTAAGCTTTATTAAGCAAAGCTTCTATGTCTCACAGTCTTGGCAGCGTGGCCTTATGTAGTAGGTGTCATGGGCCCATTGGCACATTCTCAGAAGTTAGTAATGCTGGGTGCTCCATGAGGTCACTTGTGTGGATTGTGTGTGCCTTTTTGTTGAATTAGAGCCTCTATTTTTGTTGAGATGCCAGTGGGTGGGACAGGGTATGAGGGGTTGGTCATGACTAACATAGTTGAGTTTTTGTACAGGTGCTTATCCCACTGAGTGAAATTTGTTTTAGCAGGGTTTTGGTGTCTGCTGAGTCTACCCTTTTTGTGTGTAATTTTTTGGAGTTGTTTTGGGGGTGCTCTGGTGTTATCTGAAGGTGGCCACTAGATGTGTTGGTTCTAGGGCCTCTTGGAAGAGGCTCTGGTGCAGGCCAAGGTCAGCTACTGCCTGTGCCTTATCAGGAACTACCTGTTCAGGGCTACAAAGTGATATGAGGTTTGTTGGTACCTGTGCTGAGCTTGTAGGTACCTTAGAGAGGTTAGCATGCATATCAAGGTCAGTGGCTAGTAGTGTCAGACTTGGGGTCACTTAGAAAGGGTACAAGATATTGACAAGGCCAGAAGATGCTTATTTGGGATTTGTGAACCTTTGAGAGATTTTAGGATAGTCCACAGCACGAATTGAAGAAGGCCACTTGTGTGGAAATGCTGCTGGAAAAAGTTTTGGGTATGTGCATGACATTGGTGAGGCTGGTTCTCTGGTAATTGCCAAGGTGGGTAAACAATGGTAACTCAGTTAATGGAGACTCAGATTTGGCATCCACCAGTTCTGGCCAGCTGGGTAAGGATAAGGCTCAATAAAAAACCAATGATATCTGCCATTCGCTAGTGCTTCTGTCTCCAAAGCAAGCTCATTGAGTTTGGTCAGTTCAGCTACTCCTTGTAATTCCTGGTGCTTTTTGAGCTGCTACTTCAGAAATGGAGCTCAGAACAAGTGGGTGTGTACCTTCTCATTAAGATGTTAAGTGCTTGGTCTGCAAAAATTCTCTCTCTCACCTAACCAAAACCCCCACCGATTTTCACTCCCATATGTGATAGAAACTCCTCTTCTCAGTACTGGAGCCCTGAGCTGGACAGCCTGGTGTGGAACTAGGATCCCTTGCTCCTCAGAGGATACATTCCTCCTATTTATTCACCACCATGTCATGGAGTGTGGAACCTACATGTTTTGCCTCTCTGCAGCTCCTACCAGTCCCATGTGACTTCCCCCTTTGACCCTTAATTATAGGATTTCTGTTCAGATAGTCTTCAGGAGGTTCTCAATGATGGTTGTTCTGTAATTTAGTTACAATTTTGATGTGGTCATTGGAGGAGGTGAGCAGAATGCCTACCTACTCTACCATCTTAACTGGCAGTTTCCTGTGTAACATTTCTAAAGCACAGTGTTAGTAGGCAATAAAGCAAGCTTGGCCATCAGAGGGTCTGACTTTTGTTTTAGGTGTGGTTTGCTTTTTTTAGTTTGCTTTTGTTTTAGGTGTGGTTGTTAGTAACTGTGAGTTTGCTGTCCTTTCACTGTTCATATATTTTATCTTCTTTTTTCTAAATGAAAGCTTTAGCTAATTCATGATCTCTATCCAGCTATCTAATTTGTACAATAGTTCCTAGATTCCACAGAGGACACATTGTTTCATCTCAAATATGTCAAAGTTAGAAAAGTCTTTAAAGGGCTTACAAATGCTATAACAAACTTTCCCAGTGATTTTGCACATTCAGAAACACATACAAATACAATCATTAAAGACATAGACTAAATATCCATTACATTATTTATATAAGCCTAATACTACAAACAAGTGTTTAACACTAAAATTATTAAGTATAAAGCAATGATGAAATTTTGTATAATGGACTATTGTGCAGTTATTGAAACTGGTATTTACAAAGCTTTTTTTCTTCTTTTTAAAATTATTGTTCAGATACAGTTGCCCCCATTTCCCCCCATGACCACCACTTCTCCTTATGTCAGCCATCCCCACCTCACACTCTTGATCCTAACCCCTCCAGCTTTGTCCATGTGTGCTTTATACATATTCCTTAGCCACCCTTCTCCATTATCTCCTCCCACCACTCCTCTGGTTGCTGGCAGATTGTTCTTAATTTCAATGTCTCTGATTATATTTTGTTTACTTGTTTGTTTTGTGGATTAGCTTCCACTTATAGGTGAGATCATATGGTATTCGTATTTCACCACATGGCTTAGCATAATGCTCTCCAGAACCATCCATGCTGTCATGAAAAGTAAGAGCTCCTTCTTTCTTTCCATCATGTAAATGTACCATAGTTTTTTGATCCAATGATTTACTGATGGGTATCTATGTTGCTTCCAACATTTGGCTATTGTAAATTGTGCTGCTATGAATATTGGGGTGCATAGGTTCTTTTGGATTGGTGTTTCAGGATTCTCAGGGTGTAATCCCAGCAGTAGAATTGCCGGGTCAAAAGGCAGTTCTACTTTTTAGGTTGTTTTTGAGGAAATTTCACACTGTTTTTCACAGTGGCTGCACCAATCTGCATTCCCACCAATAATGTACTAGTGTTCCCTTTTCTTTACAAGCTCACCAGCACTTGATTGTTGATTTGTTCAGGATGGCCATTCTGAGAAGTTTGAAGTGGTATCTCATAGTGATTTTAATTTGCATCTCTCTAATGGATAGTGATGCTGAGCATCCTTTCATATGCCTCTGAGCCCTCTGTATGTCCTCATTAGAGAGCTCCTTTGCCCATTTTTAATTGGATTATCTGTTTTCCTGGCATGAAGTTGTGTGAGTTATTTCTGTATTTTGGTTATCAAACCCTTGTCCAAGGTATTATTAGCAAATATATTTTCCTATATGCTTGGTTCCCCTTTCATTTTGCTGATGTTTTCTGTAGCCATGCAGAAGCTTACAAAGAGGTTTTTAAATATATTTTATTGGTTATTCCATTACAGTTGTCTCATTTTTCCCCTTCATTCCCCTTCACCCTGCACACCCCCTTCCCCCATCCCCCCCTTAACTTCATGTCCATGTGTCACAAGTTCTTTAGCTTCTACATTCCCATACTATTCTTGCCCTCCCCTTGGCTATTTTCTACTTACCATCTATGCTACTTATTTTCTGTGCCTTTTCCCCCCTTCTCCTCCTCCCATTCCCCTGTTACTAACCCTCCATGTGATCTCCATTCCTATGGTTCTGCTCCTGTTCTAGCTGTCTGCTTAGTTTGCTTTTGTTTTGAGTGTGGTTGTTAGTAACTGTGAGTTTGCTGTCCTTTCACTGTTCATATTTTTATCTTCTTTTTCTTAGATAAGTTCCTTTAAGATTTCATTTGATAAGGGCTTGATGATGATGAACTCCTTGAACTTGACCTTATCTGAGAAGCACTTTATCTGTCCTTCCATTCTAAATGAAAGCTTTGCCGGATAGAGCAATCTTAGATGTAGATCCTTGCCTTTCATGACTTGGAGTACTTCTTTCCAGCCCCTTCTTGCCTGTAAGGTCTCTTTTGAGAAATCTGCTGACAGTCTGATGGAACTCCTTTGTAGATGACTGTTCCCTTATCTCCTACTGCTTCTAGGATTCTCTCCTTCATTTTAGTCTTGGCTAATGTAATTATGATGTGCCTTGGTGTGTTCCTCTTTGGGTCCACCTTCTTTGGTAGTATCTGAGCTTCCTGGATTTCCTGAAAGTCTGTTTCCTTTGCCAGATTGGGAAAGTTCTTCTTTGTTATTTGTGCAAATAAGTTTTCCACTTGTTGCTTTTCCTCTTCCCCTTTTGGTACTTCTATAATTCGAATGTTGGAACTTTCAAAAATGTCCTGGAGGTTCCTAAGCCTCTCCTCATTTTTTTTGAATTCTTATTTCTTCATTCTTTTCTGGTTGGATGTTTATTTCTTTCTTCTAGTCCACTCGATTAATTTGAGTCCCAGTTTTGTTCCCATCACTATTGGTTTCCTGTGCATTTTGTTTCATTTCACTTAGTGTAGGCTTCATTTTTTCATCTAGTTTGTGACTAAAATCAACCAGCATCCTAATCACCAGTGTTTTGAACTGTACATTCAGTAGGTTGGCTATCTCTTTGTTGCTTAGAAGTATTGGCTCTGGAGCTTTGAGTTGTTCTTCTGCTTGAGTCATAATGTTTTGATCTGTTTGTAACTGTTATGTATGAGGGGCAGAGGCTTAGGTGTTCACCAGGGCGGGTCAACCCAGTCACTGTGTTGTGACTGGGGGCGGGGTCAGAGAAGGAGAAATCGCATTTGTTCTGTTCTCTCTCTCAGATTTCTGTCCCCTCTGATGCTTCCCACAAGCAAATTGGGCCCTTCTGGTACTGGTTCCCAGGCAGGCAGCTTGTGTATGTTCTAGGACACTGTGGGCCTCTCCAACAAACTCTCCTGTGAGGCTGGAAACCTCTATCAGCACCTCAACCCCCCAAAGTTTTTTTAATTGGTGCTTTTGGGCTTCTTTTTCTGGCACTGGGTCCCTGGGTTGCTGTCCAGTCTGTCTCACTGTCCATTTTTTTCACCTGGTTTATCTGTGTGTGAATGTGTGACCATTGTCAGCCAGCTGCCTTGTGCCCTCACTGGGTCTGCCCATTGCCACCCCACGCTTGGGGTCTGCCCAGCACTGCCTGAATGCCTGGGTTGGTCCAGCAGCCACTGCTTTTCCCTGCCACAACCCCTCTACACCAGCCACATACTCTGCCCCTCTTACTAGTCTAGATGAATGGTTTCTTGTTGTCAGCCTTCCATAGTTCAATTTTCTGTCTGTTTTGGTTGTGTTTTTGTTTCTAAATCTTTGTTGTCCTTAAATTAGGTTGTTTAAGGAGGTACAGTATTTCCACCTATGCCTCCACCTTGGTCGGAAGTCCACAAATAGTTTTTTTAAAACATGGAAAGATGTTTACATTGTGATTCTAAGTGAAGTGTAGAATCCATTACTGGGGCTGGCTTCAGTAATGTATAACTCAGATGTCATATGATCTCAAATATTTCCTAACATGTACAAAGAAGCAGGGATAAAAGATACATAAATTTTTACTATTTTTCTCTAAAATTATGCCTGATTTTATATCTTTTTACTCCCTGCTGATCTTCACTTTTTATAGTAGGCATATGTAATTTTTATAACAAGAATAATCTAAGGTATTTCTGTGAAGGTAACAGTCACAATTTGTAAGCCAGCCAAAACTAGAGCTGAAAAAATTCACAAAAAAATTGAAACTTTGAAGCCCAACTTGCAGAATAACGAAAAAAATTGAGATTATTTTTTGCAAAAAGCAAAGTAAAAGTGTGGATTTCAAGTAAAAAAAAAAATTATGTACTTTCTAGAAGCCAGGAAATGTATCTGCCTTTGTTTACCAGAAAGTGGTAAGGTAGGCTCAGAGGCTAAATCTGTGATAATATTCAATATTTGAATGTGGCTGAACATATAGCTAAGACAAAATATTATCATTTTTGGTTGCAAATTTCAGAGACTTACTCAAGTAGATGGTTCAACTAAACAAGCTATTTACTAAGGACACACATAGACAATCTGATAAGGGAGACAAAAGCTCATAGAGGGCAACAGGGATAGTGGGTAACCAGGAGCTATAACCGAAGCAAGTGTCATGACAATAGACAGTAAGGATCCCTGAGTCTAGAGATGTTTTAAAGACTTCAGCAGCAGGAGTTTGTACATCAATGCTAGTATTCCTGGATTGATTTATTGGTTGATTGATTGATATTACTAAGCTCTCCTGGAGTTTTTTTTTCCATGTTAGGCAATCAACAGGCTTTCATACCTTGTGCTATATATATGTTTTGTGCTACACATCTTCTGTTTCTGTCCCTGGTCAGTTTAGTTTTCACATGGCTTATTATGTGCTCCCTAAATTCCCTATCCTACTCAACATTCTGAGAGTTTCAACTTTCACTGAAGAGAAGCCAACTACCTCATTACCTTCTAGTCCTTGTTCAAAAATAGTTGAATGTCTCAGCTCTTGTATTTCTGGTAAACCACTTTATGAACCTATATAATAGCTGCTCTGAGTTCATCTGTTTTCCCCTTATTCATGAAATAAAATTTGTGAGTACCCACTGGGAATGGATCTTGGGCTTAGTGGATTCACTGAGAAAAGAGGGGAGAAAAATGTTATAACATATGAATGGCACCTAAGATTTATGCCTAAAATTATTTGAGGAGGAGTTCTGTTTGCCTGATAAACACTTAAAGTAAAGAATATTGAATCTGGAATGTTGATATATATGCCTCGAGTCAAATCAACATTTTCAAACCCACATAACAGAGTGACTATAAATACTAGTTTGTGCCTATTTGCTAACAAATGTTTAATAAATATTAGTATGTACAGACATAAAAAGATATTGTGACTTTACATATGTATTTAGCAACCAGACTACATTCCTGATATTTTATTATTCTCATACAGACATGTTATTCCCTATATTGATTGTGTTAACAAAAGTAGTGGTGATATGTCAACTGTTATAGGTTTTTAATCATAGTTTTTTAATAGTTTAATATAGTTTTTTAATCACAGTAAATACCCTGTGCCAGGAGAAAAATTTCACATTTTTGTACTTCCTGCTTTATTGGATTTTTGTTGTTCATCATTTCATAGCTACTTACTTAGAAGTTTCTTATCTGTCCATACCTTTTTGTTAAAGTTCAAAATGATAGGAACAGTGAGTAAAAGCATGAATTAGAAGAGCCACCAAGAAATAAATAAATAAGGAGTGTATGCACAGAGATGAGGAATCTACTTGAAGTCTTAGCAACATATAAGTTGTAGAAAACAAGCAAGTTCCTGGGTCCAAAAAGATACTAAGATATTTTTTGTCAACATTTATTCACATGAGCCAAGCAGAAGGAATACAGAGGAACAACACTTAAGTGAATGAAAAAGAGTCAATGAAATTTAGAGTGAGACAGAAAGCATAAGAATAAATAAAATACATATTCAGTAGTCAGTACATCAAAGTGCAAACAGAGCAGAAAGAATCAGAAAGGAGTTTTCTTAAATGGTCTTAACTGACACATAATGTATGGGTTAGCAAGTGCTTCTCAGATTTGAGTATGCATCAAAATCAACTAGAGGACTTGGTAAAACACAGATTGCTGAACCCCTCCCCAGACATTTTGTATCAGTATATCTTGGGTGGGACTTGAGAAATGTGTTTCTAATAAGTATTCAGATATTAGTGTGCCTGGTCTGGGGACCAACTTTGAGAACCATAAGATTGACAAAAGCACCAAACAACATGGTTGGAGGATGCCTTTCATCCTTGAACAGTAGTCATGTGTATTCTTGCTGTAACCCTCCTCATGCTGTGGGCTCACTTGTGCTAACAGATGGTTGAGTCTTCCCATTGCACGGCATCATACCTGCTTTTGGTTTGGTGGAGTTGACTTTTTTAGGTGGGAAACCACATTATGTGATAATTTTCCTTTATGTCTCTATTGCTTCAATAAAAATATAAAAATACTAAAATAAATGATGTACGTACTTAAAAACTTAAAATATAAATAAGAAAATATATAGATAAAATGCAATTATACCACCAAAATATTAATGCTTATCTAAAAATAAGCATTAATTTTAGCCCTGAATTTTTAAACAGTCAAGGTAAAAATGAGAGAAATGATGGGCTGCATAATTCTCAACATTTATTTAAACATATAAACTTTTTGGAAGATCATGGTGAGGCAGATGGGAGTGGAACTGTTCTTCCTGTGCCCAGCTGGAACATCTAGCTGATCTTCTGAGGAACAGAGTGAATAGACAATGGGATCCCAGCTTACATGAAGTTTGGAAGCCAAAAATTGTAGAGGACATTGAAAAACAGATAGTGAGGAGATTGAGTTAGGACAGTAAGCTCCTTGGGATCTGTGCAGGGACCTAGGCTGCTATGGCCCCCTGCCTGAAGTCTGCCACAGGATACTGGGAGGAGAGTTAGGTCACCAGCTACTTCCCCTACCAGAGCAGGGAGGGCAGCCTAGCACCAGGAGGGATCTGGATGCTGGAAGCAGGTGGGGGGAATTGAGATGAAGTGGGAGGCACACAGAAGTGGTAAACAACTGCTGGGACTGTGGATGCTGGCTAGGTCATTACCAGAGAAATTGAGGAGCTGGGCAACACCTGGAGAAGAGAGAAGAGATGGGCAGTGTCAGACCCTGACCTGGACAGTCTCCAGTCTGGTTAGAAAATTGGCTGGGTGGAAAGCCCATGCACTTGTTAAGAATGGTCAGCTTAAACGAGAGGCTTTTACTAAAAAAAAATTATGGAATTGAGGCTGCTTTGTAAGGAACTCTTCCACAAAGGCTGGTTTGCCCAAGGGTGATTTGAGTTGCAAACCTGTGCTTGACTTGGGCTGCTTGACTTGGGCAGCTTGCCTTGGGCAGCTTGTTCCCTTGCCCAGGCAGCTCTCCTTGAGGCTGATTCAAGCAGGTTGCTTGCTCCAGACACAGGCTGTTTCCCCAGCAGCAGCATTGCACCATTTCCCTGGAGTCTGACTGTCAATGCTTGCCCTATGGCTGATTCTGGTGCCACTTGTACTGAGGCTCATTTGAGCCTTGCCTCCAAGCTTGACTCCACTGCTATCCCATAGACTGAGTGGCTGATTTGAGCCACATGACTGTGCTTGACTCCTGCTGCTTGCTCAGAGGCTGAGTGGTGCTGCACAACCAAAGGCTTACTGGCACTGCTTGTATAGTGGTGAGCCTTGGACACAATAGGCTCAAAAGAGCAAGGAGGAGGCACACAGCCTGGACCTTGGCACACTGGTGAATTAAAGGTGAAGGCCTGGCGTAGATGGACAGTAGAGGCCCAGCAGCTCACAGAGGACTGGGACTGGAGGCTAGGCAACTGTAAATATTGCATCCCAGATCTGGCCCTCATGCTCATAAAATCATAGGAAAGGAGAAAAGAGAAGTCCAGCTCTCCTCTTCCTATGGCATCTGGGAAGACGACCAGAACTCAATGGTTCAAAGTCAGCAGAGGGTTGTTTGTTTGTTTGTTTGTTTTTTTCACATTTTAGCAAATTTTACTTTGCTAACCCAGAGAACTGGTATTTTATTGTTTATTTGTACTTTTATTTTTTTCATTATTTTTACTTTTTTATTAGTAGTTTTTGTTTCTCTTCTTTCTGTTTAATTTTCTTTGCTTTATTTCCCTGTTTAATTGCATTGTTTGACTGGTTTACCTTATTCTCTCCTTCATATTGTATTTTAATTTTCCTTCTTACTCTTCACTCATGTTCCAATAACACACTACTCTTGATCATGTACTTTCTATTCTTGTTGTCTAAATTATATAGTCCTTCTCATTTATTGTTGTTCCAGTACTATTGTAAATAATTATTGTTCCATACAATTATAAATACTACACAGCACTGCTCCATGATCTTAGCCCATTTCACTTTACTCCTGACCTTCATTATTGTTGTGGTTAACTCTACTCTCTCACAAACTATGCCTACTGTCTATCACTTACTCTCACCACATTTCATCATCTAACCTTGCACAAGTACTCTTTTCTGGATTCAACTAACAACCATCCTCCCCACTAAGTAGAGTCTTACTTCTCTTTCACCTTTCATAAAAAGTGGCTAGTTTGGTAAAATATCATGGTTAACACTACACACATTCAAATGATCCCCTATCTCTTCTCTACTTGTTGGTACTTTAAATCCAATAGAATACACTTCCATTGTCTTAATCCATTTTGCCTACCCCCTGCCACTGATCACATACAAGAATAGGTAAGAAGTGCGAACATCAGTATACCCACTAAAGGAGAGAACCCACAAACTAATGAACCACCAAAAGGTAAAAACCGAAGTACAACAAGAGAATCCAAATAAACAGAAGAAATGACAAGCTTAGAGCATCCAGAAAAGGATATTAAAAAGACTGCACCACTGAATCCCGTAGAATTACTGCCATATAAGTTTACCCTACAAAGTCAGCTAGGAAACAGCAAGAAGTGCAGAAACAAACAAAAAGAGTCACCTAACATGGAGAAACAAAAAAATTCTGCAATCAAAAGGAATGTAAGACTCCCTACTAAAAGAGTAAAATGAAATGGACGTGAGCAAATTATTAGTTATAGAATTTAAAAGAATGGTTATAAAGATGCTCAAGGAACTCACAGACAACTATAAGGAGCTGAGTGAGAACTACAACAGTATGAAAAAGGAAATAGAAGCTACGAACAAAAACCAGGAAAAATTAACAATAAAATCTCAGAAACTAGAAAGAATTACAAGCTGGGTGGATAAAGCAGAGAACCAAATTAGTGAGCTGGAAGATGACACAAAAAGAAACACCCAGGTGGAGCAGCTGCAAGAAAAAAGACTCAAAAAAATGAAGATAGCTTCAAAGAACTCCAAAATAACATGAAACGCAACAACATTGGAATCATAGCAATGCCAAAAGGAGAAGTAAAGAAACAGGGGATAGAAACCTTGTTTGAAAAAATAATTACAGAAAACTTTCAGGACACGGAGAGGAAAAAAAAAAACATGCAAGTTCAGGTAGCACAGAGGTCCCCAAACAAGATGAACTAAAAGGGAACAACTCCAAGACATATCATAATTAAAATGCAAACTTTTTTAAAGACAAAGGGAGAATACTGAAAGCAAAAAGGAAGAAACAGGAAGCAATATACAAAGGTGCTCCAATAAGGCTAGCATCAGACTTCTCAACAGAAATACTCCAATCAAGGAGAAAATGGCAAAAGATATTTTAAGTAATGAAAAACAAAGGCCTGCAACCAAGATTGCTTAACCAAGTGAGGCTCTTTATTTAGATGGAAGGCAAAATAAGGAGTTCTACAATTTTTTTAAAAAGGCTGAAAGAATACATCTACAAAAAGAAACCCACCACTGCCAGAGGTGCTAAAAGGACTGCTTTAAGAAAAAGAAGAAAAACAGTGAACAACAGAGGAACACAGGCATGAAGGGGGGATGAATAAATACCTATCAATAATAACTTTAAATGTTATTGGATTAAATGTAACAATGAAAGACATAGAGTAGTTGATAGAAACTGTGACCCACACATATGCTGCCGACAAGTGACCCACCTCAGAACAAAAGACCTACACAGACTGAAAGTGAAGGGATAGAAAAATATATTCAAAGCAAATGGAGGGGAAAGAAAACTGGGATAGCAATACTCATATCAGACAAAATAGACTTCAAAAAATGGCCATAAAAAACCCCAAGAAGGACACTTCATAATACTCAAGGGAAGAATCCATCAAGAATACTCAAACATTATAAACATATATGACCCAACATAAGAGCACTCAGACACATTGAGAAAATCTTCCAGGACTTCAAGAAGGATATCGAAAGCAACACAATTATAGTAGGGAATTTCAACACCCTACTCTCAAAAATAGATAGTTCTTCCACACAAAATATCAACAAAGATATTGCAGCATTCAACAATGTCCTAGATCAAGTGAACTTAAGTATATATATATATATATATATATATATATATAGCCTTTGATCCCAAAGAAGTAAAATCCACATTCTTTTCAAATGCACATGGATCATTTTCAAAGATAGTCCACATGATAGGACAGAAAACAAGCCTCAAGAAATTGAAGAAAATTGAAATCATATCAACAATTTTATCTGACCACAAGGGACTGAAACTAGAAACAAACCTCGAGGAAAAAATTCCAAACCACTCCAACTCATAGAGATTGGATAGCATGCTATTAAACTATGAATGGGTCAAGAATGAGATCAAGGAAGAAATCAAAAAGTTTTTAGAAACAAATGTAAATGAACACACAACTATCCTAAACTTATAGGACACAGCAAAGGCAGTCATTAGAAGGATCATAGCTATACAGGCCTATTTGAAAAAGATAAAAACATTTCAAATAAACAACCTAACCCTACACCTACAGGAACTGGAGGAACAACAACAAAGACAGCCCAGAGAAAGTAGAAGGAAGGAAATAATCAAGATCAGAGTAGAATTACATGACATGTAATGACATGTAATGACAAGTCTTCAATGACATGAAGACTAAAATAATAATTCTATCAATAAATCCAGGAGCTGGTTCTTTGAAAAGATAAAAATCATCAAGCCTTTAGCAGACTCAGCAAGTACAAAGAGGATCCAAATAAATACAATTGGAAATAAAAGAGGAGAGATTACATCTAATACCACAAAAATACAAAGTATTGTAAGAAATTCCTACAAGGAACTATACATGAAGAAACTTGAAAACCTAGGTGAAATAGACAAATTTCTACAAAAATATAATTTTCCAAAACTGAATGAAGGAGAAACAGAAAGCCTGAAGAGACCAATAACTCCCAACAAAATTGAAGTGGTAATCAAAAAATTCCCAACAAACAAAAGCCCTGGACCAGAGAGTTTCACAGGAGAATTCTACAAAGCATTTAAGGAAGAGCTCACCCTTATCCTTCACAGACTTCTCCAAAAAATCTAAGAAGATAGAAGACTGCAAAACTCTTTTTTGAAGCCAGCATCATTCCAATCCCAAAACCAAAAAAAAAAAAGACACAACAAAGGAAGAAAACTACAGGCCAATATTGTTGATGATAGATAGATGCTAAAATCCTCAACAAAATGTTGGCAAATAACATCTAGTCATATTTAGAAAGATCATACACCATGATCAAGCAAGATTCACCCTAGGGATGCAAGGTTGGTACAATATTCCATGCAGCAATATTTTCAACGATATGTCCCCTAAATCAAGGGACATAAGGAAAGAATGAATGAATGGGATTTGTTCAAAATATAATGCTTCTGCATGGCTAAATAAAACAGTATTAAAATTAAAAGATAACCAACCATATGAAAAAATGTATTTGCCTGTGATACTGTAGACAAAGGTTTAATCTCCAAAATATATAAAGAACCCACATGAGTCCACTGCAGGAAGACAAACAACTCAATTCAAAAATGGGCAAAGGACTTGAACAAGAAATTCTCCAAGAAGGACATGCAGAGAGCCCAGAGACATATGAAAAGATGCTCCACATCACTAGCTATCAGAGAGATGCAAATTAAAATCATAGTGAGATACCTCTTTACACCAGTGAGAACGGCCATCATAAACAAAGCAACAAAAAAAGTGTTAGGGAATATGTTGAGGAAGTGGAACCCTAGTGCACTATTGGTGGGACTTCAGACTAGTGCAGCCACTATGAAAAACAGTATGGAATTTCCTCAGAAAACTAAAAATGGAACTGCCTTTTGACCCTGCAATTCCACTGCAAGGATTATACCCTAAGAACCCTGAAACATTAATCCAAAAGAACCTATGCACCCCAATGTTCATAGCAGCTCAATTTACAATGGCCAAATGCTGGAAGCAACCTAGGTGCCCACTGATAAATGAATGGATCCAAAAACTATAGTACATTTACACAGAGGAGTACTACACAGGAGAAAGAAAGGAGCTCCTACCCTTTGCGATACCACGGATGAAACTGAGAGCATTATGCTAAGTGAAATAAGCCATGAGGTTAAAGACAAATACCATATGATGTCATATTTAAGTGGAACCTAATCAACAAAACAAACAAGCAAGGAAAATATAAACAGAAACAGGGAAATTAAGAAAAAATGGACAGTAACCAGAGGGAAATGGGAGGGGGAAATGTTGAAGTGTTTTCCGGAACAATGATAATGATAAAGGACACATGAACAAAACCAAGTCAGGGTGGATCAGGGGAGGGAGCTGGGATGGCTGGTGTGAGAAGGGAGCAGTGGAAGGAAAAGGCGGAAAACTGTACTTGAACAATAAAATTTAAAAATTGGAGGAAAAAAAAGAAATTTTGCAACAAGCATGATGGATGCTGGCCTGGTTAAATAGTGTATGCACCAGTCTAGTAGAATGTTTGGACAGAGGAAAAGGACCCTCTTACTGGCTCTGAACTGCATGGGATTTTGGTCTGGGACTTTAAGAGCACACATGGAATCTCAGGCTCTTTCCTACACCCCAAAAGCACAAATCAGGGGTCAGAGCATTCCCAGGTTGGAAGACCCTACAGACTGCATGGCCAGGTGCTAAACCCTGCACTACTCCCACACATAAACCAGCAGCAGTGCACTGTGCTGCTTAACAGGTGCTGCCCTGTTTAACGAGGCACACAGATGCTTCAGTTACTCACCTGCCTAAGGGATACAACACAAGCACTGGGCCAGTGGATAACAACCAGAGGAAAGGGGAGCATGCTGCAAGAAGTACACCAGCATGCACAGATTCCAAAAGACGCCTGGAGTGAGAATGTGACCAGGAATCTGCCAAGCCACCTACATAATCGTGCTGCAAGCACCTACTTATCACAAAGAACAGTATTTTTATTTTATTTTTTATTTTATTTTTAGACAGAGGGGAAGGGAGGGAGAGAAACATCACTGTGTGGTTACCTCTCACACACCCACTACTGGAGACTTGGCCCACAACCCAGGCATATGCCCTGACTGGGAATTGAACCAGTGACCTTTTTGGTTCACAGGTCAGTACTCACTCCACTGAGCCACACCAGCAAGGGCAGGAGAGTATATTTTTAAATGATAGAAGGGATTCCAGGAACATTCTTGAATTGAGCTAGCCAGGGGTGGAGGAGTTATTTGACTGAGGTATGTTAAAGAGAATGTGCTTTGAGGCTGAAGCCTGCTATTCTTCCAAAAGTTGTATAGCACTTGAATAAACAACCCCTTTACTTTTTCACCCCCCCAAAAAGATAAGATAAAATATACATTTTTTATTGTTTTTCAAGTACAATTGTCTCCATTTTTACCTCACCACACCCCCACACCCCATGCCTCCCTGCCTCCCACCCTCAAATTTACCCCCTTTTGCTTTGTCCACATAAGGAAGACAAACAACCCAATTAAAAATATATGTTGTTAAGAGAGATTCATACATTTGTCATTTTAAATAATAAAAAGGAAAGTAAAGGGCAATTTAGGAGGTTAGTATCACATGAACAATTTTTTAAAGATCGAAAGTGGAATAAAATATTTTTTAAAAAGCTTTGGCTGGTGTAGCTCAGTGGATTGAGCACCAGCCTGGGAACTGGGAATCACTGGTTCAATTTCCAGTCAGGGTCCATGCCTGAATTGCAGGCCAAGTCCCCAGTGGGGGCCATGTGCGGGCAATCACACATTGATGTTTCTCTCCATTGATCTTTCTCTCTTCCTTCCCGCTCTCTAAATAAATAAAATCTTTTAGAAAAGGATTGAAAGTAGACATAAGAATGACATATGTAAAACATGGTAAGAAGGCTGACTGAGGCTAGGTGAAAGCTAATTTTGAGGATGAATGAGCAAGAGTCCCAACACACAATAGGTAGTACTCTGGTGGCTAATATAGCAGCTCTAGAATACCTGATGCCTTCATGCTTAAGCTTATTGAAAAATCAGATCTTGGTTTCTGGAGGTAAGCAGAAACAAAGACTCTTGAATTCTTTGTTTGCTGGGTTCTTAGGAAAACCAGACCAACTTCCCCTGAGCCTTGACAATGAGCAGCTCTGCTCATAAAAGCAATAGCTGATAATAGGATAGGGATCAGTCGCAGGTCTGGAAAAAGGCCAGAAGGGATTCTTCAGGATTTTGCGCAAGGTCACTCACCATAAAATAAGCACCAAAGCATTTATAAAATGCCCAAGAAAGACATCCATGAAAAATAAGTCTAATTTTGTAACTCTGTCCACAGAGTTACAGAATTCAACTTGTGAGGTGTCTTTTGGCTCCAGTTCAAATACCTGTCATCTCGTCAGAGTTTCCAGATTACTGGGACATTTCACTAAGGTAAGGCATTAAATATGTGGAGGGGCTCTCTCCTGCTGGGAAGGGTAGAGTGACTGAAATTAAATAAGCCAGTCAGGTCTTTTTTATTCCTACTTCTGAAGTCTCTTTTAGAGTCTTATCATGTCATCACATGAATCAAAATAATCTGAAGACACATGGTCACGCTAATGTGTCAACATATCTTTTATCCAGAGTACTATCTAAGGACAAGAAAAGAAAAAGAAAAAGAAAGTCCCCATCCCCCAAATAAACATCATTTACTCAGGACTCATCAGGAAAGAGAAAACAGCTGAGCAATTTCTACTTTTCACACAGCCATGTGACACTTTGTTTATACTCAACTAATAGTATAAGTATCAAAACTACAAGTATGTAGATCTAACATTTTCTGGTTTGGACTGATTGTTTACTCTTGTCATACTGTCAAATTCCATCATAAGCTTCTCTATTGTTTTTCCCATAAATATGCTAGATGCAGTGGAAAAGAGTTGATTCCTCACGGCTGCTTAACAAGCAAATTATTTTTCAACTGCTTTATCCCCTTCCTCCCCACACTCTTTAAATAAATATTTGGGAACATTCCTGTGCCCTAGCAATTTTCAAATACTGTCTTTGTTCTCGCAAAGGCAAAACAAGATGGACGAGGTTAATGGAGGATATAAGTTATCCTGAATAATCAGTTGAAACATCCACATCTCTAATTCAAAGCTTCCTTTGATTTATCAATGTCATATTTCACATTAAGACCCCAATATCCATTTTCTTCATTTCCTTTCTAATTATCACTTCCCAACTCAATAATTTGCCATTATATAGTTTCTAAAGCCTTGCATCGAGTTTGTTCAGCATCTTGGAATGTGATGAGAAAAGTAAACTCTCTATTTAAAAAATCATATGGACTTTTTGTTCTTTTCATTTACTCTTCTTGTACTTTTTTGTTTGTCAGTAAGTAAACCCAGGTTAGTGGCCAATGATTCAGGAAATAAAAAGTAAAAGCTTTTCTGAGATTATTGGGCTAATGATCAGTGAGAATGGAGGCTTAGGAGTAGGAGGCCTGACTAAAACCCAGTTTTACCACTTAATTGAGGGCAGAACATACAGTGCTCTAACATACAGGATTCACAGTTTTATTTATAAACAGATTTTTCAAACTCTAAAAATTTTGAACTTTGAGGACTAAAAATAAGAATCATGTATGACAACATTCCATGAAAAGAAGAGAGAGTGAGAGTCCCAACACAGATATGGTTGGGACTGGAGACTAATTTCATTCTGGTGTCCCTGTGAGCTGGAAAATAAATTACACCACAAATTTGGTCCCTTCCTACATTCACTCCCATTAGTCTTATAACGCCCATAGAAGTCACTCATTGGGAGCTGACTGCCTTGCAGTGGACGGCATTCTTCTGCTAACATTTCTCTAGTTTTGCTCTGAACAATTTTGCAGAAATGAGGGCACCTACTATTTATCAGAGGCCTCACTCACAGCAATTGATGAATAGGCACCACAAGCATCCACTACATAAACATGCACACTAAATTCTAAGGTCTTATTTATCATGATATACCAAAAAATACAGAAAATATAAATGATTAGGAATGGAAAGAGAAGTGGTTTACATGTGTGCTATATTTCATGGTGTAGTTTAACATAAATTAATAAAAGTTTTAACTTTTACTTAAAAATAAGAATAATCTTACTGGGTTGTTGAGGGAATCAAAGGATGTATATCGTGTCTCATTCCTTTACTGTTTCCATCCCAGTACAAGCCATTATCATCTTCCATTTGGATTATTGAAACAGCCTCCAGTTCCACCCCTCCCCCAACCCAAATCCACATTCAGCACAACACAAATCAGACCAGGCTACACTCTGATGAAATTCTGCCAAGGCTTCACATCTCTCATACAGTAAAAGCCAGATCCTTCACTTAGAACAGCTCCCACCATTGTCTCTCTGCCAGCAACTCTTACTACTCTCTTCTTGCTTATCTATTAATCCACACTAACCTGATATTCCTTGAATGCATCAGGATTGCTCTCATCTTGGGACCTTTGCACTAGTATTTGCTTTCCCTAGAATGTTCTTCACCATGGCCCATGACCTCAACCCACCTGATTTTTCAACATAGCTCTGATGGGCTGTTACATGTTTGTTATAGACTACTATATCATCAGCATACCACCACATCCTCCTGCTTGGCTCAGGGAAATTTCTCTGAAACCACAGAGAAGCACAGAGCCTGAGGGCAGGTCTAACCCAGACCCACATGGATATCATTGTGCCAGCTGCATCCTTAAGCAATGGAGGATCAGATTTGGTAAATAAATGCCTGACCTCCCATTCTTTGGTAGGACAATCATGAGGTAGGTTTTCCATAACTTCTCAGAGGCCCTGTAAGAAACTGAGCCCTAGCTGTGCAGAGAAGTAAACAGCTCCTCAACACAGTCTTGGTTGACTTCTCTCACTTCCCTGTCTCACTTTTACTACTCCATATTTGTGCTTTCTATGATTATCTTTCCAACTTCAAATTTCAAAGTTGCATTCCTAAATGGAATTCTAAAATGAAAACCAAAAAGATGTTACCTATAAGAGGAATCTAATCAACAAAACAAACAAGCAAGCAAAATACAACCACAAACTTTGAAATAAAGAACAAATGACAGTAAACAGAGGGGAGAGGGAAAAGGTCCATCAAGAAACATGTGTAAAGGACACGTGGACAAAGCCAAAGGGGGTAGGTTGGAGGGTGGGAGTTGGGGATGGGTAGGGAAGGGGTCCGTGGTGGGTGGAAAATGGAGACAACTATATTTGAACAACAATAAAAAAAGAAATACTCTATATGTCTCTTTCAATTTGAGACCACAGAACCTAGAAAAGGGTATTTCTGAATTTCTTGAAGTCCAAAAAAATGTCACCTCTCCCCTTTCATAATGTAATTAGTTTTGAGTGTAGATAACTAGCAGATTTGGAGATGAAACATAAAAAACATGTTCCATGGGGTAAGAGATATGCCTTTCTAGAAATATATTCATGAAATTCCTTCCCGCTTTTGTACATTTTAAAATCAGTCAACACTATTTTCAAATGGGGTAGCGTTTGCCTTTGCTCACCACGGACTGTACCTTTTGCTGGGGCCTGGCACATTTATACATTTACCTGGAATTCTATGTTCACTGGGGGACTGTTATGAGCTACAAAGAAGCCAACATCTCCCCTTGGTATCTCAGATCACTGGAAGGAAAAGGAGTATGTTAGTTTCATTATTGTTTGGAATTAAGATGAAGTGGCATATTAGTTTTCTCTGGCTACTGATAACAAAATAGCACATACTGTAGGGCTGAAACAACAGACATTTATTTTCTCATAGTTCTGGAGGCTGGAAATCCAAGGTCAAGGTGTTGGGAAGTTTGGTTTTCTCTGAGTTGTCTGACCTTGGCTTGCAGATGGCCTCCTTATAGCTGTGTCTTCACATGCACATATATCTCTAGCATCTCTCTGTGCACCAGAATTTCGTCTCTGATAAGAAAACCAGTCAAATAGGATTAGAACCCATTATAATGAACTTATTTCACTTTAATTGCCTCTTTTAAAGGTGCTATCTCATATACAGTCATATTCTGAGGTACTGGTGGGTCAGGGTTTAAACGTGTAGATTTAGGGGCACAGTTAAGCCATCACAAGTGAGATAGACAGAATTATTTAACTGGACTTGGCCTCACCTTTTTCACTCTCACTCACTCCCCACTTTATACTCTTCCCCAAATCTCATTTTTTTTCTAGAAAAGTGACTCATGATCACAAGTACATCTAGACAAGTCTTTTCATCATGATTTGAGGTTGGCCACCTATTTTGTCTCCTGTCCTGACCTGGCACCCTTTGGTTGGTTAGGTACTCGTGAGCTGACCCATGAACATATTCTAGTTTTTCCTGGAGCTGGTTCCAGTGAGTCATCCCCTGAACTGCTTTGTGCCCATTACACATTATGCCAAAGCCATTCTGCTAGGGTATTCATATTCCTTGCCCCCTGGTGCCATGCCTTGGTACATTGGACTTAACATCTCACAGTGATGGTATGTGACATCCACTCTGTCATTTCTGCTTCTGGTTATGCTGTCCCTAAGACCCACTCAGACAGACATTATGCTATCTCCAAAACTCCTTTTCTCAGAGGCACAAGTTTCCCTTCACCAAAAACAAATATCTTCTTCTGTCTCCTTTTCATGACACACAAAACTCCTGAGATTCTATAAGCTACCAGCTTTGAAATTTCTCCTCACATGAAAGAGCCACGATGTGAAATGTACAGATCAAGAATTGTTTTAAGAATGACTCTTTCAGTAAGCTTCCAAATATAATTCCACTGTAAGCTAAAGAAATAAATTATGTAGCATTTTACAGTTTAGGACATTTTGACAATCTTCCAACAATCCTGGATAAATGGCATTTTTTCATCTCCACAGGTAAAATGAGAGGCAGAAGTTTGCCTAATGTAACCAGTCAACAGTCAGTGAATGGAGGACCTACAACTATCCCAATGCTCTGTCTGCTGTCGTTGCCTCTAGTCTGCCCTTTATACTATATTGCAAATTTACTAAGTTAATTTTTTCTGTGATGCATAAGAAATACCCATGTAAAAACAGACACCATGTAAACCATGTAACAAATAACAAAACAAACCCTTTGTACCTTCTTTCCTTAAAATATTAGCTGCAGTGTTACTGATGTACTATTATAAAGTATCAGTTGATTCTTTCAGCCCCCTGTGAGAAACTGTATTGCTCTCTTAGGGCTGAGATAACAAAGTGCCAAAAACTGATTGCCTTAAAACACAGAATTATATTCTCTTACAGCCATAGGTAATAAATATGAAATCAAAGTGTTAGCAGGGCTGTGCTCTCCTTGTGGGCTCTAGGGAAGGATCCTTCTCTGCCTCTTTTAGTTTCTAGTCCATACAAGCAATACTTGGCTACTGCTGGCTTGTAAACACAGCACTCCAGTCTCTGCCTCTGCCTTCATGTGGCCTCCATCCATTTGTGTTGCTTCTCCCCTTCTTACAAGGACATCAATTATTGAATTAAGACCACCTTAATTTGGCATGATCTCATCTTAGTTTGATTATATCTGCAATGACTCTATTTTTGTAAGATCACATCAACAGACACCACAAGTCAGGACTTAAAAATTTGGGAGAGGGTAGGGGGAAAAACCAACCCCAAATAGGTATAGGACTATTATAGTTTTACCTATATCAACCCCAAATAGGTATAGGACTACTATAATTTTACCTATATTCTAATTTTACCTATAACCAATCCCAATAGGTATAGAACTATTATAATTTTACCTATATTCTAAAAATGAGGACTTTGCGAGGCTCAGATCAGGTAAGTCACTGTTTCTCTAAATTTTTCGCAACAGTTGCCTGCATCATAACCGCCTAAAGATTTGTTACAGTACAAACTCCTGGGTCTCACCATAGAACAGAATAATCAAAATCCAAAATCTGTATGTCTAATGAGGGCCAAATATGGCCAAATATGATTTGGGGAAAACTGTTAGATTAATAAGAGCCACCAGGGGTTTGTAAATAAGTAGTAGAAACTAAATGCAAGCCCAGGCACTCAGACTTCAGAACTTTATTTTTTAGAAGGACCAATTTTACCTTTCATTTTCTACTCCAAGAATCTGTTTGATTTTTTATACCAATCTTTTGTGAATGTTTGTTTTCCTTGCTTGGCATACATGTTCATTTCAGGACTTTATTCAATGTGAAAGGTTGGGACTGCACAGCAACATGCAGAAGCTACATTCTCTCACCAACTCTTTGTTCACAATGAGTAATAGCCACAAGGTTATTTTCAGCTAACCTAGAACGAGTGGACCAGCCATTACCAATAAAATAGCACTGCTGAGTTCTATAGGCTATAATAAAATGTCTAGGTGCAGTCCATATTCCAAAAGGTTACTAAGAAATCACCCACCAGCACCTTGATCTTATAAAAGACCACATGGCATAAAGAATAGAAAATAACGTATTTAAAAAAAACATGAGCTGAAGTAGAAGATGGCGACAGAGTAAGAGGGAGCAGATTCTACTTCCCCCTACACACTGGAGAAAAACCTGGCCAATCTACACAGGAACAGAAAACAGCCAACAGTTCCCCAGCATATATGAAAATAAGAGACCGAAAATTGTAGCGGACACTGAAAAACCAGACGATAAGGAGAGTGTTTCAGGAAAATAAGGTCCCAGGGACGAGTGCAGGGACCACAGCTGTAGCTCCAGGCCCAGTGCCCAGCTTGCCTGGCACTGGGTCTACCACAGACTCTTTGGGAGCCGCAGGCCTGCCACAGAGTCCTTGGGAGAGAGTTAGGTCAACTGCTCCCTCCCTCCCTCCCTGGCCAAACAAGGTTTAAGCAGCACCAGGAAAGACCTGGCTGCTTGAAGTCTCAGAGAGGGGAATGAGGACAAAGACACAAACACACAGGGGCTGTGATCACCCACAGAGTCTGTGGTCACTGGCTTGGGAGAGTTGAGAGTCCCACAGTGATATGCACTGACGCTGATAGTCAATGATCTGGCTGGAGAATTGGTATGTATTGAGCAGCAGGCTTGAGTATAAGGAATTTCTCAAAAAGAAAAACTGGGGAATTCTCCTGCAACAGCTGCTGAGCCTACTCCCCTACCAGCCAGGCAGTGATCCCTAGGTAGTGCAGAAAGCCACACAGAAGGCCCTGTGCACCACCATAGCACTGGGAGTGACCAAGGCAGCCTGGACAAGTGTGCGCACATGCACCCTCGCCCAAGCCCACAGCGGTAACCCCAGGAAAAGAGCCTCTGAGAAAGACCTGGATCCCACACCCAAGATACCTGGAATAAGAGCCAGGCTAGCTCTGGGGGAAGTGATACAAGCTGTCTGAGTGCATATCAGAAAAGGAGAAAAGCCATATCAACCTTCCCTCAGCCTGGTGCAGCCGGCAAGACTATAAAAATTGGTTTAGTCAATTTCATTTTCCTCTCTTTCCTTCTTTCTTGTTTTATTCCTTCTTCCTTTCTTTTCAATATTATCTCTTCTTCCTTCCTTCTTCTGCATTTTTTCTAAATACCCACAAGTGAGACAAAAAACCTGGAACTGTAAAAAGACCAGAGATAGACCCAAAGAGGGGGCATCCCAACAGTTCACACAGTGACACAAATTCCACTTTGCTATTATAGATATTTGTATTATTTTTTCATTATTCATACATCTGTTATTTTAGTAGTATTCTTGTATTCCTCTTCTTTCTGCTTAGTCTTCTTTGCTTGGCTGGTTATATTGTATCATTTGACAGATTTCCCCTTTCCTCTCTGTCATGATACACTACTAATTTACTGTCCTTCACTTCACCTGTGTTCCATTATCACAATACTTAAGGTCCTATACTCCCTATTCTTGTTATCCAGATCACATGGATTCTGTCATATAGTTGTTACTCTAATATTATTATAAATACTACCTGTTCCATACAATTTTTAATACTTCAAAACGCTCCTCCTATATCTTAGCCCACTTAACAGTTTCCTGAACTCTATTACTATACTGGTTAACTCTATTCTCATTGAAGACCTCTCTGCCTGGTTCTAGGAATTATATTTCGACCCCTTGTGGCTAAGGGCAAGGGATGACCTTTGGAATTCGAGCCCCAGGAGACAAGGCTTGTCCCTGGTAGCAAACGCTGCCTCAGTTTCCTCTCCCTGCCCACAAAACTTGATTAGAAGTCAATGATGGGTAAGACCCCTCACAGCGGGGTCAACCTAAGCCAGACTTGATCACTTTGGAGGCCTTCATGGAAGGACTTGGGGGGCTACAACAAAGAGCAATGGACTCTCACCCCCCTGGGCTTTGACATAGCCCGAGTTCCCATGTCCTCTGGGAGAAGTACTTCCTGGCTCTATCCTTAAGCCTGAATACCTGAAAGGGAGGGATGCAGCTCCTTGCCTTGCTAGAGTGTGTCCTGGGGAAAAACCTGGCATCACAAAGACTTCCTGATAAACCTGTGATCTGCTCTGCTAAGAATGCTTTCATTAATATGTTAAGGGTTCAAGCTGGAAACCCTAAAACTGTTCCTGACAGACTCTGATTCATACTAAGCCCTCAGATTTCTTTGAAATGTTATCTACTCTTTGATCCTTGCTGCCCTGTATTCCTGTGTATTACAACCCAGTAAAAGGCCCTAGAGGAGGGGGAACAACACCCTTTCCCCCTGAGAAACTGGCCACTGCTCACGGCCTTTTTCCTCTGGGAAAATGGCCACCTCTCCTCCCCCAGTGGATCACATCCTGTCTCAGTCATGTTTACTCTCATCCGTGGCATATGGGGGGACTTGCGAGGAAAGTCACCCCCACATATTCTGTCACAGACTACACCAATTTACTATCCTTAACTCTCACCGTACCTCAGAATCTGACCTCCCATAACCTCACTGCTTTCTAAACCCAACTCACAATCCTTCCCTCCCCAACAAGAGTCTTATCTTCTTTCCAGCCTTTCCTAAAACTGGCTAGTTGGGTGGAAGATCACAGTTAACACTATACAAAGCCAAAAGATCTCCCATCTCTTCTCTACCAGCTGCTACTGTGAATATCATAGAATATTCTCTTGCTGTCTTAAATCATTTTACCCTCTTCTCCAACTGAGTGCAAAAGGAGAAGGTGGAAGTGGTGAACACCATGAAACCCACTGGAAGAAGACACCAAACAATAAAGGAACCACCAACAGATAACAACAGAAGAAGGTGAAGGACAGAGTGGAAACCATACAAACCTCAATCCAGGACCTATCTGGAAATACAACTAGGTAGTGGAGAAACTACCCAGTACAAACAACTGAACAAGAGGAAAGGAGAATCCTCAAAACCTCGTACACACGGAAAAAATAATTTCAACACAACCTGCCCTCACCAGCACGAGAAAATAGAAGAAATGATGGAAAGAGTGACCCCCTGGTTAACAAGATGGTGGGAAGGACCCATCAAAAAATACCCCCAAACAATCAAAACTGAAAGATAAACAGAGAACCACCTTAAGTAACAGCCGAAGATCAGTGAGCTTGGTAGATCAAGGAGACTACACCACTGACTCTTACAGGTATTCTGCCACAGAAGTTTACACCTTAAACCCGTGAAGCTAGAACAGATCAATTTAAGAACATGGAGCTAACAAGAAGACTCTCACGGACCATGGGAAGACAAAGTAACAATCCCCAAATGATGGGAAAGGAGGAAGCCTCATAAAGAATGCTAAATGAAATAGAGGCAACTCGCTATCAAATATTGAGTTCAAAGCTATGTTTATAAGGAAGTTCAATGAGCTCACAATGAGCTACCAGAAACTACAGGGAAACTATAATGAACTCACTGCAGACTATACCAACATGAAAAAGGAAATAGAAAGTATCAACAAGGTCCAAGAGGAAATGAAGAACACAATTTCTGAACTGAAGAACACAGTAGAGGGAATAAAAAGCAGGATTGAAGAATATCAGATCAGTGAATTGGAGGACAAAGTAGACAAAACACCCAAAAAAGAGCACGAAAAGGAAAAGAGGCTCAGAAAGAATGAAGAGGGATTAAGAGAAATGCAAGACTATATGAAATGTAATAATATTTGTATAATAGGGATACCAAAAGGAGAAGAAGAAGAGCAAGGGATAGATAATATATTTGAAAAAGTCATGATGAAAAATTTCCCTGATTTGATGAAAGAAAATGTCACACAAATCCAGAAAACATAGAGAGCTTCAATCAAGAGGAACCCAATGAGGCCCACTTCAAGACACATCATCTAAAATGACAAAATTCCAAGACAAACACAGAATCTTAAAAGCAACAAGAAAGAAGCAGCACTTAACATACAAGGGGGCCCGGATAACACCAGCAGCTGACTTCTCAATGGAAATGCTCAAAGTAAGTAGAGAATGGCAAGAATTATTCCAAGAAATGAGAACCAGAGGCTTGCAACCAAGGCAGTTTATGCAGTAAGGCTCTCAATCAAGATAGAAGGCCAAATAAAGAGCTTCCAAGACAAAAGAGGTAGAAAGGAATACACCTCCACAAAACCAGCTCTGCAAAGGATGCTAAATGGACTACTCGAAGGAAAAGAAGGAAAAGAGAGAGACAGAGAGGAACACAGGTACAAAAAGTTCAATGAATAAGTACCTATGAATAATACCTTAGATGTAAATGGATTGAATGCTCCAATCAAAAGACATAAAATAGCTGAATAGATAAGAAAACATGACCCACACATGTGCTACCTATAAGAGACCCACGTCAGGACAAAAGACCTACACAAACTGAAAATGAAGAGTTGGAAACATATTTTCTAAGCAAACAGACCAGAAAAAAAAGCTTGTGTACCGCTACTCATATCAGACAAACTAGACTTCAAAAGTTAACTTCATAATACTCAAGGAAAGAACCCATCAAGATGACATAAACATTGTAAATATATATGCACCCAACAGAATAACACAAAATATACAAAAATGTCTTAGTGGACTTCAAGAAAGATATTGACAGCAACACAATTAGAGTAGGAAATTTTAACACCCCACTGTCAAAAATAAACAAATTTTCCAAACAAAATATCAACAAAGATATAGTGGCATTGAACAATGCCCTAGATGAAACTGACTTAATTGATATATATAGAGAGTGCTAGATCCCAAACAAGCTATATACACATTACTTTCAAATGCACATGGAAAATTTTCAAAGATAGAACAAATGATAGAACATAAAACAAGCATCGACAAATTTAACAAAATTGAAATCATACCAAACATTTCCTTCAACAACATGGGACTAAAACTAGAATCCAACCTCAAGGGAAAAAACCAAAAAAATTAAAATCATGGCGATTGAATAGCATGCTATTAAACAATGAATGAGTCAAGAATGAAATTAGGAAAGAAATAAAAAAGTTCCTGGAAGCAAACAAAAATGAACTCACGACAACCAAAAATTATAGAACACAGCTAAGGCAGTCCTGAGAGGGAAGTTCATAGCACTACAGGCCTATCTAAAAAAGGTAGAAACGTTTCAAATAAAAAACCTAACTCTATTCACAAAAGAATTTGAAGGAAAACAACAAACACAGCTCAGAGCAAGTAGAAGGAAGGAAATAACCAAGATCAGAGCAGAATTAAATGACATAGAGACTGAAAGCACAATTCTAAAGATCAATGAATCCAGGAGCTGGTTTTTTGAAAAGATAAACAAAATTGATAAGCCTTTAAGCAGGCTCATCAAGAAAAGGAGAGGACCCAAATAAACACAATCAGAAATGAAAGAGGAGAGGTTACAACTGAAACCAAAGAAATACAAGACATTGTAAGAAATTACTATGAAGTATTGTATGCCAAGAAATTTGAAAATCTAAGTGAAATGGAAAAATTTCTAGAAAAATATAATCTTCCAAATCTCAATGAAGAAGAAGCATAAAGCCTGAACACACCAATAACAACAGATGAAATTGAAGCAGTAATTAAAAAACTCCCATCACACGAAAGCCCTGGACCAGACAGTTTCACAGGAGAATTCTGCAAAGCATTTAAGGAAGAGCTAACCCCTATTCTTCACAGACTATTCCAAAAAATCCAAAATGATTGAAAACTCTCAAACTCTTTTTATGAAGCCAGTATCATCCTAATTCCAAAACCAAATAAAGATACAACAAAGAAAGACATTTTCAGGCCACTATCTCTGATGAACATACACACTAAAATTCTCAACAAAATATTGGCAAACCACATCCAACAATACATTAAAAAGATCATACATCTTCTCCAAATGAGATTCATCCCAGGAATGCAAGGATGGTTCAATATTCCCAAATCAGTAAATATAATACTGATCGCATAAACAAAAGCAAAGACAGGAATCATATATCATATGAATAGATGAGGAAAAAGCTTTGATAAGGTGCAACACCCATTCATAATAAAAACACTCAGCAATGTAGGAATAGAGGGAGCATTCCTCAACATAATAAAAGCCATATATGAGAGACCTAAAGCCAACATCATACTCAGTGGGTAAAAACTAAAATCTTTTTCACCTAGATCAGGAACAAGACAAGGCTGTCCACTTTCACCATTTCTATTCAATACAGTATTGAAAGTTTTAGCCACAGAAATCAGACAAGAAAAGGAAATAAAAGGCATCCAAAATGAAAAGGGGGTAACAAAACTGTCACTGTTTTGTAGATGACATGATAGTGTACATAGAACATTCTATACACTCCAACCAAAACCGGATTGACACAATAAATAATTTTGGCAGACCAGGGGTGTACAAAGCCAATATCAAGGAATCAAAGATGTTTTTTATACCAACAATGAAACAGCAGAAACAGAAATCAAGAAAAAATTCCACTTGATTTAGCAAAAAGAAAAATAAAATACCTAGTCATAAACTTAACCAAGGAGGTTAAAGGCTTGTACTCAGAAAACTACACAACACTGAAGAAAGAAATCAAGGAAGACAGAAATGGAAACATATACCATGTTCATGAATTTGAAGAATTAACATCATCAGAATGTCCATACTACCCAAAGCAATTTACAGATTCAATGCAATACCTATTAAAGTACCAATGGCATATTTCACAGACAGAGAAAAAACACTTCAAAAATTTATATGGAACCATAAACAACTCCGAATAGCTGCTGCAATTTTGAGAAAGAAGAACAAAGTAGGAGGGATCCCAATACCTGATACCAAACTGCATTACAAGGCCACTGTAATTACCAATGGAAGAGAGCAGAGAGCCCATAAATAAACCCAAGTCTCTATGGTGAAGTAAAATTTGACCAAAGGGGCAGCAATGTAAAATGGAGTAAAAATAGCCTCTTCAACAAATGGTCTTATGAGAACTGGACAGCTATGTGCAAAAAAATGAAAACTTGAGCACCAACTTACACCATACACAAAAATAAATTCAAGGTGGATAAAATGCTTAAATATAAGCTGTGACACCATAAAAGTCCACAAGAGAACATAGGCAGAAATGTCTCAGGTATTCCATGCAGTAATATTTTCACTTATGTGTCCCCTACAGCAAGGGACATGAAGGAAAGACAGAATACATGCAATTTATTCAAAATAAAAAGCTTCTGCACAGAGGAAACATCATAGCATTAAAGCAGAAAGAGAACCAACTTCCTGGGGAAATATATTTGCCAATGCTACCTTGGACAAGGGTTTGATCTACAAAATATAAAAAGAATTCACCAAACTCCACTCTCAGAAGACAAGCACCCCAATTTAAAAATGGGCAGAAGACTTGAACAGACACTTCTCCAAAGAGGACATATAAGAGGTCCAGAGACATATGATATGTAAGGATGCTCAGTCTCACTAGGTATCAGAAAGATGCAAATTAAAACCATATTGAGACACTGTTGGGAAACATCCTGCCTGGTTTCAGAAGCTGAAACCCCCCCATGGCTAAGACTGAGTGAGAGACCTTGGGACCCAAAGCCACTAAGAAGACAAATCTTATCCCCCTGGCAGGAGCACAGCCTTTACCTACATTACTTCACCCTTCCTGGCCCTCAGTGCATGATCAGTTAACCAATGATGGGTAAGATTCCTCAAGGAGTGGCTGACCTAAGACAGGCACAGTAATGTGGGGGCCCTCAGGGAAGGCCTTGGGGAGATATGCAGAAATGGGGTGATGGGCACTCACTCCTCAGCTTTGACATAGCCTGAGTTCTCGTTCTGTCTGCAAGAAATCTCCTAATCTCTTGGCTGCCTTACTTCCTTTGCTTGTCCCAAGCCTGAAACAATACTGGAGGTGGGTGCATCCCTGTGCTGAAAAGGGTGGGTTCCCCGGAACCATCAGGCCTAAGAAAAAATACATAAAATCCTGTGAAACCTGCTTTTCTAATACCCTCAATTTAAATAATAAGGGTGAAATGAAATGAGTCTGTTTCCCCAAAGTTTTATGGCACTTTAGCTCTTTGACCCTGACTCAAAATAGACCCTTAGAGTTCTTTGAATGTTATCTATTTGATCATTACTGCCTGACAATGTTTAATGAGCTTTCCATGTATGCCCTGTATTCCTATGCAAATTAAAATCAATAAAAGCTTGTCAAGGTAAGGGTTCACAGGCTCTCCTCTTGAGAGAGTGGCCAAGGCACTCCAAGGTGCTCTACGCTTGAGAGAGTGATTGTGCCATCCCTTTTTCTCCACAGGACTTGGTAATCCATGTTAATTTGTCTCATCTCAGCCACAGTGCAGTGGACACTGTAAGCCAGAGTCCACGTCAAGACATCAATTCACATCAATGCAAATGGCGATAAGAAGCAAATTAACAAACAAGAGTTGGAGAGAATGTGGAGAAAAGGGAACCCTAGTGTACTGTTGGTGGGAATGTAGACTGGTGTGGCCACTGTGGAAAACTGTATGGAATTTCCTCAGAAAACTAAAAATGGAACTGCCTTTCAACCTAACAATTGCCCTGCTGGGATTGTATACTAAGAACACTGAAACCCCAATCCTTAAGAACCTACGTTCATAGCAGCACAATTTACAATAGGCAAGTGCTGGAAGCAACCTAAGTGCCCATCAGTAAATGAATGTATCATAAAGCTATCGTACATTTACATTATGGAAAACTGCACAGCAGAAAGAAAGAAGGAGCTCCTACCTTTTGCAACAGCATGAATGGAACTGCAGAGCATTATGCTAAGTGGAAAGAGCCAGGTCATGAAAGACAAGTACCATATGATCTCACCTTTATGTGGAACTTAATCAACAAAACAAACAAGCAAGAAAATATAACCAGAAACATTGAAATTAAAAACATACTGATGGTAATCAGAGGGGATGTGAGCGGGGATCATGTGGGGAAAAGTGGAAGGGTTTTCAGGAAATGTATAAAGGACATTTGGGCAAAACCAAAAAGGGGTAGGGTCAAGGTTGGAGAATTGGGATGTCTGGCAGCTGTGGGAATGGTGGGGCTAAAATGGAGACAACTGTACTTGAGCAATTATTAAATTAAAAAAAAGAAAAATAAGAAAGAAAAAGATATATAATTTTATTAACTATCTGTGTGTTATCCCCAGTGTTATTTCTGCTTCCTTTCCCCCTTTTGAACATCTCTTGCATTCTTTGCCAAAAAAAATTACCTCCCCCTAAATAATCAGTATAACCCCTCCCCTCAAAATGGGATTCCAGGAGAAGATGGAAAGCTGGAGAAGATGGACCCATCAGGCCCTACTTCACAGAGGCCAGTACAAGAAGTGTTTATGAAATGTTCAGGACACATGAGGGCAACTGTGACAAGGAGCCATGGCAGCCTGGGTTCAGTGACAGACCACGCTGCCCCAACTCTCACCCAGCCCTGTTTCTTCAGCTCCCATACTTTCAACTCAAGTTGGGCTCTTGGAAAGGATTGAGGGAACTTCCTTGACTAGCAGCCTGTGAAGCAGGGGAAGGACTGAATAAAAATTATCATGGAGACATATTTCACACCTGGGCAAAGTTGCCTCCATTCTCCCTTGCCATCCTGTAACCTAAAGCCATTGAGATCAAATTGCTTTCTAACATTGCACTTTGTGATCTGATTTTTCTTTTCATTTAATAAGAATGAAGGAAATGGCACAAAGCTATCCAGTGCCATTCCAACAATACTAAAGTGCACTTTTTAGGAAAGCTGAGTATCCTTTCCTGATGGCTTGCTGGGCTCAGTGAGAACTGGCACATTCCCAAGTGGCCATACAGTGTGTTTTGAGCACAAGTAAAGGCCATGTCATAGCATGTTGATGAAAATAAATCAATGACCTATGGTTCTTCAGCTCCAAAATCTTGCTGTATTTGAAGGCATTGCCCATGTGTGTGTGTGTGTGTGTGTGTGTGTGTGTGTGTTTTACAAATGGCCTGCACTCATCAGCCTACACTTTTCTTTCAGAGCTTGTAGCACTGATGTCCCAGGCCCCATCTGTGCTGGCCTCATTGAAGGCAAAGGCCTGGCTGTGACCACAGATGTCCTGAGCTGTATTCTCAGGACACCACACTGCTTTCTAAAAGGCTCAGTAGGTTTGGACTGAAGGAGCATAAAGGCCATATCTGCACCATGGGTACTTTTAATTGCAGGCTCCAGAACATTAGCCAACACAGAGTGTGCAGCTGTTCTACTGGGCCATCTTGTCCTTATGTGAATCCTAAACAAGTCTCAATGCCACAGGAGGTAAGAACTTAAGAACTTCACTTGATGTTTGACTCCTCCTAAACATGCGATAAGGTCCTACCAGTAATCAAACTGCCTGCATTTGGGTTATAACTGAACTACTTTGTTGCAAGCATTACACTTGGAGAGTTATAATTCCACTGTGATAAGAACCAAAAAGGGTCAATTTACCTCCAAATGGAGTACAGTTCACTCCTTACCTGTAAGGACAATATCAAGAAGTAATTATAACTGACTAAAAATTTTATTTATATTTTTCTTGGGCTGTAATTAAACAGAGTTTTCATTCTCATTATTCTAGCAGTTTCAATTGGGATATGTCCTCAGAGAGAGATTTTGAAAGTAACAAACCAGAGCATTTTCCCTTATAAAGTTTAGCATGTTTTTTTTTTATGGTAAAGGTTCTATTAATGAGGAGAAAATAAATTTGATCTAAATTAATAAGTCCTTATCCTAGAGTCCAGTGTACTTTTCAGTCATGGAGTGCTGATACCCAAGGAGCTATGAAGAGCCCAGAGGGACCAAAGAAGAGTTCACACTGCCCAAGGATATTTTCTTGGTGGTCAGGAAGTAAGGACTCTTTGCAGGGCTGTAAATATCAAAAACAGATCTAGACACTAAAGGAAAGAGTATTTAGATTCACACTTATGAAGATCTATAGAAAATGTTATGTATTCTCTAGTACACAAAACAGATATACCCCATGCCCTTGTATAGTTCACAGTTTAGGGGAATAGAATAATAAATGGATTTTAAAAGTGTAGATTATATTTTCCAACTATGGCATGATTGAAGATACATGGAATAAGAGTAGAGAAAACGTGTTGAACATGATTAGAAAAAGGATGTCTTCTCTAGGAGGTACGCATTTACTGAGACCTACAAGCTGTGAGGAAAAGGAAGAGCACCTGTGAAGGCCTAGAGAAGAGAAGAGCTTTCACAGCTCCTGAAACATCTGGAGCATAGTGGTTAAGGAAGAGTCCTAGGAGTCAAAGTTTGAGAGAGATGTTTTCACAAAGCACCTGGTCATCCACTTATTGGAAATGGTGTAGTGGAAATGTGTGCATAAAGAATAGGACTAACTTGAGCGCGGGCCTGTGAACCAGAGGATTGCGGTTCGATTCCCAGTCAGGGCACATGCCTGGGTTGTAGTCCAGTTCCCTGCAGGCCAACTCCCAGCAGGGGACGCACAAAAGGCAACCATACATTGATGTTTCTCTCCCTCTCTCCTTCCCCTCTAAAGATAAATAAATAAAATCTTTTAAAAAAAAGAAAAAAAAAAGAATAGGACTAACTTTTATGGACCTTCCTAGTTTGGGGGATGTTAATATTGACATGCAAGTGAGCTAATGTCATGGCAGGCACACTCTGGCCCAGGTGGCAAGACAACTAGAAAGCCAGCCACATGTAATTGCTTTAAGAGAAAGGAGCACAGACATACTTCTCCTGTGTCTACTCTGAATATGTAGCTCAGCCTCTCAGATTCTACCTAGCTCAGCAGCCCCTGTTTACCCCCTAGTCATTCTTCCCTCTCTCTAATACTTTTTCCACACACTGCTCTGAAAGTGGTCTTCCTAAAACCAGATATAATTAGATGCTTGTAATTTTAAAAAATCCCATTACCTACAGAGTAAAGGAGAGATACTGAGCAAATTCTTATTTGTGTGCTGCTCACCTGTTTTTGGCTTCAACTTTTCCTGGTTTATAGTCCAATAATATAAACTCCATTTCATCCAGCTCTGTTTCTTTCAACATTTTTTGGCAGACTCACCCACCTCCAGGCTGAACTTTGCTCCCTTCAAAAGATGCCCACCGCCTGCATGTGACTGCCTCTGGGACTCTTCCTCATCTCTGAGCCTCCCTCAATTCTGAAATACACTAATGGATTTTCTTTTACTTTCTTGGCTACACTCCTCATAGATATTAATTCTGTCCCTAATGGCTCTAGAGATCACAGTTGCAAACCCACTGTTTCCTCACAGGCCCACTCAGATTGGGCAATAGTCTGGGTGATAGTAGACAAATATCTGTGCACATCATGTAATGTTAGGGCTCTTGCTCTTCTTTCTGTCTAGAACCTCCATCGTCATTTCTTCACCCTGTGTTTTGACTATTTGGTAATCAATCTAAATGTTACTGCTCACAGGGAGCTATTTATAAACAACAAATTTGATTTAATCATTCCTCTTCTCCAATCGATATCTTGTACACACCAAATACATTCAAATTACTTGTTGGTTCATGTTCACATTGTAATGTATGCTCCTTAAAGTTAGCACTGTGTCCTTTCAACTCTGTACATTACTCTGTACCTAATTTTATTGTACTCTGTACAATAAAAATAACAAAACAGAGGTTAGTGTAGAAAATAATTTTTAACTCTTTATCTCCAGCCAGTGGCATGTCCTGAAGACCTTCAATATGTCAGCTTAGTCTTGTAGGCCAGGACTCATTTTCCATTCTCATAGCCCTTTATCTATCTCTTTGAGGGCACTCTCTACCTGTACATATTCTTATTCTTATAACTTTATAGCTCCTTCTAACTACAATATAAAGTAAATGATGGCTGTACCTAGCACATAGGAGGTACTTAATAAATTATTGGTGAAAAATTAATTATGCCTTTTGACATACCCACGCAACTGATTCTGTGATCCTAATGAGTTATGTGTTGTGATCAAATTCAAAGTAAATCTCGACTTGTGATTATCTAACACATAGGGAATACAAATAAATAATAGCTAATAATGAGGGCACCAGTACAGACCCTAAATCTGAAATACAGATATGAACAAATAGAAGCTTATAGATTCCTCAATGAATTTCTTAAAACTATCACAAGTAGAGTATTTTAACATCAGCACATGGCTGTTTTTCACATTTGCATATAGACATACACTTTAGAACACTAGTAGTTATTTTTAAAATAATAAGGTGACTCCAATTAAAATGATTCTATTCAAATAAATGGTGACAACAACCCTCACTCTCAATATGCACTGAAAATCACCCAGACGTTCAGGAAACATAAGGATCTATTAAGCCTAAAGGGATTATGTTGAGCAAAACAAATAAGCATAGAATGTACTGTATATGAAATACTAACTGCAGAATTTATGCCACAGTGATATTGATGATAATTAACATTTTGATCTTTTGTTTAAGATGATTATATCTATGTACAAATAACCATATAATTGTTCTAATGCGAGCTTAGTTTGAATCACAATATCAAAGGTTGATCTTAAATAATCTGGCACCACATTACCCAAGAGATAACTTATAAAATGTCAAATTAGGCTATAAGAACTTATTTACCATTGGTCATGGACAATAATGGTTAGGCTTCATCTGACAAGACATGAATACTAGAAATCCTATTTACACAGAATCTCACATGCTTAATTTATCAGAATATCATGAATATCAAAGAAATAATGTTTAATCTTGATTTTTTAAACACAGTACTCATTAATTTAGTGAGAAAAACTAGTTGTTATGTTTTAGTAATAGAGAAAATAGTTCACTTTAAAATGGAATATTTTTAAGCAGGTCCCTAAAAAGTTTTCTGGCTTATAATAATTAGCTGCTTCTTTGAGGTATAAACCCCAAGCTGGGCTTCCCAGCCTACAGTACCAGAGCCAAAAAGAATCCACATAACATCCAGCTGTCAAAAGTGGTAGGGTTTCTCTCTGACAAGGACAGATGACTGGAGTCACAGAAAGCCTTTTATAGGGCCAATACGTAAAATTTCATTTGCATCCACTTACCCCGAGCTCCAGCAAAGCTGTGGGATGAAGGAAGACAAGACTAGAGATGCTGGGGGAGAACGTGGGGATGGTAACTTTGGGGAGAGAACTGAGACAGCAGCCACCATACTGGTTCTGAGTCACCCCCCATACTGCAGGATCCATCATGCTCAAGCAGACCACTTCCTTCCAAGTAAGGAGAAGAAATAGCCCCACCTGCAAGAATTATTCTGCCCCATCCTGTGGTAATTGTCTGGCTGATGACTGTAGAATGAATAGATTAACAACTGAAGCATTCAGGCACAGACTGTGAATCCCTGGTAGAATCAGTCTGTCTAAGGCCATACTGAAACACTATCTGGCATCACCAATAGTGGATTCAGAAGGAGAAAAAAAATCAGCAGTAAATACTAGATGCTATTGAGACAAATTCCACCACAGTCTTTTCATGATTTTTTTGTATATTTTTCTCTCCTGGTAGCTTTTAAATGTTCATTTCTCGTCCTTCAAGTTTGTGCATATTAAGTCACTAGATTTTATATTATAGTTGATTTCAAATCTCACATTTTGCCCCTCTCTTGTCTTATACCGTTTTACCTTCTTTTTTCCTCTTCTTATTTTCATCTTAAAATTTGTTTTATCTTTTACTACAACTTGTTTCCACTCTACACTCTGTTTCTGCCCCCTCCAGCCACTCAAAACAATTTTTCTAGCCATTAGTTATCTTATTCATCTCCATGCTCTTTTTAAAAATATATTTTATTGTAGCTATTGTTCTTTTTTTAAGATTTGATTTATTTATCTTCAGAGAGGAAGGGAAGGAGAGAAAGAGAGAAATATCAATGTATGCTTGCCTCTCGTGAGTCCCCTGCTTGGAACTGGTCCACAACCCAGACATGTGCCCTGACTGGGAATCGAACCGTGATCGTGTGGTTTGCAGGCCTGGGCTCAATCCACTGAGCTGCACCACCCAGGGCCATCTTCATGCTCTTAAAATGCCCTTGTTCTCTACCCATCTTTATTAATTTTTGTTCCTTAGGTTGTGGATAGGGTGGTAATTGTTACATTTCTTCAATTTTATGTGTAATCTTTATTATTTCATGTTTCTTTTTTTAATGTTTTATTTATTTATCTTTAGAGGGGAAGGGAAGGAGAGAGGAAGAGAAACATCAATGTATGGTTGCTTCTCATGCATCCCCTGCTGGGAACTCGCCCCTGCTGGGAACTGGCCTGCAACCCAGGCATGTGCCCTGACTAGAAATCAAACCACAATCGTCAGGTTCGCAGGCCCGTGCTCAATCCACTGAGCTACACCAGCCAGGGCATATTATTTCATATTTCTTTTTTTTTTTTTTTAAAGATTTTATTTATTTATTTATCTTTAGAGAGGGAGAGAAACATCAATGTATGGTTGCCTTTCGTGCGTCCCCTGCTGGGAGTTAGCCTGCAAGGAACCAGCCTGCAACCCAGGCATGTGCCCTGACTGGGAATCGAACCTCGATCGTCTGGTTCGCAGGCCCGCGCTCAATCCACTGAGCTACGCCAGCCAGGGCCTATTTCATATTTCAAATCTCAAATTTTACTATTCCTCTTTCCTACTCCACTCTGCTTTCCTCCAGCTCTTTCTATTTTGTCTCAAATTTTAAGTTTTTCAGATCTTATCATAGTTTTAATTCCTCAGTCTTAGTATTCTTTCTCTCTCTGTCTTCACAAAATCACTTCCCTTTCCTCTAGACACCTCTTAGGCTTCACTTTCTTTCTTTTTTCCTTCTTAATGCCTCCCACCTATATTAATCTTAATTCATTTGTTATTGATAGTGCTGTGGTGGAACTTTTCTCCAAATTGCTTAATTTTTTATTTACTTACTTTTTTCTTTTTCTTTCTCACTACAGTTTTTTTAAAAAAAATCTGTTTAAACCTAAAACAATGTTTCCTTTCTCTTGTTCCACTCCACATTCTTCATTTCATTTTCTATTTACCATAAAAAAATTTACTTTATTTATCTTTTTGCCTAGCCCTGACTCCCTACTTTTATTATTGGTCTTCTTTCTACCATCTCAATATCATTTTCTTTCAGTAGGTCATCTCATATTAATTTATCTTTTCTTATAACAGATAGATAGATAATGACAACGCATTTGCTAAAGTACAACACCCATTTATGAAAATAAACTCAGCAAAGTGAGAACAGAGGGATCATACCTCAGCCTAATAAGAGGCATATATAAGAAAACTACAGCCAACATCATACTCTGCATAAAAAAACTAAAAGCTTTATACTTAAGACCAGGAACAAGACAAGGTTGTCTACTTTCATTACTTTTATTCAACATAGTATTGGAAGTCATAGCCACAGTGATGAGACAAAAAAAAGGAAGCAAAAAGCATCCAAATTGGAAAGCAGGAAGTAAAACTATTATTATTTGTAGACAACATGATAGTGTAGAAAGAAAACCCTATAGACTCCACCAAAGATCTATTCAACCTATTAAGTGAGTTTGGTAGAATGGAAGGACACAAAGCCAATACTTGGCTTCAGGCATTTTTGTACATCAACAATGAAATATCAGAAACAAAAACTAGGAAAAATTCAATTTATTATAGCAACAAGAAAAACAAAGTGCCTAGGAATAAACTTAACTAAGAATGTAAAAGACCTGTACTCAGAAAACTACAGAACACTGAAGAAAGGAATTAAGGAACACACAACAAATGAAAGCGCATATGATGTTCATGGATTGCAAAAATCAACATCATTAAAATGTCCCTACTACCTAAAGCAATTTATAGATTCAATTAAATCCCTATCAAAATACTAGTGGTATATTTCACAGATTTAAACAAATACTTCAAAAATTTCTATGAACCAAAAACAACCCTGAATAGCCTCAACAATCTTGAAAAAGAACAATGGAGGAGGGATTACAATACCTGATATCAAATTATACTATAAGGACACTAATCAAAACAGTCTGGTACTGGCATAAGAACTGACAAACAGATCACTGGAACAGAATAGAGAGCCCAGAAATAAACCCATGTTTCTATTGTCAATTAATATTTGACAAAGTGTGGAGAAGCATAAAATGGAGTAAAAATAGCCTCTTCAAAAAAAAAAAACTGCTGGTGGATCTGAACAAGTACATGCAAAAAATAAACTCAAAATGGATAAAGGTTTAAACATAAGCCACAACATCATAAAAGTACTACAGGAATACATAGGCAGTAAAATTTCAGATATCTAATGCAGCAATATGTTTGCCAATACATCCTTTAGGACAAGGGGAATAAGAAGAAAAAATAAACAAATGGGACTGCATCAAGTTAAAAGCTTGTGCATTAGCCCTGGCTTGTGTAGCTCAGTGGATTGAGCACGGGCCTGTGAACTAAAGGTAAAAGATCGTGGTTCAGTTCCCAGTCAGGGCACATGTTTGGGTTGAAGGCCGGTTCCCAGTGGGGGACACATGAGAGGCAATCATGCATTTATATTTCTCTCCCTCTCTCTTTACCTTACCCTCTAAAGATAAATGAATAAAGTCTTTTTTCAAAAAAGCTTATGCATGACAAAAGAAAATATTATCAAGTTAAAAGGGAACCAAACATATGGGGAAGTATATTTCCCAATGATGCCTCGGACAAGGGTTTGATTTCCAAAGTATATAAAGAACTCATACATCTCAATGTCAAGAAGACAAACAATCCAATTGAAAAATGGACAAAAGACCTGAACAAACACTTTCTCAAGGAGTACATACAGAGGACCCAGAGACATATGAAAGGATGCTCAGCATCACTAGCCATCAGAGAGATGCAAAATCAAAATGAGATACCACTTCACACTGGATGGAATGGCCATCATTAAAAAATCAACAAACAAGTATTGGTGAGGTTGTGGAGATAATGGAACTCTAGAACACTGTTGGTTGGAATGCAGACTAATGCAGCCCCTATGGAAAACAGTACAGAATTTCCTCAGAAAATTAAAAATGAATCTTTCTTTGACCCAGAAATTATGACACAGCAGAAAGAAATATGAACACCTACCCTTTACAATAGCATGGATGGAACTGGAGAATATTATGCTAATAAAATAAGCCGGTTGATGAAAGACAAATACCATACGATATCACCTATAATGGGAAATTAATGAACAAAACAAACAAAGGAGCACTGTAGAACCAGAGACATGGAAGCAAGGAACAAACTGACAGAAATCACAGGGAAGGACAAAGGGGAATAGGGAGATAAAAGGGGAAGCGTCTCTTTAAGAAACAGTGTAATTGACCCATGGATATGGGCAATTGGATAGGGATTTACTGTGGGGTTGGGGGTAGTTAGGACAGGAGAAATATTGGTAACTGTAATACAACAATAAAAAAATAATTATCAACTTTTACTTTTATTTTAAATTTCATGTATATCTCTTATTTTATTTCATTATCCCCTGTATATGTATGCATATTTAAAAGAATATATTTACACTTATTGTATGAGAAATGTATAGTACATCTTGTATTATCTTGTTTCATGCTTTATATATTTTATAATTCATGACCATTACTTTTTGTTTTTCAGTCTTTTACTATGTGGGAAATATTTTCAAATATTTTTAATCTGGTAATTTTTAAAATATACATTCTATTTTTAGTTATAATAAGAACTAATTCAAGAGTAAATTTAAAAATGCTTCAGTGTGCATTTTACTCTCAGGATGGAAGAAGAATTGTTTACTCTTAGCACTTAAATAAATAAAATGGCGAATTAGCATTCTTTCACTGTCCCTCCTTTTCTTCTCCTTCCTGTTTGCCTGGTGTATATGATGAGTCTAATAATGTTTATAATTATTACTTTTAGGTGCACTATTTATATTCTTTGCCCTCAACCCATTTTAATGTTTGTATTCAATTTTCTAATCAAAATTATGATTAGTTAGACTTAACTCAATATTTATTTGAGTTCTAATATCACTACTTAACTTCTTTTAGTTGCTCAATTTTAGTCTGTTTATTGGTCAATTTTCTCATGTTTTGGAGTATTTGTAAGATAAGTATATAGATGGTGTACCTTATGTGTTTTTCCAATAGCGTATCTTTATTCAGAATTTCATTTTCCCTTTGTAACTTGACATTAATGCCACATTTAGTATTTTTTTTTCATTTGGCCCATGAGGAATTTTATTTTCCGATTACTCATTCTTGAATGATCTGAGGATTTTCAATGCCTGAAGTTTGCAAATATTTGCAAATATAGAGTAATTTGGTCTCATCAATAACCATATAAACACCATCAGGTGTTTTATTTAAAGTTTTATTTATTTTTAAAGTTTTATTTATTTTTCCAATTTTTTCTTTTTCTTTTACTGTTGTTCAAGTACAGTTGTCTTTATTTTCCTTCCACCACTTCCCTCTCTACCCATCCATCCCCACCTCCCACCCTCTATCCTACCCCTCTTTGGCTTTGTTCATGTGTCCTTTATATATGTTCCTTGACAACCCTTCTCCCTTTTGCCCCCATAATTCCCTCCCAACCCCCCTTTGTTACTATCCTTTTGTTCTTAATTTCAGTGTCTCTGGTTATGTTTTGCTTGCTTGTTTTGTTGATTAGGTTCCACTTATAGGTGAGATCATATGGTATTTGTCTCTCACTGCCTGGCTTATTTCACTTAGCATAATGCTCTCCAAGCTGTCACAAAGGGTAGGAACTCCTTCTTTCTTTCTGCTGCATAGTGTTCCATCATGTAAATGTACCACAGTTTTTTTAACTACTCATGCTGATGGGCACTTAGGTTGCTGCCAGCACTTGGCTGTTGAAAATCCAGACCAAAAGTGTAAGGCTGCTTCATTGAAGAGATTCATCTAAATTTTCAATCTTTAATAATCAACGACACAGTATATACCTTTTGAATTGTTGAAAGGTCAGCTTCCCCAGCCTGATTATTCTCTACTGGAATAATTTATTTATAAATAATTTGATAGTCTATATTTCTTTCCTTTTCAGGTGCACACTTAGACTGCCATTTCTCCAAAGTATGCTATTCTTACTATTTTACCATCTCCTCCATTTATCATTGTTAGTGTCCCATACCTACATCTGACTATTTCTTTTTTAAAATATTTTATTTATTTATTTTTACAGAGGGGAAGGGAGGGATAATAAACCCAGTAAAGAGAAAGAAACATCAATATGTGGTTGCCTCTCAAGTGCCCACTACTGGGGACCTGGTCTGCACCCAAGCATGTGCCCTAGCTAGGAATTAAACTGATGACCCTTTGGTTCGCAGTGCAGCACTCAATCCACTAAGCCACACCAGCCAGGGCTGCATCTGACTATTTCTGACCAAACCTCTTGCATTATCAAATGACACAACCCAAATGAATTTTAAAAGGGAAGTGCCAATCAAATACTTTGGTTATACAAAATTACCTTTGCCAAGAGAGAAAGCATTTGGTTCACTATTTAATAGGCTACATGTTGGGAACCACCCTCCCTGGTTTCAGGAGCTGTAAACTTCCCAGGGCTAAGGCTGAGTGAGCAACTTTCAGACCATAAGCCACTAAGGAGACAAAGCTTATCTCCCTGGCAGGAGCATTGCTTCTGCTTCTTTTTTTCATAACTGGCCCCAGTGCTTGATCAGTTAGCCAATGATGAGTAAGATTACCCAAAGGGGGAATGACCTAAGGCAGGCATGATCATGTGGAGGCCCTAGGGAAGGACTTGGGGGCTATGGAGAAAAGGGGTGATGGACCCTTGCCCCTCAGCTTTGTTGAAGCCTGAGTCCTCATTTCTCCTAATTCCTTGGCTATCTTGCCTACTCTGCTCGACTTAAGCTTGAAACAATGACAGAGGGTGGCACAGCCCTGTGCTGGAAAGGGTGGGCTCCCCAGGTGATCAGGCCTGAGAAAGAATATGTAAAATCCTGTGAAGCCTGCTTTGCTAAGAATGCTCTTAGTTGAATGATAAAGGCCTGAGCAGGAAATGAGTTTGTTTTCCAAAGTTTTGTAGCCCTTTAGCTAAAAGACCCTGACTCGGAAGAAGCCCTAATAGCTCTTTGTATGCTATCTACTGTTTGCTCCTTACTGCCTGACAATGGATAATGAGCTGTACCTGTATTCCTGTGTGAATTAAACCCAATAAAAGCCTGTCTAGGCAAGGGTCAGTACGCTTTCCCCTTGAGAGGGTGGCCACCACTATGAGGTGCTCCCCCCTTGAGGGAGTAGCTGTGTGGCCCATTTTCTCCACAGGACTTGGTAGTCCATGTGAATTTGTTTCATATCTCATTCATGACGCTGTGGGCACCGCAGGCCAGTGTATGCATCAGCTACAGTTCCAGAATTCTAGGAAACATAACTCAGTAAGACAGGATAGAAATTTCTCAGCACCTTTCTTCTTTGATCCAGCTTGTCTACCTCAGGCACTATCCAAGCTTTAGTTGGTAGAAATTCCTCCTGGCATCTAGTAAGTCATTAGTCTCTATTCCCAATTTCTAGGACCATTGAAGCTTTTTTGTCTCTCATTCAGTTTTAAAAATTACTTCAATAAAAGTTTTGAAAAGCAAATAAAGTCCCCCTAACTAGCTGCTATCTTACCTGGGAAGTTCATCTTCACAGGGAATGTAATGGCAACTGGGCAAAGAAGTATTTATGTGACAATATCTTAAAGGAAAACTGCCCCCCCCCTTGTTTTTCTTCACAGTAGAGACAACTTATTTACAAAGTAAATTTAAAAAACAAGCAAAATAAGACAATAATTCTATGAATCTGCCCACCGACCATTAAAGGAGACAAGAGTCAGTGCTGGGGAAATCAATCTTCTCACATCCAACATTCCTCAATAAATAAGACTTGCAACAGTTTCTCTAAGAAGCAAGGGTTTGCTAAAAGGTGCTGTTTGTCTAAAATGGAGTGTCAAAGGTTAACATGAGGTAGTAAGGCAAAGATAAAGACACAGGTACTAGACTCTGGCCAAGCAGTTGTTTTCAAATTCTGGCTCTACTGGCAGATAAGCTGTAGGTAGGTCCTTCGGTGAGATGACATATCTACACTTCTGGCACCTTATTTTAAGTATAGGACCTTTATAAGAGGGTAGCTGTAAGGAAAAAATGGCATTATATATGCAAAATGTTAAGAATCTTACCTGGCCTATGATGAGGACCCATTAATGTTATCTATCTTTATTATCCTTGCCTACATTTCTTTAACAGAGATTATATAGACTAGGCAAAACTTACTACTGGATATACCCTTGATCCATATGTGCAGATGAAAAAAAGAGCTGTTAATTCCAGATGATTCTTGTGAGGATGGGGGGGGGGGTGACTTGGGCTAGGGAGGAAGGAGGGTAAATGTTAAGGTATAGGAAGAGCAAATCCAAAGCTAGAAGTCACTGGTCTAACTATTCTCTGAAAAAAGGAATATGGCCTTATTGTTCTTGAAATCACTGTGTTTTCTGTAGCTAGCTTATGGACAGTTATATAACAGACATTAAATAAATACTTGTTAAAGGAATGAATTTGTTTACTAAATGCAATAGGATCAATGTAAGCTTAGAACGATTAGAGAAGACAAGAGGCAGTATGCAAATAGATAAAAGCCTAAGTAGACAATCATAATATTATTGTCCAAAATAATACCTTAGTTTATTTATTCAATAACTTAAATCTTCATATATATATATATATATATATTCAATTTTTAACAAAAATGTCATTTTCAAAATGAAGAAACTGAGAATTAGAAAATATAAGCACAATTGTCCCCCACCCCATATCCATGGATTCACTTTCTGACATTTTAGTTACCCACAGTCTGAAAATATTTTTTACATTTTATCTATTGATAATATCCAACCATCAACATTATTATGGCTCAATGATCCTCCTTCCCATATACAGTCAGGTAAATGTAACCCTAATGCTAGGTTATGATGCCTGGCATTAGGCATGAAGTAAGGTGAGTGCTAAGTCATTCACCTTACTTCATCTCATGACATAGGAATTGTATCACCTCACATTATCACAATAAGAGGGGTAAGTACAGTACAGTAATAGATCTTGAGACAGAGAGACCATATTCATGTAACTTTTATTACAGTTTTTATTATAGGTTTCTCATTTTATTAGTAGTTATTGTTGTTAATCTTTTACTGTGCCTAATTTATAAATTAAACTTTATCACAGTTATGTACATTATATGGAAAAAAACAGTATAAATATTGTTCAGTACTATCCATAGTTTTGAGAATTTACTGGGGGTGTTGTAATGTATCCCCCCAAATGAGGAGACTACTGTAACTTGTTTGGTATCTCTCTGTTAGCCTGTGTCCACCCCACAAAATGAACTGATTGGTCCAGGCTCCTTCTTCTGAGCACACCACTACTCAAATACCTCAGCAAGAGCAAAGTATATTGGGCTTGAGAAAACGGGCGCACGGAGGCTGCTGGCTGTATAAAGCAAATACTTACCTCCTAATATGAGCTAAAGAAAGAAAACGAGGAAGAAAACTGAGGGGGTTATACCTAAAGATTTATAACCCAGGGGCACAAGAAAGAACAAATGGTTGTTTGTGAATCAGTATGGGATGTCTGAGACCTTGCTAGGAACTAAAATAATAAAACATTCAAATATTCTTCTTGCCTTTTTATTAATTTGCTACAAATACCATAACAGTCACCAGGAAAAATATAAATCTGGGTGTTCCTGGGTCATTGCAAAGAAGCAGATGAGAGATAAGAAGAATAGGACTATTATTTCTATTAAGTTTTATTTGCTCCAAATAAAAAGTCAGATATGTTTTTTAAACATGTGAATGTTGCAATGGAACATGCATTATACATGCTAAGTTAATATCCTCTCATAACCTCTCAAATCACTATGAGGATGTCTGATATTTTTGGTTGATGGTTCAAGAAAGAAAGGCCAATTATTCAACTGCTACATGTTTCTGTGAAGGGACGAATATTTGCACTTTAAATGAAATCTTATAAGACTGAGAACACCATAGAAGCACTCTAAGAAGGTATAGGTGAAAAGAAAATAAATGTCCTTCATGTCCCTCACAACTCTTTCCTGAACTGGGCCTATAGTGCAGACACATTCTTGATGGACCAGGAATTAGAGTCTGTGTGGATACCTTGACTAGTGGGGTCATCTGTGCTCTTGGGCCACAAGAGTCCACACAATAGCCCCATGGAAAAATAAACTTCCCTCTGGTCAGAGTTCATGGCAGGGATTTGACAGTGTCACTGCTAGACCTTGTTTGCTCTACAGCCCTCATGCCACACCCGCATGCCTATACACAGCTGCTATTATGGGAGAAATCCTGATAGTTTACTAGGACTCATGCCCAGTTCTTTCTAGGAGAGAATGTTGGGCAGAGTTGGAAATGTCTAGGCCAATGCACGGGGTAGTGCCTAGTCCCTATACTGTCAGTCGATAGGTAGCAGTGGTGCATTACTCCAGTTCTGGGTTAGAAATGACTAAGCTTTTGACTTGGAGTTCTGACCAAGATGGAGGAATAAGTAGAAACTCTTTGCTTCCTCACACAACCAAAAGGAGGATAACAACCAATCTAAAATCAATAAAAAATCGGAAGTGCCAGAAAATAAAAGTACACAAAACTCTGACAACAAGAAATTAAAGGAAAAAAATCAACCAGAACAAGCAGACCTTTAAGAACCCTCAGCACAGGCAAGGACTGCTGGAAAAAAACCTGCACCAAGGGGAATTTGATGTAGGGGAAGCTGGCTGGAGGAGAAACTGAGACCCAGAGCTCACTGTGGACTACAACAGTTGCCACTGTGGGAGAAAATCACAGTCTCACACAAGAGTTTGTTGGAAAGTACACTAGAGAAGAGCAGGTGAGCTGCATTGTTCACTCTCTGGCACCTCTCCCATAGGCAGTGACACAGCACAGCAAAGAGGGTTGCCCTGCTCTGGTGCATACCAAAGGCCCGGCACCCTTTCAATTTAGCAGGTGCACTGAGACAAAAAATATGGCTCAAATGAAAGAACAGCAAAACCTCAGAAAGAAAACTAAGCAATGAGGAGATAGACAACCTATCTGATGGAGAATTTAAAGCCGTAGTAATAAAAATGCTCACAGAACTGATTGAGTTTGGTCAAAAAATGAAGAAAATATGAAAAATACCCCAAATGAAATAAAGCAAAATATTTAGGGAACCAACAGTGACAGGAAGGAAACCAGGACTCAGAGCAACGATTTGGAATGAAAGGAAGAAATAAATGTCCAACTAGAACAGAATGAAGAAAAAAGAATTCAAAAAAGTTAAGAGAGTCTTACAAACCTCTGGGAGAACCTGAAACATTCCAATATTGAAATTATAGGGGTGCCAGAAGGAGAAGAGCAAGAGCAAGGAATTGAAAACTTATTTGAACAAAAAATGAGGAAAAACTTCCCCATTCTGGCAAAGGAAATAGACTTCCAGGAATTCTAGGAAGCCCAGAGAGTCCCCAAGAAGTTGGACAAAAAGAGGAACACACCAAGGCACTTCATCGTTAAGTTACCCAAGATTAAATATAAAGAGAGAATCCTAAAAGCAGCAAGAGGAAAGGAGAGAGTTACCTACAAGGAGTGCCCATAAGACTAAGAGCTGATTTCTCAAACCAAACCTTGCAGGCAAAAGGGGGCTGGAAAGAAGTATTTGAAGTCATGAAAGGCAAGGATGTACATCCAAGATTACTCTATCCAGCAAAGCTTTCATTTAGAATGTAAAGGCAGATAAAGTGCTTCCCAGATAGGGTCAAGTTCAAGGAGTTCATCATCACCAAGCCATTGTTATATGAAATGTTAAAGGGACTTATCTAAGAAAAAGAAGTTGATCAAAACTATAAACAGTAAAATAACAAGCTTACTAATATCAACAATTGAATCTAAAAGAAAAGAAAAACAGCAAAAATAAAAACTAAGCAATCAACTAGAATAAGAATAGAATTAGAGAAATGGAGATCACATGGAGGGATTTCAGTGGGGAGGAGGGAGGGAGGATGGGGAGGAAAAGTTACAGGGAAGAGGAAGCATAATTGGTAGGTATAAAATAGATGGGGATGTTATAGATTCAGACTCAGGATAACAGACTATTACTAAATGGACACACCCTTGTGCTCCAGGGATCCCCCACCCTGTACTAGGTTTGCCTTACCTGCCACCAGAAAATGATGTCTCTCAACACCAGAGATTGATGAAAAGGACAGGAATTATTTATTTAAAGAGTTATACAGACTTCAGAGTAATGACTTAATATCTCCATTGAGATCCCAAAGTCCTTTAGAATACCCACAAGCACACAGTCCTTCCTTCCCCCTCTGCCCAGTTCAGGGTAACCATATTTCAGAAAAAGAAATAGAAGTCCATGGTTCTTCTCTGCCCAAGCCATGTGGTCCCCAAAAGACCCTCAGTTTCTCTTTGCCCAAGCAGAGTGATCCCAAATGGATGCCACAGGGCTGCAATGCCTGGGTTTAAATCCCTGTGCCAATCTTCTTCTGCTGTCCCACTTCTGACTCCTCCCACAATTATCCACAGCTGTCAGCATTCCCATACTTTTCCAGCTTGACTGGGCTGCCACAGTAAGTCCGGGCATGTGTGACTCTGTGGTGTGGAGCCAGTTATCCCCAAGCTCTTACCAGAGGAAGTTGCCTCCCATTTACAACATGGGTTGAAGTCACTCCCACCCCCCTGACTCAAAGCATGGCCACAGATGTTTAACATATCTATGAAACCAATTAAAGGTTATAGATACATTAAATGACCATTCTAGAGGTTAGCCATAAAACTGTTGTTATTCAAAACAACTCTCAATGGCTCTGCTCCATGTGTCCCATCCCCCAGCTCAGACTTGGGGTGAGGACATCATTCATATATATATATATATATATTTCTAATATTTCCTGTACACCAAGTTCTGGATCCCATTTCAAATCCCTATTTGACACCCCCCCCCCCCTTGGCTGCACCCTATTACAGGGAGAGATAAAAATAGTAGAAGAAACAGAGGACTCAAAATAAACTTATATTTACAACCCACAGACATGAACAAAGTGGGGGGGTGGAATGCTGGAAGGTTGGGGCATACAGGGCAAAGGGAGAATAAAGGGGGAAAATTGGGAAAACTACAATAGCATATAATTAATAAAATAAATTTAAAAAATAAATAAATGGCTAGGCCTTCACCTCCTGCCATACTGGTTTGTGGGTGGAAGAGAAAAAAGAAGATTCAGGAAATGATAGACTCTAATGCTCAGACCCATGTGTTTCACAGGACATAAGACTGGAACAACCTGGAAATAACATTTCACAAAGCTGGGCAGCCAAGCTCTAGGAGGTTACAACATGAAGGTGCCCTAGGGTCTCTCCATCAAGGTGGTTTCTCTCCCTCAGAAAGAGGGCTGGCAGAGTTCAGGTCCAGGACAAGCCAATAAGAAAGGGAGGGTGCAGAGAGAGAGAGGGCTGCAGCCAGTCCACCTTAAGAAATTTGAATGTGGACAAAAATCAATGTTATTAGAATTATCCAAGTCACATGCCAGCAATAAAGATTGCCAGATCCCAACCTAGGTCACTGAAGCAGAATATTTGAAATGTCAATCAGTGGTCATTGGAGCCAATTCAATACCATCAGGAATCACAGGTTTGGGGTGCAGTGAAAAAAGAAGCTTTATTTAGTGCAAAAATTTTAATTTTAATGCAGCATGGCTGACAGAACACCACATCTGTGGAGCAGCTCAATAATGTTATAATTTAATTATGAAAGAGCTTGGCTATAAGGTGGCCCTTGGATGAGACCCCTCTCTGGCTATACAGCTCTGCTCTGGCTCTGACTGCTCTATGCTGCTCCAGTGAGATGTCTTAGGTGTTTCAGCTCATCTGTGGAAGCTGCAGTCTTTGCTGAAAAGGGAAAAAGCACATCCCCAGCTAGAGGGAAGCTAATTTGTACATAGAAAAGCCCCTGTCTCTGGTCTCTAACTTATCCATCCTCATGCAAGTTAGGAATCTAAATCTTCCCAATTTGATTGGTCCAAAAAGCACTATCCTGATAGGTCAGAATGAAGCTGCTCTGATTGGTCAATGAACATGCTGATGAGGATACAAATGCACGACTCCGGCTGGATGGGAAAAGTTTCAGTTCTGTTGAAGATAGAATTCTAGAAACTCCTGTAGATGGGTTGGCTCACAGGCAGAAACACAGTGCAAGAGGCAGACATTTCAGTGAAAGCATCTCCCCTGGAAAGCTGCTTGTATGACAGGCCACTATGTAGAAAAGGCTGGTAGGATCTGTTCTTGATAAGTAGCTTTCTCAGGGTCCACAGGTGGTTAGTCTGATTTTAACAGCAAAGGCCAGAAAAAGAAGGAAAGACTGAACCAAACCTTTCTCAACAGAGGTTTTCTTTATTTCCCCAGCATTTGCTCAGGCCACTGCCTCTAACACTGTCTCCAGGGCCTAGAGTACATAGGACAAAATTACTTCAAAACTAAGAATATATTAAATTTAGTACAATACTCATTATCCCTAGAGCTAATCCTTATAATCCTACCCACTGTGCCCAGGGGCCCTTAATCATTAGTTCATTCCTACATGGGCCAAGAGCTCCAGCTCCTCATGATCGCAAGACAGGGCTTCTAGCTCAAACCGGGACCTGGGCCAAATCCCCATCTCCTGCCTCAGCCTGGTCTTTCCCAGCTTCCTGGGGCTAAAGCTTCTGTGAGGCCCAACTGCTGGCTGTATCTGGTGCAACTAAGAATAGGATTACAGGCTCAGGCAACTTCCACTCTGATGAGTTCAGAAAAATTAATCCATCTTCTGGTGTAGCTCAGAAATTTTCTTGTAATATGTTGAGGATCTCCTAGCTGTGGTGCCTACAGTGTCAGGCCCATGAGAAACATGCAATCAAAAGTCACTTAATGAACACAACTTGTGATTCTTTAAGTCACAAACCACCTCTCTTCACCCCACAGCAGCGAATTAATGCCTGGGAAGGTCATCTGCCCTGCCCTCCTACAACCTGTCCAGTCATAAGTTTGCTCTAGGACAGACAACTATTTGTTAAGAAACTGAGAAAGTTTTTATTCTTCTCAGAACTGGTTTTTGCTCCATGTGTTCCCAGTTCCTAGATAGAGGTGGTACAGCACAAAGCAAGATCAGCAAACATTTTCTGTAAAGAGTCAGAGTAAAAATCTTATTCAGACTTTTATAGTATCAATCTCAAGGGCTTAGCTTGGCCACTGCAGTGAGAAGGTAGCTGTAATCAAATGAACTTTAGTAAATAAATGAGTATCTATATTCCAATAAATACTCAACACAAAAACAGGTGGTGATCTGGACTTGGCCCACAGCCATAGTTTGCCAGCCCTTAGCATAGAGGTTAAGAATAAAAGCTCCAAAGATAGATGATTGGGTTTATATTTGACCTTCAACAGTTTTCTGTCTGTGCAGCATTAAGCAAATCAACTTCCCTAAGATATACTACCAATATCAACTTCATGCTCTTCTTAAAAGGCTTCAGCGAAGATTCATGCACATAAAATGCTTTAAGAGGGTTGTAAGCACATAGTAAATAATCAAAGGCTGATTATTCTCACTATGGCCCCAGAGTGCAAAAATTCTGCTAGCACTGTCAGCAATGGACAGTTTCCTTCAGCTGCTGCCTTTAGGGCTTTATGGACTTGCCTATGCCCAGTCCACACCTGAGTTTGCTTCACTGTCCAAACATTGATTGCTCACTACCCCATGGGGAGCCAGACTCTGTGACTGGGTTGCATGCTGTAATCCACTCTCACACACTACTAAGCAGGGATCCTCCCAGTCCACATGTTCCCTACCTTCCCAAGACTGCCACTTAGTCCCATTGTGACTCAAGCATCAACCTCTGTCCTTTTGACAGCCTGGATGAGCTAATAGGACTGGATGGGTCATGACACCATCTTCCAATAACAGTGCTGGCCTGTAATGTTCTAATAAAATAACCAGTGCTTTGCAAAGGGGAAAAATGTCCCCTGGCCAATTAAGTTTTGGAAACAAATGGCTAAAGACAGTCTAAAATGTTTGTTTCCTCAGCATAATGCTCTCCAGTTCCATTCATGATGTTGCAAAAGGTAGAAGCTCCTTCTTCCTTTCTGCAGCATAGAATTCCATTGTGTAAATGTACCATAGCTTTTTGATCCAGTCATTTACCGATGGGCATCTAGGTTGCTTACAAATATGATCTTGCCTTTAACAGAAATCTGAACAACAAAACAAACAAGCAAGCAAAATATGACCAATGACACTCAAATACAGAACAGGCTGACAGGGTCCAGAGGGGAGAGGGGAGAGAATCGTAGGGGAAAAGGGGAGGGACTCACATGAATAAGCATAAAGGACACATGGAAAATAATTAAGGTGGGGGGCAGAAAAGGGAGGAAGGTGGGGAGCACTGGGGGTGGGCAGGGCTGGGAATATAAAACAGAAAACTGTACTCGAATAAGAATTAAATAAAATTAAAATTAAAATTAAAAAAATAAAATGTTTGTTTCCTACAGAACTACTTTATCTGGCTTTTTATAAGCTAATCTGTATTGTTTAGCTTTAAGAGAGGAATCTAAGCACTCTGCAGCATTTCCAAAATTTATTTCTATATAGAAAATCTTTCAAAGCTCATCACACAGGGTCAAAATTTTTAGGACAGATTTTGGGAAATGCACTTTCGAGAAAGGGCTATTCTGCTCTGAGTTGATTGACAGCAAAGTTTAATAGTGTATGCATTGTAGAGGAATCTTTGAAATTCTTCCTTTTTGTTATAGTGTCTTCATTTCTCATGAAAACTTTCTCAGCACAGTTGTACTATGGGCACTGCCTGCCTGTCTCTCTCTGGGAGGGAGAATTTCCTAAGCATAAGGGCTTGTCCCCTTTTTAGCCAGACCAGCCCAATCTGTAAAGAATTCTCTTAGTTACTGAGATCTAATGGTCTTTCCTTCCTGAAGACACCCTAGTCACCACAGTCAACTCGTATCTTTCCAAATGTTCTCCTCTTTGACTCTTAAAAGAAGTTTAAAGTGGCCCACAACTCATGTCAAGTGGACTGGCCTACAGTCTTCTATGTATTGCCTTGAGTTCCTTTATAAAATTATGGCTTTATTGGTCTTACCACATCTTCTCAGGGGCCTTTTCTAAACTCAGTGAACCTCTTTAAACATTCTGGGCCTTCTCCTGTTTCCCTCAACCCCCTCTCTGTAGTGAATTAATGTAAAAGCGTCAAAGCTAAGGCAGAAGATTATCACATTTTCACTATCAGCTATAGGCTAGGAGGATGGGACAAATGTGACTTTGACCACAGAAGCTCTCTTAAAACTCCTGGCATTACCAGCACAAAGGAAAGAGGCAGTTGGAATGAAAGTGGTAGTTTAAAAGATCTCATTCTTTCATTCTAAAAATATTTTTGGATATTTATGTGTTTATAAATCATGCCCTTTTTATTTTATTTTAGAATTTCAAACTTTTTGTTAAAAATGCACATTTTTATGTTGATATAATAATGGTGGGTAATGGATTTTATACTTTGGATTTCTCAATGGGAAACCTTTAAGTGTGATTCTGGTTTTATGGTATTTTCCCCCATTAAGGAAAACCATACCCCTTATTTGCTATTCTGTCTGAAGTTTGCACCATCCATACTCCAGCTAGAGCCTGGTAGCACTAACCTGAGAGGCACTCTGGAAATACCAAAACTTTGAAGAATCCAAGCATTACTGTTTGTATTTTTCATCCCCATCTGTGTCCACAGCCTAAGCCTTATTGTCAAGGTAGAGTCCCTCTCATTTTGTCTGAGAGAGGCAGAGCTAAGACCCTTATTCCAAAGGTCACCCTACTCCTGCTGCTGAGGCTGATACTTGTTCATTGACAAGATACTTTTATGTTTCCCTCCTTTTTTTCTTTATTACACATCAGTGGTAAAAGAATTCACAATCAAACAATGCCTGAGGAGTAACTTGAAATTTCCTGATGAAAGGTGACACTGAGATACTTATTATTATTGCTCCAAAGAAAGGAAATAAGAGCTGTTGGTTTATCTAATTTCCTTGAGTAGGCCCAGGTTCTGTAATTATCTTGGTTTAGGGTACTTGCTAAGAAAATTGCATCGGACAGCCATATTGCCCCACAGAGTTTCACAACATGCTCCTGGAGCACTCATTCAAGCAGAGCTGCTGTGAGGCAGCTCATGAGAGGGTCAGCTAATGTTCATGAGAGGGTCAGGCCAGTTTTGTAATCCATGAAAATCAACTTTAATAGAAAAATCTACAAACCCATGAGGTAATTTGTTCCAGTTCTTCCCTGTAGTCCCAGGACTATGCAGAGGATCTTTCCTAAGCTGGGGCAGAGGCTCTGAAAAGATGATCTTGGAAAGCATAAGGTGTGTTTATTCACTCAGGGCCTCTAACTTATCTTTCTTCTTTTTTAAAAAAACTGCTTTCCATGAAGAGGCTTTAGCCTCTTCATTTTTAACATGAGAAAGTTGATGAAGTTTATGGTTTCTGGACTGCTTCTCTCAGGCATCAATTTCTTCAGGGGATGTCTGTAAGCCACTCCACAGGCCAGGAGGAAGCCTACTGAGATAGTGTCTTGGATCTCAACAGATCCACTCTACTATCCATGCGTACTCGCTTATGAGATTTACTCAGAGTTTTAAAAGCTTTCTTCTTCTGAAAATGACCAGGTTAAAATATTACTAAGACTTCTTTGCTCGTATTACCCTTCAATTGCTATTCCAAGCACATCCCATTCAGAGACTCACACTGATGACCGGCTATCCACACCCATGTTTTCTCACATTTACCCAACTCTCAGTAAAGAATATTGGGCTGTATTTATGGCAATGAAATACAGGTATATTTTTTAATCTAGTTATTCAGTGGAAATAGAATCCCATCTTTTATGGTTTGGGTTGCCAGTAGTATTTGTTGGCATATTTCCCCCTATCTTCTTTTCTCCTGTCCTTGTACCTTTAGAGGTCACTTGCTGCCAGTCCAGCAAGGATTCTGACCAGTCACTCAACCTCAAGGCAGAAATCACTGGCCAAACGAAGCTACCACATGTGTTCTTAAAGCATGTTCACACATTTTAGTGTCATTATGAGTTTGCTTTTTTCTTAAAGGGATTGCCTTTATACACAGCCTGTGTGTACCTCCCCTTTCTGTGGTTTCCTCTGTTGGCAGTTGTGCAGGAGGATGAGCCCATGAAGCCCAGTGCTCACCCACCTGTGCAGACACTTCTAGAGGAACACAGGAGGCTCAGTCTGTAACCGGAATTCATGTCCTCTCCTTCCTGTTGCTTAACATCCACCTTTTCCAGTGCCTCACAGGCCACTCCCTAAAAGCTCTCTCTAGATGTGAAAGAGTTGAGATATGCATAGCCTCCTTTGTCTTCCTGGGAGCCTGCTCACCTCTGTCAGACCAGCCTGTGTGGACAGGGCAGAGTGTCTGGAAGGATTGCATGATGTCCCATGTCTTTGTAATCTCCCTCCTCCCCCAAGCAACCATCAGTAACAGGACTTTGGTGCTGTTCAGAGATCTTTCACAGAAACTTTCTTCCCCTGCCTGTTTTGAACCATTACTTGCTTTATGCTATCAAAGCCACCTTGGACACAGATGTTTCATCTCTGACCTAGGAATTCTCTGGCCATAAAATTCCTTTTTTCTCTGAGGCCTTAAAGGAACCTGGGGTAGGGCAGAGGGTGCTGCTCTCTCCATTTCTCTCACTGCACTTTGCCACATCTAACCACTGGGGGCGCAGGCAGGCATGATCCATGGTTCTGCCAGCTCTGCAGAGGTTTCTCTGGACAGTCAGGAAGGATCAGGAAATAACCTCATTACTGCTGCTCCTGGAAGAGATACCGCTTCCTAAGAAGCTGTCTCCTTCTGTCCTTCCCCCACTAAAACAGTAATGCACCCTCCCAAGCTGCATACCGCCACCCTGACCACATTCTCCAAGGCCACATTTGACCAGGCCCTTAGAGAAAGACTTTTTTTTTTAAGTTTTTTTTAAGTTTAAGGTGTGTCTTAAACTTCACTTGGGCTAGAGCCCCACACAATTTATGGGCTCTCCCTGGCTGAAATCTATACAAGGAAGCTATTAGTTAAGATGCTTCAATACCACAGTCTGACCCCACATTTTCTTGCCTTCCTCTCTTTCCCCAGCTCCAGGCCTCATAGATTTCTCCTCTGAACTCAGGGGCTAAGACGACAATTTTCCTCTCTGATTTCTTTTACACAGCCTATGGCTGTGGAGAGTCTGAGCAGCATGTGGCTTTGGCCAGTCTGTAGAGATCTGGAATCCAAACAGTCTTTCAAGAGTTGTGACTGCAAGAACTGTGGATGCCAATGTTTTCTATTATTAGTAGTTCCAACTTTCCCATCTGGCTGTTTTCAGAATGAAAGCTGGAGATTATTGTCAGCATTAATTAAAATCAGGTGTACTTTTCTTCTACCCTATTTTGCCCCATTGGTTTCTCATATAGGGAGAAATCCTGAAAATGCATGTCCTTTGAAATGTGGCACATAAATCCTTGCTGCTAGTGAGAGTAGCTGTCAGGACATGGGGCTGTTCCTCTCTGGATCTGGTAAACCTAGAATTCACCAAGCTTTCTCAGGTTTAGAGGTTTGCCTGAAACCCTTGAATCTTCAGGACAGGAAATGTCGAAAGAATCCTTTTTCTTCCAAGAGTTCTATCAATTTCTGCTTCTAGTGTAACCAGAACTAGCTTAAAAACAGTTTGTGGAATGTCTGTCTTCAGGGTCCAGCTATACGAGGGCGGTCAAAAATGCTAAAAAAAGAAAGCCAAGTGTATGAAGCAGTGTTACCCATGTTACTTCTAGTCTCTATCTGATTATCTTTCCTCATGTCCCAGATTTCATATCTTCTCCTTGTCTCCTTGCCCTATGCTAGTCAAAAACATTACCTCATTTGGAAATATTTTCTTTCCTTTCATCTTTGTCCCTATATGCACATCAACATATATTCTGCTTTTCTTATAGTTTCTGGAAGACTCTTTTAATTACTCACCTCAGGTTCATTTTTCTCTACAAACTCTCCACAAATATTAATTTTCAGAATTAATTAAATATCAGGATGATTCTTCTTTCATAAAAACATTTACATTAATTCAGATAAACCATTCTACTATTTTAGTTATACTTTTTAAAAGTATTTTAATTGATTATGATATTAGTTTTCCCAATTTTTCCTTTTTATCCTCCCTCCACCCTGCCCCCCAACCCTCCAGCACCCCCTCTTAGTCATGCCCATGAGTTGTACATATAAGTTCTTTGAGTCCTCTATTTCCATACCATTTTATCTCTCCCTGTATATTTTATGCCTACTAATTATGCTTCTTCTTCCCTGTGCCTTCTCCCTCATTCCTCCCTTCCCCCTCCCCACTGAAATCCCTCCATGTGATCTCCATTTCTCTAATTCTATTCTTATTCTAGTTGATTGCTTAGTTTTTATTTTTGCTGTTTTTCTTTTCTTTTAGATTCAATTGTTGATATTAGTAAGCTTGTTATTTTACTGTTTATAGTTTTGATCAACTTCTTTTTCTTAGATAAGTCCCTTTAACATTTCATATAACAATGGCTTGGTGATGATGAACTCCTTGAACTTGACCCTATCTGGGAAGCACTTTATCTGCCTTTCCATTCTAAATGAAAGCTTTGCTGGATAGAGTAATCTTGGATGTACATCCTTGCCTTTCATGACTTCAAATACTTCTTTCCAGCCCCCTTTTGCCTGCAAGGTTTGGTTTGAGAAATCAGCTCTTAGTCTTATGGGCACTCCTTGTAGGTAACTCTCTCCTTTCCTCTTGCTGCTTTTAGGATTCTCTCTTTATATTTAATCTTGGGTAACTTAACGATGAAGTGCCTTGGTGTGTTCCTCTTTTTGTCCAACTTCTTGGGGACTCTCTGGGCTTCCTAGACTTCCTGGAAGTCTATTTCCTTTGCCAGAATGGGGAAGTTTTTCCTCGTTTTTTGTTCAAATAAGTTTTCAATTCCTTGCTCTTGCTCTTCTCCTTCTGGCACCCCTATAATTTCAATATTGGAATGTTTCAGGTTCTCCCAGAGGTTTGTAAGACTCTCTTAACTTTTTTGAATTCTTTTTTCTTCATTCTGTTCTAGTTGGACGTTTATTTCTTCCTTTCATGCCAAATCGTTGCTTGAGTCCTGGTTTCCTTCCTGTCACTGTTGGTTCCCTAAATATTTTGCTTTATTTCATTTGGGGTATTTTTCATATTTTCTTCATTTTTTGACCAAACTCAGTCAGTTCTGTGAGCATTTTTATTACTACGGCTTTAAATTCTCCATCAGATAGGTTGTCTATCTCCTCATTGCTTAGCTCTCTTTCTGAGGTTTTGCCCTGTTCTTTCATTTGGGTCATATTTCTTTGTCTTGGCACACCAGTCTTGTTGTTCTGGTTAATTTTTTTCCTTAATTCCTTTTTTGTCAGAGTTCCATTCAGCTTGATTTGTTGGTGCTTCTGGTTGTTTATTGATTTCAGATTGGTTGTTATCCTCCTTTTGGTTGTGCAAGGGAATGAAGGGTTTCTACCTATGCCTCCACCTTGGCCAGAGCTCAATGTAGTTATTCTTTTTAATAGCTCTGCTTTTTAAACCATGGTCCCAACATTACTAATTGGATGATCCTGAATAAGCAGCTTAAGCCTATGTAACCAATGTTATCTCTTCCACTAAATACAGATACTAGATCTTCACAGTCTTCCTAAGTAAATTAAGGAAGATAACAATTCAGCATTGGTTCTCACTTAGTGCATATAGTGAAAACTCCACGATACAGAATTAGATATATATTTTTTTAAAAAACGTGATACAGTGAAGCTGCAATAAGTGAACTACGATATAGGGAGGGATGACTATACCACCCATTTTTTAAATTATGGAACCCAGTCTTTGTAGGTTTCTTGTCTTACCGCACCAGGTTGCCCTGTGTTTGTTATCCCCAGGCAATTGCAATACAAAGTTCCAGTGTTTGAAAAAGAAATCAATTAACTTTGACATTTTGCCCCTCCCCATCTTCCCCTGTCATACTACCCACAAGAGTAATCTTGGGGGAAAAAGCACAGGAGAGAGTTGGCAACTTTGTAAAAGCTGGGTCGAGTATGACTTATTTAGTTAATAAAAACTGAATGGAGGTATTTACCACAACTACATTTGTGTGCTGTTAATTTGGCCCTGGCCATAACATGCTATAATTTGCTGCTCCCAAATCACTCATCTCCTCCAGATCTACTGTCATGCTGGGCCTGTCTAATTCTATTCTTCCCTGGCTTCCTTACCTCAGTTGCCTGGAGACCTTCAAAGGTGGTTATTAACAACTCCCTCTTAACTCCCTCAGCCATACTTTAAATGAATTCTCATGCTGCATTTTATCAGTTCAGTAGAGTGAATGAAGTTTTCGACAGCCAATTTATTTCCTTGATATATTTTAGATGTCTCTTCAGACAAAGCACTGGGTTAGTCCTGTTGGTTGTCTTGAATTGGATATGAGGTGAGAACACTTTCACAACACCACTATTGATACATGTATCAGTGTATTTGCATGTATGCATGGAGATCAACAAACCTCTGCTCTTAATTTTCTACTTCAACTCAATGGGTGTGCTGAGATTCATAAATGAGACAATTATGAATGTGGTCACAACCACGTAGGTCTGTTTAAAATCAATCTCATCCCTGTCCTTGTGAATGTACAGAAATCATCCATTACAAGAAAAATTATAGGAAATATTTTATATAGAGAAATGGTTTAATCAAGCACTCAATTTTCCAGATTTTAAATGCTTTCATAAAGCATTTTTAAATCAGAAAGTACTAATTTTTTTTCCTTAAGATCTAAACTTTTGAATAATGTTTTCACCTCAGTCCTTTTCCCAGACATAGAACTTAGGAGATAGTAGCGTATGTTGCAGATACTCTGAGGCCAGCAGGACTCAAAGGAAAAATCACAGAATCAATGGACACAAAATTTTGAGTATAATTGTTATCATTTCCTATTTATCATATCATAGCTAATGCACAGGGAAAGCCACAGTCGTCATTGAAAAACTGTGTTATCAGTAAAGCCCTGAAACCCCCAAGTATGATGGCCACCTCAGGGTGGTACCCCTGCACCATTGATTCAGGTGTAACTTAGTATCAAACTCATAACTCAATCCTTGCCCTGTTACTAAGTTTAGGACATCAGAGTGTGGCCTAATCACCTGGGGCTTCCATTTATCTATACATACAGTAGGCTAATAGCTACTTCAATGATTCAGTAAGATAGTTGGTATAAAACTTTTAGCACAGTTTTGAAGCTTGGCATACAGAACATGCTTCAAAAGTGGTAGCTTTATTATTATAGTCTCAAACTAAATAGCAGCCATGAACTCCACTTTGGAATCCATTGACTCTTCTCTTGCCAGAGGTTACTTCTGTCTATTCTAGTCTCTGGTCTATACTATTACAGCAGTTTCCTATGCTTGTATAATCAATGGCCAAAAATTGAGTAACTTAAAACAACTGTATTTATTTTCTCACAGTTTATATAAATCAGGTGTCTGGGCATAATCTAACTGGGCCTTCTATTTAGCCTTCCGGAAGTAAGGCGTTGGCCAGGATCTTTTCTCACCTGCACACCCTAAGGTCAAAAAGCCTGAAATGGTTCTCACTGGGCTATTATCAATGTGTTGGCAAACCTTCATTTCTTCTGGAAGCCCTGGGAGAGAATTTGTTTTCTTGCTCTTTTGAGCTTTGAGAGAACTTCTCACAATCTTTTTGTCCCAGCTACATCACTCTGTCTTCAAAGCCAGCAACTGTGAGTTGAGTCCTTATATTATATCACTCTGACTTTTTCTGCCTCTCTCTTCTAAATTTAAGTATTCTTTTGATTATATTGGGCTACCTGGATAATCCAAAATAATTTCTTTATTTTAAGGACAGCTCATTAATAACCTTAATTCTATTTGCAAACTTAACTCATCTCTACTGTGTAGGTAACATAACCATAGTTTAGAGGTGTTAGAATGTGGACATCATTAAGGGACATTATTCTGCTTATCATACAAACTGAATTAGACATGAGTTCAGCTACCTCTCATTTAACAATTTAACGAGCCCTCCAAATAATTTTAATGTACACTCAAAATTGAAAGCAACTGGTCTGCATCGGCAGGGTCTGAAACAATTAATTTATAAGACACAGGTGTCAACACCTGGTCAGTTGCAAGAGTTAGGACAAAAAGGGTTATTATAGTGGTTAAGCTGTGTTACAGAAATATTATAAAATTTTGCAGGTATAAGCAATAGGAATTCTTTTTTTGGTTAGAGTTTCTAAAATCTGCACTCTATCCATCAAAAAATTAGGAGAAAGGTAAATCTTACCATTCTGTCAAAGAGAATGTGAACCATGAATTAATGCAAGCAGTGTACCTCAGAATCCTTTGTAATTGGTAATAAAATACCACAGGTAAGTAATGAGGAGGTGGTTCCAATATTTTGAGTCCAAGCAGTTCAGGATTCAAAATACTGTTCATAAGTTAGAGAGTGGTATATTGATCGGATAGAAATGTTCACTTTGGTGGTACCTGGCCACATTGTTGTCAAGTATGTTCTGATAATGTGATTTGAAGCATGTAGGTCACATTTAATGCTACATGCAGTTTGTTACATACTATAAGAGCTAAATAGCCAAAAATAAATGACGTCACCTTTTTTCTTTCTAAGATTATGACTTTCTTTCTCATTGGCCCAAGGTAGTTGTTTGGTTGGGAGGATGAGGAAAACATAGAAGGAGAAGCAAAATTAGGATTGGTTACAAAATTAATTCAAACTTTGAGCTCTGGTCCTTACAGATACAGATTAGACAAGATTTCTTTCCACTTTTCACTCATCAGTGTCAACCACTGAGGACTCTGGACCTAAATTTATTTGTGGGGAAAGAAGTACCTGTTTTTCATCAAAGTCTAGAAAAAGGGAGGAATCAACCAAAGTCAGTTGTTCTCAAACATTACCTATATCAAAATAACCAGAACAGCCTGTTAAACTATAGAGCCCTAGGTCCTACCCTCAAGAGATTCTGTCTCAGGAAAGCCTGGCATTGCTCCTCCCTGGACTATTTTTTTAATTTAAATGTTACTGTTTATGCTGTTACAGTTGTCCCTATATTTTCCCCTTTCTCCACCTCCACCTAGACCTCACAGTCCTTTAGACCATTGTCCATGTCTATGGATCATGTACATACATTCTTTGGCTACTATATTCCCTATGCTGTATTTTACATGACTGTTCTATAACAACCAATTTGTATTTATTTTTAATTTTATTGTTCAATTACAGTAAAATACAGCATTTACTCCTCACCACTCACCTTATCGCAGCAAAACCCTTCTCCCTCTTTTGCTTCTACCCTCCCTTGGCTTTGTTCATGTGTTCTTTATAGTAGTTCCTGAAAACCCTTCCCCCTTACCCCTCATTTTCCCCTCCCATCTCCCCTCTGGTTACTTCCAGGTTCTTCTTAATTTCAATGTCTCTGGTTATATTTTGTTTGCTTGTTCATTTTGTTCATTAGGTTCCACTTAAAGGTGATGTCATATGGTATTTGTCCTCACTTCCTGGCTTATTTCACTTAGCATAATGCTTTCCAGTTCCATTCATGCTCTTGCAAAGGGTAGGGGCTCCTTCTTTCTCTCTTCTGTGTAGTATTCCATTTCGTAAATGTACCATAGTTTTGGGGGTTTTTTTGTATCCATTCATTTACTGAGGGGCAATTAGGTTGCTTCCATCACTTGGCTATTGTAAATTGTACTATTATAAACACTGGGGTGCATGGGTTTTTATAGATTTTTTATAGGTTTTTATAGGTGTTTCAGGGTTCTTAGGATATAATCTCAGCAGTGGAATTTCCAGGGCAAAAGTCAATTCCATAAAAACATGGAATGCTTCATGAATTTGCATGTCATACTTTTGCAGGGGCCATGCTAATCTTCTCTTTATCCTTCCAATTTTAGTATATGTGCTGCCAAAGTGAGCACCAACTTGTATTTCTTGATGCTTTCATCTTTTTCCCACGTGCCCCCAAACCCCCTCCATCTGGCAAGCATAAAAATGTTCTCTGGCCCTGGCTGGTGTAGCTCAGTGGATTGAGCACAGGCCTGCGAACCACAGGATCATGGTTCGATCCCCAGTCAGGGCACATGCCTGGGTTGCAGGCCATTTCCCAGCAGGGGACACATGAGAGGCAACCATACATTGATATTTCTCTCCTTCTCTCTTTCCCTTCCCCTCTGAAGATAAATAAATAAAATTAAAAAAAAATGTTCTCTGTATCTGTGATTATTTATTTTCTGCTTGTTTATTTTTTAGATCCAATTATTGATAGACATGCGTTTATTGCCATTTTATAGTTCATAATTTTAATCTTGTTACAGTAGACCCTTTAACATTTCATATAATGAAATTTCACCACTGTTCTGGTGGTGATCCAACTCTTTTAGCTTTTTTTTTTTCGTATGGGAAGCTCTTTATCTGTTCTTTGATTCTACATGATAGCTTTACTGGGTAAAGTGATATTTCTTATAGGATCATGCTTTTCATCACCAAATATTTCTTGTCAATCCCTTCAAACCTGGAAAATTTCTTTTGAGAAATCAGCTGACAGTCTTACAAGAGATCCCTTGTAGGTAACTAACTGCTTTTAAATTGCTGCTTTTAATATTCTCTCTTTGTCTTTAATGTTTGGCACTTTAATTATGATGTGTCTTGCTGTGGGCCTTTTGGGGTTACTCTTGTTTGGGATTCTCTGTACTTCCTGGACTTATATGTCTATTTCTTTCACCAAGTTGTGGAAGTTTTCTGTCATTATTTTTTTTTCAAATTGGTTTTTAATTTCATGCTCTGTCATCTTGCTGTCCTGATTGGTCCAGGTTTTTTGGTTTTGTTTTGTTTTGTTTTTTGTTTTTTCCCCTATATTCCAAATCACTTATTTGATTCTTGGCTTCATCTGTGCTACTGTTGATTTTCTGCAATCTGTTCTTCATTTCAGTTAGTGTATCCTTCATTTCTTACTAGTTCTTTTTTATAATTTCCATGTTCTTTTTTTTATTCTGGTGAGGTTTTCTCTGAGTTCATCTACTCTTCTTCTAAGTTCATTGAACATCCTTATAACCAGTGTTTTGAATTCTGCATCCAGTAGATGCCCTGTCTCCATTTTGTTTAGTTCTTTTTCTGTAGTGTTGTTCTGTTCTTTTATTTGGGCCATGTTTCTTTGTATCATATTTTGGAAGCCTCCCCATGTTTGTTTCTTTGTATTAGGTAGAGTTGCTATGACTCTGACTTAGTGGAGTAGCCTAATTTAGTAGGTGTCCTGGAGGATCCACTGACACAGTTTCCCCTGTCTTAAGCTGGATACTTGAGGTTCACTCACTGTGTGGTCAGTGTACATCCTCCTATTTTTGTTGATACTCGATTGCTGTTTTTAAGTCAATGGAAAGAATTTGCCCAGTTCAAGCAGGTGCAAGGACTGGCAGTGACCACTGACTACTGACCTTGGATCACTTTGAAGGATCAGCTGTGTAGGGGCCACTCTACAGTGCAGGACTTATTTCAGCAGTGCTCTGGTGCCCTCTGAGTCCACCACTTAAATGTGTCACTTGTGGAGGTAGTTTGGTGGTAGTGCTCCAACATGGTCTGTGGCTGTCCTCTAGGTGTGCAGATTCTGAGGCCTGCTGGAAGGTTCAGGCTCAGGTTCACTGCCTATGTTCTGTCTGGGGACAACAAGTATAGACTACAAAGTGACCTGCAGATGGCTGTTACTTGTCTGGGCTTGGAAGTACCCAAGTGAGGTCAAGCTGTGAACCAAGGCTAGCTGATGCTAGTGCTGGATCTGGGGCTACTTAGTGAATAATATGGGGCTTCCTGAGGCCGTATGTTGCTTGTTTCAGATAATTTAGGAAAATCCGAAGCATGAGCCAAGATAAGCCATTTATACAGAAAAGCTACTGGAAATAGCTTGGATGTGCTCAAAAGCTGGATGAATACAACCTCATGGAACTACCAGAGTGGGGCAAACAGTGCAAGCCAGGATTCTGGAGTCTCAGATATGGCACCTGCCTTCCAGCTCTGTGTGAAGAGGGCTCACAAAAGGAACAATGGCCTCTGCGAGCACTTCTGTTTGAGAGAAACTTGCCCCTAGTTCTACCCCTGATGCCAGACACTTCAGTTCTTTCTGTATCCCTCTGGTGCCTTTCTAGCTGCTGCCCCTGTACTGGAGCTCAAAGGGAGTAAGTCCAAGCAAGGCCATGCATGGACCCTTTAAGAGTAACTGCCTTGGACTCCAGAAGTTTCTGTCTTCCACACCTCAATCCCCACTGGTTTTTACAGCCTGAAGTTATAGGGGCTTACTTTCCTGACACTGGAACCCTGAGATGGGGGACCTGGTGTCAGTATGGGACCTCTCACTCTCAAGATGTCCCTCCTGATTTTTATCAACCACACAAGAATGTGGGACTAGCCTTTTCTATGTCTCTACCCCTCCCACCAGTCTTGACGTGGTTTCTTCTTTAATTCCATAGCTGTAGGACTTCCATTCAGCTGGACTTCTGGAAGTTATGAATAGTGGCTGTTCTATAATTTAGTTGTAATTTTCATGTGGTTGTGTAAAGAAGAAAGCCATGTTTACCTACGTCACCATCTTGACAGAAAGTATCCCTTCTTCCTGGAGTATTTAGGAAACATGAGGGAGTAGGTAGAAAATGGTAAGGTAAAGACATATTTCTCAAGATAATGTCCAACCCTCAAAGCTAAATTAGTTAAATAAATTAGGGTAATTTAGAGGCATAGAGAAGAGTTATGTCCCCAATATGCCCATTCACGATTTTCAAAGTTCAGTGCTGAAAGCCAAGTGCCAACATAGTACATTCTAGCCCAGGTAAAGGAGCAGAATAGCATGGTAAGACAGACAGAGCCCTAGTTGTCACCTTTGAGCTTCCTATAGGTTGTAGTAGGACAATGTGAGACCACACATGGCAGTCTGCTGTATGTGAGCTTGGAAAGAGGGTACAACAGACACATCGTGTGCCATGGCCACCAGAAGCAGAGAGGAGACCATGTCAGCCAGTGGGAGTTGAATGGTGACACCCACATTGCATCAGCTGAGCTGAAACAACAAATTACATTTCATCTTTCAGACTTCAGCTTTGGGTGCCAATAGGGAAAGGACAACTTGGATACAAAGAATATTACACAGATAATAGAGAGAGCCTCCAAAGACCTTCTACCTCATGGTCACATAACCAGCCTACTCCCCAATACCCAGACAGCACTCAGAGGCCAGCCAGAAGAAAAATGAGACAGAATAATAAGAATCAAGGGTCAGGGCTGAGTATTAGCAAAAGAAAAACTTAAGTCATCAACATGCACTAAATTTTAAAAATATATAAGTTTAAGAACTAATTTATTTATACTAATCAATACTTTATTATATGTATGCAAATGATCGTAAAATGGATGGACAACTTGTATCCATGCCCATAGAGCAATGGCTTCCCTGAGTGTTGTGTTGAGGATTTGAAAGTTTCCAGAGGCCTTGGCCATTTAGCATGACTACTCTGATTAGGAGGGTCAGGTAGCTAGATCCTGTAGTATGGAGTTGCCATCACTGGTATATGCTACATTCCAATTTTAGTGATTCAATCTAAGCACGAGTTCAGAAAGATAGTAAAAAAAATTCTCTTATCTTTGCTCCAATAAATATATGTTTTAACAACAAAAATAAAGTGAAATGCCTGACTTTAATTTTAGGCCTCAGTAATTAAGCCAAGTATTGATCATTATTTTCAGACTGAGAGGAAAGTAGGGTGCCTTTCTTTCTTCCTCAGCTTCAATGGACAGGGACAGTAGAGAAATAAGGAGAATGAGTAAGTTTTCAACAATGTGTGGAGCATTTAAAGGTCCAGCAAAGGTTCAGGGAGAAATATGTTTGGTAAGAATAGTAATTGTTAAGGCCACTTATTGAATCATCCTTGTTGTGAACCAAGCCCCCAATGGAAGGTCCAAAGACCTTCCATTACACAAACACATAGTGAGCCAATTCCCCAAAAACCTATGCATTAGTAAGGCATAGGGTGGATGGATTTGGTTTTTCCTACTGGCACACCTAGTGTTAATACTGTACAATATTCCTACCATTAGTAACAATCAATGAAAATGCATTTCTTCTGGTGTATTTTTCCCACTTTGGGGGATTTCCCCCGAATAATCCCTGAGTTTCTGATCTTTAAAAAAGTTGATTGAAATATGTTTTTGTGAAAGAAGTAGTTTTTACTGAAATGTGCATGATATAATGTGTGCAGCTAAATTCTTGATATCTAGAATGATAAATAAATTGTTTTATATCTGACTCATTTATGGAATGCATTCCAAGGGTATTTTCTTTGATATTCATACCAAATTTATTATTTATTATGTTGCAATGAATTTTATGGATCATTTGCAAATAATTCTGTTAATACCATGCTTTAATTTAAAAAAAATGTATAGCCCTTACATACAGGGTGGGGCAAAAACAGGTTTATAGTTGATAATATAAAAATAATTCATTAATTAATAAATAATAATTTAAGAATAAATTCTGTTTTTTATACTCACAACAGTAAACCAACATATATGCAATAACTATATAGTCAAAGGTTTGGTTACAAGGGAATTGGAAAAGTTGTGGCAACAAAACATTAGTTTGCCTGCATATTTTGAAGAGGTTGCTTTTTGTATGTAGCCTTCCTTTGTCTCCAAGTAATTATTAATCCATTCAAGGAAATTTATTAAATTATATATGATTATTATTTTTATATTTAGTGCTAACACATCATAATCTAATGAGTGTATAATACACCAACAATTTATCCAAAATGCTTGAGAATATGATGCTTTTTCAGCTAATTCAGTTTCCTGGTAAATACAGGCTTCAATGGCAAATTTTTTCACTTTTGTGAAGAATCCTTCTAAAATGCATTATTCCACATTAGTAACTACAGTACACCAAGGATTTTTGTTACATTTTATAGTAACAAAAGAATGGTATTTTATGTGTCTCCTTTTATTGGTCTAAACACCAGTTCTCCTTACAGGGTATAGGACATGTGGTGATGGCTGTCGCCTTGATTTGGAATGTGTAATTTGACTCATCTTAATAATTAAGTAAATTCACTAATTGGGGTTTTCTTTAATGCCTTTCACTGGTATAGAATTTTGCAAGTTCAAAATTACAAAATGGGGATTTTTTTAACAATAAAAAAGAATTTTTTTGTCAAAGCAGCGTGCCTTATAAAGTTCCAAAGACACACGCCTGTCAAGGGAGAGACCCATTCTTTAAAGCTTCGTGACCAAGACTAGAGTTTCAGTTAGTGAGAATGTGAGTTTCACACTAGAGCAGGGGTTTCCATTCTTTTCAGGTGATTATCTTAACATAGAGTAAGTCAAGTCTATAAAACAAAAAGTGGGAATTTTACAGGGTCAGATTGGAGCTGGACCCTGTGCTTGCATTAGGTATGCATGAGCCTTATAAAGAACCTAAATTCCCCTAATTTGTGTGAGCATATGTGTGCAGGTGTGTGTTTTTAATATAACGTAATAGATAAAATTCATGAAAAATTGTTAAATTCTGTTTTAGGCTTTCAATTCTACCCTCAGAGAAAGTTATAGAGTTTGTCCTGGATCCGAGATGGTGGCTGAACAGGAGAAAATTCCACTTGCCTCTGCCCAGTGTGCCTTGGTGTGCAGCTTGGCCCTATCCATGCAAACAAAGGCCCAGAAAGGGCAGCCACAAACTATAAATCACTTTGTAGCTCCCAGCAGGTTGCCTAGAGTTGGCCACAAGTAGCATATGACATTGATCTGCAGCAGAATTCCTTCCAAGAGGACTCAAAACACATATACACAGTGGCAGGCTTCAGACTACATTAGAGCATGACCCAGTTAGCTCCACATGCAACATATCCAAAGGCAGATTTCAGCAGGCGCCAAACCTTGCTGGAACAAATTCCACTTTGTGGAATCAGTACGCGCACATCAGCTTGTACTCTGTGGTTGAGGTCAATCCTAAGAGTCAACACGCCTGAGTGTTGAATCTACAAATAGTCTAGCCAACAGCAGTTAAGACTCAACTACAACAGGAGGGCTTACATAATCCACACAAGGAACATTCCTGGATCATCTTGGTCAGGTGATCAGGGAGACTGCGCACTGAGCCCCACAGGACACCTACACTATAAGGCTGACATAGTAGGATTGGAAAACATAGCACATATACCTAATACAAATAAACAAATCAGAAAGCCAGTCAAAACATAAAGACAGAGAAATATTCACCAAATGAAGAACAGGAGAAATCCCCAGAAAAATAACTAAATGAAATGCATAAAAGCAATATACCAGAAACTGAATTCAAAACAATAATTATAAGAATCCTCAAGAAACTTAAGAAAATATTGAATCAACCTAGTGAGAAGTGATCTGTCTTATGATCTAGAAATTTTATTTCTTGGAATTTATCCAAAGAAACCTAAAACACTAATTTCAAAGAATATATGCAGAGGATTCTCAGGGAAGATGGTGGCAGAGTAGGACAAAGGATTCTGCTTCCCCCCACACAATGGAGAAAAAACCTGGCTGATCTGTGGAGGAGCACAGCAAATAGCCAACAGGGACCCATCATATAGAAAAATAGGACTCCATAAATTGGAGCAGATACTGAATGACCAGATGGTGAGCAGATGGCCGCAGGTCAATAAGGTCTGATGGAACATTCTGAGGCAACAGGCCCTCCACCAGGCCATGCCAGGGCCCAGGTTGGTCAGCCTCAATCTCTGGGAGGCAAGGGCTTACAGCAAGGTCCTTGGGAGAGAGCTGGTCATTAGCTCCCTCCCTACCCCACGGGCACAGATTGAAAAATGCCAGGAAAGATCTGTTTGCTTAACGTGTCAGAGAGAGGAATGAGCACAAGGAAGCAAACAAGAGGTCTTTGATCACCCATGGAGTCTGTGGTCACCAGCTTGGGAGAATTGAGAGTCATCCTTGCCTTCCCCCATAGCACTGGGAAAGGTTTGCACCCAAGCCTACAGGACCAGGGAAGCCTGGCCTGGAGCGCGCCCATACCCCAGCTCAGGACTGTGAATCCTGGGGAAAGCCTGCTCTCAGTGAGGTCCTGGGGAGAGGCGCAGGTTTGGATCTTGGGAGAGTACTCATGAGACGAGCAGAGTTCACCTAGAAGACAGAAAGGCCAAACCAATCGCCCATCAAACTGCTACAGCTAGTGTGACTGGGAAAAAAACGGTTTGACCAGCTGGAAACCAACAAGAGGTTTTTTGTTTGTTTGTTTGTTTGTTTTGTTTTGTTTTGTTTTTAAGTAATCTTTATTTTTCAACCTTTATTATTGTTTTATCTTTCAATACTTTTATCTTCTCCCTTCCTCTTTTTTGTTTTATTCCTTCTTCTTTTCTTTCCAAACCTACCACTTTTGCCTTCCTTCTGCTGCCATTTTTTTTCTTTTTTCCCCCTCCCCACCAAGTGAGAAAAAAGACTTGGAATGGCGAAATAACCAGAGTTGCACTCAAAGAGGGGGCATCCCAACAGTAGAGACAGAGAGACAAAATTCACTTTGCTATAGCAGAAAAAATAAAGTTACTGCACATTTGCATTTTTCATTATTCTTACAGCTTTTATTTTAATAGTATTTTTGTATTCCTCCTCTTTCTGTATAGTCTTCTTTACCTTGGCTGGATATATTGTATCACTTGACAGGTTTCCCCTGTCTCCTCAATCATAGTCTATCACTAATTTACCGTCCTTTACTTCCCCTTTCCCAGTTAGCACACTATTGAAGGTCCAATACTCCCTAATTTTGGTATATCATAGATTCTGTCATATGATTGTTGCTCTAATATTATTGTAAATAATAGCTGTTACATACTATTGTAAATACTATACAACACCCCCCCTCAGTTCTTAGTTCACTACATTGTTGCCTGAGCTATAATTCTGTAGTGGTTAACTCTATTCTCTCTCACACAACACCTATTTAACATTCTTTATTCTCACCTTACCTCAGAATCTGACCTCCCTTAACCTCACTCTTTTCTAGATTCAAATCACAAACTTTCCCTCTTCAACAAGAGCCTTATGTTCTTTCCATACGTTCTAAAATGTGGATAGTTGGGCTGAAGATTATGGTTATCCCTGTACATAGCCAGGGGATCTCTTATCTCTTCTCTACCGGCTCCTACTGTAAATATCATAGAATACTCTACTGCTGTCATAAACCAGTTTCCCTTCCCCTCCAAATGATCACACACACACACACACACACACACACACACACACACAAAGAGGTGGTGGAAGTGGTAAACATCAGGATACCCAAGGCAAGAGGAAACACAACAACAAAGGAACCACCAATAGATAACAACAGAGGAAGGTGAAAGAGGAAGTAGAAACCACACAAACATCAACACAACACCTATCTTAAAATACAACTAAACAGTGGAGAAACTACCCAGGGCAAACAACTGAACAAAACCTAAATAGAATCCACAAAACCCTGTATATGAAGAAGAACTAGCTTCAACGCAACCCACCCTCACCAGCACAGCAAACTAAAATGGGTAGTAGACAGAGAGACCATCAGTTCACCAGCTGGTAGGAAGGACCCACAAAAAAAAAGACCCAGAAACAACAAAAAACAAAGACAAACTCAGAGCCAATGTAAAGGGCAGCCCAAGACCAGTGAGCTGTGGAGATCAAGGAGACTGCACCACTGAATCTCACAGGTATTATACCACAGAAGTTCACACCATAAATCCAGGAAGCCAGAACAAATCAATTTAAAAAGCTGAAGCTAACAAGAAGAGCCTCACAAACAATGGGAACACAAAGAAACAACCACCAAATGAAAGGAAAGGAGGAAACCTCAGAAAGAATGTTAGATGAAATAGAGGCAAGTCAGCTATCAAATACTGAATTCAAACCACTGGTTATGAGGAAGTTCAAAGAGCTCAAAATGTGCTACCGGAAACTACAGGGGAGCTACAATAAACTCACTGTAAATCATTTCAACATGAAAAAGGATATAGAAAGTATCAGCAAGGCCGAAGAGGAAATGAAGAATACAATTTTGGAGCTGAAGAACACAGTGGAAGGAGTCAAAAGCAGGATCAAAGCAGTCAGAGGCAGAAGATCAGATCAGCAAGGTGGAGGACAAAGTAGAAAGAAAAAACTCCCAGAAAGAGCAAGAAAAGGAAAAGAGGATCAGAAAGAATGAAGAAAAATTAAGATAAATGTAAGACGATGTGAAATTTAATAATATCCAAATAATAGGCATACCAGAGGGAGAAGGAGAGCAAGGGATAGAAAACCTACTTCAGAAAGTAATGATGGAAAACTTCCCTAATTTGATGAGAGAAAAAGTCACACAAATCCAGGGAAAACAGAGTCCCAATCAAGAAGAATGCAAAGAAGCCCACTTCAAGACACATCATCATTAAAATGGCAAAATTCCTAGACAAAGAGAGAATCTTAAAGGCAGCAAGAGAGAAGTAGGAAGTAACATACAAGGGCGCCTCAATAAGGTTAGCTGCTGACTTCTCAATGGAAACTCTCCAAGCAAGAAGAAAAGGGAAAGAATATTCCAAGTAATGAGAACCAGAGGCCTGCAACCAAGGTTACTTTCTCCAGCAAGGCTCTCAATCAAGATAAAAGGCCAAATAAAGATTTTCCAAAACAATAGAAGTCTAAGAGAATACACCTCCGCCAAACCAGCTCTGAAAGAAATACTAAAAGGTCTGCTTTAAGGAAAGAAAAAAAGGGAGACAAGGAGAAACACAGGTATAAAAATTACAATGAATAAGTATCTATCAATAATAACCTTAAATATAAATGGATTAAATGCTCCAATCAAAAGACATAGAGTAGCTGAACAGATAGGAAAGCACGACCCAAACATTTGCTGCCTACAAGAGACTCACCTCAAGACAAAAGACCTACACAGACTAAAAGTGAGGGGTTGGAAGCAAATTTTCCAAGCAAACTGCCAGGAAAACAAAAGTCGGGGTAGCAATACTCATAACAGGCAAAATAGTCTACAAAAAAAGGACCACAAAAAGAGATCCACAAGGTCACTTCATAATACTCAAGGGAAGAATTCACCAAGAACACATAAACATTGTAAATATATACGCACCCAACATAGGAGCACCCAAATATATAAAGAAAATCTTAGAAGACTTCAAGAAAGATATTCACAGCAACAAAATTATAGTAGGGAATTTTAACACTTCACTACCAAAAACGGACAGATCTTCCAAACAAAACAGCAACAAAGATATCGTGGCATTGAACAACATCCTAGATGAAAGGCACTTAACTTTCATCTGCCTTTTTTTTCCTTTTATTGAAAGGAAAAAAAAAGTCACATGAAAGGAAAGTTTTCCTTTTTATGCCTTTTATTTCCTTTTCTTATCTGTTATCTGTGGCTAAAACTTCCAGTACTATATTGAATGAAAATGGTGAATGTGGACAACCTTGTCTTGTTCCTGATCTTAGTGGAAGAGGTTTTAGTTATTGCCCATTGAGTATGATGTTTAACTTTAACTTTAACTTTAACTTTCATGTGACTTTTTCTCTTATATATATATATATATATATATATATATATATATATATATATATATATATATATATGGCTTAGGAACCTCCAGGACATCTTAAAATGTTTTAACATCTGAATCAGATGGACACCAGAAGGAGAAGAGAAAGAGCAAAAAATTGAAAACTTATTTGAACAAATAATGAATAATTTCCCCAATTTGGCAAAGTAAAATAGACTTCCAGGAAGTCCAGAGAGCTCAGAGAGTCTCAAAGAAGTTGGACACAAGTTGGAACTCATCAAGGCATATCATAATTATTTCATATATATATAATCTTCAATAATTTTATATATATATATATATATATATATATATATATATATATATATATATATAATCTTCATCCCAAAGAAGCTAAATACACATTCATTTCAAATGAGCATGGAACATTTTCAAACATAAACTACATGATAGGACACAAAACAAGCCTCAACAAATTCAAGAAAATTGAAATCATCCTGAGCATTTTCTCCAATCACAAGGGACTTACACTGAAAACCAACCCCAAGAGAAAAGAGCCAAAACATTCAAAATCATGGAGATTGAATAGCATGCTATTAAACAAGGAATGGGTCAAGAATGAAATTAGAGAAGAAATCAAAAAGTTTCTGGAAACAAATGAAAATTAATTCATGACAGCCCAAAACTTATGGGACACAGCAAAGGCAGTCCTGAGAGAGAAGTTCATAGCAATACAGGCTTACCTAAAGAAGATAGAAACATTTCAAACAAACAACCTAACCCTACACCTACAAGAACTTGAGGAAATACAACAATGACAGCCCAGACAAAGTAGAACGAAGGAAATAACCAACATCAGAGTAGATTTAAATGACATAGAGACTAAAAGCACAACTCTAAAAAATCAATGAATCCAGGAGATGGTGTAATGAAAAGATAAACAAATTTGACAAGCCTTTAAGCAGGATCATTAAGAAAAAAAGAGAGAGAACCCAAATAAACACAATCAGAAATGTAGCCAAAGAGTTTACAACTGACACCACAAAAATAGAAAGGATTGTAAGAAATTACTATGAAGAACTGCATGCCAAGAAATTCGAAAACTTAGGTGAAATGGATACATTTCTAGAAAAAAATATAATCTTCCAAAACTCAGTGAAGAAGAAGCAGAAAGCCTGAAAAGACCAACAACAGCAGGTGAAATTGAAGCGGTAATAAAAAATCTCCCAAAGCACAAAAGCCCTGGACCAGATGGTTTCACAAGAGAATTCTACAAAGCATTTAATGAAGAACTAATCCCTATTCTTCACAGACTATTCCAAAAAACACAAAATGATGGAAAACTCCCAAAATCTGTTTATGAAGCCAGCATCATCCTAATTCTGAAACCAGATAAAGATACAACAAAGAAGAAAAACTTCAGGCCAATATCACTCATAACATAGACACTAAAATCCTTAACAAAATATTGGCAAATCGCATCCAACAATACATTAAAAAGACCATTCACCATGACCAAGTGGGATTCATCCCAGGGATGCAAGGATGGTCCAATATACACAAATCAGTAAATGTAATACATCATATAAACAAAAGCAAAGACAAAAATCACATGATCATATCAATAGATGTGGGAAAAGCTTTTGATAAGGTACAACACCCATTTATGATAAAGGTACTCAGCAAAGTGGGAATAGAGAGAGCATTCCTCAATATAATAAAGGCCATATATGAGAGACCTATAGCCAACATCATACTCAATGGGCAATAACTAAAACCTCTTCCACTAAGATCAGGAACAAGACAAGGTTGTCCACATTCACCATTTTCATTCAATATAGTACTGGAAGTTTTAGCCACAGATAACAGATAAGAAAAGGAAATAAAAGGCATCCAAATAAGAAAGGAGGAAACAAAACTGTCATTGTTTGCAGATAACATGACAGTCTATATGGAAAATCCTATAGACTCTACTCCAAAACTGCTCAACCTAATAAGTAAATTTGTCAAACAGCAGGATACAAAGTCAATAGGGTTCCCTAGTTCACTGTTGGTGGGATTGCAGACTGGTACAACCACTATGGAAAACAGTATGGAATTTTCTCAGAAAACTAAATATGAACCTGCCTTTTGACCCAGCAATTCCACTGGTAGGATTATATCCTAAGAACCCTGAAACACCAATCCAAAAGACCCTATGCCCCCCAATGTTCATAGCAGTACAATTTACAATAGCCAAGAGTTGGAAGCGACCTAGGTGCCCATCAGTAAATTAATGGATCAAAAAATTATGGTACATACAATGGAATTTTATGCAACAGAAAGAAAGGAGCTCCTACTCTTTGCAACAGCATGAATGGAACTGGAAAGCATTATGCTGAGTGAAATAAGCCAGGAGTTGAAAGACAAATACCATATGATTTAGGTAGTAACAGGAAGCTAAAAAACAAATCAAGCAAGCAAGCAAAATATAACCAAAGACACTGAAATAGAGAACAGGGGGACAGTGACCAGAGGGGAGAGTGGAAGGAATTTCAGGGGAAAAAGGGAAGGGTTCACTGGAACTAGTATAAAGGAAATATGGACAACAACGGAGGGGGCTGGAAGTGGAAGGGAGATGGGGGTCACTGGGGGAGTGGGCTGGGATTGGAGTAAAAGACAGAAAACTGTACTTGAACAATAATTAAATTAAAATATATACTTAAAAAAAGAATGTATGCACCCCTATATTCATTGTAACATCATTTATAATAGCCAAAATTTGGAAGCAGCCAAAATGTCCATCAGTACATGAGTGAATAAAAATGCTCTGGTACATGTACACAAGCGAATATTACTCAGCCAAAAATAAAAAAGAGAAATTTACACTTTATGACAGCAAGGTAAGAACTGCAGAATATCATGCTAAATGAAATGAGAGTCAGAGAAAGGCAAATTCCATACGATTTTGTTCATATGTAGAATCTAATGAATAAACTGAGCTAACATGCAAAATAGAGAGATACTTATAGGTAGAGATCAGGATGGCAACTCTTGAGGGGCAGGGTTTGGAAAGGGGAAGGGATCAAGCAAAAAAGGAACTCACGGGCACAGACAACATTGTGATGATTGCATAGTGAGGGGTGGGTGGATGTGAAAGATTATAAGGTGGTAAGGGGAAATAAAAATGCAATAAAAATAAACTACCTAAAACTTAAAAAGAGTGTGAGCTTTAAAAATGATGTAGAAACCATAAAAAAACAATAACAAATAAAATATCTGAAATAAAGAATTTTCTGGAAGAAATTAACATATAAAGCAGGGGATCAAATTAGTGATTTGGAAGACAGGGTACCAAAAAAGTCCAAATCAGAGTTTTGGAAAGAAAATTTGAAAAAAATGAAAGTTTCTTAAGGGACTTTCTTAAGTCCCTTAAGGGGACTTTAGAAAAATGAACGTCTGGGTCAGCACATAACTTAACAATATCTTAATAGGGATACTACAGGGGAAGATACCAAGGGTTTGAGAAACTTTTGAGGAAGTACTGACTAAAAATGCCCTAACCTGGTGAAGAAAAAAGAAACACAAGTCTAGGAAACTCAGAGAGTCCCAAACGAAATAAACCCTAAAACATCCACAGAAAAACATCATAATTTAATGCCAAAATTAAATACAAGCAGAGAATATTAAAAGCAGAAAGAGAAATACAGTTAGTTACCCACAAGGGGGGTTTCCAAAAAAACTGATAGATGATTCTTCAACAGAAACATTTAAGTCCAGAAGGAATTTTCAGGACATAAATGTGATAAAAAGTAAACACCTACAACCAAAGCTTCTCTACCCGGTAAGGATATCACTTAAAAATAGAGAAAAAATAGCCCTGGCTGGTGTAGCTCAGTGGATTGCACTCAGGCCTGCGAACCACACGATCGCAGTTTGATTCCCAGTCAGGGCACATGCCTGGGTTGCAGGTCAGTTCCCAGCAGGGGACTCATGAGAGGCAACCATACATTGGTATTTCTCTCCTTCTCTCTCCTTCCTTTCCCCTCTGAAGATAAATAAATAAAATCTTTTAAAAAATAGAGAAAAAATAAAAGCTTCTGATACATAAAAAGCTAAAAGAGTCATTACCACCAAACAAAAACTACAAAATGTTAAAAAAACTTAATTAAGTAGAAAAAAAGAACATACTTGTAAAGAATAAAATGGTGAACACTGGAAGATGGCAGTGAGGTAAGTGGAAGCAGATCCCAGTTTTCCTTGTCCCCAGCTAGAACACCTAGCTGATTTTCTGAGAAACAGAGTGAACAGCCAATGGAATCCTAGCTTATAAAAAGTTTGGAGGCAAAACATTGGAGAGGACATTGAGAAACATTTGGTGAGGATATTGCACTGGGACAATAAGGTCCCTGGGATTTGGGCAGGAACCTATGTCACTGTGGCCTGCTGGGGCTCTGGATGCTGGCACCAGAGAAATTGAGCTGCCAGGCCACATATTGAGAAGGGAGGAGTTGGGCTGTGTTGGACGCTGACTTGGATAGTCTCTGGACTGGTTGGAAAGCTGGACTTTGTGAAAGGCGGTGTACTTGTTAAGAACGGTGGGCAGCTGCTTTGTAAGGAACTCTAAAGCAGCAGCTGGCTCACCCTGAGGGTGATTTGAGCTACCAGCCCAGAGACTGACTGAGTGAGTTGAACCACTCACCCAAGCTTGTCTCACACTGCGTGCCCAGAGGTTGAGTGGCTGAGTGGAATAGCATGCCCAAGAGTGACTTGCACAGTGTGACTGATTGGAACCATGGGCTCGAGGTTGACTCACTGCACACCCAGAGATTGAGTAGCTGATTTGAACCTGGAAGATCACAAAGGATCTAGGCTGGAAATGGGGCAACTGTGAATATTGCAGCCTATACCTGATCCCCATCCTCACAAAACCACAGAAAGAGAGAAAAGTGAAGCTCAGCCCCACTCTTCCCGTGGCATCTAGGAAGACCAGCAGAACTTGCTGAACAGGTTTAAAGTCAGCAGGATACTTATTTTTTTGTTTCCATCTCTTTTCTTCCTTTTTTCTTTCCCCAAAAAGAGAAAATAAGATATGAAGTTACAAAGACTTCAAAGACAGATCCAAAGGGGGAACAAAGGGCTAATCCCCAAAACTGAGAAACTGAGACAAATTTCACTTTGCTATCTCATAGAGCTGGCATTTTATTGTTTATGTGTATTATTATAATATTTTCATTATTTTTACTTCTATCTCATTAACATGTTTAAATTTCTCTTCCTTATGTTTAATTCTCTTCATTTAATTTATCTGTTTAATTGCACTGTTTGATTTTCCTTATTCTCTCTTATTTATTGTATTTTAAGTTTCCCTCTTTCACTTCACTCATGTTCCAATAACATATCACTCTTAATCATGTACTTTCTATTCTGGTTATCCAAATCAGATATTTATTGTCATATTATTACTGTTCCAGTATTGTTGTAAATAATTATAGTTCCATACAATTGTACATACTACACAACAAACCTCCCTGGTCTTAGCCCACTTGAATTTACTCCTGAGCATTACTATTCTTGTGGTTAACTCTATTTTCTCTCACATTACACCTACTTTCTATCCTTCGCTCACACTATATTTCATCATCTAATCTTACACAAGTGCTCTATTTTCTGGATTAAGCTCTGAATCATCCTCCCCCCTAACAAGAGTCTTCTCTCTTTCACCTTTTAGAAAAAGTGGTTATTTGGGTGAAATATCACAGTTAATACTATCCTTATCCAAAGAATCTCCTAGCTCTTCTCTCCTTATTGGTACTTTAAATCTCACAGAATACTCTCCCACCATCTTAATCCATTTTGCCTACCCCCTGCCACTGGTCACGTACAAGAATAGGTGGGAGCTTCAAATATCAATATACCCATTGGAGGAGGGAAACCACCACAAAGGAACCACCAACAGGCACAAATCCAAGTACAATAAAAGAGCCCACACAAACAAAAGAAAAGGCAAACCTAGAGCATACAGACAAAGAGATCAAAGAGACCACACCAATGAACCCCATAAAATGCCTACTGTAGAAGTTAACCATACAAAGACAGCCAACAAAGCAAAACATCAGGAAGCACAGAAACAAACAAACAGAGTCACCTAAAATGGAGATACCAAACAGACCACGCAATGAAAAGGAATGGAAGACTTCACATTAAAAGAGCTGAATGAAATGGAGGGAGCCAAACTATCAGATATAAAATTCAAAATAATAATTATAAAGATGGTCAAGGAACTCACAGACAACTAAAAGGGACTGAATGAGAAATACAACAGTATGAAAAAAGTAAATAAAAATTATAAATAAAAACCAGCAAGAAATGAACAATAAAATGATGGAAATTAAAAAAAAAAACAAGAGGGAATTACAAGCAGCCTGGATGAAGCAGAGGATTGAATCAGCCAGCTGGAGGACAAGGTAGAAAATACACCAAGAAAGAGCAGAAAAGGAAAAGAGACTCAGAAAAAATGAACAGGCAGTAAGGAGCTGTAAAAAAAACGTGAAATTTAATAATATTCATATAATAGGGATACCAAAAAGAGAAGAAAAGCAAGGAATAGAAAACCTGTTTTAAAAAGTAACAATGAAAAACATCCGGAGGGAGAAGATGGCGGCGGAGTAGGACAAAGGATTTCGCTTCCCTTCACTCGCCGGAGAAAAACCAGGCTGCTCTGCAGAGGAGAACAGCAAACACCCAACAGGGACCCAGCATATGGGACGGCTGGACCCCAGAAAGTATAGCGGACACTGAATGACCAGAGGTTGAGGAGAGGAGATGGACCGCAGATCAACAAGGTACAAGGGAACAGCGCAGAGAATGCAGGCCCTCTGCCAGCCAGCGCCAGAGTCCTGGCAGGGCTGCCTTGATCTCTGAGAGCCAAGGGAGGGCAACAACAACAACCCTGGGAGAGAACCAGTCACTGGCACCCTCTCTAGCCAGCAGGGTGCAGATTGGAAAACACCAGGAGAGATCGGTTTGCCTGTAGTGGCAGAGAGAGGAGTGGGCATTGGGAAGCAAACTGGAGAATTTGATAACCCGTGGAATCAGGCTATGGTTGCCAGTTTGGGGAACTGAGTGGCCCCAGCATACCCAATAGCCTGAGCTGGCACCCCCACGGTCTCGGGGAGCTTCGGGATACTGGCAGTGCCCCTGGAAGAGCACCAGTCACCAGCTCCCTCCCTACCCAGCTGGGGGCAGACTGAGAAACACCAAGAGTCCGGTTGTGGTTACCGGCTTGGAGGTCTAGGAGTCCCCGTGCATTCCCAGTATCACACATTCCCGGTGATGCACATTCCTGATATCGGGGGACTCCAGCCAGTGCTCACACAGCCTCGGGGAGCTTCAGGCTACTGGCAGGGCCCCTGACAGAGCACCAGTGGGGAAATTACAGCTCGGGACTTGGGCCTACGCTCCCGCAGTCTGGGAGAGCTCCGTGCTACTGACAGGGCCCCTGAAAGAGGGCCAGTCGCTGGCTCCATACCTACCCAGCTGGGCTCAGACTGAGAAGCACTGGGAGTCAGGCTGTGGCTGCCAGCTTGGAAGAATTGTGAGTTGCCCAGTGTGTGCAGCCAAAGCACTGGGAAAGGTCCAGGCCCAAGACTGCGAGACCAGGAAAGCCTGGCTGGGAGTGCATGCCCTCATGCCAGGCCAGAGCTGGGAAGCCTGGGGAAAAACCTGCTCTCAGGGGGCACAGGAGAGCGGCGCCATTCTGGATCTTGGGAGGGCACTGGCAAGACCACCTAAGTTCACCGAGACAAGAGAAAGGCCACACTAATAGCTCCTCAGGCTGCTGCAGCTAGGGAGACCAGAAGAAAAGGTTTGACCACCTGGAAACCAACAACAGGAGTAGGTGGAAGTGGAGAACACCAAAATACCTGCAGGAGACTGCACCACTAAATCTCACAGGCATCTTACCACAGAAGTTCACAGCATAAACCCAGGAACCCAGAACTGATCACTTTAAGAAGCAGAACCCAACAAGAAGTGTAACACAAACAATGGGAAGACAAAGAAACAATTCTCAAATGAAAGAAAAGGAGGAAGTCTCAGAAAGAATGTTAGATGAAATAGAGGCAAGCCAACTATCAGATATTGAATTCAAAGCACTGGTTATCAGGAAATTCAAAGAGCTTACAACAAGCTACCAGAAAGTACAGAGGAGGTACAGTGAACTCTCTGCAAACTACACCAACATGAAAAAGGAAATAGAAACCATCCATAAAGGCCAAGAAGAAATGAAGAATACAATTTCTGAACTGAAGAACACAGTAGAAAGAATGAAGAACAGAATCGATATGGCGGAAGATCGCATAAGTGAGATAGAAGACAGGATAGAAAGAATCTCCCAGATGGACCAAATAATGGAAAAGAGAATCGGAAAAAATGAGGAGAATTTAAGAGAAATGCAAGACAACATGAAATGTAATAATATCCGAATAATAGGAATACCAGAAGGAGAGGAAGAAGAACAAGGGATAGAAAACCTACTTGAAAGAATAATAAGGGAAATTTTTCCTAAGTTGAGGAGAGAGAAAGTCACATGGATTCAGGAATCACAGAGAGTCCCAATCAAGGGGAACCCAAAGAGGCCTACTGCAAGACACATCATCATTAAAATGCCAAACCTCCAAGACAAAGAGAAAATCCTAAAGGCAGCAAGGGAGAAAAAGGAAGTAACATACAAGGGGGTCCCAATAAGGATGGCTAGTCACTTCACAATGGAAACGTTCCAAGCAAGAAGAGAATGGCAAGAAATCTTCCAAGTAATGAGAAACAGAGGCCTACAACCAAGGCTACTTTATCCAGCAAGGCTCTCAATCAAGATCGAAGGCCAAATAAAGAACTTCCAAGACAAAAGAAGGCTAAAAGAATGTGCCTTCACCAAACCAGCTCTCCAAGAATTACTAAAAGGACTGCTTTAAGGAAAGGAAGGAAAAGAGAGAGATAGAGAGGAACACAGGTACACAAAGGGCAATGAATAAGTAACTTTCAATAATAACATTAAACATAAATGGATTAAATGCACCAATTAAAAGACACAGAATAGCTGAATGGATCAGAAAGCATGACCCAAACATATGCTGCCTACAAGAGACCCACCTCAGGTCAAAAGACCACCACAGACTAAAAGTGAGAGGATGGAACCAACTTTTCCAAGCAAATGGACAAGAAAAATAAGCCGCAGTAGCAATTCTCATATCAAACAAAATAGACTTCCAAAAAGACCCATAAAGAGAGACCCAGAAGGTCACTTCATAATACTCAAGGGGAGAATCCACCAAGAAGACATTAACATCATAAATATATATGCACCCAACATAGGAGCACCCAAATATATAAAGAACATCCTAGAGGACATCAAGAAAGATATTGACAGCAAAACAATTATAGTAGGGAATTTTAACACCCCACTGTCTAAAATGGACAAATCTTCCAAACAAAATATCAACAAAGATATTGCAGCATTAAATGACACTCTAGAAGACACGGACCTAATTGATATATATAGAGCCCTCCATCCCAAAGAAGCTAAATACACTTTCTTTTCAAACGCCCATGGAACATTCTCAAAGATAGATCACATGATAGGACACAAAACTAGTCTCAACAAATTCAGGAAAATAGAAATCATACCAAGCATCTTCTCTGATCACAGGGGACTGAAATTGGAAACCAACCCCACAGGAAAAAAAATCCAAAACACCCAAAATCACGGAGACTGAATGGTATGCTATTAAACAACGAATGGGTCAAGATTGAAATTAGGGAAGAAATCAGAAAGCTTCTGGAAACAAATGAAAATGAGCTCACAAAAACCCAAAACCTATGGGACACAGTGAAGGCAGTCCTGAGAGGGAAGTTCATAGCAATACAGGCCTACCTAAAGAAGATAGAAACATTTCAAAAAACAACCGAACCCAACGCCTCCAAGAACTCGAGGAACAACAACAAAGACAGCCCAGAGCAAGTAGAAGGAAGGAAATAACCAAGATCAGAACAGAATTAAATGACATAGAGAATAAAAGCACAATTCTAAGGATCAATGAATCCAGGAGTTGGTTTTTTGAAAAGATAAACAAAATAGACAAACCTTTAAGTAGGCTCATCAAGAAAAGAAGAGAGAGGACCCAAATAAACAAAATCAGAAATGAAAGAGGAGAGATTACAACTGATACCACAGAAATAGAAAAGATTGTAAGGAATTACTATGCGGAACTGTATGCCAAGAAATTTGAAAACCTAGTTGAAATGGACAAATTTCTAGAAAAATATAATCTTCCAAAACTCAATGAAAAAGAAGCAGAAAACCTGAACAGGCCAATAACAGCAAATGAAATTGAATCAGTAATCAAAAAACTCCCATCACACAAAAGCCCTGGACCAGATGGTTTCACAGGACTATTCTACAAAGCTTTTAAGGAAGAGCTAACCCATATTCTTCACAGACTATTCCAAAAAATACAAAAGGAGGGAAAACTCCCCAACTCTTTTTATGAAGCCAGCATCACCCTAATTCCAAAGCCAGATAGAGACACAACAAAGAAAGAAAATTGCAAGCCAATATCGCTGATGAACATAGACACTAAAACCCTCAATAAAATTTTGGCAATCGCATCCAACAATACATCAAAAAGATCATACACCAGGACCAAGTGGGATTCATCCCAGAGATGCAAGGATGTTTCAATATATACAAATCAATAAATGTAATACACCACATAAACAAAAGCAAGACAAAAACTACGTGGTCATATCAATAGATGCGGAAAAAGCTTTTGATAAGGTTCAACACTCATTTCTGTTACTCAGAAAAATGGGAATAGAGGGAACATTCCTCAACATAATAAAGGCCATATATGAAACACCTACAGCCAACATCATACTCAATGGGCAAAAACTAAAAGCTTTTCCACTAAGATCAGGAAAAAGACAATGTTGTCCACTTTCACCACTTCTATTAAATATAGTATTAAAAGTTCTACCCACAGCGATCAGACAAGAAAAGGAAATAAAAGGCATCCAAATTGGAAAGGAGGAAATGAAACTGTCATTGTTTGCAGATGACATGATAGTGTACATGGAAAACCCTATAGCCTCTAGCAAAAAACTGCTCGAACTAATAAATGAATTTGGCAAAACAGTGGGATACAAAGGCAATATCCAGAAATCAAAGGCATTTTTGTATACCAACAATGAAGCAGCAGAAGCAGAAATCAAGAAAGAAATCCCATTCAACATAGCAAAAACAAAAATAAAATATCTGGGAATAAACCTAACCAAGGACGTAAAAGACAGGTATACAGAAAACTACACAACACTGAAGAAACAAATCAGCAAAAACACAAACAAATGAAAACATATACCATACTTATGGATTGGAAGAATTAACATCATCAAAATGTCCATACTACCCAAAGCAATTTACAGATTCAATGCAATACCTATTAAAGTACCAATGGCATATTTCACAGACATAGAACAAACACTTCAAAAATTTATATGGTATCATAAATGACCTAGCATAGCAGCTGCAATTCTTTTAAAGAAGAACAAAGGAGGAGGGATCACAATATCTGATACCAAGCTGTATTACAAGGCCACAGTAACCAAAACAGCCTGGTAGTGGCATAAATACAGGCAGATAGACCAATGGAACAGAACAGAGAGCACAGAAATATACACAAGTTTTTAATGGCCCCTTAATATTTGACAAAGGGGACAATAACATAAAATGGAGTAAAAGTAGCCTTTTCAACAAATGTTATTTTCAACTGGACAGCTGCATGCAAAAAAATGAAGCTTGAGTATCAACTTACACCATACACCAAAATAAATTCAAGGTGGATAAAAGACTTAAATATAAGTTGTGACACCATTAAAGTCCTGAAAGAGAACATTGGCAGGAAAATATCAGATATTTCATGCATCAACTTTTTTACTGATAGGTCCCCTAGAGCAAGAAATATAAAGGAAAGAATAAACAAATGTTATCTCATCAAAATAAAAAGCTTCTGTGTGGATAAAGAAAACTGTATTAAAATAAAAAGAGAAGCAACAGCTTGGGAAAACATATTTGCCAATGATACCTCAAACAAAGGTTTAATTTCCCAAATACACAAAGAACTTACACGACTCTACTCTAAGAAGACTACTACCCAATTAAAAAGTGGGCAAAGAACTTGAACAGACACTTCTGCAAGGAGGACATACAGAGGATCCAGAGACACATGAAAAAATGCTCAATATTGCTACCTATCAGAGAGATGCAAATTAAAACCACAATGAGATACCACTTTACACCAGGCAGAAAGGCCATCATAAACAAAGCAACAAGCAANGTCCCCTAGAGCAAGAAATATAAAGGAAAGAATAAACAAATGTTATCTCATCAAAATAAAAAGCTTCTGTGTGGATAAAGAAAACTGTATTAAAATAAAAAGAGAAGCAACAGCTTGGGAAAACATATTTGCCAATGATACCTCAGACAAAGGTTTAATTTCCCAAATACACAAAGAACTTACACGACTCTACTCTAAGAAGACTACTACCAATTAAAACCACAATGAGATACCACTTTACACCAGGCAGAAAGGCCATCATAAACAAAGCAACAAGCAACAAATGTTGAAGATTTTGTGACAAAAAGGGGACCCTAGTTCACTGTTGGTGGGATTGCAGGCTGGTACATCCATTATGGAAAACGGTATGGAATTCTCTAAGAAAACTAAAAATAAATATGCTTATGACTCAGCAATATCACTTCTAGGATTATATCCTAAGAACCCTGAAACAGCAATCCAAAAGAACCTATTCACCTCAATGTCCATAGCAGCACAATTTACAATAGGCAAGTGTTGGAAGCACCCTAGGTGTCTATCAGTAAATGAATGGATCAAAAAACTATGCTACATTTAGAGAATGGAATTCTATGCAGCAGAATGAAAGAAGGAGCTCCTACCCTTTGCAACAGCATGGATGGAACTGGAAAGCATTATTCTGAGTGAAATAAGCCAGGCAGTGAAAGATAAATACCATATGATTTCACCTTTAATGGGAAGCTAAAGAACAAAACAAACAAGCAAACAAAATTTAACCAAAGGCACTGAAATACAGAACAGGCAGACTGGGAGCTGAAGGGAGAGTGGAGGGAATTTCAGGGGAAAAGGGAAAGGATTCACAGGAACTAGTATAAAGGACACATGGTCAAAAATTAACAGGGGTGGGAATGGGAGGGAGGTGGGTAGCACCAGGGGGTGGGGCTGGGATGGGAGTAAAAGACAGAAAATGTACTTGAAAAATATTTTTTTTAAAAAAAACACCTACTGTTTTCAGACAATTACAAAAACATCATGAGAATGAAAAAATCTTAGCCTAATTTTATGAGTCCAAATTATCCTAATTCAAAAAACCATAATGATTATTATCAGAGAAAAAGTGGGGCAGAAATAAAAGAGAATATAGAGAGGATGAATGGTGAAGGAAAGAGACTTGACTTTGGATGGTGAACACAAAATTCAATATACAGATATTTTGCCTTACAATTGTACACCTGAAACCTATATAATTTAACAAATGTCACCCCCACATATTCAATAAAAAAGATAAAAACACTACAAATAAAGAAAATTATAGGCTGATATTTCACCTGAACATGGATGCAAAATTCCTCAAAGAAGCATTAGTCAACATAATTTAACAACATATTAAAAATATTTTACAGCATGATTAAATGGGATTTATCCTGGAATGTAAGGTTGGTACAATATCTGAAAATCAATTAATATGATTCACATAACCAAAATGAAGTATAAAATCTTATGATTATACCAATAAATGCAAAAAAATCTTTTGAAAAACTCTAGCAGACATTGATGATAAAAACTCTCAGCAATATGGGAATAAAGTAAACATACCTCAACATAATAAAGACCATATATGACAAGTCTACAGCTATCATTTACTAAACAAGGAAATGATAAAACCATTTCCTTTAACATTAGGAACAAGACAGGGATGCCCACTTTCACTACTCTTTTTCAACATAGTACTGGAAGCACTAGCTGTAGCAATTGGACAAGGAGAAGAAATGAAAGTTGTTCAAATTGGAAAGAAAGAAGCAAAACTATCATTATTTGCAGAAGACATGATTTTGTATATAGAAAACCTTAAATATTCCAACAAAACCTTAAATATTCCAAATTCCTTGGAGCCAAGGCAGTGCGAGGTTGAGGGTGGGTGTGGGTAGGGTGGGAGAAGTGATAGTTTAAAAATGGAGACAACTGTATTTGAACATCAATAAAAATATAAATAAAATGTGAGACTGAGCCCTGGCTGGTGTAGCTCAGTGGATTGAGCACAGGCCTGCGAACCAGAGGATCGCGGTTCGATTCCCAGCCAGGGCACATGCCTGGGTTGCAGGCTGGTTCCCTGCAGGCCAACTCCCAGCAGGGGATGCACAAAAGGCAACCATACATTGATGTTTCTCTCCCTCTCTCCTTCTCCTCTAAAAATACATAAATAAATAAAATCTTTAAAAATAAATAAATAAATAAAAATAAAAAAAATAAAATGTGAGACTGAAAACCATAAAAATCCTAAAACACAGGCAGTAAAACCTTCGATATTTCTTATAGCATTATTGTTTTTGATACACGTCCTTGGGCCAAGGAAACAAAAAAGTACACACAAGGGACTATGTAAAACTAAGTCATCGAAATGCTGGGAGGGAGATGGTGGCAAGGTAGGTGAGAGCTGAGTCCACTTCTTGCACACAGGTGGAACACCAAGCTGATCTTCTGAAAAACAGAGTAAACAGCCAATGGTATCCCAGCATATATGAAGGTTGGAGGCCAAAATTGTGGAGGTACTTGAAAAACAGACAGTAAGGAGATTGCTTTGGGATGATAAGGTCTCTGGGACCATCACGAGGACCAGGGCAGCTACAGCACCAGGCCCAGGATTCTTGGAAGAAAGCCAGGTCAACAGCTCCTTCCCTGCCAAACAGGGAGGATAGATTGGCACCAGGATGGACCTGGATGCTTGAAGTTGCTGGGGGGAATAAAGACAAAGTGGAAGGTGCACAGGGATGATGTTTACTCCCTGACACTGGTTGCTGGTTGGGTCATTATCAGTGATGCCTGGAGAAGGGAGAAGAGTTGGGCCGTGATGGACTCTGACCCAGATAGTCTGATCTAGCTGGAAAGTTGGGCTATATGAGAGGCCAGGCACTTATTAGGAGTGGCAAGCTTGAACAGGAGGATTTTGTTGAAGAAAAAAAGGCTCTCAGCGATTGTACAGGGAACTCTCCTATAGCAGCCACCCCCACTGCCCTGTCTACACTCCACAGCCTCCTCAGCCACATCTTTGACTGCACCCCTGCCACTGCAGCCTTGGCTGCCAGCCCACACTTGCCGCCACAGTGGCCAAGCTCCCACCTCAGCCACCACAGCCTTTACCATGCTCCTGCACCACCCACCACTACCATGGCCATTCCCCTGCTTCCTGGCCTCAGCAGTGGAGGCAGCATGTCTGCTCCTACCTTCCCAGCATCGCAGAGGCCTTGACTGCACCACCACCTCTACTACCACAACTGCACCTTCAGTGGTGGAGGCTGCACTTCCTGCCACATCAGTACCCACCACCCCAGCAGCAAAGGAAGCACCCTCTGCTGAGTGGCTGGGCTGGCACCCTACAAGAAAGGAGGAGGCACCCCCACAGAGTAAAGCAGAAGGGCTCAGGGCGTTAGCAGTCCCCAGAAACACTTAACTCAGTGGGGAACCTGAACTACCGTAAAGAAACTTTGAGAGTTTGAGAGCACCTAGGCCAGCAAAGAGGGAAAATGTGGTGTGTGAGTTGCCACTATTATTTCACCTCAAAGGTGGCACAACTGGGAATTGAAAGTGTTGGCCTGGCGCAGGCAGGAAATGAGGCCTGGCAGTGAATGGAGGAAGTGGGCTGGGGGCTGGGCAGCTATAAAGAGGGTAGCGCAGACCTGGCCCACATTCTCACAAAACCATAGGAAGGGAGAAAAGCAAAGCTCAACGCCCCTCACACTTCGGAACCCAGGAAGACCAGTAGAATTTTCTTTTCCTGTTTAAAGCCAGCAGGAGGATTTTATTTTTTTTCCTCAAGTGAGACAATAAGACATGGAGCTGTGAAATGTCCAGAGACAAGCACAAAGAGGGATCCCAAGGCAAGGCTAATCCCAACAACTGAGGAACTAGGAGAAATTTTACTGTGCTATTCCAGAGAACTTCCATATTATTATTTATGTTTCTTATGTTTCATTATTTGTATTTCTTTTATTAATATTTTATTAATGTTTTATTACTCCTCTTTCTGTTTAGTTGTCTCCATTTTATTTCTGTATCTAATTGAATTCTTTAAGTGATTTTCCTTATTCTCTCTTTCACACTGTATTTTAATTTTCACTTCTGTTCCAGTAGCACACTACTCTAGGTCATATACTTTCTATTCTTGTTATTTAGATCATATAGTTTCTGTCATATGATTGCTGTTCCAATATTATTGTAAATAACTGTTGTTCCATACAACTGTAAATACTACACAGCACCCCTCTCAGATATTAGTCCATTTCCTATCTTCCAGAACTTTACTACTATTGTGGTTAACTATATTCTCTCACACACCATGTCTATTTTCTATTCTTTATGCTCATTATATATCATTATCTGACCTCCCACAAACTCTCTATTTTTTGGATTTAACTCACAAACCTTTCCCCCTAACAAGACTATTGACTCTTTCCCACAATTTCTAAAAAGCGGTTAGTTGGATAAAATATCACGATTAACACTATGCTTGCCCAAAGTATCTCCTATCTCATCTCTATAGGTTGGTACTTTAAATATCAGAGAATACTCCTCTGTCTTAATCCATTTTGCCCTCCCAATCCAACTAATCACATAAAAGAGTAGGTTGGAGCTGGAAACACCAATACACCTGAAGGAAAAGAGAATTCAGCAACAAAAGAACCATCAATGGATAATAAAGAAAGATGGCAGAGAGTGAGTGAAAGCCACACTAATCTCCACGACGGACCAATCTGGAATACAACTAAATGGTGGAGAAATTATCCAGAACAAACAATTGAACAATAGCAAGAGAGAAGCCTCAAAACCTCAGACAGACAGAAGAACCAGTTTTGACACAACTTGTCTGAACATGCACAAGAGAATACAAGACATGGTGGGCAAAGTGACCCTCAGTCAATCACCCAAAGCAAAGGACCCACCAAAGAAAGACCCAACAGCAATCAAAACAAATAAATCCAGAGATCCAACCTAAATGACAGCTCAAGAGCAGCAAGTTCAGGAGATCAAGGAAACTATACCACTGAATCTCACAGGTCTCCTACCATTGAAATTCATGCCATAAAAACAGGTAGACAAAAGAGATCAATATAAGAGGAAGCTAACAAGAGGAGTCTCACAAACAATGGGAAGACAAACAAACAAACCCAAAACAAAAGAAAAGGAGAAAGCCTCAGAAAGAAAGCTAAATGAAATACAGGCAAGTCAACTATCAGATATTGAGATCAAAGCAATGGTTATATAGAAGTTCAATGAGCTCATAGGGAATTACCGAAACCTACAGGGAAACTATGAGGAACTCACTGAAAACTGTATCAACATGAAAAAGGAAATAGAAACTATCAACAAAGGCCAAGAGGAAATGAAAAATACAATTTCTGGTTTGAAAAAAAGAGTAGAAGGAATCAAAAGTAGGCTCAATGAAGTAGAGAATCAAATCAGCAAGCTGGAGAATAAGGTAGAAAAAAACATTCAGAAAGAGCAAGAAAAGGAAAAGACTAAAAAGGAGTGAAGAGGTGTTAGGAGAAATCCATGACAACATGAGACATAATTATATCTGAAAACATGGTTACCAGAAGGTGAAGACTAAGTGCAAGGCATGCAAAATCTGTTTGAAAAAGGAATGACGGAAAACTTCCCTAATTTGATGAGGAAAAAAGTCACACAAATTGAGGAAACAGTGAGGATCCCAATCAAGAGAAACCTAAAGAGGTCCACCTCAAGACACATCATTATTAAAATGCCAAAAATCCAAGACAAAGAGAGAATCTTAAAGGCAGCAAAGGAGAAAAAGGAAGTATCATACAAGGCTACTAGCTGACTTCTCAATGGAAATGCTCCAAGCCAGAAGAAAATGGCAAGCAAAATTTCATGTAATGAAAAACAAAGAAACAAAGGCCTGTAAACAAAAATACTCTACCTAGCAAATCTATCAATTAAAAGAGAAGGACAAATAAGAGCTTTCCCAGACAAAAGAAGACTCAAAGAATACACCTCCTTCAAACCATCACTGCAAAATATGCTAAAGAGAATGCTTTTGAAAAAGGAAAAAAAAAGAGTGAGGAGAGAGGAACATAGGTACAAAAAATGGCAGTGAGCACGATCGTGGTTCGATTCCCAGTCAGGGCACATGCCTGGGTTGCAGGACAGTTCCCAGCAGGGGACTCACAAGAGGCAACCATACATTGATATTTCTCTCCTTCTCTCCTTCCCTTCCCCTCTAAAGATAAATAAATAAAAATATTTAAAAAAATAAAACTTTCAAAATTTAAAAAAATGGCAATGAATAAGTACCTATCAATAACAACTCAAAACATAATACATTAAATGCTCCAATCAAAACACATACAATAGCTGAATGGATAAGAAATCATGACCCACACATATGCTGCCTACAAAATACCAACCACAGAACAAAACACCAATGTGGGGGCAACTTTGCCCACAAGTCCCCCTGTCTGCCACAGATGAAAGTAACACTACCAACACAGGATCTGCTTGGGGAGGAGAGGTGGCCAGTTTCTCAGAGGAAAAAGGCCAGTTGCCCCTTCCTCAAGGGGCTTTTATTAGGTTGTAATACACAGGAATACAGGCAGTAAGGATCAAACAGTACATAACATTTCAAAGAAATCTGAGGGCTCAGTCTGAGTCAGTGTCTGTCCGAAAAGGGGGTTGCAGAAACTTTGGGAGACATACTCATTCCCTGCTCAGACCCTTAACATATGAAAGCACTCTTAGCAAAGCAGGTTTCACAGGACTTTTAGGAATTCTTTCTTATGCCTGATTACCCCGGATCCTGCTCTTGCCAGGCAAGGGGCTGCACCACCTTCTCCACCACAGGTTTTCAGGCTTGAGTGGATTAGAGTCAGGAAGCGCTTCTTCCAGAGGACATGGGGACTCGAGCTATGTCAAAAATAGATAGGGGTGAGGGTCCATCACTCCCTCTTTGTCGAAGGCCCCCGAGACCTTCCATAATGGTCGTGTCTGGCTTATGTTGCCCCTCCTCTGAGGAGTCACACCCATTATGCACTAAGCAACCATGCATTGGAGGCAGGGGGAGTAAGCAGAGGCAGTGTTTGCTACCAGAGACAAGCTTTGTCTCATTGTGACTCACATTCCAGAGATTGCTTACTCAGCCTTAGCCATGGGGGATAGTCACAACTCCTGAAACCAGGCAGAGCGGTTCCCAAAACACCAACACAGACTGAAAGTGAAAGGTTGAAAAATAAATTCCAAGCAAATGGATGGGGAAAAAATCCAGATAGTAATACTAATATCAGACAAAATAGACTTCAAAACAAAGGCCAGAAAAAGAGAACCAGAGGGATGCTTCATAAAAATCAAGGGAAGAACCCAATAAGAACTCATAAACATTATAAACATAAATGCGCACAACATAAGAGGACCCAAATACATAACAAAAATCTTGGAGGACTTCAAAAAAGATATTTGTCAGCAACATAAATATAGTATGGGACTTTAATTAACATCCCGTTGTCAAAAATGGATAGATCTTCCAAAAATATCAAGAAAGATATTGTGGCATTCAACAACATCCTAGATCAAATACACTTAACTGAAATATATAGAACCTGTCATTCCAAAGATGCTAAATATACATTCTTTTCAAATGCACATGGAACATTTTCAAAGAGAGACCACATGATAGGGCACAAAACAAGCCTCAACAAATTCAAGAAAATTGAAAGCATATTAAGGATTTTTTCCAACCACAAAGGCCTGAAACTAAACCAACCAAAAGGAAAATACTAAAAAACACTCAAATTCATGGAGAATGAATAGCATGCTTTTAAACAATGAATGGCTTAAGAAACAGGACAAGGAAGGAATAAAAAAAGTTTCCGGAAGCAAATAAAAATGCTGTCACAAAAATATCAAACTTAGGGGACACAGAAAAGTCAGTCCTGAGAGAGTAATTCACAGTAATATATGTCTACCTGAAAAAGATAAAGACATTTCAAATAAAGAACCAATATACTTTGCTTTCTCTTCAGATTGTATAAATCTTTCAAATAAACAACCTGTTCCTATACCTACAAGAACTGGAGGAATAACAACAAAGACAGCCCAGGATAAGTAGAAGAAAGGAAATAAACAAGATCAGAGCAGAATTAAATGACATAGAGACTAAGAGCAAAATTCTAAACATCAATAAATCCAGGAGCTGGATCTTTGAAAAGATAAATAAAATTGATAATTCCTTAAGTAGACTCATCAAGACACAAAGAGGACCCAAATAAACACAATCAGATATGAAAGAGGAAAGATTACAACTGAAACAATAGAAATACAAAGGATTGTAATAAATTACTATGAAGAATAATATGCCAAGAAATTTGAAAACCTAGGTGAAATAGACAAATTTCTAGAAAACATATAATCTTCCAAAGCTGAATGAAGAAGATACAGGAAGTCTGAACACACCAATAGCAGCTCATGAATTTGAAGCATTAATAAAAAAATCCCAGCACACAAAAACCCTGGACTAGACAGTTTCACAGGAGAATTCTACAAAGCATTTAAGAAAGACCTAATCCCTATCCTTCACAAACTATTCCAAAAACAAGAAGAAGATAGAAGACTCCCACTTTTTATAAATTCAGTATCATTCTAATCCCAAGACAAGATAAAGATGCAACAACAACAAAAAAGAAAAATTACCAGCTAACATCACTGATGAACATAGATGCTAAAATCCTCAACAAAATATTGCCAAACCGCTTCCAGAAATTCATTTTAAAAAATCATGCACCATAATAGAGTGAGATTCACCCCAGGGATACAATGTTTGCAAATTAATAAACATAAATATCACATAAACATAAGCAAAAAAATCACATGATCATAACAATAGATGCTGAAACAGCATTTGATAAAGTACCACACCTATTTATGATAAAAACACTCAGCAAAGTGGGGATAGAGAAAGCATTCCTCAACATATTAAAGGCCACTATGAGAGACCTATAGCCAACCTAATACTCAAAGGACAAAAACTAAAATTTTCCCACTAAGATCAAGCACAAAACAAAGATGTCTGGTCTCATTACTCCTATTCAACAGAATATTGGAAGTCCTAGACATAAAAATCAAACAAGAAAAAGACATAAAAGGCAACTAAATTGGAAAGGAGGAAGCAAAACTGTCACTGCTTGCAGATGACATGATAGTGTACATAGAAAACCCTATAAACTCCACCCAAAAACTACTTGGCATATAAGAGAATTTTGCAAAACAGTGAGGTACAAATCAATATTCAGAAATCAAAGGCATTTTTGTACACCAACAATGAAATGTCAAAAAGAGAAACGAGCAAATAATCTTATTTGATATAGCAACAAGAAAAATAAGTTACTGAAGAATAAACCTAAATAAGGAGGTAAAAGACCTGAACTCAGAAAACTACACAACACTGAAGAAAGAAATTAAGGAAGATACAAACAAATGGAACCATGTACCATGTTCTTAAATTAAAAGAATTAACATCATCAAAATATTCATACTACCCAAATCAATTTATAGATTCAACACAATTTCTATTAAAGTACCAATGATGTACTTCACAGATATAGACAAAAGATATCAAAAATTTATATAGAACCATAAACAATCCCCAAAAGCTGCAGCAATTTTGAGAAAGAAGAACAAAATAGGAGGAATCACAATACCTGATATAAAGCTGTATTACAAGAACCCTGTAATCAAAACAGACTGGCACTGGCATAAGAACAAACACATAGACCAATTGAACAGAACAAAGAGCTCAGAAATAAACCCATGTCTCTATGGTCAATTAATATTTGACAATAGGGCCAAAAGCAAAAATTAGGGTGAAAATAGTATCTTTAACAAGTGGTGTTGAAGGAAATGGACACCTGCATGCAAAAAAATTAAAATTGACCACCATATACAAAAATAAGTTCAAGGTGGATAAAGGACTTAAATATGCCTTGACACCATAAAAGTCCTATAGGATAACATAGGCAGGAAATCCGCAGATATTCCACACAGCAATATTTTGCCAGTATGTCCCCTAAAGCAAGGAACATAAAGGAAATAATAAACAAATGATTTTGTNTATATAGAACCATAAACAATCCCCAAAAGCTGCAGCAATTTTGAGAAAGAAGAACAAAATAGGAGGAATCACAATACCTGATATAAAGCTGTATTACAAGAACCCTGTAATCAAAACAGACTGGCACTGGCATAAGAACAAACACATAGACCAATTGAACAGAACAAAGAGCTCAGAAATAAACCCATGTCTCTATGGTCAATTAATATTTGACAATAGGGCCAAAAGCACAAATTAGGGTGAAAATAGTATCTTTAACAAGTGGTGTTGAAGGAAATGGACAGCTGCATGCAAAAAAATTAAAATTGACCACCATATACAAAAATAAGTTCAAGGTGGATAAAGGACTTAAATATGCCTTGACACCATAAAAGTCCTATAGGAGAACATAGGCAGGAAATCCGCAGATATTCCACACAGCAATATTTTTGCCAGTATGTCCCCTAAAGCAAGGAACATAAAGGAAATAATAAACAAATGATTTTGTTTGTTTAGGTGCTCTTTTTTTCTTGATGAGCCCGCTTAAAGGCTTATATATTTCATTTATCTTTTCAAGGAACCAGCTCCTGGATTTATTGATTCTAAAATTGTGCTTTTGGTCTCTATGTTGTTTAATTGTGCTCTGATCTTAGTTAGTTATTTCCTTCCTTCTATTTGCTCAAGACTGTCTTTGTTATTTTTCTTCGAGTTCTTGTAAGTGTAGGGGCATGTTGTTTATTTGAAATGTTTCTATTTTTTAGGAATGCCTGTGTTGCTATGAACTTTTATCTCAGGACTGGCTTTGCTGTGTCCCATAATTTTGTGGGTGTTGTGAGTTCATTTTCATTTGTTTCCAGAAAATTTTTTGATCTTCCTTGATCTCATTTTTGTCCCATTCATTATTTAATAGCATGCTATTCAATCTCCATGATTTTGAGTGTTTTTTTAATTATTTCCTTGAAGTTGGTTTCTAGTTTCAGTCCATCGGGGTCAGAGGGAATGCTTGATATGATTTCAATTTTCTTGAATTTGTTGAGGCTTGTTTTGTGTCCTATCATGTGGTCTATCTTTGAAAATGTTTCACGTACATTTGAAAAGAATGTATATTTTGTTTCTTTGTGATAAAAATCTCTCTCTCTATATATATATATATATATGTCATTATAAAACTGGTACATTTACACAGTGAAATTGTATGCAGCAGAAAGAGAGGAGTTCCTACCCTTTGTGACCACACAGATGGAACTGGAGAGCATGATGCTAAGTAAAATAAGCTAGGCAGTGAAAGACAAATACTGTATAATCCCACCTTTGTCTAGAACCTAACCAGCAAAATCAACAAGTAAGCAAAATATACCCAAAGACATTGAAATTGAGAACAGGCTGACAGGGATCAGAGGGGAAAGGGGAGGAGATTATAGACAAAAGGGGTGAAGGGTTTTCAAGAACAGTTTTAACAAACACATGGACAATAAGAAGGAGATGTGGAAACAGGTGAGGGAGGTGGGAAGGGGTGAGTTTGTGGGGAGGTATGCAGGGGGGAAGGCAGAAAATTGTACTTGAGCAAAAATAAAAAAATGTTTTATAAAGTAAAGAAAAAATAAAATCAAGTAAAAGTATTTTTCAAAAACAGAATAAACAAATAATATCTCATCAAAGTGAAAAGTTTCTGTACAGCTAAAGAAAACACCCTTAAAATTAAAAGAACCAGCCCTGGCTGGTGTAGCTCAGTGGATTGAGCGCGGGCCTGTGAACCACACGATCATGGTTCAATTCCCATGTCAGGGCACATGCCTGGGTTGCAGGCCAGTTCCCAGCAGAGGACACACGAGGGGCAACGATACATTGATATTTCTCTCCTTCCCTTCCCCTCTAAACATAAATAAATAAATAAATTTAAATAAAATTAAAAGAACCAGCTATATGGGAAAACATATTTGCCAATGATCCCTCAGACACATGTTTGATCTCCAAAATATATAAAGATTTCATACAAGTTCACTCCAGGAAGACAAACAATCCAATTAGGCAATGGGCAACAGAACTGAACACACACTTCTCCAACGAGGACGTACAGAAGGCCCAGACACATGAAAGTTTGCTCAGTGTACTAGCCATCAGCAAGATGCAAATTAAAATCACAATGAGATACCACTTCACACAGAATGACCATCATAAACAAGTCAACAAACAAGTGTTAGAGAGAATGTGGAGAAAAAGGAACCCTAGTGCACTGTTCAAGGGAATGCAGACTGGTATAGCCACTGTGGAAAACAGAATGGAATTTCCTCAGAAAACTAAAAATGGAACTGCCTTTTGACCCAGCAATTCTACTGCTGGGATTATATCCTAAGAATCCTAAAACACCAATCCAAAAGAACCTATGCACCCCAATATTTATAGCAGAATGATTTACAATAGCCAAGTGCTGGAAGCAGCCTAGATGTCCATCAGTAAATGAATGGAATGGAACAAAAACTATGGTGCATTTACATGATGAAATACTACACAGCAGAGAGAAAGAATGTGCTCCTGCCCTTTGCAACAGCATGGATGGAACTGGAGAGTATTGTGCTAAGTGAGTAAGTATGGTAGTAAAAGACAAATACAATATGATCTCACCTATAAGTGGAACCTAATCAACAAAACAAACAAGCAACCAAAATATAACCAAAGACATTAAAATTAAAAACAAACTGACAGAAACCAGTGGGGAGTTCAGAGGGGATAATGGTGGGAAGAAGGAAGTGTTTTCAGGAACAACTATAAAGGACACAAAGATGAAACCTACAGGGGTGTGAAATCAGAGGAGGGAGGTGGGAATGGGGCAGAATGGTAGGGGGGGAATCAGACAACTGTATTTGTACAATATTAAACTAAACAAAATAGTTGATATTGTAGCACAGGGAAATTCCCTCCTTGGGAAAATGCGTATTGCTGCAGCTTCTTTGGAGTGGATGTTTTTTTGGTAAGTCTTGTGTTTAGAAATTCACCCTGTTGAAATATTCATAAAATAATTCAAAGATATGTGCAAAAATATTTTCATTGATGCTTCACTTGTTATAATAAGAAATTGCCTCCAGATGCATTGATAGACAACTAGTGAATTTCTAAATGTAATATAATAAAGTCAAGAGAATGTTGGGCAGCTTTTATTAATAAGGAGAATCTATATTACTGCCATAAAATAATATAGATATGTCGTGTGGAAAGAAAGTTTCAAGACACCATATATTATAATTGCATTATTTAAAATATATGTATGACTATTATAATGTATGCATTTATTGTTGCATTTACAACTAGTATATATTACTTATTTAATAGAAATGTAACAGTGAGCAAGAGACAACATCACTACCTCATTGAACTTACAGAGCAGTGAAGAAAATGGAAACTTAAACATGAAATCACACATCACTGTGAAATGTGCCACAATCCTAGCAATAGAACCATTGGAGAGCCTAATTAGGCTTGAGATACCACAGAAGACCCCAATGTTGATACCTGGAAGGTAAATAGGAGTTATTCAAGCAGAGATGTTATCAGTTATGACCAGAGCACAGATTTCAAGAGACAAAAGCAAAAGGTATGCTTGGAGAGTGCCCAGAAGCTCATAAAGATCCTTAAATGTGCCATGGCTGGTGTGGCTCAGTAGATTTAGTGCTGGTCTGTGAATGAAAAGGTCATTGGTTTGATTCCCAGTTGGGGCACATGCCTGGGTTGCCTGCCAGGTCCCCAGTTGGGGGTATACAAGACAACAAATCAAAGTATCTCTCACACATTGATGTTTCTCTTCCTCTCCTTCTTCCCTTCCCCTCTCTCTATAAATAAAATCTTTGAAAAAAAATCCTTAAATGCCATCCAAAGAGCTTTAGTTTTGTCCTCAGTGCAATAGAACTTTTAAGAAGTGTTTACACAGGTTTCTACAAGAGAATAAAGTAATTAGCTTTGTGTTTTTAAAAGATACACAACTCTGTCCACATTTAATAATAGAATACAGACTTCCTTATTCTAGTATGGCTGACTGGAGACTTTGTAGATGCAATAACTAGATCTTGCATTAAAAATAGTTATATTCATCTGTGTTTTAGTTGCTGGGCTTTCAGAAAATATGAGAAAGGAAAAACAAAACTGACAGTATTTTAGATCAGTGGTTCTCAAAAATATGGCCTGTGGGCTCCTGTGATTCTCAAAAAACCCTCAGGGATTTCTCAGAAAGTCTGAAAGGTCAAAATATTTTTATAGTAATCTGTCACTTGGTTTTTTAACTGTGTTAACATTTGCTCTGTGAACAAACAATGATGATAAAACTGTGTCAACACATTCACACAAACCGGTAGCCCCTTCAACTTCACACACATGCAATTTTTTAAAAATTCTACTTTCACATAAGAATGTCCTTGATAAGGCAGTAGAAACAATCAATCTTACTCATTTCAGCTCTGAAGGATCAGCCTTTCTAATATTCTTTTTGATAACATGGGAAGTATGTTTAATGCATTTGGCTGCGCAAAGAAGTAGGAACATTGTCTCAAAGAAGAACACTTGTAAAATTGTTTCAGATGTGAACTAAACTAGCCAATTTTTCCATGAGGCACCATTTTTACTTGAAAGAACTGAAACTATAATTATTCTGATCTGGGTGTTTGTCAAATATTTCCTTGTAAATGAATGAGGTGAGTCTCTCACTTTAAGAAGAACTGATTAAATGATTAAATTTAAATTTTCAAACAAAAACTAAAATTTTGGAAAACTTGTACCCCACTTTGAGATTGAAAGCTTCCCGATTATTAAAGGCTTTTTGGGTGTGATCAGTGAATTTTTAGCAAATGTGGGGTTTTTATATTGTATAATGCAATGTGTCACTATCTGAAGATCTGTGTATAACTCAGTGAGCCACTATTGTCCAAATCACTGATATATATCATATAAAATCACACTTGGGTGAGGTAGACCAAGTGTATTTTTATTGTTTTATTTTTTATTTTTAATATATTTTATTAACAGACCAAATGTATTTGAATATAACTGAGAATAAAATTTGCATTTATAAAAGTACAGATTCCAATAAAATATAATTTAAATTTTAAAAGGTCATTAAGTTAAAAAACTTGATGTCTGATTATATGTGTCATAAAGGAAGAGGGAAGAATCCAGTATAACTAGAAAAGGAGATGACTTAGGGGAGACGGCACATTTAGTTTTTACATATTGTGATATATTGTGATATATTGCATTCTCTGTTCACACAAGATTTCCAAGTGGAGATGTCTACATAAAACCTGAAGCCCAAGGGAAAGGCAGGCTTAATGAAACAAAGCATGAAGTACTTTGAACTACGCTGAGGTTACGGATCTGCCAAATGTAAAATGAGGATATGATGCCTTACTGTGAGAGTTCCATGAAATGATGTATTGCAGTCCCAGACTGACTCAGCCCAAGGTTCTCTAGGCATAATGTTTTGAGCTTTTCTTCCTCCATTAAAAATTTCTGTTTTGCCCTGGCTGGTGTAACTCAGTGGATTGAGTGCAAGCCTGCAAACCATACAACCACAGTTTGATTTCCAGTCAGGGCACATGCCTGGGTTGCAGGCCAGTTCCCAGCAGGGAATACATGAGAGGCAACCTCACATTGATATTTCTCTCCCTCTCTCCTTTCCTTCCCTTCTAAAGATAAATAAATAAAATGTTTTTAATTTTTTTAAATTTAATTATTGTTCAAGTACAGTTTTCTGTCTTTTACTCCCATCCCAGCCCACCCCACCCCCCAGAGCTCCCCACCTCCCTCCCATTTCCACCCTCCCTTAGTTGTTGTCCACGTATCCTTTATACTAGTTCCTGTAAATCCTTCCCATTTTCCCCCTGAAATTCCTTCCCCTATCCCCTCTGGTCACTGTCCCCCGTTCTCTATTTCAGTGTCTTTGTTTTTATTTTGCTTGCTTGTTTGTTTTGTTGTTTAGCTTCCTGTTAAAAGTGAGATCATATGGTATTTGTCTTTCAACACCTGACTTATTTCACTCAGCATAATGCTTTCCAGTTCCACCCGTGCTATTGTAAAGGGTAAGAGCTCCTTCTTTCTTTCTGCTGCCTAGAATTCCATTGTGTATATGTACTATAATTTTTGATTCATTCACTTACTGATGGGCACCTAGGTGCTTCCAGCTCTTGGCTATTGTAAATTGTGCTGCTATGAACATTGGGGTGCATAGGTTCTTATGGATTGGTGTTTTAGGGTTCTTAGGATAAAATCCCAGCAGTGGAATTGCTGGGTCAAAAGGCAGGTCCACTTTTAGTTTTCTGAGAAAATTTCATACTGTTTTCCACAGTGGTTGTACCAGTTTGCAATCCCACCAACAATGGATTTGGGTAAAATCTTAAAAAAAAAAGAATCTCTGTTGTTATAATGTGCTCTGCACTGACCTGTTTCCTTGGGCTTCTGAACCCCCGTTTCCTTAGGCTTCCTCTTGCAACACTGAATAGCAAAATTTAGAAATAATTCTATTTAACAGATTATATGGGATATTATGTTATTAATAGCATTGATGATTTGAAACACCCTCCACTCTAATAGCCAATTCTGTCCACATTGCTTACTGTGCACATTGGGTATGCATCTGTTCAAGTCACCCTTCATTCCCCCAAAGGGATATTTTGATCATGCGTGGCACATGCTATGAGATCAGTAAGAGAAGGGCATTCCCCTTGAAGTGTTTTTCTGGCCCATTTTATTAGATGAGGTGCTGCCATAAACCAACCAATATTTCTTCCACACCATACCTATGTTCACCAAAACTAGACAAGGAGATGAGAAGGAGAGAGGTTTAGGTAGACCAGAAAATCAGAAAGCTGCGGAGGACCAACCTGATTTTTGTAGACAAAATGATTGAAAATTGGGATATTGTGTTACTAATGGCCTTGATGATTTGAACAACCTTTGACTTTGCATCAGAAAAGGTACTGGAGAAAATGGATACTAAACCTCTAACTTTTATGGTTGGTTTCTCCTAATTCTCTATATGGTAAGGTTGATTGGAGCTCCAGGGGTTGCACTGGAAAGCTCCCCAGCAGCCTCCAGATCTTCTCAATCCCCACATGGTCCCTGGAGTGATGCTGTGTAGGAAGAATGTGGGGGAAAGGCAGGACTGGAAGGCATATTCTGCACAGGGTTGTAATGAGTTGTGATTTCTGACAGTCAGAATAATAATGGCAATATAACTAGTAAAAAGGGATAATGAGGTATCTTTTTTTCCAGACTAAATGTTTTCTCATCAAAGTTTTCCTCATTCACAAGAAGAATGAAAAGGAAAATCAGGAAATATATAAGACACTGAAAGCTGTTATCATAAATAGCTGTTTGATGGTCTAAGGCCTGAGGGAACTGGTTAGTGGTAGGAAGCACTTCAAGACACTATTTATAGAGCATAGTCCTTTGTGGCTTCAGCCAAATGTAGCAGGACCATTTGACCAAGCACTTAAGGTCCCTTTTGGGATGATCTCCTGTGCAATGCCAAACTTCTTGGGCTTTTTCTCACACAGGGGATTTGTTACCTTCTTGGCCTCCTGCTTCTTCATGATAGTGGGGCTACTATCACCACCTTTTACTTAGACTTCTTTACCTTCAGAATCCTGGGCAGTGGGAAGAGAGAGGCCTACATCATTGCTATTGCTACTTCTGAAAAAGCTGTTTTTAACAACTTTGTGCACATTTTATAATCTACTAAATATGCTTATCTCTAAATTTTGCTAAAAAAATCAATTTTCAAAGATAGAACTATAACACAATAAGAAACCTATAAGTAAGTATCACATAAGCTAATCAAAAAATTAGTATGATTATTAATAAACAGGTGCTTCATGTGCACAACATAGTGCAGATGCCCTTTTTTGACACTTAATCGACTTCTCCAAATAAGATAAGTGATTCAAACATTTTTCCTGGATTATTTAAGATATAACATCAATGACAACAAAATGAATGACATGGGTGAAATGGAAATATTCCTAGAAATATACATTCTTCCAAAAGTCAGTCATAAAAAATCAGAAAACCTGAAAAATTCAATTATAACTAATTAAATTGAAGTGATATATTTTTTTAAATCCCAGAAAACAAAAGTACTAGACAAGGTGGCTTCATGGGTGAATTTTACCAAACATTAAAAGAAGCACTAACACTTATCCTCTTCAAACTATTTCAAAAATTGTATGAGGAGGAAAAAATCCCATGCTCTTTTTGCAAGGCCAGCATTATCTTAATTACAAAACCATATAAATACACTACAAAGAAATAAAATTGATCACATGGTATTTAGATATGGTCAATATCTCTGATAAATATAATGCTAAAATTCCCAACAAAAAATTAAAAAATTCTATCCAACAATACATTAAAAAGTTCATACAGCATGATCAAGTGGGATCTTTTCCAAGGATGTGAGGATGGCATAATATTTACAAATCAATGATGTGATATATCAAATACACAAAATGAAAGATAAACATCACATGATTCTATCAACTGACACAGAGAAAACTTTCAATAAAATCAAGCACCCATTTATGATTTTAAATAACTCCCATTAAAGTGACAATAGACAGATGATATCTCCACATAGTAAAGGCCTCAACACAATAAAGGGTGAAAAACATCAGGCAGCATCAAACTCAATGGGCAAAAGCTAAAATTGTTTCCCATAAAAGCAGAAACAATACAGGGATGTCCACTTCAGCAATCTTATTTAACATAGATCTAGAAGTACTAGTCACATTGATCAGACAAGGAGAAATAAAAGGCATCCAAATTGGAAATGAAGAAGTAAAATTGTCATTATTTCTCAATTGCATAATATACATAGATAATGCTAAAGATTCGACAAAAAGTAGTAGATTTATTAAATGAATTTGGGAAAGTAGCAAGACATAAATTAATATTCAGAAATTCATGGCATTTTGTGCATTAATAATGAACTATCAGAAAGAGAAACTAAGAAAAAAACTCATTTACCATTGTAAAAGTAAATTAAGTGCCTAGTAATAAGCTTAACCAAGGAGGTAAAAGAGCTGGACCTGAGACCTGTAGGACACTAAAGAAAGAAACTGAGGAAGATACAAATAAGTGGAAACATATACTGTATTCATATACTGGAAAAATTAACAGCATGAAAATGTCCATACCCAAAGAAATCTATAGATTCACAGGCACAAGAATAGGTATATAGATCAATGGAACAGAAGAGAAAGGCAGAAATCAACCCATGCTTTTATGGTCAATTAATATTTGACAAAAGGGTCAAGAACATACAATGAAGTAAAGACAATCTTTTCATTAATTGGTGTTGGGAAAATTGGATGGGTATGTGTAAAAAATTAAACTAGATCACCAACTTATACTATACAGCAGAGTAAAATAAAAATGAATAAAAGACTTCAGTGTAAGTTTTTAAGCCATAAAAATACTAGGGAAAAACATAGGCAATATAATATTCAGACATGTCATGTAGCAATATTTTTGTTGATATATCTACTGAGGCAAGAGAAACAAAAAAAATAATCAAATGGAACTACATCAAACTAGAAAGCTTCTACACAGCAAAAGAAACTATCAACAAAATGAAAAGGTAACCCACTGAATGGGGGCACATCTTTGCCAAAAATACATCTGGTAAATGATTAAGTTTAAAAATATATAAAGAACTTATACAACTCAACACCAGAAAAACAAACAATCCAATCACAATAACAGAAAAATATGAATAAACATTTTTCCAAAAAGGAAACATGAATAGCTAATAGATATATAAAAAATTCTCAAAGTCACTAATCATTAGAGAGATGCAAATTAAAAGTAAAATATGGTACTGCCTCACAACTTCCAGAAAGGCTACCATTAAAAAAAAAATAACAAACACAAAGTGCTGGCAAGAATGTGGAGAAAAGGGAACCCTAGTGCACTGCTAGTGGAAATGCAGATTATTATAGCCAATGTGGAAAATGATATGGAATTTTCTCAAAACATTAAGAATGTAACTGCCATTTGACTCAGCAATCCTTCTAGAAATATATACTAAGAATTCTGAAACAACAATCAGAAAGAATATATATACACCTATATTAATAGCAGCATTATTTACAATAGCCAAGACCTGGAAACAGCCCAAGTGTCCAGCAGTAGATGTTTGGATAAGAAAGTTATGGTACATTTACATGATAGAATACTATACAACTATAAAAAGAAGGAATATTTACCTTTTGCAACAGCATGGATAGACCTGGACACTATTCTGATAAGGAAAATAAGCCAGTCAGAGAAATCCAAATACCATGTGATCTCACTTATATGTAGAACCTAATGAAGAAAATACACGGATGGAAAAATAGGACCAGAGACAGAGTTACATCAAATGGACAGACAGATCTCAGAGTGAAGGGTTGTAGGGGGAACTTGGAGAGATAAGATGAAAGACAAATATGCATGTAGTTTCCATGGACACTGCCAAGAATGTGGTGAAGTCCAGGATGTCAGGGGCTAGGTGGGGGTGTGCAGAATAGGGAAAATAGAAAACCACTCATAATACTGTCAACAATAATAGAGTATATATAAGTTGGGGATTTCTAAATATATAATTTTACTTAAAAAGGTTATATTTGGGAGCTCTGCCCAAGATGGAGGCATAAGGAGAAATGCTTCATTTCCTCCCACAACCAAAAGAGGGATAACAACAAATTTTTAAATGATAAACAACCATAACTACCAGGATATCAAGCTGCATGGAACTCTAACAACCGAAGAGTTAAAGAAACGTCACTCAGACCAGTAGGAGGCATGGAGATAGATAGCCAGGTGGGCAGAGAGGACCTGCAGCAAGGCAGTGGACCACTCATGTGAGGTGGGGCTGGCTGATCTGGAAACTAAAGACTCAGAGCCTCTTGCTATAAAATAATGTGAGGGTCATGAAGGTGGAAGAAACTTTGTCTTACAGGAGAGTTCAATGGAAAGTAGGGCTAGGGCAGAGTGAGCAAGCAGCATTTTTCCTTCTCTGACCCTTCCTCCACAAAGAGCACCATAACACAGCAAAGAGGGTTACCTGCCCAGGTGAATACTTAAGGCTCTGTCCCCTTATAATGTAACAGGTGTGTGGAGACAAAGAAATATGGCCCAACCAAAGGAACAGATCAAAACTCTAGAAAAAGAGCTAAGGGATGAGGAGACAGACAACCTATCTGATGCAGAGTTCAAAACGTTAGTAATCAGTATGCTTACAAAACTAATTGAGCTTTGTCAAAAAAAAATGAAGGAAGAAATGAAGGCTACACAAAGTGAAATAAAGCAAAATATACAAGGAACCAATAGTGAAGGAAGGGAAACTAGGACTCAAATCAATGATTTGTAACAAAAGAGATAAATAAACACCCAAATGGAACAGAATGAAGAAACAAGAATTCTAAAAATTGAGGAGAGGTTTATGAACTTCTGGGACAACTTTAAGTGCTCAAACATCCAAACCCCAGGGCTGCCAGAAGGAAAAGAGGAAGAGCAAAAAATTAAATAATTATTTGAACAAACAATGGAGAAAATTTCCCTAATCTAACAAACGAAATAGACTTCCAGGAAGTCCAGGAAGCTCAGAGTCCCAAAGAAGTTGGACCCAAGGAAGCACAAACCAAGTCACATCATAATTACATTACACAAGACTAAAGGTAAGGAGAGAATCTTAAAAGCAGCAAGAGGAAAGGGGAGAGTTACTACAAAGGAGTGCCCATAAAACTATCAGCTGATTTCTCAAAAAAAAAAAAACACCTTATAGGCAAGAAAGAATTGGAAAGAGGTATTTGAAGTCATGAAAGGCAAGGACCTACACCCCAGATTACTCTATCCAGCAAAGCTATCATTTAGAATGGAAGGGCAGATAAAGTGCTTCCCAAATGAGGTCAAGTTAAAGGAGTTCATCTTCACTAAGCCCTTATTATATTAAATGTTAAAGGGATTTATCTATAAAAAAGAAGTTGATCAAAACTATGAACAGTAAAATAGCAAGCTCACAATATCAACAACTGAGACTAAAAAATAAAAGTAAAAACTGAGCAGACAACTAGAACAGGAACAGAATCAAAGAAATGGAGATCACATATGGAAGGTTATCAGCAGGAAGGGGTCATGGGAGAATGGGAGAAAAGGTGCATGGAATAAGAAGCATAAATTGTAGGTGCAAAATAGACAGGAGGAGGTTAAGAATAGTATAGAAAATGGAGAAGCCAAATAATTTACAGGTACTACCCATGGACATGAACTAAGGGGGGTGAGTGCTAGTGGGAGAGGGGTTGCAGGCATAGGGGAATAAAAGGGAGGTAAATATGGGACAACTGTAATAGCATAATCAATATAATATATATTTAAAAAGAGACACATATATAATATATATTTATTATCATATAATAATAATATATGTTATTTTAATTTTAAATATAGTAACATATTTAAAATGAATTGAGACAAATGTAAGACTCAAAACCATAAAACTCTTGGAATGAAACATAGGCTGGAAAATATTTGATATTTCTCTCAAAAATATTGTTTCTGATATATGTGCTTGGCAAGGAAACAAAAGAAAAATAAATAAATGTGACTACATCAAACTAAAAAGTAAAACAATCAACAAATGATGCAATTGGCAAAATAAAAAAAAGCAACCTATTGAATAGACGAAGCTATTCAACAATGATACATCCAAGAAGGGATTTATTATGCAAAATGTATAAAGAGTTGATTCACAAGAACCACTCAAAAACAAAAAGCTATTCTAAAAATGGGCAGAAAACTTGAATAGACAGTTCTCCAAAAAGGAGTTACAGATGGGCAATAGACATAAAGTAATGCTCCATGTCAATAATTATCAGAGAAATGCAAACTAAAACCATAGTGAGATATCACCTCACACCTGTCAGAATAACTATCATCAATAAATCATCATACAACAAATGGTGAGGATGTGGATAAAAGTACTGTTGGTGGGAATGCATATTGGTACAGCCACTTTGGAAAATAGTGTGGAGTTTCCTCAAAAAATTAAAAATGCAAATGCCTTATGTTCCAGTAATTGCACTCTGGATAATAACCAAAGAAAGCCGAAGCATGAATTTGAAAGAGCACATGTACCGCTATATTTTTGCAACATTATTTATAATAGCCAAGATGTGAAAGCTAACCAAGTTCCCGTGAATAGACAAGCAAATTAAAAAAAAACATGCTACATATAATAGGTGGGCCCAGGTAGGTTTTCAGTTGTTTGTATGATAAAAGACATGCAGGTTATCTTTACTATAATAGCTTCATTAACTCAAAAGAATGCCACAATGCAAATGTACACCTGCTTTTGCTCACCCCTCTATGCAATGGAATATTACTCAGCCATAGAAAAATAATGAAACCTTACCATTTGCAACAGCATGTATGGACATAGAAAACATTTTTCTAAGTGAAATAGGTGAGGCAGAGAAAGATAAATATATTATTTCACTTATATGTCTAATCTAAAGAACAAAATACATATAAAAACAAAATGGAAAAGATACATATGAGTAGATAAGAGAGAACAGACTTAAGATTGCCAGAGTGAAGAAGGGTGCAGGAACAGGGTAAAAAATGTGAAAGGATTAAAATGTACCAATTGATATTTTAAAAAGTCATGCAAATGTAAAGCATAGCATATCAAATATAATAAATATTGTAATAAATGTTTGTGGTGCTAAGTAGTACTGGAATTATGGGGAGGAGGAATCAATTTATGAAGGATATGATTGGCCATAGTACACCTGAAACTAATAAAAATAATATTGAATGTAAACTGTAATTCAAATAGAAATATGTTCACCATTATTTCTTTAAAAAGAACAAAACTAATGGGTCAAAAAAATTATGGTACACTTACACATGAAATGTGTACTATCCATGAAATGCTATGAAGCAGAAGGAAAGAAGGGGCTACTACCATTCATGGCAGCATGGATGAACTGGAGGGCATTATGTTAAGTGAAAAGAGCGAGATGGTGAAAGACAAAAACCATATGATCAAGGAGGAAGATGGCAGAAAGGTAGGAGGGAGCAGATTCCACTCCTCGCTACACACAGGAGAAAAACCTAGCTGATCTATGGAGGAACAGAGCAAACAGCCAACAGTACCCCAGCATATATGAAAATAGAAGACCAAAAATTGTAGCAGGCATTGAAAAAACAAACAGTAAGGAGAGTGCTTCAGGGCAATAAGGTCCCAGGCACCAGTTCAGGGACCAGGGTAGCTGCAGCCCCAGGCCAGGCGCCCACCAGGTCTGCCACAGGGTTCTTGGGAGAGAGCCAGGGCAACTGCTCCCTCCTTGCCCAAACAAGGTTTGAGCAGCACCTGGAGAGACCTGGTTGCTTGAAGAACTAGAGAGGGGAATAAGGACTAAGTGGCAAACTCACATGAGCTGTGAGTACCCACAGAGTCTGTGGAAGTGGGTTGGAGAGAGTTGAGAGACCGACCCTGACAGGCCCTGACCCTGATAGTCACCTGTCTGGCTATAGAATTAAGCTTCGTGAGAGGCCAGCCCACTGTATGGAGTGACAGGCTTGAGTATGAGGAATTTCTCAAAAAGAAAAAGTGAAAAAAAAAGAGACACAGTTTGGGGAATTCTGCACTCTGGCCTCCTCTCCACCCAGCTGGGCAGCATTTTCAAGGTGGCACTGGAAACACTGAGCATCCCATATCGCTGAGAGGATGCACATCCGAACCCCTGGCATCTGAGGCAGCCTGTCCCAGCACATGCGTGCATCCCCAACCCAGGGAAAATGCATTCTGCCAAGGCCCGAAGCCCACAACAGTAACCCTAGAGAAAGTGTGCTCTGCAGAAATCCTGGAGCCCCAAACCATAATAACCCCTGTGAGAATGCCCTCTGAGGAAGAGCTGGATCCCACACCCAAGGCTCATTGCAGAGGCTCCAAGCTAGCTCTGGGAAGAGTGCTAGCCATGCAGAGAGCCCCAGGCTGACTGAGTGCTGATCTGGAAAGGAGAAAAGCACCTCAGCCTGCTGCAGCCAACTAGAACAGAAAAACTAGTGTGGCCAGCTTGAAACAAGCAACAAGTTTTTGGTTTTGTTGGTTTTTTAAGTATTTTTTTACTTTTAAATTTCTATTATTGTATTTTTATTTTTTAATTTATTTAATTATTTTTCAAGTACTGTTTTCTGTCTATTACTCCCATCCCATCCCACACCCCATTCTCCACCTTACCTCCCATTTCCACCCTTCTGGGTTGTTGTCCATGTATCCTTTCTACACATTCCTCTAAATCCCTCCCCTATTTCCCCTAAAATTCCCTCCCCTCTTCCCTCTGGTCACTGTCACCCTGTTCTCTATTTCAGTGTCTTTGGTTATATTTTGCTTGCTTGTTTGTTTGCTGTTTAGCTTCCTGTTAAAGGTGAGATCATATGGTATTTGTCCTTCAACACCTGGATTATTTCACTCAGCATAATGCTTTCCAGTTCCATTCATGTTGTTGCAAAAGGTAGGAGCTCCTTTTTTCTTTCTGCGGTGTAGAATTGCATTGTGTATACGTACCATAGTTTTTGGTACCATTCATTTACTGATGGGCACCTAGGTTGCTTCCAACTCTTGGCTATTGTAAATTGTCCTGCTATGAACATTGGGGTGCATATGTTCTTTGGGATTGGTGTTTTAGGGTTCTTAGTATAAAATCCTAGCAGTGGAATTGCTGGGTCAAAAGACAGGTCCAATTTCAGTTTTCTGAGAAAATTCCATACTGTTTTCCACAATGGTTGTACCAGCCTGCAATTCCCATCAACAGTGAATCAGAGTCCCCTTTTCCCCAAACCCTCTCCAACATTTGTTGTTTATTGCTTTGTTTATGATATCCATTCTCACCGGTGTAAAGTGGTATCTCATTGTGGTTTTAATTTGCATCTCTCTGATAGCAAACGATATTGAGCATCTCTTCATGTGTCTCTGGATTCTCTTTATGTCCTCCTAGCAGAAGTATCTGTTCAAGTCCTTTCCCCATTTTTTAATTGGGTTAGTTGTCTTCTTAGAGTGAAGTCGTGTGAGTTCTTTGTATATTTTGGAGATTAAACCTTTGTCTGGGGTATCATTGGCAAATATGATTTCCTATACAGTTTGTTGTCTTTTTATCTTAATGCTATTTTCTTTAGCTGAGAAAAAGCTTTTTATTTTGATGAGATCCCATTTGTTTATTTTCTCCTTTATATTCCTTGCTTTAGGGGACATATCAGTAAAAATGTTGCTGCGTGAAATATCTGATATTTTCCTGCCAATGTTCTTCTCTAGGACGTTAATGGTGTCACAGCTTATATTTAACTCTTTTATCCACTTGAATTTATTTTGGTGTATGGTGTAAGTTGGTGTTCAAGTTTCATTTTTTTTGCATGTAGCTGTCCAGTTCTCCCAACACCATTTGTTGAAAGGGCTATCTTTACCCCGTTTTATGTTACTGCCCCCTTTGTGGAATGTTAATTGACTGTAGAGAGTTGGATTTATTTCTGGGCTCTTTGTTCTGTTCCATTGGTCTATGTGCCTGTTTTAATGCCAGTACTAGGCTGTTTTGATTACAGTGGCCTTGTGATACAGTTTGATATCAGGTATTGTGGTCCCTCCCACTTTGTTCTTCTTTCTTAACATTGCAGCTGCTATTCGGGGTCATTTATGGTTCCATATAAATTTTTGAAGTGTTTTTTCTATGTCTGTGAAATATGCCATTGGTATTTTAATACGTATTGCATTGAATCTGTAAATTCCTTTGGGTAGTATGGACGTTTTCATGATGTTAATTCTTCCAATCCATGAACACGGTATATGTTTCCATTTGTTTGTGTCTTCCTTGATTTCTTTCCTCAGTGTTGTGTAGTTTTCTGCATACAGGTCTTTTACCTCCTGGGTTAGGTTTATTCCTAGATAATTTATTTTTGTTTTTGCCATATTGAATGGAATTTTTTTTTCTTGATCTCTTCTTCTGCTGATTCATTGTTAGTATACAAAAATACCTTTGAGTGATCGATATTGACTTTGTAACCCGCTGTTTTCCCAAATTTGTTTATTATTTCGAGCAGTTTTTTGGTAGAGGCTATAGGATTTTCCAAGTACACTATCATGTTATCTGCAAACAATGACAGTTTTCTTTTCTTTTTTTTTTTTGAGGGATAAAAAAAAACTGGCCCAAAACTTTGCATTAGAATCTGGGAACCACCACAGAAAATCGAATTTGCATTTTTCTTTCTTCTCTAATAATGTTATTTTATTTTATTTTATTTTTCACTTTGATAAAGTTAATATATTTGTTAGTATATCAATCAGACTGGTACCTGATTGATTTTAGAAAATAAATGTCTTTTTACTATCATGTCTTTTTTAATTTAATTCTTATTCAAGTACAGTTTTGTTTTATGTTCCCTGCCCTGCCCCCACCAAGTGCTCGCCAACTCCCTCCCATTTCCACCAAGCACCTTAATTATTGTCCGTGTCTCCTTTATATTTATTCATGTGAGTCCGTCCCCTTTTCACCTATCATTCTCTCCCCTCTCCTCTCTGGACCATGTCAGCCTGTTCTGTATTTGAGTGTCATTGTCATATTTTGCTTGCTTGTCTGTCCTGTTCTTTAGATTCCTGCTAATGGTGATATTATATGGTATTTGTCTTTCATCGCCTGGATTATTTCGCTCAACAAAATGCTCTCCAGTTCCATCCATGATGTTGCGAAAGTTAGGAGCTCCTTCTTTCTTTCTGCAGTATACAATTCCATTCTGTAAATGTACCATAGCTTTTTGATCTAGTCATTTACCGATGAGCATCTAGGTTGCTTCCAACACTTGGCTATTGCAAATTGTGCTGCTATGAACATCGGGGTGCATAGGTTCTTTTGGATTGGTGTTTCAGGGTTCTTAGGATATACTCCAAACAGTGGAATAACTGGGTCAAAAGGCACATTCATTATTAGTTTTCTTAGAAAGTTCCATACTGTATTCCATAGTGGTTGTACCAGTTGGCAATCGCACAAACAGTGGGACAGTTTTATTTCCTCCTTTCCAATTTGAATGACTTTTATTTCATGTTCTTCCCTGATCCCTGAGGCTAAAACTTCCAATACTATATTAAATAGAAGTGGTGAAAGGGAACAACCTTGTCTTGTTCCTGATCTTAGTGGAAAAAAATTTAGTTTTTGCCCATTAAGAATGATGTTGGCTGTAGGTCTTTCATATATGGCCTTTATTATATTGAGGAATGTTCCCCCTACTCTCATTTTGCTGCGTACCTTTATCATAAATTGGTGTTGTATATATCAAAAGTTTTTTCCGCATCTATTGATATGATCATGTGGTTTTCCTCTTTGCTTTTGTTATGTGGTGTATTACATTTACTGATTTGTGGATATTGAACCATCCTTGCATCCCTGGGATGAATCCCACTTGGTTGTGGTGTATGATTTTTCCCATGTATTGTTGGATGCGATTTGCCAATATTTTATTGAGGTTTTTAGCATCTATGTTCATCAGCGATATTGGCCTGAAGTTTTCTTCCTTTGTTGTGTCTCTATCTGGTTTTGGAATTAGAATGATGCCGGCTTTATAAAAAGAGTTTGGGAGTTTCCCATCATTTTGGATTTTTTGGAATAGTCTGTGAAGAATAGGGGTTAGCCCTTCCTTAAATGCTTTGTAGAATTCTCCTGTGAAACCATCTGGTCCAGGGCTTTTGTGTGATGGGAGTTTTTTCATTACTTCTTCAATTTCATTTGCTGTTATTGGTCTGTTCAGGCTTTCTACTTCTTCTTCATTGAGTTTTGGAAGATTATATTTTTCTAGAGATTTGTCCATTTCACCTAGGTTTTCAAATTTCTTGGCATACAATTCTTCCTAGTAATTCCTTACAATCCATTTTATTTTTGTGGTATCAGTTGTAATCTCTCGTCTTTCATTTCTGATTGTGTTTATTTGGGTCCTCTCTCTCCTTTTCTTAATAAGCCTACTTAAAGGCTTGTTTATTTTGTTTATCTTTTCAAAGAAACAACGCTTGAATTCATTGATCCTTAGATTTGTGCTTTTAGTCTCTATGTCATTTAATTCTGCTCTGATCTTGGTTATTTCCATCCTTGTACTTGCTCTGGGCTGTCTTTGTTGTTGTTCTTTGTGTTCTTGTGGGCGTCAGGGTAGGTTGTTGGATTGAAATGTTTCTGTCTTCTTTAGGTAGGCCTGTATTGCCATCAACTTCCCTCTCAGTACTGCCTTTGCCATATCCCATAAGTTTTGAGTTGTTGTGAGGTCATTTTCATTGGTTTCCTGAAACTTTTTTTATTTCTTCCCTAATTTCACTCTTGACCCAATTCACCCTTTAGTACCATAACATTAAGTCTCCATGATTTTGGGTGTTTGGGGTTTTTTCCTTTGGGGTTAGTTTCTAATTTCAGTCCCTTGTTATCAGAGAAAATGCATAGTATTATTTCAGTTTTCTTGATTTTGTTGACACTCGTTTTGTGACCAATCAAGTGGTCTATCTTTGAAAATGTTCCATGTGCATTTGAAAAGAATGTATATTTGGCTTCTTTGGGATGAAGGGCTCTCTCTATATATAAGTCAAGTCCACTTCATCTAGGGTGTTGTTTAGTGCAGGTATATGTTTATTAATATTTTGTTTGGAAGATCTGTTTATTTTTGACAGTGGGGTGTTAAAGTCCCCTAGTATAATTGTGTTGCTGTCAATATCTTTCTTGAAGTCCTCTCGGATTTTCTTTATATACTTGGGTGCTCTTTTGTTGGGTGCATATATATTTATGATGATAAAATCTTCCTGGTGGATTCTTGCCTTGAGCATTATGAAGTGACGTTCTGGGTCTCTCTTTAGAGCCCTTTTTTTGAAGTCTATTTTATCTGATATGAGGATTGCTACAGCGGTTTATTTTTCTTGTCCATTTGCTTGGAAAATTTGTTTCCAGCCCTTCACTTTTAGTCTGTGATGGTCTTTTGTCCTGAGGTGGGTCTCCTGTAGGCAGCATATGTGTGGGTCATGCTTTCTTATCCATTCAGCTACTCCATGTCTTTTGATTGGAGCATTTAATCCATTTACATTTAAGGTTATTATTGATAGGTACCTATTTATTGCGATATTTGTACCAGACTTACTCTCTGTCTCTGTTTTTTCCTTCTTTTCCTTAAAGCAGTCCTTTTAGTATTTCTTGTAGAGCTGGTCTGATGGAGGCATATTCTTTTAGACCTCTTTTGTCTTGGAAGCTCTTTATTTGGCCTTCTATCTTGATTGAGAGCCTTGCTGGGTAAAGTAGCCTTGGTTGTAGGCCTCTGGTTCTCATTACTTGAAATATTTCTTGCCATTCTCTTCTTGCTTGGAGTGTTTCAATTGAGAAGTCAGTAGCTGACCTTATTGGGGCTTCCTTGTATGTTACTTCCTTTTTCTCTCTTGCTGCCTTTAAAATTCTCTCTTTGTCTTGGAATTTTGCCATTTTAATGATGATGTGTCTTGAAGTGGGCCTCTTTGGGTTCCTCTTGAATGGGACTCTCTGTGATTCCTGGATTCGCGTAACTTTTTCTCTCAACAAATTAGAAATATTTTCCATTATTACTCTTTCAAATAGGTTTTCTATCCCTTGTTCTTCTTCTTCTCCTTCTGGTATCCCTATTATTCAGATATTATTATGTTTCACATTGTCTTGCATTCCTCTTAATCCCTCTTCATTCTTTTTGAGCCTCTTTTCCCTTTCTTGCTCTTTCTTAAAGATTCTTTCTACTGTGTCCTCCAACTCACTGATCCTATTTTCTGGCTCATTAATCCTGCTTTCCATTCCTTCTACTGTCTTCTTCAGTTCCCAAATTGTATTCTTCTTTTCCTCTTCTCCTTTGGTGATAGTTTCTATTTCCTTTTTCATTTTGATATAGTTTGCGGAGAGCTCATTTTAGCTCCCCTCTAGTTTCTGGTAGCTCATTGTGAGCTCTTTGAATTTCCTGATAACTAGTGCTATGAATTCAATATCTGATGGCTGACTTGCCTCTCTTTCATCTGACATTATTACTGAGACTTCCACCTTTTCTTTCATTTGGGCATGGTTTCTTTGTCTTCCCATTGCTTATGAGACTCTTCTTGTTAGCTTCAGCTTCTTAAATTGATCTGTTCTGACTCCCTAGGTTTATGGTGTGAACTTCTATGGTAGAATTCCTGTGAAATTCAGTGATTCAGTCTCCTGCAGGTATCTTGATGTTTTATGCTTCCTTTCTTTGTGTGTGTCTGATCAGTTGGAAGGGGAGGCAAAATGGTTTATGGCAGCAGGAGAGTACTTTATGATATTTACAGTCACAGTCCGAAGAGAAAAGAGAGAAGGTCTTTAGGCCATATATAGTGTTAACTGTAATCTTCAACCCAATTTGCCCCTTTTAAGAAAGGATAGGCCAAAGATAAGTCTCTTGTTGGGAAGGGAAGGCTTATGAGTAGTATCTAGAAAGCAGTGAGGTTGGGGGTGGTTAGATTTTGAGGTAAGGTGAGAGTAAAGAATAGTAAATAAGTGTAGCATGTGAGCAAGGAGAGTTAATCACTACAGTAATAGAATTCAGGAACCTGTAAAGTGGGTAAGACCCTAGAGTTGTGTTGTGAAGTATTTACAGTGGTATAGAAAGCAACAAACAAACAAACACACAAAAAAAAGGGCAAGAGAAGTGAGGAAAAAGCAATAAGTTTGGAGTGAAAGGAAGGACTAAAACAGGAAAAAAGAAAGCAGGGGAACAAAGTATAGAAAGATACAGCAACAATAAAATTAAAAATATATACAATTACTAAAAAAATGTTTTAAAAAAAGTTAAAAAAGAAAACAACCCTCCCTTGTTGGTTTCAAACTGTCCAATCCGGTTTTTCTGGTTTCGGCACGACTTCTCTGTGGGCTGGGTAGTAGGCCCTGGCGCACTCCCACGCGCCAGCAAATCTACCAGACTGGGGTGCAGGTGCCTGCCCACCTGACAGGCTGCCTGGGTCCCATGGGATCTGGTACTGGTCCTTCCCAGTCCTGTGGCTGGGTGAGAAGCAAGTCAAGCTGCCTTCACAGGAGAACTCCTCAGTCCACTTTCCAATGAAAACTTCTCCAGAAAGTGTGCCTCTCAGCTCAGTCCAATCCCCAACCTGACTGGTTAGGACAATGTTCCTCTCAAATTTCCTGGGCTGGCGAGCTGGTGGGCTCGCGACCACAGAGATCACAACTGAACATGGCCCACTGTCTTTGCCACCCTCCCTGCACACCTAGGCAGACAGGTCTCTGCCACCCAGCCCCACCTAAATGGCGAAGGACAGAGCCATCTCTCTACCAAGGTCCCCGAAGTTGGCCCAAGACTTCACCGGGTGCTGGGCTCTTGATGAGTCCTCTGTGGCACTGGCCTCAGATGGAAGCCTCTACACCCCTAACGCAGTGGCAGTGGCAGCAGCGGCAGTGGCAGCGGCTCTGAGCCGTTTTGGGCTGGCCGAGGGTGGCCCTGCCGCTGCCGCTTTTGTCTTTACTCACAGATACCGGGCTCCATATGAGAACTCTGTGGCAGTTGCCCTGAGGCTGGTCATGGATGGGAGCCTCTGGGCTCTGAAAACTGCGGTGGCAGCAGCTCCAAGGCAGTTAGGCACCGGCCAAGGGCTGCTGGTCCCGCTGCTGCTGTTCCCACCTCTGCTGCTTTTGACTTTACTCTGGGGTGCCTAGCTCCCGATGAGTCCTCTGTGGCAGATGCCCCTGTGGCTGGGCATAGACGGAAGCCTCTGGGTCCCAACTGATACGTTGGCAGAAGCTGCGAGGTATTTACTCCGGCCAAGGGCTGCCACCAGCCCTGCCACCTCCGTCCTTACTGAGGACCCTGAGACCCCACCGACCTGTAGCTGTCTGATCGGTCACTATCTCTGGTCTCTTATTTTCATAAATGCTGGGGAATTGTTGGTTGGGCAATTGATTGTGCTGTTCCTCAGTAGATATGCCAGGAATTTCTCCCAGGGGTAGTGGGAGAACTGGAGTCGCTCTGTCCTACTCCACCACCATTTCCCTTCTCCTAAATTTCTATTATTTTTTATCTCTCATTTTTTCCCCTCTCTCCTTCATTCTTGTTTTATTTCTTCTTCCTTTCTTTCCAATTTTATCTCTTCTTCCTTTTAAATACCCACAAGTCAGCACAAAAAAAAAAAACCCTAGAGTGGTGAAAAGACCAGAGTTGGAACCAAAAAGGGGGCATACCAACAGCTGATACCATGAGACAAATTTTACTCTGCTACTACAGAGANTGCTGGGGAATTGTTGGTTGGGCAATTGATTGTGCTGTTCCTCAGTAGATATGCCAGGAATTTCTCCCAGGGGTAGTGGGAGAACTGGAGTCGCTCTGTCCTACTCCACCACCATTTCCCTTCTCCTAAATTTCTATTATTTTTTATCTCTCATTTTTCCCCTCTCTCCTTCATTCTTGTTTTATTTCTTCTTCCTTTCTTTCCAATTTTATCTCTTCTTCCTTTTAAATACCCACAAGTCAGCAAAAAAAAAAAAAAACCCTGGAGTGGTGAAAAGACCAGAGTTGGAACCAAAACGGGGGCATACCAACAGCTGATACCATGAGACAAATTTTACTCTGCTACTACAGAGAACCTGCAAGTTATTGCATATTTGTATTATCATTTTGTCATTATTCTCACATCTTTTAATTTAATAGTATTTTTGTATTCCTCTTCTTTCTGTTTAGTCTCCTTTGCTTGGCTGGTTAAATTGTATCATTTAACAGATTTCCCTTGTTCTCTATTTCATATATTACTGCTAATTTACTGTCCTTCCCTTCACTGGTGTTAATTAGCACACTACACAAGGTCCTATAGTACCTATTCTTGTTATCCAGATCACAGGGATTCTGTCATATGAGTATTGCTGCATTATTAATGTAAATAATAGCTGTCCCATACAAGTGTAAATATGACACAACACCCCTCCCAGATCTTAGCCAACTTCACAGTTTCCTGAACTCTATTACTGCAGTGGTTAACTCTATTCTTCCACACACTACATCTATTCGCTATCCTTTACTCTCACCTTTCCTCAGAATCTGACCTCCCACAACCTCAGTGCCTCCTAGATCCAACTCACAACCCTTCCCTTCCCTCTCCAACAAGAGTTTTATCTTCTTTCCACACTTTCTAAGAAGTGGTTAGTTGGGTGGAATATCACGGTAACATTATACATAGCCAAAGGATCTCCTATCACTTCTATACTAGCTGCTACTGTAGATATCATAGAATACTTTTCTGCTATCTTAAACCATTTTGACTTCCCCTCCAACTGGTTACAAAAAAACAATAGGCAGAAGCAGTGAACACCAGGATATCCACTGGAAGAGGACACCCAACAACAAAGGAACCACCAACATATGACAGCAGAAGAAGGTGAAGGATGGAGTGGAAGCCACACTAACCTCAATCCAGGCATTAGCTGGAAATACAACTAAATAGTGGAGAAATTACCCAGAACAAACAACTGAATAAGAGCAAGAGTGAATCCTCAAAACCATGTACACATGGAAGAACCAGCTTCAACACAACCTTCCCTCACTAGCACAACAAAATACAAGAGGTCATGAACAGAGTGACCCTGAGTTAACCAGCTGGTGGGAAGAAACCACCAAAGAAAGACCCAACAACAATCAAAACCCAAGGACAAACACAGAGTCAACTTAAATGACAGCCCAAGATGAGTGAGCTGAGATCAAGGAGACTACACCACTGAATCTCACAAGTATTCTACCACAGCGTTCATACCATAAATCCAGGGAGCTAGAACAGATCAATTTAAGAAGCCAAGGCTAACTAGAAGAGTCTCAAAAGCAATGGGAAGATAAAGAAACAATCCTAAAATGGAAGAAAAGGAGGAAGCCTCAGAATAAATGCTAAATGAAATAGAGGCAAGTCAACTATCAGATACTGAATTTAAGACAATGGTTATTAGGAACCTCCAGGAGCTCACAGAGAATTACCAGAAACTACAGGGAAACTGCAATGAACTCACTGCAGACTATATCAACATGAAAAAAGAACTAGAAACTATCAACAAGGACCAAGAGGAAAAGAAGAATACAATTTCTGAACTGAAGAACACAGAGGAAGGAATCAAAAGCAGGATCGATGAAGTAGATATTGAATCAGTGAGCTGGAGCACAAAGTAGAAAAAACACCCTGAAAGAGCAAGAAAAGGAAACACACCCAAAAAATGCAGAGGGATTAAGAGAAATGCAAGACCATATGAAATGTAATAATATCCATAAAATAGGAATACTAGAAGAAGAAGAAGAGCATTGGATAGAATACCTACTTGAAAAAGTAATGATGGAAAACTTCCCTAATTTGAGGAGATATAAAGTCACACAAAACCAGAAAATTAGGAGGACCCAAATCAGGAGGAACCCAAAAAGGCCTACTTCAAGACACATCATAATTAAAATGGCAAAATTCTAAGATAAAGAGAGAATCTTAAAGAGAGTAAGAAAAAAAGGAAGTGAAATACAAGGAAGTACAAAAAATAGTAACTGACTCCTCAATGGAAACACACAAAGCCAAGAGAAAATGGCAAGAAATGTTCCAAGTAATGAGAATGAGAGGCCCACAACCAAGACTACTTTACCCAGAAAGGTTCTGAATCAAGATAGAAGGCCAAATAAGAAGCTGCTGGGACAAAAGAAGCCTGAAATAATATACTGTCCCCAAACCAACTTACAAAAGATGATAAATGGTTTGTTTTAAGGACAAGAAAAACACAGTGAAAGAGAGAGGAACACAGATACAAAAAATGGCATTGAATAAGTATTTATCAATAATAACCTTAAATATAAATATATTAAATGCTCCAATCAAAAGATATAGAATAGCTGAATGGATAAGAAAGCATGCCCCACACATATGCTGCCTACAACGGACGCACCTCAGGACAAAGGACATACACAGATTGAAAGTGAAGGGCTAAAAACAAAATTTCCAAGCAAAGGGACAGGAAAAAATCTGGGTGCAAATACTCATATCGGGCAAAATAGACTTCAAAAATAGGGCATCAAGAGAGACCCAGAAGATCACTTCATAATACTCAAGGGAAGAATCAACCAAGAAGACATAAAAGTCATAAATATATATGCACCCAATATAGGAGCACCCAAATACATAAAGAAAATCTTAGAGAACTTCAAGAAAGACATTGACAGCAACACAATTATTGCAGGATATTTTAACACCCCACTGTCAACAATGGACAGATCTTCCAAACAAAATATCTACAAAGATATTGTGGCATTGAACAATGATCTAGATGAAATGGACTTAACTGATATATGTAACCCTTATCCCAGAGAAGATAAATACACATTATTTTCAAATGCAAATGAAGCATTTTCAAAGAGAGACCACATAATAGAACACAAAAAGCCTCAACAAATTTAAGAAAATTGAAATCATACCAAACATTTTATCTTTCCACAAGGGACTGAAATGAGAAAACAATCCCAATGAAAAGAAACTAAAACTCTCAAAATCATTGTGATTGAATAGCATGTCATTAAGCAATGAATGGGTCAAGGATGAAATTAGGGAAGATATCAAAAAGTTTCTGAAAAAAAAAATGAACTCAAAACAACCCAAAAATTATGGGACACAGAGAAGGAAGTCCAGAAAGAGAACTTCATAGCAATATAGGTGTACCTAAACAAGACAGAAACATTTCAAATAAACAACCTAACCGTGTGCTTACGAGAACTCAGAAACAACAACAAAGACAGCTTAAAGCAAGTAGAAGGAAGAAAATAACCAATATCAGAGCAGAATTAAATGACACAGAGACTAAAAGCACAATTCCAAGGATCAATGAATCCAGGAGCTAGCTCTTTGAAAAGATAAACAAAATAAACAAGCTTTTCAGCAGGCTCATCAAGCAAAAAAACAGAGATGACCCAAATAAACACAATTAGAAACGAAAGAGGAGAGATTACAACAGATATCATAGAAAAACAAAGGACTGTAAGAAATTACTATGAAGATGTCCTGGCTGGTGTAGCTCAGTGGATTGATCTCAGGCCTGTGAATCACATGATCGCAGTTCAATTCACAGTCAGGGCACATGCCTGGGTTGCAGGCCAGTTCCCAGCAGGGGACTCAGGAGAGGCAACCATACATTGATATTTCTGTCCTTCTCTCCTTCCCTTCCTCTCTAAAGATAAATAAATAAAATATTTTTTTAAAAGAAATTACCATGAAGAACTGCATGCCAAGAAATTTGAAAACCTAGGAGAAATGGACAAATTTCTAGAAAAATACAATTTTAAAAAAACTCAATGAAGAAGAAGCAGAAAGCTTGAACAGACCAATAACAGCAGATGAAATTGAAGCAGTAATCAACATTGAAGCAGTGAGTAAACTCCAAACTCACAAAATCCCTGTACAGGATGGTTACACAGGACAATTCCACAAAGCATTTAATGAGGACCTGACTGCTGTTCTTCACAGACTATTCCAAAAAGTCCAAAATGATGGAAGACTCTCAACCTCTTTCTATGAAGCCAGCATCATTATAAACCCAGAACCATATAAAGACACAACAAAAAAAAGAAAACCTCAGGCTAATATCACTGATTAACAAAGACGCTAAAATCCTCAACAAAATATTGACAAACAATGTCAAACAACATATTAAAAGGTCATACACCATGCCCAACTGGGATTCATCCCAGGGATGCAAGAATGGTACAATATTCACAGATCAGTAAATGTATTAATACATGACATAAACAAATGCAAAAACAAAAATCACATGATCATATCAAAAGATGTGTAAAGAGCTTTTGATAAGGTATACCACCTATTTATGGAAAAAACACTTCGCAAAGTGGGAATAGAGGGAGCATTCCTCACCATAATAAAGGCCATATATGAGAGACTTACAGCCAACATCATACTCAATGGGCAAAAACTGAAAGCTTTTCCAACCAGATGAGGAAGAAGACAAGATTGTCCATTTTCACCATTTCTGTTCAATATAGTATGCGAAGCTTTAGCCAAAGCAATCAGACAAGAAAAGAAAATAAAAGGCATCCAAATCAAAAAGAAGGCAATAAAACTGTCACTGTTTGCAGATGACATGATATTGTACATGGAAAAGTGTATAGACCCAGCCAAAAACTGCTTGACCTAATAAATGAATTTGGCAAAACAACAGGATACAAACTCAATATACAGAAATCAAAGGCATTTTTGTATCCCAACAATGAAACCGCAGAAGAAGAATTCAAGAAAAAAATCCCATTAGATATGGCAACAAGAAAAATAAAATACCTAGGAATAAGCCTAACCAAGAAGGTAAAAAGCCTGTATGCTAAAAACTACACCACTCTGAAGAAAGAAACCAAGGAAGACAGAAACAAATGGAAACATATGCCATGTTCATGAATCAGAAGAAATAACGTTATCAATATCTCCATACTACCCAAAGCAATTTACAGATTCAATGCAATACCTATTAAAGTACCAATGACATATTTCACAGACATAGAATAAACACTTCAAAAATTTATATGGAACCATAAATGCCCCCCAATAGCTGCTGCAATTTTGAGAAAGAAGAGCAAAATAGGAGAGATCACAATAGTTGATACCAAAGTGCATTACAAAGCCACTGTAATCAAAACAGACTGGTATTGGCATAAAAACAGGCTCCATCTGTCTGTGACAGAAAATCTCTACCTTCTGAGGACTTAGGCTTCTGGGACACCAACCCTGGTCTCTTAACCTTTGGGTTATTGATTTCAGCACTAAAACTGGGAGATGGAGGTGAGGTAACAAGAATCAGATTCCACTACACCCTGCACCCAGCTGGAGCACCTAGACAATCATCCGAGATAGAGTGAACAGTCATTGGAGTCCCAGATTATATGAAGTTTGGAGACCAAAACTGTAGAAGACATAGAAAAATAGATGGTAAGGAGATTGCATATGGATGATAAGGTCCCCAGGACCTGCATGAGGATCAAGATGGTTGTGGCACGCCCCTGGTCCAGTGCCTGCTACAGGATCTTTGAAGAATAGCTGGAGCAGCAGCTACCTCCCCTACCAAAGCAGGGAGGGCAGCATAGCACCAGAAGAGACCTGGATACCTGAAATCCCTGGGGAGAATAAAGATGCAGTGGGGGATGCACAGAAGTGGTGTTCACCTGCTGGGATAGTGGACACCAGCTAAGTCATTGCCAGTGAATTTGGAGAGCCAGGTGACACCTGAAGAATGGAGGGGAGTAGGGCAACATCAGACCCTGACCTGGATAGTCTCCAATCTGGTTACAATGTGAGGGTGTATGAAAAGTCGGGCGTTTGCTAAGAATGGTGGACTTAAACAAGAGAATTTTACTAAAAACAAATGCTCTCAGGCACTGTTTGAGGAACTGTCACATGGCAGCTGGCTTGACCACAGATGGATCATACAACACTCACATCACAGGGGGTTCGTGAAGAGGAAGGAGGAGGTGCACAGCTCAGCCACAGCAAAACTGATGGATTAAAGGCACTGGCCTAGCACAGATGGCAATTGGGAGTTCAATAGCTCAAGGAGGACCTGGGCTAGAAGCTGGACAACTGTGAATACTGTCGCCCAGACCTTTCCCTTATCCCCCCAAAACCATAGGAAGGGAGAAAAGCAAATACCAGCCCCCTCTGCTGCAGCATCCAGGAACACCAGAAGCATTCGCTAAGTTGATTTAAAGTCAGCAAGAGTTCTTCTTCTTCTTCTTCTTCTTCTTCTTCTTCTTCTTCTTCTTCTTCTTCTTCTTCCTCTTCCTCTTCTTCTTCTCCTTCTTCTCCTTCCCATTTTTTTCATTCCCTACCCCCCACAGTAAGACAATAAGACCTACAGCTCTGAAAGGTCCAGAGACAGATCCAGAGAGGGAGCACAAGGCTAACCCCAACAACTGAGAAACTGAAACAAATTTTACTTTGCTATCCTATAGAACTTGCATTTTATTGTTTATTGTTTATTTTTTTCATTATTTTTACTTCCTTTATTTTATTAATATGTGTTTCTGTATTTCTGTTTCATTTTCTTCATTTTATTTGTTTAATTGCATCATTTGACTGGTATTCCTTATTCTCTCTTTCATACTGTATTTTAATTTTCCTTCTTTCACTTCACTCATGTTCCAATAACAAACTATTCTTGGTCATGTGCTTTCTATTCTTGTTATTCAGATCATACATTTCTTGTCATATTATTGTTCATTCCAATAATGAATGAGCAATATGGCAACCATACATTGATATTTCTCTCCCTCTCTCCTTCCCTTCCCCTCTAAAGATAAATAAATAACAAATTTTAAAAATGATAGTTCATTCCAACTATCATAAATAATTTTTGTCCCATATAATTGTAAATACTACACAGCACCCCTCTTTGATCTTACCCCATTTCACTACCTTCCTGAGCTGTATAACTGCTGTGGTTAACTGTATTCTCTCACACACTAAAATGACTTTCAATCATTTACTTTTATTATAGCTTATCAAGTAACCATACAGAAGCACTCTGTTTTCCGGATTCATCTCATAATCCTTCTCCCCTCTAATAAGAATCTTATCTCCCCTGGCTGGTGTAGCTCAGTGGATTAAGCACGGACTTTTGAACCAAAAGGTCACTGGTTTGACTCCCAGTCAGGGGACATGCCTGGGTTGCAGGCCAGTTCCCAGCAGGGGATGCACGAGAGGCAACCATACATTGATATTTCTCTCCCTCTCTCCTTCCCTTCCCCTCTAAAGATAAATAAATAACAAATTTTAAGAAAGAATCTATCTCTTTCCCACCTTCCATAAAAACCAACTAATTGGGTGAAATATCACACTTGATGCTATACTTACAAAAAGGATGTCCTAGCTCTTCTGTACTTGTTGGTACTTTAAATCCCATAGTACACTCTCCTGCTATCTTAATCCATTTCACCTTCTGCCCGCTACTGATCACATACAAGATTAGGTGAGAGCTGTGAACACCACTATACCTGCTGGAGGATAGAATCCATCAACAAAGGAACCACTAACAAAGTAAAACCCAAGTACAACAAGAGAGCCCACTCAAAGAGAAGAAAGGGCCTACCTATAGCATCCAGACAAGGAGATCAAAGAGACAGCACTACTGAATTACATAAAATTCCTACCATAGAAGAAATTCACCCTACAAAGATAGCTAGCAAAGTGAAAATTAAAGGGGGGCAGAAACAAACAAAAACAATCACTTAACATGGGGATACAGTAAAAAAGAACTTGAAATCAAAGGGAATGGAATACCTCCCACCAAAAGAGCTAAATAAAATGGAGGTAAGCAAACTATCAGATATAGACTTCAAAAGAATGATTAAAAGGATGCTCAAGGAACTCGCAGACAACTACAAGGAACTGAGTGAGAATTATAACAGTACAAAAAAAAGAAAAAGAAACTATAAACAAAAAACAGGAAGAAATTAAAAATAAAACTTCAGAAATAAAAAAAACACAATAGAAGGAATTACAAGCACATTGGATGAGGCACTGCACTGAATTTGTGAGTTGGAAGACAGGGTAGAAACACCCAGGTACAACAGCAGCACAAAAGAAGACTAAAAAAATTATGAAGATAGCTTAGAGGAACTCCAAGATAACATAAAATACAATAACATTAAAATCATAAGGATATCAGAAAGAGAAGAAACGGAACAAGGAATAAAAACCTTGTTTGAAAAAACAATGAAAGAAAACTTTCAGAACCTGGAGAATGAAATAAAACACACAGGCTCAGGAAGCAGAGAGAGTCGCAATAAAGATGAACCTAAAGAGGCCTACTCCAAGATATATCATAACTAAAATGCCAAGTTTTAAACACAAAGAGAGAATGATAAAACTAGCAAGGCAGAAATAAGAAGTAACATATAAAGGGGCTCTGATAAAGCTAGTAGGTGATTACTCAACAGGAACACTCCAATCCAGGAGAGAATGGCAAAAATATTTCAAGTATGAAAAGCAAAGTCCTGCAATCAAGACTATACAACCCAGCTAGGTCCTCATTTAAAACAGAAGGTGATGAGGAGTTTCCCAGAAAAAAACACAGCTAAAAGAATACATCTCCAACAAATTACAACTATAAGATACAATAAAGAGTCTACTATAAGAAGAGGAAGGAAAAGAGTGAAAGAAAGAGAAACACAGATACAAAGAGGGAAAATCAATAAATACCTATTAATCAATAAATAATAACCTTAAATATAAATGAATTAAATACTCCAATTAAAAGAATAGACAAGCTGAATGGATAAGAAAGCATGACCTACCTAAGATAAACCCACCTCACAACACATGACATACACAGACTGAAAGTGAAGGACTAGAAATAAATTTTCCAAGCAAATAGACAGGAAAGAAAAGCCAGGGTAGCAATACTCATATCAGACAAAATAGACTTCAAAAATAGGGCCATAGAAAGAGACCCAGGAGGTCACTTTATAATACTCAAGGGAAGAATCCATCAAGAAGACATAAACATTGTAAATATACATGCACCCAATGCAGGAGCACCCAAATACATAAAGAAGATCTTGTAGGACTTCAAGAGAGATATTAACAGCAACACAATTATAGTAAGGAATTTCAACCCCATTGTCAACAATGGACAGATCTTCCAAACAAAGTATCAACAAAGACATTGTGGCATTGAGCAATGCCCTAGATGAAATAGACTTAACTGATATATATAGAGAGCCTTTCATCCCAAATAGGCAAAATATACATTCTTTTCAAATGCACATGGAACATTTTGAAAGCTAGGCCACATGATAGGACACAAAACAAGCCCCAACAGATTCAAGAAAATTGAAATCACGGCAATCATCTTTGCAGACCACAAGAGCCTGAAACTAGAAATGAACCTCAAGGAAAAAGCTAAAACACTCAAATTCATGGAGATTAAATATCATGCTATTAAATAATAAATGTGTTAAGAATGACATCAAGCAAGGAATCAAAAAGTTTATAGAAACAAATGCAAATGAAATCACAACAGTTCACAACTTATGGGACACAGCAAAAGCAGTCCTTTAAGAAAAGGTCATAGCAGCACAGGTCTACCTAAACAAGATAGAACCATTTCAAATGAACTACCTAACCCCACATCTACAAGCAGTGGAGGAACAGCAACAAATAAAGATGGTGGACCTTTTGCCAAGATGGAAGGGTAGGTAGACACACTGTGTCTTCTTGGACAACCAAAAAAAGGAAAACAACAAATTTAAAAGCAAAAACAACCAGAACTGACAGAAAATTTAACTGCGTGGAAGTCCAACAATCAAAAAGTTAAAAAAGAAACATTTGTCCACACTGCTCAGAGGGGCAGAGACAAATATTCGGGGGGAGAGGACTCAAGGAAAGGTGGTGGCTAGAGGACCAAGACAGGCAAGGTTGCAGCTGGCAAGCAAGGAGGTGGCTGGTGGAGCTGGTGAGTCAGCAGGTTGTGGACTGAGCAGTCCCACATTCATGTGCAGATATACTGGAAGGAATAACTGAGGATGAGAAAAAACGTGCAACCCAGTGTTCTAGGGTGGGGAAATAAAACCTCAAACCTCTGATTAAAAACACCTGTGAGGATTGAAGCAGCAGCAGGAGAAACTCCCAGCCTCACAGGAGAGTTCACTGGGGAGACCTACAGGGTCCTAGAACATACACAAAACCACCCACCTGGATATCAGCACCAAAAGGACCCAAGTTGCTTGTAGGTAGCAGGGCAAGTGACTGCAAACTGGCAAAGAGCAGAGCAAGCCTCACTGTACCTCCTTGAACCCCTCCCCCACATACAGCATCACAGTGCAGCAATGTGGGTTACCCCACCCTGGAGAACAACTAAGGATTTACCCCTTACAACCTAACAGGTGTGCTGAGACAAAATAATAATAATAATGGCCCAAATGAATGAACAGATCAAAGCTCTAGAAAAAATACAACTAAGCAAGGAAGAGATAGCCAACCTTTCAGATGCACAATTCAAAACCCTGACAATCAGGATGCTCACCGAGTTGGTTGAATATGGTAGCAAGTTAGATGAAAAAATGAATACTATGCTAAGTGAAATAAAGGAAAATGTACAGGGAACCAATAGTGAAGGAAAGTAAACTGGAACTCTAATCAACAGTGTGGATGAGAAGGAAGAAAGAAACATTCAACCAGAACACAATGAAGACAAGAATTCATATGAAACAACAATTCAAAAAAATGAGGGAAGGTTTAGGAACTTCCAGGACATGTTTAAATATTTCATATTCCAAATCATATGGGCGCAACAAGGAAAAGAGGAAGAGCAAGAAATTGAAAACTTTTTTTCTCCAATTTTTTTATTTAATTATTTTTCAAGTACAGTTTTCTGTCTATTACTCCCATCCAGTCCCACCCCCCATGCTCCCCACTCCCTCCCATTTCCACCCTTCTCAGTTGATGTCCATGTATCTTTTATATAGGTTCCTTTAAATCCCTCCCTTATTTCCCCTGAAATTCCCTCCCCTCTCCCCTCTGGTCATTGTCAGCCTGTTCTCTATTTCAGTGTCTTTGGTTATATTTTGCTTCCTTCTTTGTTTGTTGTTCAGCTTCCTGTTAAAGGTGAGATCATATGGTATTTGTCCTTCAACACCTGGCTTATTTCACTCAGCATAATTCTTTCCAGTTCCATCCATGATGTTGCAAAAGGTAGGAGCTCCTTCTTTCTTTCTGCAGCATAAAATTCCATTCTGTATATGTACCATAGTTTTTTGATCCATTCATTTATTGGCGGGCACCTAGGTTGCTTCCAACTCTTGGCTATTGTAAATTGTCCTGCTATGAACTTTGGGGTGTATAGGTTATTTGGGATTGGTGTTTCAGGGTTCTTAGGATACAACCCTAGCAGTGGAATTGGTGGGTCAAAAGGCAAGTCCAATTTTAGTTTTCTGAGAAAATTCCATACTGTTTTCCATAATGGTTGTAACAGTCTGCAATCCCACCAACAGTGGACCAGACTCCCCTTTTGCCCACATCCTCTCCAACATTTGTTGTTTATTGCTTTGTTTATGATAGCCATTCTCACCGGTGTAAAGTGGTATCTCATTGTAGCTTTAATTTGCATCTCTCTGATAGCTAGCTATATTGAGCATCTCTTCATGTGTCTCAGGATCCTCTGTATGTCCTCCTTGGAGAAGTATCTGTTCAAGTCCTTTCCCCATTTTTTATTTGGGTTAGTTGTCTTCTTAGAGTGAAGTCCTGTGAGTTCTTGGTATATTTTGGAGATTAAACCTTTGTCTGAGGTATCATTGGCAAATATGTTTTCCCATACAGTTGGTTGTCTTTTTATTTTAATGCAGTTTTCTTTAGCTGCACAGAACCGTTTTATTTTCATGAGATCACATTTGTTTATTATTCCCTTTATAGTCCTTGCTCTAGGGGACATATCAAAAAAATGTTACTGCGTGAAATATCTGAGATTTTCCTGCCAATGTTCTCCTCTAGGACTTTAATGGTGTCACGGCTTATATTTAAGTCTTTTATCCACCTTGAATTTATGTTGGTGTATGATGTAAGTTGGTGCTCAAGTTTCATTTTTTTGCATGTTGCTGTCCAGTTCTCACAACAGCATTTGTTGAAGAGGCTATCTATACCCCATTTTATGTTACTGCCCCCTTTGTTGAATATTAATTGACTATAGAGAGTTGGGTTTATTTCTGGGTTCTCTATTCCGTTCCATTGGTCTATGTGCCTGTTTTTATGCCAGTACTAGGCTGTTTTGATTACAGCGGCCTTGTAATACAGTTTGATATCAGGTATTGTGATTCCCCCTACTTTGTTCTTCTTTCTTAACATTGCAGCTGCTATTCGGGGTCTTTTATGGTTCCATATAAATTTTTGAAGTGTTTGTTCTATCTGTGAAATATGCCATTGGTACTTTAATAGGTATTGCATTGAATCTGTAAATTGCTTTGGGTAGTATGGACATTTTGATGACGTTAATTCTTCCAATCCATGAACATGGTATACGTTTCCATTTGTTTGTGTCTTCCTTGATTTCTTTGTTCCGTGTTGTGCAGTTTTCTGCATACAGGTCTTTAAACTCCTTGGTTAGATTTATTCCCAGATATTTTATTTTTGTTTTTGCTATATAGAATGGGATTTTTTTTTTTGATTTCTGCTTCTGCTGATTCATTGTTAGTATACAGAAATGCCTTTGATTTCTGGATATTGCCTTTGTATCCCACTGTTTTGCAAAATTCATTTATTAGCTCCAGCAGTTTTTTGGTAGAGTCTATAGGATTTTCCATGTATAGTAACATGTTATCTGCAAACAATGACAGTTTTCTTTTCTCCTTTTTCATTTGGATGCCCTTTATTTTTTTTTCTTGTCTGATTGCTGTGACTAGAACTTCCAATACTATATTAAATAGAAGTGGTGAACGTGGAAAAGCTTGTCTTGTTCCTGATCTTAGTGGAAAAGCTTTTAGTTTTTGCCCATTGAGTATGATGTTGGCTGTATGTCTTTCATATATGGCCTTTATTATATTAAGGAATGCTCCCTCTATTCCCATTTTTCTGAGTATCTTTTTCATAAATGGGTGTTGTACCTTATCAAAAGCTTTTTTCGCCTCTTTTCATGTGACCATGTGGTTTTTATCTTTGCTTTTGTTTATGTGGTGTATTACATTTATTGATTTGCAGGTATCGAACCATCCTTGCATCCCTGGATGAATCCCACTTCGTCGTGGTGTATGATCTTTTTGATATATTGCTGGATGCGATTTGCCAATATTTTATTGAGGATTTTAGCATCTATGTTCATCAGCGATATTGGCTAAATTTTTCTTTCTTTGTTGTGTCTCTATCTGGTTTTGGAATTAGGATAATGCTCACTTCATAAAAAGAGTTTGGGAGTTTCCCATCGTTTTGGATTTTTTGGAATAGTCTGTGAAGAATAGGGGTTAGCTCTGCCTTAAATGCTTTGTAGAATTCTCCTGTGAAAACATCTGATCCGGGGCTTTTGTGTGATGGGAGTTTTTTATTATTTCTTCAATTTCATTTGCTGTTATTGGTCTTTTCAGGCTTTCTACTTCGTCTTCATTGGTTTTGGAAGATTATATTTCTCTAGAAATTTGTCCATTTCATCTAGGTTTTCAAATTTCTTGGCATACAGTCCTTCATAGTAATTCCTTACAATCACTTCTATTTCTGTGGTATCAGTTGTAATCTCTCCTCTTTCATTTTTGATTGTGTTTATTTGGGTCCTCTCCCTCCTTTTCTTAATGAGCCTACTTAAAGGCTTGTCTGTTTTGTTTATCTTTTCAAAAAACCAACTCTTGGATTCATTGATTCTTAGAATTGTGCTTTTAGTCTCTATGTCATTTAATTTTACTCTGATCTTGGTTATTTCTTTCTTTCTACTTGCTCTGGGCTATCTTTGTTGTTGTTCTTCGAGTTCTTGCAGGCGTCGGGTTAGGTTATTTGTTTGAAATGTTTCTGTTTTCTATAGGTGTGCTTGTATTGCTATGAACTTCCCTCTCAGGACTGCCTTGGCTGTGTCCCATAAGTTTTGGGCTGTTGTGAGTTCATTTTCGCCTGTTTCCAGAAACTATTTGATTTCTTGCCTAATTTCAATCTTGATCCATTCGTTGCTTAATAGCATAGCATTCAGTCTCCATGATTTTGGGTGTTTTGGGTTTTTTCCTTTGGGGTTGGTTTCTAATTTCAGTCCCTTGTGGTCAGAGAAAATGCTTGGTATGATTTCAATTATCTTGAATTTCTTGAGGTTTGTTTGTGTCCTATCATGTGGTCTATCTTTGAAAATGTGCCATGTGCATTTGAAAAGAATGTGTATACCTTCTTTGGGATGAAGGGCTCCATATATATCAGCCAAGTCCATTTCATCTAGGGTGTTGTTTAGTGCAGCTATATCTTTGTTGATATTTTGTTAGGAAGATCTGTCCCTTTTTGACAGTGGGGTATTAAAATCCCCTGCTATAATTGTGTTGCTGTCAATATCTTTCTTGAAGTCTTCTAGGATTTTTCTTATATATTTGGGTGCTCCTATGTTGGGTGCATATATATTTCTTATGTTAATGTCTTCTTGGTGGATTCTCCACTTGAAAATTATGAAGTGACTTTCTGGGTCTCTCTTTATGTCCCTTTTTTGAAGTCTAGTTTGTCTGATATTAGAATTGCTACCGCGGCTTTTTTTTTCTTGACCATTTGCTGGAAAATTTGCTTCCAGCCTTTCACTTTTAGTCTGTGATGGTCTTTTGTCCTGAGGTGGGTCTCCAGTAGGCAGCATATGTGTGGGTCATGCTTTCTTATCCATTCATCTATTCCATGTCTTTTGATTGGAGCATTTAATCCATTTACATTTAAGGTTATTATTGATAGGTACTTATTCATTGCCATTTTTGTACCACGGTTCCTCTCTGTGTCTCTTTTCCTTCCTTTCCTTAAAGCAGCCCTTTTAGTATTTCTTGTAGTGCTGGCTTGGTGGAGGCGTATTCTTTTAGACTTCTTTTTTCTTGGAAGCTCTTTATTTGGCCTTCTATCTTGATTGAGAGCCTCGCTGGTTAAAGTGGCCTTGGTTGTAAGCCTCTGGTTCTCATTACTTGAAATATTTCTTGCCATTCTCTTCTTGCTTGGAGTGCTTCCAATGAGAAATCAGTAGCTACTCTTATTGGTCTCCCTTGTATGCTACTTCCTTTTTCTCCTTTGCTGCCTTTAGGATTCTCTCTTTGTCTTGGAATTTTGCCATGTTAATGATGATATGTCTTGAAGCGGGCCTCTTTGAGTTCCTCTTGAATGGGACTCTCTGTGATTCCTGGATTCACGTAACTTTTTCTCTCAACAAATTAGAAATATTTTCCATTATTACTCTTTCAAATAGGTTTTCTATCCCTTGTTCTTCTTCTCTTTCTGGTATTCCTATTATTCGGATAGTATTACGTTTCATATTATCTTGCATTTCTCTTAGTCCATCTTCTTTCTTCTTGAGCCTCTTTTCCGATTCTTGCTCTTTCTTAAAGATTCTTTCTACTGTGTCCTCCAACTCACTGATACAATCTTCTGCCTCATCGATCCTGCTTTTCTTTCCTTCTACTGTGTTCTTCAGTTAAGAAATTGTATTCTTCATTTCCTCTTGACCTTTGCTGATAGTTTCTATTTCCTTTTTCATATTGATATAGTTTGCGGAGAGCTCATTGTAGCTCCCCTCTAGTTTCTGGTAGCTCCCCTCTAGTTTCTGGTAGCTCATTGTGAGCTCTTTGAATTGCCTGATAACTAGTGCTTTGAAATCAGTATCTGATAGCTGACTTGCCTCTCTTTCATCTGACATTATTTCTGAGACTTCCACCTTTTCTTTCATTTGGACATTTTTTCTTTGTCTTCCCATTGCTTATGAGACTCTTCTTGTTAGCTTCAGCTTCTTAAGTTGATATGTCCTGACTCCCTAGGTTTATGGTGTGAACTTTTATGGTAGAATTCTTGTGAAATTCAATGGTGCAGTCTCCTGCAGGTATCTTGATGTTCTCTGCTTCCACCTACTCCTTTCTTCGTGTGTGTGTGATCAGCTGGAGGGGGAGGCAAAATGGTTTATGACAGCAGGAGAGTACTTTATGATATTTACAGTCACAGCTGGTAGAGAAGAGATAGAAGATCTTTAGGCTCTATATAGTCTTAACTGTAATCCTCAACCCAATTTGCCACTTTTAAGAAAGGATAGACCAAAGATAAGTCTTGTTGGGGAGGGAAGGTTTGTGAGTTGTATCTAGAAAGCAGTGAGGTTGGGGGTGGTTAGATTTTGAGGTAAGGTGAAAGTAAAGAATAGTAAATAGACGTAGCCTTTCAGCAAGTAGAGTTAATCACTACAGTAATAGAATTCAGGAACCTGTAAAGTGGGCTAAGACCTGAGACATGTGTTGTGAAGTATTTACAGTGGTATAGAAAGCAAGAAACAAACAAACAAACACACACAAAAAGGGCAAGAGAAGTGAGGAAAAAGCAATAAGTTTGGGGTGAAATGAAGAAGGACTAAAACAGGAAAAAAGAAAGGAGAGGAACAGAGTACTGAAAGATACAGCAACAATAAAATTAAAAATATATACAATTACTGAAAAAGTTTAAAAATAAATGTAAAAAAAAACAAAAACAAAACAACAACAACAAAAAACTCCTTCCTTGTTGGTTTCAAACTGTCCAATCTGGTTTTTCTGGTTTCGGCTGGACCCCTCTGTGGGCTGAATTGTAGGCCGATGCGCACACCCGGCCACCAGCAAGGCTACCAGACTGGGGTGCGGGCACCCGCCCACCTGACAGGCTGCGTTGGTCCCATGGTATCTGGTACTGGTCCTTCACAGTCCTGTGGCTGGGTGAGAAGCAAGTCTAGCTGCCTTCACAGGAGAACACCTCAGTCCACTTTCCAGTAAAAACTTCTCCAGAAAGCGTGCCTCTCAACCCAGCCCAGTCCCCAACCTGACTGGTTAGGACAATGCTCCTCTCAAATTTCCTGGGCTGGCAGGCTGGTGGGTTGGCGACCACAGAGATCACAACTGAACACGGCCCCCTGTCCTTGCTACCCTCCCTGCACACCTAGGCAGACAAGTCTCTGCCACCCAGCCCCGCCTAGATGGTGAGAGAAGGAGCCAGCTCTTCCTGGGACCCTGCAGCCGGCCCAATGCTCCACTGTGTGCTGGGCTCCCTATGAGTCCTCTGTGGCACTGGCCACAGACGGAAGCCTCCACACCTCTAACACAGCGGCTGTGGCGGCTCCGAGGGGTTTTGGGCTGGCTGAGGGCAGCCGGTCCTGCCACTGCCCCTTCTGTCTTTACTCACAGTTGCTGGGCTCCTGCTGCGTCCTCTGTGGCAGATGCCCCAACGCTGGCCGTAGACAGAAGCCTCTGGGCCCCTACCGCTGAGGCAGCCAAGGCTCCAATGTCTTTGTGCACCGGCCAATGGCTGCCGTCCCGCTGCCACCGCCACCACTGCCGCTGCCCTTGACTTTTCTCAGGGTTGCTGGGCTCCCAATGAGTCCTCTGTCTCAGACGCCCCTTTGGCTGTGCACAGACAGAAGGAAGCCTCTGAGCTCCAACCTCTGCGGCAGCCGAGGCTCTGAGGTCTTTACGCGCTGACTAATGGCTCCCGCCGGTCTCAAGAAATTGAAAACTTATTTGAACAAATATTGAAGAAGAACTTTCCCAATCTGGCAAAAAAATAGGCTTTCAGGAAGTTCAGGAAACTCAGAGAGTCCCAACAAAGGGGAACCCAAGCAGGAACGCATTAAGGCATATCATAATTACATTATCCAACATTAAACATGAGGAGAGAATCTTAACAGCAGCAAGAGGAAAGAAGAGAGTTACCTACAAAGGAGTGTCTATAAGACTGTCAGCTGATTTCTCAAAAGAGACCTTGCAGACAAGAAGGGGCTGGAAAGAAGTACTCCAAGTCATGAAAGGCAAGGACCTACATCCAAGATTACTCTATCCAGCAAAGCTTTCATTTAGAATGCAAGGGCAGATACAGTGCTTCGCAGATAAGGTCAAGTTCAAGAAGTTCATCATCACCAAGCCTTTATTATATGAAATCTTAAAGGGACTTATCTAAGGAAAACAAGGTAAAAAAAAAAAAACATGAACAGAGAAATAACAAACTAATAGTTATTAACAACCACACCTAAAACAAAAACAAACTAAGCAAACTACTAGAACAGGAACAGAATCACAGAAATGGAGATCACATGGAGGGTTATCAGTGGCATTATGGGAGAGGGAGAAAAGGAGAAAAGATACAGAGAATAAGTAATGTAAATGATAGGTAGGAAATAGACAGGGGGAGGTTAAAACTAGTATAGGAAATGTAGAGGCCAAAGAACTTATATGTATGACCCAGGAACATAAACTAAATGGGGGAATGTGGGTGGGATGGGATGTGCCAGGTGGAGGGGAATAAAGGGGGGAAATAGGACAACTGTAATAGCATAATCCATAAAATATTTTAAAGAACAAATAAAACTAGAACTGAGGAGAAGGAAAGAAAAAAACCATAATCAGAGCAGAATTAAAGATATAAACACTAAAAGAACAATTCAAAGGACCAATACATCACCGAGCTGTTTCTTTGAAAAGATCAATGAAATCAACAAGACTTTAAGCAAGACTCAACAAGAAAAAAGAGAGGAGACCCAATTAAATATAAGCAAAAACCAAAGAGGAGAGATTATAACTGACACCACAAGAATACCAATGATTGTAAGAAAGTACTGTGAAAAACTATAGGCCAAGAAATTTGAAAACCTAGGTGAAATGGACAAATTCTAGAAAATATATAATCTTTCAAAAATCAGTGAAAAAGTAGCAGAAAGCCTGAGCAGACAAATAACAGCAGATAAAGTCAATGCAGTAATAATAATAATAATAAAAACTCCTGGTACACAAAAGCCCTGGACTGTATGTTTTCACAGAATTTTACAAAACATTCAAGGAAGAGCTAACCGCTATCCTTCACACACTATTCAAAAAAGCCCAAGAAGATGGAAGACTCCCAAACTCTTTTTATGGAGCTAGCATTATCCTAATCCCCAAACCACATAAAGATACAATAAAGAAAAGTGTAGAACAATAAACCCGGATGAACATAGAAGCTAAAGTCATCAACAAAATATTGGCAAACCACATCCAGCAATACATTAAAAGCATCATTCACTACACTATTTTCAAGTGAGATTCATTGTAGGGATACAAGGATAGTACAACGATCATATATCAATAAATGTAATTCCTCACATAAACAAAAGTAAAGAAAAAAATCACATAATCATGTTGATAGATGCAGAAAAAGCATTTGATAAAGTACAACACCCATTTATAATAAAAATAGTCAGCAAAATGGATGTACAGGTGGCATACCTCAACAAAATAAAGACCACATATGAGAAAACTACACCCAACATCATACTCAATTGACAAACACTAAAAGCTTTCCCACTAAGATCAGGAACAAGACAAGGATATCTGTTTTCATCACTTAAATTAAACATAATATAGGAAGTCCTAGCCAGAGAGATCTGACAAGAATAAGAAATAAAATGCATCCAAATTGGAAAGGAGGAAGCTAAACTGTCCTGGTTTTCACATGACATAATAATGAACATAGAAAAACCAAGAGACTCCACCAAAAGTTTAATACAGCTAATAAGTGAATTAGGCAAAACAGCAGGATACAAAGTCAACATCCAGAAATCAAAGGTACTTTTGTACACCAACAAGAAAATATCAGAAACAGATTTTTAAGGAAGAAATCTCATTTGCTATAGCAATAAGAAAAATAAAGTACCTAGGAATAAACCTAACCAAGGAGGTAAAAGAAATGTACTCATAAAACTACAGAATACTGAAGAAATAAATTAAGGAAGACACAAATAAATGGAAGCATATAATGTGTTCATGGATTGGAAGAATTAACATCAACAAAATGTTTACACTACTCAATGCAATTATAGATTCAACACAATCCCTATTAAAATACCAATGATACATTTCATGGACAAAGAACAAACATTTCAAAAATTTATGTGGAACAAAAAATGACCTTGTATAGCCCCAGCAGTTTAGATAAAGAAGAACAAAGTAGGAGAGATTACAATACATGACATCAAACTATATTACAAGGCAACGGCAATCAAAATGGTATGGTACTGGGACATAAACAGACACACACACTAATAGAACAGAAGAGAGAGCACAGGAATAAAATCATGTGTCTATGCCAATTAATATTTGACAAAAGGGACCAGAAGGATAAAAATAAAGTAAAAATATCCTCTTCAATAGATTGCTTTGGGAGATCTGCACAGCTACGTGCAAAACCATAAAACTTGACCAACAAATATCATCATACACAAACATAAACTCATGGTGGTAAAAGATTTAAAGATAAGTAGTGAGGCCATAAAAGTCCTAAAGGAGGACATTGGCAGGAAAATCTCACATATTCTACATAGCAATATTTTCACTGATATAACCCCTGGAGAAAGGGATATAAAGGAAAAAATTAACAAATGGGATTTCATCAAAATAAAAGGCTTGTTCCAGCTAAAGAAATCATCAGCAAAATAAAATGGGAAGCAGCAGTATTGGAAAGTATATTTCCAATGATACCTCAGACAAAGGTTTGATCTCCAAAATATATAATATAAAGAACACATATGACTCCACTCCAGAAAAACTAACAACCCAATTTAAACATGGACAAAGGCCCTGAACAAACATATCCTCATGAAGAACATACAGAGGGGAACTGGAAAGCATTATGCTCAATGAAATAAACCAGGCGGTGAAAGACAAATACCATATGATCTCACCTTTAACAGGAACCTAATCAATAATACAAACACACAAGCAAAACATAACCAAAGACACTGAAATAGGGAACAGGATGACAGTGACCAGAGGGGAGAGGGGAGGGAATTTCAGAGGAAAGGGGGAAGGGTTTGCAGGAATAAGTATAAAGGACACATGGGCAAAATCAAGTTGGGTGTGGAAACAGGGCAGGGCAGAGAGGACTCAGAGGGGCTGGGATAGGAGTAAAAGGCAGAAAACTGTACTCGAACAACAATTAAATTTTTTAAAAAGGAACCTACAGGAGGGTCCAGATTCATATGAAAGGGTGTTCAGCATAACTAACCATCAGAGAGAGGCAAATTAAAAAGACAATGAGATATCACTTCACAACAGTCAGAATGGCCATCATAAACAAGTCAACAAACAAATGTTGGCAAAATTATGGAGATAAAGGGATGCTATTACACTGTTGGTGGGAATGCAGACTGGTGCAGCCACTGTGGAAAACAGTGTGGAATTTCCCCAGAAAACAAAAAATTGAAACTGCCTTATAACCTGGCAATTCCACTGCTGGGTTATATCCTAAGAACCTTGAAACACCAATTCAAAAGAACCTACACACCTCAATGTTCATAGCAGCACAATTTACAACAGCTAAGTGCTTGAAGCAACCTGAGTATCCATCAGTAAATGAATGGATCAAAAAATATGGTACATTTACACAATGGTGAACTTTGCTGCAGAAAGAAAAAAAAGAACTCCTAACTTTCATGACAGCATGGATGGATTTGGAGAGCATTATGCTAAATGAAATAAGCCAGTCATTGAAAGACAAATACCATAGATCTCACCAATAAGAGGAACTTAATCAACAAAACAAACAAGGAAGCAAAATATAACCAGATACATTGAAATAAAAAACAAAATGCCAGTAACCAGAGGGGAGTGGAAGAGTTATAATGGGGGAAAACAGGGAAAGTGCCATGAAGAAACATGTATAAAAAACACATAGACAAAGCCTTAGGGGATAGGATTGAGTGTGGGCAGTGAGGATGCCTGTGGCAGAGGGAATGGTGGGAAGTAGGACTGTACTTGAACAGAAATCAAAAAATTAAATGAGATAAAGTTAAAGTAGTTTTTAAAAAGAGAGAGATCAAGAAAGAAATTAAAAATTACCTGGAAACAAGTGAAAATGAACACAGAACAACACAAACCAATGAAAAACAATGACATTTGTCCAGAGAGGGAAGATCATTCCATTACAGACTTAACTAAAGAAGATTTTAAGACCTCAGATAAACTCCTAAGCTTACACCTGGAAGACTAGAAAAACAACAGCAAATCTCAGAGTTAGCCGAAGGAAAGACATAATCAAGATCAGAGCAAAATTAAGTGACACGGCCACTAAAGAAAACAGTACAAAGGATAAGTTAACCCAGGAGATGGCTCTTTGAAATAATGAAAAAATGGACAAAACTTTAACTAGATTCATCAAAAGGTGAAGAGAGATCACCTAAACAGATAAAACCAGAAATGACAGAGAAGGAGTAACAACTGATACCACAGAAATCTAAAAGATTTTAAGAAATTGCCATGAACAGCTATATGCCAAAAATTTTGACAATGTGGGAGAAATGAATGATCTTCTAGAAACATACAATCTTCTAAAACTAAACCAGGATGAAGCAGAAAATCCAAATAGATCAATAACAACTAGCTAAATTGAAGCAGCAATCAAAAGTCTCCCAGCCCACAAAGACCTGGACCAGAGCTTCACATGCAAATATTACCAATCATTCAAAGAACTATCACCTATACTTCTTAAACTATCCCAAACAATCCTGGAAGACGAAAGACTTCATACTCTTTCTAGGAGGCCAGTATTATGCAAACCCAAAACAAGCAAAGACACAACAAAAGGAAAATTATAGGCAAATATCTCTGAAGAATATAGATACTAAAATCCTCAACAAAGTATTAGCAAACCTGACCCAGCAATACATGAAAAAGCCACAATAAAATGGGATTAATTTCCAGGAATGCAAGGTTGGTACAATATCCACAATCAATACACATGATATATCACATAAACAAAATGAAGATCTCATGATCATGTACTCCAGGGGTATCTAACTTTTTGGCATTTCTAGGCAACACTGGAAGAAGAGTTATCTCAGGCCACACATTAAATACACAAACACTAATAAAAACAGATGAGAAAAAATGGGTGTGTGCATTACTTTTCTGACATCCACCACCAAAGATAAGCAAGAAACTCTGCACATTATAACACTAATGATGCAGTGGTCCTTCAATATTTTTTTCATTTCTTAAATTATCTTTATTGATGTTCAAATACAGTTGTTTCCATTTTCCAACCACCACTTTCCCCACCTCTACCTGCCCCCACCTCCCACCCTCAATCCTACCCCTTTTGGTTTTGTCCATGGGTCCTTTATATATGTTCATTTATGACCTTTCCCTTCTTTCCCATGTTATTTCCCTCTTCCATGCCCTCTGGTTACTGTCAGTTTGTTTTTAATTTCAATGTCTCTGGTTATATTTTGCTTGCTTGTTTATTGTGTTAATTAGGTTCACTTACAGGTGAGATCATATGATATCTGACTTTCACTGCCTGGCTTGCTTTACTTAGCATAATACTTTCCAGTTCCATCTATGCTGCCACAAATGGTAGGAGTTCCTTCTTTCTTTCTGCTGTCTAGTATTCCATTACTATACAGTGGACCACAGTTTATTGATCCACTCATTTACTGATGGGTATATAGGTTGTTTCCAGCTCTTGGTTATTGTTAATTATGCTGCTATGAACATTGGAATACACAGGTCCTGTTGAATGAGAGTTTCAGGATTCATAGGGTATAAACCAAGCAGTGGAATTGTTGGGTCAAAAGGTAATTCCATGTTTAGTTTCTGGAAGAAATTCCATACTGTTTCCCAGAGAGGATGCACCAGTTTGCATTATCACCAACAGTGCACAAGGATAACCTTTTCCAACAACTCCAACCAAGACTTGTTGTTCGTTGATTTGTTTATGATGGTCATTCTGATGGGGGTGAAGTGGTATCTCATTGAGGTTTTAGTTTGCATCTCTCTGATGGCTAGTGATGCTGAGCATTCTTTGATCTGTCTCTGGACCTCTGTATGTCCTTCTTGGAAAAGTGTCTGTTCAGGTTCTTTGCCCATTTCTTAATTGGATAGTTTGTCTTCCTGGTATGCAGTCATGTGAGTTCTTTATATATTTTGGAGATCAAAACCTTAAACCTTGTCTGAATATCACTAGCAAATATACTTTTCCATACAGTTGGTTCCATTTTCATTTTGTTAATATTTTCTTTAGACATGCAAAATATATTTATTTTAATGAAGTACCATTTGTTTATTCTTTCCTTTATGTGCCTTGCTCTAGAGGACACATCAGTGAAAATATTGCTGCATAGAATATCTAAGATTTCCCTGCCTATCTTCATCTCTAGGACTTTTATGATATCATAACTTATCTTTAAGTCTTTTAGTACCTTGTTTTATTTTTGTGTATGGTGTAAGTTAGTGGTTGAGTTTCATTGTTTTGCATGTAGCTTTTTAGATCTCCCAATACTATTTGTAGAAGAGGCTATTTTATTTGATTTTATGTTTCTGCCACCTTTGTCAAATGTTAATTGATGATAGAGAATTGGGTTCATTTATATGCTTTCTATTCTGTTCCATTGATCTATGTGTCTGTTCTTATGCCAGAACAGACTGTTTTGACTATCATTGCCTTGTAATACAGATTGATGTCAGATATGGCAATCCCACCTACTTTGTTCTGCTTTCTCAACATTGCTGCAACTCTTCAGAGTCATTTATGGTTCCATGTAAATTTTTGAAATGTTTGCTCTATATCTGTGAGATATGTCACTGGCATTTTAATGGGGATTGTGTTGAATCCATGAATTGTTTGCGGTATTTTGGACATTTTGATGATGTTAATTCTTCCAACCCATGAACATGGTATGTGCTACCATTTATTTGTGTGTTCCTTAATTTCTTTCTTCAGTGTTGTGCAGTTTTCTGAGTACAGGTCTTTTGCATCCTTGGTTAGGTTTATTCCTAGGTATTTTATTGTTCTTTTTTGCTATATCAAATGGAAGTTTTTTCCTGATTTCTGTTTTTGATATTTCATTGCTGGTGTACAAAAATGCTTTTTGATTTATGGACATTGACTTTATATCCCATTACTTTGCCAAATTCACTTAATAATTCAAGTAGTTTTTTGGTGGAGCAGGAAGCAATTTCAATGTACACTATCATGTGATGTGCAAATAATTACAGTTTTACTTTCTCCTTTCCAATTTGGATGCCTTTTATTTCTTCTTCTGTTCTGATTGCTATGAGTAGGATCCAATACTGTGTTGACTAAAAGTGATGAAAATGGACATGTGTTGTTCCTGATCTTAGTGGGCAAGTTTTTAGTTTTTGCCCATTAAGTATGATGTTGGCTGTAGGTATCTCATATATGGCCTTTATTAGTTTGAGGAATTCTCCCTCTATTCCCACTTTGCTGAGATTTTTTGTCATATGTGGATGCTGTACCTTATCAAATGCTTTCTCTGCATCTATTGACATGATCATGTGATATTTGTCTTTGCTTTTGTTTACGTGATGCACTATGTTTATTGATTTGCAACTATTGTACCATCCTTTCATCCCTGGATGAATCCCACTTGATCATGGTATATGATTTTTTTAATATATTGATGAATGCAGTTTACCAATATTTTGTTGAGGATTTTAACTTATGTGTTTATCAGCGATATTGGCTTGTAGTTATTTTTTCTTTGTTGTGTCTTCATTTAGTTTTGGGATTAGGATGATGCTGGCTTCATAAAAGGAGTTTGGAAGTCTTCCATCTCATTGGATTTCTTGGAATAGTCTATAAAGGATGGAGATTAAGTATTCTTTAAATGTTTTTTTAACATTCTCCTCCAAAACTGTCCAGTTCAGGGCTTTTGTGTGCTAGGAGCTTTTTTTTTAATGACTGCTTAGATTGGATCAGCTGTTATTGGTCTGTTCAGGCTTTGTTCTTCTTCTTCACTGAGTTTTGGAAAATTATATTTTTCTAGAATTTGTCCATTTCACCTAGGTTTTCAAATTTCTTGGCATATCATTTTTCATAGTAATTTCTTACAATCACTGGTATTTCTGTGGTGTCAGTTGTAATCTCTCCTCTTTGGTTTCTGGTTGTGTCTATTTGGGTCCTCTCTCTTTTTGTCTTGATGAATCTTCTTAAAGGTTTGTTGATTTTGTTTATCTTTTCAAAGAAATAGCTCCTGGATTTATTGATCCTAAGAATTTTTCCTTTTGTCATATGTTATTTCCACTCTGATCTTGGTTATTTTCTTTCCTCTACATGCTCTGGGCTCTTTGTTGTTGTTCCTTCAGTTCTTGTAGATGTTAGGTTAAGTTAGATGTTAGGTTAAGTTATTTATTTGAAAATTTTTAATCTTTTTTTTGTTGTCAAGTACAGTTTTCTGCCTTTTCCCCCAACCCCATTCCAGCCTCCCAGCTCTCCCCACCTACCTCCCATTTCCACTCCACCCTTCTTTTTGTCCATGTGTACTTCATCATTGTTTCTGCAAACCCTTCACCCTTTCCCCCTGAAATTCCCTTTCCTTTCCCCTCTGGTCACTGTCAGCCTGTTCTTGATTTCAGTGTCTTTGGTTATATTTTGCTTGTTTGTTTGTTTTGTTGATTATGTTCCTATTAAAGATGAGATTATATTTTTTAAGTAGGCCTGTATAACTGTGAACTTCCCTCTCTTGATGGCCTTTACAATGTCCCATAAGTTTTGGACTGTTTCGAGTTTCTTTTTATATTTTTCCAAAAAAAATTTAATGTATTTTTTTCATTATGCTATTACAGTTTTCCTAATTTTTCCCCCTTTAACATCCCTCCATCCTTTTCCCACAACCCTCCAGCATTCTCCCTCTCCTGAGGTCCATGTGTTGTACATATAAGTTTCCTGAGCTCTTCTTTCCTATACCATTTTATCTCTTCCCATCTATTTTATGCCTGCTAATTATGGTTTCTCTTCCCTGTACCTTTCTCCACTATTATTCTCTTCCCCATCTCCATTGAAATCCTTCCATGTGATGTCCAATTCTCTGATTATGTTCCTGTTCTAGTTGTTGGTTAGTTCTTGTTTCAGTTGTTTTTCTTCTCTTTTAGGTTTATTTGTTGATAATTGTGCGTTGTTGTCATTTAATTGTTCATAGTTTTATCTTCTTTTTCTTAGATAAGTCTATTTAACATTTCATATAATAAGAGCTTGGTGATGATGAACTCCTTTAACTTGACCCTATCTGGGAAGCACTTTATCTGCCCTTCCATTCTAAGTGATAGCTTTGCTGGATAGAGTAAGCTTGAATGTAGGTCCTTGCCTTTCATGACTTTAAATACTTCTTTCTAGCCTCTTCTTTCCACAAGGTTTGTTTTGAGAAATCAGCTGATAGTCTTATGGGAACCCCTTTGTAGATAACTCTCTCCTTTTCTCTTGCTGCTTTTAAGGTTCTCTCCTTATCTTTAATATTGTGTTACTTAATGATGATGTCCCTTGGTGTATTCCTTTTCGAGTGCAACAACTTTGGGGCTATCAGGGCTTCCTGGAGTTCCTGTAAGTCTATTTCTTACACCAGACTGAGGAAGTTCTCCTTCATTATCTGTTCAAATAAGTTTTCAATTTCTTATTCTTGTTCCTCTCCTTCTGCTACCCCTATAATTCAAACATTAAAACATTTCAGATTTTACCAGAGGTACATACATCTCTCTTCACTTTTTTAATTTTTTTTTTCATTCTGTTCTGGTTGGATGTTTATTATTCCCCTTTGTTCCAAATCATTGTTTTGAGTCTTGGTTTTCTTTCAGTCACTGTTGGTTCCCTAAATATTTTGCTTTACTTCATTTTGATTATTTCTCATTTGTTTTTCATGTTATGATGAAGCTCAATAAGTTCTCTATGCATTTTGATTATCAGGGCTTTAAATTCTCCATCAGTTAAGTTGGACATCTCCTCTTCACTTAGTTGTATTTCTGGAGTTTTGCTCTGTTCTTTCATTTGGGCCTTATTTCTTTGTCTTGGTGCACCTGTAAAGTCATAAAAGGTTGGAGCCTTAGCTATTTACTGAGCAGGGCAACCCCCCTTGCTGGGCTGAGGCACTGCCTGTGGGGGAGGCGCCATAGAAGGAACAATGCGGATCTCCTGCTCATTTCTAGCCCACTTTCCAGCAAACTCTAATGTGATACTGGGAGGTTCTCCCACCATGGCAACTACTGTAGTCTACAGTCAACTCTCATTCTCAGTTTCACCTTCAGCCAGCCCCACCCACATGATCCACCACCATGCCATAGGTTCTTACCAGTCTGGTAGTTCTGGTTGACTTCTTTCATTTGTTGGTTGTTGGAGTTTCATGCAGTTTAATTTTCTGGTGCTTCTGGTTGTTTGTTGATTTTACATTGCTTGTTACCCTTCTTTAAGTTGTGCAAGGAAGTGAAGGTTTTCTTCCTATGCCTCCATTTTGGCCAGAAATCTCCAGGAACTTTTTGAATCTTCCGTGGTCTCATTCTTAACTCATTCATTGTTTAATAGCATGCTATTCAATCTCCATTGTGTGTTTTTGAGATTTTTTTCTTGCAGTTGGTCTCTAGTTTCAGGCCCTTGTGGTCTCAGAAGAGGCTTGCTACAATTTCAATTTCATTGAATTTGTTGGGGCTTGTTTTGTGTCCTATCATGAGGTCTATTTTTCAAAATGTTCTCTGTGTATTTTGTTTCTTTGGATGAAAGGTTCTATATATACCAGTTAAATCTATTTGATATATGGTATCATTCAATGCTGCAATATCTTTGCTGATATTTTATTTGGAAGATCTATCTATTTTTACAGGGGGCTGTCAAAATTCCCTAGTATAAATGTGTTGCTGTCTATATCCTTCTTGAACCCTTCCAAAATTTTCTTCTGTATTTGGATGTTACTATGTTGGATTCATACATGTTTATAATGTTTATGTCTTCTTAATGATTTTTTTTCTTGAATATCATGAAGTGTCCTTCTTGGTCTCTTTCAGTAGCCTTTGTTTTGAAGTCTATTTTGTCAGATATGAGCATTGCTTCCCCAGCTTGTTTCCTGTCTGTTAGCATGAAACATATTTTTCCAGCCCTTCACTTTCAGTCTGCGTATGTATTTTCTTATGAGGTGGGACTTTTGTAGACAGCATATGTGTGTGTCATGTTTTATTAACCATTCAGCTACCCTATGACTTTTGGTTGGAGTATTTAATTCATTTACATTTAAGGTTATTATTGATCAGTACTTATTCTTGCCATTTTTAGTCCCTTTGTACCTTAGTTCCTTTCTCTCTCACTGTTTTTCTTCTTCTTCTTAAAGCAGTGCCTTTAGCATCTCTTGCAGAGCTGGTTTGGTGGAGGTGTATTCTTTAAGCCTTCTTTTGTCTGGGAAGCTTCTTATTTGGTCACCCATTTTAATTAAGAGCCTTGCTGTAGAGATTAGCCTCAGTTGCAGACCTTTCTTTTTCATTACTTGGAATGTCCTTCTGGCTTGTATTTTTTTTTTTTTTTTTCAGAAATCAACTGCTAGACCTCTTGGGGCTCTCTTGTATGTTACTTCTCATTTCTCCTTTGCTGCCTTTAAGATACTCTCTTTGTCTTAGAATTTTGGCATTTTAATTATGATGTGTCTTGTAGTGGGCCTCTTTGGGTCCTCTTGTTGGGACTCTCTGCTTCCTGGACTTGTGCGGCCTCTTCTCTCATCATATTAGGGAAGTTTTCCAGAGTTACTTTTTCAAGGAGTTTTTCTATCCTTTGCTCCTCTTCTTCTCCTTCTGATATCTCTATTATAAAGATAATATTCAGTTTCGTGTTGTCTTGCATTTCCCTTAACTCCTCTTCATTCTTTTTCAGTCTTTTTTTTTCTTACTCTTTTTGGGGTTTTTTTTTCTGCTTTGTCCTCTGGCTCACTGATTCAATCTGCTGCACCACTGAGCCTGCTTCTGATTCTTTCTACTGTGTTCTTTAACTCATAAATTTTATTCTTTATTTATTCTTGACCCTTGTTGATTGTTTCTATGTCCTTTTCTATACTGATAAAGTTTGTAGTAAGTTCCTCATAATTTCCCTGTTGTGTTGGTAAATTCACACTGAGTTCATTGAGTTTCATTATAACCATTGTTTTGAACTCAATATTCAATAGTTGACTTGTCTCTATTTTATTTATCATTCTTTCTGAGGATTCCTCCTTTCCTCTTGATTAGGCATTGTTTCTGTGTGTTCCTGTTGTTGTGGACTCTTCTTGTTTGCTTCTTTTTCTTAAATTAATCTGTTTTGACATTTGACTTCATGACGTGAACTTCTATGGTGGGAGGACTGTGAGCTTTAGTGGTGCAATTTCCTTGATCACTTGAACTTGGTGTTCTTGTGATACCCTTTATGCTTTTATTCAGGTTTTCTGGCTGTAATTGGGTTTTGATTGTTCTTGGGTCATTCTTTCATGGGTCATTCCCTGCTGCTGTTTGACTGAAGGTCACTTCACCCACTATTTCTTGTATGCTGTTGCAGGTGCTGCCTGAACAAAACCACAGAGACCAAGAAACAAACCCACAAATATGGCTCCTCCCACGATTCCACTATCAATAGCAAATGAACTAGTATTAATAAGGGTGTATTACAATTATGACTATTATAAGAAAAGAGAGCACATAGAAGATAACCTACTGAAAAAATGATTTTGAGAAGGTAGAGGGAGGAGCACTAGTAAGAGTTGGGAGTCGGAGCAATAGCAGGAGAGAAGGTGAAGTTTACTTCATGACTAAAGAAAGGGAATTAAGAGTGTGGAATGGAGTATGAGAAGGGAAGCATATAATATTAGGTTTAAACAGAAATTAAAATAGTATAATATAAAATAAAGTGAGAGAGAGGAAGAAAAATGAAGGAAAATACTAAATAATTAATAAAAATATAGGAGCTAAATTGTCAAGAAAGATTTAGTGGAGTACTATCAACAAAAATTATCTTAAATTGGTACAGGTGGTATGGAAATAAGAGAAAAAAAACAAAGAAAAGTTTAAGAGATGTTTACAGGAATAGGAAGTGATTTTGTATGATAGAAGGAATACTAAGAGGAACAAAAAGTAGACTAAGTGAAGGAAAAATTAAAATTTGGGATATAAAGAGAAAAAGGATGAGACAAAAATAAAAGAGCAGGATGAAAGAGAAAAAAATAAATACAAAAAAAGAAAAAGAAAAAAAAACAGCTAAGACAGTAGAATTAAATTTTCAGTTAAAAAAAGAGTAGAAGAAGGGTCCAGTAAAATTTGTTATTTGAAATACAGAATTAGGGAAGCTCTAGCGATACCCTTGAAAAAACAATGCAACAATTACCCTATTCACAACAAACTGACAAAGTTTATTACAGGTACAGAGAGAATGCAGGTATCTTAAGATCTGGGCAAAAGAATGTGAAATGACCATTGCATGAGAATTTGTTTTGAGTGTCTGGATGGAGGAAAATAGTAGAGAGTATGGAATGAAAACAAGTTGTAGCTAGAGAGAAAACTAAATTTGAAATGAGAATATTGCAAAGAAAGAGGAAGGTAAGATGGGCTAAGAGAAGGGAGGGGCAAAACATGTAAATTAAAATACACTATAGTATAAAATCTAGTGGCTTATTACAAACAAACTCACTGGACAAAAAATTAATATATAAAGCTATGCAGAAAAAAACATCGCAAATCACGAAGAAGACCACAATGTTTTTCATCTCAGTAGCCTCTTGTATTTACCACTATTTTTTTTCTTTCTGGATCTGCCTCTGGTGTTGCCAGATGTCCACCCCATCTGACCTTATATTGGATACTTCCAGTGATCTGCCTGTTGTCACTGCCTATCTCCTTCGATTGTTAATCTGGTCATTTTGCACTCAGCAGTCAGGTTACCTTAACCTGACTAGGTTAACTTAAATACAGGTTTAAGTACCATAGTGTTACCAAGCAGAGGTGTAAGGTGAGGGGCGGGGGCAATATCTGGCCCACCGAGGGATGCCAAAAACTGCTACAGAAAACAGGAGCCCCTCCCAAGGATGGTATACTAATACCTACTGGGCCTGTCTGTCCACCACCAGTTGGAAAGACATTTCTCAATGCCAGAGATTTGTGGAAAGGAAACAAAATGTTTATTTAATGCTATTCAGTTCTAACGCCTCCATTAAAATATCAAAGTCCTCTAGGGTATACATCTACACACACACACACACACACACACACACAGCCCTTCTCCCCCTGTCCTAACTCTGGGTACTGTAAATCAGGAAAAGAGCACATGCCCATTTTCCCAGGCCTCTTGTATCACCAGCTGTGTTGACGTCCAGGCAGGATCTACAATTAATCTAAAGTCATGCAGCACCTTCCACTGGAAAGAGTTCTTTGTACCAAATTTTCCAGGCAAAGTCTCTCCTGCTTCCCAGGCCACGCAGCCAAAGGGAGCGCCCCAAAGCTGCATGGGTCTCTTCTACCAAAGTTGCAGGGGTCCGCATTCCACCAAAAGCGTGTGTCTTTATTCTTCACCTGGCCACAGAGATCTCCATTCTGGCAAAGCTGCGTGGTTTTCCCTTTCACCTGGGAAAGAGGGAGTCTGCACCCTGCCAGAACCACATGGCTCCCTCTTTCACCTCACCAAGAGGGGATCCTTAGTCTGCTAAACAACGTGGCTCTCTCCCTTTCACCTGGGCAAGAGGGGGTCCTCACTCTGCTAAAGCCACATGTCTCTCTCCTAATGGCTTCAGGGTTCCTCACTCTGCCCCAAACCGCATGGCTCTCCTTCAATGGCTGCCATGTCTGGGTTTAAATCCCCGAGCCAGTCCTCCCCTGCAGCCCCATTTCTGACTCCTTCCACAATTGGTTACAACTGCCAGTACTCCCATACCCTCCCAGCTTTACTGGGCTTCAACAGTGAGTCTGGGCAAGTGTGGCCCCATGGTGTAGAGCCAATCAACTCCAAGCTCTCATGCAGGCACTGTAACTCAGGGGACCAGCCCCCAGGTACACTCTGGGTAGAAGCCACTCCCTTCTCCCTGGCTCAAAACTTGGCCACAGCTATTTAACATATCTATGAAACCAGTCAAATGTTATAGATATGTTAAATGACCATTCCAGAGGTTAGCTGCAAAGCTGTTGCTATGCAAAACAGCCCTCAATGGCCCTGCTCCATTTGTCCCTTACCCCAACTCACACCTGTGGGGGGAAGGGGTGAGGACATCTTATATGTCTCTCCAATATTCCTATACACTTTGAGTTCTGGACACCATTCCAAATCTTTTTTTGCCCTCCCCCTCCCCCCCGCCCCCGGCTGCAACCTGTATCAATATGGTGAGGCTAAATCCTTCCTTGGATATGGGCTATTGTTCCCCCTCAGGCTGCTGCTGAGGAGGGCAGTGGTCTGCCTGAGCAGGATGGTTGCTGTGTATGAGAGTTTGCTCAGCACCAGATCCTGGCAGCTACTCTCTCAGTTCTCTCTGCCAAGCCTCTGTCCCAGTCTCTCTTCAAATCTCTCTAGTACACTCTGCCCCACCTTTTCCAGGGATCTCCTTCAGTTTTTCGTCTCACCCTTATGCACCAAAGGACCAGGGTGAGACCCTGCTGAGGTGAAGGCTAATCTTTCCCCTCAGGCTACTGCCACTAGAGAGGAGTGGTTTGCCTGACCACAAAGGTGGCTGCTGTCTGGTGCATGACTCATCACAGGGATACCAGTGGCTATGCTCTCAGTTATCTCCCCAAGGCTTCCAGCCCCCATCTCTCCTCAGGCCTCTCCAGCCCTCTTTGTCCCTGTTTTTGCCGAAGTCCCAGGTAAGTGGCTAAAAATGAAAATTTGTGTGTTGGCCCTTTAAATGTCCCTTGTGTTTCCAACCATTTGTCTCTGGCAGAGAGCAACACTGCTGCTTTTTGCCACTGGTTGTTATCTGTGTACTTTGGAGTTCTGGTGTTCTAGGCTGGGAATTTTAGCTTAGAGTTTAGACCCCAATCTTCCCTGGGGGATCCAACTGACTGCCTAATTCTCCCACTGGTGTTGCTGCCTGTGGGCACCCAGCCAGCCCTCTTGAGTCTCTACCATTCTCCTTACTAGACCGGTTGTGCCAAAGCTGATTCTGTAAATTATGGGCATCTCTCTGGCCATTGCTCCGTTGTTTGTTCTGGGTGGTTTCTCCACAATTGAGCTGTAATTCCCAACTGGGCATGGGAGGAGGTCACTGTGACTCCGTTCACTCCTCCATCATCTTCTTTCTCCCCTTTCAGTAATTTTTAAGTCATTAAGCAGGCTTTTATTATCATTAATAAAGATTTTATGATCACTAATGTAGAAAATATGCATATCTAAGTAATAAAATGTCATTGATTTCTTAAAGTATTTTTATTATAAAAGTAAAAGAAAAGAGGACAACATAAAACCAGTGGGATGTTGGACATTGCCTTTGAGAAACTAGTGCATCACTATCTGGTTTGATACAAGTGATTGCATTTCTCAATGAGTTATCAAGGAGCTCATCGGACATTTTGGTTCTAATTTTACTCTTAATGTGTTTATTCTTGAAAATAGTTGCTGGCAAATATGGGTGCTACCAAATAGTAATGACATTAATAAGGTGTGATTGTGAATAAAAGGATATTTGTCTCTGGGAAGATAAGATTTATAAAAGTCCAGTAAAGATAACCAATCAAATTTTTATTTAAGTTGAATGTCAGATTGCAGCTTTATGCATGACAGTTTAAAATTTATAGGTAACATATTTTTGTCAACTGAAATTAAAGTTGCAAATATAGCAACATTTTGATTATTTTTCCTATAAATCTTGAAATGTGTTTTCAAATTTTTATATGAAATTGAAAAGTAAGACTGCATATCTGTCACTGTTCACAGGACTGTGTTTCCCTAACATGTCAAAATGCATAAAGTTGTTTGTCTTATTTTGAGCTTGCCATAATTTTAGTTTCATTTGGAACACTATTATAGTTTGAAACATGGTATTGATAAGTTGGTTTTCACATTGAATGGGCATGCTTAGCTCACTTAAATGAGCAGTTAAATACACTAAAAATGCTAAATCGGTAAGCAGTTTTAATTGTCAAGTTCTGGCACAAATTTGTTTTTTTATACCATAAAAGACTTGGTAACATCTTGTAAATCATTAAATCTTTCCAACACTTAACCTTGACTAAGCCATCTCACTTGCAAAAAGTAAATGATGTCACCATAATCAGCATCAATGCTTTTAAGAAATTCCTTGGAAATTCAATCCCTTGGTTCTTATGAAATTCACAATCCTGGTGGTGATTAGCATGATGTTATCCATTTTCAAAGCTTTTGAGAATAAATTGTCTTGATGTACTATGCAATGATGAGCTTTGAGCAGCAATTTCATTGTCTTTTATTAATTTTACAAGTCCCTCTCTTTTTTCTACTGTTGCCAGGGCACCTTCAGTAACTATACCAGATACACTGACAATGGACAAAAAAAAAAAAAAAGAATCTTTAACATATTTTTTACTGCTTTGTATAAATCTCTTGATTTAGTTGTGTCTTTCAGTGGAACTAAAGAATACACTTTTATTTGTTTAAATTTATTTATTTAATTATTGTTCAAGTATAGTTTTCTGAGTTTTACTCCCATCCTAACCAACCCCTCTAGTGTTCCCCACCTCCCTCCCATTTCTACCCCTCTTAGTTTTGTCCAAGTGTCCTTTATACTAGTTCCTCTAAACCCTTCCCCTTTTCCCCTGAAATTCCCTCTCCTCTCTCCCCTGGTCATTGTCAGCCTGTTCTCTATTTCAGTGTCTTTGGTTATATTTTGCTTGCTTGTTTGTTTTGTTGTTTAGCCTAATGTTAAAGGTGAGAGCATATGGTGTTTGTCTTTCAAACCCTGGCTTATTTCACTCAGCATAATGCTTTCCAGTTCCATCCATGTTGTTGCAAAGGGTAGGAGCTCCTTCTTTCATTCTGCTGCATAGAATTCCATTGTGTAAATGTACCATAGTTTTTGGATCCACCCAATTACTGATGGGCACCTAGGTTGCTTCCAACTCTTGGCTATTGTAAATTGTGCTGCTATGAACATCGGGGTGCATAGGTTCTTTTGGATTGGTGTTTCAGGGTTCTTAGGACATACTCCTAACAGTGGAATTGCCAGGTCAAAGACAGATCCATTTTTAGTATTCTTAGAAAATTTCATATTGTTTTCCATAATGGTTGTACCAGTCTGAAATCCCACCAACAGTGAACTACGGACCCCTTTTCACCACAATCTCTCCAACATTTGTTGTTTGTTGCTTTGTTTATGATGGCTATTCTGACCAGTGTAAAGTGGTATCTATTTGTGGTTTTAATGTGCATCTCTCTGATAGGTAGTGATATTGAGCATCTATTCATGTGCCTCTGGATCCTCTGTATGTCCTCCTTGGAGAAGTGTCTGTTCAAGTCCTTTGCCCATTTTTAAATTGGGTTGCTTGTCTTCTTTGAGTGGAGTTGAGTGAGTTCTTTGTACATTTTGGAGATGAAACCTTTGTCTGAGGTATCATTGGCAAATATGTTTTCCCATACATTTGGTTCTCTTTTTATTTTAATCTGTTTTATTTAGCCGTGCAGAAGCTTTTTATTTTGATGAGATCCCATTTGTATATTCTTTCCTCTAGGTCCCTTGCTCTAGGGGATATATCAGCAAAAATGTTGCTGCATGAAATATATGAGATTTTCCTGCCAGTGTTCTCCTCTAGGACTTTAATGGTGTCAAGGGTTATATTTAAGTCTTTTATACACCTTGAAATTACTTTTGTTTATGGTGTAAGTTGGTGCTCAGGTTTTATTTTTCTGCACCTAGCTGTCCAGTTCTCCCAACACCATTTGTTGAAGAGGCTATTTTTTTCTCCATTTTATGAGGCAGCTCCCTTTTTCAAATATTAATTGACTGTAGAGAGTTGGGTTTATTTCTGGGCTCTCTGTTCTATTCCATTGGTCTATGTGCCTGTTTTTATGCCAGTACCAGGCTGTTTTGAATATAGTGGCCTTGTAATACAGTTTGATATCAGGTATTGTGATCCCTCCTACTTTGCTCTTCTTTCTCAAAATTGCCACTGCTATTTGGGGTCATTTATGGTTCTATATAAATTTTTGAAGTGTTTGTTCTATTTCTGTGAGATATGGCATTGGTACTAGAAACCATTTCTTTAGTGACATGGCGTTCATCATTAATGCCTCTAATAAAAATGGCAAGTTGAGCAATATCTGTGGCATCAGGGCTGTCATCCTTCATCAAAGCATAAAATTAGCAGCTTTAACCTCCAATTTTTTTATAGATTTTCCAATTTCTTCCAATTTGCCTGGCTATAATCTGGTGAGACGATTTGATTTTAGAAATGCCCCCCTTTTTAAGGGTAAATATATTCACCACAATATCAATACCTTGCTTAATAACTCACTATCAGTAAATGGTTTTTATTTTTTGTTATTAAATATACTTGCACATAACTATTTTTTACAGTGGAATATGACTGAATTTTTATTTTTGAAAAAAATTTTCTTGAGAACAGACTTTTCTTCAGTTCTGCTAATTTGTCCTTATGGCACAATCACTCACGTTCATTAAATTTGGTAGCATGTTTCTGCATATAATGCCTTTGAAATCATAGGTTTTGAAAACTCACACAAACTCCCTACAAATTAAGCAGAGTTTCTTATTATTTGCCTTGACAAAAAAAGTAGTCATCTGTCCACTTTTCATTGAATAATCTTCCAACATTTGTAATTTTTTTGGGGGGGAGGGGTTTTTATTTTGAGATATTGTAGAAACCAGGCTGGGATTAAAAAATAAAAATAGATAATTGACTTTATTTACTTCTATTATGAAAATTAATTGACGATAAACTAGAAAGCAAGGTTTGGGCTCTTCCAAAGCACTCTTGGCTACCAAGATACGGTGAGGCAGTAGACTGATCATAAAGCATAGCAGGCAATGTATAAGGTGCTATGGAGGTGTGGAATTACCTTTATTAACCAAATAATAATGCTTACCTAATTTCTAAAAGACATTAAATGCCTAATATTGCCATGGCAGGTTGAAATGTTATTGATAATTATTACATCACTAAGTCACCAGGAGTACATGTAACATCTGATGATGTCAATTCTACTCTTTGCTCTTGGGAGATAACATACTGGAAGCCACAACCACCATAAAACTGAGGCCAAGCATGCATACAAATAGTCAGAGCATACACACATTTATTTTATGTGACAATGCAACATGTAATCAAAAAATCTCATAACATTCTAAGTAAACTTATGATTTTGTGTTGGGCCACATTCATAACCATCCTGGGCTGCATGTGACCTGTGAGTCATGATTAGATACCCTGATGTAAAACCCAGCATCTATTTATGATAAGACTACTCGGTAAAGTGGGAATAGGGGGAGCATACCTCAACATAATAAAGGCCCTATATAAAAAAATTAACTTCCAACTCATAGTCAATGGGTAAAAATTCCAACCATTTCCCTTAAAGTCACTAAAACATAGGGTGTCTACTTTCACCACTCTTATTCAACATAGTAGTGTAAGTCCTAGCCTCAGCAATCAGACCAAAAAAAATAATATGTATCTCATTTAAAAACAGGAAGTGAACCTATCATTACACACAGATGGCATTATACTGTACCTAGAAAACCTTATATGCTCCTCCAAAAAACTACTTGGCCTAATAAATAAATTTGGCATAGTAACAGGATACAAAGTCAATATTCAGGAATTGATGGTGGCCCAGCCTTACACCTAAATTTCACAGAAATCAACTTCAAAATTCAGTCAACTGTGTATGATAACATGTGTGAATGAGCATGTGCAGGCATGTGTGCATATGTGTGTGTATCTGTCCATTTGTCTGTGTGCTCATGGGAGGATGGTCTGTGCTCTCCTGGTGGAGATGCTGCCACTGCTGTCACCCAGCCTGATGCTTCTGACATCAGTGCAGATTTTGAGTGCATGCCATTTTTGAAACTTATGAAATCTTCCTCAGAAAGGAGCCTAGGAAGCAGCCACTCCTCCATTCCCAGTTTTGCCTCTGATCCCTCTCTGCAGGGTTGGGTCATGCACCCCATTTCTGGGAAACAGGGTCCAAGACTGTGGTATTTGCTGGGATGGAGCTGTCACCCAGCCCCAGACGCTGCTGAAACTGCAGAGTCTGACTAAGGAGGCTGCAGATCATCCAAGGAGCCAGGTACGTGAAGAGCAGAGGGAAGTGACTGCAGAGTTCATAGTGGGATTGTGGTGGTGGGAGTCTGAGGCTGAGACTCACTGTAGGGAGTGGTGCAAGAACCCTACTAGCCTCCAGTTTTATAGATTTTCTGCTGAGTCTACTCTTCCTTCTGCTAGCACATGAGGATTATATGAGACTTGAAAGAAGATGATGCATACAGGATGGATTATACTGACATGGTGGAAAGGAAAAGAAGCATCAGTGTGAGGTAAAAACATTAATAGGTGGTTCTTTGTAAGTTCTCAGACTGGGAATCCAACACACAACAAGAAGCCCTCTCAGGCAGAGACAAATGTGGTAGGGATGGAGCCCCTTAGTTTCTCCAGCCAGAGGAGAGTTTCCATCAAGGAATGGGCCAATAGCAATCAAGACACAAATACAATAGGAGAGTCCACATAATATGCACAAAGGACATTCCTAGAACTTCTAGACCAGAACATCAGAGAGTCTGTCTGCACAGTGGGGAGGGTACCTCTTAGCTGAGGAATGACAAAACTAAGGGAGAGAAAGCCACCATCTTTATTTTTTCTTAAAGAGGCAAAGCACAAGTTTCATGTTTGTGGCTGTTCACCCTGGGCCCCAGTGAAGAGAGTGGCGTCTAAAATCCTGTTCACTCCACCAGCACTTTGTTGTTGTTTTTGTTCTTTCATTCAGTTTTGCTCTGTCTTGGTGTTCTGTTTTTGTTTATTTGTGTTTCTTTTTTTTCCCCATCCTGCATCTTAGCCTTTGCTGAGGAGATAGCAATATAAACAGGCTCAGGGGTCATCAGAAACTGGTGGTAAGGCACAGCCAATGCACACACTATTCTGCGAGACAAACTGGTGCTTATCACTCACAGGAGAGCCAGGCAAACACCCTATGGACATCTGGAATAATAAGCATCTAAGTTTTTGAGACCTAGTTAGGGCCCTGCTCTCCTGAGTAAAGGGAAATAATCCCTCATAGACCCAGACAAAAATCTCAGAGAAGGCGGAACACACATACCATCATTTTTGAATTGTGAAAGGCAGTTCCACACCACTTGATTTTTTTTATTATTGTTACTAGTGTTTCTTTTTCATAGCCTTTTTATTTATTTTCATCTTTTTTTCCATTTCCTTTCATTTTTGGTGCTCTAATTTTTCTTTCACACTACTATTATATCTTTGATTACTCCACTGTTTTCTTCTCTCCTCTTATTATTTTTGTTACTACTTCTCACATTTCCCTCTTTTACTTCATTACTAGCATGACTTCTCCTTTTTCCTCTCACAATCATTTATATTTCTTTTGGTCTTCTCATATATTTTTCCTTTTCCACTTTTTTTACCTTTCGATTTCTATTTCTGTTTTTATTATCCTTTCCTCTCTTGCAACAGATATAGCCACTGCGGTGAAAAAGTTACTTCTTTCGGTGTTGCTTTTGCTTTATATTGCTTTGTTTTTCCAGCGCCTATACAACAACATACACCTTGTGGTGGGAGTTGAGATTCTCAGTTAGGCAGCCAAAGGGGATATCTCACCAATGAATAGGCCAATAAAAATCAGGATCCAAATACCAGAGAGTCAGTCCACATAACCCGCACAAAGGACATTCTTAGAGAAACAAGGTCAGGATAGATGCACCACTGGGTCCCACAGGAGTCCCAGCACATAAGGCCACTCCACAAGACAGAGTAAAAGCAGATCAATCTAATATACAGAAACAAACACAAACAATTAACCGGGGATACAAAGAAACAACCCCCAAATGACAAAAAGCAGGAATATCCAGAAAAAGATCTAAGTGAAATCAATTCAAGCAATTTATGGGACACAGAGTTAAAAGTAATGGTTATAATGATGTACAAGAAACTTAGAACTAAAAGGAACTTAGTGGGAAATACATCAACATGAAAAATGACATAGAAACCTTGAATTAGAACCATTTGGAAATGTGAACTCAATAACTGAAATGTAGAACACAGTAGGAGGAATTAAAAGCAGGCTAGATGAAGCAGATAATCAAATCAATGAGTTGGAAAAAAGATAGAAAAACACACAATCAGAGTAGCAATTAAGAAAGACTAGGGGGACCTAGAAGATGGAGATGGAGTAGGATGGAGCAGATTCCACTTCCCCTTACACACAGGAGAAAAACCTGGCTGAACTACAGAGGAACACAGCAAACAGCCAACAATACCCCAGCATATATGTAAATAAGAGACCAGAAAATGTAGCCGACACTGAAAAACCAGAAGGTAAGGAGACTACTGCAGAATTATAAGGTCCCACAGACCAGCATGGGAACCGGCTGTAGCCCCAGGCCCAGTGCCCTGCACCTGGTGCTGGGTCTACCACAGACTCTTTCGGAGCTGCAGGCCTGCCACAGAGTCCTTTGGAGAGAGCTGGGTCAACTACTCCCTCCCTCCCTGGCCAAGCAGGGTTTGAAAAGCACCAGGAGAGACCTTGCTCCTTGAAGCTTCAGAGAGGGAAATAAGGATAAAGAGGCAAACATACAAGGGCCGTGATCACCCACAGAGTCGGTGGTCCCTGGGTTGGGAGAATTGAGAATCCTGCAGTTAAGCACACGGACCCTAATAGTCACTGGCCTGGCTGGAGAATTAGGATGTACTGAGTGGCAGGCTTGAGTAGGAGGGATTTCTACAAGAGAAAAGCTGTTTAGGGAATTCTCTTGCGACAGCAACTCAGCCTACTCCCCAACTAGTTGGGCAGCAATCCCAAGGTGGCAAGGAAGTCCCTGCATTTCCCCATAGCACTGGGAAGGGTTTGCACCCAGGCACTTGTGACCAAGGCAGTCTGGACATATAAGTTCCCCCACACCCCAACCCACAGTGATAATCACTGAAAAAGAGCCCTCTAAAGTAGACCTTGAACCCCCATCTAAGGTATCCAGGAGAGGCGCCAGACTGGCTCTTGGGAGAGTACTTGTAAGACTGGCTAGCACACATTGGGAAGGGAGAAAGTCCACACCAATTGCCTCTCAGCCTGCTGTAGCCAACGAGACAAAAAACAAACAAACAAACAGAAAAACAGTTTGGCCAGTTTGAAATCAACAAGAAAATGGAAGCGATGAACAGCAGGATACCCACTGGAAGTAACAACAACAGGAATACCCAAAGGATACCCACAGGAAACCCAACAACAAAGGAACCACCAACAGATAACAACAGAAAAAGGTGAAGGATGGAATGGAAACCACACAAACCTCAATCCAGTAAGGCAACTAAATAGTGCAGAAACTACCCAGTAAAAACAACTAAAAAAGAGTAAGAGAGAATCCTCAAAACATTGTAGACAAGGAGGAACTAGCTTTAACCCAAACTAACCTAACCAGCACAAAAAATTACAAGAGGTCGTGGACAGAGTAACCATGTGAGCCAACTAATGGGAAGGACCCACAAAAGAAAGGTCCAAAAATAATCAAAACCCAAAGACAAACACAGAGCCAACTTAAAACACAGCCAAAGACCAGTGAGCTTGGGAGATCAAGAAGACCACACCACTAAATCTCACAGGTATTCTAACAAAGAAGTTCACACCTTAAAACCAAGGAGCCACAAAAAATCAATTTAAGAAGCTGAAGCTAACAAGAAGAGTCTCACAAATGATGGGACAACAAAGTACCAATCCCCAACTGAAACAAAAGGAGGAAGCCTCAGAAAAAACTGCTAGATGAAATAGAGGCAAGTCAGCTATCAGATATTGAATTCAAAGCACTGGTTATCAGGAAGTTCAAAGAGCTCACAATGAGCTGCCAGAAACTACAGAGGAACTAAAATGAACTCACTACAAACTATATCAATATGAAAAAAAAGAAACTATCAACAAGGGCCAAGAGGAAATGACGAATACAATTTCTGAACTGAAGAATACAGTGGAAGGAATCAAGAGCAGGATCAATGAAGAAGAAGATAGAATCAGAAAGTTGGAAAACAAAGTAAAAAAAAACCAGAAAGAGCAAGGGGAAAGAAGAGGCTCAGAAAGAATAAAGAGAAATTAGGGAAAATGCAAGACAATATGAAACGTAATAATATTTCAATAATAGGGATACCAGAGAAGAACAGCAATGGATAAAAACACATATTTGAAAAAGTAATGATGGAAAATTTCCCTTATTTGATTAAAAAACAGTCTCACAAATCCAGGAAACACAGACAGTCTCAATCAAGAGGAAATCAGAGGCCCACTTTCATCCCCAAAAAGCTAAATACACATTATTTTCAAATGCACATGGAACATTTTCAAAGATAGACCACATGATAGGACACAAAACAAGTCTAAACAAATTCAGGAAAATAGAAATCATACCAAGCATTTTCCCTGATCACAAAGGACTGAAATTGAGCTTCCTTCCATCTGTGCCCAGTGACAGGGTCCTCTGCCACAGAGAAATCAACGGGAGAACAGCAAACCAGAGTACAGTCAAAGACAGTGGCAGCAGTGGCTGCAGCGGAGGCAGGACAGCAGCCATTGCCCAGCATGTAAAGACCTTGGAGCAGAGGCTGCCACAGAGGTCTGGGCCAGAGGCTTCTGCCTGTGCCCAGCGGCAGGGGCATCTGTCACAGAGGAATCATCGGGAGCCCAGCACTTGTGAGGAACGAAAAAAGTGGCAATGGCAGGATTACCTGCCCTCGGCCAGCCCGAAACAGCTCAGAGCCACCGCTGCTGCTGCGTTAGGGGGGTAGAGGCTTCCATCTGTGGCCAGCGCCACAGAGGACTCATAGGCAACCCAGCACCCAGTGGAGCATTCAGCCAGCTGCGGGACCCTTGGAAGAGCTGGCTCCTTCCCTCACTATCTAGGCAGAGCTGGGTGGAAGAGACCTGTCTGCCTAGGTGTGCAGGGAGGGTGGCAAGGACAGGGGGCCATGTTCAGTTGTGATATCTGTGGTCGCCATCCCATCAGCCTGCCAGCCCAGGAAATTTGAGAGGAGAATTGTCCTAACCAGTCAGGTTGGGGATTGGGCTGGGCTGAGAGGCACACTTTCTGGAGAAGTTTTTACTGGAAAGTGGACTGAGGTGTTCTCCTGTGAAGGCAGCTTGACTTGCTTCTCACCCAGCCACAGGACTGGGAAGGTCCAGTACCAGATCCCATGGGACCCAGGCAGCCTGTTAGGTGTGCAGGCGCCTGCACCCCAGTCGGGTAGCCTTGCTGGCGCGTGGGAGTGCGCCAGGGCCTACTATCCAGCCCACAGAGAAGTCCTGCCGAAACCAGAAAAACCGGATTGGACAGTTTGAAACCAACAAGGAAGGAGGGTTTTGTCTTTGTTGTCGGGTTTTTTTTTTTTACTTTTTATTTTAACTTTTTTCAATAAATGTATATATTTTTTAAATTTTATTGTTGCTGTATCTTTCAGTACTCTGTTCCTCTCCTTTCTTTTTTCCTGTTTTAGTTCTTCCTTTCACCCCAAACTTATTGCTTTTTCCTCACTTCTCTTGCCCTTTTTTTGTGTTTGTTTGTTTGTTGCTTTCTATACCACTGTAAATACTTCACAACACATCTCTCAGGTCTTAGCCCACTTTACAGGTTCCTGAATTCTATTACTGTAGTGATTAACTCTACTTGCTGACAGGCTACATCGATTCACTAGTCTTTACTCTCACCTTACCTCAAAATCTGACCTCCTGCAACTTCACTGCTTTCTAGATACTACTCATAAGCCTTCCCTCCCCAACAAGAGACTTATCTTTCTTCAATCCTTTCTTAAAAGGGGCAAATTGGGTTGAAGATTACAGTTAACACAGTATAGAGCCTAAAGAGCTCCTGTCTTTTCTCTACCGGCTGTGACTATAAATATCATAAAGTACTCTCCTGCTGTCATAAACCATTTTGCCTCCCCCTCCAGCTGATCACACACACACAAAGAAAGGACTAGGTGGAAGCAGAGAACATCAAGATACCTGCAGGAGACTGCACCACTGAATTTCACAGGTATTCTACCACAGAAGTTCACACCATAAACCTAGGGAGTCAGAACAGATCAATTTAAGAAGCTGAAGCTAACAAGAAGAGTCTCATAAGCAATGGGGAGACAAAGAAACAATGCCCAAATGAAAGAAAAGGTGGAAGTCTCAGAAATAATGTCAGATGAAAGAGAGGCAAAACAGCCATCAGACATTGAATTCAAAGAACTAGTTATCAGGAAATTCAAAGAGCTCACAATGAGCTACCAGAAACTAAAGGGAAGCTACCAGAAACTAGAGGGGAGCTACAATAAGCTCTCCGCAAACTATATCAACATGAAAAAGGAAATAGAAACTATCAGCAAGGGCCAAGAAGAAATGAAGAATACAATCTCAGAACTAAAGAACACAGTAGAAGGAAAGAAAAGCAGGATCGATGAGGCAGAAGATCGGATCAGTGGGTTGGAGGACATAGTAGAAAGAATCTTTAAGAAAGAGTAGAAAAGGGAAAAGAGGCTCAAAAAGAATGAAGAGGGATTAAGAGAAATGCAAGACAATGTGAAACATAACAATATCTGAATAATAGGAATACCAGGAGGAGAAGAATAAGAATGAGGTATAGAAAACCTATTTGAAAGAGTAATGATGGAAAATTTTCCTAATTTGATGAGAAAAAGCTACACGAATCCAGGAATCACTAAGAGTCCTATTCAAGAGGAACCGAAAGAGGCCCACTTCAAAACACATCATCATTAAAATAACAAAATTCCAAGACAAAGAGAGAATCTTAAAGGCAGCAAGGGAGAAAAAGGAAGTAACATACAAGGGAGACCAATAAGGGTAGCTACTGATTTCTCATTGGAAACACTCCAAGCAAGAAGAGAATGGGAAGAAATATTTCAAGTATTGAGAACCAGAGGCCTACAACCAAGGCTACTTTACCCAGCAAGGTTCTCAATGAAGATAGAAGGCCAAATAAAGAGCTTCCAAGACAAAAGAAGTCAAAAAGAATATACCTCCACCAAACCAGCTCTACAAGAAATACTAAAAGGGCTGCTTTAAGGAAAGGAAGGAAAAGACAGAGACAGAGAGGAACTGTGGTACAAAAATGGCAATGAATAAGTACCCATCAATAATAATCTTAAATGTAAATGAATTAAATGCTCCAATCAAAAGACATAGAGTAGCTAAATGGATGAGAAAGCATGACACATATGCTGCCTACTGGAGACCCACCTCAGGACAAAAGACCATCACAGACTAAAAGTGAAAGCCTGGAAACAAATTTTCCAAGCAAATGGTCAAGAAAAAAAAACCGGGGTACCAATTCTAATATCAGACAAACTAGACTTCAAAAACAGGGCCATAAAGAGAGACCCAGAAAGTCACTTCATAATACTCAAGGGAAGAATCCACCAAGAAGACATTAACAAACTAAATATATATGCACGCAACAAAGAAGCACCCAAATATGTAACAAAAATCATAGAAGACTTCAGGAAATATATTGACAGCAACACATTTTAGTAGGGGATTTTAACACCCAATTGTCAAAAATGGACAGATCTTCCAAACAAAATATCAACAAACATATAGCTGCACTAAAGAACACCCTAGATGAAATGGACTTGGCTGATATATATAGAGTTCTTCATCCTAAAGAAGTCAAATACACATTCTTTTCAAATGCACATGGAACATTTTCAAAGATAGACCACTTGATTGGTCACAAAATGAGCCTCAACATATTCAAGAAAACTGAAATCATACCAAGCATTTTCTCTGATCACCAGGATCTGAAATTAAAAACCAAATCCACAGAAAAAAATCAAAACACACAAAATCATGGAGAATGAATGGTATGCTATTAAGCAACGAATGGATCAAGATTGAAATTAGGGAAGAAATCAAAAAGTTTCTGGAAACAAAAGAAACTGAATTCAGAAGAATCCCAAATTTACGGGACACAGCCATGGCAGTGCTGAGAGGGAAGTTCATAGCAATACAGGCTCACCTAAAGAAGATAGAAATATTTCAAACAAACAACCTAACCCGACACCTGCAAGAACTCCATGGACAACAACAAAGACAGTCCAGAGCAAGTACAAGGAGGGAAATAACCACGATCAGAGCAGAATTAAATGACATAGAGACTAAAAGCACAATTCTAAGGATCAATGAATCCAAGAGTTGGTTTTTGAAAAGATAAACAAAATAGACAAGCCTTTAAGTAGGCTAATCAAAAAAAGGAGAGAGAGGACACAAATAAACACAATCAGAAATGAAAGAGGAGAGACTACAACTGATACCACAGAAATAGAAGGGATTGTAAGGAATTACTATGAAGAATTGTATGCCAAGAAATTTGAAAACCTAGGTGAAATGGACAAATCTCTAGAAAAATATAGTCTTCCAAAACTGAATGAAGAAGTGGAAAGCCTGAACAGACCAATAACAGCAGATGAAATTGAAGAAATAATTAAAAAACTCCCATCACACAAAAGCGCTGGACCAGATGGTTTCACAGGAGAATTCTACAAAAGATTTATGGAAGAGCTATCCCTTATTCTTCACAGACTATTCCAAAAAATCCAAAATGATGGGAATCTCCCAAACTCGTTTTATGAAGCCAGCACCATCCTAATTCCAAAACCACATAGAGACACAACAAAGAAAGAAAACTGTAGGCCGATATCGCTGATGAACATAGATGCTAAAATCCTCAACAAAATATTGGCAAATGGCATCCAACAATACATCAAAAAGATCATACACCACGACCAAGTGTGATTCATCCCAGGGATGCAAGGATGGTTCGATACCTGCAAATCAATAAATGTAATACATCACATAAACAAAAGCAAAGACAAAAACCACATGGTCATATCAATAGATGCAGAAATAGCTTTTCATAAGGTACAACACCCATTTATGATAAAGGTACTCAGCAAAGTGGGAATAGACGGAGCATTCCTCAGTATAATAAAGGCCATATATGAAAGACCTACAGCCAACATCATACTCAATGGGCAAAAACTAAAAGCTTTTCCTCTAAGATCAGGAACAAGACAAGGTTGTCCACTTTCACCACTTCTATTTAATATAGTATTGGAAGTTTTAGCCTCAGCGATTAGGCAAGAAAAGGAAGTAAAAGGCATCCAAATTGGAAAGGAGGAAACAAAACTGTCATTTTTGGCAAATGACATGATAGTGTACATGGAAAATCCTATAGACTCTACCAAAAAACTGGTTGAACTAATAAATGAATTTGGCAAAACAGTGGGATACAAAGTCAATATCCAGAAATCGAAGGCATTTCTGTATACTAACAATGAATCAGCAGAAGCAGAAATCAAGAAAAAAATCCCATTTGATATAGCAAAAACAAAAATAAAATATCTGGGAATAAATCTAACCAAGGAGGTAAAAGACCTGTATGCAGAAAACTACACAACACTGAAGAAAGAAATCAAGGAAGATACAAATAAAAGGAAACATATACCGTGTTTATGGACTGGAAGAATTAACATCATCAAAATGTCCATACTACCGAAAGCAATTTACAGATTCAATGCAATACCTATTAAAGTTCCAATGGCATATTTCACAGACATAGAACAAACACTTCAAAAATTTATATGGAACCATAAAAGACCCCGAGTAGCAGCTGCAATGTTAAGAAAGAAGAACAAAGTTGGAGGGATCACGATACCTGATATCAAACTGTATTACAAGGCCACTGTAATCAAAACAGCCTGGTACTGGCGTAAAAACAGGTACATAGACCAATGGAACCGAATAGAGAACCCAGAAATAAACCCAACTCTCTAAAGTCAATTAATATTCAACAAAGGGGGCAGTAACATAAAATGGGGTAAAGATAGCCTCTTCAACAAATGGTGTTGAGAGAATTGGACAGCTATGCCGCAGCCCGCTGCAGCAAGCGTGGTCACGAGGTGAGGCGAGGGACTTAAAAAATGGAGAGGACCATAGCTCTGCTGGCAAAATGGCAAATTTATTCAAGGAACAGCTGTCTTATATACAAATTGTTAATGCCTAAAGCAAGACTGCAGGGAACTAGAAACAATGTTGTTTTTCAAAGTTCGAGCACTCCCTTAAGCTATCAAAAGGGCAAGAAGTTCTCATAACCATCTGGGAACATGACACCTGTGCCAGGGTCTTGTGTCTTTCAAGGCTGGGAACTAGAAGGTTAGGAAAGTGTCAAGGTACCCACCGGCTCCAGGGACCAGAAACCAAGTTCATCCACCATTCTCACAGTGGAGAACTCTGTCCTTGGTCCCATTATGGCCTGGCGGGCCCCCACACAGCTACGTGCAAAAAAAATGAAACTCTACCAGCAACTTACATCATACACCAAAATAAGTTCAATGTGGAAAAAAGACTTAAATATAACCCGTGACACCATTAAAGTCCTAGAGGAGAACACTGACAGGAAAATATCAGATATTTCATGCAGCAACATTTTTACTGATATGTCCTCTAGAGCAAGGAATATAAAGGAAAGAATAAACAAATAGGATCTCATCAAACTTAAAAGCTTCTGCATAGCTAAGGAAAACAGTATTAAAATAAAAAGACAACCAACTGTATGGGAAAACATATTTGCCAATGATACCTCAGACAAAGGTTTAGTCTCCAAAATATACAAAGAACTCACTGGACTCCACTCAAAGAAGATAAGCAACCCTATTGAAAAATGGGCAAAGGACTTGAACATACACTTCTCCAAGGAGGACATACATAGTATCTAGAGACACATGAAGAGATGCTCAATTTCGCTTGCTATCAGAGAGATTCAAACTAAAACCACAATGAGATACCACTTTACACTGGTCAGAATGGCCATCATAAACAAAGCAACAAACAACAAATGCTGGAGAGTTTGTGGAGAACATGGGACCCTTGTGCACTGTTGGTGGGATTGCAGACTGGTACAACCACAATGGAAAACAATATGGAATTTTCTCTGAAAACTGAAAATGGATTTGCCTTTTGACCTGGCAATTCCACTACTACAATTATATCCTAAATACCCTGAGACACCAATCCAAAAGAACCTATGCACCCCAAATGTCAACGCAGCACAATTTATAATAGCCAATTTTTGGAAGCAACCTAGGTGCCCATCAGTAATTGGGTGGATCCAAAAACTATGGTACACTTACACCATGGAATTCTATGCAGGAGAAAGAAAGAAGCAGCTCTTCCCCTTTGCAACAGCATGGGTGGAACTGGAAAGCATTATGCTGAGTAAAATAAGCCAGGGTTTGAAAGACAAACACCATGTTATCTCACCTTTGCACAGGAAGCTAAACAACAAAATAAACAAGGAAACAAAATATAACCAATGACATTGAAATAGAGAACAGGGGGACAGTGATCAGAGGGGAGAGGGGATAGAATTCACGGGGAAAGAGGACGGGTTTACAGGAATTAGTATAAAGGGCACATGGACAACAGCTAAAGGGGGTGGAAATGGGAGGGAGGTGTGGAGCACTGGGGGGGGGGAGGCTTGGATGGGAGTAAAAGACAGTTAAGTGTACTTGCTCGATAATTAAATACACTTTAAAAAGGAATAAAATCATCAAAATAAGGAAACCAACTATATGGCAAACATATTTTACAATAATACATTGGGCAAGGTATTAATGTCCAAAATACTTAAAAAAACATATTTGATGGAACACCAGAAGCTCAAATAATCCAGGTAAAATGGACTAAGGAGGTGAACAGACCCTTCTCCAGTGAAGATATACAGATGGTTTATTGACACATGATAAATTGCTCAATATCACCAGTTATCAGAGAGATGCAAATTTAGGCCACAATGAGATATCACCTCACATTTGCCAATATGTCTATCATTAATAAATCAAGAAATAGGACTTCCAACCAAGATGGAGACATAGGTACATATACTGTGCCTCCTTGCACAACCAAAAGACAGACAACAACAAATTTGAAAACAAGGAACAACCAGACTGACAACCAAACTGTGTGGAAGTCTAACAATGGAGGATTTAAAAAAGAAACATTCATCCATGCCAGTAGGAGGGGCAAAGATGGACAGCCAGGGTGGAGAGGATTTATGGCAAGGCAGCAGCTCGAGGACCAGGGCAGGCAAGTCTGTAGACTTTACACAAGGAGAAGTGGTGGCTAGAGGACTGTGGGTTTCCATATTTGTGTGCTGATAAACCAGGAGGAACAAATGTGGAGCAAGACACACCACACAACACAGGGTTCCAGTGCATGGAAATAAAGCCTCAAACCCTCTGACTGAAAAAAACCTGTGGGGTTTGAGGCAGCAGGAGAAACTTCCAGCCTCACTGGAAAAATTCTTGTATCTATACACAGGGTCCTAGAATGTACACAAATCCACCCACCTAGGAATCAGTACCAGAAGAGCCTAATTTGCTTGTGGGTAATGGAGAAAGTTACTGAAAGCTGACTGAGACCCCAGCAAGCAGCATTGTTCCCTTTTGGACCGCTTCTTTAGATCTGATACTACAACTCAGCAAAGAGGATTGTCCTGCCCTGGCGGATACCTAAGGCTTGACCACTTACTACATAACAGTCATGCTGAGAAAAAAAATGGCCAAAATGAAAAAAAGAAACAGATCAAAGCTCCAGAAAAAAATACAACTAAGTGATGAAGACAGCAAACCTATCAGATGCAGAGTTCAAAACACTGGTACTCAGGATACTCACAGAAATGGTGGACTATGGTCACAAAATAGAGGAAAGAGTGAAGGCTATGAAAAGTTAATTAAAGGAAAATGCACAGGGAACCAACAGTGATGAGAAGGAAACCAGGACTCAAATCAACAGTTTGGAGCAGAAGGAAGAAATAAACATTCAACGAGGACAGAATAAGGAAACAAATTCAAAAATATGACAGGCTTAGGAACCTCCAGGACAACTTTAAATGTTTCAACATCTGAATGATAGGGGTGCCAGAAGTAGATGTTGAAGAGCAAGAAATTGAAAACTTATTTGAACAAATACTGAAGGAAAAATTCCCCATCCTGGCAAAGGAAATAATCTTACAGGAAGTCCAGAAACCTCAGACAAGGGAAGCACACGCCAAGGCACATCATAAGTACAATGCTCAAGATTAAAGAGAAAGAGAGAATCTTAAAAACAGCAAGAGAAAAGGAGAGTGTTACCTACAAAGGAGTTCTCATAAGACTCTCAGCTGATTTCTCAAAAGAAACCTTGCAGGCAAGAAGGGGCTGGGAAGAAGTATTCCAAGTCATGAAAGGCAAAGACCTACATCCAAGATTGCTCTATCCAGCAAAGCTATCATTTATAATGGAAAAGCAGATAAAGGTTTCTCAGATAAGGTCAAGTTAAAGGAGTTCATCATCACAGAGCCCTTGAAATGTCAAAGGAACTTGCCTAAGGAGAATAATATAAAAAATATGAGCAGCAAAACGATAACAAACATACAACTATTAGCAGCCAAACCTAATAAAAACAAAAACAAATGAAGCAAACAACTAGAAAAGGAACAGAATCACAGAAATGGAGGTCACATGGAGGTTATCAGTGGGAAAGGAGACGGGGGAGCTTAAGGGAAAAGTTACAGGGAATAAGAAACATAAATAGTAAGTAGAAAATAGGGAGAGATTAAGAATAGTCTAAGAAATGTAGAAGCCAAAGAACTTGTATGTATGAACCATGGAAATAAACTAAAGGTGTGGAGTGCAGGTGGGAAGGGGTGTACATGGCAGAGGGAAATAAAGTGGAGGAAATAAGGTAACTGTAATAGAACAATTGATAAAAATATATTTAAAAAAATAAATAATTAACAAACAAGTGCTGGTGAGGATGTAAAGAAAAGGGAACCCTGGTGCACTGTTGGTGGGAATGCAGACTGGTCCAGCTACTGTAGCATGTAATATGGAATTCCCTCAAAAAACTAAAATGGAACTGCCTTTGACCCGGCATGGGATATATTCCCAGCATGTCCACTGCTGGGAATATATCCAAAGAATCCCCCAAAACCAATTTATAAAAATTTATGTATTTTTATATTCATAGCAGAGCTACTTACAATAGCAGGGATTTGGAAACAGCCTAAGTACCCATCAAGTAGATGACTGAGTAAAAAACCATGGTACATCTACACAATGGAACACTATGCAGCAAAAAGAAACAGAGAATTCCTGCCGTTTGCAGCAGCATGGATCAAACTGGAAACTAAGTGAAATAAGTCAGTCAGTGAAAACAAATAACCTAATGATCTCACTTTTAAGAGGATTCTAATAACAAAATAAACAAATGTGCAAAAAAGAACCAGAGGCATAGAATCATGGATCAGACTGACAGCTGCAAGTTGTGGGTTTGGTGGGGGATAAGACTGATTGAAAGAAGGTGAAGGGATTAGTCAAATAACATATATGAAGGACCCATGGACCATAATATGAGGGCTGATTATGGATTTTGGGGCTGGCTGCGTGGAGACGGCAAAAGTGAGAAATGTAGGACAGCCATAATAGCATAAATGATAAAATTTTTGAAGATGAAATAGAAATAAACCATGAACTCATTTAAACTTATTAAAGTTCACTAAAAAATAAAGCAATTTATCATGTATCATATTGTTAAAACAATTTAGCACTGGCTGGTTTAGCTCAGTGGATTGAGCATGGGCCTGCGAACCAGATGATCGTGGTTCGATTCCCAGTCAGGGCACATGCCTGGGTTGCAGGCCAGTTCCTGGCAGGGGATGCACAAGAGATAATCATACATTGATATTTCTCTCCCTCTGTCCTTCCCTTCCCCTCTAAAGATAAATAAATAAAATCTTTAAAAAATTTTAAACACTGATACTATTTTTATTCAGTGTTGGAGAATATAAATGTGAAACAAGTGTCCTGTTTTGTTGTGGAGGTGAAAGAATTAGATAAACAAATTGTGGAGGACAATTTTGTAGTATTATTTAAATATTTAAATATACATTTATATACCCATTAAAATGTAATGGTGTTGTTTTTATTTGATTATAAATAGAGATTGTAAGTCTCCATGTCATGCTAATTCATATGAATTGTGTAGGCACTAATTAATGAGAAGATAGTATGACAATACAGAGATATTTCAGATCTTGTGTTTTCATTATTGACAATAGAGAATAATTTAAGCTTTCTTTGACGTTGTTGTTTCATTACTATTTTATCTCAAAACCCTAAATGAGAGTTTTATTCTGTAAAAGGGAAAACCAAAATATTTTTTCAATATATATTATTTTCCACCTGTTCTCCATCCAGTCAAGAAATATGTTAAGATATTTAATCTAGAAACTGGAAACATAACAAGATAAGGAAGAAGTGACAGTAATGATATAGAACAAGAGCAAGATTAAATTATAAAGTTAAAAAAGGAACTCTGTGTGGAATAAAAATATGTTCCATGCCATTATATATTGTTGCAAAAATCAGACATCCAGCTTGATAAGATCAAAGCAGTGTCAAGAGGCATGATCACTCGCATCATTTACAGTGTCCTTAGTATAAATACAAACTAATCTCTCAGGCTATTCTTGCCTTGTTCTTACAGTAAAGCTAGAAATAAATTTCACCCAAAGTCCTCAGAAGAAGGAAAAAATAACAGTGTTATCTAGCAGTTTTACAGTGAAGAGTGACTCATTTGAGTAGGCTGTTCTTCTAACTTCTTTTACTATAGGCAAATGCCATAATTATTTAACAATTATTAACTGGAGAATCAATTCAATATGGTCTAGGAATATGGATCTCTAACAAAATTGCACTGACCAAGAAAAGATTGTTGCAGAGTTCGCAAACAACTTACCACTTGAGCCCAAATTTAACCTGAAATAATTTTGTTTTGGTCACAACAGTGTGTGTTAGGTGTGGGAGGGGGGACAGAGGACAGCAGCAGTGCTAATAAAAATTGGGAAATTGCACATAAAAATCTAGATTAGAAAATTGTTATACTCTGCAACACTGGTATCACATGGGCACAATTATTTAGCCCTGAGTAGCAGCTGCCCCTTTTGAACAAGGTATGAGCGATAGATTTTCCACAGTCCTTACTAGTCTGTTGAACTCCTTTATGTTACCTGCTATGTATCCTTAGATATTTCAGCTTGTGATTAATTTATACACTATTGTGCAGTAATTTTCATTGCTGGCTCTGCAACCAAAATGCCCATGGAGGTCTTTAACAACACAGATACTTGGTTCCCACTCTAGACCTGCTGACATACAGATGCCTGAGTATTAGCCATTGGGATTCTCCAATGAATAAAGCTCAGGCATCTGTATATTTATAAAAACTCAGAGGATCAATACTCAGCCAATTATAAGAACTATAATTTTTTTTTAAATAGAAAAAACTCATGAACATGGGGGAGGTGAAGGTAGGTGGGAGAGGATATGTGGAGGGGGGAAATGGTGATAGAGAATTGACTTGGGGTAGTGAACACACAATACAATGTACAGATGATGTGCTGTAGAATTTCATGCCTAAAACCTGTTTAATTTTATTAACCAATGTCACCCTAATGAATCCAATAAACATGAAAAAATAAGTAAAAGTAGCAAAATGAAAGCTGTTTATGATGTATGAGTTCTTAACAGTCTGATGAAGCCTGTGTACTCCCTATAAGGAGTCTTAAAAAGTATGAAACAGTAAGAAAAAATGTGTTAAAAAGATACACATTGATAAAAGAATCAAATAATCAAACACATTAAAGTGCATTTGTGAACACTGAACAATAAACACATTTGTACTAATAAAAAATAAAGTGCATAGCATACGTGTGGCACATGGCATGCACTATGCAAGTGTTTGTTGTTATTGATGTTTTTACTAGTACTACCAAACATTTATACCAAGGTCACTGTACATTCCGCTTACATTTGTGTCACTCATCATCATCCAGTTACATTTAAAAATAATAATAACATAAATAAATTAATTTCAGATTTCTAGTCAAGATGGCAGACTAGGTAAACTCTGTATTCACCTCCTCCCACAATCACATTAATTACAACTAAATTATAGAACATATTCTATATTGTAATGAGTCACCAAGAAAAAAATTGAGGAGAAAAAGGAAGAAACAGGGAGTGTTGTGAAGGAGAATCAGTTTTAGGTACTGCGACCAGTGCAAGCCTCATTGAGAAGATATTTTAGCAAAGATGTGTGTGAGCTTTGAGTGGTTAATAGCAAGAGCATTCCAGGCAGGAATGGCCAACAGCAGGCAGTGTCTGGAATGTCGGAAGAAGATGCAGGTATTTGAAACTGGCAAGTTAAATACTGTTGGAAGGTTGACATTTGGATACTGAAGCACATAGATGTGACCCCAAACTGGGCCACACAGATTTGGTGGGACCCATTTTCCATGTTCACTTTATTCAACCATTTACACCTCCCATCCTCAAACCAAGCTTCAAAAGTAATTGTAGAAAAATCTTAGGAAAAAACCTGTAAGCAATCTTGTAATACTAGATGTTTGCCAATAGAAACCTAGGTTAAGCCACTCCACCTCCTACCAAAGTAACAGCAGTGACATGAACCAAATGCAGGGAGCATCTTACTAAATTTCATTGTAAGCTTAGTAAACATTAGGTACTCTTAGTTTTAGATGTCCTACCTCACAACACAAATAAACATGTGGAACCACACAAATTCTATATGTCTTTTACTCAAAATTTGAATACATTTTTTATGATTTTAGTTTTTAGATTTGTTAAAATTTTCACTTAGTCTTATTCTTTCATAGTTTTGTATTTGGCACTGCTCACTCTTTCTCAGGTCTCAGTCATTCTCACAGGTGCTTCGGGAAGGGAGGGTACAAGGGGAATAAATGGTAATGGAAAAAATGAAATAAAGATTAAATTACCCTGGCTGGTGTAGCTCAGTGGATTGAGTGCGGGCCTGAGAACCACAGGATTGGGGTTCAATTCCCAGTCAGGGCACATGGCTGGGTTGCAGGCCAGTTCCCGGCAGGGGACACATGAGAGGCAACCATACATTGATATTTCTCTCCCTTCCTCCTTCCCGTCCCCTCTAAAGATAAATAATTTTTTAAAAAAATTTAAAAAATTAAATAAAAATATAAATAAATAAATAAATAAATAAATAAAAAGAAAAGAAATGCAGCTTTATGCAATGTGCCTATAAACTAAAAGCAACTGTCTGCGCCAAAGAGGCTGTTCCATCTTAGAGTAACTTCTGATCCCATTCATGTGAGAATGTCCAACTGAAGATAGAGGAAATGACCTGACAGCCAGAGAGCAAAACTTCCTTATAGAAGCTTTAATTCATGCAAAACTATTGGTGATTCTAAGTCCATCATAATATGATGTGGAATTTTATAGTCCATTAAACTCGACTCTACATTGAGAATCACCTCCAGGAGGATGAGGCCATCTGCAGTTTATGACAACCCCACCTTCAAACTTCTTAGTCTTAGGACTTCTTTGCATGCTTAAAAAGTATTCAGGACCCCAAAGAGCTTTTGTTTATGTGGGTTACAGCACTTAGTATTTACTATGTTAACAGTTAAAACTTTGAAATGTCAAAACATTAATGAATTTACAAATAATAGTAAGTCCCACTGCATTTTAACATAAATAACATAGTCATGATTAAGAGCTATACAAATAAAACTTAGTAAGAAGCGCAATATATTACATATTTGCTAATCTCTTTAGGTTCAGAATCTCATATGTGCTTTTGCATCAATCTGTTGTGACATATTGTTTTAACTGATGTATCTGAAGTGAAGAAAATCCTGCCTTGCTGGGAACCATCCTGCCTGGCTTCAGAAGCTGTTACCTGGCCAACAGGCAAAAAGGTCCCCAGGCTAGGTGACCTTGGGACCATAAGCCACTAAGGGGACAAAACTTAGCTTCCTGTAAGGGGCACAGCCTCTTTACCCTGCTTGGCCTCTGGAGGATGGCTGGATAGTCAATAATGGGTAAGATTCCTCAAGGAAGGAACAACCTAAGTCAGGCACAATCATGAAGGAACCATCAGGGAAGGACTTAGAGGATTGTGGAGAAGGGACAAAAGACCCTCACCCTTCAGCTTTATCATAGCCTGAGTCCTCATTATATCTGTAAAAAGTCTCCTAATCTCTTGGCTGCCTTACTTCCCCTTCCTGATTCAGGTCTGATACAATGCCAAAGCAGGGTACAGCCCTGTGCCAGAACCAGAGGTTCCTGGCACAAAGCGATCAGGCCTAAGAAAGAATGCATAAAATACTGCGAGACCTGCTTTGCTAAGAAGGTCCCCAATTTAAATGTTAAGGGTCCAAGTACAAAATAAGCTTGTTTCCCAAGGTTTTACAGCCAATTGGTGTCACCCTATCTATCAGATCCTGTCTCGTGAAGGAGCCCTGTGGTCCCAGAAATGTTATCTGTAAACCATGCCTGCTTTCTTTGATATGCATCCCTATACAAGCTAACCTAAATAAAAGCCCATTGAGAGAGAGGCTTGACACCTTTGTCCTCTGAGAGACTGGTCAGCCTTTCCTCCCCAAGCAGATTATGTCTTGGTAGACTTATTCTCATCCGTGATGACTGGGGGAGCTCTGCGGGATGAAGGCCCCCCCTTCACCTCACTGACTCACAAAAAAATTGTCATCAGAAACAAAATGTCTCACAAGCAGTCTGAGATGCTCAGCAGCTGTGGTGGGTTCACAGACCACACACTGAGTACCAATGTCCTAAATGACAGGTATGAAGACAAAGCAGCACTACGTGTATTTACATGGGAAGTTTTACAGTTTAACATGAGAAAGAGAAGGTGTATAACAGTGGATTCAACTTGATGCCACACGAAATTTTTATTAATCTTATTTGTATTAAATAAATGAAATGAGAGTTGAGTGTGAAAGCACGTGTGAGTATGTGCATGGGTGAGTGTGTGTCAGTATGTGAGTGCCTATCCACCAGCTAAAGTACTGGGAGGTGGGCAATCCAAGCTCTCCTGGTGGAGCAACAGCCATGGCTGCCCAATCTGGTGCTCCTAGATTCTCAGATATGGAGTGAGAGACATTTTGTGAAATTTACAATACCCCCCGCTGAAAGAAGCAGCTAGATCAGCCACATCTCAGTGCTTGGTCTTGCCTCGGTGCCCTCCATGCCAGGCTGAGCACTCTACTGTTGCTGGAAGCCAGGTTCTGAGGATTGCTGTATTTGCTCAGGAAGAGGCTGTTACCTTCCTGGCCCTGAGTAACACTTGAACCACTAATGGACCAGAGTATGACTGATGAGGCTGTAAACTGGCTGAGGATTTGAGAGGGCTGGATGTAGAGAAAAGTGGCCAGGGTGGCAGTGGTTGCAGAGACCATGGAGGGAACACAGCATTGTGAGCCTGAAGGAGATGCTCACTGAAAGGAGGTGTGCAAGTATCCCACTAAGGATCAGGAACAAGACAAGGTTGTCCACTTTCACCACTTCTATTCAATATAGTATTGGAAGTTTTAGCCACAGTGATCAGACAAGAAAAAAAATAAAAGGCATTCAAATCAGAAAGGAGGGAACAAAACTGTCACTGTTTGCAGATGACATGATAGTGTACATGGAAAGTCCTATAGTTCCACCCCAAAACTGATAGACCTAATAAATGAATTTGGCAAAACAGCAGAATACAAAGTCAATATCCAGAAATCAAAGGCATTTTGTATACCAACAATGAAGGAGCAAAAGCAGAAATAAAAAAGAAATCCCATTTGATATAAAAACAAATAAAATAAAATACCTAGGAATAAACTTAACCGAGGAGGTAAAAGATTTGTATGCAGAAAACTGCATAACACTGAAGAAAGAAATCAAGGAAGACACACACAATATGAAAACACATACCATGTTCATGAATTGGAAGAATTAACATAATCAAAATGTCCATACTACCCAAAGCAATTTACACACTAAATGCAATACCTATTAAAGTACCAATGACAAACTTTGCAAACATAGAACAAACACTTCAAAAATTTATATGGAACTATAAATGACCCAAAATAGCAGCTGCAATTTTGAGAAAGTAGAACAAAGTAGGAGGGGTCACAATACCTGATAGCAAACAGTATTACAAGGCCACTGTAATCAAAACAGCCTGGTACTGGCATAAAAACAGGCACATAGACCAATGGGACAGAACAGAGAGCCCGAAAATAAACCTAAGACTCTACAGTCAATTAATATTAGACAAAGGGGGCAGCAACATAAAATGTAGTAAAAAATAGCCTCATCAACAAATGGTGTTGGGACAACTGGACAGCAACATGAAAAAAAATGAAACTTGAGCACCAACTTACACCATACACCAAAATAAATTAAATGTGTATAAAAGACTTAAATATAAGGTGTGGCATCATTAATGTTTTAGAGCAGAACATTCGCAAGATAATTTCAGATATTTCATGCAGCAACATCTTTACTGATATGTTCCCTAGAGCAAGGGACATAAGGAAAAGAGTAAACAAATGGGATCTCATCAAAGTAAAAAGCTTCTGCATGACTAAAGAAAACAGCATTAAAATAAAAAGACAACCAACTGTATGGGAAAACATATTTGCCAGTGATTCCTCAGACAAAGTTTTAATCTCCAAAATATACAAAGAACTTACACGACTCCACTCTAAGAAGTCAAGCAACCCAATTACAAAGTGGGCAAAGGACTTAAACAGACAATTCTCCAAGGAGGAGAAGAGACAGAGACACATAAAAAGATTCTCAATATTGCCAGCTATTAGAGAGATGCAAATTAAAACCACAATGAGATACCACTTTACACTGGTGAGGATGGCTATCATAAAGAAAGCAACAAACAACACATGTTGGAGAGGTTGTGGGGAAAAGGGGACCCTAGTTCACTGTTCTTGGGATTGCAGACTGGTACAACCACTAAGGAAAACAGTGTGGAGTTTTCTCAGAAAACCAAAATTGGACCTGCCTTTTGACCCAGCAATACACTGCTAGGATTTTATGCTAAGAGCCCTGAAACACCAATCCAAAAGAACCTATGCACCCCAATGTTCATAGCAGCACAATTTACAATAGCCAAGTGTTGGAAGCAACCTAGGTGCTCATCAGTAAGTGAATGAATCAAAAAACTATGGTACATTTGCACAATGGAATTCTATGAAGCAGAAAGAAAGAAGGTGCTCCTACCCTTTGCAACACCATGGATGGAACTGGAAAGTATTATGCTGAGTGAAATAAGCTAGGTGGTGAAAGACAACTACCATAGGATCTCACCTTTAACAGGAAGCTATACCACAAAACAAACAAGCAAGCAAAATATAACCAATGGCACTGAAATACAGAACAGGCTGACAGTGATCAGAGGGAAGAGGGGAGGGAATTTCAGGGGAAAAGGGGAGGGATTTACATGAACTTGTACAAAGGACACATGAACAACAACTAACAGGGGTGAAAATGGAAGGGAGGTGGGGAGCGCTGGGGGGGTGGGCTGGGATGGGAATAAAAGACAGAAAACTGTACTTGAGCAGCAATTAAATTAAGAAAAGAAAGAAAATTTTTATATAAACAACCTAACACTAGATCTAAAAGAACTAGAGGAACGAAAACAAACAAAGCGCAGAACAAACAGAAAGAAGAAAATAATCAAGATTGAAGGAGGATTAAATGGCATAGAGATTAAAACAACAACAAAAAATTCAAAGGGTCAGTGAATCTAGGAGCTGGTTCTTTGAAAAGAAAAATAATATTGACATATAGTTAGATGTACTCACCAAGAAAAAACAGTGAGAGAATCCAAATAAAAATCAGAAATGGAAGTGATTAAGTAAAAACTCATACACAGAATACAAAGGATTGAAATTCTATACTATGAATAATTATATGCCAAGAAATGGGACAACCTTGGGAAAATGGATACATTTTTAGAAACATACAATGTTACAAAACTGTATCAGGAAGAAGAAGCAAACCTGAATAGACCAATAACAACTTGCAAATTTTATCAGACACTCAAAGAAGTACCTACACCTGTCCTACTCAAACTATTCAAAATTTAAAGAAGAAACACTCACAAACTTTTTATGATGCCAGTGTTATCTTAATTTCAAAACCAGGTAGAGACATAACCAAGAAAATTACAGGTCAATATTGCTGAAGAACATAGATGCTAAAATACTCAACAAAATACAAAAAAACTTGATCTAGCAATATAATAAAAAGATCATACACCATGATCAAGTGAAATTCAAGGACGGTACAATTTTCACATATCAATAAATGTGATACATCACATAAACAAACAATGAGACAAAAAGCACATGATCATATTAATAAATCTATAGCAAGGATTTGATAAAATCCAGAAACCATTAATAATAAAAAACACTCAACAAAGTGGATATAGAGGAAGTGTACATGAACATAATAAAGGCCATATATGAAAAATCTGCTGCCAACATCATACTCAATGGGCAAAAACTAATTTTTTTCTTTATAAGGAAGAAGATAAGGGTGTCTGCCTTCACCACTCTTATTCAACATAGACTGAAGATCCTAGCCACAGCAATCAGAGAGGAAGTTTGATAAAATGCATATAAATTTGAAAGGAGGAAGTAAAATTGTCATTATTTGCACATGGCATGATAGTATATATAGAAAACCCAATAGGCTACACCCCAAAAAACTACTCACCTAATTGTGAATTTGGCAAGTAGTGGTAAACAAATCAATATTCAAAAACCAATGATATTTTTCTATGCCACTGATGAACTATCAGAAAGAGAAACTAAGAAAAAAATCCATGAGATACAAGATGGTGAGGTAGTAAGAGAAAGCTACATTAACCTCCCAATAACACTCTAGATTTACAATTAAATTGTGGAGAAATAATGTTGAATAAATAACCAAACACTAGCTGGGCAGAGGCTGTATAACCATGGACAGAGAGAAGAAAACATTTCAGCACACCCTGTCTGGTAGGGAGTACAGAAGAAACATGAGAGGACTAGCTAGGATCCTGTGGGTGACAGACAAAATGACAGAGGGATATTTCAGTGGCTGAAGTGTTCCCATGAAAAAGATGAGGTCTAAGCCCCAAGATGGGCTCCCCAGGTTATAGACCCAGAGCCAGAAAGGAATCCAAATAATATTCAGCTATGAAAAGAACCAAGGGTTCTGTCATCCAGGGAGAGACAACAAAGGAAAAATTTTATTTTGCAGCCACTTAAGTTGGATGCTGGCAAAGGAAAAGCAGTGTGGACTAGACTCTTGAAGAGAGTCTGGGGTTGGTGACTCTGGGAAAGAACTGAGGGAACAGCTACCAGGAACTTTTCCCATACTGTAAGACCAATATTCTTCAGGAGGAGTACTCCTCTTTTAATGGCATCAGCCTGAGTGAGAGAAAGCAAGAACCCCACCTTCAGGAATTACTCTTCCCCACACTGTATGGCTTAAGCCTGACTGTTGACTAGTGTTTGCTTAGATTAACAACTGATCAATTTAACAACAAAGGCAGAAAATGCAAAGAAGTGGTAAAAATGGACAAAGACATAGACCCCAGATGACAGAACAAGAGAATTTTCCAGAAGACCTAAGAGAAATGGAAGTAAGCAATTTATCAGATTTTAGAGTAATGATTATAAGAATACTCAACAGCATAAAAACGACATAGAAACCATAAAAATGATTAGTTAGAAATGAAGAATGCAATATCTGAGGTAAATAATACACTGGAAGAAATAAACAGTAAGTTAGTGGAGGCAGAGGATTGAATCAGTGTTTTGGAAGGCAAGGGATAAAACATTCAGGCAGAGCAGAAAAATAAAGATTTTTTTTTTAAAATGAGGAGAGCTTAAGAAACATCTTGAACAACATGAAGTGTAACAACATCTGCATCATGGGAGTATCAGGAGAAGAGAGAAAGCAAGGGATTGAGAACCTATTTGAACAAATAATAACTGAAAAACTCCCTAATCTCATGAAGAAAAAAGAGATACAAGTCTAGGAAGCTCAGAGAGTGCCAAACAAGTTGGGCCCATAGAGGCCTACACCAATACACAACAAAATTATAATGGCAAGGCTTAAAAATAATGAGAGAATCCTAATAGCCATGAGTGAAAAGCACATACTTGCATACAAGGTAGCACCAAAATGCTGGCATTTAATTATTCAACAGAATAATCAAATATACATCATGACAATATATATTTATATATATTACAGGCCAGAAGGGATTGTCATTATATATTTAAAGTGACAAAAACCAAGGACGTACAACCAAGGCTACTTTAACAAGTAAGACTATCATTTAAAATTGAAGGAGAAATGAGGAACTCTTCACAGACAAGAAAAAGCTAGAGTTTATTAACACCAAACCAGTGCTACAACAAATGTTAAAGAGCTTGCTTTAAGAAGAACAACAATAAAAAAGGAAAATAAAACAAAAAAAGTCTAATAATAAAATGACACTACATGTGTATCTATCAATAATCACCTTACATATAAATAGCTTAAATGCTCCAACCAAAAAACAGAAGGTAGCAGAATGGATATGAAAACAACACCCATACATATGCTTCCTCCAATACACCCATCTCAGGTTGAAAGATATGCACAGACTAAAAGTAAAGGGATGGAAAATGATATTTTATACAAATGGAAAACGAAAAAACTGGGGTAATAGTACTTATACCCGAAAAAATAAACTTTAAAACCAAGGCTATAGTAAGAGACAAAAAAAGACACTACATAATGATAAAGGAGAAATCCAATAAGAGGATATATCCCTAGTAAACATTTACATACCTGAGATATGAGTACCTATATATGTAAAGCAAATCTTAATGGACATAAAAGAAAATATCAATGGAAATACAGTCATACTTGGGGATTTTAACACCTCGTTGACTTCAATGGAGAGATCTTCCAAGCAGAAAATCAACAAGGAGATAACATCCTTAAATGTCACACTAGACTAAATGGATTTAATATATATATATTAAGATTTTATTTATTCATCTTTAGAGGGGAAGGGAAGGAGAGAAGTATCAATGTATGGTTGCCTCTCCTGAGTCCCCTGCTAGGAACTGGCCTGCAACCCAGGCATGTGCCCTGACTGGGAATCAAACCACGATCATGTGGTTCAAAGGCCCATGCTCAATCCACTGAGCTACGCCAGCCAGGGCTGGATTTAATTGATATCTTAAGAGCATTTCAACCCAAAGCAGCAGAATACTTTTGAAGTATACAGGGAAATATTTTCTAGGCTACACCACAGGATAAGACACAAAACATGACTGAATAAATTTTAGAAGATTGAAATCATATCAAGCATCTTCTCTGACCACCATACTATGAAACTAGAAATAAATCACAAGAAGAACCCTGGTTAACATAGCTCAGTGGATTGAGCATGGGCCTGCGAGCCACAGAATGGCGGTTCAATTCCCAGTCAGGGCACATTTCTGGGTTGCAGGCCAGTTCCCAGCAGGGGACACATGAGAGGCAACCACACATTGATACTTCTCTCCCTCTCTCCTTCCCTTCCTCTCTAAAGATAAATAAATCAAATCTTAAAGCTGCAAAAAAAAAAGAGAAAGAAATCACAAGAAGTACACAAAAAAAACACAAAGACATAGAAGTTAATTAACATGCTATTAAACGATGAATGGGTCAACTACAAGATCAAGGGAGAAATCAAAAGATACATTGAAACAAATAAAAATGAGGACGCTGTAATCTAAACTCTGTGGAACACTGGGAAAGCATTCCTAAGAGGGAAATTCATAGAATTACAAGCTTATCTAAAAAATAAAAAGGCTCTAATGAACAATCTAATTTCAAACTTAAAGGAACTTGAAAAGGGATAACAAACAATGCCCAATGTGAGTAAAAGGAAGGAAATGATAACAAAGTAGAAATAAATAAAATAGAATCTAAAAAATTATTCAAAAAGATCAATGGGTCTAATACCTGGTTCTTTGGTAAACAAGATTGACAAACCTTTAAACAGACTCATCAAGAAAAATAGAAAAAGTACTCGAGGAGAGAGGTAAGATGGCAGCAGAGTAGGACAAAGGATTTAGCTACCCCCTACGTGCCGGAGAAAACCCGGGCTGTTCTGTTGGAGGAGCGTAGCAGATAGCCAACAGGGACCCAGCATATAGGAAGGTAGGACTCCAGAAAGTGTAGCAGACACTGAATGACCAGAGGTTGAGGACAGGAGATGACTGCAGGTAAACAAGGTTCAAGGAAACAGCCCAGAGGTTGCAGGGCCTCGCCAGGCTGCGCCAGGGTTCTGCTGGTACGCCTTGGTCTCTAGGAGCCAAGGGCAGACAACAACGACCCTGGGACAGAGCCGGTCATCAGCACCCTCCGTACCTGGCTGGGTGCAGATTGAAAAACACCAGGAGAGATCGATTTGCCTGTAGTGACAGAGAGAGGAGTGGGCATTAGGAAGCAAACCAGAGAGCTCTGATAACCCATGGAATCAGACTGTGGTTGCCAGCTTGGGAGAACTGAGAGTCGCCCATAGGTGTGCGTTCCCTGTAGCACGGGGCCTGAGCCCAGTTGCAGTGGGTGAACTCGGAGCCGTGCACTGCCAGCAAGGACCCTGGAAGAGAGCCAGTCATCAGCTCCCTCCCTCCTCGGCTGGGCACAAACTGAAAAATGCCGGGAGTCAGGCTGAGGTTGCCAGCTTGGGAGAATTGAGAGTTGCCGTGTGCATTCTGACATAGCACTGGGAAAGGTCTGCGCCCAAGCCTACGAGACCAGGGAAGCCTGGCCGGGAGCACATGCCCACACACCAGGCCAGGACTGTGAATCCTGGGGAAAATCTGCTCTCAGTGGGCCACTGGAGAGTGGCACCAGTCTGGATCTTGGGAGGGCACTTGGGAGACCTGCTGAGTTCGCTGAGAAGGGAGGAAGGGCACACTAATAGCCCCTCAGGCTGCTGCAGCTAGTGAGACCAGAAGAAAAGGTTTGACCAGCTGGAAACCAGAAGAGGTGTTTTTTTTTTTCTTTGTTTGTTTGGGTTTTTTTGTTTTGTTTTGTTTTGGTTTGTTTTTATATTTTTTGTTTTTTTATTGTTTCTTTGTTCTTAAATAATCTTTCATTTCTTTAACTTTATTATTCTTTGATCTTTCAATACCTTTACCCTCTCTCTTCTGCTTTCTTGTTTTATTTCTTTTTCCTTTTTTTCCAAACCTACTGCTTTTTCCTCTCATCCGTTGCCCTTTCTTTCCTCTTTTTATTTTTTCCCCTCTGCCCCTCAAGTGAGACAAAAGACTTGGAAAGGCAAAAAGACCAGAGTTGGACTCAAAGAGGGGGCATCCCAACAGTAGAAGCAGAAAGACAACATTCACTTTGCTGTAACAGAAAAACTATAAGTTACTGTATATTTGGATGTTTTCATTATTTTGTCATTATTCTTACATATTTTATTTTAATGGCATCTCTGTATTCCCCCTCTTTCTGTATAGTTTTCCTTTCCTTCGCTGGATACATTGTATCACTTGATGGGTTTCCTTGTCCCCTCAATCATACTGTATTGCTAATTTACTGTCTTTTAATTCCCCTTGCCCAGCTGGCACACTATTGAAGGTCCAATACTCCCTAATCTTGGTATTTCATAGATTCTGTCATATGGTCATTGCTCTAATATTAATGTAAATAATTGCTATTACATACTATTGTAAATACTACACAACACCCTCCCAGAACTTAGCCCACTACATTGTTGCCTGAACTATAATTCTCTAGTGATTAAGTCTATTCTCTCTCACACTACACCTATTTACCATCCTTTATTCTTACCTTACCTTAGAATCTGACTTCCCTCAACCTCTATCCTTTCTAGATGCAAATCACAAACCTTCCCTCCCCAACAAGAGCCTTATCTTCCTTCCATCCTTTCTAAAAAGTGGCTAGTGGGTTGAAGATTATGGTTATCTCAATGCATAGCCAGGGGATCACCCATCTCTTCTCTACTGGCTGTTACTGTAAATATCACATAATACTCTCCTGCTGCCATAAACCACTTTGCCGCCCCCCCTCCAACTGATCACAAAAAAAGGAGGTGGAAGCAGAGAACACCAGGATAACTGAAGGAGTCTGCACCACTAAATTTCACAGGCATTCCACCACATAAGTTCACACAATAAACCCAAGGAGTCAGAACACATCAATTCAAGAACCTGAGAATAACAAGAAGAGATACACAAATAATGAGAAGACAAAAAAAACAACCCCAAATGAAATAAAAGGAGGAAGCCATAGAAAGAATGTTAGATGAAACAAAGAAAACTCAACTATATGATATTGAATTCAAAGCACAGGCTATCAGGAAATTCAAAGAGCTTACAAGGAGCTACCAAAAACCACAGGGGAGCTACAATGAACTCACTGAAAACTATATAAACATGAAAAGGAAATAGAAACTATCAGCAAGGGCCAAGAGGAAATGAAGAATACAATTTCAGAACTGAAGAAGACAGTAGAAGGTATGAAAAGCAGGATCTATGAGGCAGGAGATCACATCAGTGAGTTAGAGGACAGAGTAGAAAGAACCTCCCAGTCAGAGCAAGTAAAGGAAAAGAGCTTTAGAAAGTATGAGGAGGGATTAAAAGAAATGCAAGACAATAACAAATGTAATAATATCAAAATAATAGGGATACCAGAGGAGAAGAAGAAGAACAAGGTATAGAAAAACTATTTGGAAAAGTAATAAGGGAAAATTTTCCTAATTTGATGTGAGAAAAAGTCACAGGAATCCAGGAATCACAGAGAGTCCCAATTAAGAGGAACCCAAAGAGGCCCATTTCAAGACATATCATCATTAAAATGGCAAAATGCCAAGACAAAGAGAGAATCTTCAATGCAGCAATGGAGAAAAAAAGAAGTAACGTACAAGGGAGCCCCAATAAGGTTGGCTACTGACTTCTCAATGTAAACACTCTAAGCAATATAAGAATGGCAAGAAATATCTGAAGTAATGAGAACCAGAGGCCTTCAACCAAGGCTACTTTACCCAGCAAGGCTCTCAATCAAGATAGAAGGCCAAATAAAGAGCTTCCAAGAAAAAAAGAAGTCTAAAAGAATACAACTTAACCAAACCAGCTCTGCAAGAGATGCTAAAAGGACTGCTCTAAGGAAAAGAAGGAAAAGACACAGACAGAGAGGAACATGTACAAAAATAGCAATGAATAAACACCTATCAATAATAACCTTAAATGTAAATGGATTAAATGCTCCAATCAAAAGATATGGATTAGCAGAATGGATAAGGAAGCATGACCCACATATATGATGCCTATAAGAAACCCACCTCAGGACAAAAGACCAACACAGACTAGAAGCGAAGAGCAGGAAATAAATTTTCCAAGAAAATGGACAAGAAATCAAGGCTGGAGTAGCAATACTCATATCAGACTACATAGACTTCAAAAAAAAAAAGGGCTATAAAGAGAGATCAAGAAGGTCACTTCATAATACTCAAGGGAAGAATCCACTAAGTAGACATTAACATCATAAATATATATGCACCCAACATAGCAACACCCAAACATATACAAAAAATCTTAGAGGTTTTCAAGAAAGATAATGACAGTAACACATTTGTAGTAGGGGATTTTAATACCCCACTGTCAAAAATGAACAGAACTTCCAAACAAAATATGAAGAAAGATATTGTGGCATTGAACAATGCCCTAGATGAAATGAACTTTATATATATATATATATATATATATATATATATATATATCCCTTCATCCCAAAGAAGCTAAATACACATTATTTTCAAATGCACATGGAACTATTTCAAAGATGGACCACATGATAGGGCACAAAATGAGACTCAAAAAAATCAAGCTGCAGAAAGAAAGGAGCTCCTACCTTTTGCAACATCATGGATGGAACTAGAAAGCATTATGCTGAGTGAAATAAGCCAGGTGTTGAAGGACAAATACCATCTGCTCTCACTTTTAACAGGAAGCTAAACACCAAAACAAACAAGCAAGCAAAATATAAACAAAGACACTGAAATAGAGAACAGGCTGACAGTGACCAGAGGGGAGAGGGGAGGCAATTTCAGGGGAAATAGGGGAGGGATTTAGAGGAACAAAATATAAAGGATACATGCACAACAACCTAGAAGGGTGGAAATGGGAGGGGGGAGCATGGAGGTGTGATGGGTTGGGAGTAATAGGCAGAAAACTGTACTTGAAAAATAATTAAATTAAAAAATGGGAAAAAAAAGAAAATTGAAATCATATCAACCATTTTCTCTGACCACAAGGGACGGAAACTAGAAATCAACCTGAAAGGAACAAACCCCAAACACTCAAAATCATGTAAATTGAATGGCTTGCTATTAAGCAATGAATGTGTCAACAGTGAAATTAGGGAACAAATGAAAGAGTTTCTGCAAACAAACAAAAATGAACTCACAACAGCCCAAAACTTATGATACACAGTGAAGGCAGTGCTGACTGGGAAGTTCATAGCAATATTGGCTTACCTAAGGAAGACAGAAACATTTCAAACAAACAAACTAACCCTACGCCTGCAAGAACTCGAGGAACAAAAACAAAGACAGCGCACAGCAAGTAGAAGGAAGGAAATAACCAACATCAGAGCAGAATTAAATGACCTAGAGAGTAAAAGCACAATTCTAAGAATCAATGAATCCAGGAGCTGGGTTTTTTGGAAAAGATAAACAAAATAGAGAAGCCTTTCCAAAGAGTCGTCAAGAAAAGAAGAGAGAAGACCCAAATAAACACATTCAGAAATGAAAGAGGATAGATTACAACTGATACCACAGAAATACAAGGGAATGTAAGAAATTACTATGCAGAACAGTATGCCAAGAAATTTGAAAACCTTGGTGAAATGGACAAATTTCTAGAAAAGTAAAATCTCCCGATACTCAATGAAGAAGTAGAAAGCCTGAACAGACCAATAACAGCAGATGAAATTGAAGCAGTAATCAAAAAACCTCCCATCACACAACAGCCCTGGACCAGATGGTTTCACTAAAGGATTCTACAAAGCATTTAAGGAAGAGCTAACTCCTATTCTTCACAGACTATTGGAAAAAATCCAAAATGAAGGAAAGCTCCCAAACTCTTTTTATGAAGCCAGCATAATCCTAATTCCAAAGCCAGATAGAGACACAACAAAGAAAGAAAACTTCAGGCCAATATCGCTGATGAAAATAGATACTAAAATCCTCAACAAAATATTGGCAAATTGCATCCAACAACACATTATAAAGATAATACACCATGACCAAGTGGAATTCATCCCAGGGATGCAAGGATGGTTTAATATTCACAAATATTAATATTTGCACGATGTTGCATGATGGTTTAATATTCACAAATCAGTAATTGTAATACATCACATAAATAAAAGCAAAGAAAAAAATCATATGATCATATCAATTGATACAGAAAAAGCTTTTGATACATACAACACCCATTTATGATAAAAAACACTCAGCAAAGTGGTAATAGAGAGAGCATTCTTAAACATAATTAAGGCCATATATGAGAGACCTGTAGCAAACATTATACTCAATGGGCAAAAACTAGTCTTTTTCACTAAGATCAGGAACAAGACAAGGTTGTCCCCTTCACCACTTCTATTCAATATAGTATTGGAAGTTTTAGCCACAGCGATTAGACAAGAAAAGGAAATAAAAGACATCCAAATCCAAAAGGAGGAAACAAAACTGTCATTTTTTCAGATGACATGATAGTGTACATGGAAGAGCCTATAGACTCTAGCAAAAAAGTGCTCCACCTAATAAATGAATTGGACAAAACAGCGGGATACAAAGTCAATATTCATAAATTAAAGGCATTTTTATATATGAACACTGAATCAGCAGAAGCAGAAATCAAGAAAAAAATCCCGCCTAGAGCAAGGAACATAAAGGAAAGAATAAACAAATGGGATCTCATCAAAGTAAAAAGCTTCTGCACAGCTAAAGAAAACAGCATTAAGATAAAAAGAGAACCAACTGTTTGGGAAAACATATTTGCCAGTGATTCCTCAGACAAAGAGTTAATCTCCAAAATATAAAAAGAACTTACTTGACTCCACTCTAAGACAAGCAACACAATTTTAAAAAAATGTGCAAAGGACTTGAACAGGCACTTCTCCAAGGAGGACATACAGAGGATCCAGAGACACATGAAGAGATGCTCAATATCACTTACTATCAGAGAGATGAAAATTAAAACCACAATGAGATCTCACCTTACACTGGTCAGAATGGCCATCATAAACAAGCAATGAACAACAAATGTTGGAGTGGTTGTGGGGAAAAGGGGACCCTAGTTCACTGTGGGTGGGATTGCAAACTGGTACAACCACTATGGAAAACAGTATGGAATTATTTAGGAAAACTAATAATGGACCTGCCCTTTGACCCAGCAATGCCACTGTAGGGATTATATCCTAAGCACCCTAAAACACCAATCCCAAAGAACCTAGGCATCCCAATGTTCATAGCAGCATAATTCATGATAGCCAAGGGTCGGAAGCAACCTAGATGCCCATCTGTCAATGAATGGATTAAAAATCTATGGTACATATACACAATGGAATTTAATGCAGCCGAAAGAAAGAAGGAGCTACTACCCTTTGCAACAGCATGGATGGAACTGGAAAGCATTATGCTGAGTGAAATAAGCCAGGTGGTAAAAGACAAATACCATATGATCTCACCTTTAACAGGAACTTAAACAACAAAACAAGCAAGCCAGCCACATATGACCAAAGACACTGAAATTCAGATCAAGCTGACAGGGACCAGAAGGGAGAGGGGAGAGAATCACAGGGGGAAAGGAGAAGGATTCACAGAAACTAGTATAAAGGACATGCGGAGAACAACTATGGGGGATGGAAACAGGATGAAGGGAAGTGGGGAGCATGGGGTGGGGGCTGGGAAGGGAGTGGGGGATGGAAAACTGTACTTGAACAATAATTTTTTTAAAGATTTTATTTATTTATCTTTAGAGGGGAAGGGAAGGAGAGAAGGAGAGAAATATTAATGCATGATTGCCTCTCATGAGTCCCCTGCTGGGAACTGGCCTGCAACCCAGGCATGTCCCCTGACTGGGAATTGAACCACGATCGTTGGGTTCGCAGGCCCACACTCAATCCACTGAGCTACACCAGTCGGGGCTTGAACAATAATTAATTTTTTTTTAAATCTCATAAAAAGGAAAATAGAAAAAGTACTCAAATAAATAAAATCAGAAATGAATGAGGAAAAAATGGCCACCAAGAAATACAAGGGAATGTAAGAAAATATTATGAACAATTATATGTCAACAAACTGGACAACCTGGATGAAATCAAGAAATTCCTTGAAATCCACAATCTTCCAAAAATAAATTTGGAAGAATCAGAGAATCTGACTAAATAGATTATACCTAATGAAATTGAAGCAGTAATAAAAAAACTCCCAGAAGACAAAATCCCTGGATTGGATATCTTCACAGGTGATTTTTACCAAACTTTTTGAGAAGAACTAATACCTCTCCTTCACAAACTATTCCATAAAATTCAAGAGGAGAGTATGTTCTCTAGCTCATATTATGAGCTCATATAAAACAGCAAACTGGAAGACAACATAGAAAAAACACACATACAGAGAAAGTTAAGGAAAAGAGACTCAGAAAGAATAAAGAGTTGGTAAGTAAGGGAGCTGCAAGACAAAGTGAAACATAATAATGTCTATAAAATAGGGATACCAGAAGGAGAAAAAAAAGAGCAATGGATAGAAAACCTGTTTGAAATAGTCATGATGGAAAACTTCCCTAATTTGATGAGAGAAAAAGTCAAACAAATCCTGAAAACACAGAGTCCCAATCAAGAGGAACCCAAAGAGGCCCACTTCAAGACATATCATAATTAAAATGGCAAAATTCCAAGACAAAGACAGAATCTTAAAGGCAGCAAGAAAGAAACAGCAAGTGACATGAAAGGTATCCCTGATAAGACTAGCAACTGGTTTCTCACTGGAAATGCTGCAAGCCAGAAAAGATGGCAAGAAATATTCCAGGTAATGAAAATTAGAGGCCTAGAACTAAGACAACTTTATACAACAGTGCTCTCAGTTAAATAAAGGCCAAACAAGGAGTTTCCCAGACAAAAGAAGTCTAAAAGAATACAGCTCCACCAAACCAGCTCTGCAAGAGATGCTAAAGAAACTGCCTCAAGAAAATGAAGGAAAAGAATGAGAGAGAAATAGAGAGACCCAGGTATGATAAAATGGCAATGAGTAAGTACATATCAAGAATAATCTTAAATGGTAAATGGACTAAATGCTCTAACCATAAAACATGGAATAGCTAAATTGATTTTTTAGAAAAAGCATGGCTCACAAATATGCTGCCTACAAGAGACCCAAATCAGGACAAAAGACCTACACAAACTGAAAGTAATGGGCTGAAAACAATTTTTCCAAGAAAGCAGACAGGAAAGAAAACCTGAGGTAGGACTTCAAGTAAGATACTGACAGCAACAGAATTACACTAGGGTATTTCAATACCCCACTGTCAAACGTGAACAGATCTTCCAAACAAATATCAACAAACATATTGTGGCATGGGTCAATGTCCTAAATCAATGAAGTTAAGTGATATATATAGAGACTTTCATCTCACAGAATTAAAATACACATTATTTTTGAATGCACATGGAATATTTTGAAAAGTAGACCACATAATAGGAAACAAAACAAACCTCAACAAATTCAAAAAAATGAAATCATATCACGCATTTTCTCTTACCACAAGGAACTGAAACTAGAAATCAACCTCAAAGAAAATTAAAAATACTCACATTCATGAAGATTGAATTCCCTGCTATTAAACAATGAATGGGTCAAGAATGAGATCGAGAAAGAAATAAAAAATTTCTGGAAACAAATGAAAATAAACTCACAGTAACCCAAAACTTCCGGGACACAGCAAAAGCCAATCTTAGGTGGAACTTAATAGAGATACAGGCTGACCTGAAAAAATAGAAATATTTCAAATAAACAACATAACACCACAGCTACAAGAACTTGAGGAAAAACAATGAAGATATCCTAGAGCATGTAGAAGACAGGAAATAACCCAGATGAGAGCAGAATTAAATGACACAATTCTAAGGATCAATAAATCCAGGAGCTCTTTGAAAAAAAAGAGAGAGAGGACCCAAATAAACACAGTTAAAAATGCAAGAGGAGAGATTACAACTGATACCACAAAAAAGAACACAGAATTGTAAGAAATTACTATGAACAACTATATGCCAAAAAATTGAAAACATAAGTGAAATGGACATGTTTCTAGAAAAATATAGTCTTCTAAAACTCAATGAAGAAGAAACATAAAGCCTGAACAGACCAATAACACCTCACAAATTTGAAGCAGGAATCAAAAAACTCCCAACACGCAAAAGGCCTGGACCAGACAGAGGAACTTTCACAGAGTAATTCCACAAAGCATTTAAGGAAGACCAAACCCCTATCTTTCACAGACTATTCCAAAAACACCAAGAAGATCAAAGTCTCCCAAACAATTTTTATGAAGCCAGCATCATCCTAATCCCAAAATGAGATAAAGACATAACAAAGAAAACTTCAGGAAAATATTGCTGTGAACATAGATGCTAACATCCTCAACAAAATAGCCCTGGCTGTCATATCTCAGTGGATTGAGCGCGGGCTTGTGAACCACATGATCGCGGTTCGATTCCCAGTCAGGGCACATGCCTGGGTTGCAGGCCAGTCCCCAGCAGGGGACTCACAAGAGGCAACCATACACTGATATTTCTCTCCTTCTCTCTCCTTCCCTCCCCCTCTAAAGATAAATAAATAAAATCGTTGAAAAAAACCCCAGGGTATGTCTGCGAGAAGAAGCAAAAACATAATTTTAAAAAATAAATAAATAAATAAATGAAATACTCAGCAAAAAATATTTTCAAATATTTTCAAGCCACATACTGCAATACATTAAAAAATCAGACATCATAATCAAGTGAGATTCATCCCATGAATGCAAGGATTGTAAAATATTTGCATATCAATGAATGTAATAGACCACATTAACAAGAACAAGGACAAAAATCATATGATCATATTAATAGATGTGGAAAAAGCATTTGATAAGGTACAGCACTGATTTATGAGAAAAACACTCAGCAAAGTGGGAACAGAGGGAACATTCCTCAACATAATAAAGGCCATATATGAGAAACCTGCACCCAACATCATACTCAATGGGCAAAAACTAAAAACTTTCACATTAAGATCAGTAACAACAAAAAGTTGTCCACTTTCACCACTTCTACTCAATATAGTATTGCAAGTCCTAGCCATAGCAGTCAGACAAGGAAAGGAAATAAAAGGCATCCAAATCAGAAAAGAGGAAACAAAACTGTCAGTGTTAGATAACATAGTTGTGAATATAGAAGATCATACAGGCTCCAGAAAAAAACTGCTCAACCTAAGAAATGAATTTGGCAAAACAGCAGGATACAAACTCAATATTCATAAATCAATGGCATTTTTTTATACTAACAATGAAATATCAGAAACAGAAATCCAGAGGAAAATCCCGTTTGATATACCAAAAAGAAAAATAAAATACCTAAGAATAACCCTAATCATGGAGGTAAAAGGCCTGTACTCAGAAATCTGCACAATGCTGAAGAAAGAAATCAAAGAAGACACAAACAAATGGAAACATATACCATGTTCATAGGTAGGAAGAATTAATATCAACAAAATGTCCACACTATCCAGGTGGGAGGAAGATGGCGGCGGAGTAGGACAAAGGATTTCCTTCCCTCCACGCACCGGAGAAGGACCTGTCTGATCTGCGGAGGAGCACAGCAGATGCCCAACAACAACTCAGCAAATAAGAAGGCAGGACTCCAGAGAGTGTAGCAGACAATGAATGACCAGAGGTTGAGGAGAGGAGATGACCGATGACCGCAGATCAACAAGGTACCAGGGAGCAGCGCAGAGGCCATGGCAGGCCCCCTGCCAGCCGCCTGGGTCTCTGAGAGCCCAGGGTGGGCAACACCGACTCTGGGAGAGAACTGGTCACCGGCACGCCCCCTCCCATCTGGCAGGGCGCAGATTGGAAAACACCATAAGAGATCCATCTGCCAGTAGTGGCAGAGAGAGGAGTGAGCATTTGGAAGCAAACCAGAAAGCTCTGATAACCCGTGGAGTCAGGTTGCCAGCTTAGGAGAACTGAGAGTTGCCCAAGCATTCCCTGGTTCACGGGCCCTGTGCCATGCCTCGAACAGTCTCAGAGAGTCTTGGGCTCCTGGTAGGGCCTCTAGAAGTGAGTCAGTTGTGAGCTCCATCCCTACTCACTTGGCACAGACCAGCTCCATCGCTGCTCAGCTGGCACAGACTGGGAGGCACTAGGAGTCCAGCCCTGGCCTTCGGCTTGGGGGGCTACAGGTCACCCATGCCTCCCGAGCCCGCAGGCCTGTGCCAGCCCTCAGCCTGACCATCCGCCAGTCGTCCACATCTCCCGGCCCTCGCAAGGCCCACGCTGGACCTCGGCTTGAACAACTGCCGGTCGCCTGTGCCTTCCCAGCCTCACGGGGCCTGCGCAGGCCCTCGAAATGGGGAACTTCCAGTCGCTCCTGCAATCCCAGCAGCACGGGGTCTGCGCCGACCCTCGGTTTGGGGAATTGACAGTCCCCAGGCAATCCCTGTGGCGCGGGACCTGCGGTGGCTCTCGAACAGTCTCCAGGAGTCCCCGGCGGCTGGCTGGGCCCCTGGAAGAGAGCCAGTCACCAGCTCCATCCCTACTCAGCCAGAGCAGACAGGGAAACACAGGGACTCAGGCTGTTGCTGGTGGTTTGGGAGAATTGTGAGTTGCCCTGTGTGTTCAGCCACAACACAGGGAAAGGTCCACACCCAAGCCTACGAGAACAGGAAAGCCTGGCTGGGAGTACACACCATCGGGCCAGACCATGGCTGGAAAGTCTTGGAGAAAATCCGCACTCAGTAGGGCGGGGAAGAGCGGCGCCAGTCTGGATTTTGGGGGGACACTGGCAAGACCAGTTGAGCATACCGAGGCACGAGAAAAGCCACACTAACAGCCCCTCAGGCTGCTGCAGCTAGTGAGACCAGAAGAAAATGTCTGACTAGCTGGAAACCAACAAGAGGAGTAGGGGAAGTGGAGAACACCAAGATAACTACCGGAGAATGCACCACTGAATTTCACAGGTATCCTACCACAGAACTTCACACCATAAACTCAGGGTACCAGAAGAGATCAATTTAACAAGCTGAGGCCAACAAGAAGAGCATCAGAAACAATGTGAAGACAAAGAAACAAACCCCAGATGAAAGAAAAGGAAGAAGACTCAGAAAGAATGTTAGTTGAAATAGAGACAAGTCAACTATCAGATATTGAATTCAAAGCGCTGGATATCAGGAAATTCAAGGAGTTTACAACGAGCTACCAGAAACTACAGGGGAGCTACAATGAACTCTCCACAAACTATACTAACATGAAACTGTGGGGCTCCGCCAGGCCTTAAGGGGGCCAAGAACAGAGTTCTCCACTGTGAAAATGGTGGACGAACTTGGTTTCTGGTCCCTGGAGATGGCGGGTACCTTGACACTTTCCTAACCTTTTAGTTCCCAGCCTTGAAGGACACAACAAGGCTCTGGCGCAGGTGTCATGTTCCCAGATGGTTATGAGAACTTCTTGCCCTTTTGATAGCTTAAGGGAGTGCACGAACTTTGAAAAACAACATTGTTTCTAGTTCCCTGCAGTCTTGCTTTAGGCATTAACAGTTTGTATATAAGACAGCTGTTCCTTGAATAAAGTTGCGATATGCCAGCAGAGCTATGGTCCTCTCCATTTTTTTAGTCCCTCGCCTCACCTCGTGACGACGCTTGCAGCAGCGGGCTACGGCATGAAAAAGGAAATAGAAACCATCAGCAAAGGCCAAGAGGAAATGAAAAATACAGTTTCTGAACTGAAGAATACAGTAGAAGGTATGAAGAATAAGACTGATGAGGCGGAAGACCACATAAGCGAGCTCGAAAACAGGGTGAAAAGAATCTCCCAGACGTAGGAGGTAATGGAAAAGAGAATCAGAAAACATTAGGAGAGTCTAAGAGAAATGCAAGACAATATGAAACGTAATAATAACTGAATAATAGGAATACCAGAAGGAGAAGAAGAAGAACAAGGGATAGAAAACCTACTTGAAAGAGTAAAAACGGAAAATTTTCCTAAGTTGAGGAGAGAGAAAGTCACACGAATCTAGGAATCACAGAGAGTGCCAGAAAGGTGGAACCCAAAGAGGCCTAGTGCAAGATACATCATCATTAAAATGGCAAAACACCAAGACAAAGAGAGAATCCTAAAGGCAGCAAGGGAGAAAAAGGAAGTAACATACAACGGGGTCCCAATAAGGTTGACTACTGACTTCTCAACGGAAACATTCCAAGCAAGAAGAGAATGGCAGGAAATATTCCAAGTAATGAGAAACAGAGGCCTACAACCAAGACTGCTTTACCCAGCAAGGCTCTCAATCAAGATAGAAGGCCAAATAAAGAGCTTCCAAGACAAAAGAAGTCTAAAAGAATACGCCTCCACAAAACCTGCTCTACAAGAATTACTAAAAGGGCTGCTTTAAGGAAAGGAAGGAAAAGAGAGAGACAGAGAGGAACACAGGTACATAAATGGCAATGAATAAGTACCTTTCAATAATAACCTTAAATGTAAATGGATTAAATGCACCAATTAAGAGACATAGAATAGCTGAATGGATAAGAAAGCATGACCCACACATATGCTGCCTAGAAGAGACCCAACTCAGGTCAAAAGACCACCACAGACTGAAAATGAAAGGATGGAAACAAATTTTCCAAGCAAATGGAAAAGAAAAAAAAGCCAGGGTAGCAATCCTCATATCAGACAAAATAGACTTCAAAAAAAAAAGGCTATAAAGAGAGACCCAGAAGGTCACTTCATAATACTCAAGGGGAGAATCCACCAAGAAGACATTAACATCATAAATATATATGCACCCAACACAGGAGCACCCAAATATATAAAGAAAATCCTAGAGGACCTCAAGAAAGATGTTGACAGCAACACAATTATAGTAGAGGATTTTAACACCCCACCATAAAAAATGGACAGATCTTCCAAAAAAAATATCAACAAAGATATAGCAGCATTAAACGACACTCTAGAAGAAATGGACCTAATTGATATATATAGAGGCCCCCATCCCAAAGAAGCTAAATGCACATTCTTTTCAAGTGCACACAGAACATTTTCAAAGATAGACGACATGATAGGACACAAAACCAGTCTCAACAACTTCAGGAAAATAGAAATCATATCAAGCATCTTCTCAGATCACAAGGGACTGAAATTGGAAATGAACCCCACAGGTAAAAACCCAAAACACCCAAAAGCATGGAGATTGAATGGTATGCTATTAAGCAATGAATGGGTCAAGATTGAAATTAAGAAGAAATGAAAAAACTTCTTGAAACGAATGAGAATGAACTCACAACAACCCAAAACTAATGGGACACAGTGAAAGCAGTCCTGAGAGGGAAGTTGATAACAATACAGGTTCACCTAAAGAGGATAGAAACATTTCAAACAACCTAATCCGATGCCTGCAAGAACTCGAGGAACAACAACAAAGACAGCCCAGAGCAAGTAGAAGGAAGGAAATAACCAAGATCGGAGCAGAATTAAATGACATAGAGAATAAAAGCACAATTCTAAGGACCAATGAATCTAGGAGTTGGTTTTTTGAAAAGATAAACAAAATAGACAAGCATTTAAGGAGGCTGATCAAGAAAAGAAGAGAGAGGACCCTAATAAATACAATCAAAAATGAAAGAGGATAGATTACAACTGATAAAACAGAAATAGAAGAGATTATAAGAAATTACTATGAAGAACTGCATGCCAAGAAATTTGAAAACCTAGGTGAAATGGACAAATTTCTAGACAAATATAATCTTCCAAAACTCAATGAAAAAGAAGCAGAAAACCTGAACAGGCCAATAAGAGCAAATGAAATTGAAGAAGTAATAAAAAATTCCCGCCACACAAAAGCCCTGGACCAGATTATTTCACAAGAGAATTCTACAAAGCTTTTAAGGAAGAGCTAACCCCATATCCTTCACAGACTATTCCAAAAAATCCAAAAGGAGGGAAAACTCTTCGACTCTTTTTTTGAAGCCAGCATCACCCTAATTCCAAAGCCACATAGAGACACAACAAAGAAAGAAAACTTCAGGCCAATATCTCTGATGAAGATAGATGCCAAAATCCTCAATAAAATATTGGCAAATCGCATCCAACAATACATCAAAAAGATCATACACCATGACCAAGCGGGATTCATCCCAGGGATGCAAGGATGGTTCAATATTCGTAAATCAGTAAATGTAATACACCACATAAAAAAAAAGCAAAGACAAAAAACACAGGATCATATCAATAGATGCCGGAAAAGCTTTTGATAAGGTACAACACCCATTTATGATAAAGGTATTCAAAAAATGGGAATAGAGGGAACATTCCTTAATATAATAAAGGCCGTATATGAAAGCCCTACAGCTAACATCATACTCAATGGGCAAAGACTAAAAGCTTTTCCACTAAGATCAGGAACAAGGCAAGGTTGCCCACTAGCACCACTTCTATTTAATATAGTATTAGAAGTTCTAGCTACAGCGATCAGAGTAGAAAAGGAAATAAAAGGCATCCAAATGGGAAAGGAGGAAACAAAAATGGCACTGTTTGCAGATGACATGATAGTGTACATGGAAGAGCCTATAACCTCTACCAAAAAACTGCTCGAATTAATAAATGAATTTGGCAAAACAGTGGGATACATAGTGAATATCCAGAAATCAAAGGCATTTTTGTATGCCATCAATGAAACAGAAGAAGCAGAAATCAGGGAAAAAAATCCCATTTGATAGAGCAAAAACAAAAATAAAATATCTGGGAATAAATCTAACCAAGGAGGTGAAAGACCTGTACGCAGAAAACTATACAACACTGAAGAAAGAAATCAAGGAAGACACAAACAAATGGAAACATATACCATGCTCATGTACTGGAAGAATTAACATCATCAAAGGATTGAGGGAAGATGGCGGCGGAGTAGGACAAAGGATTTCGCTTCTCTCCACACACCGGAGAAGGACCTGGCTGATCTGAGGAAGAGCACATCAGATGCCAAACTGGGACCCAGCATATAAGAAGGCAGGACTCCAGGGAGTGTATCGGACACTGAATGACCAGAGGTTGAGGAGAGGAGACTACTGCAGATCAACAAGGTACGAGGGAGCAGCACAGAGGCGGTGGCAGGCCCCCTGCCAGGGCAAGCCAGGGCCCACGCCTGCCGCCCAGGTCTCTGAGAGCCAAGGGTGGGCAACACCGTCTCTGGGAGAGAACTGGTCACTGGCACCACCCCTGTCTGGCAGGGCGCAGATTGGAAAACACCATAAGAGATCGGTCTGCCAGTAGTGGCAGAGAGAGGAGTGAGCATTCGGAAGCAAACCAGAAAGCTCCGATAACCCGTGGAGTCAGATTGCTGGCCTGGGAGAACTGAGAGCTGCCAGAGCACTCCCTGCTTCGCGGGACCCTTGCCTGTCTGCGAGCAGTCCTGGGGAATCTCGGGCTGCTCTCAGGGCCTCCAGAAGTGGGTCAGTTGCGAGCTCCATCCCTACTCAGCCGGAGGAGACCAACCCCTTTTCTGCTCGCCCGGTGGCGAGGCAGCGCAGGCCGGCCCCATCCCTACTTGCCAAGTGCCGAAGCGGCTCAGGCCGGCCCCATCCCTGCTTACCCGGCGGCGAGGCAGCACAAACCGGCTCAATCCCTGCTCAGCTGGCGCAGACTAGGAGACACTGTGAGTCAAGCTTTGATCTTCGGCTTGACCGGCTGCAAGCCGCAAGCGCGCACGCGAGTGCGCCTCCCTGGTCCCCAAGTGGCCCATGCCATCGCCAGCGCCTGCTCCTTCAGCCGCACCCGCCTTCCCGGCCTCCCGGCTTCATCAGCCTCGGGTCTCCCTCTCCTTCCCGGCCCCCCGAGGGGTCCCAAGCAGGCCGTCTACTCAGGAAACTGCCAGTCGGCCGTGCTTTTCCCCTGGGGCAGGGTCTGCGCCGACCCTTGGCTTGGGGAATTGAGAGTCGCCCAGGTGATCCCTGTGGCACAGGACCTACACCAGCTGGCGAATAAATTCAGGGAGTCTCTGGCTGCTGGCTGGGCCCCTGGAAGAGAACCAGTCGCCAGCTTCGCCCCTACTCAGCCAGAGCATACAGGGAAACACAGGGACTCAGGCTGTTGCTGTTGGTTTGGGAGAATTGTGAGTTGCCCTGTGTGTTCAGCCACAACACAGGGAAAGGTCCACACCCAAGCCTACGAGAACAAGAAAGCCAGGCTGGGAGCGCGCACCCTCATGTCAGACCAGGGATGGGAAGCCTGGGAGAAAATCCGCCCTCAGTAGGGCGTGGGTGAGAGGCACCAGTCTGGATCTTGGGGGGTACTGGCAAGACCAGTGAGTGTACCAAGGCCCGAGAAGAGCCACAATAACAGCCCCTCAGGTGGCTGCAGTTAGTGAGACCAGACAGATTGACTCGCTGGAAACCAACCAGAGGAGTAGTGGGAACAGAGAAGACCAAGATACCTACAGGAGACTGCACCACTGAATTCCACAGGTATCCTCTACAGAACTTCACGCCATAAACTCAGGGTAACAAAATAGATCAATCTAAGAAGCTGAGGCCAACGAGAAGAGCATCAGAAACAATGGGGAGACAAAGAAACAATCCCCAAATGAAAGAAAAGGAGGAAGCCTCAGAAAGAATGTTAGATGAAATAGAGGCAAGCCAACTATCAGATGTGGAAATCAAAGCACTGGTTATCAGGAAATTCAAAGAGCTTACAACGAGCTACCAGAAACTACAGGGGAGCTACAATGAACTCTCCGCAAACTATACCAGCATGAAAAAGGAAGTAGAAACCATTAGCAAAGGCCAAGAGGAAATGAAAAATACAATTTCTGAATTGAAGAACACAGTAGAAGGTATGAAGGGTAGGATTGATGAGGCGGAGGACTGCATAAGCGAGCTCGAAGACAAGGTGGAAAGAATCTCCCAGACAGACGAGGTAATGGAAAAGAGAATCAGAAAAAATGAGGAGAGTCTAAGAGAAATACAAGACAATATGAAACGTAATAATATCCGAATAATAGGAATACCAGAAGGGGAAGAAGAAGAACAAGGGATAGAAAACCTACTTGAAAGAGTAATAACAGAAAATTTTCCTAAGATGAGGGGAGAGAAAGTCACACGAATCCAGGAATCGCAGAGAGTCCCAGGCAGGTGGAACCCAAAGAGGCCTACTGCAAGACACATCATCATTAAAATGGCAAAACTCCAGGACAAAGAGAGAATCCTAAAGGCAGCAAGGGAGAAAAAGGAAGTAACATACAAGGGGGTCCCAATAAGGTTGGCTAATGACTTCTCAACGGAAACATTCCAAGCAAGAAAAGAATGGCAGGAAATATTCCAAGTAATGAGAAACAGAGGCCTACAACCGAGACTGCTTTATCCAGCAAGGCTCTCAATCAAGATAGAAGGCCAAATAAAGAGCTTCCAAGACAAAAGAAGTCTAAAAGAATACGCCTCCACAAAACCTGCTCTACAAGAATTACTAAAAGGGCTGCTTTAAGGAAAGGAAGGAAAAGAGAGAGACAGAGAGGAACACAGGTACATAAATGGCAATGAATAAGTACCTTTCAATAATAACCTTAAATGTAAATGGATTAAATGCACCAATTAAGAGACATAGAATAGCTGAATGGATAAGAAAGCATGACCCACACATATGCTGCCTAGAAGAGACCCAACTCAGGTCAAAAGACCACCACAGACTGAAAATGAAAGGATGGAAACAAATTTTCCAAGCAAATGGAAAAGAAAAAAAAGCCGGGGTAGCAATTGTCATATTAGACAAAATAGACTTCAAAAAAAAAAAGGCTATAAAGAGAGACCCAGAAGGTCACTTCATAATACTCAAGGGAAGAATCCACCAAGAAGACAGTAACATAAATATATATGCACCAACACAGGAGCACCCAAATATATAAAGAAAATCCTAGAGGACCTCAAGAAAGATATTGGCAGCAACACAATTATAGTAGAGGATTTTAACACCCTACCATCAAAAATGGACAGATCTTCCAAACAAAATATCAACAAAGATATAGCAGCATTAAACGACACTCTAGAAGACACGGACCTAATTGATATATATAGAGAGCCATCCACCCCAAAGAAGCTAAATACACTTTCTTTTCAAACGCACATGGAACGTTTTGAAAGATAGATCACATGATAGGACACAAAACCAGTCTCAACAACTTCAGGAAAATAGAAATCATACCCAGCATCTTCTCTGATCACAAGGGACTGAAATTGGAAACCAACCCCACAGGAAAAAAACCAACACACCCAAAATCATGGAGACTGAATGGTAGGCTATTAAGCAATGAATGGGTCAAGATTGAAATTAGGGAGGAAATCAAAAACCTCCTTGAAACTAATGAAAATGAACTCACCACAACCCAAAACTAATGGGACACAGTGAAGGCAGTCCTGAGAGGGAAGTTCATAACAATACAGGTTCACCTAAAGAGGATAGAAACATTCCAAACAAACAACTTAACCCGACGCCTGCAAGAACTCGAGGAACAACAACAATGACAGCCCAGAGCGAGTAGAAGGAAAGAAATAACCAAGATCAGAGCAGAATTAAATGACATAGAGACTAAAAGCACAATTCTAAAGATCAATGAATCCAGGAGTTGGTTTTTTGAAAAGATAAACAAAATAGACAAACCTTTAAGTAGGCTCATCAAGAAAAGAAGAGAGAGGACCCAAATAAACACCATCAGAAATTAAAGGGGAGAGATTACAACTGATACCACAGAAATAGAAAGGATTGTAAGAAATTACTATGAAGAACTGTATGCCAAGAAATTTGAAAATCTGGGTGAAATGGACAAATTTCTAGAAAAATATAGTCTTTCAAAACTGAGTGAAGAAGAAGCAGAAAACCTGAACAGGCCAATAAGAGCAAATGAAATTGAAGAAGTAATCAAAAAACTCCCATCACACAAAAGACCTGGGCCAGATGGTTTCACAGAAGAATTCTGCAAAGCGTTTAAGGAAGAGCTAACCCCTATTCTTCACAGACTATTCCAAAAAATCCAAAAGGAGGGAAAACTCCCCAACTCTTTTTATGAAGCCAGCATCACCCTAATTCCAAAGCCACATAGAGACACAACAAAGAAAGAAAATTACAGGCCAATATCACTGATGAATATAGATGCTAAAATCCTCAATAAAATATTGGCAAATCGCATCCAACAATACATCAAAGAGATCATGCACCACAACCAAGTGGGATTCATCCGGGGGATGCAAGGATGGTTCAATATACGCAAATCAATAAATGTAACACACCAAATAAACAAAAGGAATGACAAAAATCACATGCTCATATCAATAGATGCGGAAAAAGCTTTTGATAAGGTACAACACCCATTTATGATAAAGGTACCCAGAAAAATGGGAATAGAGGGAGCATTCCTCAACATAATAAAGGCCATATATGGAAGACCTACCGCCAACATCATACTCAATGGGCAAAAACTAAAAGCTTTTCCACTAAGATCAGGTACAAGACAAGGTTGCCCACTTTCACCACTTCTATTCAATATAGTATTAGAAGTTCTAGCTGCAGCGATCAGACAAGAAAAGGAAATAAAAGACATCCAAATCGGAAAGATGGAAACAAAACTGGCACTGTTTGCAGATGACATGATAGTGTACATGGAAGAGCCTATAGCCTCTACCAAAAAACCACTGGAACTAATAAATGAATTTGGCATAACAGAGGGATACAAAGTCAATATCCAGAAATCAAAGGCATTTTTGTATACCAACAATTAAGCAGCAGAAGCAGAAATCAGGAAAAAAAAATACCATTCGATTTAGCAAAAAAAAATAATAAAATATCTTGGATTAAACCTAACCAAGGAGGTAAAAGACCTGTATGCAGAAAAGTACACAACACTGAAGAAAGAAATCAAGAAAGACACAAATAAATGGAAACATATACCGTGTTCATGGAGTGGAAGAATTAACATCATCAAAATGTCCATACTACCCAAAGCAATTTACAGATTCAATGCAATACCTATTAAAGTACCAATGGCGTATTTCACAGACATAGAACAAACACTTCAAAAATTTATATGGAACCAGAAAAGACCCCGAATAGCTGCTGCAATTTTGAGAAAGAAGAACAAAGTAGGAGGGATCACAATACCTGATATCAAACTGTATTACAAGGCCACTGTAATCAAAACAGCCTGGTACTGGCACAAAAACAGGCACATAGACCAATGGAATAGAACAGAGAGCCCAGAAATAAACCCAACTCTCTACAGTCAATTAATATTCGACAAAGGGGGCAATAACATAAAATGGAGTAAAGACAGCCTTTTCAACAAATGGTGTTGGGAGAACTGGACAGCTACATGCAAAAAAATGAAACTTGAGCACCAACTTACACCATACACCAAAATAAATTCAAGGTGGATAAAAGACTTAAATATAAGCCGTGAAACCATTAAAACCCTAGAGGAGAGCCTTGGCAAGAAAATCTCAGATATTCCACGCAGCAATATTTTTACTGATACGTCCCCTAGAGCAAGGAACATAAAGGAAAGAATAAACAAATGGGATCTCATCAAAATTAAAAGCTTCTGCATGGCTAAGGAAAACAGTATCAAGATACAAAGAGAAGCAACAGCTTGGGAAAACATATTTGCCAATGATACCTCAGATAAGGGTTTAATCTCCAAAATATACAAAGAACTCATTCGGCTCCACTCAAAGAAGACAAGCAACCCAATCAAAAAATGGGCAGAGGACTTGAACAGACATTTCTCCAAGGAGGACATACAGAGAATCCAGAGACACATGAAAAGATGCTCGATATCACTAGCTATCAGAGAGATGCAAATTAAAACCGCAATGAGATACCACTTAACACCAGTCAGATTGGCTATCATAAACAAAGAAACAAACAACAAGTGCTGGAGAGGTTGTGGGGAAAAGGGGACTCTAGTTCACTGTTGGTGGGATTGCAGACTGGTACAACCACTATGGAAAACAGTATGGAATTTTCTAAGAAAACTAAAAATGAACGTACCTTTTGACCCAGCAATTCCACTCTTGGGAGTATATCCTAAGAACCCTGAAACACCAATCCAAAAGAACCTATGCACCCCGATGTTCATAGCAGCACAATTTACGATAGCCAAGAGTTGGAAGCAGCCTAGATGCCCATCGGTAAATGACTGGATCAAAAAACTATGGTACATTTACACAATGGAATTCTATGCTGCAGAAAGGAAGAAGGAACTACTACCCTTTGCAACATCATGGATGGAACTGGAAAGCATTATGCTGAGTGAAATAAGCCAGGTGGTGAAAGACAAATACCATATGATATCACCGTTAACAGGGATCTAAACAAAACAAACAAGCAAGCAAAATATGACCAATGACACTCAATTATGGAACAGGCTGACAGGGTCCAGAGGGGAGAGGTGAGAAAATCACAGGGGAAAAGGGGATGGACTCACATGAACAAGTATAAAGGACACATGGACAATAACTAAGGATGGGGGGTGGAAATGGGAGGGAGGTGGGGAGCATGGGGCGGGGGGCGGGCAGGGTTGGGAATATAAGACAGAAAGCTGTACTTGAACAAGAATTAAATTAAAAAATTATTTTAAAAAAACAACTAACAAGAATAATAAGAAACTGCCACACGCTAGTCACCCCAAAATGTTCTTCTGTGGTATGTAGGCTGTTTTTAGCTACAGACCACTTTAGTTGCAGGCTCAGGAGAAATTTCTGCCCCTCTCCTGACCACCTGGAAAAATTTGGGGCCTTGTCCATGCAGTAGATTATCACATAAAACCTCTTTTGACCTGTCTGAAGGGCAAGACAAACTTCTATTTACTAAGTATCTACTCTTCTTACCCCCAAATTACCCCGTGAAGCCCTCAAGGTGCTTTACCTCATACCTAGCTCACAGAGACTTGTATACCTCAGCCCCCCTGTCTTATGCATGTGGGGTCCCTTACTTGCTCATGTATTTCCCACACATATGTTAGTTAAATTTATTAAATTTATACATGTTAGTTGAAATAATCAAATAAAATAATTAACTTTAATTATTTTTACTTGCTAAGTATCTCATGTCTATCTGATTATTAGATCAGCCCTAAGAACCTTGAGAGTAGACGAAAGTGTGTTCCTCTCCCACAGGGACAGGCCAGGAATGACAGGTGAACCGAGCTGAATCAGAAAGTTGTCCCTCTCAAGATTTTCTAAGTGGGTCTTATGGGGAAAGTCCCCTTTCCTGTCTGGTCATGGAACTTTAAAGACGCAACCATGTCCTTTGTCCAGGCAGAAAGGCTGAAAGCAAGGCCAACATCTAAGAAAAAGCAGAGAGAGAGAGATGCTGTAGGAGGGTCTGTTTTTGACCCTGAAGCTGCCCTTTCAGTTTTAGTTATTTCCATTTTGAAACCCAGAGGTATTTGGGGAGGTATTTTAGTGTCTTTCTAATAAATCAACCTTTGCAACTTAACTAGCTCAAGTTGAGTCTTGTTACTTGCAACTAGAGAGCTAAACTAATACAATATAAATGAAAATTTTTGAGGTCTTGGTAAAACGTGTAAGAGAAATGCTGAAAGTGTTTGTCATGCAAGAATGAAGACTTACTTTCTGAAAGAGGGGAAATGTGAGATAAATAACTAAGTAAGTGTGTCTATGGAGAAGAGAATTACTTACAAAGAAAGAAAGTAAACGCAGAAAATTGCCTCAGGACAATTCTAAACTGCTGTTCTGCCCATCCACATTCAGGTGGTGCCTGACTCCCCATCTGACATGGAGGCACCACCCACGAAAGGCTCGCTTTGGCCCTTTGTTTCCATTGAAACTTTATGAGAATTCCTAATAAGCAGCAAAACTGATTTCCTTGTCCCCACTCCCCACTAGATCTTTGAAAGCATGAATCGATTACTCACACAGCAAAGGACACAAAAGCAGAAGAGAAAAACAAGGGAAAAAATGGATATGTCTCAATTTGAAAAATCCATCTAGGTAACAGATGACCAATAATAGATCTAATGGATGGAGAGAAAAAAACAAAAGCAGAAGTTGGGCTAACATTTTGGTCACAATCAGGTTAGGGGTAGAAAAAGTTATTCTCAACCTTCTTTGGGTCTGAAAATTAAACTGACCGATAAAAAGAGAAAAGAATAAAAATCTATGTAAGTTTTCTATGACACAGGAGCCTTTCATAGGAAATGAAGACCTAAGAAACAAACCTGATTTTTTTTGATGAACAGTCATGGAGGAATACTGCCACTGGACAGGGCCTGGCCCTGAGTGGGTGGTGTGTGGGCGCTTCACTTCATGTAGGAAAAATTTCAGAGGACGAGTTCAGGTGACAATGAGGGTATATTCATTGGAGCTGGGGACAGTGAAACGAGAAAGGACCTAGGCTAGAAACAGCAACTGGAGAGAGCCTAGGCTGGGCTGCCTTAGCTCACTGCAAAGTCAGAGAAAAGCGGGCCTTCTCCAGAGGTTCAGGGGATAAGGCTGGGCTGAGCTGCAGCTGCCCATTGCTCCCTCGATTGCAAGACTCATGGGGACTCGTGGCTTTAGGAAAAAAGTGCCTGTTGGAGAAGAAGAGAGGGACGAAGAGAAGGAAGTGATGGCTCCACTGGGGATTCTTCCCAGAGGGAGAGGGCTGGCTGGGTCCCTGTCTTAATGCTTTTATCTCTCTTCCTTGCCCAGCAGAAATTTGGGGGGTAGTCTTAGGGGATGGTTTCAGCAGAATGTTCCTCAGTTTCCAGGTGTGCCCTTTCAGAGTCATGGTCTCCTCTGATTGGTCAGTGCCAGGGCTGGAGGTCTTTAGTTATTTCGGCTGGTTTTGGTGTCACCCAGCTGGTTTTGCTACTTTTCTGGGCCTGGAGCTAAAAAGGCCTCAGTGTTATCTCTAGGGAGTTCACCTTTCATATCCGGTTGTGAATTGTTTGGCCAGTTTGTTCAGCTCCTGTCTCATTTTCCCTATTCCACTTGTCCTGGTCTACTGGCCTGTCTCAATATGATAAGTTGAAGAATATGAGGTAAATGAAGTAAATTGGGGACATTTAGCAAGTTCTGTTTGTTGGGGATTCTTCTTAGAGAACGTTTGTCTTCAGAGATTAGGATGCTTCTTTCCTTCAGGGTTAAGGAAGACTCCTCCCTCCTGGGGGTTTTGTGGCCTGTTTTAGGGGACGATAGTGGGAAGGTCAGAGTAATCTTCCTGTTTCTGCTGTTTTCTCAAACTCCTTCATCTTAAAATCTTCAATATCGTAAGGTGTCATGTTTTGTGGTAGTATGTTCTGAACCCCATCTTAGAAGCTGAAACATGCAATTAAAATAAAAATGAAGAACATTCCAGAACATTCTAAAATGATCATGTTGGAAGCCCTGGCTGGTGTAGCTCAGTTGATTGAGCGAGGGCCTGTGAACCAGGCAATCACGGTTCGATTCCCAGTCAGGGCACATTCCTGGGTTGCCGGCCAGTTCCCGGCAGGGGCCAGTTCCCAGCAGGGGACACACGGAAGGCAACCATCCATTGATGTTTCTCTCCCTCTCTCTTTCCCTTCCCCTCTAAAGATAAATGAACAAATTATTTTTAAAAAATGATCATGTTGGTTGTCTCTATTCATAAAAATGGTACCTCATTGTTAAATGTTACATGAAAACCACCAACATGATAATCTGTTGCCAGCATAAGGCTTTCTGAAACTGACTTCAGCATAAACCTTCTCCTGCCATCGCTGTTTATAAATTCATCGTGAGCTGGACGGTTGCTGCCCTGTGCTGGTCGTCTGTTTGAAACATAGAAGACACCTGAAGACAGAACTGTGCAAGGATGTGTCACAGTTAGCATGTGTGCTCAGGGCCAGATAAAATGCCAAGTCAGGCAATGCACGTCAAACGAGGTGCATCTAGCCACCTAATTTGGTAATAGTCCGTTGTCTGTATTATATGCTGTTGAATGTATCAGAAATACAGCCCAGTGTTTATTTTAGGTTTTGGCTGTTTCAAGGGAAGAGAAGCGATGGCTATTTATAGCAAGTTATTACATTCTGAAATAAACAGCCTTTGTGTTTTAAATTCTGAATTATAATGACTCCGGCTAAAAAAGATGAACAAACAAAACAAAAGCAGACTCCTAGATACAGAGCTCAATCAAACCAACGGTTGCTGGGTGGGGGAAGGGTGGGGGGCTGGGTGGAAAAGGTGATGGGGTTGAGATGCACAGATTGGCAGTGACAAAGTTGTCACAGATCCCTGTGACAGCACAGGGAATACAGTCAATAATATCATAATAACTATGTACAGTGCCAGGTGGGTACTTGAGTACCAGGGGGATCGCTGGTAAAGCCTATGATTGTGTAACCACCATGCTGCACACCTGAAACTAATACAAAGTAATATTGAATGTAAACTGTAATGGAAAAATAAGGAAATAAAAGACTGGTTGCAACAGAAGTTTAAGATTTTTTACACTGTTAGTGAGATTAGCAGAAAAAAAAGTACATAGTGTTACACATTTTTGTCCTCTAAATTTTGGACACTTCTATTTACCTTTGAGAAAGTCCACCCATTTATTTGGGGGGAAAAAACCCAAAACACCAAACGGTCTTCTCGGTGATGAATTTATAGAATAAGGCCCTCACATTATCCTGGAGAAAGACATGGAAATTACTTGTATGCCGATGTTTCAGATCTAAGAAGTCATTTGTTCTGTTTGGCAATGAAAATTGAGTAACTTGTAGCAGAACCTTACCCCTGTGGATTTGGTTGTCTCTGGGAGAAATGTTAATTTTTAAAAAACTTTCCAGTGCTACGGATTGTTGCTCATTCCCTGGGAGCTGTGGGTGTTCTTCAAGCAGGTGTTTGCAGGAAATCTGTGACAGAGATCCTGGGAGAGCTGGAAACACCCCCTGGGCATAAAGGTCTCTCTGGAGGACACCCTGACAGAGGAACTTGATATTCTGTTTGTGGCTTGTCTATGAAGGAATAGCTTGACTGCAGGGACAGTGGACCACTTTGTTCTGCTGAGTCATAGCACCACACCCTTGGGGACTGTTTCCTTAGTAACCCCCCAGTGAATGTTCCCACTGTCCTCCACAGAGAGAAAGGTTACTCTGGGGACAGGAAATGAGGTAAGCCTCACAGTGAAGTGGTGTCTGAGAGGAGCATTTTTCTCTGGGGCCTGTGGACAGTTTTGCCCAGAGTTCTGAACTACGGAAGGAAGTCAGGTTGGTGAAGAGTTCAGGACAAAAGCTTTGTAAACAAAATTTAATTGGGGGCTGTAATAGAGAATAATCATTTATTTCAGCCAGACACAGATTAGGGTAGCAACATAAATCACGTTCCACTGAAACACAGGGGAGGGCCCCTTGTAGTGGAAGTTCCTGCCCACATTTTCCATTAGGTCCATTTATATAAATGAGGTATCCAAATTCCATGTTTCTGATTGGATGATGTAGGTCTCAGTCCTTTGGTGAAGAGGTAAAACTAGGACTTCCCTGCAGGGGTTAACTCAGGAGACATAAACAAACAGGCCATCGTGCAGGAAGCTAGGGCTTAGTCTGAGGTATGTGAGAAACCCATCAGCTAATGGCCTCTAGGCTATCATTACTTATAAAATTTGGGCCCTCTATTGACCATGGAGAAGCTATTTCAGTGGATAAATTTTTATTTTATTTTATTTTTGTATTCTTGTTTATTTCATTACAGTTGTCCCAATTTCCCCCCTTTGCCCTCCTCTGCCCAGCCTGTCCCCCCACAGTCAGTCCCCACACTGTTGCCCATGTCCATGGGTCATTCATACATTCATACATGTTCTTTCCCTACTCCCCTCTGTTTCCTTCCACCATTACTCCTCTTCCCTCTCCTCTGGCAGCTGTCATGTCTGTTCCGTATTTCCAGGTCTCTGGTTCTGTTTTGCTTGTTACTTTATTTTGTTTATCAGATAGACTCCTGTAATAAGTGAGATCATATGGTATTTGTCTTTCACCCACTGGCACATTTCACTTAGCAATATAGTGTCCACTTCATCCATGCTGTCACAAAGGGTAGGAATTCCTTCTTCTTTCTCTCTGCTGTGCAGTATTCCATTGTGTAAATGTACCACAGTTTTTTTAATCCACTCATCTATTGATGGACACCTAGGTTGCTTCCAACACTTGGCTATTGTAAATTGTGCTGCTATGAACATTGAGGTACGTAGGTTCTTTTGAATTGGTCTTTCAGGATTCTTAGGGTATAATCCTAGCAATGGACTTGCTGGGTCAAAAGGCAGTTCCATTTTTAGTTTTTTGAAGAAATTCCATACTGTTTTCCACAGTGGCTGCACCAGTCTGCATTCCTACCAACAGCGCACTAAGGTTCCCTTTTTTCCACAGCCTTGCCAGGACTTGTTGTTTGTTGATTTATTGATACCATTCTGACCAGTATGAAATGGTATCTCATTGTGGTTTAATTTGCATCTCTCTGATGGCTAGCGATACTGAGCATCCTTTCGTATGTCTATGGCCCTCTATATGTTCCCCTTGCAGAAGTGTCTTTTCTGGTCCTTTGCCCATTTTTTAAATTAGGTTGTTTGTCTTCCTGGTGTTGAGGCATATGAGTTCTCTATATATTTGGAGGTTAAACCCTTGTCCTATGATGTATCATTGATGTATCATATGAGAGAGGTATGTTCTCCCATATAGGCAGTTCCCTTTTCGTATTGATGATGGTTCCTTTAGCTGTGCAGAAGCTTTTAAATTTGATGTAGTCTCATTTGTGTATTCTTTCCTTTATTTTCTTAGCCCTAGGAGATATATCGGCAAAAAGATTACTCTGTGGGATATCTAAATTTTTACTGCCTATGTTTTCCACTAGGACTTTTATGGTGTCACGAATTATATTTAAGTCTTTTCTCTACAGTTTATTCTGGTGTATGGTGTAAATTGGTGGTCTCGCAAATAAATTCTTTCTCAGGGTTCACGTCAAATGAGCCTTTCTTCTTGAGGTCCACACCTTGGAGTCACAAGAATCTTGATCTGCCACTTGGGAACAAGTTGTGGAAGATGATGCTGAAGGTATAATCTGTGCATCTGACCTGGCGCACGAACTACGTGTTACCAGTTATCACTGAAAAAGTACAGAGATGTACCTTAGAAACATTTACAGCAGATATTTAGAGTAACTTTACGTCTTTTCAATATAATAAAAGATAAATTGGGGGTGTATTTTTATCATTTTTTCCATTTCATGCTTTTAGTTATGTTTATTATATTTTATAAAAGCATGGTCAATAAAAGATTGGAGGTAAGAACACAATGATCCTTTACTGCAGATAGCATGAGACATAAGGGCCTGCTTCTGGGAGGGAGAGTGAGCTGGATCCTCTGTCCTAAGGGCTTTCAAGGGTGGAGATTTTAGGAGACATCCTAATAGAATATTCATTCGCTTCCCAAGTGTGTCCTCTCAGGGCTGTGGTCTCTACTGATGGGTCAGCTCCAGGGCAGAGGGTCCTCAGTCAATGCAGTTGGTCGTGACATCAGGTCAGCAGTGGTGTCATTTGTCTGGTTTTGCTGCTTTTCTGGGCCTAGAGCTGCAACACAACTGAGGCCCAGATGTATGTGATGTGTGTCAGAGCCTGTTGTCCTAGGGGCTTAATGCTTAAGGGCTATTACCTGGTCCTCTTATTTGTTCCCTTCTAAGGGGGTGTAACCCATCTGATTAGCAACATGCCAGTGGAAGGAAGGTCAGAAAGAGTCCTGAACTGCATGACCAGCGCTTTCCTATGGGAGGAAAGGTTCTGGACGGAGTGGGGCAGGGGAGGTCCTTGTTTGCCCAGTTTTGCCCATAGCTAGGCACTTGGAACTTGCTGCTCCAGGACCTTCGGTGCCTGGCCCATGCATGGTCCTCACTCTGCTCCTGTCTGTCGGCCTCCCCACCACAGCCCTAAGACTAAAACACATATGTGGCCATCACATATCCTGAAATTTGATCAGCAGTCAGGCTTATTCTCTTTAAAAATCATTTTTAAGGTCCTCATAATTACAATATATAATTACAATATAATTCCAATATATGTGTCTTTAGTATTTTTCCTAATTTCAGTACTCAAAATATAGCCACTCAAAGCATTGTTAGTGTTTGACATTCTCATATCAATGAGAAGCAAAAATATGAAATACAGGCATTGGAGTTTATTATGGTATGATAATAAATGTATCCAAATTCAAAACCAAATTTGTTAGAAGAGTATAAAGGAGTGTAGAAGAGTATACCTTTAAGAAGATTAAGTTTTTATCAGCACTCTTATTCTACTTTTCACATATTCAATGCTCTTAATTACAAACACACCATAATTATAGACCCTTGCATACCCTTGTCTTGTAAGAACTTTGTTATTTATTACATTAAGTGAGAATATGCCCTTGAAGATAATAAATCTATGCTTTTACATATATCCCTTAATTATTTTTTTAATTGAACAATTCAGAATTATTGATGTGTAAGTAGAGATATTGTAGCATGTGACTCAAAAACATTTTACTTTTCAATCTTTACATGCATCACAACACACCTGTGACTTGGGAAACATGTTACAATTCTCTGCATTCACAATACTGTCAAGTAAGTACAGGTAATAATAAGTTAATGGCAGAAACTGTGTGAAATCTCTCACCTCTTCATTCTTGTTTGTCCTTCTCCTGCTGAGACAGCCTGCCTAAAATTTTGGAAGGTAGGTTTCAACTGCTATTTGCATTCTCCCTCTTCTAACTTAGACTTGCAACCCCTCTAAACATAGTCTCCTCTCTTTTTAACTAAAAACAAATGAGTCTCTCCTTCTTGTTGATGAGTTATGGTCTCTGGCTTTAACGTTAGAAAGTGATCTTTCTGGAGAAAAATTCTAACAGCAGTACAAAGGATCTATTAGCAGTGGTTGGGGGTATGGTCTCCCTTCCGTGACTGTCACAGTCGTGTTGCTTGATGTTGCGGAATTGGCATTATTTTCCTGATAAAATGCGTGCTACAGATGGTTGGCGGCCAAATCTTGTTGAAAAAGGCAATTGTGAGATGGACTGAGTCCTGAAAAGCCCTCAGCCCGAGTGGTGAAGTGTTTATATTATTTTATGGAGAAAAAGATTGTAATTTGGGCCCCAAAAGACATGAATAAATCAGAAGCGGCCTTCATCTGTGCACTACATTTCACAGGGAGACCTTCCTGAACACAAGATTGCAAATTGTCTGCTGAATTAAAAAATAGAAAAATTAAAATAGCCAATTAAATGCAAATCACCCTTGTTTGTGTTCAGGACAGGTGCTAACTGACCTAGTAGGTAGTTGTGCTTTGATGACTGTAGCAGTCATGTCCCTTCTACTCCAAAATGGGATTCTAACAAATGTCATTGACCATGACTTGCCCCACGAATGGGTCAGCTCCTGCCCAGACCCTACGTTCACGGCTCCCTGCTTGAAGCAAGAATCTCTTACAGTTTTGGGTGGCAAGCTCCTTCTCAACATTCTGGTTTCTGTCCTAATGTCTCCTCCTTGAAAAGAGCTTTGTTCTCCACTTTTTCTAAAACAGCATCCCCTGCCCAACACTTTATGCTTTTATTTTAGTCCTAACTCCTCCTAGCTTGTGATATAATCTCATTTATAATTTTGATTACTTGCTATTATCTGTCCCCTCTAGCTAGAACACATATTTATGAAAGTAGGGACCATGTTCATGTTTTCACTGTCCCCAATCCCTGGTTCAGTAATTACTCCATAAATTTGTGTAAATAAATAAAAAAAATTTAAGAGCGTGTGTGGAATATCTTTTTAAAACAAACACTCCCTCATGTTATTTTAAAGCAGGCACAAGAAAAGCCACTTTGTAAAGCTTTTTCTTAGAACCGTAGAAGTTCCCAGACCTTGTCCTCTTTCTGCCAGTTTTTGAAATGCAAAGAGCTACGCATCTTTTGGTAGAAATTTGATTTAAAAGGATTACTGTCAGAAAAAAAGTGCTTTTCATAAACAGGCACACAGAAATAAACCCATTAATCATAATGCATAACCATGTACTACAGTCATTTTCCATTTATTGTTTTCCACTATTTGGGAATTTCAGCATAGACTAGCATCATCAATGCCAGGTTGTGGGGGTGGGGTGGGAGACTATTATCATATTGTACAACAATCTATATCATATTACTTTTCTCCGTAGCTAGTATTTGTCTGAGTCAGTTCCCATTATTCAGTCTATTTAGCCTGTACTGGATCTTTATTGATCCCTTTTTCATGTAAAGGAGAAAGATCAATTTTCTCTTATGTTTGTTAAACAGGTGGAGGAAGACTGCGGTGGGCACGGCAAATGAAGCAATGGGTAATTATTTGCTGAAATGTCCCATTTCATATACTAAAGGGAAACAGAGTGAGATAATAAATCTCCCCTTTATATCTATTATTAGTACTTTTATTTATCTTAACCATCTCAAACGTGTGTGAATTCCAATGCTAAAAACTTAAAAGTATTTTTTTAGAGAGGAAACAGACATCATTAAAAACACTCACAATTGAAATTTCTAATTTTAATGTGTCTCCAGTCTCCGTGAGTTAGAAAACAAAATGAGTATAGGAACTAGAAGACATTACCTCATTCCCCAAAATTTAGCATTCAAGCTGAGGTGAACTATTTCTGCCATTTCAATACAGGATTCCCAAAGCAGCCACTTTTAAGGTTCTGTCATTCTTATGCTTTTGACTTATTTAGAAGCTGGAGCTTATATTATTTTAATGTTCAGGGATGTGTACTGTTCATTAGTACTCAGTTCTGGGAAACAGCACAATGCAGAAAGGATCTGCCACAGGCCCTTGCCAGTCTGTAACTACACATTCCTTTCTTCTAACAGAAAAGCTGCCTGTCTACAAGGGGACGTTAGGCAGAGGACATTTGCATGCCCTCATTTCATGCACCTGTTGAACATCCATTAGGAACAGACCACTGGAATACGAAGAGTTATGAAAAACAGATCACGATGTGCAGAGCTTAAAGTCAAAGGGGATGATGACATACCTGTGAATGCTGTGATGACATATGCGATAATTGGAAAAAGTTTCTGAACCTTCCTCCCCGGAGAGGCAACTTCATGAGATAATGTGGAGTTGCTGTGAGAAAGTGATCTGTATAGGCATATGTATCTGCCAGGGTTAAGTAAGTAGAACAGGGCAAGAGTTTGCACATGGGAGCCATTTGGAAGCTATAATGAACTTCGTTTATAACGATATTTTGCTTATTATTATAACATGAGCAGCATTAAGCACCATTACTTGTGAAGTGGGGCTACAACTAACACAGGCTAGCACCACTACGTCATTGCCCTCAGCCTGTTAAACAAGGTACACTGTATTCTCTCAGTAACTCTGCCTATAAGAGCTCAGGGAAGTGAAGGCAAAGCCAGTAAAATGAGTACGGTGTCCTGAAATTTAAGATCGAGCTTTGTCAGGGCAAGGGAGACAGCCTCTGGTTGTCTTGCTCACTCCTGGCCCTGCCACGAAGCATACCTAGAGTCTGACCCGGTCATTTCCAGCTCTGGAGCCTTCTGCTGCCAGAGGCAGGTCACCACCAGAAAGCCAGCTGGTAGGAAAGCAAGAAGGCTCTGCTGTCTCCTGTCAACCCTGAGACCCCACTTAGGGCTGGCGCTCTCTACCTTGGCTGTATATTGAAAATACCCAGAGAACTGGTTAAAAATACTGATGCGTAGGTTGTATTCTGAATTAACTTGATTGCTTTCCGGTAGCTGGGACACTGGTCGGCACTAGCTGCCCGGTGATGCTAATTTGCAGGTAAAGTAGTTAATCACTGTTTTAGGCAAACAAGTGAGACACCTTCCCAAGTAAAGGGGTTAGGCCAAGGCTCGCTCTTTTAAAACTCCTTTCAAGCTATTGTTTCATGACTTCCCTCTCTCAGTACTGCCCTGGATATTTATGTGATTCTGATTCCCTACAAGGACAAGGGTCCAGAGCGCTGGGAGGAGAGCAGTGGAGTGTGTGTATGTCTTTCATGCGGAACTTCTGACCTAGTGGGAAATCTACTTTTGGCCCACATGCCCAACTTGAAACAATTCAGGACATTATTTAAATGTTGGAAAGTGATAAAGGACATGAAACTAAATGTATTTCAGGGATTGCAAATTTTCATATTTATGAAATAAATGAATAACCGGCAAACAATCTTGGTGTGCATAGTTACTTTGGTCTGTCAGAGAAAAAGAATGTCTTTATTACCAAGCAGGCCTTGGTGTGAGGAGTCTTGGAGTCTGTGGGAATGTTCTAGATATTAGAAATCTTTGGTAAAATCACAAATGAGAAACACATTGCAACACACAAGAGTCTGGATGTCCAAGCGCATGTGTCTACAATCTTGACAAAATCCTTGGAAAGAAAAAACTGCAACCAGATTTTGAAGATGCCTGGATTTGGGGATCTGGAAAGTATTAGTAGACAGGGGAATGAACAAGAGTGGTTATATGTAGTAACGGCCTGATCGCCTCTGCTTATCTAGTCACCGTGGGTCAGCTCCAGAGCTGCACATTGTGTTATCTCTCTCTTTTAAAAAAAATTGATTTGAGAGAGAGAGAAGAAAGGAGAAAGAGATAAAAACATCAATTTGTTCCACCCATTCATGCATTCATTGGTTGCTCCTTGTCTGTGCCCTGACCAGAGATTGAACCCACAACCTTGGTGTATCAGGATGACGCTCCAACCAACTGAGTACCTGGCAAGGGCTGTTTTCGCTTTTGATTCTTTACTTGCAAAGGTGATCTGCCAGGTGCATAGATTCTAAGTTTTGAGGATCACCTAAAGGTCCCAAGCCCACACCTCTATGTTTGCCTTGCTCTAGAGCTGAAAATCCCCAACAATGCACAACAGGAGGGACTGGGTTGGAAGACGCGTGTTCAAGATCGAGGACTTGCAGCTTACCACCCAAGGAGACCTGGGCGAGTTGTTTCAGCTCTAGTGTCAGTTTCCTCAAGTGCAAGGTACAGTTAGTTTTTTAAAGCCCTATCATGTCTAACTCCCAAGTTTATTATAAACAGAATATAATTTGCAAGAAATTTTAGTGCATGCACTTGCAAAGTACAGTGAGATGGAGGATATCAGCATTATTAAGACATCACCTTTGCAAACTGTCTTGAAGAACTATCATGAAAATGTTAATTAAGTCACCAATTATCTAATGCTATATAACAAATTATTCCAAAACTTTATTATGCTTATGCAGTCTTAAGATTAAGAGTTTAGGAAGGGCTCAGTCAAGGCTTTCTTGTTTATCATTTCTCCTGGTTGCAATCAGAGTTCTCCTGGAGCTCTTCCATCATCCAAAGACATGACTGGGGCTGGAGAATTTACTATCAAGGTAATTCGTTCCATGGCCAGTAAGTTGCTGCTGGCTCTTGGCCTTAACCCTTTCCATATGGGCCATGGGGCTGCTTGAGTGTCCTGACAGTATGACAGCTGGCAACCGCCATAGTAAGTGAACCAACAGACCATGGTGAAGTTTCATTACCATTTATGACTTAACCTTGGAAATGACACATGATCACTTCCACTTTGAGCTTTGATTCAAAGCAGAAGGTACTACACAAGAGTGTGAGTTCCAGTAGGTGAGAATCATTGGAAGCCAGCTCACATGTAGACAGCTCACTACTGACACCCAGCTATTTATATTTTTCTACAAAGTAGATTATCAAGTGCTCTCAGATGGAGTTCAGTAGGGAAATGGGAAAAAAAAAGCCCCAAACCAAACCTCTGATTGTGAAATCCCTCCAGAGTAAGGCTTGTATGCCACAGCAAGTAAACTAACACAAGAGGCTACCCAAGGAGGGCAAACCGAATTCTAGAAAGCTTTGAAAAAGAACATGGAGAAAATAATGAACACTATATTGCATGATACTTTCGAGACTAGTCTAGCTCACCAATAGCTCAAACTGGTCTGTATTCAAAGTTCTTATAATCAAACTGGGCTTCTAATCGAAGATAAAAATATTCATCAACTAAAAATTAGCTATTATTTGGAGATAGAATATGCAGCATAGTTTTGATTAAGCAGGTTATACTAATGATATGACTATTCCCAAATCCATTATCCACCCTTCCCTTGCTTTGCTCTCTACTGCAGGTAACTGAACTCTGCCAATGCTATCTCCTAGACTTCCTTTCCAACTGCTTCTGTCTGCTTTATACTGATGGGAGGCATTGGCCAGAGATTGGAGTGTGGGACAAAGAAGCCAGTGTATTTTTATCCACCTTCCCCATCTACTTCAAGCAGCTTCTCCAGCAATAACTTCATCTTCTGCATATTTCCAATTCCCTTCAGACAGATGCTCCCCCCGTGGTCCTAGCTCCTTTTGGACAGCCTCGGTCAGCATCTGGCTCTCACAGTGAGACACTGCCTTTGGGGTTTTGTTAACCCTATATGCCATCAAGCTTCTTGCTATTGCTCTTTTCTGGATTACCTAATAATCTCCTGTAGACCTTTTAGCTCTTCCAATACCCACTATCCAGCTATCTGTTGTGGGCTCTGTTTTTCTGAATGATCCTGACTAATAATAGTAAGGAGTAGGTCATAGATGTCCCCAAATCTTGCTTAAACCATGGCACAAAACATTGACTAATTACGTTATGTGGAACGATTATGTAGTTTAGGATCTAGACTAATGTGCAAAGATTATAACTGCCAGAATAATGGGACCACCACTAAGTCTCAGTGCCATGGGTGTGTGGGGTGTTTGGGACATTTGCAAGGACAGGAAAACAACAAGGGTGATAGATGTTGACCTTAAACAAAAAGACAGCTAGCTAGAAGTTTTTTCAACAAAAAAAGGGTTTATTCAAGAAAAACAGTGAGTTCCAGTGTGGAACATGGAGCCATAGTGAGCCATGTGCAAGTTCACCAGCTCAAAAAAGAATAAACTGTCTTACAGAAGGGCAGAGCGAGTTTGGAGGGCTTTTATAACCACGGGTTTCTTCCTGGGGGGCTTCGAGATCGCATAGGTCTGCCCCACAGCCCTCCCAATTCTAATTATGACTTAGGTCTCCCATATATTAACATATGTATTAAATATAACTTACCTAGAGTATGTACAAACAAGTTGCTCTAAGGGCTCAGAGGAAGAAAAACACACATTAGCCCCAGGGATCTGGATGGTAGATATGGAATAAAGAATTTTGAATAGAAACTTGATGGATGAGTTGATACTAAAAATTTAAAGATAGGGATGACAATATTCCAAAGGTAAGGAGGAACAGGTGCAAAAATTCAACAGAAAAAAAACATGAAAATTTTACTTTTGATAACCAAATGTCGACGTGGACCAGAACACTAGAGGATAAGTGGAACATGCTCAGAAAACAAGGTCTTGTAGATGGCCCTGCTTTTCCAGGTTCGTGACAGATCAAGAACCCAGAGGGCAGTGCTTGAAAAAAATCTACCTGCGGGTAGGGACTCTTCACTGAAACTTTTCAGAAAAAGCCTGGGTTGAAAGAATTCCAGGGCTAAAGTGATATTTTAAGAGTCCTAGTTCCTATTTTTATATATCCATGGCAGCAGCTAGTATAAGAATGATACTCCTGGTTTCTGTACAACAATATGATAGCAGGGACTTTGTTTTGTTTCCTGACCGATCTGAGGCACCTACTAATGTATTTGGCATAGTAGGTGCTCAATAAATATTTGTTGACTAAATTGATAAGGCACAGTCTTTGTACCATAGTTCACAGAAATCAGAAAACTATTTACTCATTTATATAATGATAGGACACATACTAAGTGAAGGACACTATTTAAACGTCTTTTCCAAACATTTCACAGAACAAAGCACAGCATTAAAAAACCATTCTAACTACATTATCAAGATAACTGCCAACACCTCTCAAAATGTGAGCTTTGAAACATATGAGTCTGTGAGACCTCGAAGATTATTTAGTATAATTCTTTTTTAGCACAGTCTGGGCTTGGATTCAACAGGATTCAACACTTATTTATCCCTTAAAAAATGTTCATACTAAAATGTGCCCCTAAGCAGGGGTTAATGGATCTTCAAACTGGAATGTCGTTTGGAACTTACACAGCTGCTCCGAGTGAAAACACCAGACTCCCAGATGCCAGGCCTGTGTGACAGAGCTCTGGCACCAGCTGAGTTTGCTATTCATTATCCCATTGTCTCACAACACAACTGGAAAACAAAGCCCTATAGAGGGCTGGTCGTATTCCTGGCTCAGGAAAGTGCAAGGGCCCAAAGAACAGCGCTTGGAAGAAATCCACCTGTGGGTAGGGAATTCTGATTGAAATCTCAAAACACTTTAGAGCTCTGGAATGCCACCTCTTGGAAATACTGCTATTCGCCCCTCACTCGGCACATCTTTGCTCTGACTCCCATAGGGTGCGAAGCCATCCCATAAATGCTGCCACCTGCTAAATGTGGCTACAGTGAGACATAAACCAATTTTGCCTTCGGGAAAACTGTTTCTGACCATACACACTTGCCCTGAGTCCCTCCATTTCAATTAGCGAGATACAGCTTTGCCTTCTTTAGTTTCCAACTTGTTCTATTTTTAACAAGCAGCTAAAAGCCCCATGACGATATGGAGAACATTTGCATTCTTTGTAGTGGAAATGTCCATTTATAAAATGTTGTTTCAAACTAAGTTTTAAAAACTGTTGTTTAAACAAGTTTTCATCAAAGGAAAATTTGATCTTTAGCTTGCCCTTGATATTATGTACAGAGAGGAGAAAAGGTTACATTGGTAATTGTGTCTGTAAAGAAAGTGGAAAAAAGAGTCTGTATGGTGACTGCTTATTAAATTATTGCTCAAGTTCTACAATATAGTACTTGGAAAGCAAAGGTTTTTCCTTGTTTGTTTATTGAGGAGTGCATGCCACAGATAGAACACTCTAGGGATAGGAACACTCTAGGGGTAGAACTGAAGAGATATTTTTACTTCTTACTATTACCTAAGACCAAAAGATTGTATTTGGAAATGGCAGTGTTTGGCTTAGTAGTCAGGAAACTACTCAGAAATGTCACACTGAGGACGGGTCTGGTAGGACTGAGACTAAAGCAACTGACAAAGGTTCTGAAAATGCAAGGTGCAAGAACGTTCTAGAAACCATGATCATGAACATGAGGTTCCTCTCACCATCAATTACCACATATAATCCTAATTAAAAGTTTAAATATCTAAGATTTGCTTACCGAAGACTTTACATTATAAAATTCCTGCATCTATTTTTGTTCAACTTCTCTCCTTAATATGTGGGGATAAGTGCAGACTCGAAAGTTATTGCCTATTCAAAATTACAGATAATCCCAAGCACACTGGGTAGGATACACCTATTATCAACTGGTGTCCAAGCCTGCTTGCTGGGTTCCCTGCAAGCGGATGCTAAGACAGAGCAAGATACGATTCGGCATCAACACAGGTGTAAGGAAAGAGGAGGAAGCAGCACTGACTGGTGGAAGGAGACAAACACTGAGGTAAGCCCAGAAAAAGCTTTGGACAACCCAGTGGGGAGCCCTGGGGCAAGTAGTGTGGAGAGTCCTCCGTGGACCCTCAGGTCTACTTGGTCAGGGAGTGCACACTGCCACCAGAAAGAGCGTGCCGAGGGCAAGGTACCTCCACGAAATCGTGGCTGTCCTTGAAGGAGCTGCCAATGGCAGGCTGTCTTCTGACTTCATTTCCCTTGGCTGGGCACGAGGTCCTTCTTCGGAAGGGAACCTGGGTGGCACATCTCCATGCCCACACCAGTGGGGGTCTATGTCAGTCTTTATTTGCAGAAATATGGCCAAGAAACAACGTCAAGAAACTGAAACATCTCCCAGCAGAGGCTTATATAACCTTCAGCAAGGCAAATTTAGTCTTGCTCTGACTTCTTTCTTCTAGTTAAACAATTGCTTTAATGACTTGATTGCCTTGTTGTTTTAGAAACTAGTCCCTGTCACTGTGGCATATGGAAGTTGTTCATTAATCACCTGCTAAGTCCTTTTCATAAATATTGCTTATGTTACCAAAAAGCACAGATTCAAAGCTGGGAAAGACCCCAGAGCTCATCTTGTTTGTTTCCTGCATTTGACATCTAAAAACCCTGGCTCATAGAGATGAAGTCCTTACTCCAGTGTCACCCAGCCAACAAAAACTTGTCCACTAACTCCTAATATAAAAGATGATGTGGGGTATTAAAAACTCTATTTAAAAGGGTAAATGGTAAAAATGCCCCCCCAAATCAATCTCATAAAATGTGTCCCCAAGTGTGTGACATTCATAGTTTATCATGACAATTACTTTTCATTATAAACACTGTCATTTGAACAGATGATTGCCAGAGAACGAAACCATGTTAGATGCGATCTTTTGTGGAAGAGGTGAGCTGTCAGTTTGCTCTGAGGAATTTAGCAACATCTAAATCCTACAGAAACAGCACGTTCACTGGTGATATTTCATATTCAGTTTAGGACATCATTATGAAAAATTTTAGAAAACTGGGGTTAAGTTTGAATCTGTCTTTTGTTTTTTTAAGAGATCTATCACTAGCTGTGTGAAAGTGAAAATCCTGAAAAGTAAAAGCCCCTGAAAGCCCAGTATCATTGCTTATGTATTATGTTTTTTCATGGCTACAAAGTGAAGAGAAATGGCCTGAAGAGTATGTGTGGTCATCTCTGGGGCTGAGGGGGGTGCCACATTTGACAAAAAGCCCTGAGTACTAGCAAAGACACAAGATCCAACTAGTCTGTAACCCCCTTTATAAGAACACTGCCTTTCGGATTCCACGAGCAACGGCAAGAAGCCAAGACCAGTGCATTTCAGAAAGACTTCGGAAGTTCTCTCAGTGCCACATGGCTCACAGGACTCTTGGTGCTGGGTTAGGTATGTCTCCCACCTAACTCAGATTTCGTATGAAAATATTTCAGAATCCTATCTTAGTATCAGTGCCCTTCCATCACCATGACAACCAAGGGTATTTTCAGAGAAGTCAGCTAGTCACAAATATCTTTTCAGCAAATTCTAAGAGAGAAGATTTCAGAGGCCTCATCTCTTTTAATGAGTTTTTAGAATCTTTTCACAGCTGACACTAACCCATAGGCAACATCTTGGTGCCCACGTAGTTAGTTGAAGTTTTGGTTCCATGAGTCAAAAACCTAACCTAAAAGGGGTTAAGGCAAAGAAAGGAAGTTCACTTGCCCATGTGACTGGAAAGTCTAAGCAGTGATGACTCCAAACATCAGGATGTGAAAATCCAAAGATGCTTCTGTTAGTCTACTCCCTTTTTTCCATTTTTAAGTTCTGCTTTCCTCTGTGATAGCTTCAAAGTCATATAGGCATCGAGTGTTACCAAAATGGATACTGGCAGCTTCAGACTTACACACATACTTACAAGTACCAATCCCAGAGAATGGAGTGATTCCTTTTCTACAAAACTTCAGCAAAAGTCTCTGGGAAATCTCTAATTGGCCTGGTTTGAGTCATGTGCCCTGCAAACCTGGAGCTTAGGGTATAGTCAGCCCCATCCAAACCAACTGAGTTAAGAATCAAGAAAGAGTGAGTGATTGCACAAGGAGACACTGAATGTTAGTAAAAAGTTCACTAAGCAAGCATATAATTTGGATTGTCTCTTATGAATAACATAGCATCAAAACAGACAGTATGCAAATTTTGCATATTAACCAGAAGAAGGAAGAAACATTCTCGTCTAAACACATGCAGGTTGAATGACAGAGTTGAACATTATAAAATCTTGAGTAATCACAGAAACACAGTATTGTTTGGAGTGGATGTGACTCTATACATCCTCTGAAGCCATGCAATTGTTTATTAGGATTGCACCACATTTTAAATTCTATTAGTCAAATTACTTTCAGTTTTAAATAAAATACATTGAATTAAAACCTGCTTAAACAAAAGAGGGAAATTATTAGCTCACGTAATAGAAAAGACAGGGCTTTGTTTCAGACAGAACTAGGTGTAAGGCTCAAACACTGTCATTTGGGTATTGTTTCTCTCTCCACATTTCAGCTCTACTTACTCTGTATTGGACTCAGAAAGTCCTGAGACAAAGCTTCTCATCTCTGATTGGCATAGTTTGCATCACGTAGCACCTTTGAACCAATCACTGGACCAGAGAAATGTAGTATTTCAATTGGCCAGGCTCGAGTTACGTGCTCATCCTGGAAGCCAGGAGTTGAGGTCAATTTTGTTCAAACAAAATACACAGGGATCGGGATTATGCAAAGAAAAAGAGGAAAGAAAGATAACCCCTGTATAAAGTATACTCTTTGCATTTTGCAAATATACATGGTACAGGATCCTGGAAATGGCAGGAGAGGATGAGATTAACAGTTTCGATAGAAAAATATTTCAAGATATAATTTACTCTTGAGCTACATAAAGAGGAATTTTAAAGAGGGCAAAGGGTAAAGGAGCAACCTCTGGGTCACTAAAGACAAAAGAAAGAAAGAGAGGGGGGGAGGGAGGGAGGGAGGGAGGGGTGAGGGAGGGACGGAGGGAGGGAGGAAGAGAAAGCTTTCAGTACAACATACACCTAGAACCTAGAATACTGGATCTCAGTGGCTGCTCTGACAAAATNATATAATTTACTCTTGAGCTACATAAAGAGGAATTTTAAAGAGGGCAAAGGGTAAAGGAGCAACCTCTGGGTCACTAAAGACAAAAGAAAGAAAGAGAGGGGGGGAGGGAGGAAGGGAGGGAGGGGTGAGGGAGGGACGGAGGGAGGGAGGAAGAGAAAGCTTTCAGTACAACATACACCTAGAATACTGGATCTCAGTGGCTGCTCTGACAAAATCCATTTCCACTATTGAAATTTAATGTTTTTTACTTGGCTATAAATGCAGCTACTGCAGCTCTGTTTTCATTCCATGGCTTCAGGTTTGGTGTCTCCCATGTTCTCTCAAATTCTAACCTGCTCGATCCTGTGATTCTTCCTTGTATCAGGTACCTGGTCCCTCACAACTGTCCCTCCAGCTGCACTTCTACAGCAGCTGAACCCTGGTACCCCGCAGTTACTATTATTTCCATGACTATTTATCATCTCTCTCTTGCCTCCATCTGAGCAGCAGAAATCATCCTTCCTCCTGGAACCTATATGTTATTATCTCTTTAAAGTCAGAAAGAACTTAACCTATTAGGATTTTGGCAGAATCACCTGTAGGAAAAAAAGAAAACATTTCTTTTCTAGGCACACCAATGCAGAGGCAACACAATGATATAAAGAAATATTGAGATGGAGAGGAGGGAAGCTGGAAGCACTATTACGCTGCAGCTTCCGCCTTCACAGACACATATAAGTGAGAAACAGATGCTCAGAGAGACGGAGGAGCAGCCTGCAGAAACAGCTGTGGAGAAGTGGTAGGTAATCCTTCAGATGACAGACAGTGTCGCTGAGCTGCTGTGAGAGCCCAGCGAGGTCACAGCATAAAAGAATGTTGCAGAAGGAAACACATTGCATCTTTCTTCTCTTGGTACTTGAAGATATTTTAAACATTTGTACATTTGTGCATAAATTGTGTTAATATTTATATCTGTTGAATGGCATAGTCACTTGCCTCCTTGGTTAGTACAATCATAAATGAGTCAATGATAAATTAAGTCTAAAAAGAAGTTCGTGACCTTCAAAATTTTGGTCAAAAAAGTTGTGTAGAAAAACCAGAGATCTTTAACATGGTTTTGTTTTTGGTTCCTAAGTTTTAGAGCCTGTGAGCTTATAATTCTTTACCAATGATTCTTCAACCTTTGTGTTCATAAGAGCAATTATGACCCAGTAGCACAGTGTTTGAAATTATGAAAAGCCCTTATGATTCCGACAGTTGGTTCCGCGATGGGGCTTTAGAAACACTGGTCTCTGTGCAAGGACAGGCATGGTATCTGTCAACCTGCACAGTCTCTGGGCTGGAACTGGCCCACTGAGCCACCTTTAGCACCAATTTTTTCCTGATGCTGAAGGGTCAAGCCTCCTCTTCTTCTTCTTCTGTGAAGTACTGTATATTTCACTGCCTTGCAGGAATAAGATATGGATTCCAGTAATTAGCAAAGCAGTTCAAATGGCAAACATTTATAAAGGAATCAAAGATGATAATGAGCAAAGCTAAAAGCCTGAGGCATCACATTTTAATGCTTAGATGACAGAGGCCTCCGTTAACTGATTGCATTTTGTCACCACAGTCTAATAAAGAAATTCATCTTGAAGGATTGCTCAAATTCCTACTCATGCATTTCCTAAGTGTGATAAAGTAATCGTAGAGATAATGGCATGTTTTCCATATAAGAGCTTAATATGATATACGTGACTCACAATATGAAGCTGGGGACTCTGAGCTATAATTTAACAATCTAAGAAGGAGAAGCTGCAATTGTGATGAAACATTTATTCCGAACTTAGAATAGTAACTCAAATCATCTGTCTAATGTCTCTAGCTGAAAGAAATGTAGCCTGGATCAGGGGACATTGGATATCTCAATTTGTGAAGCACCGAACAACCAGTGGAAAGCTGTGTGTGTTTCCTGCAGTGAGGAAGTAATGGAATTTAAATCTCAGGTAGGGGAAAAAGAAGAGACATGACCTGGTTCATTTTTTGAGTGGATGAACAGCATGCATTTTACTTCATCATATCTGAGTGAGACCACACGGCTCTGGGGGGCTCCTCTTTGTTGTGTATAAAACCCAAAGGAAGACCGAGTATAGAGAAGAATGGAGGCAAGTGATGAGACAGCTTTAAAGATGGGACAGAGACAAGCTTTATGGTGGGAATAATGGACTTATATTAGTAGGCTGTTCCTCCTCATCTCTTAATTTAAATAATTAAAACCCAATTGAAATCTCCTGTTACAATTCACTGATTCTTTAAATCATTCTACAATCTTTAGTAAACTCTAATTATCTGCTGAAGTTTGTTAAACTCTTGTCTGAGAGGAAAAGTGAGAGGAACGAAATGCAGACAACAGAAATATAACAAAACTGTATTGTTAATAAGATCAATGAAAGAGCGTAACACACACACACAGAGAATCATTGTAACATGAAACACATATGACAAAGAATTCTATAAGGCATATGATGTATTGAAAACTTAAATATATGTCAACTAAATGGAAAAATGTGATTTAAACATACAAAATCTAAAACATGCTTATAGAAATTATAGAAATTAAAAAATAAGATGTAACAAAGCACAGATATGTCCTAAAAACATCATAAATATAAAAGCAAAGGAAATTAGTCAAAATACTAACTTGGGTTGTGTTTAGTTGGTATGATCATGAAAGCCTCATCTTTCTCTTTTTCTTATCATTATGTATTTCCACATTTCCTTTTATGAAAGCAAAATATCACATAAAGGGAAAATATGTATTTAATGTCTAAACTTGGCTATATATTTTTATTATTATTTTAAATATATTTTATTGATTATGCCATTACAGTTGTCCCATTTTGCCCCCTTCATTCCCATCCACCCTGCACACCCCCTCCCACCCACATTCCCCCCCTTTAGTTTATGTCCATGTGTCATAAGTTCTTTAGCTTCTACATTTCCCACAGTACTCTTGCCCTCCCCCTGTCTACATTCTCCCCACTGTCTATGCTACTTATTCTCTGTACCTTCTTCCCCCTCCTCCTCCTCCCACTCCCCTGTTGCTAACTCTCCATGTGATCTCCATTTCTGTGGCTTCTCTCCTGTTTTAGGTGTCTGCTTAGTTTGCTTTCGTTTTAGGTGTGGTTGTTAATAACTGTGAGTTTGTTGTCCTTTCACTGTTCATATTTTTTATCTTCTTTTTCTTAGATAAGTCCCTTTAACATTTTATATAATAAGGGCTTGGTGATGATGAACTCCTTTAACCTGACTTATCTGAGAAGCACTTTATCTGCCCTTCCATTCTAAATGAAAGCTTTGCTGGATAGAGCAATCTTGGATGTAGGTCCTTGCCTTTCACCGCTTGGAATACTTCTTTCCAGCCTCTTCTTGCCTGTTAGGTCTCTTTTGAGAAATCAGCTGACAGTCTTATGGGAACTCCTTTGTAGGTGACTGTCTCCTTTATCTCTTGCAGCTTTCAGAATTCTCTCTTTCATTTTAATCTTGGCTAATGTAATTATGATGTGCCTTGTTATATTTATTCTTCTTTGGGCCCACCTTCTGTGGGACTCTCTGAGCTTCCTGGACTTCCTGGAAGTCTATTTCCTTCGCCAGATTGGGGAAGTTCTCCTTTATTATTTGTTTAAATAAGTTTTCCACTTGTGGCTGTTCCTCTTCCCCTTCTGGTACCTCTATAATTCGGATGTTGGAACGTTTAAAGATGTCCTGAAGGTTCCTAAGCCTTTCCTTATTTTTTTGAATTCTTGTTTCTTTATTCTTTTCTGTTTGGTTGTTTCTCTCTTCCTTCTGGTCCACTCCATTGATTTGAGTCCCAGTTTTCTTCCCATCAATATTGGTTCCCTGTGCATTTTCCTTCATTTCACTTAGTGTAGCCTTCATTGTTTCATCTAATTTGTGACTAAAATTAACCAGTTCTGTGAGCATCCTGATCACCAGTGTTTTCAACCATGCATCTGATAGGTTCTGATAGGTTGGCTATCTTTTGGTCACTTAGAAGTATTGGCTCTGGGGCTTTGATTTGTTCTTCTGTTTGAGCCATTTTTGGTCAGGTCATGCTGCTATGTAGTAAGTGGCAGAGCCTTAGGTGTTCACCAGGGCAGGGCAACCCAGTCTCTGGGTTGTGATGCTGTATGGGGGGGGGCGGGCAAGGTCAGAAAAGGAACAATGGCACTTGTTCCACGCTGTCTAGGATTTCAGTCCCCTCTGCCGCTTCCCACAAGCAAATTGGGCCCTTCTGGTGCTGGTTCCCAGGTGGATGGGCTTCTATACATTCTAGGACCCTGTGGGTCTCTTCAATTAACTCTCCTGTGAGGCTGGGAGCCTCTCCGGGCACCTTTTCAATTGGTGCTTTTAGGCTTTATTTCCTGTTGCTGGGACCATGGGTTGCTCGGTATGCCTTACTGCCCGTTTTTGCCTAGTTTATCTGTACACGAATATGTGACTGTGGTCAGCCAACAGCCTGGTGCATTCTGCTCATTTCCTCCTTGAGCCACCTGTACTCCTGGGTCTGCCAACCACCACCTTTTCCCACCGTGACCCCTCTCCACCGGCCACCAACTCCACCCCTCTTATTGGTCTGGATGAATGGTTGTTGGACTTTGGTACAGTTCAATTTTCTGTATGTTCTGGTTGTGTTTTTGTTTCTAAATCTTTGTTGTCCTTAATTTCGGTTGTGCAAGGAGGCACAGTAGTCCACCTATGCCTCCATCTTGGCTGGAAGTAGGCTATATATTTTAAGCATATATTACTGCATGTTCCATTTGAATTTTTGTTACTGAGTTATAAAAGACAGGTTTTTAAAGTTTTACTTTTCAATTATAGTTTACATTCAATATTATTTTGTTTTAGCTTCAGATATACAGCATAGTGGTTAGACAATTATATACTTTATAAAAGTGATATCCTGTATACCTGAAGTGCCCACCTGGCACCATACATAGTTTTTACAATATTATTGCATATATTCCCTATGCTGTACTCGACATCTCAAGATTAGCCTGTAGCTACCAATCTGTACTCCTGAATCCCATCACTTTTTTCACCCAGTCCCCCAACCCTCTCTCCTCTGTCAGCATCAGTCTGTTTTCTGTGTCTATAACTTTGGTTTTTATTTTGCTTGTTCATTTATTTTATTATTTATATTCTACATATACGTGAAATCATATGGTATTTGTCTTTCTCTGTCTGGCCTATTTAATTTAGTATAGTGCCCTCTAGGTCTGTAACACAAATGGTAAGATTTCATTCTTTTTTATGGCCGAGTAATATTCCATTGTATATATGTACCACTGCTTTTTTATCCCCTTGTTGATTGATAGGCACTTTGGTTGCTTCCATATCCTGGCTATTGTTAAAACACTGGAATGAACATAGGGGTGCATACATTTTTTTTCAAATTAGTGTTTATATACTACTTTTGGGTTTCCTTTAGCCTTTGAATCCAAGCATACATAACATTTTTATTTCTTGCTTGTATACTTATATGTTAATAAATTATCATCCCACACTTATTACCAGTTAGGAAAGAGAGCCACAGATCAGCAAAGATTATGAGATTATGGTGTAGCAATCTCTGCTCTCTTTCTTTCTCATTAGCCAATTTTATATCGAAATTCTAATTTTTAAAAAGGTTTCTAAGAGTGCAATATAAAATAAATTTTCTCAGTGATTTATAGTTCTTGAATTAAGCAATGTCCAGGTATATTAATGTGTGGACTTCATGATATGAATTAAACATGCTTTCCAACAAATATTTGAGAAACTTGACACTTATTAGAAATTGAAGATAACCATGTTTAACTCAAGACCCCATGGGCTTTCAGTCCTTTATTTGCTATTCTGTGAGCTCATTTTAATATGATGAGTGAAGACTCATTTACTTATTCCAGGCTGAGAATTTTTTGTCATTAAAATGGCAACTTGAGCTACCTGTAAATAAAAATACTTTTAAGTGGCAGAGAAATATTTTTAATGATTCTAATAAAACAAACATTTCAAATACTTGAAAGATGGGTGTTTGCATATACACTGTATTTTGGTAACTATTGTTATCCCACCCCACCACGGCTGGGGCCTGGCAAATATTTTTAAAATAGGCCTAAACTAATTTAAACCGTTTTAACCTTAATTGGTTGAAATCGGCAGGATTTTATTAAAGTAGCAGAATATAAAACATTCAGTTGTTTATACCCCACAGAACACGCGTGAGGGCGTACAAGAGTGCAATGGCATGTTTGGGAAGGCGCACACCTTTCCCTGATGCGGAACTGAGCACCGATGGTGCCGGGTGGGGGCGGCGGGGGGGCGGGGTCTTCAGAGAACTTCAGGCTCCCGTCCCCACTTCCACTGAACCCTCTTCTATATATATATTTTGTCTGACAAATGGCTCTTTACTCTTAAGAGAAATGCTATGCAAATGCGACTTCATGACTCATTGCACCTCCTTCTCCAACCAGGTGGCCAACCGTAACACTCATCAACATTGCCTAAATGAAAACCTGGAGCTCCCCTCCCAGGGAGGTGGGGGACTCTGGAGGGTCTTCCGGCAGAGAACCTCGCGCCTACTCCCTCCTGCTGTGAAATGGGTAGAATTCAGCCTCCTGTGGGTGGACACATTTTTGTAGGGTTAGCGTCCCACTTCCAAACTGCAGTTGTGAAAGACATCCAATGAAATCTGACTCTGAGATTCTATTCCACCAGTTATAGAGAATATGCACTGTATAGTAGGAAGTGCAATATAAGCTATTACTAATTTTCCCCCACGGGGTGTGGAAGTGGGGCTTCTCATTCCTTAGAATCCCATGAAAATTCAAGAAATGTATATAGTGACCTCCAAACGAGAGGCTCCACTTCAGTTAATCATATTATCCACCGATTTTCTTTGTTAATTCATCAAATATTGAGAACCCACTAATGGACAAGAACCAGTCTAGGCCCTAAGGAAACGTCAGTGAGTTGGAATCAGCATCAGGGCCCATGTGCACCTTTGCAGGCCGGCAGCCTTTTGGCCCCGGTGTTAAGCTGGGTTTGCTGCTGCTGTGTGGCCCAAGCCTAAGGCGCAGCTGCTCAACCGCTGCTCTGCCGCCCCGCCCCACAGAGGTCTTGTGGCCTCCAGAAATCACCGCCCGCTCTTTGCTACTCTCTCCGCCATCATTGATCTGCTCCTTCTCCCCGCTCTGTACAAAGTGTGCTTGCCTCTCCTCCCTTCCTCCAGTATGTTTCTCAGCACAGAACTAAAGCCCAGAGGCAAGTTACCTGTAAGCCACCTTAACTTTTGTCCTCCAACGCAAGCCTCCTCTCTGGCAACCTGGCACAAAGGCCTGGCTTGGAGGAAAGGGTGCAGGGGAAAAGGCATGGAGGAATGAAACACAAGTTTATACGATGATAAAACCCCTCTTTTCCTAGAGAGGCTTTGCTTCCTCAAAGCCAGTTCACCTTTGGCTTCCCAGGGACTTTTTTCCCAAGCTCAGTCTGGTCTCATGAGGTTCACTCAGATTCTAACATTTGTGTGATTCTCAATCTCATTTTTATAAGCAGATCCCAATTAAAAATAGATGAAACAAAATAATCTGGGTTTTTAAGAGTCTATTTTTTCCTGTTAAAGCTTCCTATATTCTTTGCTAATTCTCTATAACTTGGACACATTTAACGCAATTATGTAGGGGAGCAAAACTATTGGATGTAAGAGAATAACATTTGTATCTAACGTTTTGTATCTAAATCAGTTGCTTCTGCAAAACAAAAATTCTACCTACTTTACTTGTATCCAGGTAGGAAAAAAGGCAGATCAAAAAATCATAAGAAATGCCAAGTATGCATAATATTGAAGGCGTTCTGTAATAGTTTAACTCCTTCAGAAACAAAAGCTCACTTTGGAGCTTTGAAGCCAGTACTGTTTGAGAGTCTAGGCACCAATGAGATGATGTGAGAAGAGTATAATTTGGTCTTGAAATGGAATAGAAATAGGAGTGTGGATAAATGGGGCAGGGCGCAAATTCCATCATTTGCTCAGGTTTCTAAATCATCTTCACAGCTAGTTTCATGGAACAGAGCATTTAACTTTGACTTTGGATAGCTTTGGTATTCTGTACTTGAGGGTGACTATCGATTTCTCAAATCTTAAATCACACATATTCTTTTTTTCTATTTCTCTTTTTTTGCTGACTTCTGTTTCAAGACCTTACTGGTACATAACGTATTTTGCCTTAGAGGTACAGCCCCTCACCCCAAAGACTCCTGCCCTATTTGTTACCTGCATGCACCTATCACGGTCACCTTCCCTACCGTTCTTGGTAGTGATTTAGGTTTTATTTTAAGTCCTAGATACTACAAAGAGTAACATATGAAAACAAAAGAAAAATGTCTTTAATGCATGCTGACTAGGACATTTGGTAAGTTTAAAGATGTATTACTCTTAAAGGCAAATGTGTAAGAGGTCCCTTTTAGAATAGGGTTTCTATGGTAATCTTATGGGATTATTTGGAAATTAACCATTTACCTACAGCTGGACATGTGCGTAAGAAACTCCACAACTCCATCTCTGTTGTGGTGGCAGGTGGGAAAAGATAGGTGGAACTGCTGTTGTCTCCTATCAGCATAGCCGTGGAATAGGTATTCCAGACCAGAGGTTGTGGGGGCTTTATCCCAGGGTAGTGTCTCTGAGTATCAGTGTTTGCTGGAATTTGACCTGCAGTGTGTTACTTAAGTTTTAATACTGCTACTTGAAATTTCTTACACTTCTAAACAACCTAGGCAATACTTCTTCTATCTTGTATGGAAGAAGGCTGCTTCCTCCGATCCTTTGTAAAAATAAATAAACAAGTAAACAAGTAAGTAAATTAGGGGGGTGAGAACAGAAAAAGAGAATAAATGTGATTAAATGTATGCAATGCAATTATCTTTCCTAGGTATTTTCATAAGGCATCATTTCATACATCAATATAATTTGGGGTTAGATTTATGATATTTTTTAGTATTTTTGAAAACTTACTTTGAATTCAAGAGCCTACAATTTCACACAAGAGCCTGAAATATTAATTTACATGTGTAAGTATATTAATCAGCCTCAGTGTCAAAATGACCTAGAGTGAGTGGATACAATAAAGCTGAAATGCATCAGACTTTTTTCAACATTATACTTAATGTTTTTAATTAAGAACTACTTCTAAGAAAACTAAAAATGAATGTGCCTTTTGACCCAGCAATTCCACTGTTAGGAGTATATCCTAAGAACTCTGAAACACTAATCCAAAAGAACCTATGCACACCGATGTTCATAGCAGCACAATTTATGATAGCCAAGAGTTGGAAGCAACCTAGATGCCTATCGGTCAATGACTGGATCAAAAAACTATGGTACATTTACACAATGGAATTCTATGCTGCAGAAAGGAAGAGGGAGCTCCTACCCTTTGCAACGTCATGGATGGAGCTGGAAAGCATTATGCTGAGTGAAATAAGCCAGGCGGTGAAAGACAAATATCATATGATCTCACCTTTAACAGGAACCTAAACAACAAAACAAGCAAGCAAGCAAAATATGACCAAAGACACTGAAATAGGAACAGGCTGACCGGGACCAGAGGGGAGAGGGGAGAGAATCATAGGGGAAAAGGGGTGGACTCACATGAACAAGAATAAAGGACACATGGACAATAACTAAGGTAGGGGGTGGAAATGGGAGGGAGGTGGGGAGCACTGGGGGGGGGTGGCAGGCAGGGCTGGGAATATAAGACAGAAAACTGTACTTGAACAAGAATTAAATTTAAAAAAATTTAAAAAATAACTACTTCTCAAAACAAAAATCCAATTATTTACAAAATTTTAAATGCATGCCATATATTTTTGTATCTAAATCATTAAGATACAAGATTTTCTCTTATTTAAAATAATAATACTATGTATTGTGGTCTTTCTACCTGTCAGTGAGTATGCTAAGGTCTGTAGCAATAGTCCCTTCACATGTCCTGAGACAGATGCAGGTTCTTTCTGCAGGGAGGAATCTAAGTATCCAACGTCTCTTGAGTATTGTATGGTGGCCCAAGATCGGTGCCTTGGGCTGCAAAGACCATACTCTTGCATTAGGAATTTTACCGCTCTGATTTGAATGTAGCATTGAGGCCAGAAAAGAAAGAATGATAGTTAAAAGAAGAAGCATCTAGAGCATTGTGCCTGGGTCAAAAAGGTTGAACTAATTGCAGATCAAGTTCAAGCAAAGGCAGTACTTACAAGCTGGTCAGTACTTACAGGCCCAGACAAAATCACTGAAATTAAATAAATGGTGAAGCGGAGTCAGTGAGGGAAAGGAACTTCAGGAGAGGGAGGGTTTATACTCATATATAACTTCTAAGCCAGTAAGAAATATAAGGTGACATTACTTTATTTCTAAAACACTTACTGACAGTATCCTGTGTGCCAGGGAGAACCAGATGCCATGGTTAGAGATGAGACTTACAGGGAAAGGCAGACAACATATCAGTTAGGGCTCCTTTGGTTACCAGTAATGGAATTCCTGACCGAAGCTAGTTCAAGTACGAAGAGATGACGCTGAGANGCAAAGGCAGTACTTACAAGCTGGTCAGTTCACCAAGCCCAGACAAAATCACTGAAATCAAATAAATGGTGAAGCGGAGTCAGTGAGGGAAAGGAACTTCAGGAGAGGGAGGGTTTATACTCATATATAACTTCTAAGCCAGTAAGAAATATAAGGTGACATTACTTTATTTCTAAAACACTTACTGACAGTATCCTGTGTGCCAGGGAGAACCAGATGCCATGGTTAGAGATGAGACTTACAGGGAAAGGCAGACAACATATCAGTTAGGGCTCCTTTGGTTGCCAGTAATGGAATTCCTGACCGATGCTAGTTCAAGTATGAAGAGATCACACTGAGACGTTAATTGAGATCATTAACATATTCAAGGGACCATTTGGTTACAGGTGTGGCTTGATTGGGGACTCAAACAATGTCACCAGGTACTCCCCTCCACCTGCCCCCACAGCAATTTCAGGCTTATGTTGGCCTTTATTTTGGCCTTCAGGTGAGAGGTTGAGAGAACTCGAACAACCTACCAGGAGGACAAAGTTCTGGAGTTGAGTCTTACTGGCTGTAATGTGCAGGACTAGTAGTAAATGTCTATGAAGCAGTCATGACGGCTAAAGGAACAGAACACAACCACTGGCTCAGTCCAAAGCAGGTGCTTCAGCCTGGAGCCTGCAGGCGGTGAGTTAGCACAGGAGACAAGAAAGTGGAGGCTAGACAACCAAAACCAGCATCTTAATGTCACAAGGAGAGGAAACGCACCATTCACCACCTGTACGCAAATAAATATTCCAACGTGATCACCCATGTAGTGAGGGAGTACAGTCGGAGAAGAGGAAGTTTCAGAGTTGATTAGACACCTTTATGCTGAGCCCTGGAGATCAGTGGCAATAAGTCAGACAAACAGGTAAAAAGGGGAATGTTACAGCAGTGGTAAAAACAAAAATGCAGGGTAGTTTTGGGGAATGATAAGGACTGTGTGCCTGGAGAACCAGGTGTTGAAACTGTGTGACACAGAGAGGAGGAGAAAGTAGAGAAGATAAGCAGGCTTATGATCACTTCATGGGAAAAGACCATGCATGGCTGGATTTTATTTATTGAGTAATGCGGTTCACTGAAGTTTTTCTTTTTCTTTTTTTTTTTCCAATTTTTTTATTTAATTATTTTTCACTGAAGTTTTTCTAACAGTGCTCTACGACAGGAGTCGGCAAACTTTTCCTATAGAGGGCCAGTTAGTAAATGTACTGTGTTTGCAGGCCATGTGGTTTCTCCTGCTCATCTCTGCCTCTGTAGCACAAAAGCAGCCATAGACACTGTGTAAATTCATGATCGTGGTTCTGTTTCAGCAACACTGCATTTATGGACACTGAAAACTGAGTTTCATGCCATTTTCATGTCTCATACAATGTTATTCTTTCAACCATTGAAAACATTTTCAACCATTGAAAAAATGTAAAACCAATCTTTAGCTTGAGGATGACAAAAAATTATAATTAATAAAAGAAGAGATGAGCCAGATTTTGTCTGTGCACCCCCTGTTCATCGTCTACAAACCCTGTTCTGTGTTTCCAGATTCCTTAGAGAAAATATGAAAGAAGTGTTGTCATGAAAAGGGAGGAGGCAATGAGAGCTATTCAGGAGACCATTGCACTAATCCGGGTTGGAGTTGGTGCGTTACAGATAAGTCATTGAAAGTCTTAAGAAAGGTGACAAGGTGGCCCTTGCTAGGCCCATCGGAAAATTAACGTGGAGTCATTAGAAAGAGGGTAGACGAAGGGTGATGATTCAAGCCAGGAAGAAGGGAATTATACAGCAGTGCCCCTTAGCCAGTTTTGCTTGCTGCAGTTGTGTTTCCTGCAGTTTCAGTACTCATGGTCAACTGGGGTCTGGAAATATTAAATGGAAATTTTCAGAAATGAACAATTCATCATTTTTTAATTGCACTGTTCTAAGTAGTCTATGAAATCTTGAGCCACCCTGCTCTGTCCTCCACAGGACCTGAGTGATGCGTTTGCCCAGCGGACCCACACGGCATACACCACCCAGCCTGGCGTCACCTCGTGGCCATCTTGATTATCAGAGCTATGGTTGCAGCATCACAGGGCTTGTGTCCAACTCACCCTTATTTTACTTAACACTGGCCCCAAAGCACAAGAGTAGTGATGTTGGCAATTTGTACAGAGTGGGGCAAAAGTAGGTTACAGTTGTGCATATGAAAAATAATATAATAATTAACAAATAGTAACAATATAAAAATATGTTTTACGTACTCACAAATGTAAACCTACTTTTGTCCCACCCTAATATGCTAAAGAAAAGCAGTAAAGTGTTTTCTTTAAGTGAAAATGTGAATACAATAAATAGTGCAATAAGTGCAATAAGATACTCAGAGAGATAGAGAGACACATGTTCACATACTTTTATTAGAGTATATTGTTATACTTGTTCTATTTCTTATTAATTATTGTTATCAATCTCTTAAACCTACCTTAATAATATACTAATAATATCTTAGTTAATATATTAATAATGCCTAATTTATAAGTTAAACTTTATGTTAGGTATATATGTATATGAAAATTATGGTATATATAGGTTCAATACTATATATGGTTTCAGGCATTCACTAGGGGTCTTGAAACATATTCCCTGCAGGTAACAGGGTAGGATATATTTCCTGAGACTTGAGGGATGTGGCCAGGGGAGAGGGTCTGTTCTGTGGTGAAAATATAGGAGACCGTAAGGTGAGGGAGGTTGTAGACAGCTGTGTAGATATTTAGAGTCAGTGATTGAGCTTGGTGCAGCGGGAATGGATGCTTTTAGGGGAAAAGATGATTTCAACTGCTCTTCAGTGGCTTGGGGAAGAAGAATCTCAACAGTGGCCATAACTGACTGAATACCAAACGTCTTTCCTCTTACCGTAGATTTCTATAAACCCCTGTGTTCTTTAATAGTTTTAAGAGAAGTGAAAGTATCTTTAGAAACACACTGACTTGGACTTTCACTATCTGGGTGGGTAGATTCTGAGCCAGATCAAATTTCTGGAGATGGGATATTTCTGAACTTTAGTGCTGTGGACAATTCATGTCAATGACGAATAGAATATTTGAATTTTTGCTAACAATATTTTAACTGAGAGACCACACTAAATTTCTGCTTATTGAATCTAGTTAGTTGGAATATACCACAGGATAAGCATATTCATCCTCAACCAGGTCAAAAATTCCAACTTTATATGGCAGCAAAGAAGCACCCCTGTCTCTTGAAAATGTAGTCACTTTGTGTAAAGTGAGAAAGTAAAGACCGCTTGATAGAATAATGGCCCATCCTGGAAAAAGAAACTCCAAGCAGGGGTCCTTCACCCTCCAAACTGAAACAGAACCCACCCATGTCACCTATAGTCTGGAACAGAAGTGTTCATATTTGAAGCACAACATGGTGCTACAATGAACATAGAATACCTTTGTAAGGTGATTTATCAAATAGAAAATAATTCATAGACATAATAAAAGAATGCTTACTATAATGCATTTGGAACTTCTTTATGATTCGTAATATTCATTATATTAAAGTTAAATTCAATAGGCTTTATACAAAAACATTTTTTCTGAGGTTTTTTTCCAAAGGGCCTATTCAATGAAGTACTGCTAATGCCCACTTAACCACCCAACTAAGGCCCAAATACAGTACGATGGGAAGTAAAACAGTTGTTCAAGGCTACTTTATTCATGTAAACCTTGAAAAGTAAATGGATGTCTTCAGATTCCCAACTTAACTCTCATCTCTACCATTATTATTGTCTCTGTGGGCGTCTCTCCCACAATGTATACAAACACATGCACCTTTATTCTTTGGGGTAATTTCTTCTTTCTTTCTCATTGAGATAAAAACCTTTTACCAAAAAATAAAAGCAAAATTTACCATATATAACATATTGACTCCAGTTTCACGTAATGAGCTCTTAATGCACTTTAGTTGTCTGTTCCATTGTAGGCAACAAATATCAAACTCAATATTTCCAGATAAAAAGGAAGAAGCTCAGCAGTTGAATTTTTGAGAAGGCAGTCTGCAGACATCTACAACTAAACACAGGCTTGAGAAGGATAGAGAGATTCTTAGAAAACCTTTCCCTGTTAAGTCTTTATGTACATTCTTACATTCAGACTTGGCGATGGAAGTTAATGTTACACAGACATTCTATGATAACTGTAAAAGAAAACATTAAGCAAAGGCTCAAAAATACATTCAATTCTTGTAAAGTGTTAAGGGTTTGTCAGCCATTAGATTCACCTCTACAGGCTGGTAAAGAGAGTTCCTCTAACTGCCAGTCATGTACCTACCATTGCCTGAGGTAGCTGCGTGAAGAAGTGCACTTGTGTCTCACAGAAACACGTGTAAGAATTTGGTACGCTCAGGGTCCTTGGTGGGTAGCTCTTTGCAGGAGGGTGCTGTCCATTCCTGGGGAGGAGCTGCGGGGACGAAGGCAGAGTGATGTGTGTGACAGCTGGCTGCAGGTCACACCAGACCTCAGAAGCTTAAAGGTGGCCCATGTGGGACTGCAGTTCAGACTGAAGTGGAAATTCAGGAGAAGGCATGCAGGGTCTTGATGAGAGACAGATGTGGGTAGCAACATGACACTATGGCAGGACTGTGCCCGGCGTGGCCACATGCTGCCCACGATCTGCAGCTCCATGGGGAAGCTGCAGGGGCAGCTGTGCAAGGATGCATTTGGCAAGTTCAAGCACATTCCCATGTTTGAGAGTGGCTTCATCTAGATCAGCAAAGGAGAAGTGATCAATGGGCACAGTGGTGTGCAGATGATCGCTGTGGGCATCACATACACCAGCTGTAACCTCACAACACCTGATGTCACACTGCTGGGATGACCAGCTGTCAGCTGTGTATTTGGTGCCAAATACAACCAATACATCTGGGCAAGGGGACTCAAGTCAGTGAAGAGCCTGGAGCTGACCAGGCTGCTTCCCTGGAAGTTTGCAAAGTCGCCCTCTACAATCGCGAGAAAAAACAGCGCCACTTGAAGCTGGACACCGGCAGCTCTTTTTACCTACAGTTATTCCCCCTTCAGATGCAAAAGATCTGTTTGTGCACTGGGAAGACCTGGTGTTCTCCCCAAGACTTCCGGGGTGGGGGGGTCTACAATGTCACACCAGCCAGACATACCAGTGTTGGAGGCAGGGGACAGGCAGGGCCCAGCAGAAAGCTTTTGCAGAGACTCTGAGAGACGGGGCCTGAATACCACAGGAGCACAACTGAAGGCTCTCAGGCTGCTCTCCTGGGCCAACAGGGAACAGGTTGCATATGGAAGAGCCGCTATGGGAAGGCCTTGCCACATTAGCAGAGGTCCCTTAAATCGGGGTCACACCCCATAACAACCCAATGTTGTTATGCTGTCAGCAGCATCCTGACGGTCCAGTCTGTTCTGGACACTTCCATCCTACTGTGGAGTCAGGCCTTTTTAACTATGAGAAAGCTCTTTCTTTATCTGAGCCATGAGCTGATTTTTGTATAAATCTGTGGCTTTGCAGCATGCTTTGCCTCCAGGTGCACAGCTTGTTAGTAGCTATTAGCGTGTAAAATCGACATAGCTCTTGACTAGCAGGCTCCCTTTAGAAATGTGTTTTGTAGAAATGCTAAGACTAGTGTATAAAATAAAAGTGTGAGAATGCTCCCTGGTGAATCACACGGTGTTCTCCTTGGCACTGGACTGTCCAAGCAAAGCGGCAGTGACCCTTGTGTGGGTGCTCGGTGGATTCCTCACCCACTGGGAAGCTAGACGTGACTTCAAAGGTTCTTCTAATGACAGGCTCCTGAAGACAAGTGACAGCCCCATCTTGTCTTACTTATTTTTTTCTCTCCTTACCTGCTTCTTTTCTCGGCACAGGCCAGGGAACTCCATGGAGAAGGTGACCAAGACTGGGCCAGCACCAAGAACTTTCCCACAGTTGCCAAGGTGTCTGGAGCCACCTCTCTGCTTATGCTGGTGGGGAAGGGGTCCAACCACGTGCCTCACACCAATGCTGTGCTTAGGGACACACTGTTTTCCTGCCTCAGCACTGGCGGGGCCTGACCACAGGCAGCACCAGGGGTGACAGCAGTAACACCCACAGGTGGTGTGAGTGTGGTGGCAGGAGGGGAGGTGACCAGCAGCCCTGATGCAGAGGCCTTGGAAGGCCCTGGAGCTGGACCTTGCATCTCAGTCTGGCTGAGTAAAGACCATACAAATGAACAGGATGGAGGCAGAGAGCCTGTCTCCCAGCGCCAGGCTGAAGCCCATAGGAAGAGAAAGGAAAAGGAGAAAACTCCCACGGAAAAGGCCTCTCATTCTGGTAGGAAGTGGGAGGACAAGTTAATCCTGAAGTCCCATGGAACCACACAGGGAGAGCAAAGGAGAAGGGCCAGAGCAGCGCAGAAGGCCACGGCCAGGGCTCCTTGCCCCGGAAGTACAACAGACTTAGTGACACCCAAACAGGGTCTAGAGTATCTCAGAAATCAAGGAGGAGCTGATCTAGAGCTAGTTTGGGGAGAGGGAGCACAACCTGGAGACCCATTTCCCTGTCCCACCCCCACGCTGCAGCTCCCCCAAGTCCAGGAGGGAGGCCTCTAACAAGACATGGGACTCGTGGGTATCTATTCCAGTGGGTCTCCAGTGTGATGATCCACCACCGTTTCAAGATGGGGAAGCTTAACTTTTCTGAAGTGGGTCAATTCTTTCATTCCTTGAAACAAATAAATACAGGCTACATCCATTTAAAAAACAAAGAATTTATAAATTGATCTGATACAGCTTCAAAAAATTCCCACCTGGCTCCTTTCTTCCTATCGAAGTTGAAGCAGGGAATGGAACTCCTACTATAAGCTTGGGTTATTTGCACAAGAAAATCAAGAAGTCCAAAGAGTTTGGTGTGTTTGGAGCTATTACTGTGCATCATATTTCCAATACGTTGAGCCTGCCAGTGTGTGAGAGGTGATCATGTCTGAAGTTTCAGGCACTGTGTGTCTGTGATAATTTGTGTCCAGAGATTTCCGTGGATTTGAAATGGTCTATTTGTCTAGAATACTTGCTTTTTTCAAAGTGTGGTTTGGAACAGCTGTGTATTTGAAAGGCTAAATCTGTCTTGGTTACTAGCCTGTACGGAGTGGTGCATTTGGGTGCATTTGGAGTAGGCCACACTATTGAATTTACCACCACTTCCCACATCCTAAAAGTTTTTCATTGCGGTCTTTTCTAGCTGGTGATGTGACCCAAGATAAACGTGGTAGATCCTGCCGGCATGCATTTCCTCAATGCTCCTGTGTGATTGCTGGCACAGATGTTCGGGCCACCAAAAGCATCCCAGCCACATGAGGTGGGGAGTCCATCACCCCCTGTCATAACTATACCCTGTTTGCCACAGTTGAGTCACACAGTATTTCCATAAGGGAAGACAGCCGTTAATTCTGCCCTTCGGAGTCTCATGTCCTTGACTCTCACCCACTCATTGCACCTCTACCCAAGACTGAAGGCATCCAAACAACAGTCATTCCAATAGCGCCTTCCTGCCTCTGCATGTGAGGGCTTGTATAAGGCTGAAAAACAGGTTCATCCTGAGGGAGTCCAGACACTGGCACAAGATAATGTGGGCTTTAATCCGGGCTTTCCAATTCAAAGGCTGTCTGACCTTGAAAGTGACATTGAACCTGTCCAAACTGTAGGAATAATGATACTACCTAACTAACAGGGTACTATAAAAATCTAATTAGTCTCAGTTTCCATGGTTCCATTCCTGGAACCATGCACAGGTCACAGTGCAGAGGTCCTGAGAGCCTGGGGTGTTTCCAGGAAGACAACTCCAGCACAGGGGCCATTCAGGCAGCAGATGAGCTGGTTTCAGGACAGAGTCAGGAGATCAGGTGGTTGCCTCAGAGACCTACGCCAGGTGCCATGGAATGTCAGCTGAAGGTCATTGGCAATTCAAAGGCCAGCAGGTATCCCTAGTTTGGGGTGCAGTGAAGAAGGAAAGTTTATTTAGAGTGACCAGTTGGACATCCGTGAGGCTGCCCTGGAGCCAGCTGGGCAGCTGCGCTGGGATGGACAGCCCCTCTCTGCGATGGTCACCTCCACTCCACAGACTGTTGGCTTCACTCTGCCCACTTCCATGCTGCTCCACTCTGTCCACAGTGCCAGTCTCTTTTACTCTGCTCCTGCAAGACACCTTGGCCAGATGCTTCTGGTGCTTCAGCTCCAGCTGGGGAAATGCACTGTTCATTCTTTCATTTTTGGTGGAAAATGAGCTCTGGGTAATTCTAAAGAAGGAGAAGTAGGATACAATCCCACCCTAAAACACCAATCCCAAAGAACCTATGCACCCCAATGTTCATAGCAGCACAATTTACAATAGCCAAGAGTTGGAAGCAACCTAGGTGCCCATCAGTAAATGAATGGATCAAAAAACTATGGTACATATACACAATGGAATTTTATGCTGCAGAAAGAAAGAAGGAGCTCCTACCTTTTGCAACAACATGGATGGAACTGGAAAGCATTATGCTGAGTGAAATAAGCCAGGTGTTGAAGGACAAATACCATATGATCTCACCTCTAACAGGAAGCTAAACAACAAAACAAACAAGCAAGCAAAATATAACCAAAGACACTGAAATAGAGAACAGGCTGACAGTGACCAGAGGGGAGAGGGGAGGGAATTTCAGGGGAAATAAGGGAGGAATTTAGAGGAACCTATATAAAGCATACATGGACAACAACTGAGAAGGGTGGAAATGGGAGGGAGGGGGGAGGATGGGGGTGGGATGGGATGGGAGTAATAGACAGAAAACTGTACTTGAAAAATAATTAAATAAAAAAATTGGGAAAAAAAAGAAGGAGAAGTAAAGTCATTCTGCTTAACATATGTATTTCCCCTCTACTTGGAATTTTTTCAGCCCTTAAGTTTTTTTATTTGAAATTTAGGTCACAAATACTTGCCCTATAACAGACATTGGACTAGATGTTTGAGAAACAAAATCAGTAATAAGTAAGACAAATCATAGTCTAAAGCAGTTACTCATTGTACAGACAAGGATAAGCTCCATCAGCATCAGCATGGAACTTGTCAGAAATGCAAACTCAGGCCCCAGACTTCACTCAGCAGTCTCTGTTTTAACCGCTGCTCCAGTGGTTCAGATTCACACCCAGGTTTGCGAACCACACTGGTCTGAGGAATGTAAGACAACCTAATAGATTTCCAAAACATTTTGATAAAATGAAAAAGAGTTATGTATAAATTCCTATTGAAAAAGTAAGGAGGAAGTTTCTAATCTCTTTTACTTTTTGTTTAAAATATACATGCTTTATCTAAAATACATATATATCCTTGGCATCTCTCCCTTGCACAAAACATTTCACTGCTCTTTGTTACTTTTAGTATAAAGTTCAAGATGCCTAGCATGTTATCTGAGGGGTTCCAGGGTTTGGCCTGTGTCTTCTCTCCCGTCTCACCTATTGCCACTCCATTAACATTGTACAGCTTGTCATAAGAATAAACACACACACACATACCATACTATTTTCATTTCCACTCTTCCCAGAATTTCTTTTCCTCATGCCCCACTACAACCCTGGATAAAATTAAGACTCCAATCAGGAGAAATTTCCTAAGGGAAGTCTTTTCTAAGTTTCCTATGGCCATCACAGCTGCTATGTATAACTGTCATTGAATTTATCATATTACTTTTTTCTCAGTTTATCTGTCCATATATTTTTTAAAGATTTTATTTATTTACTTTTAGAGAAGGTGACGGAGGGACAAAGAGAGTGAAAGAAACATCAATGTGCGGTTGTCTCTTGAGTGCCCCCTACTAGGGACCTGGCCTGCAACCCAGACATGTGCCCAGACTGGGAATCAAACTGGCGACCCTTTGGTTCATAGGCCGGCACTCAATCCACTGAGCAACACCAGCCACGGCTATCCATCCATCTCTGACACTAACTGTTAGTTCCTGCAAACAAGAAGCTTTTGTATTCATTTTTGTGGTTTAATGTCAACTTAGTGCTTAGGGTCTATGAAGCATGGGAGGTATTTAGAAATATAAAAAAGAAGTATAAAAGAAAGAAATATATGTATGTATACATTTGCAACAACTTTCTGTATTTACGTTTCATCACTTACGTAATTGTATTCTTCTCCTTCAACTCTGGAATTACTGGGGCAGTCCATGGATTTAAAAATTCCTCTGATTTTCAATTTTTTCCAGTGAAAGATTGTTGAAAAATCACAGGAAAACATTTAAAAATAAAGATCTCACGTATTCTCATTGATGTTAATGGCAAAAATATTTATAATCTGGTTGGAACGTTTTCTGTGGATGACTGATAAAATGCTCCCTTCCTGGTGAGCAGAAGGCCTTGCCCAGACCAGAGGATTGCCCCTGTCTGAAAGGGCATTGTCAAGCGACTCCCTCCTCACCCTGTCACGTTACACCAATTCTAGGGCTCTGTGAAAGTCAGCAACTTTGTCTCTGTCATCTTTACTTAATATTTATTCAAAGATTTAATGGGTACCCACTATGTGCTAGGTGCTAGGGGAAGAAGGTATACTGCTACAGTATAAATAACAAGTGTTGGGAACTTATTTGATCAGCATTGAGACTACTATATACACACTCAGGGTGTTAGTTCTACCCACAACCCATGAGGTTGGGATTGCAATATCCTTGTCAAAGTAAAGATTAAATAATTTGCTTAAGGTCACATAGACTCAGTTTGCTCTGATACTATTATTCTCTAATAATTATTTATTAATTTACTTGGCTCTCTTCTGAACTGCATGCAAACTGTGTTAGATATGTTTAATGCTATTTTTATCGATGCCTGTCATCATGCACAACGTTTGGAAGGCCTACCAATCAGATTGCACCCTAGAGTGGAAACTTGTAGGTGACCTCCTTCCCTAGGGACCTTGTACAAAGACTCTGCTCTGTCCTGTACGAGTAGCAACTGTTAAAGAATGTTTAGACGAATAGAGACCACAAATTGCTTCCATTCAACTTTTATACCATTCATTTATTCCACGGATGTTGATGAAGCATCTACTATACACTAGATAGGTCTAGGCCCTGAAACTACGTAGAGAAAGAAATAGGGTTTTTCTCCTCGGAGAGGTTATATCTAATAGGCAAAGACAGACAGATAAGCAGGTAATTGCTATACAGAGTGACACATGTCTTGGGAGCAATAAGGACAGAATACTGTGGGTACACAATGGAAGGACACATAGCCTAGATTTGAGGCTGGAGGATCGTTACAAATGTACTGCTAGAGAAATAACAAAGCTGATGACCTCCACTGAAGGGCCAATAGCTGATATGCTAAGGGAGAAGAAGGTTACTTCTGTGTAGTTGGAAGTGTGCAGATGAAAATCTGGATGCCAAAATTCACATTCTCTGTGCACGTGGGAAAAGGTGACATAAAAGGGTATGCTGGAGGTTATTATATTTTTCCATTACCATTTAGTCCCCTGGAGGTCTTTTATTTCACAAGTTGAGACCCTGTCCTAAGAAACATGGGAAACTGGTGAAGGGACTTCAGCGGAAGAACAGCAGAGGGTTATAAAAGTTCCTCTGGCTGCTCTGTGGAGAAATCAAAGGGAGAAAATAAACCCTTGAAAGCAAGGCAACCCATGAAGTGGCTGTGGCTCTAATCCAGCAGCAGGCGATGCTGACCTAGGGTAAGGCACTGGGATTAAGAGCAGTGGGTAGACTGAAAAGCTATCTAAGGACGAGAATCGACAGCACTTGGTGGTGGATGGTAGATGCGGAAGGAATTTGAGGGTGGAATTGGATGTAATGTCCAGATTTCTGCCTGAGACAGCTTTACCCACGTAAGGAATTCAAAGGATGAATGCTTTTCAGAGAGCATTTTGAAAATCTGGTGAGTCCACTTTGGAAAGGCTGAGCCTGTGAAGCCGATAGAACATTTCACTGTAAATTTGGGCCCTGCTGGTCACAAAGACATTTATGAATGAGGTAAGGAAGGTAATTATCAGGAATCAATAAAATGTCTAGAGTGGATCAAGTGGCTTTTTAAAGCTTAAATTATTATCAAAAGTTAATTCTTTGAGTTTAGTGGAAGCCTAAAGTCCAATATATTCTTCTTACACTTACAAATATTAAATGTATGCCTTGTTATGATGCTTATGTAGTGCCCACTTAAATTTAGCTTTGATTGTCAGGATTCCAGCAACTAAGATCATACAATTGAAAATAGATTCTTCATGTCTTTGACCATGAGCCATCCCACAGACACCCCAGAACAGATGTCCATACTGTAGAATTCCTGCATCCAAATTTAAAATTTCACTGGGGATCAGATCACTGGAATTAATCCTGAAATAGCCTAAATTTAAGATGAATATGTTGGGCAATTTTTATTAATAAAAATATAATTTATTGAGAAAAATAATAAACATGCTCACAATATTCCAAACATGTATGTGTATGTGTATATATATATATACATATATATGTGTGTGTGTATATATATATATGTATATATATATATATATATATATATATATATATATATGGAGAGATATCTTCACAAAGCCTTAATCTCAGTGGAATTCATTCTAATCATTTATTAACCTTGGTGAAAAAAAAATCAAGAAATAGGTCAACACCAGTTAATTGAAAAATGTCACTGAAGCATCAGTATTTACGTAATTTACTTAAGTCAACTCTAACATAATAGGCATTTTATTTTGTTAACTGGCTAATGGTAAATGCTGTTTTTAAATGCTGTAGTTATTCTCCATTTTGTACCATTTTGAGTACACAAGTGCTGTCCTGGGTGCGTCAAGGGCCTCCACCAGCTCACGTGGTGAATCAGCACACGGCGACGTGCACCCACACAGGTCTGCCATTGTTAGAATGTTCACGGAAGCTTCCAGGGCCGTACAGTGGCCCTCCTAGAGAACACATCAGCATGTCATAAAGACAGCTGGTCTTGTGAAAATGATTTGACTTAAATCCCTGAACAAAGACTGTACCACTAATAAATTCGATTGAAACGTATACTTTGCAGGTCTCAAATAAAATGTGATTCACTCCGTAGTAAAAAATAACCCTTGTGGAACTTTTATGTACATTGGGCAGAGTCATTTAAAATAAAGTAACCAAAGGTGAACAGTTCGACATCTAGCAAATGCCATTGAATTTGAAATCTTTCTGGATTTCGTCAGAATCTGTTAAAGTCCCTTTCCAGTGCTGTATCAACCCAATACTCAGAAATGCAGCAGAGAAACAAAATAACATAATCAGAGAGGATATTATAAGGTCTATTAACAAAGTAGTTCAGTCACATCAGCTGAAGAGAAACAGCTGCGGACGCTGAGACCCTTAATACATTAACCCTCCTGTTGCTTTTTACAAGAGCTCTCTGTCATCACGCCTGTCGTGGCTGTCGCCTGCACCTGGTCTGAGGGTCTTCGGGAGCAATCACATAGCACTCACTTACGTGTAGCCGGAGCCACTGCAGTGTAGGAGCATTATTTCTAAATGCCAACTCCTTTGAATTTAAAGAAAGAAGAGATTCAGAAACTGTACTTGAATAAGAATTAAATTTAAAAAGTAATTTAAAAAAAAGAAAGGAGAGATTCGAGTACATGTTTAGAAAGATTACACATTACATTGAATTGTATTTATTGGTTTATAGGTAACCCTAAATGTTTTGACTCCAATGTTAATTTAACCTTAAATGTTTTTTGACTGGTGATGTTTAATTAATTGTAACTATTCTCATATCTAACTGTGATTTAGGATATTACTCAAATGTGTGCCTCTGCTCAGAATAAATACTGTTCATCAACAGTATATATACATATAATACAGTGTTTAATTTATACATATATATATAGTTTATATGCATAATAATGTTTCTCTTTTCTTTCATTTTTTACTTTTCTCCGTGGTCTTAGTTTACTTCAGAAAAATAGATTCTTCTGTTCTTTTCTCAAATCTTTTTTTCTAGTAAGGCGATGATCTGGGTAAAGTGTTGCAAAACTCTTTGGACAATGTGGAACCTGTAAACTCAGGTATAGGTAATTGCAAGAAACAGACACTGACCAAACATATACTTTTTTACCTCACTATCCAAATTTCTCAAGCAAGAGGAAGCTCATGAAGAAAGATATTGGGAGAAAGCGGAGATAATGAGGGCCAGGGAGACAGAAAACGGCCAGCACACCCCAATAGAAATTTCCACACTCACGCTTCACCCAAATTTGTTGTCACCTTGGCTGGGCTCCCGAAGACATTTATTGATTTCCAATCATCCCCCAACTCAGCCCCTTCTTTGCAGACTTGTGCACCCACAAAAGTTCTTCACTTTATATTACACTCCTCTGATCTGCGAATAAAAGACATCGCTCAGCATTGTGGTGTCTGCCTTCTGCATGAGGTTCCTGCTGTTGGCAGCAAGCCTCTAAGGACCCCCTGCCTCTGGAAATCACCCCCTAAGTTCCTGATGCTGCATCCCTCAAACATGAATTTCGACGCAGTTTGAAGTCCTTCTGGATGACCGTTTCCGCTGAGAGAAACAGCAGGAATGTGTGTCGTAGATAAGGCGGCTTGGCCAGTAAATTCGGCCAAGGTCCTGCTGCCAGCGAAAGCCAAATAAATGGCTTTCACTGACATGCTTTACCTTCTCTTTTCCTAAGTTTTTGTTTATCATTGGCAACTGTCTGTTGTTGCTGGCACATAATGATTGGCTCTCAGAAGGCCCTGAGTCCCAGCCTGTCCTAACATTAGATTTGACATATCCAAAGCTCAACCAGATAAAATACTGAGAGGGAAAGACTATCACTGAAGTCACCAAACCCACATCACAAAGAGAGAACTTCACCCTCCACGACCTCCCATCTTATTAGCACATGCTAGAACAGTGTAACAAAAATTTTTACTATGTTCTTAGACTAAGACTCTCTCTCACTTAAATACAGTTACCCAAGGATTGCATCACGTAGAAATGGGTCCACTCAAATTCCAGTGCATGGTTGTAAGGGTTTTTTTGCACCTGTTTGTAACTAATTATGGAAAACTGAAGTGAGTTATATTAGGGTTCCCTAAAGAAATAGAACCAAACAGATGTATACGGAGATTTATTGTTGGAATTGGCTTATGTGATCATGGAGGCTGAGAAGTCCTCGGGTCTGCTGCCTACAAGCTGAAGACCCAGAAAAATCAGTGTGTAATTTGGTCTGAGTCTTAAGGCTTGAGAACCGGGGGCAGCCAGTGGTGTAATTCCCAACCCAGGTTCGAAGGCCTGAGGATCAGGAGACTGCTGTGGTAAGTCCCCGTCCAAGTTCTGTTATGTAAGTACATGCAGAGGCATGAAAAAGCCTCAAGACTGAAAATCTCTCTGCGAGTAGAGGGCAGGGAAAGACCCAAGAAAGAGGCTGCCACTCCAGTAGCGTTTGTTAAGGGAAACGGACACTCGAGGTGGGTCTTGGGCTGCACGGTGAGAGGATCCCTGTGCCACTTGGCAGGCACCATGGCATTGCAGAGGGTAAACAGGGGAGGAGACAGTCACAGGTACCAGTACACGAATGCCACCAGGCACAGAAAATTACTTTACATGTTTGACCAGGTCAGGACAATGGCCTGTTCCAGGAACCAGCACATAGTGGGAGGGAGGGAAGGGGTGCTGACTGACATCAGAATGAACACGGATTATAATCAGACAGTCTCTAAGGGGGGTTGCAGTGAGCAATCTGCATTCTGGCCCAGGTCCAGCACATCATGCAGTGGTCATGTATGAAACAGTTTCTCTTTCACAAGCACAAAGGCCTGAGAACTAGGAGCATCCATGTAAAAAGGCAGGTGAAGATGGATGTCCCAGCTCAAGCTGAAAGAGAAACCGTGCACTTCCTTCCTCTGCCTTTTTGTCCTGCTCAGACCCACAAAGAACTACATGATACCCCCCCCCCCATTGTGAAGGCGACCCTCTTTGCCATTCTACTGATTCAAGTACTAATCTTTTCTGGAAACACCTTCCCAGACGCACCCAGAAATATTATTTCACCAGCTACCTAGGCACCCCCTAGTGCAGTCAAGTTGACACACAGAGTAACCCTCTTACATGGGCAGTGGTGGAAGCTACAGACTGGCTCAGCTGGGACCATCTGCAACCCCTATGGGCATGCAGGAACACACGTTTCTCCGAGGGCCTGGCAGCAAGGGCTCCTGACAGGCCTCAACTTTCACCAACTAGATGCTCCCATGCGAGACTGAGTCAGAACTGAATTCTCTGGGAGGAGCAACAGGGTATGAGACAGCTAATTTGCAGGCATGGCTCTCGGCAGAGGTAGCTTGTTCTGGACCCAGTAGCTTTAGAGCAACACCCCAGGTCAGCAGGCAATAGGCCTCTGTTTCGGCCGTGCTGCCCAAGTGAGGGGCGCGTTCCTCAGTACGGCAGGTGGGTGGGTCTGCAGGCTGGGGGCGTGCCCAGGCGCTCCGCCGGTGGTGGGCTCCTCCAGCCCAGCTAAAGATTTTACAAGAGCGCAAATGCCTGAAATCAGTCCCTTTCTGTTTAAAATCGGTTGAGTTTTATCTATGATTGAAACCTGATGTAAAGATGTGCCAAGAGAACAGTAGACTAAATAAGACCGCCATTGATATTTGTTAACCGCTCATTTCCCATTCATTGCACTAATCTAATTTCTAGAACCACACTTTAGAGTAGGTACTCTAGTTTTACAGAAAAGACTAGTGGTTCACAGAGAGGTTTAGGGCGTCGCCTTGGGTCACACAGTGTACAAGCAGCAAAGCCGTGCTTTAGAGCCGGATCTGCCTTGTACGCAATCCCAGGGGCGTGACCACGATGTGATGGAGTCTTCCCAAGAAGCCTGAAAACTGAGTCACCCGCAGTAACTTAGACGTTGTGATTGAGGGCGATTTTCTCAAGACTAAGAAATAAAAATTTATTCTGGTGTTAAATACCATTTCAGATTCATCGTTACTGATCAATATTTAGATTTGTTAAGCATGACACATCTCCTTACTCGGGTAGGAAGCAACTGGTGACTTTTGGATGGACTATTTACGATTTTACACATTGGTAGCTCCTGGTATAAGTGCCGGGTTGGTGCATCATCTCTGTGCTCTGCTGTTGCATCTGGGTTCAGCATATGGTCTTTAGTTTGTCCAGTAAATAAGGCTTGGCTTGTACTTAAGGTGACCAACAACCCAATTTGCCCAGGACAGTCCTAGTGTTAAAATTGAACGTCCCACATCCCGGGAAACTCCTTAGTCCCCAGCAAATAGGGATGGTCTCTCACCCTATTTATTTGTACCCTCCCTTCTCCGTTGGCTGTTACCTCCCTCTCTTTCCTGCACTAACAGCTTTTATTACTAGAAATCTACCACAGCTGAGTTTTCCTATAGCTACTCCGGAGCAAACACCTGTCACCTCTGTCTACTAATGAGCCAGTCCCCCTGGGCAATCTATTCTTTGCTTCTTTTCCCAGAGGACCAAACAGCCCAGCCCAGCCACCACTGCCTGGTTCCTCCTGGAGGCACACAAGGCACAAAATATCCCCCAAAGCAGAGAGAACTGAAGACAAGCACACAGTTACCTTTTGGTAGCATGGCAACCACTGCTGGCTGCTTTTGAAGCTGCTGGTTAGTGTAGAAGTTATTTTGCATAAAGTTGTTTGTTAGCGGGGGTTAGAAACTTCCAGCTCCCTGCAAGTCCTGCTTCCTCACAGACGATTTTCCCTCAGAAACCTTTATGATTCAAACGAGATTTGAAGATATTTCACAAATAATAAGAAATACCTGCCAACACATACTTTCAAATGGTTGTGAGTACCCTTGCATCCTCAGTTTAAATTACTTTAGGTTATTTCTTATTCCTTGACTACTAAATTATAGAGAACAAACCTGCACTCAAATATTCTTTTCTATTCAACTCAAGATAATAGCTTACTCTCCATCTCATTCAGCCAGGTATATGCTTCACAATGACAACTTATTATTTGGGGAAATTATTTGGGGAATTTGCTTGGCGGTTTTACCCACCCATTCTCACCCCTAACAAAGAAAAAAATGACTGGTCCTAATAATTTGCAACCTATCCTTAATTTATTCATGCAGTTTTAATTCCCGCTACTCTTCTATCTGTTTTACATTTTATGTAATCTCACCAATCTAAAAATAAACCCTTATAGTCACTTCTTGTCTCTGTTCCGCTGCTACCATTGGTGAAGTTTCTCCTCTACTCTTTGCTGATATCCACACCTCAGCTCAAGTAATTACTGTAATGAATATTACTACCATTTCTCCTCTTTTTCCTCCTCTCCCTCTGCCTCCTCTGCCTCCTTCTCCTCCTCCTGCGACTGTGACTACAACAATAACTCCTTCCTCCACATCATCAATAAATGCCTTGGGTGAGCCTGACCCTGTACTGAGCACCTTGCAATCATTGCCTCGTCAGAAACATGATGCTTGAAAAAAATGCACAGGTTCCAAAATATGAAAAGACAAGTACAAAGCAAAAATAAATAAGTATTTAATTAACTATCTATAGAGCATGCCATCAGGTCACTATAGTTTAGTGATAAGCTCACAGTGTTTTGAAGAGCAATGCCCCGGGTTAAATCTTGGTTGTATTATCTATCAGTTATGCAATTCTGGGCAAGGTCATTGTTTTCCTCATTTGTGGAATATACATAATCATGTCACTTACCTATAAAGTGGTTATGACAAGTAAATAGGCATGAAATATTTCGGCTATACCTATCAATAAGTAAATTCTCCAAAAAGTAGCTATTGTGTTATTAAATCATGTCAACATTGCAGGGTGTGGTTTGGTTTTTTTTCTAAAGATTTTATTTATTTATCTTTAGAGAGGGGGGAAAGCAGGGAGAAAGTGGGAGAGAAGCATCATCTCACCCCCAACTGGGGACCCAGCCTGAAACCCAGGCGTGTGCCCTGACTGGGAATCAAACCAGCAACCCCTGGGTCTGCAGGCCAGCACTCAAGCCACTGAGCCAGGGCAGGATACGACTGTGTTCTAATGTTTGATACAATGTAGGCTGAGACCACCAAATGTAGGAGTGCCCAGGGCCTTGATGTTTGTAAAATGTTTCTTGGAAATTGTAGGGGGATGGACATCCTGTGCAAGAGGAACCTGGATGTGGGCTCTGCTTCGGGAGGTCAGAGGAGGAGTGAGAGGGAAGGAGAAAGTTAGGCTGAGTCGGTCTTCTCTCAGTTGCCTTTTGATATTAGTGTGATTCTTTGTTTCCAGGGTAGAAGAGTAAAATTGACAACAGAGCCCTGGATGAACTATTGCTTTTCCTTTTTTAAAAAAATGGGATCAATTTGCCTTTCCATTAGGCTTTTGGGCCTGTGTCTGCTTTATTACCTTAAAAAAAACTTTTTCCTAGGCTATTTGTTTTGTTTTGTTTCTCTTAAGTTTTTTGCTGCATTATTTTGTCTTGGGTTCTTTCTGAGAACGTAGGTTAATAACAACTGTTTTTCTTTTTTAAAAAATGAAGTTAATTTGCCTAAACTTAAAAAAACTGAAATATTCTTGTTTTTGCTTAAACAATTCAGTAAAATAAATTGGAAAACTTCTTGTAGAAGGGCAAATTCATGTAGCTAGGGTTAGCTATAGTTACCTTTACAATTTAATTTATTTCTTTTTCCTGTGGTGGGAAAAGTACAAAGCCTTGCTGTGACATTAATTCTCAAGTGATCCTTAAGACACAAATGCATTTTCAGAAAAGCATAGCGTATTCATTGTCACCTGTTAATGGCCATGGGAAATCTTGACAGCTAGAAATGAGTTCTATAAACTAGTATTTTGGTTGTCTAGAAACAGTAAGAATTTCGGAAATGTCACTTGTGTGCTCAGGCTCTTTGTTCGTGCTAAAGACTGAAAACTTCCCTATGTGCTTCATGGGCATGAGATTTTTATCTTTAGAACCTAAAAATAATTATGTAATATGTTAAGCCCAGATTCCTGCCTGCGGAAATAACCCCATGCAATGCAAGTTCCAGCTTTGTCAAAAGCTTATTTAACATTGCAGTTTGAGGACAGAGAAAGGAAAAGATGCTTCTCCTTTGTAGTGAATCCACTAGGGGATTTTATTTAATAGGGAAAAGGTCACACAAATACCTATGTTTAATGTCCCTATGTAAGATATAATAAAGTTTTGGAAATACAGGTTTGGAAGTCAAACAATATTAACTTCAATGTTTTATCTCTTATTAAGTTTTTCAATGTGGCCTGGTATATGATTCCCCACTTGCAAAATTAAGTTGATAATGCACAGTTTTATTGCAAATATGAAAGGAGAAGTTTTATGAAACACTTAATATTATTCGTGAAAAGTATTAGACCATGGAATACGTATTTGTGACTTGCCTCCCTTCTTTCTAAAGCATAATTCTGAGTTCATTTCTTCAATCCAGAAATTCTGACCCCTCATTCACTGTCAAATGTCTACAATTGACTTTACAGTCACTGATAGAGGAACAGATGGGAAGAACTGGAGACCCGAGATACCCCATCCTGTCTTTGCACAAGTCACCCTTGTCCTGTGGGTCACCAGGAAGGCGAGGCCGTGCCGAAGCCTGCCCCATATCACTCTGTGGCTTTGGCCCTAAACCACAGTGCAGTGCCTTGAAGGTGACCTGTGCTGAATACTGTGGGTAGCTTCTTTTCTTAGTCCCGGGGACTAAGGTAGCTTAGGTAGCTCCTTTGTTCCTAAACCCTATGTGAATCAAGCCTCCCTTTCGGCAATAATCAAATGATAAAGTCCTTAACAGGGAGAATATTCTGCTAGAAGGAAATGCTTCTTCCCCATGCCCGAAAGTACCATTAGCAGGACCCATCTGCCTCCCTCATCCCTAGCTCCCTCTTCCCCATGGGGTTTGGGGAAAAGGAACAAGCACAACTCAGTCCACTCCCACCAATCAGTCTTCCTTCTGGGATCCTGCTGCCTGCAGAAAGCTCTCCTCTGTTTCCTCATGCTGCCTGTCCAGGGGGGCGGCCCCCACGGGAAGCTCACTGGTGGCCTAGTGTCACCTTTGAGTGAGTCTGTCTAAACCTGAGGGTCACTGTGAAGGAGAGCATCGCTGCCAGGCACCTAAGCCGTATTTTCCAATTATCACCTTCGATATCAACATGGTGGTATTCTTTCCCCATCTGCTACTTTGTCTAATCTCTCTCTTGGTTCAGAGCTTTCCTGGTGAATCAGATGTGGTCAGCCTCCAGCCACCCTGTAGTAACCAGTTTTGTGTAAATGTACCCTGACAGCAGTTCACCTCGAATGTACTGATCTCTCACTCTCTGCTCCAGGGCTTTAGATGCTTAAGAAAACTTTCCTAGCACCTAGATTTGCGCAGCGCTCAGGTACGCCCAGCCCTCCTGAACGCACAACCCGGAATGTCCAGAGTCACCACTCCTTGACCAATGGGGTGGGGGTTGGAGCCGAGGAAGGAACACTTCCTTCTTTCCTGTGCACAGTTCTAAGGTGTATGTTACATGGATCCACAGGCGTCACAGTGAAATCAAGTCCCATTTGCTAATAGTCATGAACTTCTGAAGAATGCACTGGTGTATCAGCTTTCTTTCCGTTCTGGCTCCTGTCTCCATCCTTCAGTGCTAGTTACTGTCTGCAGTCACTTCCCGGAAATGAATCTCGTGCCTGCAGCCTGAGTCTCAGGCGCTCCTGTCAGGAAGCGGCTGGTCAGGAGCTCCTGTCAGGAGCTGGAGAAGCAGAATATCATAAAATTTGAGGATCAAAATAATACGGGTAATGAGAATTTTGATGAGGATTTTATCCCTGCCTTAGCTGGTCACTTAATTGGTTGCTTTATCCATGAGCAAAGGCAGTTTTAATAATGGCCCAGCCAGGCTTTGACAGTATACATGGCCAGAGAGTCTCGGGCTGCTTTGGTTTAATCTTAAAATATGCAGGTAGAAACTTCCAACCAAGATGGAGGCATAGGTGGAAATACTGTACCTCCTCACACAACCAAATTTAAGGACAACAAAGAGTTACAAACAAAAATACAGCCAAAACAGACAGAAAATTGAACAGTACAGAAGTCTGACAACAATGAAACATTCATCCAGACAGGTAAGAGGGGCAGAGTCAAGTTGGCAGATCCTAGGTGTGGGGTGGCAATAGGCAGACCCAGTGAGGGCTCAAGGGGGCTGGCTGACTGTGGTGACACATTCATGCACAGATAAACCAGGTGAAAAAATGGACAGTGAGACAGACTGCGCAATGTAGGGCCCCAGTGCCGGGAAATAAAGCCTAAAAGCACCAACTGGAAAAACTTTCGGGGGTTGAGGTGTGGGGAGAGTTCCCAGCTTCACAGGAGAGTTCATTGGAGAGACCCAAAGGATCCTAGAACGTACACAAGCCCTCCTACCCAGGAACCAGCACCAGAAGGGCCCAATTTGCTTGTGGGAAGTGGCAGATGGGACCAAAATCTGAGAGAGAGTGGAAAAAACGCCATTGCTTCCTCTTTGACCCCGCCCCCAGTCACAACCCAGTGACTGGGTTGACCTGCCCCGGTGAACACCTAAGCTTTTGCCCCTCCTATGTAACAGGCATGAACAGACCAAAACATTATGGCTCATGCAGAAGAACAACTCAAAGCCCCAGAGCCAATACATCTTAAGTGACTAAGAGATAGCCAACCTATTGGATGCACAGTTCAAAATACTGGTGATCAGGATGCTCACAGAACTGGTTGATTTTAACCACAAATTAGATGAAAAAATGAAGGCTACACTAAGTGAAATGAAGCAAAATGCACAGGGAACCAATAGTGATGGGGAGGAAACTGGGACTGAAATTAATGGAGTAGATCAGAAGGAAGAAAGAAACAACCAAACAAAAAACAATGAAGAAAGAAGAATTCAAAAAAATGAGGAGAGGCTTAGGAACCTCCAGGATATCTTTAAACATTCCAACATCCAAATTGGAGGGGTACCAGAGGAAAAGAGGAGGAGCAGAAAATTGAAAACTTAAAATAATAAAGGAGAACTTCCCCAGTCTGGCAAAGGAAATAGACTTCCAAGAAGTCCAGGAAGCTCAGAGAATCCCAAAGAAGGTGGACCCAAGAAGGAATGCACCAAGGCACATCATAATTACATTAGCCAAGACTAAAATGAAGGAGAGAATCCTAGAAGCAGCAAGGGATAAGGGGACAGTCACCTACAAAGGAGTACCCATCAGACTGTCAGCGGATTTCTCAAAAGAGACCTTACAGGCAAGAAGGGGCTGGAAAGAAGTATTCCAAGTCATGAAATCCAAAGACCTACAGCCAAGATTGCTTTATCCAGCAAAACTTTCATTTAGAATGGAAGGACAGATAAAGTGCTTCTCAGATAAGGTCAAGTTCAAGGAGTTCATCATCACCAAGCCCTTATTATATGAAATGTTAAAGGGACTTATCTAAGAAAAAGAAGATAAAAAATATGAACAGTGAAAGGACAGCAAACTCACAGTTATTAACAACTACACCTAAAACAAAAGCAAACTAAGTGGTCAACTAGATCAGGAATGGAACCATAGAAATGGAGATCACATGGAGGGGTAGCAACAAGGGAGTGGGAGGAGAGGAGGGGAGAAGGTACAGAGAATAAGTAGCACAGACAGTAGATAGAATATAGATGGGGGGAGGGCAAGAATAGTATGGGAAATGTAGAAGCTAAAGAACTTGTGACACAGGGACACGAATTAAAGAGGGGGGTGTGGGGGGAGAGGGAGTGCAGGGTGGAGGGGAATGACGGGGGAGAAATGGGACAAATGTAATAGCATAATCAATAAAATATATTTTAAAAAAGAAAATTATATTGAAATCAAAGTTAATAAAAACTCAAAACTCAAAAAAAATATGCAGGTAGATTTTCCTAAACAGGCCTGAACAGAATTTTGATGACTAACTTTTAGATAACAGAGGCTCAAAAAAATATTTTTCATTTAGTTATATTATTAAATAAATTAAAATATGCCAAGGCTTTAATCTACAACTAAATTTTCTGTGGGCTCAAGTATTTGATTGTGTAAGCTTCCAGCTTCAAGTCATTTGTGCCATTTCCGGGCAGAGAGAAGACCTGTGTGGGTTCTCTGCTCAGGGTCTCACAGGGCAGACCAAGGCGGGGGCTGATTTGGCCTCTTATCTGGAGGCTGTGGAGAAGAATATTCTCTCAGTCTCATTCAGATTATTGGCAGAACTCAGCTGCTCTGGTTGTAGGACTGAGGTCCCCATCTCCTCCCTGGCTTAAGCCAGAGTTCACTCTTGGCTTCTAGAGATCAATCCCTGGACCTTCTACATGGCCCCTTCATCTTTCAAGTCAGAAACAGCACATGGATTCTTCTTGTGTTTCAAATCTCTCTGACTTCCCCTTTTTCTACTGATTAGAAAAAAAAACACCCTGGTTTTTTTTTAAAGCTCATGGATTAAATTAGGCCTACCCAGATAATCTCCCTGTGGTCAACTGATTAGTAACCTTGAGTATATCTACATCCTCCATTGCATCATGTAATCTAACAGAATCGTGGTCATGGTGTCACAATCCTAGAAACTTTTTATCATGTCTACCTGTTGGATATTACAGGGTACCTTTATTGAAACCTCCCTGCTACATGGGCTAATCTTTGATAACACTGCTCTTCTTCTGAGTGTACAAGAGGGGAATGGAGCAGAGTCCAGTACCTGTGGGCACAGACAGCAGTGGTGTAACGTGTGGCCCCTGAGTCCCGTTATCGGGTGAAAGGTCATGCAGGCACGATTTTCTCATGAGATCCGTTTCTGTATATTTGTTACTTCTGGTTTCCAAGTCTGATTCTGTTTTCCTGGAGACTCTGTGAAGTATTCCACATCCTTTAATAAATTAATTTTCTGTTCAAATTTATGTTCTGTTTGTTTTTGTGTGCTTTCAGTGTAAAACACCTACACTAATGTAATTGGTTGGTTGTATTTTTCCCTTTTCAGCTTCCAGAGCTTTGTCCCTGTATTTTTTTCATGACTGAAATACAGTTTTTATCATATCCACCTGTTGGAAATTTCACTTCCCCATAAGGCCTTCTCTCATTTCCTCAAGAACTGTGCTTACCCTTTCACTCCAGTCCCAGTGACTTTTTTCTTTTTCTTTTTTCAGTGTTATTTAGCACCTATTATATTTTGCTTTGGTGTGTAGTTCTATGCTATGTTATATCATTCCGGGGATTGATTATATAGCTTCAAAAGTCTTTCAGGACAGTGTAGTAGGTTGAATGGTGGCCCCTAAGAGATAAGTCTATGTCCTAAACCTAGGAACCTGGGAATGTGACCTTATTTGTAAAAAGGCCTTTCTAGTGTAATGAAGTTAAGGATCTAGAGATGAGATCATTCCAGAATCAGGGTTTCCCTAAATCCAATTGAGTGTTGCTGTGAGGGAAAAGCAGAGGGACACTAGAAAGAGACTTGCACTGAGATGCAGGGGAGAAGGCCATGTGAAGAGGGAGCCAGAGATTGGGGTTACACAGCCTCAGGCCACGGACTGCCTGGAGCCACTAGGGGCTGGCAGAAGAAAGGAAGGAGGAGACTTCCGCCAAGATGGAGGCATAGGTGGAAACACTGTGCCTTCTCCCACAACCAAGTTTGAATACAACAAAGGTTTGGAGAACAAAGACACAACCACAAAATGGAAAATTGAATTATACGGAAGTCTGACAACCACTAACTGTTCAACGGGGACGGTAACAGGGGCAGAGCCAGCAGCGGAGCAGGGTCGGGCAGGACAGATCCTCAGACCTAGACGTGCAAGTGTCCCGGACCCAGTCAGGGTGTGGGGCAGACTGGCCGTGGTCGCACATTTGCGCACAGTGAGACGGACCACGCAGGCCCCAGGGGAGGCGAGGGCTGACAGTGGTGGCACATTCGCATACGTCCCCTAGAGCAAGGGATATAAAGGAAAGAATAAACAAATGGGACCTCATCAAAATTAAAAGCTTCTGCATGGCTAAGGAAAACAGTATCGAGATACAAAAGAGAAGCAACAGCTTGGGAAAACATATTTGCCAATGATACCTCAGACAAAGGTTTAATGTCCAAAATATACAAAGAACTCACTCGACTCCACTCAAAGAAGACAAGCAACCCGATTAAAAAATGGGCAGAGGACTTGAACAGACATTTCTCCAAGGAGGACATACAGAGAATCCAGAGACACATGAAAAGATGCTCGATATTGCTAGCTATCACAGAGATGCAAATTAAAACCACAATGAGATACCACTTAACACCAGTCAGAATGGCTATCATAAACAAAGAAACAAACAACAAGTGCTGGAGAGGTTGTGGGGAAAAGGGGACCCTAGTTCACTGTTGGTGGGATTGCAGACTGGTACAACCACTATGGAAAGCAGTATGGAATTTTCTAAGAAAACTAAAAATGAACGTGCCTTTTGACCCAGCAATTCCACTCTTGGGAGTATATCCTAAGAACCCTGAAACACCAATCCAAAAGAACCTATGCACCCCGATGTTCATAGCAGCACAATTTACGATAGCCAAGAGTTGGAAGCAACCTAGATGCCCATCGGTCAATGACTGGATCAAAAAACTATGGTACATTTACACAATGGAATTCTATGCTGCAGAAAGGAAGAAAGAACTCCTACCCTTTGCAACATCATGGATGGAACTGGAAAGCATTATGCTGAGCGAAATAAGCCAGGTGGTGAAAGACAAATACCATATGATATCACCATTAACAGGGATCTAAACAACAAAACAAACAAGCAAGCAAAATATGACCAATGACACTCAAATACGGAACAGGCTGACAGGGTCCAGAGGGGAGAGGGGAAAGAATCATAGGGGAAAAGGGGAGGGACTCACATGAACAAGTATAAAGGACACATGGACAATAACTAAGGGTGGGGGGCGGAAATGGGAGGGAGGTGGGGAGCATGGGGCGGGGGCGGGCAGGGTTGGGAATATAAAACAGAAAGCTGCACTTGAACAAGAATTAAATTAAAAAATATTTTTAAAAAAAGAAGAAGAAAAGAAGGATTCTACTGCAGACTCTTTAAAGGAAGTGTATTCTGATTTCAGACTTCAGGACTCCAGAACCGTGAGAGAGTAATTTCCCATTGTTTAAGTAACTGAGTCTGTGGTCATCTGCTACGGCAGTCCCAGGAAGCCAATACGAATATCATCACTGACTCTTGAATGGCAATTTTCTAATCATGTGGTTTTCATTACTGCATTGGAGTTACCTGGGGGCAATGATGGACAACTGTGGTTTTGCCCTCCTATCATCAAGTCTTTACTCTTCTAGTAACAGCCCCCACTACTGGGACCTACCTTCCCTCTTTGATGGGGCTGCCAGTCAAAATGTCTGGGGCTTCCCTGCCCAAATGGAGGATATAAGAGCCAAACTTGGTCTATCAGATGCTCTTCCTGGAGTCTGAATTTTCAAAAACTGAGGCAGAGACTGAATAGAATGTAACTTTTTTATAAAAGTACCCCAGAAAAACGTTTTACATTCTTCGGTTACATTCCTGTTACTTAGATCACCTGAATTTCCTAACCCCTGTCCTCTGCAAAGCTTGGTTCTTCATCATATTGTTGAATTCTATGAACTGCTCCAAAGTTGTCTAAAACTACTTTTGTGCTTAGATTGGCAAAATTGGTTCCTTTCTTTGCAAGAATTGCCACCTGAGGCAGCTGCTTGTTGATATGAATATTCTGAGACTCGTTCTCAACCAAAATCTGAATCTGAATCAGAATCTTTGCAAATGAATTCCAGAATCTGTATTTTTATAAGCTCCATAGGTGAGTCCTTATTCCTTTATTTCTTTCTCTTAAAAATGTCCAATATTTTCTGTAAAAATAGTATTTGTCTTGGATTCAGACTGAAATATTTAGAATGGACAAATTTCACTGTGGACTTCCTTTGGTCTTCAAATACTGATGGAAATATCAAAAGTGGATGGGAAGACTATTGTCCTAACAAGTATTTATGGGTCTATTAATATAGTTGTAGGAAAAAACTACAGCTCCATAGCAATTGATGAATTCCATAGACAAACTAACATTGTACTTTGGGTTTCTCAGACTCCAGGTTTTTTGTTAAGGAGACCTTGGGGCAGAAAAATGGGCCAAGGAATACAGGGGCTCTAAGTCCGAAATCCTGTGATCCCTCTTCCTGACTCTAAACTTAACTAGAAATTTTCACTGGGAAATATTTATAAAAATGATTTTGTTAAAATCTCAAGTGTGAAACTGGTAACTTTTAAAGTATCTCCACACAGAGCACAATGCGAATTTGTTCATAAGGCCTGTGTCATCTAAGTGTAGATTATAAAATGTTACCAATTCAGGAGAACTCAATCACTTCTGCTGTCACAGCTCACAATTGTCAAGGTGACAAGATAGTCACCTTGAGGATACAATTCAGACTTTGTTTCTCATCCCTTCTCTTTTTCCTGTTCTCTGTGGAGCCACGATAAGTCCCTGGAAGCTTATGTATAGAGACAGTGCCCATACTGGCAAGTTGGTACCTGGATTCAGCTACCATCTCCTATTCTTTCTGGCCTCTGCTGGGCTAGTTCAGTGTGGTGTTCAGTCCTGCAATAGTGTCTGGTTACTGTGAAAGCAGCTCCTGCATGCTGTTAGGCTTCTTCCAGTTAACAGGCCTGAGCATTTCCTCTCTTTCCCTTGGGGCTCAGGGAATCTACGAGGTCATCTCAGACCCAGGCACTGGTACATCCTTCTTGGTCATTCAACACAGCTCAGGGCTGTGTTGAAAACGTACATAGTACTTTTCAGAAGCTTGTGGTTCTTTATATTCTGGGAGACTCCTAAATATATGCTGGGTTTCTATCAGAACTGTGATAGTTCAGTTTGAGTTCAGTTTTAGTCATTATGCTGGTACACAACCACCCCCTATTCCAGAAATAGAAAAACCTTGAGCATCCTTCAGGAAGCCACAGTCTAAGGCCTGGCCGTGTCTTTAGTGATCCTCCCTTATTACCCATGAGTCTAGCTTTCCTATCTCTTTGAGATGGGAAATTGTTCTCACATTGTCATAAATCCGTCCTCATTCTCTGATTTGTGCATAAACACTGCTCTGGGAACTCTAAAGATCATCAAAACTTGTTATTACTCAAAAAACTCTGGCTTCTATAATAGAAAGGCTTACCTTTAAGATGAATGCTAATGCTTTAGATTCTTAAAAGCCTGATTGAAACCTTGAAGATGAGCCATGCCTTCTTCTCAGACGTGTTCTCACAGGCCCTGAGGGCATTCATGAGCAAAACTACTGTGGCTGCCTTGGTGGCAGGAGATAATCAGTAGGAGCACACATGAGGAAAAGAAACTGAAGTTAGTTTGTATAAAAATGTTAACCACGATACACAAGGAATCAGTAAAAAAGAAGTACTACTAAAGGCTTCTTACACATATTTTCTTTTTCTACTACCTTTAAAATTGTCCTGTGAGCCACAACAGCTAGCTGTGAGTTAGCATATGTATAATAGAGAGATAGAAAGATAGAGATAGATAACAATAAAGATATACACAAACTATAAAACAAGGCCATAGTACCCTAAACAGCATGGTACTGGTGTAAAAGAGACCCATAGATCAATAGAACAGAACAGAGAGCCCAGAAATAAACACACATTTATATGGTTTATTAATATTCGAAAAAGGAGACAAAAACATACAACAGGATAAAGAAAATCTATTCAATAAATGGTGCTGGGAAAATAGGACAGATACATGCAAAACTATGAAACTAGACCACCTTCTTAGGCTATATACAAGAATGGATAAAACCTTTCAATGTAAGATTCAAAACCATAAACCTCTTAGAAAAAATAGGCAGTAAAATCTCAGGCATTTCCCTTAGCAATATTTTTTGATACATCTCCTCAGGCAAGGAAAACAAATGAAAAAATAAACAAGTGGGACTACATTAAACTAAAGAGTTTTTGCACAGCAAAGGAAACCATCAACAAAAGCAATGGGAGAACATATTCCTAATGATAACATCTAATAAGAGATTAATATCCAAAATTTATAAAGAACTCTGACAACTTAACCAGAAAAACAAACAACTCAATTAAAAAGTGGACAGAAGACCTAAATAGACATTTCCCCAAAGAGGACATACAAGTGGCCAATAGACATATGAAAAGATGCTCAATGTCACTAATCATCAGAAAAACTCAAACCTTTTTTCTAGTTGAGTATTATGGCATTGTGCACCCATACTGCAGTGAGATAACACCTCACACCTGTCAAAAATGGCCATCCTCAATAAATCAACAAACAAGTATTTGGAGAGGACGATAAGAAAATAGAACCCTAGTGCACTGTTGATGGGAATGCAGATTGGTGCAATCATTGTGGAAAGCAGTGTGGAGGTTCCTCAAAGAATTTTAAAAAGAACTGCTTTTTGACCCAGTAATTTCACTTCTGGGCATACTGTGTTCAAGGAAATCCAAAACACTAATTTGAAAGAATATAGGCACCCCCATGTTCATTGCAGCAGTATTTACAATAGTGAAGAAATGGAAGCAATTCAAGCACCCTTAACAGACAGGCAAATAAACAGCCATGGTATGAATGCACAATGGCAAAATACTCAACTAGAAAAAAAGAATAAAGTCTTACCATTTGTGACAGCATGGATGGACTTAAAGAGTATTATGCTCAATGAAATAAGTCAGACAGAGAAAGATAAATACCATATAATTTCACTTATATGTGTAATCTAGAGGTCAAAATAAACAAACAAAACAGAAGCAGATTTATAGACACAGAGAAGTGACTGATGGCTGACAGAGGGGAGGGGTTTTGGCAGACTGGGTGACAAAGGTAAAGGAATTAACAAGTACAAATCGGTAGTTATGGAATAGTCACAGAGATATAAATTATAGCATGGAAAATATAGTCAATAATATCTTAATAACTATGTATGGGGCCATGTGGATACTTGAAATATTGAAGGGACCACTTGGAAAAGTACATAATTGTTCAGATGCTGAATATCTGAAATTGATACAGAGTAATACTGAATGTAAACAGTAATTGAAAAAAATAAAGATATATAATATTATATGTACATACATGTATATAATCTTCTTTGTGTAAATTTTATAGATGAAGATATAAAATAAATAAATTAACACATAATATAGTATATATAGAGGTATGTAATATATTAGTATGTATTAATATAAAGAGAAAGAGATTTGTTTTAAAGGCACTGAGCTACCACAAGTAATCCGAGGACAAGAACAAGGTTGCTGGACTTAAAAGGCAACCAAAACCAGGACCCCTAATGTGCAGGAACCAGTGCTACCAGCTCAGTAGCATCAGTTATAGCATCAATTATAGCATCAGTTATTAAATTCAGGAATATTGTAAGCTGGTTGTAAAGCACAGCAGTTATTAAAAATTAAATTAAACAAACTTATAGTTAAGTAAATTGTTTAGGTACTAACTAATCAGGTCTTAAACCTTTTCTATTTTTTTACTATTATCAACTTTAATATCTACTTGATATTTTCTATTATCTGTGCTCTTGAAATTATTTATATTTATCGTATCTGTATGTTGGAAATACTATGTGTTAGAAATGCGTGAGAGATGGAGGCAGGAGGAGCCAGAGGAGCTGATCTAAGTGCCTTTATTTGATGCTGCACTTACAGGCGGGCTGAGTTTGGACCAACTGCAGCCCAGGGAGCAGGGGTGGGGGTGGCAGGGGTGCAGGCAAAAATGGGTTTTTTTAAAGAAAAAGCATGGGGTCTGTGGTGGGAAAGGGGAGGGGTTAGCCTCTTGTCCTTCTGGGTGGGTGCCTCGGGGTTCCAGTATGTGAGCTGGGACAGTGGGTTAGGTAAAGGGCGGGCTCTTCCCAGGTACCGGAGGGTTAGTCTGACCATGGCCATTGTGGCTGGCACCAGATATCTATTGAGCAAGGTGGGAGAGAGTTTCGATTAAGCTGTGGGCTACCAAGCGAGTTGGGACAACTGAGTCATGGGCAATCCAGCGGGCTGGAAAGTGGCCTGATTGGGTCATTAGCCATCTGGCAGGTTGGGAAACTGGCCTGACCCTTTCACAATGTAATGGTATGCTATTGGGAATCACTTTCCAGCTCACATTCGGTGATATCTCATTATTAGTATGAAATCAGCCATGATGTAAAAAAAAAACAAAAAAAACTACACCACAGAAATTGGAAAATGCAGCAATGAGGTGTTTGTTTGTCTTTTGGGTTTCTTTTTTTAACTAGGGACCTGATTGTTGAACATTTTTCAGGATATTAGTGTTCAGGACTTTGTCCTCTATTTCTCATGCCTTTTCTCTTGTTTTAAAAATGTCTCTGCTTTATTATTCCTCCTTTCTCCTTATTGGCCAGTTACCTCTATTTCTTTGTATGTGGAGGAAGCATGGCTACCTGGGAGCTTTCAGAGTCACAATTTACAGTGAGTAATCAAAGTCAGCGCTGTGATGACAGTGCCTGTGACAACCAAGGGGGTGGACTGAGATTAAAGAAAATTCCCTGAACAGGGGGTCTGGGAGATAATCTCAAGATTATCCATCACATTACCCTAGTTACATCCCCTGTTTAGAGCATTCTCTCCCTCAGATGATTCTCCCATAATATAAATTGCTCAGAGTATCTTCAGTAAGTCCACCTTATGATGTCTCTTTTAAAAACTTTTAATCTTTATTGTGATTTTTTCCATCCCCATTTAGTCCCCTTGTACCTGAGCCCCCAGTAATCACTCTTGTCCCTGTCTGTGATGTCTTCTCTTTGTTTTAGCTTCTTGCCACTGTTTTCAATGCAAGTTAGAGCCATTTGGTCAGACTCCAATGGCTAGATTGGTCTCTTCCTCTGATAGTTGGACTTTGGCACAAATTCAAGTGCAGAGTAGACTTTCACGTTGCCCAGGGAGGGATCATATAAGAAAAGTCTACTTTTTGAAAGCTACTTAAATTCTCACCTAAGCCCAGGAAGTTCAGAGGACCTATTCTCCCCAATTCTCCTAACTCTAGTCAGTTTGTTTAAAAAAATGTACTATACAAAAAATGAAGAGTTATTTTTCAAAATCGTTTCAAAGACAAGGGACTCTCTTGAGCTTTCTTTCCAGCCAAGATAATAGAAAAGCACTTATTGGACAGAACCATGAAACTAAATTCTCTCTACTAAAATGATGTATTACTCCGATCACACGACAAAACTGCATATCATCTCTCGGCTTGGTACGGAAAAGCATTCACTGCAGGGGTCCTTGCTGGGCTCTGTCACATGAGACTGAGATTCCAGAGATTCTCCTCTTCTTTTAAAACCTTTAAGAACCAGCTGATTCTCCTAGAAGCCCATTTGTGACTAATGACATCTGGTGGACTTTCATCCTCAAATCATTTATCTGCAACAGTTTTTCTTTTTAATATCTATAAATGAAATACCTAGCAACCAATTCAAAAAGGTTCATGTTTAAACTCTCAATGTTTTCTGATTTTTCTTTTAATTTTAATCATTCTTTATACACTTGACTTTCAAATAAAAAACCGTAAACAAATTGAGAGTCAACCATGTTATGATAAAATACAAAAGTGTACATTTTAATTTCCAAAATTAGAACTCCCAACGTACTCACTAACATGGCCCCAGATCACATCTAATACTTACTTAACCAGTTATCAGATATTTAGATAACTAGGTCAGAGCTCTTTCTACCACGTTCTCCTAAATACCGCTGCACGGTTAATTTATGTATAGGCATGGAGGCCCAGCCTTCGAGGAAACTGCGATAAAATCTACGACAGAAATTCTAAGGCCATTTCTAAATCAATAGCTTTTAATGCAGTGCTGGACCTGTAGAAGATGGCCAATAAATCTTGAGAGAGTAAGTGAATGCAGGTCAGATACCCTTTTTGAGATCACTTTGGACTTCAATGACCGTATATTTGTAATCCTTGTGAATAATAACTATAGAGTTCCCATGGTAATTCAAACTAGCAGCGTATCCTCACGTTGAAAAGAAAACAGAAACGTGGAATGTCTGACTTGGGTGTGTCCCGTCATAGTGGTGCTTAATGTGTGGTTCTTTAAATGCTTTCTATAAACTAGCAGATTCAGGGGCTTCGTTAAATTCACATTAAAAAACTTACTGGGCAGTAATATTTCATGGATGGCACTGTGTGCTTGCTACAGCATCACCTTAGAACAAGGCACCAGGTCTGGCTGCCCCTCTTTGAGTGAGGGGCAGATCAGTCAGTGGGTTCGAGGAGTGTCAGTCTAATGCAACTGCCATAAAGTTCCCATCAACCTTTGCCCCGCGGTTTTAGCAGCTACTGATGGTCTTGTCACTGTTATCCTTTCACTAAGAATTGCAAACTGTTGATTTTCTTAATTTCCCCATGACTTTTCTTCCCATTAATTATCTATTCTATCAGAAAGAATTTTTCCACGTTTCCTGTTCGGCACTTTGAAACATAGTTTGCATAAGAAAGGCAGGATAGGGTTTGGTTTCTTTTCTTTATTTACCAATTTTTGGAATAATAAGGTGGTGCCCTGGCTAACCATTGAGGTCGCATTTTTTAAAATTTTAGTATGATGAAGAATTCATGGAGTTTAGAACAGCTGATCTATTTTATAGAAGTGCAGTCATTGTTATTTTGGGTGCTAATTTTTCCCATTTCAAGCCAGTGAGAACTTCAAGTTGGCCCCTGAGACGTTTTGATGTGACCTCTGCAGTCTTGGTTTCTTGCTTTTTAGTCCAATAAGATATCCCGGGATAACTTTGTGTATTATCTGTCATAGATCTAGAATCAGTTTTGGAAGGAGCCCCAGGCCTTTTTCGTGGGAAATTATATGTAGAGACCAAAATTTGGCACGGGGGTTGCTCATTTGTACCCATTTGGTATTGTTTTTAGGCCTTTTCAATACAGACAGGTATGAAATAAGGTGATGCCTTGGCTGGTGTGGTTCAGTGGATTGAGTGCCCACCTGCAAACCAGAAGGTCACCAGTTTGATTGCTGGTCAGGGCACATGCCTGGGTTGAGGGCCAGGTCCCAGTTGGGGGGCCTGTGAGAGGCAACCAATCAACGTCTCTCTCACACATCAATGTTTCTCTCCTTTTACTCCCTCCCTTCCCCTCTCTCTAAAAATAAATACATGAAAAAAATCTTTTAAAAATGAAATAAGGTGTTATGTTTTTTATTACTTTTAGCAAGATGGAGATAAACAAGCTGCATTCACATTCTAATAAAAACATAACATGACTTTTCCTTAATTTTCTTAATTTTGTATTTCTGTTTTTTATTTTGTAAATATTAGTTCTGAAAGACAGAAGAATTGTATATTTTCTTTGTCCTTCGACATATGATTAATAGATTTAATACAGTCATCCCGATATTATTATAAAAATATTATTACGTATGATCTCACCTTTAACAGGAACCTAAACAACAAAACAAACAAGCAAGCAAAATATAACCAAAGACACTAAAATAGAGAACAAGCTGACAGGGACCAGAGGGGAGAGGGAAGGAAATTTCAGGGGAAAATGGGAAGGATTCACAGGAACAAGTATAAAGGACACATGGACAAAAACTAAGGGAGGTGGAAATGGGAGGGAGGTGGGGAGCACTGGGGGGTGGGCTGGGTGGGATGGGAGTAAAAGACAGAAAACTGTACTTGAACAATAATTAAATTAATTAATTAATTACAAAGATATCATTATATAATACTGTTAAATTTTATGATTTTCTTTTGTTCTTAGGATAAATCCTGCTAGGAATATACAAATGACTATATTTTGAAGTCGTTTGAAATCATTCTTCTCAGGGCTCATTTTTTTAAATATTTTTGATCACCAGCATCTCAAATCCCTACTTTGTGAGGTGAAAGTATCTAGCTTTGTTGAGGTCTCTCTAGCTTTTCTTTCATCTCTAATTCTTTATCTTAGTCTAACTTTCAATAGCTTTACTTTTCACTTTTAGCTTTTCAAGTTTATTAGCATTGGCTCTACAACCAATTATCTGAATTTGTTTTGGGGTTAGTTTTGCTTTGGAGTTTCTAACTGCCTTTCTATGGAACAATTTGAGTGTATCGTATCTTAAACTGATTGTAAACATCAAATACATCACTTCTGGTTAACACGTTTCATACAAATGCTTCCATTTTTCTGCTCCAATATGCATTGCTTGCTCTCCTGCCTTGCTCCATAGCTGTCTTTCTCCCTGCCACGGATCCTCAGTTTGCCTCGTTATTTCCCGCCGCTCACATTTATTCCCTTGTTGTGCTAGGCGAAATTCCTGAAGCAGAGTGTTTGGGAGGTACCCTGGACTCTGTTAAATCTCTCTCCGGATCCGTGCAGTCTCTCCCTGTGAGCCTCAGTCACCTCCTTGACTTCCTGCCCAGAGCAACTCCCGCATGGCCCAGTCCATTCCCGCAGTCTTAGAGCCAGGTCTCCACTGCAGTGGCTACCACAACTACTGCACCAGAGAGGCTCAAACATGGTGCCAGCTGGCAAGAAGAACCTGACCAAGTGGCTTTATTGAACCTGCAGCAGTTTCAGAAGCTGCCCAGATAGGTGGGCCACCCGTCTCAAGGTGCTGTGGTGCACTTGCACAATGGAAGACTTGGGGGGGGGAAGAAGCTGACAGAATATTCCTTCTCTCTCCTTCCCTGACTATAGACTGGCCTGAGAGTTCACATGACACTGTGAAGACATCTCTGAAGCCACGAAACTAGCTGCTTAAGTTAAAAGGTTGTGGCTTGGCGATGCGCCCCTTTAATTCTCTACTCTCCTTCCCTACTTCTTTTTCTCTCATTCCTACTTTCATGGAATTCAACTTCCTAATAAAATATTGGTGCCTTACCTTTATTTCTATGAGTTTACTCCCATTGTGTTCCATATTTCCAGAATTGCACCTCAGTGACGTAAAACTGCAGAACTACAGGACAGCGGACAGGCAGAAGGCCCACTTGTATAAGCAGCTCACCATTCTGCACAGCACGTCAGTTTTAGAGGATGTGGGTGTGACTCTGGGCCAGTGCAGGCGTTCAGGCCAGGGCAAGAGTACATCTCATTCATTTATTTAGTCAACACGTATGTATTTGCGATAAACCTATGCTAGATGCATGGAATTCAGAAGTAAAAAATACATTCTCATCCTCAAATAATTTCTTTTTAATGAAAATACATATGTTTTCTGAACAAATACTCCAATTTCTCAGTCATGCTACACCTTTCTCGAAGTTTAATTCTCTTCCCAGAACCTCTGATCTGTTCTCCTTCCTAGGAGCTGCTTAGTGACCCTTTGAAGCTGGCCACAGTCTCCTTTCCTTTAGCTCTGTTTCTTTAGAACTTGCTTTGCCACGGCTGAGAAATAGCTGTTCCTAACAAAGGCTAGAAACGATGCCAGAGGGAAAGTAACATTTCTCTCTTAATCTTTTTTCTCAATTTACTAAGCTATGTCCTCCATTTTCTCGCGTGTTTCTCACAACTCAGGAGGAAAACAGAGCAGTGGTGTTTCTTCATTAGATAGAAGAGGAAATTGGGTTCCAGAGAGATGAACTGTCTGGCTCAGGGGTTCCAAAGGCAGAATCAGGCAAGAATTCCAGCCGCATCTCCTGGACCATTTTTTTCTAGTGACATTTTAATAGAGCTTCGGGGCCTGGGTAATAAATGGAAGGAATGCAATATTCTCATTGTATCTTCTGTTCCTAGTGCTACCTACGGATTCAACTGTGCCCCATAGTCATGGATCAATTTCAGAATTTCCAGAATCAAAGAAAGAGCGTAAGAACCAAGCTCAGGAGGAGTAAGAATAAAGTGACTCCAGGGATCCAAGTAGCTCAGTGTTCTTGCAGGTCCTGTGCCGACAGCTCTGTACCCCAATTCGTTAGTCCTTACTCGTGGGTCCCACTTTCTCCCCTGGCTGTCCTGTTGAATCCCTGGCACATGTTACAGGATCTCTTTACTCCTCTTCATTTGATGCCCACTGGTTGTTTTCTCAGCCTGTCCGCCACAGAATAGATACTTAGTGCATATTAAGTCAGAATATGAAGGAGTAGATGCACACCCCTACACTGCAATTCTGCTTCAGTCTTATTTTATAAATCTTCGGTCTGTCATTACCTTTCCTTTTTTACTGCTTCTTTAATTTTTTTTGTCCCGACATGTTTTATTCCCCAAAACGGAAGCAGAGCAGCAATTAGCATTTTTCAGTTGTAAGCAAAAGAAATAACGCTTCGTACTGAGCAAAAAGATTAGAAATATAACAACAACAAAAAGAAATGAGAATAACGTAAGGAAAAATGAAAGATCTGGGCTCATAAAGAGTGAGAATGAGGTGGCGCTTGGAATCCAGGCAGCTGGGTTTGCGGCAGGCTCCACAGCTTGCTCTTGTCCTGATGACTCAGCCCCGCCAGTTTCCCTCCCCCACCATCAGTGGGCTCAGGACTCGAAGCCTCAGAGGGTGAGTCAGTCAGATCTTTCAAGCATTTGGTCACAGACTCAAGCTGTAGATGGGGGCAGGGGAGACCTGACCAACAGTCCCCCAAGAATGCAGAAAATTGACACGAATTAACCACCCACCCCTACAAGATGTAGAGCGCTATGACAGAAAGAGGGGGGAAAATGTAATCATCCTGGTTGTGGAGCATATTGCCAAAAGCAATAAACTGGAATTAGAAAATCTGGGTTCAAATTTCAGTGTTTCTATGACTTAGCTGTGAGACCTCAGCATGCTGTTTCATATTTCTGCAGTTCAACTGCCTCATGTGTAAAATACAAACATTGGGTAGATAACTAATGCTCCTGTGTCTTTGTTTGCTCTGAAACTGTTTTTCTAACTTCAGAGAGTTCTGCCAGGTAAGTAAACCCATGCAACAAGTTTGTATCTTACTGGTTAGAAGATCTGGATCGCTTGCCCTGTTTAGAAGCATTGTTCAAGGATTAACAGGCCTTGTGGTGTGTCCCTTTGCGTCTTCCTTCTCATCCCCACTCACCATTCTGTGCTGGCTACTGCCTCCCCTTAGTTCTGTCTTTCCTTCGTACAGTTTGCTCTCTTCTGATATGTGATATGCTGTTGTGTAGTTTCAACACTGCCCATGAAGTGCTTTCTTGAATTTTTTGCACCAACAAACAATGCAGAAGCTATTTGCTTCTTGTTCTTTTTTTCCTGCTAAGGAATTTTAATTTTCAGTTAAACTGACAGCAATGTTTTCAACCTTATTATTCCCACCCAGACTAATTAAACCCATAAAAAATTTTAAAACAGTTCTATTTTCTCTATTTCATGCAGAACAGACATTGAATTGGTCTTGAATAAAGTTGAGACATCTTTTTCTCCACCTTCTTTAAACTTTGTTAATGTCAATACCAACAGCCATTTATTTTTAACTCTTTCAACACTTAGGTTGGCTATAGATTAATTGACTCTATGTATTGCCACTGGGCAAAATAAATTCTTACTCCTTCATCATATAATTTTAATTTTGTATTAACTGCTGAGTTAAACTCATTACAAATGTAAAGATATATAAGATATAGCCCTTACTCTATAGGATCTCACATCCTAAGACTTTTTAAAATTTTTTTAAATTTAATTATTGTTCAAGTACAGTTTTCTGTCTTTTATTCCCATTCCAGCCCACCCCCCTCACATCCTAAGACTTTTGAGGGGAGATGAAACATAAGAGCTTCCTGAAACACAAGACTAAATATAACAAATATCCTAAAAAGTAGCAACACAGTGTCTCCAGTGTAAAGAAGAAAGAAATTATCTCCTTTCAGGTGAGCCTAGAAAGGTTCATGGAGCAAGGGAGTGGCAGTGTTTTAACGAGGATCCAGGTGAGGAAAGAACAGGTTTCATATTCCACTTTTCTTCCAAACAATCTATTTCTTATATAGGAACCATGGTTAACAAGTCAATTGGTTCCTGACCCTTTTCTGTCCAACCCTCCAATGACTTCTCACTGTACTGGGAATAAAATGCGCACATCTTACTATAGCTTACAAGGCTCTACACCAATGGGTTTGTTCTCCTACCATTCTGACACTTAACCATTTTCCCGCATGCTGGACTCCTTTCCAAGCCTCAGATATAGCAAAGAACATGTGCTGTAGGACACCTGTTTTTGCTTTTTTATCCCCCAGAACTCTTTGCCACAGATCTTTACATGACTGATGTTATTTATTTAACTTTTTAAGGTTTTGTTTATTGTTTATGCTGTTACAGCTGTTCCCACTTTTTCTCCCTTTCCTCACCTCCATCCAGCCCCACCTGCTCCCCACACCAAGCCAATCCCCCGTTGTTGTTTATATCCAGGGTTGCACATTCTAATGTTCTTTGGTTAAACCCTTCACCAACTTTCATCCCATCTCCCCACCCATCCTTGCTGGCAGCTGTCAGTCTGTTTTATGTACCTTAACTTCTATTACTATTTTGTTTGTTGCTTTATTGTGTTCATTAGATTCCAGACATAAGCAAGATCTGTGGTATTTTTCTTTCACTGACTGACTTAATTCACTTAGCATAATTTTCTCCAGGTCCATCTATTCTGGTATAACATGTAAGAGCTTCTTCTTTTTTACTGCTGTGTAGTATTCCATTACGTAAATGGACCACAGCTTTTTTATTCATTCATCTACTGACAGGCACTAGGCTGTTTCCAAATCTTGGCTTCTGTAAATAGCACTGCTATACACATATTCTTTGTACTGGTGTTTGGGGATCCTTGGGTTATGTTCCCAAGAAGTGAAATCACTGGGTCAAAAGGCAGTTCCATTTTCAGTTTTCTGAGAAAATTCCATACTTTTTCTCACAGTGGCTGCACCAGTCTGCATTCCCATCAACAGTGCACTGGTTCTCAGATGACATGATACTGTACATAGAAAACCCTAAAGACTCCACCAAAAAACTACTAGCTCCAATAAATGGATTTTGCTAAGTTTCAGGATGCAAAATTAATATTCAGAAATCAATGGCATCTTTATGCACCAATAACAAGCTATTGGAAATAGAATCCGAGAAAACAATTCCATTTACTACTGCAATAACAACAACAACAAAAATAAGATACCTGGAAATAAATTTAACTAAGGAGGTAAAAGACCTGTGCTCTGAAGACTTTAGGCCACCAAAGAAAGAAATTGAGGAAGTGGAAGCATATATTATGCTCATGGATTAGAAGAATTAATCTCATTAAAATGGCTATTCTACCCAAAGCAATCTACACATGCAACACAATTCCTATTAAATCATGAATGGCATACTTCACAGAATTAGAACACATACTCCAAAAATTTATATGGAACCAAGACAAGGCCCCAGATAGCCTCAGCAATCTTGAGAAAGAAGAACAAAGCTGAAGGGATCACATCTCCTGATGTCAAACTATACTATAAAGCCACTGTAATAAAAACAGCCTGGTGCTGGCACAAGGACAGGCATACAGATCAATGGAACAGGACAGAGAACCTAGGAATGACTGATGTCTTCTTGTCATTTAGGTCTCACCCCAAACATCACAGCTTCAGTGCAGCCTTCCATGACCCCAGTCCAAACGAACGTATCTCCAAGGGTTTACTGCATCACTCTAGTACGCTTCTTTCAAACTACCAATCTTATTCTTTACTTATTTGTTTGCTTTTCAAATTTTTGCTTTCCTCTACCACTCTGACACTTATACATTTTATTAATAGTAGAACTAATAAATAGAATTTATTAATAGTTTTTATTATATAATGGGTTTTGTGTGATAGAGTCATACTAATATTTGACTTTATCTTATGATTTTAATAAATAACTTGTTAAAAAATTCCTCTAGCTACCACTTACAGAAATTAATAAAACAAATGCATGAATTTAACAAAGTGAATTCCCTTCAAATTTTAAATATTGTTTGCATAAAAAAACACTTTTAAACACTTTATATTTTAGTTTGATTTTAATATTGTATACGCTTTTAAGAAATAAGCAAGACATTATTACAATGATTACAAAATGAATGAATACATTTATTCTAAAACCAAAATAAGAATGCCCTATATTATTCTTCTGCTATTTTTATCATTTTTTGTCTTGTCTCCCTAGGTTTCCTCTAAAACCCCTACCTAGTGAGTTTAATTCTTGGCTGGGGCATGGCCCCGGTGGAGCTATCTCCTGTGATTTGAGTCTGCTAATCAATAGTAAATTCCTTTTTATTGTGAAATTCTCATTATTATGTCCTGAGATTTCTAATTTTCTTCTTTATAAAAGCCTTAATTTTTGAGACTTGGTAGCTTTCCAAGGAGAAAGGAATTCTCCTAACTTTTACTCTGCCCATCGCCCTGTCATGTTGATGAATTAGCCTGGTTTGTTAGTACTATTAAAATCTTTTGTATTTCTTATTAGTATTTCATTATAATTAGTTGGACCATCAAGAACCGCCACCTCCTAGGAGATGAGGGATTGCGTCTGCACAGTCAGCTTTACTCTTCTGTACATTCGGTCAATTTATCATTTTTACGGTGCTCTGTCAAACCCTCCCTTTACTCAGTTATTGTGTGTGCCTCCTGAAGCTGAGTGGCTGTGGATGCCTTTAAAACTGGTTGCCGTGTTTTTCAGACCATAAGACGCACTTACGTTTTAGAGGAAAATCGGGGGGAAATTTTGAAGCAAAAAAATGTGGTAAGGTATTTAATAACATAAATAACATAATATTTCACCAATGTAAATGTAAACAGAACTCAACAGCAGCATTAACAATCATTATTCCTCCCAAATTTAGTGGTGGGGGGGGGGTGTTTTGCAGTCCAAAAAATCCAGTAATTGTAAGTGCTGGTCAAGCTTTCCTTTGCTTGTTACTGAATCAACTTTTGCTCATATAACTTGGCTTCTAATGTACTCTGTGTTGATTGAAGAAAGTGCAGACCTAAACTTTATGGAAAGACATTTAGTCAATACTTTTGTAAATGAACAATTTCTTATATATTCAGATAAATAAAACATTAAGCATATTCTTTTATATTCACTCACTTTTCTTGTATATAACAATACTTTTTGGTAATCTTATATAAACTTTTCTTATTTAGCATTAGGAACTTAGACTTTCTTAGATTCAATCCGTTTAGTTAACTACTATAATTGTCAAAATAATTATTATCATTAATCTTATTTCGATGCTCAAACTGTATACATTTAGCTAATAAGGGCCCCTGTAATTTGTCTTCCTTCACATCAGTACTTTTGCTGACTTTTTAAAAAAAGTCAGTACTCTTAAAAGGATGCTTATGTCTGGCAACACCATTTGAAGTTCAGTTTCTTCATCTATAACATCAGTAGCAACAAACAGATGTTCCCGGGTCCATACTGATGTTTTTCTGTCTGAAATTTGGAATCATCTCCCTCTGAAGGTGTCTTCCCCTCATTGTGTGTGCAGTACATGTGTGCATATAAATGAGGGATCGGAACATGGATGCTACAGGGTTGCAGGGAGGTCCAAGTCACTTACAGTAGTTACGAAGTTGAGATTTACAGTTCTTTTCCCACTCAACATGCTGTATGGCTGTACTGTTACATGCATGTGCACACACGCTAACATAATATGAATAAAACTGTATATGATAAAGTATATACTTAAGAAGGAATAAAAATATATAAAAGGGGGCCCTAGCTGGTGTAGCTCAGTGGATTGAGCGCGGGCCTGCGAACCAGACGATCGCGGTTCGATTCCCAGTCAGGGCACATGCTTGGGTTGCAGGCCAGTTTCCGGCAGGGGTCAGTTCCCTGCAGGGGATGCACCAGAAGCAACCATACATTGATGTTTCCTTCCTCTCTCCTTCCCTTCCCCTCTAAAGATAAATAAATAAAATATTTAAAAAAAAAAGAAAGAAAAGTAAATGCTGGGAGCGTCTACTTTTTTTATCTTAAAAATAAAAATATATATATATAAAAGCACAAAACCATGAAAGATTTTAAAACTTTCAGTGGTAGGTGACTCTGGGAAGATAGTGGCAAGAGTTTGTAAATATCTCTAAATCTCCCCATACAAACAGGTACAGGAACTGGCATAGTAAAGTGTAAAACACGCGACAACATCTATCACTAAACTAAAAACAGGTTAACTCTAAACCCCAAGGTATAAGCGGGTGAAGACCAACCATCACAACCAAGAAGAATGACATAGTGACAACAATGCTGTGAGAGAAAGCAGAGGAAAGACAAGGAAGTTTCTGATGCTCCCAGAGCTGGAGGACACCCAGGTTACCAGGGGGTACTCACTGGTAAACTCATCAGGGCAATTAGAGGTTAGCTGCTGGAACTGGGAGGATTTACAGACCTTAATTCAGAGTGAGTTAAGAGACCACAGTATTCAGGATGGTGCTGGAGATCCGGGTTGTATAAACACTTAAGAGTGATCAGCTACAGTCCTTTCCAGTATTAAATCCCATATCAAGTAAAAAGTACTGAGACTAGAATCCCAACAGGGAAACAAAAATGGTAAAGAGAAATACTGGGGAAATGGAACCAGAGTTAGCAGATCTTGGGAAAATGTCTGATTTGTTTTTGAACACATTTTGAAAATAACAGAAGGATGAGTTCTAGAGCCACAAAGTTAAGAAATCTATCTTGATTCCTCTCTTCCTAATACAGGAAAATGTGTAATATGTAAAAAGTACAACAAAATAGAGTTTTATGATAAGAAGGAAAATGAACAAAAGAATGTCCTTACAGACAATGAGTGCATGCCAGTACAATCTGCATACAAAAATAGATAAAAACTGTAACCACATTTTTCCAAGTGAGAACAAAATAATTTAAGCAAATGTTAATAGCTATGAAATAATAAAATCTTAATTCTACAAATTTGGAAATGAAATAATTGGAGAAGTGACAAAGGAACAGGAAAATTAAAATTTAAGCTCACAGATTTAGAAAATTATTAATGAAACAAAAGTTATTTTATTTTTTTATTTTTATTTTTTTAATATATTTTATTGATTATAACATTACAGTTGTTCTATTCCCCCCCTTCATTCCCCTCCACCCGCACACTCCCTCCCCCACCATTCTCCCCCCCTTAGTTTACAACCACGTGTCTCAAGTTCTTTAGGTTCTATATTTCCCCCACTATTCTCACCCTCCCCCCTATTTTCTACCTACCATCTATGCTATTTTCTGTGCCTTCTCCCCCCTTCTCCTCCTCCCGCTCCCCTGTTTCTAACCCTCCATGTGTTCTTCATTTCTATGGTTCCACTCCTGATCTAGCTGTCCTCTTGGTTTGCTTTTGTTTTAGGTGTGGTTGTTAATAACTGTGTGTTTGCTGTCCTTTCACTGTTCATATTTTTCATCTTCTTTTTCTTATATAAGTCCCTTTAGCATTTCATATAATAAGGGCTTGGTGATGATGAACTCCTTGAACTTGACCTTGTCTGAGAAGCACTTTATCTGTCCTTCCATTCTAAATGAAAGTTTTGCTGGATAAAGCAATCTTGGCTGTAGGTCTTTGGATTTCATGACTTGGAATACTTCTTTCCAGCCCCTTCTTGCCTGTAAGGTCTCTTTTGAGAAATCCGCTGACAGTCTGATGGGTACTCCTTTGTAGGTGACTGTCCCCTTATCTCTTGCTGCTTCTAGGATTCTCTCCTTCATTTTAGTCTTGGCTAATGTAATTATGATGTGCCTTGGTGTGTTCCTTCTTGGGTCCAACTTCTTTGGCACTCTCTGAGCTTCCTGGATTTCCTGGAAGTCTATTTCCTTTGCCAGACTGGGGAAGTTCTCCTTTATTATTTGTTCAAATACATTTTCCACTCGTGGCTGTTTCCTTCCCCCTTCTGGTACCCCTATAATCCGGATGTTGGAACGTTTAAAGATGTCCTGGAGGTTCCTAAGCCTCTCCTCATTTTTTTGAATTCTCATTTCTTCATTCCTTTCTGGTCGGATGTTTCATTCTTCCTTCTGGTCCATTCCATTGATTTGAGTCCCAGTTTCCTTTCCATCACTATTGGTTTCCTGGACATCTCCCTTCATTTCAATTAGTTTATCCTTCATATGTTTCTCTAATTTGTGACTGTACTCTACCAATTCTGTGAGCATCCTGATAAATAGTGTTTTAAATTGGGCTTCTGAGAGCCTGGCAATCTGTTGGTCGCTTAGGGTTATTGGTTCTGGGACTTTGAGTTCTTCTTGAGCCATCATTTGGGCTATTTGTGCCTGTTAAGTAGCAGGAACAGAGCCCTAGGTTTTCACCAGAGCAGGGCAGCTCAGTCGCTGGGTTGTGACGTTGTATGTGGGGGCGGGGTCAAAGAGGGACAATGGCTTCCCTCCGGTGCCCGCCGCCGCCGCCACCGCAACCCCCACCAGCACCGCAGCCACCACCGTCACCAGGGCCACGCGCCCTGCTCCTTGGCACTCGGGTGTGCCACCGCTGTCAGCCCTCCACCACTGGGTTTGCCCCCTGGGGCCTGTGTGGTCCGTCTCACTGTGCGCGAATGTGCGACCTTGGTCAGTCTGTTCCGCACCCCGACTAGTTCTGGGCTGCCTATGCTCCTAGATCTGCCCTGCCCAACCCAGCTCTGCTGCTGGCTCCACCTCTTACCGTCCTCGTTGAACGGTTCGTAGCTGTCGGACTTCCGTATAATTCAGTTTTCTGGCCTCTAGGTGTGTGGTAGTTCACCAAAACTTTTGTTGTATCCAAACTTGGTTGTGGGAGAAGGCAGTGTTTCCACCTATGCCTCCATCTTGGCGGAAGTCAACAAAAGTTATTTTAGAATTTAAGAATAGTCCAGAAAGAAAACAAGAGGGAAGCAATGAACAATGTAATGAATGCTTTAAGAGAAACATAAAGTAAAAAGTAAAAAATCAAAAAGAAATAAGATGTTAAAGGTATCTGAGAAACCATGATAGTTACAGGTGATAGGCCAAAAAAAAAAATGTCAACATTACATAAAAGGAGATCCTGGGGTCAAAAACTAAAGCAAAAGATGAAGACAAATACTAGAAAATATAAATGAGGAGAACTTTTCTGAAGCAGAAGATGGCTTGAAACTACGGATGGAAAGGGCAGCTACATTTCTGCTTACAAAACAGCTAATTCTATCCTTGGCTGTTGTCTTTTCTGTAACTCTTTGCCAAATGCAGTCGACAGAAACTAGCTCTTGCTACTAACATTTTTGTCTTACAACTTCTTCCCCTGAGGCTTTAACTCTAATAGGTACACTAACTGCCTTTTAATTTTGTTTCTGGGGACAGTGGTAGCATAGGTTTTGCTGTTGCACTATATGGATCTCCATCCACATAGCCTCAAATTAAAGCCTTCTCAGTGACCGCCACACAGCCCCAAACCTGATGCCACATATTCTTTGTTATTGTAGCACCCCAATTCCAGTACTAATGCTGTGTTAGCCAGGATTATTGTTAGGTTATGCTGTGGTTATGATAATCCCATAATCTCACTGGTTTAAATAATAAGAAATGTTGCATCTCCATTGCAGGTTGGCTGGAGACTTCACTTATGGTTTTCTCATTCTAGGACCTGGATTTCCAACTGGGTAATTGCCAGTAGCCATGACAAAAAAAATATATATATAGTTACTGAGACCCCTGGCCAATAATTAACTGCTACAATGCAGAATGGACTCTTGCTTATTGGTAACTCATTTACAAGAATGAGTGACACATCCCAGTCACAACACAAAGGGGTCAGGAAGTATGTTCCTATCCTGGAGCTGGAAAGGGCCTGGAGGAGAAGTATTTATCAAGCACCACTAATGACATTTTTCCCCCAGAGTGTATCTATGTATTTATTTTTTAAATTTAAATATTTTATTGCTTATGCTATAACAGTTGTCCCAATTTCTCCCCTTTGCCTTCCTCCACCCAGCCTGTCCCCCACTCCCACAGTCAGTCCCCACACCATTGTCCTTGTCCACGTGTTATTCACACATGTTCTTTGACTAATTCCTTCCTCTTCTTTCAACCAGTTCCCAGATCCTTGTTCCCTTCTTACAGCTGTGTGTCAGTTCTGTGTTTCTATGCCTCTGGTTCTGTTTTGCTTGTCAGTGTATTTTGTTCCTTAAATTCCACTTATAAGTGAGATAACATGGCATTTGTCTTTCATGGATGGCTTATTCCACTTAGCATAATACTCTCCAGTTCCAACCATGCTGTTGTAAAAGGTAAGAATGCTTTCTTTTTCTACTGCTGCATAGTATTCCATTGTATAAATGTAGCACAGCCTTTTTAACCACACACCTACCCATGGGCACTTAGGCTATTTCCAACTCCTGGCTATTGTAAATTGTGCTGCTGTGTATATTGAGGTGCATAGGTTCTTTTGGATTGGTGTTTCAGGATTCTTAGTATATATTCCCCTAGTGGGATTGCCAGGTCAAAAGGCAGTTCTGTTTTTAGTTTTATGAGGAAAGTCCATACCGTTCTCCACAGTGGCTTCACCAGACTGCATTCCCACAAACAGTGAATTAGGGTTCCCTTTTCTCCACATTCTCTCCAGAGCTTGTTTGTTGATATTTTAATGACGATCATTCTGACTGGTGTGAGGCAGTATTTCACTGTGGTTTTAATTTGCTTCCCTCTGATGACTAGAGATATTGCGCATCTTTTCATGTGTCTATGGGCCTTCAGTATGTCCTCTTTGGAGAACTGTCTATTCAACTCCTTTGCTCAATTTTTAATTGGATTGTTGTTCTTCCTAGTGTTGAGTTGTATATATTCTTTACATATTTTTGAGATTAAGCCCTTGTCTGATGCAGCATTGGCAAATATATTCTCCCATACAGTGGGTTCTTTTTTCATTTTGATGATGGTTTCTTTAGCTGTGCAGAAGCTTTTCACGTGATGTAGTCCCATTTGTTTATTCTTTCCTTTGTTTCCCTTGTCCTGGGAGATTTATCAGCAAACATATTGCAACACAACGTACCTGGAATTTTGTTGCCTATGTCTTCCTCCAAGGTTGGTATGGTATTGTGACTTATACTTAAGTCTTTTATCCATTTTGAGTTTACTCTGGTGTATGGCATAAGTTGGTGGTCTAGTTTAATTTTTTGCCTGTACCAGTCCAGTTCTCCCAGCACCATCTATTGAAGAGGCCGTCTTTACTCTATTGCGTGCTCTTGCCTCCTTTGTCAAGCACTAATGGCTTTCAACACAAATGGGAACAAATGCTATTTCATACCTTGCTTTTGTCAGCTAACAATACCCTAGAATTCTTCCTATCTATCAGCACGTGTTCACATCATTTTCACAACTGCATAATGGTCTGTTGTACAGGTACAATCATAATTTATTTAATCTTTCTGCTACTGGTGAATATTTTGCTATTAATAATGCTATAGTGCACATCTTTGTACATAAATATCTTTGAGTAAGTGGAAGCATCTCTTTAAGATACAAGAAGGAAGAGGACAGACCCTGACATCACTAACAGCTAGGCTTTAGTGTTATTTGAAGCTGGTGTGGCACTCACAACTAGATTGTATTGCTCTGGGTCCCACAAAGCCACTTTGAATCTATGGTAAAATTAGTCAACAACAAGATTGCTTGTTGTTGTAAATAAGGTAAACAACAAAATACCAAGTGTCCCTTCTTCTTCCTCTTAACAAGACTGTTTTTTACTGATTACAGCTTTAGCCTCATGCTGGTCTGCTCTCCCTCTAGAAAAGATTGAGATAACCAACCCTGACTGGTGTGATTCAGTGGACTGGGTGCTGGGCTGCAGATCCAAAGGTTGCCAATTCATTTCTCCGTTAGGGCACCTTCCTGGGTTGCAGGCCAATCCCCAGCTGGGGGCATGTGAGAGGCCACCAACTGATATATCTTTTACGCATGGATGTTTTTCTCCCTCTCTTCCCTTCTCTCTAAAAATAAAATTTTTTAAATCTTAAAAAAAACGAGATAACCATAGATTTATCCCAAGTTTCTGACGCTGTCCAACTCAGACCAAAGCCCCAATTCCTTGGCCTCTCCCCTGAATCATTCAATTGAAGCTACATTCCCTTAACAAGAAATTAGAAATGACTCCCTCTTGCTAAGACACCTGACAGTTCCCTGTGGTACATAATCTCCCTCCCTCACTGTAATAACTAGTAAGTCCAATTAGCTCAACTATAGGTGAAGTTCTGGTGCTATTTGACTGAGGGCCTTCATTGACAGATGCACTATTTGAAGTCCAATTGCTTAGTCATAAGGTAGTACATTTTAATTTTGAGTGATACTACTAAATGTTCTTCAAAAAAGATTGGACAATTTATACTACTCCTATCAAGGGTTCATGAAAGGATCTGGTTCCTCACAGCTTTGCCTCCTTGCATAACACCAACCTTTTCACTCTTTGGTACATGAAAAATAATGAGAAAAATAATTATGACTGAAGTTAAGCATTTTAAAATATTCTAAGCTATTTTTTCCTGTTAATAACTTATATTAAATTTCCCAGTGGGCTAATCTTTTCTTTCAATTTGTAAGAACTCTTTAAAGATTAAGAATATTATTTCTTTATGTGGCAATGAGTTGCAAATATGTATGAGTTTCAAATGTTACCAGTTTGTTCCTTCTCTTATATTTAATAAAATTATGTTACTGTAGACATGTAGAATTTTAAATTTTAATGTCGTCAAATTTCTTTAGCTTCTCCTTTATGGCTTCTGAATTTTGTGTGGGAACTGGAAAGACCTTCCTCACTTTCATATGTAATTCTTCTATGTTTTTTGTAATTCTTCTAGTAGTAATATAGTAATTCTTCTATGTTTTCTTCTAGTTCTTTCACAGTGGGTGCTTTCTGTCCTCACATTTCAGGTCCCTGCAATGATTGTCTTTGATCCCCACACTCTCACACCGAAAATTTCACCTTTATTGGCTCTCTCTTTTCTTGCATTTCCCCCCAAATCAGGTAGTTAACTTTCAGTTTCCTTGGTGGTTTTCTTCTAATTTGGCGGGTAATAAAGGTGACTCTGAGTCTATGACACTTTCCCTGCAGCAGTAATCCTTAAAGAAAATATTATGAAACTACCCTTTGCCAGTGTCAGCTATATATTGTTAAGCAGGATTGTGCAAGGAGAGCCCCCGAAACTCTGAATAGCTTCAGCTGAATGGTGATTCTATCTCTTGGCCACAGTGGTCCAAGATAGGGCCCACAATCTCACTGGAGGTAGTTACAGAGAGACATGTTTTAAGCTTCTTTGGGGGAAAGAGAAATGTACTGTGTGTTCTGCAGAAGCTAAAGAACTTCCTTCTTTTCTTTATAGGTATGTGTGAAGGTGTGACATCTGGAACATGGCAGCTATTGATACTTTAACTTCAATGGACAAGTCTGCATCTATTGAGCGTCATCACATGCAGCCTGAGGATGAAGCAGGCGCCTCAAGGCTGGAGAGACATGCGCTGACATCGTTTGTGTGGCTAATCCAGCACTGCCTGGATCTCGCCCACATCTGGATTTTTCACTTACATAAGACAGTAAATATCTCCCCCTGTGAAAAGCCAATGGGAGTTGAATTTTATGTCACTTGCAGCCAAAGGATTGCTGACATTTATTGTACTATTTTTTTCTTTCTCTCTGTTACCTTTGTCTTCTAATTTTATTTTACTTCAAGTCAGATATTGCACTTAGTGGGCTATGACCTGAGTCTGGGTCATAGCTACTTTCCTTTTGGCCTGCACAGAATAATCTATAGAAGATATTTTCCCTTTAATTTGAATTAGTTGTCAACATTTAAAAATTATAAAGAATTTCATAGATATGCAGGCTTGTCAACATGGGGCCTACAATTCCAATTGGCTGCAACTAAATCGCGACTGTGACGCCGAGGTGAGCCGCAGCAGCTGCAGTTCTCCGTCCAGGTGCCTCTGTCGCCTTCCACTGGGCCACGCCCCTTGTTTATTTCCTGTCTGGCCTCCCTGGACTTGTGAGTTTGTGACCCTGATCTACAGCAGGGGAGCTAATCAGGTTAAAGAAAAGGAGTAAATCCTGGCTTGCTTCTGTGCAGATTTTTTTTTAATTTTTTTAAAAATTTTATTTATTTATCTTTAGAGGGGAAGGGAAGGAGAGAGGGAGAGAAATATCAGTGTATGGTTGCCTCTGCCAGGGGCACACAATGTATCGTCTGTCCCCTGCCAGGAACTGGCCTGCAACCCAGGCATGTGCCCTGACTGGGAATCAAACTGCGATCCTCTGGTCGAAGGCCCGTGCTCAATCCACTGAGCTATACCAGCCAGGGTATGCAAAATGTTTTAAATGACCCCTATAGAACATCTTTACAACGTTGATTAATCTCTACTTGCCTTTCCCAAAGTATCCAGGTAATTACCATTCCTACAAAGAGTATTTAATAAAAAAATAATTGAAAAATTAAAAATTACTTTCTTAAAACCTGTGAAATCGAAAGGCACTTAATTAAGAAGGCTTAAAGTTATTTTATTCAGCTTAATTTGATACCATATATATAAAAACCCATCTCATAATTAAATGCTACTTTAATGAATGTGCTAATGGTGGCAATAAAGCTTCTTAAATTTGAAAAGATCTAAAATTATCACTTCATTTTATATAAATCCAGTGTGACTGAGTCTAAATGACAAGCAGAGGCACATTCTAGCTCTTTGTAAAAAGCTGCACTAACAAGCGAATGTAATTGCTAGATGTTATCAGCCCTTTCAATCAAGAGAATGAAATCAGTCCTAGGCTGGTGACGCATCTGGGAGAATTGGTTGCCCCAAGTCGGGGGGACAATGGGGTTTTCTAAGAAAGTCTGAATTCTGTGCTGGTAAAGACCAGGCACGCTGAGTTCTGGTTGATTGCAACCGGCAGTTGTGAGGAACAGTGTTATACAGGTAAGGGCTTTCTTTTTAAAAAAATCTCTCACACTTAAAACTTTGTTTTTGCATGGTATGGGCATTTGAATAACATGTAAATCTAGTAAGTATCTTTAATATATACACTCTAACATAAAATGTTAAAATGCGCTTTTTTTGCATTTCTTTATTTCTATTTATTCTGTTACAGTTGTACCAATAATTCACCCTTTGTCCTCCTCCTTCGAGCCTACCCCTCGCTCCCACAGTCCATCCCCACACTGTTGTCCATGTCCGTGGGTCACTCATACATGTGCTTTGACTAGTCCCTTCCCTTCTTTCCATCATTCCCCCTTCCCCACTTTCCTCTAGCAACTCTCAGTCTGTTCCCTGTTTCCATGTCTCTGGTTCTGTTTTGCTTGTTAGTTTATTTTGTTCATTAGATTCCTCTTATAAGTGAGATTATATGGTATTTGTCAAACATATTCAATAAATCATTTATAAATGTCATTCATGGATTATTTTCTCAGAAGAAAGCTAGATATTCATTTCCTTGGATTAGTATTCAAATGAAAGACCTACAAATTCTGTTTAATGCTCAAAATATAATCCTCCCATTGATGAGTTTGAATATGGGGTTGAAAATTATGAAGAGAAAAAATGAAATCAAATGCTGCTAAATCATAATCATAGCCACCAATACTAAGTACATACAAAGTGACAGCATGCAATAAAAACTACATGCACATCCTTGTTGTTCCTAAGTTACTTGCCAGAGGACCCTTGAAGGACTTAGAATGGTTCTTAGGTTGTGGGGGCAGGCAGTCCCTGTCTCAGAGGTCCTGGCCCAGAGAGCAACAGGAAGATATTTATGGGAGGAATGCAAGGAGGAGATACATTTATGAACTAGATGATTCAGTAGCAAGTTACTTTCTCTAGAATTTCCCTTTGTTCATTCATTTAATTAAGTTGCTCAAAAGACCTAGATAACCGCCTAAATAACCTGCTGATTATCAAAGCTGATTCATTACTTACTATTATTATCATATCCCCACTTTCAGAAGGAATATCAATCACCTTGATAGAGTCAGAATAGTGGACTTGAGAGAAGTCAAGGGTAAATTTTTTAGGGCTTGAGGTAAGGGCCTCAGTGGTTTAATCCTTGCTCTTCAGGGTTGGGATCTGTGTGGGTCTGGGAACATTCATGACCCAAATAGTCTAAGGTGGGTGGGTATCGAGAGGTGAGGATTTTGAAGAGTTACGTGATGAGGAAACAACTATTTCATCAGTAAGCAGCTTGCCCAGATGAACAATCTATTGTTCTAAGAGTTGTTGAATGATTTATTTTTGTGTGTGTGAATACATTTTCTGGAAATCCCCCAAATAAATTGAAGAGTAGTAGAATGTGCCCCCTCCAAAAAAAAATATGTCTCTTTGGTATAAGAATGCTTCGAGATGATTGTGTTAGAGTGGGCAGTTAGAGAATCAACAAAAGAGGAGAAAAGAAGGAACAGTCAGCCTGGGGAGTAACTGGCATCGCTCTGTCAAACAGAGCAGAACATGCTGCCTAGGTGACCAGCCAGTGAAAATATCTTTACAGATGCCCCGCAGGGAGGGGTAACTGACATTGTTCTTCTGGATTAACAGATGGAAGGAGAAAAGAGTGACGGGAAATTCCTTTTCCTGAACACATGTACAGTAGAAACCAAGATGTCTTGGCGGGGGGGGGGGGGGGGGGGNGCGGGGGGGGGGGGTTGTAATTTTCCTGAGCACATGCACAACAGACGCCAAATTATGAAGCAGAACTGTGAGGCATACATAGTAGGAGGCAAAATGGAGACCAGGAATTGGGGTGGGTCAAGCCTGGGGAAAGTGTCAGAGAAGTAAGGGCATAAGACCCTGGAGAATCTAGGAAAGAGATTGGATGGGGGTGGGGGTGGGGCAGGGCACAAGCACACACCTTGGAAAAGCCAGGAAAGAGATTGGGTAGTGTGAAAGAAGACTGCTCTTTCCCAAACCCAAGGAATTGTATGGAAACTAGACAAAGAACCCAGAGCACACCCTCCTTGGAACACGCCTGCGCCCTCCCTTCACTTGGGTACATAATTTTTGCCTTCTCTTCTGTATGCTACGGGTTCCCATGAGACTCCCAACCAGGAAAGCAGTGAGCGCTGGCAAGGGACTCTCCTTTTGCTAGTGTAACTTCCTTTCTTGGGTCCACGTAGCCATTACCTGTCCTGCCCACTCTCTGTCTCTCTAAAAGTGCATTACTGATTTTTGCTCTAATCTTGCCACTATCGCTTAAAACTCCTCCTATGTAAGTGTCCCTGAAATTCTCTCCCCATGACACTGCTGAGGATCCTATTTCCTCCAGTAATGATTCTTTTTAAGAAACTGCAGACAGAGGAGAAGCTCTGAAAACGGAGTAGAAGTGACACTTTTGTGAGGAAAATCTACATTTATCAAAGAAACATATCAGAAGAGGGCCTGGACCAGGAAGAGAGCTATTACCAGAAATAACCTTTTTGCTGAGACTTACCTGCATCACAGGACAACCTGTGTTTACCCAGCATTTTCCCTTCTCCCTCTTCTGAATTGCCTTTTCCCATTTGAATCCTCAGCCCACTGTTCCTTTCCTTAGCCCAGGATGGTATTTAAACCCCAGTCATCTGGCTGCTTTTGAGTTTCGTGTCTTTGTGGGGCTCCCTTATGTGTATAGAAATTTAAAATGTCTTTTTTTGTGTTGGTCTGTTTTTATTACAGATGGTTCTCAGCCAAGAACTCAGAAGGGTAGAGGGAAAATTAATTTTCCTCCCCTAAAAGCAGTGAAGTAATTTACTAGTCTATACTCTTATCTTCCTGGAAAAAAATAATAAAGTTCTATTGACGTAGGCAACCTCGTTCTGTTGAAATAACTTTCTAGGCCCACGGTGCAGCTGCTCCTGCCTGGGGTGCCACACTAGGAAACCACAATTGAGATAACTTTCATGTCCCTGTAAATGCTCTGCTTGGCCAGAAATGCAGTAGATACAGCAGGCCAGTCCCCAAGTGCTAAGCCAACTCTGGGCTCTGTACTTATTTCTTTGTCCCCTCTTCAACTTTCTATTTTTCTCTTCCTTGTTTCTTGTCTTTTCCTTTATGAAAGCCTGCCACTTTCTGCCTTGCCTTGGTGTTCTCTGAGTGGAGACTATCCACTTCATAAAGTGTTAAATAAAGTTGGTTGGTAGGTGTGACATAAATTGTTTTCTTTCATCGTGTTTTCACAGTTCTTGTTGTGGTAGTAAAATCATGGGGCTACATGTAGTCTTCTGTTTCAGGGATGTATAAAGATATTTGGAGAGAAAGACTGGTGCTGTAGAATAAGCCAGTACTTTGGTGCTACTGAGTTCTAGATATAGTTTTTGGAAAATCACTAGATTTCCTCATTTTGAGAATTCAGGTAAACCGTGCCAATATTACTTGGTTCAGGTAATTCTTCCTCAGGAAGATAGGAATGTCACTAATATAAAATTTCACTTTTGCTTCAGGAAATTCTTGCCAACTAGTTTTTTTCTGTGCAAAGATTTGCTTATTCCAGCCAACATTCTGTCAGAACAATAGATTATTCATCTGGGCAATCAACTCATCAAAAACATTTACTATCAAGACCTTCTTTAACTTGCACCGTGCCTGTCCTCCAATTCACAACTATTATGTCACAGACTTTGCTCAGTCCTAGTTGTTTCCTGACAGGGAAGACCACCCTAAAGCCCTTCATCTCAGACTCCAAACTCTACAAACACTCTTGTGGATGCTTTTAGGATGGTCTTGAAGACTATGTTGAAGTGGCATTCTCCCTTACTTACTACAGTAAGTCTGCTAAGCTTAGTTTTCCTTGATCAACGGGTGTTTATGGAGGTCTGTCTTTAGAGTTAATAACACACAACCACAGAAAGGGAATGGTGATGAATACCTTCCAGTTCAATTATAAAGATTAGAATATGTACTGAGCATTTTGTCTTGCATAAGGCAGTGATTCCTTAAATAGTAGTCACTATTACAGGTAAGTTTCAGAAAGATTGTATTCTGCTCTGCAGGCTAAGACCAGCAAAGATGGCTTTTTACAAATATAAGGCTCATGTTTCTGCAAATCCCTTAGGTAAAATTAAAGACTTAAAAATACAAGACATCAGCCCTGGCTAGCGTAGCTCAGTAGATTGAGCGCAGGCCTGCAAACCAAAGGATCATGGTTTGATTCCTAGTCAGGGCACATGCCTGGGTTGCAGGCCATTTCCCAGCACAGGATGCACGAGAGGCAACCATACATCAATATTTCTCTCCCTCTCCTTCCCTTCCCCTCTAAAGATAAATAAATTTTAAAATATTTTAAAAATATATAAGTCATCAATAAAAGGAGGGTAGAGTCTTGGAGATTACATGGGAACATATGAAGGTCCTTAAAAACACTTTACATTTGTCAAAATAAAACAATAATAATATACAGTACATGCACTAAATTTAGAGAATAATAATTGTTTTTGCATTTCCAGTTGTCTAGAAGAAAACCCAGATTTTATTTCTCAGTTTTAAGGAGGCAGTATTCACTTTACTTGGCTAGATATAATATGCTATCCAGAGTCAGCCAAACTCAAGGTTATGGTCATAACCTCCAGACGGTGAAGTCCAAGAATTCAGACACCAAATGCAAGTTTGCAGGTTTCCCAAAACTACCATCAGTTTTGATAGTTCACTAGAATGACTACACTTAAGATTATAGTTTTATCATAGGCAAAGGATACAAGTAAAAAATCAGTCAAAGGAGAAAATGCATAAAGCAGAATCTGCAGTTGGGTGGTCACCAAATGTGAAGCTTCTATGTCTACAAAGACATGACACCCTTCTGGCACTGAATGTGGCAATATGTGCATGAAATTTCACCAACCCAGGAAGCTCACCTGAGCTTCGGTTTCCAAATTTTTCATTAAGCCTTCATTACATAGGCACAATGGAATAAATCATTGATAACGTGGTTGAATGCACTGCCCACCCCCAACCCCTCCCCAGAAGTAAGGCTGATGACATCTGTCTCAAAAGCTCAATTTTCTAATCATGTGGTTGCTGTTTTTGATGTGGTGCGCCCCCATCTGGAGCCATCTTGCTACTGCCATCTATATAGGGGCCCGCTATGAGTCGTATCATCACTGTAAAATATTTGGTGTAGTCTGGGGGACCCACCGTGAACAACAGACATGCTCCTGCCACTTGGAAAGTTCCAAAGTTGAGCGATTACATTCCAGGAGAAGGGACAAAGTCCAGATCTTTCTTTGGATATAGTTAATTCTTCACTATTTCTAGGCAATAATAATATTTATCAATTATTGAGCATCTACAATGTGGCGAGTACTTTATATATTATCTCTTAATTTTCACTATGGTTGCTATGATAAAGTGTTCCAAATCACATTTTAATGGGTAAGAAATTGATCGCTTTAGCCAGGACTATAGTACACAGCTAACCTATAATTAGAATCCCGATCTACCTAGCTTCAAAGATCGCAGCCTTTTCACTATCTCTAGGCTCTTTTTACTGTCAATAGATACAGACAAATACTCTGTTTCATCATGATCCCCACTCCAAAACCTCCTGCAGCTAGTCATCCATCCAAACACTCAATCTTTTGAGTCCTTTTTTGTTTGTAAAGTAAAACCACATAAGTTATTGGTAATGTAATACATTCTGTAAATTTTTGTGGATAAGGGAAGTATACATATTGCACAATTAAAAGGATACATCTTTCCATGTTTTCTGATCGTAAGGATCAGAAAACACTTCTGGATAAGAAGTGCAAAAAAAAAGAAATTTGTTGGAAGGATACGTGATCATTCATAGAATAAAGGAGAAGCCAAAGAACCAAGTATTGACATTTCCTGGGAAGAGGGGCCATTGACCTAGCTTGTGTCCCTAAATTTTGACATGGAAGGCTTCATGGAAAGGAGGAAGGAAAAGTCCCAATAAAAAATCAGCTGCTACTGTTATAAGAAGAAAAATGTATGCTTATGAGAAGAGAGAGAGAGAGTTTCCACACCATGGGGATGAGTGACAGGGGAAATAGCAAATAGCCTAAGAGGGACATAAGTCGCAACCTCCATGGAAGGTTAAAAACAAAAAAGCCTGTGGTTTTATGTACACAAAATAATTTGAGGGACGATGTCTATTAGATTAGTGGTATTGGAGAAATTTACTTAGATAAATAAGCTCTGAATCATTGAAATATGCCCAAAAGTTGAGCTGGTTTAGCTGATGCTTTCACTGTGCTTTACAATGTAAAACAATGTTAGTAGTCACAGTACTAAAGCAGAGATAGCATCCCCCCTCCCTCAAATACAATCTACACGAGAGTGCTGTGGAAAATGCAGCCTTAAGATATAGCCCCCTAGTTCCAAGTTCCACCAAGACCGTTGTGCTATGTGGTGAATTTATTGCAAAAATGTCCCAGCTTCCACTCCCCTCTGTGTTCACCCTGTTTGAGATGCGACTCTCCAGTTTTTTCCATAAAGGCCTGAAGTCCACTCTCCAGCCTTGTGACTTGCTTTAGCCTTGAGAATGTGACATAAGGAAAATAGTTCCAATTCTGAGCCTTGGCCTCAGTGGTCTTACATACTTCAGCTTGCTCTCTTGGATCCCTGCCACCACGGCGAGAACAAGTCCCATTAGTGGGTTAAAATGAAGTGAGGAAAACTTGGAGGTGAACAACATGGTCCCCACTGAGGCCATCCTAGAACAGGCAGTCACTAGCTTGTCCTCGAGCTGGCTGCAGAGCGCAAGCAAGCCAGGCTGAGATGAGCCCAGCCCAGCCCAGATCTGCAGTGCACCAGCTGACCCACGTACTCACAAGTAAAAACAAATGTTTATTGTGATAGGGTCCTCTGAAGCGTTATGTGTATTCTGTGTACAACATCGTTGTGGCAATGGCTAACTGGTTTGCTCTCCCACTGCGTAACAGCCCTGGAGAGGAAGAACCCAGAGGCCTGCTCCAGTTTTGCCAAATTTCCTCTTGCAAATATCCACAAATAAACAGAAAATGAGAATTGAGTGATACTTTTTGACTATTCAGTTTTCAGGGAGCATTAAGAGGAATACAAGCAAACAAGAGCAACTAAATTTTATGAAACCAACTTTCCTATACAAACAAAACCACAGCCTATATTTATTTGATAATCATCAACTTTTCTCTTTAGCTTGTAGCTTCTTAGACACAGACATAATGTCCACTTAAAAATACTTATTCATGGTTTCTTAAAACATAGCTATATGCAAATTTTACAAAAGATGTTATTAAAAATTATTTCTTTATATGCTAAGTATATAGGGAGATTGGCAAGGATAGTCCTGTGTATGGGTGAGTCACAGAGGCATAGAAGAGAAGTCAGTTGGAGATGCACCTGTGGCCCTATCGGCGCAGGATCGGAGCTCCTATAGAAACCTTAATTCAGGCTAAGAAGTCATTACCTGGGCCCAGAGTAGGAATTAGAAGCTAAATGGAGCACCCCAAAACCCCATAACTGCACCTGAAGAGTAAAGGGGGGCAGATGCATAGTATATGAAATGATCTATTTATGTGTCAAGAGACATGGCGCTAACCAGCCCTATGGCCTTTCTTAACCCTTTGGGTGTAGGTTCTTCCCTTATAAAATGAAAGGTTGCATTAACTCATCCCTTACATTTCAGCTTTCAGACTTGAAGAATCTGACATTAGTACAGAATCCGGGTTGCATTTAATCAGTAGACCCATTTCACGGTAGGAGAGGAGCTATATTGCTGCCCCCTCCCACCTGGAGGAATATTTACCAATATCTGGAGCAATTTTTGGTTGTCACAACTCAGGAGATGCTACTGGTACATAGTGGGCACAGGCCAGAGATGCTGCTAAATATTCTACAATGAACAAGGCTGCCCCGGCCCCCTCAGCAGAGTTATCTAGCCCACAGTGTCAACAGCACTGAGGTTGAGAACTCTGCCATAGGCCAAAATTCCTTAGGCCTCCAGCTCTTATTTACTGACCAGTTGGTTTACAGCTTTTCTATGTAGAGATGTTGGTTAAGTATTCAGTAAGAGAGAACAGGCATACTGGGAATCAGAGATTTCTGAAAGAAGAAAGCTTACCCTTAAAATACTTTTCTAATGGGATATGAATGTTATGACCATATTTTTCACAGAAGATCAACGGAAAGGAGTTGTGTCCTTAATTCTCTAACGAAGTCTCAGTCAGCACTGGGGGCAGCTTTTGGGAGCAAGGAGGTACGGCTTCCTGTGTGTTTGCTCTTGTTCTGTCTTCAACCAGTTGTAATGGGAATAAGTTACTTAATCACTGAAAATTCTTAGTCAGTAATACAGAGTTAATATCTTTTATCTTCCATTAGGGTTGCAGTAAAAATCAAATGAAAGGAGCTCTTAAAGTGATTTGAGAAGTTAAGTGCTATAACTATATAAAAAGTGATTTGTGCTCATGTTTGACATTACTTCAAGTATTTTCTCTAGCTAAATCTTGCTACATAACAAATTAAGCCCCACAAAAATTTGAAGTCCACTTTGGGAATGCACATATTAGATATTATGCAGATGAAAATGAAACAAAGTAAGTCTCTGTTCACTGAGGTTGATAGTTTGGGAAATGTATTAGTTATCTATTATCATAATAAGGCTGCATAATAAATAATTACAAAAGCCTAGGTGTCGTGCAGCATTAAGCATTTATTGCTCATGTGTCTAGGATCACCTGGGGTTTAGCCAGGTGGCTCTGTCTTGGCTTAGCTCACTCATATATCCGGAGGTTGGCTAGTTGTCAACTAATCTAGGATGCCTTGACTGGGCAGTTGGCTCTCCTCCATGTGTTTCTCATTCCTGTGGAAACTAGGCTTGAGCTTGCTTTTGTGTTGATAGGTGAGGGCGAGCTTATAATTTCATCTTGTCTGCTGATATCCTACTGGTCAAAGCAAGTCACATGTCAGGGCTCAGAGAAAAAGTGTAGGCACAACATTTCATCCACAGTGAGCAGATGCAAAGGTATATGGCAAAGGATGCAGGTACAAGGAGTGGTCAAGCTTTGGGCCAATTGTGCAATCTGCTTCAGGAAACAAACATAGTCACCGGACTCTGAGATGTCACATCCATACCTGATGGGGATGATTATGCACCCCCCTGATTTTCTGGACTTTGGGTTGGATGGAATTACTAAATACAACCCAGAGTTGACTTCCTTGAAGAGGTGATGAGTTTGTTTAATGTGTAAGAGGAAGGATATTCACATGTGGTTAGAGAGATGGACTGGGCAAAAGACAGCTAACTGTACATCAAAGTTTGTACTTCCCTTTCTCCCTAAAGCTGTATGGGATCATATGATTAATTCTTTCCAGTGTAATATAAGCAGAAGTAATTGTGCCATTTCCAGGATTAGGTAGGAAAGAATAGGTGCCTTAAGGCCCCAGGAGATGGTGGAGCCACAAGATGGATAGAAGCTGAGTCCCTGAATCCCACATAGAGGAAAACCACCCTTCAAACAGCAACAGCAGCAGGAAACCAGTTCCTGACTTTATAATAAATGTTAAGCCACCAAAGTGCTTACACTTATGATCATATCAGCTAGCATTATCCTAATGTGACATAATTTTAATATAATGCTGTTACTGATTTAAAGTGAAATATAAGGCCATAGCTGGTGTAGCTCAGTGGATTGAGCACGGGCTGCGAACCAAAGGGTCACCAGTTCGATTCCCAGTCAGGGCACATACCTGGGTTGCAGGCCAGATCCCCAGTAGGGGATGCATGAGAGGCAACCACACATTGATATTTCTCTAACTCTCTTTCTCCTTCCCTTTCCCTCTCTCTAAAAATAAATAAACAAATAAAATCTTTAAAAAATAAAATAAAATATAACACTTATAACTGGTCTGTCTTAGAAGCTTAGCAGTTTCTCACCCAACCCTGATAATTCAAATCTCTAACATATTCTCACCAAGTGAGCATCTAATCTATTTGAGTATTTCCAGTGACGGTTAAGTTCACTAACTTCTGAAGTAACCATTTCTGTTTAAGAAAATTCTGTTTACAGAAAAAGCTTTCCTGAGTTTGAGTTGCATATCAATCAATATATGTCTACCCATTTGCCCATTCTACAATTACCAAGCTTAAGCTTATTTCATCTTCTAAAGGGCAGATCTTTTATTATTTCAAAATATATGGACATTCTACCTCCAAACTACAATATCATTTCTCCTCAATTCAGTCATGCCTTAAAAAAAATAAATTAAACTCTAACCTATCTCTGAGAAACCCAGCAGTAGGAATTACATATCAAAGCTCCAATATTCTTCGTGAGTCGTGGTAGCCACTAGCAACACTAACACTGTGGCAAGTTCGCTTTCATTGTGCAGTTGAGAAAACAAATGCCTTTAAAAATTGAATATATAGAATGAAAGCCACAGAATGAGTTGGTGCAAAACAAAACCTTTGAGATTTTTAAGGTTCCAAACACAGTGGTAGAAAGAAACCACGAAATACACAGGTTTACAAATTCACAGATTTTACAAGCACACAGATTTTATTATGTTGAGACTTGATAACTTTTTGAGACTTTCATTCCAACATTTTAGCATAAAGAAAGATTTGTATTAACTAAGTCAACCAGAAGAATTTTTATGTAATTTCTAAGAAATTCTGTTTTTTGAAGTTCTACAACACCAACATCTTGTATCCATTATTTTTATTTATGCTTTCCTCTGACTTGAGTATTGATTCAATTATGCAACGCTTCCAAGAGGAAAGCTTCATATTGAAAACTTCTGACCTCTGTGCATTTTTACTAACCAAGCAAACACTCAGGATTTTTTTCCCTTTTTCTAAAATGCTAGAAGCTGGTAGATGGTGACATCTACTGGTTCTCGGATAATGTCGCCGAAGTCACAGGCAATTTTGTCAAAAAGTGGCTGCATTCTGATGATGCAAGGGAAAAAATTACCAGCATCAACTGAAAAGTAAATGGTTAAGAAAGATAACAGATATCTGCTGTTTTTAGTGCAGTTTACGGTTCTATATTCAATAATTTCTTTAGTTTAAGAATGAGTTTGGGTTTTTCTACCTCCCATCGGTATTTTATTTTCCAAGAATAAAAGCTAGAGAGAGAAGTAAAACACATATTTCAGACTTCAAAAAAGTGCTTGATAGATACTTACTTATTAAAAAGGAACACAATCTTGATGTAAAAAAATCAAACACAACTGAAGTGATACCAGTACAAAAGTGAAATCTCTTCATCAGCATGTCCCCTCTTCCTACTTTCCAAATTTAACTTACTACAAAAAAGATTATTTTTGCATGTAGATTATCTGGTTTGGGATTTTAGGCTAAGTTTGGGAGGACAGAATATAAGCATGCATTGGCTTGTGGGGTAACAGGGTAAGGAGGAAAATAAAGATACTCTCCTTCCATGCCCTTAAAGAATTTAATGTTCAAGAAGATTGCCAGCTGGTGGTGTCAGGGGGAGTAGTTCGGTTCTTTCTCTGAAGTGTCTGTGCTAATATCAGTTCTCAGGCAGATAAGGAGAAGAACAAAATGTGCTGCAATGTAGGTGCCCAAATCTAGGTTTTCATATTTTTAGTACAGAATGCAACTCCACTTTTAGACTTGCCTTCACTTTTAGTAGAAAGCTATTCCACCAGTATTAATAAAATGTTCTTTTTTTAATATTAGGTCATCCCTGATTTAAAATATTACACAAAAAATGTTTGAGTAATAAGGATTCTCATTTCTCCTCTTATACACCAATCATCACTAAATTTTCAACTCTAGACAAAACCCCCAAGCAAAACAAAACAAAAAACAAACAAGTAATCTTAGTAGTTGCTTGGAGTTCATGGTTTTATTTAACCTGTAAAAAAAGAATGGTGTTTAAAGAACTTTCTTATTCATGATGAAAAAAAGAAAGGCAAATTAAAAGCTGATTGGCACATGTAAATGAGAAGTTTGCTAGTATTTCAAGATATGGTAGTAGTTTCAATAGAAAATATTCAAAGATGGATAAATTCCTAGCTATATCAGTCCTTAAAAATGGGTGTTAAAAAAAGAAGGAAATTGCATTCTGATCAATTTATTGAACACAGAATAAAACACCATTCTGCAATAAATGTAAATATCAATTAGAAGATTTCATTATTTTGTCCTAAATTATAGGAGTCTGCTTTCTAGTTAGACGTTTTTGAATAAGATTCTAACGGTATGGGGACGCACGGCACAGCATAGGAATGTAGTCAATAAGACTGTAATAACTATGTGTGGTGTCAGGTGGGTACTAGAACTCTGAGGACTTTGTAAAGTGTGTGTTTGTCTAAGCACTATGCTGTACCCCTGAAACTACTATGAAGTAATACTGAATGTAAACTGTGATTGAGAAAAATAAAGAGATTTAAAAAACAAAAAAGATTTTAATGGTCACGTAGGGTAGAGGACTAACTGACGCTAATGAAGTGAGTCAGGCCAGTGGTTTTCAACGGGGCATCTGCAGAGCAGCTCTGGTTTGCCACAGCCTTTGCACTGGTCCACTGTGATGCGAGCAAACCCAGAAAAACCAAGAACAGGTTCTCCATGAAGCTAAGTACATTAAACTTCAAGACGTACTCATGTGCTTTAAACTGTGTTTGTGCTATCAATTATCTTTTGTTAAAAAAGAGATAATAGAAGAAAATTAAAGTTAAAGAAAAAATTATCTTACTTGGCAAAAGAAAAGTTGACAATGCTCTGGCTCCCTCCCTCAATACTTTGGAAATTTCACTTATCTGTAAAATACCAGAGACTGTGACCGCCTTGTTAGTCTTCTGCTGTGAGTTCTTCACAACAGCCATCTAACCCTAACATCTCAGGGGTGAAACCTCTGAACCAAGTTTTCCTGGGTCAGAGTCAGCACAGTCCTTACAAAATCCCCTGTTCCACAGTGAGAATTCTGCCGAAATAACATGTGACATCACCATCCCCAAAAAGTTATACAACTTGCATTTTGTGGAAAGGATTTTTCTTGTCTCACAGTTTTGGGGAAACACTTGTGAAATCTACACGTATATCTTTCAGAATTGGGAAAGTGTGTTTCGCCAGTCATAAATGAACTGTAATCCCTGTAGACTCAAGTTTAATTCAAAAATATTCTCTCCAGAGCTGCTAAAATTGGCAATCCACATTCTCTCCTCCACATGCTCCCTTAGGGGATTCTACATACATTGTCCATAATGATTTCTACTTAGGATGTCTGGAAAAGTAGATATTACGGTCACAGAAGGGCCATTAAAGGAGATTTGAAAACAGATCCATTAAGTTAAAGTATTCAATTGTGAGAGTCTTCAGTTAGATGGACTATACTAATTGATATTCAAGGAATATCCCCATCTACCCACTGCTTATATCATGGTGTCTAACTAACTACTCCTGCCTGTGTTGCTTACCAACCTGGTGTGGTGTTCTCCCTGGAGAAAGAAACATTAGCAGAACACGGTGTGCATAAAAAGTACAGCAGATAAGTAACGAATTGTTCCTAAATGTGGACCTCGTTTCTATTCCATTCTGTTGTTCAGTGCCTTCACTGATTCAAATAGCCATCTTTTTTTCATTAATTGCATCAGCTCTGCTTTTGTTGTGTCTTGTTGGAAAAGAGAAAAGAAAGTTTCCATTATTTCTCTTCTAAACCGTGGAATGCAGCAGCTATTGTGTTTTGCAAACATCCATCCAGTTGTGTCTTAGAATCTTCTCGAGTGGATTTAAACATATTTTTCTGTATTGTTATGCTAGTTTTCCCTGACTTTACGACTTTGCTTCTTTTTTCTCTCTGCTCATCTTTTGTGGCCTTATTCTCTTTTCCTCTACCTGGCTCTCATTTTTGAGCCTCATAATAGTGCTCAAGAGCAACAAAAGTATCCCAAAGGTTTCCCGACTTGGCCCTACCTCAGAAATACAACACTAGTGTGGAGGGGTAGGCTTTTTTTTTCTGTTTAGGTTCTTTTTGGTTTTTAATTTTAAGTTTCCTTTCCCTCTGTTTAACTGATTTTCAGGACACAGGCTCTCTTCTGCCATGCATGCGAGCTGCTCTCTGTCAGACATTTTTTAGTCCTTGTCAACTGACACTTGGTTGGGGATGAACTTTCAATATTTCCCGATGCAGCTGCCTTTCCAAGATGGGAATAGCATAGTCTTATGATTCCCTGCACGTGGACAGTGCTTTGTGAGTTCTAAAAGGTCTTGCTCATCTGTTGTCTCTTTGAACCTCAAAGTCCCTGTGAAGCAAATAGGGTAGATGGTATTATTTTCACTTGATAGACGAGGAGAAATACGGCCATAAGGAATAATGGAATTAGTTCAGCAAACCCCAAGAACTAGTAAATGATGGAACAGGAACTGGAAGGCTGGTCTTCAGTCTTCAGTGTTTTTCCCCATGTTTTCCCTGGGTCTTTCTTTCTTCAACTGTAAAATGGGATAAATACTAATTTTGCATTATTATGATGAAAGAATGAAAGAATCTGGGTAAAATTCCCAGCATAGTGCCTGGCACTTAGTAAGTGCTCAGTAAATGTTTATTTTTAATTTATCTTTGTCATATATGTTACAGATAAACTGGCAGAATAACATACATGTGCAGCTGCTACCTTTCTGCACACATCAGGGTATACGGGTCTATAAAAGAGCTTTTGAGTTGCCATTGACTGAAATACGATGATGGGAAATGCACGTTTGGTTCCAGCTGCTCAGCAGCAACAAGCTTTCTTCCTGCTCCAAGGACTAGTACACGTAAAGGTTGGTTCTCCTATCTGTGTTTTATCCAGCTAATCCAAACACAGTGCACATGTGGATAACAAATTCTGGAATCATAACCTGTCTCCCAACTGACAGGATGTGCCATCATGTCTTGGACAAATGACTTAATCTCTCTGTGCCTCAGTTTTCCTATCTGTAAAATGTGGGTATCAGAGCCTACATGATAGGTTTCTTCTGGGAACTAAATGAGTATACTGGGGATTTTTAATTGGACTTTTTTACTCAGGTACAAGGATACGATATATACAATAGGCTTTCAAACACAAATTGACAAAGAAAATGTAAGACCTTCACTCAGAGCATGAATGGAAAAGGACCAGAAGAGAGACGGCCTAGGGAGAATGTGTCAGGAGGCTCTCTCGGGGGAGAGCTGCTCTTTCCTCCTCCTGGGGAGGGGTGTGGTGGTGCTGCCTCCCAACACCAGGTCAGGGCAAAGAGGCTACAATGTGACCACTCAGAGAGCGTGATAGGTGTTCCTAGGTCCCACCCGACTGTGGACTATCTCATGCCTGAGCAAGGGAAAGCAGTTGATAACAGGAGAAGACAAGAGCTGCCCCTGGGAAGTAAATACACCACCCCATCCTGTAGTAAGTGAAAAGTTTATGGACCCCTGAGAAGTAAGTGTACCTACTCTGTCCTGTAGAAGTTACAGGTGTATGGACTCTAAGAACGAGATGTGAAAGCAATGGTTGTGATGTTGTCTGAGGCTGTTTTGAAAGGGACCCCACTCAAGTACATGGTCTGTGAGGAAAAGGAGACAGTAGGCACATGTGACTCTAGTAGCTGGGGAAGGGATGAAGGGGAAGATGGTGGAGCCCACCCAAAGCAGGGACCCAGCCCACAATGAGGGAGTTGCAGTTGGAGGGTTTTGAGAGGGAGTCCTCAAAAATTCTCATGAGCAAACTGGTTAGCGTCAACCCCCACGTCCACCACCGTGTGAGAACGAGCAGCCATTTACAGAAGTGCCGGAGGAGCAGAGCTTCCCTCTACTCCCTGTCTTTCCTTCTGTGAGCCTTCTTGCACTGCAAGCAGCCAACCAAAGGCAGACTCAGGCCAAAGGGAGTGTGGGGGGAAGGAGTTTTCTCACCTTAAATCAAGTCAAACTTTGATTATAACACAATGGATGTTTTATATTACAAATTAGATTGTGTTTGTGATATGAAGTGACTATGGGACTATTATATGAATATAACCTGTGAAATCATAGGCTGGCCAGGACCTCATCTGAACATGGAAATGAATAGCACCATTGAGTAGAAATCAAAAAAGTAAGAGAGGCACAGATAAGGTTATTTTGTAAACATATCCATGGCTTCTGACTACAGTCAGTTAGGTATAGAATCTTGAATACTGTATGTCCTCAAAACTTTTAGTATTCTTTATTTTCTGCTCTGTAGGCCAGTTTTCTTATATGAAAAATAAAAATATCTGAATGCAAAATATAAAGAAGGAAATTTTAAATATGTAAAACCTGGACTTCTGGCCAAGATGGAGGCGTAGGTGGAAACACTGTACCTCTTTCCACAACCAAGTTTATGAACAACAAAGATTTAGAAACCAGAATGCAACCAAAACAGAGACAGAATTGAACCATGCCAAAGCCCAACAACAACGAACCATTCATCCAGACCAGTTACAGGGGTGGTGTCAGCGGCCAGCAGAGATGGGTCCTGGCAGGAAAAAGTGGCTTGACTGACCCAGGCACAGGGTGGCAATGGGCAGGCCCAGTGAGGGCACAAGAGAGCTGGCTAACCACGGTCACACATCTGTGTGTAGATAAACCAGGCAAAGGAACGAGCAGTGAGATAGACCGCACAAACCAGGGTCCCAGCGCTGGGAAATAAAACCTAAAAGCACCAATTGGAAAAACTTTCAGGGGTTGAGGTGCTGGGAGAGGCTCTCAGGTCCACAGAGAGTTCATTGCAGAGACCCACAGGGTCCTGGAGGGTGCACAAGCCTACACATCCAGGAACCAGCACCCTAAGGGCCGATTTGCTTGTGGGAAGCGGCAGAGGGGACCAAAATCCTAGAGAGAGCAGAAAAAATGCCACTGCCCCTCTCATACCCTGCCCCCACTTATAGCATCATAGCCCAGCAACTGTGTTGCCCCACCCTGATGAACACCTAAGGCTCCACCCCTCATATGTAACAGGTGCAAACAGACCAAAACATTATGGCTCAAGAAGAACAGCTCAAAGCCCCAGAGCCAATACTTCTAAGCAACCAAGTGATAGCCAACCTGTTGGATGAACAGTTCAAAATACTGGTGATCAGGATGCTCACAGAACTGGTTGATTTTAGTCATAAATTAGATGAAAAAATGAAGGCTACACTGAGTGAAATGAAGGAAAATACACAGGGAACCAAAAGTGATAGGAAGAAAACTGGGACTCAAATCAATGGAGTGGACCAGAAGGAAGAAAAAAATGACCAAACAGAAAAGAATGAAGAAACAAGAATTCAAAAGAAAATGAGGAGAGGCTTAGGAACCTCCAGGACATCTTTAGACATTCCAACATCTGAATTATAGGGGTAACAGAAAGGGAAAAGAAACAGCAAGAAGTGGAAAACTTATTTGAACAAATAATAAAGGAGAACTTCCCCAATCTGGCAAAGGAAGTAGACTTCCAGGAAATCCAGGAAGCTCAGAGAGTCCCAAAGAAGGTGGACCCAAGAAGGAATGCACCAAGGCACATCATAATTACATTAGCCAAGATGAAAATGAGGGAGAGAATCCTAGAAGCAGCAAGAGATAAGGAGACAGTCACCTACAAAGGAGTTCCCATCAGACTGTCAGCTGATTTCTCCAAAGAGACCTTACAGGCAAGAAGGGGCTGGAAAGAAGTATTCCAAGTCATGAAATCCAAAGACCTACAGCCAAAATTGCTCTATCCAGCAAAGCTTTCATTTAGCATGGAAGGGTAGATGAAATGCTTCTCAGATAAGGTCAAGTTCAAGGAGTTCATCATCACCCAGCCCTTATTATATGAAATGCTAAAGGGACCTATCTAAGAAAAAGAAGATAAAAAATATGAACAGTAAAAGGACAGCAAACTCACAGTTATTAATAACCACGCCTAAAACAAAAGCAAACCAAGAGGACAGCTAGATCAGGAGTGGAACCATAGAAATGAAGAACACATGGAGGGTTAGCAACAGGGGAGTGGGAGGAGGAGAAGGGGGGAGAAGGCACAGAAAATAGCATAGACAGTAGGTAGAAAATAGACAGGAGGGAGGGCAAGAATAGTGGGGGAAATATAGCATCTAAAGAACTTGTGACACATGGACATGAACTAAAGTGGGGTGTGGGGGGAGGGGTGTGCAGGGTAGAGGGGAATGAAGGGGGGAAATGGGACAACTGTAGTGACATAATCAATAAAACATATTTGAAAAATAAATATTTAAAACCTCTCACTCAGTAGAACAATAAGATAGGCATCAAGCTCCTGCTCAATTACATCCAGTAGTAAGACACTCACTACCTCATTGACTATTGAAAACCTACAGATGTTAGAAAGTTTTTTCTTATATAGAAATGCAATCTCTATTTATGTAATTTCTATCCATTGTTCATGTTTTATCCCATTGAGGACTACAGACTAGCTGAAATTCTGTAGTTTTAAGTTTTTTCCCCTCTCTGCTACATAATATAAAAGGATAGTTATATCTTCCTTTATTCACTGTTTTCAGCCAAAAGTTACTGTCTCCTTCAACTATTTGTTTAATACAATGAAGCACACTTGTCACTCTATCTCCCTGTGCAGGTTTTCCAGTTTGTCAGCGCACGTCCTCCTGAACTGAAAATGAGGCCCTGGTGTCACCTGAGAGCAGAGCTAAGTTAGCAGTTGTATAATATTCACTTTAGGCTTCTGATCAACTCACACTCCTCAAGTTATTTTCCTAGGAAATACTCCCACAAGTCAAAATTTCTTCATCCTGTCCTCCTAAAAACTGAAGAAAAAATGCACCTTTGCCATACACTATTTTGTTGGTTTTCCCCCAGGGCTCCAGTTTTCACAAATATTCAGAATCTTTCTTCTGATTCAGACTGATTTTTTAGAAAATATTTTAAGTCACTGGATAGCTTATAAGCATTCTTCAATTGCTCACTTAGGCCACTGCTAAGAGGATTGAAGAGGACCGTTATACTTCAATGAACATCTTTGGATATGTAGCTCCTTGTACATTCTGAATGAGTTTCACCTGGACATATACTCCAAAGTGGAATTACTAGGTGATAAAATATATGCATTTTCATTTTTATTAGATGTTGATGGAGGGCTCATTCTTTAGACAAGTTAAATACAAACAAGTTGGTTACAGTTAACTTTCATTACATAATGGAGTTGCTATTTGGGAAATCACTTTTTACACTGAACATTTGTAAAACAAGTCATGGAATGCATGGCGAGGGCACCCAGCATGCAAGGCTGAACGAGCAAACTGCAAGGTCCAGATTCCCATGGTGGCAGCTATGGTGATCTCATTAGACTGGCTTATAGCATGATTTTGGTTCTGGTCTGATCTTATTTCTGCCTCATTCTAAGCCTGGTTTTCTGGCTTTATGGTGCTTCTATGAGCTAAATTTTGTTCTTTTGACAAACCCTAGTTCAGTTTAATATAGGGCCAGAATTTTTTTTTGTTACTTAGAGGTAAGAGAATGTCACAATTCTTTTCCCATTGCTAATTAAACACTCATTTGCATTTATTTCTTCCCTCAAAAGTTCAGAGCAAGATTTCACACCTCTTGGACCCAAGACAGCAGAGGAGTTAGTACGAACTTCACTAACCTCCACCTAAGAGCGAGCTGGAATTACAACTAAATTATAGAAAAATCATCCTGAATAACCAACTGAACACTAGCTGAGAAGAAGCTTTATAACCGTAGACAGATGGAAGATGCCACTTCACCACAATGAGACTGGTAGAGAGAGCAGAGGAGGCGTGAGGGGGCTGGCCGGCCTTCCACGGACAGCAGCTGAAGTTCTAGAGGGATATTTTAGCCGTTGGAGTCCCTCTGAGAAAAGTGACATCTATACCCCAACCTGGGCTCCCCAGCCTACAGCACCAGGACTGGGAAAGGAATCAAAATCACATACAGTTGTGAAAGTGGTGAGGTTTCTGTTCACCAGGAAGAGACAGCTGGAGAGGCAGAGAGCCACTTAAAGGGCCAATGCACAAAATTCTGTTTGTAGTCACTTACCCTGGGCTCCAGCAGAGGGAAGACAGAGCGGATTAGAGACGTGTGAGGAGAGTCTGGGGTTTATGGTCCTGGGGAGAAAACTAAATGAACAATTGCCAGGATCCCTGTGCTGACTCCATATGGCAGAGGCCATCTTTCTCAAACAGAACACTCCTCTCCTGAATGGCATCAGCCTGAGGTCAAGCAATAGCCCTGCCCTCAGGAATTACTCTGCCACACCCTGTGGTGCTTAAGCCCTGCTGCTAGGAGTACAACAGGAAGATATTCACTGATAAACCCTGCAGAAAGCCCGCAGGCAGAGACAGATTGCTGGGAGCTCTGAGACTTAGCTGCTGGGCCCAGTGCAGATACAAGTTGGCCTTGGTACACACTCTGGATCTTTCTGCACACAAACAGGCCCAACAGAGAGAGACATATATACTGTGGATCACTCATAGCTTCAAACAGGTTTCCTAGGGCCACTCAAAAACAGAGTTTGACTTAGGCCTATACCAGAGTCTTTGCAGATCTACTACTACATAGAAACAAATGAAGATGAAGATAAAATGGGAAGACAAAGAAACCAGCCCCAAATGAAAGAATAAGAGAATTCTCCAGAAGAATAATTAGATGAAATGGAGGCAATAAATTTATCAGATAGAGAGTTTAGAGTAATGATTATAAGATCAGCAGCATGAAAAAAAGATACAAGAACTATAAAAAAACAGAAATAAAAATGTAATAAGTGAAATAAATAATATAATGGGAGGAATAAACAGTAGGTTAAATGAAGCAGAGGATCAAATCAGTGATTTGGAAGACAAGGTAGAAAAAACGCCCAAGTACTACAGCAAAAAAGAAAAAATAATTTTAAAAAATGAGGAGAGCTTAAGAAACCTTTGGGACAACATGAAGTACAACAACATCTGCATCATGGAAATACCAGAAGGAGAGAGTGAGCAAGGGGTCGAGAACCTATTTGAAGACCAAAAACTTCCCTAATCTGGTAAAGAAAAAAGACACACAAGTCCAGGAAGCTCAGAGAGTCCTAAACAAGTTGGACCCAAAGAGGTCTACACCAAGGTACATCATAATTAGAATGGTAAGGCCTAAAGCTAAGGAAAGAATCCTAAAAGCCACAAGACAAAAGCAGGTAGTTACCTACAAGAGAGACCAGTTAGACTTTCATCTGATTTCTCAATGCAATCATTTAGGGCAAAAGGGAGTGACTTAAAATATTCAAGGTAATGAATAGCAAAGACCTGAAATCAAGGTTATTTTACCTAGCAAGGCTATCATTTAAAATTGAAGGAAAAAATAAGAAGTTTCCCAGATAAGAAAAAGCTAAAGGAGTTTGTTAACATCAAACCAGTACTGCAACAAATGTTAAAGGGCTTGCTTTAGGAAGAAGAAGGAAAAAAAGTAAAAAAGAGGAAAGTAGTTTAACAACAAAATGGCACTAAGCACGCACCTATCAATAATCAATTGAAATTTAAGTGGTTTAAATGCTCCAACCAAAAGACATAGAGTTGCTGAATGAATAAGAAAATAACACCCATATATATATGTGTGTGTGTGTGTGTGTGTGTGTGTGTGTGTGTTGCCTCTAAGCTACCTATTTCAGTTTGAAAAACACACAGATTAAAAGTAAAGGGATGGAAAAAGATATTTCAGGCAAATGGAAAGAAAAAAAAGCTAGGGTAGCAGTACATATATCTGGCAAAATAGACTTCGAAAACAAGGCTATAGTAAGAGACAAAGAAGGACACTACATAATGATAAAAGGAACAATCCAATAAGAGGATATAACCCTAGTAAACATTTATGCACCCAACAGAGGAGCACCTAGATATGTGAAGGAAATCTTGATGGACATTAAAGGAGCAATCAACAGAAATGCAATCTTAGTCATGGATTTTAACACCCCATCAATGTCAATGGATAGCTCTTCCAGACAGAAAATCAACAAGGAAAGAGTAGCCTTAAACCACACACTAGATCAAATGGATTTAATTGATATCTTCATAGCATTCTACCCTAAAGCAGCAGAATATACACACTTTTCAAATGCACATGAAAAGTTTTCTAGATAGAACACATGTTACAACACAAAACAAGTCTTAATAAATTTAAGAAGATTGAAATCAGAGAGGCCAAGATGGAGTCCCAGGTGGATACACTTTGCTTCCTCACACAACCAAAAGAAGACGAACACATTAAAAAGAAAAAACCAATTACCAGAAGTGCCAGATAATTGAACTGTGTGGAAGTCCAACAATCAAGGAGTTAAAGAAGAAACATTCATTCATTCAAACCAGTAGGAGGGGCAGAGGTGGGTAGCCAGGATGGAGAGGACTCACAGCAAGGCAGCAGCTGAAGGACTGGGTGGGGAAGATGGCATCTGGTGGACTGTGAGAGGAAGCTGCTTGTGAGCCAGGTGGCTCCACATTTGCATGCATATAAAACGGGAGGAACAACTGAGACAGACCACCCAACCCAGAGTTCCAGGGTGGGAAAAGAAAGCCTCAAAACCTCTGGCAGTAAAAACCTGTGAGGGTTGTGGCAGCAAGAGAAACTCCCAGTCTCACTGGAGAGACCCACAGGGTCCTAGAATGTCCACAAACCACCCCTAGGAATCAGCACCAAAAGGCCCAATTTGCTTCTGGGTAGTGGGGGAAGTAACTGAAAGCCAGCAGAGAACTGACCAAATGCCACTGTTCCCTCTCATTCCCCTTCCCCACATACGACATCACAACACAGCGATGTGGGTTGCCTCACCCTGGCAAATACCTGAGGCTCTGTCCCCTGCAATATAACAGGCACACTGAAACAAAAAAAGTATGGCACAAATGAAAGAACAGATCAAAACTCCAAAAACAGAACTAAGCTATGAAGAGATAGCCAACCTCTCAAATACACTGGTAATCAGGATGTTCACACAAATAGTTGAGTATGGTCACAAAATAGAGGAAAAAGTGAAGGCTATGCAAAATGAAATAAAGAAAAATAAAATGAATGGATCCAAAAACTATGGTACATATTCACAATGGAATTCTATGCAGCAGAAAGAAAGAAGGAGCTACTACCCTTTGCAACAACATGGATGGAACTGGAAAGCATTATGCTGAGTGAAATAAGCCAGGCACTGAAAGACAAATACCATATTATCTCACCTTTAACAGGAAGCTAAAGAACAAAACAAACAACCAAGCAAAATACAACTGAAGACACTGAAATAGAGAACAGGCGGACAGTGACCAGAGGGGAGAGGGGAGGAAATTTCAGGGGGAAAAAGGAAGGATTTACAGGAACAAGTATAATGGACACATGGACAACAACTAAGGAAGGTGGAAATGGGAGGGAGGTGGGGAGCACTGGGCAGGGGGGTGGGCTGGGATGGGAGTAAAAGACAGAAAACTGTACTTGAAGAACAATTAAATAAAACAAAGAAAAGAAAAATATACAAGAACCAACAGTGAAAAGAAGGAAACTGTCACTCACATAAATGATTTGCAGCAGAAGGAAGAAATAAACAGTCAACCAGGACAGAATGAAGAAGGAAGAATTCAAAAAAATGAGGTGAGGTTTAGGAACCTCCAGGATAACTTTAAACATTTCAACATCAGAATCATAGGAGTGCCAGGAAGAGAAGAGGAAGAGCAAGAAATTGAAAACTTATTTGAAAAAATAATGAAGGAGAACTTCCCCAAACCGGCAAAGGAAATAGACTTCCAGGAAATCCAGGAAGCTCAGAGAGTCCCAAAGAAGTTGGACCCAAGAAGGAACATACCAAGGCACATCATAATTACATTAGCCAAGATTAAAATGAAGGAGAGAATCCTAGAAGCAGCAAGAGATAAGGGGACAGTCACCTACAAAGGAGTTCCCATCAGACTGTCAGTGGATTTCTCAAAAGAGACCTTACAGGCAAGAAGAGGCTGGAAAGAAGTATTCCAAGTCATGAAATCCAAAGACCTACAGCCAAGATTACTCAATCCAGTAGAGCTTTCATTTAGAATGGAAGGACAGATAAAGTGCTTCCCAGATAAGGTTAAGTTAAAGGAGTTCATCAACACCAAGCCCTTATCATATGAAATGTTAAAGGGACTTATCTAAGAAAAAGATTATCAAAAATATGAATGGTAAAATGACAGCAAACTCACAACTATCAACAACTGAACCTAAAAACAAAAACTAACAACTAGAACAGGAACAGAATCACAGAAATGGAGATCACATGGAGGGTTAGCAGTAGATGGTGGGGATGAAAGAAAGAATGGGGGGAAAGGTACAGGAAATAAGAAGCATAAATGGTAGGTACAAAATAAACAGAAGAATAGTATAAGAGTTGGGGAAGCCAAAGAACTTATACGTACGACCCATGGACATGACCTAAGGGCAGTGCATGTGGGTAAAAGGTGGGTGCAAGGCCAAGGGGAATAAATGAGAGGAAAAAATAGGACAATGGTAATAGCATAATCAATAAAATATATATTTTTAAAAGAAATTATATTAAGCATTTTCTCTGACCACACTGCTATGAAACTAGAAATCAATCACAAGAAGATCTCTGAAAAATATACAAAGGCATAGAAACTAAATAGCATGTTATTAAACAACAAATGAGTCAACAAAGAGATCAAGGAAGAATTCAAGATATACCTTGAAACCAGTGAAAATGAGAACACAGCAATCCAAAATCTGTGGGACTAAGGGAAAAGAATCATAACAGAAAAATTCATAGCATTATACACCTATCTCAAAAAAAAAGACAAGAAAAAGCTCAAATAAGCAATCTAACTTTACAATTAAAGAAACTTGAAAAAAAGAGCAAAGCCCAGAGTAAGTAGGAGGTAGGAAATAATAAAGACCAGAGCAGAAATAAACAAAATAGAGTCTAAAAAATGATACCAAAGATCAATGAATCCAAGAGCTGGTTCTCTGAAAAGATAAACAAGAGTAACAAACCTTTAACCAGACTCATTAAGAAAAGAACAGAGAAGACCCAAATAAATAAAATCAGAATGGAAAGAGGAGAAACAACTGACACCAAAGAAAGACAAAGGATGGTAAGAAAGTATTATGAACAATTATGTGCCATCAAACTGGACAACCCAAATGAAATCGATAAATTTCTAGAAACATACCCTTTAAAACTAAATTAGGAAGAATTAGAGAACCTGAATAGATAGATACATCGGGTGAAATTGAAGCGGTAATCAAAAACTCCCAACAAACAAAACACCTGGACTAGGCTTCACAGGGGAATTTTACCAGATGTTCTGAGAACTATCAACACTCCTCCTCAAAGTATTCCAAAAGATTCAAGAGGAAGAAAGGCTCCCAGGCTCATTTTACGAGGCCAGCATTATCCTAATTCCCAAACCAGATAATGATACTACAAGGAAAGAAGATTATAGGCTAATATCACTGATGAACATAGACACTAAAATCCTCAACAAAATATTGAATCTAATAGAGAAATGTATCAAAAAGATCACACACTATGATCAAGTGGAATTTATTCTGGTAATGTAAAGTAGGTACAACATTTGCAAATCAATAAATATGATTCACCACATAAACAAAAAGGATAAAAAACACGTGGTCATATCAGTAGATACAGTAATAGCATTTAATAAAATCTAACTCTCATGTATGATAAAAACTCTCAGCAAAGTGGAATTAGAGGGAACATACATAAGCATAATAAAGACCATATATGACAAACCCACTACCAGCATCATAATCAACATACAAAAACTACAAGCATTCCCCTTAAGACTGGGAAGAAGCCTGGGATATCTGCTTTCACCTCCCTTATTCAACATAGTACTGCAAGTCCTAGCCACAGCAATTAGACACAAAGAAATAAAAAGCGGAAAGGAAGAAGTAAAATTTGTCTTTATTTTCAGATGGCATGATACTATACATAGAGAATTCCAAAGATTCTACCAAGAAACTACTAGAACTGATCAATGAATTCGGTAATGTAGCAGGATACAAAATTAATTTCCAAAAATCAGTTTTACTTTAATATGACAATAACAAAGAGAAAGGGAATATTTTTAAAATCTCATTTACAATTGCTTCAAAAAGAATAAAATTCCTAGGAATAAACCTAACCAAGGATGTAAAAGAACTGTACTCAGAAAATTATAGGACACTGAATAAATAATAGAAAAAGATACAAATGAGTGATAGCACATACCATGACCATGGATAGAAAGAATTAACATCATTAAAATGTCCATAATACCCAGAGCAATGTATACATCCAACCCAATTCCTATTAAGATTCTAATGATATATTTCACAGCTCTGGAAAAAAATCGTTTGGAAATTTATATGGAATTACAAAGGGCTCTGAAAAACAACAACAATCCTGAGAAAGAAAAACAAAGTTGGAGCAATAACATTACCTAATATCAAACTGTACTGTAAGGCCATAGTGATCAAAACAGCATGGTATTGGCATGAAAACAGACACATAGGTCAGTGGAACAGAATAGAGTGCCCAGAAATAAACCCACTCCTTTTTCTTTTTTTTTTTTTCATTTTCCCCATGATTTTTTATTTTTATCTTTATTTTTTTAATTTTAATTTTTATTTAATTATTGTTCAAGTACAGTTTTCTGTCTTATATTCCCAGCCATGCCCCCCCAGTGCTCCCCACCTCCCTCCCATTTCTACCCCCACCTTGGTTATTGTCCATGTGTCCTTTATACTTGTTCATGTGAGTCCATCCCCTTTTCCCCTATGATTCTCTCCCCTCTCCCCTCTGGACCCTGTCAGCCTGTTCCATATTTGAGTGTCATTGGACACTCAAATTTTGGACACTGTCATATTTTGCTTGCTTGCTTGTTTTGTTGTTTAGATTCCTGTTAATGGTGATATCATATGGTATTTGTCTTTCACCGCCTGGCTTACTTCACTCAGCATAATGTTTCCAGTTCCATCCATGATGTTGCAAAGGGTAGGAGTTCCTTCTTCCTTTCTGCAGCATAGAATTCCATTGTGTAAATGTACCATAGCTTTTTGATCCAGTCATTTACCGATGGGAATCTAGGTTGCTTCCAACTAACTCTTGGCTATCATAAATTGTGCTGCTATGAACATCGGGGTACATAGGTTCTTTTGGATTGGTGTTTCAGGGTTCTTAGGATATGCTCCTAATAGTCCCATCACACAAAAGCCCTGGACCAGATGGTTTCACAGGAGAATTCTACAAAGCTTTTAAGGAAGAGCTAACCCCTATTCTTCACAGACTATTCCAAAAAATCCCAAATGATGGGAAACTCCCAAACTCTTTTTATGAAGCCAGCATCATCCTAATTCCAAAGCCAGACACAGCAAAGAAAGGAAACTATAGGCCAGTATTGCTGATGAACATAGATGCTAAAATCCTCAATAAAATATTAGCAAATTGCATCCAACAATACATCAAAAAGATCATACACCACGACCAAGTGGGATTCATCCCATGGATGCAAGGATGGTTCAATATTCATAAATCAGTAAATGTAATACACCACATAAACAAAAGCAAGACAAAAATTACATGATCATATCAATAGACCTGGAAAAAGCTTTTGATAAGGTACAACACCCATTTATGATAAAGGTACTCAGAAAAATGGGAATAGAGGGAGCATTCCTCAACATAATAAAGGCCATATATGAAAGACCTACAGCCAACATCATACTCAATGGGCAAAAACTAAAAGCTTTTCCACTAAGATCAGGAACAAGACAAGGTTTTCCACTTTCACCACTTCTATTCAATATAGTATTAAAAGTTCTAGCAACAGAGATCAGACAAGAAAAGGAAATAAAAAGGCATCCAAATCGGAAAGGAGGAAACAAAACTGTCATTGTTTGCAGATGACACGATAGTGTACATGGAAAATCCTATAGCCTGTACCAAAAAACTGCTAATAAAATAAATTAATAAACAAGACTAATAAATAAATTTGGCAAAACAGCGGGATACAAAGTCAACATCCAGAAATCAAAGGCATTTTTGTATACCAACAATGAAACAGCAGAGGCAGAAATCAAGAAAAAAAATCCCAATTGAAATAGCAAAAACAAAAATAAAATATCTGGGAATAAACCTTACCAAGGAGGTTAAAGACCTGTATGCAGAAAACTATACAACACTGAAGAAAGAAATTAAGGAAGATGCAAACAAATGGAAACCCACTCCTTTATAGTCAATTAATATTTGACAGAGGAAGCAAGCACATACAGTGGGCTAAAGATAGTTTATTTGATAAATGGTGTTGGGAAAACTGGACAGGTATGTGCAGAAATATGAAACTAGATCACCTTCTTATACCACACACAAGTATAAGTTCAAAATGGAACAAAGACTTAAATGGTAGACCCCAAACCATAAAAATTGTGGTAGAATACATAGGCAGCCAAATATGAGACATTGCTTGTAGCAATATTTTATTGGATTTATCTCCCCAGGCAAGCGAAATACAAGAAAAAAGTAAACAAATGGGACTACAACAAAAAGGTTTTTGCGCAGCAAAGGAAATCAGCTACAAAATAAAAAGAGAACACACAGAATGGGAGAACATATTCACTGATACATATGATAAGGGGTTAATATTCAAAATTTATAAAAAACTTACAAAACCCAATACCTAAAAAACAAACAACCCAATTAAACGATGCACAAAAGATCTGAATAGACACTTACCCTAAGAGGACATACTGGTGGCCAAAATACACATGAAAAGATGCTCAGCATCTTTAATCATCAGAGAAACACCAATCAATACCACAACGAGATACCATCTCATACAGGTCAGATTGGCTATCATCAATATATCAACAAACAACAACTGGTGAGGAGGATGAGGAGAGGGGAATCCTTTCGCACTGTTAGTGGGAATGCAGACTGGTCCACCCACTGTGGGAAGCAGTATGGAGACACTTCAAAACTTTTAAAATGGATCTGCCTTTTGACTCAGTGATCCCACTTCTGGGAATGTATCTGAAGGAACCCAAAACACTAAATCAAAAGAACATAGACACCCCTATGTTCACTGCAGTGTTATTTACAATCACCAAGATTTGGAAGCAGCCCAAATGTCCATCAGCAGATGCGTAGATAAAACAACTATGGGACATTCACACAATGGGATTCTACTCGACCTTGAAAAAGAAGAAAGTTTTACCCTTTGTGACAGTGTTGATGGACCTGGGAAACATTATCTTAAGTGAAACAAGCCAGTCAGAGAAAGACAAATACCATATGATTTCACTAGTATGTGGAATCTAATGAACAAACTGAACTAACATGAAAAATAGAGACAGACTCATAGAGAGAGAGCAGGGTGACAGTTAAGAGGGGCACGTGGAGTGTAGGGGGTGAAAGGGTTGAGTAACAAGGAAAAAGGACTCATGGACATGGACAAGAGTGTGGTGATAGTGGGGGGAGGGGTGTATAAGGTGAGTAATGATTTCAGGACAGGTACCTAATCTGAGCTCACCCAGTAAGGCGCAATGGCAACCCTTTTGTTAGACTCCTGGGAGAAAAGAAACATCCTTCTCCCTGGGATTTCTTTAGTCTCATGCACTGCAATCACCAGAATCAGCTGGTGACCTAAAACCGCTAGGTCAGCCTGGAGAGGAGAGTGGGGTAGGAGCATATAGAGGACACTGAACAGGACACTGAACCGAGAAGGAAGTCAGTTCGCAGAAAAGCAGAAACGAGAGTGGGCAAAGGGATAGAGAGAGGGAAGGAGGGGGAGAGAGGGAGAGTCTGACGTTAGATTCCATCTGTGCCTGCATTAGATTCACCCCAAGATTTTTCAGAGCCAAGGTGTGTCTTAGTCTACTCTGGCGGCCATAACAAAATACCATTACTATTAAACAACAGACATCTATTTCCTAATGAGGAAAGAGAAGATGGACTTTTCTCTTTGTAGCAAGATTCTTTGGAACTGCTGCCTTGAGTTAGAAAAAAAAAGATGATAATTTTGTAATTTTGCAACCAGATTTACATTACAGATTAAAAATTTCCTTCCACTCTGCCCACACTGCTGAGTCTCAGAAGCTGACTTTTCCTTCTCATGAGGGAAATGAGTTCTTATTCCAAATGGACAATGGCAGTTGTTAGAAGTTTTGTTTCTATTAATTATTTTTATTTCAAATTATTTCTATAATTAAACAAGGAAGACAGGTTTAAAGAAAAATACAATCTTTTATTCCCTACTTCCCCCTGCCTGAGGTAACCAATGCACGACCTTTTTAAATGAAAATGGAATCCTATTGTACTCATTGCTCTGCATTTTTTTGTTTTGTTTTTTGATTACCGGCATGTGGTACACGTCCCTCCTCCAAGGCAGTGCATGTCCCTCAAATGCCTTCTTTACACCATGGCATACTATTTCAATTAAGCATGCAACAGAATTTACTCACCAGGTCATTCAAGTTTGCTCAGATTTTATTTTATTTCCTTGTTACCACAAAGAATGTGTCAATAAATACACACCTGTTCCTACTTTGACAAAAAACACTAAATAACACCTCTTTATTGTGCAGTTATTTTAGGGTAATTTCAAGGTGCTACCATCCTCCCAACACAATAGAAGAAAATGATGACCTTTTATTGACAGGAGACTTTGATAATAAAAATAAAAGAATGAAAAGAACAAGTTTAAATAACGCAGGTCACAAGTAGTCCCATTCACTTGTGCAACGTAGTACTTGTTAAATCCAGCCTTCATAAATCATTTCTGCATCTGCGAGGTGGCCGTAAAGTCCCCATTCATTTGAAGGCCTTGGGCAATTTCTCACAGTGCGGTTTCTAGAGCCATGCTGGTGGGGATACACACGAGGTCACGGTAAAGGCCCCGTTGCTCGCCATCCAGAGATTTTTATTCAGTGGATTTGGAGTAGGGCCCAGGTAGCTTCACTCTTCAACAGAAAATTTCCAGGTAGAATTCCCGGGTGAAAACACTGGAGTCTGCAAACTGTGGGCTACATCAGGGGTCAGTCAAACTTGGCCCTACACCTGTTTTTTATAGCTTGTGAGCTAAGAATGGTTTTTACATTGTTAAGTGGCTGGGGAAAAGAGAAGAACGTTTCACATGTGAAAATTATATGCAATTCAAGTTTCAGTGTCCATAAATGCAGTGTTAGTGGAACACAGCCCGCCCATTCATTCCCTATTGTCTTGGGCTGCATTCGAGCCATAACAGGGTTTGAGTGGTTGCCATACAGAAACCATATGGCCACTGAGCCAAAATATTTACAATCTGGCCCTTTACAGAAGGAATTTGCCAAATCCTGAACTAGATGACTCTAAGGTCCTTGTCATTTCTGAATGTTTTATTCACCATAATTATTTACCTCCTTCACGCAAATACATGGCCCAACCCTAGAAGTGGCACAGACCAAGGGAGGTACAAAGTGTGGCTTGTACCATACACGGCGATGAATTTCCTTCTACCAGTCACAGATTAGGAGACAATGTGAGCAACATATAGTCACCTATCCATTAGCACAATCAGCAAATGCGTAACAAATGCAAGAGCTAACTCGACCGACCTGACACACCGACCTGACACATTGTACACACTGGGGCCTGTTTTCAGTGCTCTCTATGATCGACTCAGAATCCTCACAATTCTGTGATGTAGGTTCTACCTTTATTCTCCTTTTACAGTTGAGGAAACTGAGGCAGAGCTAGGTTAAGTAACTTGCCTAAGGACACATAATTGTAAATAGCAGAGGAGGAATGTGAGCCAGTGTCACTGAGCTACAAAGCCTGGGCTTAAAACCACTGACCTGGCACTGCAAGCAAGCAGGTCAAAGTAATTTATAGCCAAAAATCACTGTGTTTGGAGCCGTATCTCAATTCCAATGTTAAAGTCAGGGGAGCGGGGCACTAACCTCTGGTAAACATTACATTGCATTGTGCCCAGGGCCATAGGGTCCAAGATCCCCTGGGTCAGTTCAGAACGTCAGTGAACGAAGAAAACTGCCTTCACAAACACAGTTCCTTTTTCTGCTTTGAATGGCACCAGGGAAGCAGCCTTTGCATCAAAGGAAAACAGCTGTGTAACCAGTAGTTGCAGGGCAAGGAAACCATCGTGTGTGAAGGGGACTCTATGTGGCTGGGCAGGGCATGTCCCAGCCAGAAAGGGCCTGCTACTCATACCTCTTTTGTTATTAACATGTAGCAATGGGGGCATTTCAGAATTTTACAGTGCAAACTCCAATATTTAAGAGTTCAACAGCCAATTCAAATATTAAAAACAAAGAAAACGCACTGGGCCAAACAAAATAAAGCTTCAAGTCACCAGTGTGCGACCCATGCTTAAGCAATTTTCTCTTTAGGCTAAATCATCTCAATTCCAAACCTTTCCAAATGGATCTCTAAGCCCAGACCTTTAATCAGAGTCATGGCTACCCCTTGAACTGGTGCCAAGCTTTGCAGGCATCTGTGGTTGATGAGAGTCACAAAGTTACTTACAGAAGTGGGAGTTCTACCTGGCAGAGGACTATGCTATGACCAAGCCTAATGCCCTCCTCATGTATGTTATAAAAAATGTCTGCTTTATGTTAGAGTAGACAGTCCTTACCAGTCTAGCAGCATTGATAAGTGCTTCTCCTTAATGGAAAAGCATATTTTCATAGCTTTTCCAGGAATATCTTGGTGCTTTTAATGGAACCACAAACCATTCCCTTATTTAATCTTCAATCACACAATGCTTATTTCATTGAATATAATGGCTCAGGCACATTCACTAATGGCCCCCAAATAAAAGACTTTTTAAAAATATGTATAAATTTGAAAGTACTTCAGAGTAGATTACACACAAGGAAAAGAACAAAACAAAAATGTCAGTTGTTTAGTTGAAGTGAAAAAAAATAATGTTTGGAGTTCCATAAACTTGAGTGATGTATCACTGTAATAAAATCATTTAAAAATCCATCATTCTGACGATCTAAAATAATATTTAAATTTTTCAGATATTTTATTGAAAACCTACTAAACGAATTTTCAGATCCCCTAGGAAACAACTTTTTATAAAACAGTATTTTAAAATATTTCTCATGAGATTCCATTTAGGAAAAAAATACCTTAAATGGAATTTCAAAATCAATCAAAATTTATTGCTCAAGTTTGACATTTATGTGTTATGGTTAGAGTTCATGGACTCTGCACAAAGCAAGCATTATTTTGAAATTTTTCAGTTACTTTAATATATAGTGTCATAAATAAAGGACAAATAGTCTTCAGAGGCCTGCCTAGGAGCTTGGAGTATGAAATACATGGCACTCTGGCACTCAAAAACAATTCTTAAATGAAAATTAAATAAACATATAGAAGCACAAACAGGACACTTAATTTAGAAAGTGAAACTTTATAAAACATCAATTAAGAACCACAAAACACTAAATGCAATGCGGTATACTGGATTAGATCACAAAACAGAAAATGACACTGTTAGAAAACAACTGAAATCTGAACAGTCTGGAGTCAAGTTACTATTAACATACCAATGTTGGCTTCTTAGTTTGAAAAATTCATCATAGAATGGTGCTAACGTTATAAGAACCTGGATATGGGAACTCACATTTTTGCAACTTTTCTGTATGTCTAAAATTATTCCAAAATACAAAGTTATTTGAAAAGGCAGAGAATAATCGGTAAAGGTATTAATCTGTGCCCGTAAAGCATCCAGGAGAATACAGTAGGCGGATAAATCCGCGTGCCACTGAGAGCCTTCTGCGTGTGCGCGTGGGTGGGGTGCGCGCGTCTGCCCAGCGGACAGGTTGTGGGGGGGGGGGGGCGGTAGGAGAACGCAGTCAACACGTGCCAGTCTTTCCTTGGGCAGCGCGACCTTGCTGCTCAAAGTTTAAAGGACAAAATGAAGTGGGAAAGTAAGTTCCTAAATATTTTACTAATAATATACGTTAATAAAAATATATCAGTATCAATTAACAATATGTATTAAACTTTTGGAATTTCTTTTATCACTGTGTTAGAAAAGATAGGTTGATAGCTGGACAACTTTCAACTTTTGCTTTTGGTGTGTGCTTTTGATTTTTTAAACCAGTTTTGGGCCTCTTTGTAGTATCTTCAAATATATGGGGCAGGGGCAAAAGGAGGTTTACCTACTTGTGAGTATGCAAGACACAAAATTTATTCTTGTATTTATTAATTATTGTATTATTTTTATATGAACAGCTGTAAACCTACTTTTGCCTCACCCGGTGTATCCGTGGAAATGATTACAGCTTGTCTCCACACTCTACAAAGCACAGCTTTATATTCGTTTCTGTCTTTCAGCGAAGAGACTACCTTGTGACCGCTTCCCCTGGCGCCTGCAGAGCGGAGGCCTCCACGAGGAGGAGGAGACAGTGTCAGCGCGTTAAGGCAAACGCAACAGGTCTGGTCTGCGCCAGGATGTAGCAGGTCCTGGCGAACCAAGGCTTTCAGGGCAACGACCAAAGAAGGCAAATAAACTGCAAATAAAGATATTTAAAACATATCAGAGAGTAAGGAAATAAGATTAAAAAATTTCAGAGAGAAGAGAATCACTTTCCGGTATAAGCTGGCAATTGTCAGCCCACCTTTTCCTGAGTGTCTGGGGATTGACCTTGACGGAGGCGGAGAGCTTCTGCGGGGCCACAGAGCTTTTCGCTTTCTTGAGGAACTGGATGGAGGAATCTCAGGGAAGCGTGAAGGGCCGCACTGACACCATAGCGCTGGGGCATTTGAAATGTAAATAGAGTTTCAATTTTTGCCGAATGACACTCTGATACTGTTGTGATCTCAAGAATCAGAATTGGGCCATGCCGATCCACCCGCAGCCCAGGTTCTGGACAGAAACAAAGGACTCAGTAGATCAGAGGAGGCCGATTAGTCCTACCTCATCACCTCCTAAGACGCCAGCAACCACCTGCCCCTCTGCTACAGCACCAGTTCCTTTGTCAAGGGTTCCAGCAAATGGAAGCCATCAGAAGAGCCCTTCTGGGGTCCGTGGTGGTGTTACTGCGCGAGGGAAGCTCCTTCCTGGAGACCAGAGGCACTTCGGAAGGAAGAAACACAGGATGAGCTCATCCGCAGATTTTCCCTCGGGGGCTTAGAAGGAGCCCCATATTCCGCAAGGCAAAAGTATGCCATTGTCAATGTGACTTCATCCCAGAATCCACAAAGAGTGCGGATGACGGTGCTAGGCCTTCAACCCTCTGAATTAAATCAGTATACCTTTTTTTTTTCTCTCTCTCTCTCTCAGTAAAGATGAATTGAGGACATTTGCCTTGACAGGGGAGCCAGGATGTTTACACACGAAGCTGCATGGAAGACTGACGGTAGCAGCTCTGTGCTGCAAACTGTGCAGAAGGAATAGAAAGGCAAGCAGTGCGGCAGCTAGTGACTGAACAGTAGAATCTTCTCTGGATGGATTCGGTCGCTCATCTTTTACATTTTGGCTTTAAACTCCACCGTTCCAACATGCATGTTCTAACAAGCTGGGAAGGAAACATCAAATTCTAGTGTCTCGGCGCACTTCATTTGTCACTATAAAAGAACAACGTGGACCCAATTCAGCAGGAAGATTGGTTCCAGGGCCTGTTAATTTAAGTGAATTGAAGAATTAAAACTCAACATCATGACCTAAGGAAATATTTCATTCTCTTTATTTCCTCCTCATCTTGATGTCGTATCAGCATATTTAACAGTTTGGGGTTTATTTATTGAAGCAAAGCAGATACATGGCACATGATTTATCTCTCAACAATTTCAATTTGGCCTACTTGACATTCAAGGCGTGTGCTCCGTCTAGAATTGCTTCTATTCACTCAACTTTCTCCCACACGCTCAGTGATTAAGTACTTAGCTTTATACAACATTATTGATACCACAATAAAAATGCCACATTTAAATGAACTGCAAAAAGCAAAAATGGCCTTAGAAAACGAAATATAATCTTGTGTAACATTGCCAATATATGGGAAGATGGTATAGCATCATATTTTTATTTTGTTTATTTTTGCTGAGTACGTACACTGAGTTCTCATAAATGAGAAGAAGTCATACGCTCTAAAAAAACCTGTCAGCGTAGCATAGTTTTATGTGCATCATATTGTTTTGTTTAGTAAAGGCCTCAATTTGAATTTTAATATAAATAACAGGAAACCGGGGCCATTTTAAGACAATCTGTGGCAAGTTTATCTTGTTACAAGATGTTTAAACCACACACTTTTATTATAAAAGATTCTAGGGGGGGCATGTGTGAAAAACTGAAGGGATTGAGAAGTACATATTGGTAGTTACAAAATAGTCACAGGGATGTAAAGTACCACATAGGGAATATAGCCAATGGTACCATGATAACTATGTATGGTGCCAGGTGGAATACTGAACTTATCAGGGCGATCATTTGTATATGGTATAAATGTCTAACCACCATGCTGTACACCTAAAACTAACATAAAATAATATCGAATGTCAACTGTAGTTTACAATAGTAATAATAATAATAAGGTTTCTAAAGCTTAAGCAGTTGACCCAAAGTCAAATGGCAAATAAGCTGAGCTAGGTTTCAAACCCAGGTCCACCTTGTTCCAAAGGCCGTGCTCTCAAATGTGTTCTTCTAGCATCTCTCCTGACAATAGCACATCTCAGGTCATTTCCAGAAAAAATTCTAGTAGGGGGAAATAAAACACCAAACATAAATAAAGTTTATTTAATAAGTACAATTTTTATCATTAGATGCACTATTATTTTACATCTATAAAATAGATGGTACACAAGAATGTAATACACTGAATAAAAATTAATTTAGAATATTATTTAGATTTATTAATTTTTACAGTGCCTTTTTCAATGGGTCAGCTGGAAAGTGTACAATAACTGTTAGTTGATATATATTAAAAATATTTAAAAATAATATTAGTTGCAGGTAATTTTTAGAACCAAGTCAGTCTTTATACTAGTTTGTTTCTCTATTATTTCCTTTCATAACCTTCCGTTCATCTCCTTAATTTTATTGTTAAATTATAAGAATTGATTAATAATGTAAACCTGATACAGTGCCTTTCTCGTTATGTTCTGAACTCCATGAAGGCTGGGACTCTGTTGCCTTGTTCTCTGTGCCATCCTTAACATCTTGTCCAGTGCTCAACACATAGACATGCATAGAAAGTCATGCTCCATGAAGGAAGGGCCAAACGCCCTGCACCAGGGGCGGGCAAGCTGGCTCCAGTCCAGCTTGCTGCCCGCTTTTTACAGTGCTCAAGCTAACAATGTTTTTTTCAGTTTGAAAAATGAATTCACATTTTTCAAATGGTTATGTAAGGACCTACATAGTAACCTCAAGTTTGCCCATTGGCCCATACATTCTAAAATATTTACTATCTGGCCCTTTAAACTAAAAGTTTTCTGAGCCTGACCTAGACCAGCGCTGTCCCACAGAGCTGCTGTGACGATGGACATGCCCGGTGTCTGTGCCGTGCAGTCGGACAGCCACAACGCAGGGAGAGCGCCTGAGCACGTGGACCTTGTCTGCTGTGACGGGGTAACGGAACCTTTTGTTTTATTTCAGTTTAAGTAATTTGAACAATCCAATCTGGTTAGCAGCTCGTGCATTAGGTGGCAGCTGGTGTAGACATGCAGAGGAGTAGACCCCATGGAGAGACAGTAAGCAATCAGAGACCCAGGTGTCCAAGGAAAGAATAAAAATACATGCTAATTTTGCAGTCAGTTGGACTTTCTGGCAAAATAGGATTGAAAATAAACTAAAATTTCTACCCTTAGTTTATTAAAACAGCTGTTATGAAAACCTTAAATGTAAAAATTATTCATTTGAAGGTTAAGCAGAAACTCATTTGATGTGTAAGTGGTGGTTCTTTATTCTACGAATCATGGATAACAAAAGAATTATTTCAGATAAGGCAGATAATGTTAATGTTCTAGTAACAAATAAACAAAGAAGACTGATTTTATAAAGACTTTAAAGCTCCGCTTTACTGAAGCAAACCACTTACTGCATTAAGTCAAAATGGTCTGGAATCGCATTAAAGCAAGCCGATCCGTACCACAGTAGGAAAACACAAACGAGTGAGAACAGTGATATGGTCTGCTCGCACCCCTGAACAGTCAGCGCCCGCACGGAGGGCAGAGAAGACCCAAACCGCAATAGCATGCTCACAATGCCACCTTCCCACGCTATTTCAAGTCTTTAAATCAAAAGCACTTAACAGGAATTCTGAATTGTGTGCTATTTAGGATTGAAGTTATTTGTTGCTATCCTTTATAACACTTAAAATAAGTTAAAAAATAAAAAATTGAAGAATAATTTCTTCTTCTTTTTTTGTTTGTACCACTCCTGATGTGTCTATGTATGAAATAATATCTCCCTGAGTAAAACTAGTTTGGCCGCTTTCTTCTATTTCAAATGATTCTATCACTAGGGATAAATCTGAAATCACAATGGACAAATAATCCCTTAATGCTTTCTCTGGCTAGCAAGCAATTTGCCAAGGCAATGCAGTTTTCCAGTAGCACACACACTCAGTGAGACACAGAGCCGATGCATTGGTCCCTCTCTAGTTAAAGTGTGCACCAAAGCTTCTCACTTGGGGGAAAATCCGAGATTCAATTCTCTAAAAAGACAATTTAGCTCTAGTAATTAAAAATCATTTATATTTTCTCTCTGATAAAACTTTAAAGTTTTGTTTATTTTTAGGGCTGATATTTTCATGACCTGAACGATTTCATTAAAAGAGCAAAGCTGAAACATCAACACCCAGGCCTGAACCAGTGAAAGGCCTTTCTTGCAATGAAGACGTGCAGTGGGCCCTGACCTGCCCACACTAGTGCTGGCCCCGGGAAGGCGCCCCTGCATCTGCTGTCCTGACAGGCAGAAATGTCAGCTCAGCCTTGGCTTTGAGGGACTGACAGTATTTGACAATTTTTCTGTTCTTAGGATCTGGCTTCCCCATTTTTCTCCTCCATTTTGAATCAGTCTGGCCGGTCCTCTTCCGAGTTCCTCCATGGTGACAAGAGATGGCTGCGGTATGCTGTGGAGACCAGCAGGGCAGTGGGCTGCCGCTGCAGATCTGGGGCACCAGCACCAAAAGCTTTCCCCTCATCCTCTCTGGGTTTTATTGAGGCTTCCGTGGAGTCATGACTGATGAAGTCACTAGCCTTTGGTGATTCAGACTTCAAAGTTTTTTCTAAAAGTCAGGTTTTATTGAGATACAATTTACATGTTCTTCATTTTTACGTGTACAGTTCAATAACTTTTTTTTATTCCTCACTTGTGGGTATGTATTTTTAATTGATTTCAGAAAAAAAGAGATGAGAAGGGGGAAGAGAGAGACAGAAACAGACATTGATGTGAGAGAGGAGTACGGATTGGTTGCCTCCTGCACATGCCCTAACCTGGGATGGAATGCACAACTTAGGTATGTGTCCTGACTGGGGATCAAACCTGCAACCCTTCAGTGTACAGGACGATGCTCCAACCAGCTGAACAACCAGGCCAGAGCCAGTTTAATAAATTTTGGCAAACATTACAGTTGTATATCTACTACCAGTATAGGACCTTTTCATCACTCCTAAAAGTTCCCTCATGCCTCTTTGTAGACAACCCCTGCCTTCTCATGGCCTACTGGCCATAAGTGACCAATATATTTTCAGTTTCTAGCTTTGACTTTTCCTGTATATGCAACCATACTGCCTGTAGTATATTGTGTCTGACTTATTTCACCTAGGCATTTAATGTAATGCTTTTGAAATTCATCTATCTCATTGTACATATTATGTTCAATGCTTTTTGTTGCTGAGAAGAATTCCATTGTATGAATGTATTAATACCACAACACTTTTATTCATTTGGCTATTGATGGACTTTTGGCAACTATGAATAAAGAAACTATTAACACTTGTCTGGGCAATATATTTTCATTTCTCTTGGTTAGATTTTTATGAGTGTGATTTGGGGGTCATATGCTAAGTATATGTTTAACTTTATAAAACTCTTCTGAATCATTCTTCAAAAGAGTTGTATCATTTGCATTCCAATCAGCCATGTATTAGTGGTTTAGTTGTTGTGTATCATCTCCAACAGTTAGTTATCAATCTTTTTAATTTTAGCCATTCTAATGGATGTGTGGTGATATTTCTCTGTGTTTTTAATTACTGTTTCCATGACAATTAATGAGGCTAATCTTTTTGCATATGTTTATTTCTATTTCTATTTGTATACCTTCTTTGTATACATTTTGAATTTGATGAAGTTCCATTTGTCATTTTTCATTTACCGTTCATGTTTTTGTGTCCTAAGAAATTTTTCCTTAAATAAGTGTCACAAATATTTCTTCCTATATTTTATTCTAGAACATTATTTTAACTTTTCACTCTGATATTTAGATATACAATCCAGTTCAAGTAACTTTTTGAATGTGATAAGTTGTAAGAGTTGAGATTCTTTTTTTTTTTCCTATCCAATTGTTGGCACCACTTGCTGAGAAGAGCACTTTCCCTCATTGAATTGCTTTGGCACCTTCATCAAAAACAAACTGACTAAACTCACGTGGGTCTATTTCTGAACATACTAGATTCTTCCATTCACCTATATGGCTGTCCCTAAGCAAATACCACACTGTCTTGATTACTGTAGTTTTATTGTGAGTCTCATAAACTTTTACATTTTAAATGAGTAAAGTGAATACCGATAACCCTTCAAAAGCTAAGTTCCCTTGAAATAGTTGTTTATTACATAGGATAGGCTTGCACTGATTTGGGAAGCTAGCCTTCCTTCAAAGATGCAAGAATTGCTATTCTTTTAAAAAATATTTTATTTATTTATTGTTAGGGAGAGGGGACAGGAAAGAGAAAAAGTGGGAGAGAAACATCAATGTATGGTTGCCTCTGTGAGTCCCCCACTGGGAACTGGCCTGCAACCCAGGCATGTGCCCTGACTGGGAATCGAACCGCAATCATGTGGTTCGCAGGCCCACATTCAATCCACTGAGCTACGCCAGCCAGGGCTAAGAATTTATATTCTTAGTTGTTGCTTGAGGTGGTCTGTCTTCCTGTGTTCCATAGACAGGGTGTTTACTGGACCTAAGGGATCCACAGTTAGAATTTAGGTCTTAGGTGTTTGAGAACACTTATTTCTTTATTTTCACTAACGTCTGATTGAAATTCAATTTTTCTAGAGGAGACCATTCTGCATGGTGTGTGCCCAGCTCCCACTCAGAGATGCACAGGACCCACGCCCTCAGATAGGTTCTCCTGTGGGGAATCAGGCCTCCATTATACCTAGGCTGCGATGAGACTTGCTTTTGCTAAAACTCCCTCACCCTGAGTTGAGGCAGAAAGTGCTCACTATAACTTCCTAAAATCCCTGCTAAAACTCTCTAGTATGGAGTGTAACCGGTTCAACCACTTTTCCCTTTGCATTTGCAAATATCCTTCTTCTGTGATGTGATTAGCGGCATTGGCTCCTTTGTCTTCTGTCAAAGGTAACCACCTAAAGTGAACCTGTGCATAGCAAATGAGGACCATCATGCAATGTTCCCAGAAAAGAAATAAAGGCCTGTCATGGCGAGGGCCACAGCTTTTTCTCTTCTTAAGAGAGAAGCCACGCTGTTCCTTTCACTCCACAGGACTCGGTAGTCTGTGTGAATTTCTCGTGCCTCATCCGCAATGTGGCAGACCCCATGAGCTGGGGTCTGCATCATGTTTCCTTCAGTTAAAAATCTGGACAAAAAACCTTAGTGGTATTGACATTACATGAGACTTGACAATAGAAAGTAAAGACATTTTCATGATACATTACAGTTGTGGCTGATATCTTCAAATATTGTACACAGTTATTATTACCTCAAACTAGTGGATTTCAGAAATGCTACTTGGTCTTGTTTTTTAATGAGTTAATATAAACATATAACTAAATTATAATTTTAAAAACTTTTGCCCTGGCTGGTGTGGCTCAGGGGATTGAGTGCAGGCTTGCAAACCAAAGGGTCACCAGTTTGATTCCCAGTCAGAGCATGTGCCTGGGTTGCAGGCCAGGTCCCCAGTGGAGGGCATGTGAGAGGCAACCACACACTGATGTTTCTCTCCCTCTCTTCCTCCCTCCCTTCCCCTCTGTCTAAAAATAAATAAATAAATAAATAAATAAACAAATAAATAAAATCTGTAAAATAACTTTTGGTTACTCAATACAACTGATTTCCTTTGTCATATTATGTTTTTTACTATGTATTTTAAAAAGTTGTTTAAGAAGGGGCCCAAAGGCATTTCCAGACATAAGCAGTCAGTTGCCCGCCACCATTGGAAGTCCATTAAAAGTGTGCTTAATTCTGCATTTTAGAATATTGCCAGCTTTGCTTACTTCATCTTACATGATATAACATAATTGTAATATAAAACATAAGATATATTATTTCATCTTATTAATAAAGGTTCAATAAGCCTTTATTAGACATGTGAGATTGGACAATGCTCCATGCCAGAATCTGGAGATTCAAAGGTGTACCACATGGTCCTGCCTTTGAAGAGTTTAGGTCCAGTACTAGGCAGATAAGGACACAGTCATGACAAGTTTATGTACTTTAATGAGCACATGTGGGGATGACCTAGATGATGTTCTTACCATTTGCTTGGGCCGTAGTGGAAGTACGGACAGAATATCAGAAAATGACACAGGAATTGACACCTACGAGAAAACCTAGAGATTAAGAAAGCATTAACTAGAATGGGAAGAGACTGTTTCACAAAAAGGAACACAGGCAAACATCATTCCCAGGAGCTGTTAGGAGATGAAGAGTCACTGCTTGGTTGACAGAGACCTTCTGGCAAGGGTCCCTCCCTATTTCTTTTGCCTTCTTCAGCCGCTCAGTTCATCAGGGACTAACTGACTCTTCAGCACTCTCATTGGCTGTGACAGTGAGGCTTTCTGACTGTGCGAGCCAAGTCCCGGGACCATTCCTCTGTGGTGGGCCCCATTTTCACTGTGTTTATCTGGATCTAAATGGGGGAAGTTCCAGCTGCACATTTACTGATATTTTCGATAAGATAGGAATGTAGATGAAAAATCTTTCTATTTTTGAGGGTTTCCATTTAGTTTAGGAAATTGTTTCATCATGCTAGTTATCCTTATGGGAAACAGGTTATCTGTCTTTGAGGGGTTTCTGCTTCCAATTGCTGAGGTGACATTGCATTTTATGAGAAAGAGAATGGTGCCCTTTCTTGCTCTCTGTAGGAAAGGTATTTTTAGGACATTTTAAATAATGACTATAAAATTTCATGACTTCACTTACCCAGGATTATTCTTTTCCTTCAGAGAATAGGCTAAGCTATTTTTCCCATGGAGGATCAGTGTATTCATTTACTTCTTTTTCTCCACAGCATATTCTGAATGCTTTTACTGTGAGGCATTAAAAAAAAACAGTAAAAATGATATATTTTTCTGCTCCTCCTTTTCAGGTTGAATGGAAGAATACAAACATTTTAAAATTAAGTGCAGTAAAGTGATATTGATGCTATCATAATCATCTGTACAAAGTAAAAAGGTAGAGATTTCAATGTGGGGACAGCAACATAAATATTGGAGGGCAACACAGAGAAGTGGTGACAGGAAGAGAAAAGGGTGAAGCTTTCCTGGAAGAAGGATCAGTGGGAGCAAAGTCCAGATGGAGGCAACTCTGGGAATGTTATGGGACTTGCAGAAAGTCAGATGATTTGAAAGTGAGGTCAGATGCAGTTCAGCAGAAGATTCTGAAGAAGACAGGGGAGCATCGTGGAGGATTTGGACTCCACACTAAGGAGTTTGGATTCTCCTGTAAGAAAATGTGAAGGCCACAGAAGAGTTATCAGTGAGAGACTAGTGGCACAGAAAGAAGAGAACAATTGTGAGGTCCTGAACTTAGACAGCAGCTGTGGGACCTGGGGAGGAGAGGCAGTGAACAGAAATGCAATAGGTTGAATGAACTGATCTAATGTTCAAATGGACTGGAAGAAGAGAAAAGTCTCAGACGAAGTTGGTTTTCAGTCAAAAGTTTCCTCCACTGAAAAAGAATATTAGAGGAAGAGTAGTTTTGACAGGAAAGCTTTCATTTTGATTTTGAGATGTTAGAGGTACACTCGTAGTGAGCAGCAACATCCATGAGCAGTTGGGTAGATAGGCCTAGAGCACAGGAGAGAGAGAGCATAGAAATTAAGATTAAGCATCATCAGATATGTGTAGCTTTGAGAGCCATGACTATGTCCCTTGGAAGATGTGTACCTTGCACAATGCTCAAGGTCAGAGCCCTTGATGAAAAAGACTAATTTTTAAGGAACAGCAAAGAGTTTGTAAGGAAGGCAGGGAGGAAACAGATAGGTGAAGGAAAAAATTCTAAGAACCATGGCTCTCTTACTTTCCAGGAAGCAACTCTTGGAGGTCAGATGTTCCGTTTGTCTCTGTAAGTCTCAGGGCCTCTCTGTATTGGCTTTATGTCTTCTCTTTCACAGTCCCTTCCTCTGCTCATTCATCTTTCTGGCCCTCATAACTTTGGCTTCCCATGGTCAAACATTGCCTCTAAAATTCTTTCATATGCCATGAACTTTCACTCCCACACCATAGTGTTTTCTACTTCAAATTCCTGAGGAGAAGAGAATCTGATAGGCCATACTCTTCTTTCTGAGCCAGGTGTCATCAGGCATCTAGTGTGCTGTGACCAGGTGTGCATCCCCACTTGCATCACCTGTGGTCCTGAGAGTCTTGGGCATAAAACATGGCTGCCTGGGTTGGTCCCTTTGACAGGAGATATGGACAGGGAGAAAAGAGTGATTAGCTACGTTTAAGGAGTTGATGGAAGGGAGTCCTCAGAAATGGCAGATGCCATAGCATGGGCAGGAAAGACTCCTTTGGGTCTGTTGATCTAGACGCCAGCTGAGGCACTGGCCAGTTGCTGGGATGGTCCCTCCTCAAGCGAAGCAATAATCTGCAGGGGTGGACAAGAGTAGGTTTACTGTAGTAAGTATGTGAAACAGAGAGTCTTTCTTGTAGTATTATTTATTATTTATTTGTATTACAAATGTGAACCTATTTTTGCTCACGCCTGCAATGCTCCTACAGATCCTGGGATCCCTTCAGGGATCCCATAGAAAATCTGATGGAGTGTAATTTACTTCACAGTAAAGCTTTCTTCAGAGCAACCCTTGATGTTGATTTATTCACAGGAGTTCCTGCCAGCCTTGCCAGCATCCCGGGGCCGTCCGCCCAGTGCACATGCTGCCCTTCAATCCAGCCAACCTGTGATGTCATGGGTACTTAAAAGGTGTCTTAGAAATAATTGACTATAACTCTCTCATAATATAAATAAGAAAACTGAGATTTGGAGAGGTTAAGTGACTGCGTGGGGTCACAAAGCTTGTGACAAAGCCGGGAATAGAGCACAGGCTTCCCAACTCAAGGCACACTGTTATTATTCTTGTTATTTTTAAGTATAAGCATTGCCCTCTAATGTCTTAATATTCTGCCAATGTCCACTCTGTGCTCATAACCGAAGTACTGTATTTGAATTAGACTGACAAGCCAGAGTACTAATCTCAGGTTCCAGTCTGCACTTGGCATAAGACCTCTCATACTGGGTATTCAGAACATAGAACCTAAAGCTAAGCTTACCTCACACAGGTCTTTACATACTTTCTTAATTAAAATAAAAACAAAAAAATTGTGGGGAAGGAGGGAGGGTATGCAAATGGAAGACATAAATGGTGATGAGAAATTTTTTTAATAAATAACTTAAATAAATTTGCTCCCGACCCCGCAAATATTGTAGTAGCTATAATTCTGTAGTCATGAAGTTTCTCCCTATTCTCTGGGGAGAAAAGGAGCAGTCATATAATGAAAGATTACTGATCGTGAAGACAGAAAATCTGAGTTATCTTGGGCAATTCATGGGCAGCTTGTTGAATCCCACTGTACAGTGGGAACATTTTACCTACAATGACATAGGCACACCAATACATCGTAGAAGCAAGGGGAAGGGAAAATTAAGCCTGCCAAAGTCAGCTGGGGAAGGTTTCCAGAGAAGGTGACATTGGAGGTGGCTTGTGAAAGTGAGTAGGGGTCACCAGGCAAGAAGGTAAGGAAAGGGTTTGATATGGGCTGTGTGTAACGCCTCCTACCTGGGATGGGGTGAATATCGTACACAGACACAGGAAGGGGCCATCGGAGGGCTCTCATAGCCTCTGTCTGAATCACCAGAAATGTGGAACTACATACCTTCACGTCGTCATCCCACCCAAGTGGGCAAGTCACATGCACCTCCACTCACCCAGCTCCTTCATGCTTATGTCTGTACTGCTGTGTGCTTCCTCCTTTCCACTTATCCTCCGACTGCTGCCATCCTTTTTCACTGAGGCTGTCTAGAACTCCTTCTCTAGAGAAAACCAGCTGCCTATACCATCACCTTTTCCACAAACACCTACTTCTCTGACGCTTGACTAACTCTTACGGCACCAATTTCCTTGCCACTCTCCAATTCAGGATGCTTATTTTTTCACATAACAAGGACCATAAGGAGAGGCTGGGAAGTTTAGTGGAGGAGAGAGGGGTTAGATTTCTTTTTGGTCCTCATTATTATTCTTCAGAATTAATTCTTCACTCTTGAATAAAAGAGTCTCACTGGAGGAAGTTAGCACATTATAGCAGTTACCATCATTTGTCTTCTACTAAATTCTCATTAACATTTAACATCTGTCTGTGTCAACCAAAGTGATTTCCTAGATCAGTTCTCTGAATAACTGATGAAGCCCATTTTCTCAAGTACTCTTCTCTCTCTAGATATTGAAATAACCACTGTTAAAGTGGTTATTATGGGTGTTATACTCGTGATTTAGACACCTTTAGCTCAGACCTTCCGGGATGCATACTGGATACCCACATCATTTGGATGTTGCACCAACACAGCACATACAAAACTGAAAAATAATTCTAAATCCTAAACTACCCCTTGGCCCTTTGTGCCTCCTAGAGGCCCCACGAATGGTTGTACTACTTAGCTAGACACCCAAGCTAGAATCTTGGGAGGTGGTGAAGGGTGAGAATCCTAGACTTCATTCTCTCTCTCATCTACAATGTACAATTGGTGGCCAGGTCATGATAATTTTAACTCCCTGACTTTATTTTTTTTCCTTTCTAATTCTACTTCCTTCCCCTTAGTCCAAGCATTATCACTTTCCATTTAGGTTTCTGAAATGGGCTCCCAACTGCTGTCTCAGTCTTCAGTTCAGTTCTACCCGACTCCACCCACTGGTCTACAGTCAGAGTGATTTTTTCTGACGTAGAGCTATAATCACAGAAACCTCTTCTTACACACCCTCAATGAATTCTTATACCTTGAAAGGAAATGTACCTCTTTAAGGAGGCATTCAAGGTATTCCATCCACAGGACTCTGTCAACCTCTCTGGTTTTATCTCCATACTCACCATTCATTTTGATATTCTTTCTAGCCCCAATTGGAGTCATGTTGTCCCATTGCCTTTTGCAGTAATTTTTGCTAATCCTTATGGACAAGTTACTCAGGATCTCCATTAATTTATCTATTTTTTTCTCACAACCCCATGTGGTCAGTTACCACTTTTTCCTAGCTGAAGAATGGAATAACTGAAGCACAAATAAGTTAAGTAACCTAACCAAGGTTATATGGCTAGTGAGGAACACAACTGGGATTTGAACTCTATTGTCTCTCTCTAGAGTCAGTTTCTTTAACTGCTCTTCATAGCTCTCCCACAATTTCCCTTCTTCTGGAAGACTCTCCTTCCTTCACTTAGCTTACCTCATACTTACTCCTCTTCCACTTAATCTGGCTTCTGTTTCCATCAAAACTCTGGAAAATCTCTCACAAAAATATGAATTATGAACTCCAAAGGGATTTCTTCTTACTTGATCTCTTAAATGCTTTCAATCACTGGTCTTGGCCCTTCTGTTTTCCCTCTGGATTTTCTCTCTTAGCATCCTTTGTTGTTCATAAAACCTTTATATTGGAGTTATTAAAGTTTCAGTCCACGTTTTCACATTTTCCTCTCCCTGTGTGTTTTGCCTTGAGTGATATCATCCATGTCCATCTGTGTGCTGATAACTTCTAAAATTTTCCCCAGGCTTTCCCTTTGTTCTACAAGCCCTTGCAGACCAGTGCTTCTTTAACATCTCTTGAATTTCTAAAAAGCATCCTACATGCAACATATCCAAAATGAAACTTTCAGTTTCCCCAAAATATTGCTCTTCAGTGTGCCCCAGCACCACCTTTCATCAAGTCAAACACAGTAGAAATGTTTACAGCCCACTGACCAAAGAGCACTCAGGACAAAACTGTGTCCAAATTAGATTCATTTCACTGACTTCGGTTAGGAAGAATAAACCACAGAAACTGCGGGTTGCCTCAATAAGAGAATTTTAAGAAGCTGCTAATAGGATTGAACTTGTACTGCACGGTTGTAGGAATGATTTTTTTTAATGGGGTCCAGTTCTGAATTAGAGGTTGTCAAGAAGCTGGGGAAATTCGGTGGCCATTCTCACTTTGATTTTTTTTAATAAGAGGCAGGAGGATTAAAGTGGCCTGAGAGTAGTCACTGCTAAAGAAGTAGCAGGTGCATGTTTGTCAGGAAGAAGGATTTTGAGAATGGCATTGTCTGTCTTGCTCCAGATATGCCATTGAATGCTCTTGTCTGAGTATTGTCTACAGTTGTGATTTATTTTGAGTTTTAGTGTCTCTAAATTTTAGTTAGGCAATTTTGGAAAAGTGACTTGAACCTAATAGCTTTGATTTTCCAATATAATAAATAAAACACACATTTATCATCATCTTGGACAAAAATTTCAAAATCACTTATACATGATTTTACCTGTGTGCTTATTTCAATAATAAATTATTTTTTAGGTTTCTAAGAAAAAAACCAATATTATTTTAGCCATTCACAAAAAAACAGTTAGAGCTGCTTGGTAGATTATGAGACCTATGCATTTACAGGCAGCACTGCCAAGAGATTGCTAGTTGCTAGAGGTCTGTAGGGTTATACATCCACAAATAATTTGCTTTTCTCAAGAGGAAACAACAAAAAAAGGAAGACTAACACAGAGGACCCTCAAATAATCAAGAGGTGAGACAGGATCTGTAGTGGTTAAGTAGCTCTACACTCAAACCAGAATGCTTGGATTGGGATCTTTACTCTTCCTTAGCTCTCTCCCTTAGTGCTTGATCTTTTTTGTGTCTTAATTTCTTCTTCAGTAAAGCAGCAGAAATAGTCTCTTCCTCTTAGAATTGTTGTGAGGATTGAATAAGTTAATAAGTACCAATTGCTCAGAACAGCATGTGGCACAGAAGAGGCACTCAATAAATATTTAGTTGGCATTATTATTGTAATCCACCCAGTCTTTTGGAATTTAAAAAACCTTTTAAAAATTGAGTAGCTGCCAAGGACACGCTGTAGGAATGGCACATACATGGATAAGAGAAATATGAAGGGGGAGGCATCTCTACAATTTGTAAAACAGATCTGGCCCCTCGAGAAGACTCCTTTAGAGAGAGCTGCTCAGATGCCAGCACACTTGAACATGGTGAGTCTGGAATTATGTTAACATATTGGAGCCTTCCATGAGACTGAAATGGCAAAAGCGCAATTTGAATAGTAACCTCTCAAAACTGTCAAAGAAATTGATGATGTATCGTGTTTGCCAGAAAGGGGCTTACGCAACACCTTGAGATTAAATATAAGAAGAACTTCTTGGGGGATCCCATGAACTCTACCATGAAGTGGCCTCACTCTTTTCTTCCCATCAAGCTGGCCATTTTCACATCTATTAACTAATACATCTAGATGGGATGAAAATGTTTTTGATTATGACATCTGTTTAAGTTGGCCTCCTGTGTCTGTTCATAATTTCAGTTAAATCATATGCTTTTAGCTTGTACTAGATTAGAGGTGGGTTTTTTGGAGCAGAAAAAAAGTGTAACAAAGATTAAATTACAATTTTAAAAACATATAATCACACAGAACATGGAGAAAAGCTCTTCATTTATTCTTATATTTGGTGAATGGTCATTTATTTCTGGAGGGTATATTTGAATTAAACTTTTTGGCACATTATGTAGAAACCCAGTTATCTGAATTGATTTCAGTCAAGTCATTATTAGATGCTTGCCTGGGTTTCCTTGTATTTTATGTACAAATATCTGGGCAGGAGACGATTCAAAGTTTGCAGTTCATTGTCATGATCCTGAATGTGGACCCTGCATTTAACCACCAATGATTTCCCAAGCTGGCAGCTATTATAAGAAGAACTAAATTGAGGATTTCACATATTTATTTTAAAATGGGGACTTCAGCCCTGGAAGTATCAGAGGAAGGAAAAAAACAATAAAACAGCTCTGGCTGGTGTAGCTCAGTGGATTGAGTGCCCCCCTATGAATAAAATGGTCACTGGTTTGATGCCCAGTCAGGGCACATGCCTGGGTTGCAGGCCAGGTCCCCAGTAGGAGATGCAGGAGAGGCAACCACACATTGATGTTTCTCTCCCTCTCTTTCTCCCTCCTTTCTTCTCTCTCTGTAAATAAATAATTTTTTTAAAAAACAATGAAACAGAGTTCCTAAAGAGTAGTGTTTACAATGTATTTAATAATATTATTAGCCTTTAACTAGCAATCTTACTTCTGGGTATCCTTAGATGGTAAATAATTGAAGAAAAGAATAATGCCATATCTTCAAAGGCATTCAAAGCAGTGTTAGGTACAATAGTATATCTCATTAGAATGGATTCTTATAAATTCATTAAAATCATTGTCATTTTAATGAATAATCATTAAAAGGCAGAGTAGAATCATGAGAAAATATTTCTAGTATCATGTTAAGTATAAGAGGCAGAAAAAATGTTGACAGCTAAGGCAAACATAAACACTACATGCATTTGGACCAACTGAAAATAACTACTTGGTGATAAGAGTACTTTAATATTTTCTTCATTTTAAAAAAGATTTTATTTACTTATTTTTAGAGAGAGGGGAAGAGAAGGAGAAAGAAAGAGAGAAAAACATCAATGTGCGAGAGAAACATTGATTGGCTGCCTCTCACGTGCCCCCAAACTGGGGGCCTGGCCCGCAACCCAGATATGTGCCCTAACTGGGAATAAAACTTTTTGGTTCTTAGGCCAGCACTCAGTCCACTAAGCCACACCAGCCAGGACTATTTTCTTCATTTTTTTTTAAAAGAGAAAGAGTAAAGAGTCTTAATGGCATGACCATATTGTTCAAAAACCAAATTCCTTGTCCAGTTTTCATGGATTTGTAGAAAATGACAGCTTGTATATTAAGGCAATTTGAGCTTTAGCCCCAGAGCCTCAATAGATTCACTGCACCTTGATTTTCTAATAAATTCTATGTAAATTTCAATGCCAGCTGGTTTTCTAACTTTATTAATATGAAAGGATTCAATGGGTAAAAAGATACTGGAATCAGAAATAAATAGGAAAAGCACAAAGAAGACTCTTTTGATGAGTTGTTTCTAATTGCTATGCAGTTTTTTTAGAAGTTATAGTTTTATAGTAAATACACATATATGTATATATGATTGTCAAATTCTTACATTTTACTTTCAAATTGCCATTTACATTATAATTAAAAGATAAAAGCCACAATGAGATACCGTTTCACACTGGTCAGAATGGCCATCATAACCAAATCACACACAAAAGTGCTGGTGAGGTTGAGAAGAAAAGGGAACCCTAGTGCACTGTTGGTGGGAATGCAGACTGGTGCAGCCACTGTGGAAAGCAGTATGAAATATTGTCAAAAATTAAATAGTGGAACTGCCTTTGATTCCAGTGATTCCACTGCTGGGATTATACCTTAGGAACCCTGAAACACCAATTCTAAAGAACCTGTGCACCCCAATGTTCATAGCAGCATTGTTTACAATAGCCAAGTGCTGGAAGCAACCTAAGTGCCCATGAATAAATGAATGGATTAAAAAACTGTGCTACAAGCCCTGGCTGGTGTAGCTCAGTGGATTGAGCACGGGCCTGTGAACCGCACGATCGAGGTTCGATTCCCAGTCAGGGCACATGCCTGGGTTGCAGGCCAGTTCCCAGCAGGGGACTCACGAGAGGCAACCGTACATTGATATTTCTCTCCTCTTCTTCCCTTCCCCTCTAAAGATAAATAAATAAAATCTTTAAAAAACTAAAATAAGAAAATAAAAACAAAAACAAAACAAAACTGTGCTACATTTACACAATGGAATACTACACAGAAGAAAGAAAGAAGGAACTCCTACCTTTCATGACAGCATGAATGGAACTGGAGAGCCTTATGTTAAGTGAAATGAACCAGTCCATGAAAGACAAATACCATATGATCTCATCTGTAAGTGGAACCTAATCAACAAAACAAACAAGCAAGCGAAGTAGAACCAGAGACATAGAAACAAAGAACAAACTGACAATGATCAGAGAGAGAAGGGGAGGAGGATAAGGGGGGAAAGCAGGAGAAGAGTCAAGGCAAGGAACATGTATAAAGAACCCATGAACAAAGACAATAGGGGCTGGGGGAGGAGTGAAAGTGGAAGGTTGGAGGGTGCGGCAGGAGAGAATAATGGGGGAAAATGGGGACAACTGTAATTGAATAACAATAAAAAATGAAATAAAATATATAGTCAGAGTAATTTGTAAGAAATCGTTACCCCCAAAACCAAAGCCATAAGTCAAACCCAAAATGTACTAACAACTCCTCTTGGAGTAAGTAATACATGTTGAAAGAATGTCAGCTGGAGAAAGAGGGCAATTGTGTCATCATTGCTATTTGTTCTTTGGCAGTGACTGAGAGAGAGGGATCTGATCTTGGATACAGACCTCTTGAACAGGAGCCAAGATGTGGGTCCATCTAGGGCAAGGCTGTGAGTGACTACCCTTGGGAACTGCATGCTCCCCAACCTTGAGATGTAGCAGACGCTGTGGAGCCTGACAAGGTCTTCTGTGTTCTTGAGCATAAAACTTTCTCAGAAGAGCCATGTTACGCCTGTTTGCAAATGTGAATCACTTGGAAGTCTCCTTCAAACACCCATTCTGACTAAGTAGGTTTGGGGTAGGTGTGAGATTCTACATTTTTACAAGCTCCCAAGCGATGCTCATGCTGTTGATCCAAGGACTGCGTTCTTTTTGGAGTAGGAAGACTCCAAGTTCACCTTAGTTGAGCAAAAGAAGTGATGCAGGGAGTTTCCTGGATAATTTGTTGCTTCCATCATATTTCTATGACTGGAAGGAACTAATCTTGGAATGAAGAAGCATGTCATCAGAGTGGACTTCAATTTAAAAAGAAGTGTTAATTGTCTATTGAAATTATTTCTTCCAATTCTTATGTTATCTCTCTTGTGCCCTGAAAGATCAGTACTGGTAATTTACACATTGTTGGATGCCCACCAGTTTGTGTGGGTGTCTCTGTTTGGCTGACTGTTTTGAAATTTTGCTTTGACACTTTCAAATTTAATTTATAAATAAATCTCTTTATGTAACCCCCCTCTCTGATTCTTTTGGTGGCCTTTGAATGTAGATGTAAAATGCCAAAATATTTGGTATGTACTAATTAACAATTATTTTAAGGTTTATTTTTAGTTAATATCTTAAGATTTCTTTTAAAATCAAAGCTAAAATGTGGCAGAGGAAGCCTTTTGGTTTTTATTGATCTTCCTAAATTATAATTAACCACTATTATTAGTATTCAATTACTTCAAAAGTGGCCTCAGCCTGAAACTTTTAACTTTAAATTGCTAAGTTCTGATTATAAATTATCCTATATATATGAAATCATAAAAGCCAAGTATAAACTCTATTACCTACAATAGAAAAAAAAAGTACATTGGTGGAAATGTGAATAGGATTCTTATCATTGAATTTTTTTTAATCTTGTGAACAGTGAGCTGAAAGATCTCATGTGTTTCCTTTGAGAGCACATTTCTGTGGAAAATACATTTATATGTTTTCTTTTTTGCTTTGTTTGTTTTATTTTGAATATAGTATTACACCTTAAACCCTTGACCTACCCAAGTTAGGAGACCTCAGAGCTAGACAAAAGAAAAGAACAAAAGGGAAGAAGGTAAGCAGATATTAGGCAATCAAATCATTGTGATTTCAAAATAAATTTCTAAAGTGAATGGGGAATGGGTAAACAGTCCTAAAGTATGCCTGCTTGCTCCTTGGGTTTATACTACTGTTTTGCTATTAAGAGTCTCTATCCTAATGCATGTTATTAATGTTATTAAGTTAGTTTGTTGTTCTGAAAACTGAAGTTAAGTGTGAAAGCAACCAGCACAGTACCCATTTCATAGAAAATGTTCAATGAAGCTTTTTTGGATATATATATATATAGATAGATAGATAGATAGATAGATNCTTGGGTTTATACTACTGTTTTGCTATTAAGAGTCTCTATCCTAATGCATGTTATTAATGTTATTAAGTTAGTTTGTTGTTCTGAAAACTGAAGTTAAGTGTGAAAGCAACCAGCACAGTACCCATTTCATAGAAAATGTTCAATGAAGCTTTTTTGGATATATATATATGTGTATATATATATATATATACATAATTTATAGATATATTTATCTATATACAGATAGATAAATTATGTATATAAATTATATACATAATTTATATGTGTATATATACATTATATATATAATCTTACTTGATTAGAAACATATACCCTGTTCTTTACAAAGTTATAGAAATTCAGATGTCTGTTTCCTATCTTTCTAAGACAACACTTCTGTTTCAGCCCTAACAAATAGCTATCTCATCCTTACACATTTGCATCTTGTAGAGAGTTTAGAATCTAAAAAGTAAGACATAAATTAAATGTGCATATGATGTAACTCCACTAGGATACTATGACCCTCAGAAGCTCTGTAAGATTGCTTTACATACTTAACTAAATAAAGCTCCATAAGATCCAGCTTTAATTTTTATAATAGAAAAATAAAGAGATCTTGATAGAATTTACCACTGTTTCACTACTCTTAAAGGTAGGAACTATGCTATTAACAACAGCAATTTTAATGAAACTCTTTCTTCTCTTACCATCTGCAACAAATTTATTAGAGTAAAAACACATTAGCAATAATCTCATTAACAAAAGTGGATTAAAACTGTGCTAGAGATCTGTAACATGAAGCATGTTGTTAAAAATTTCAGATCTGTTTATTTTTAAGATAAACAACAGTATTTGCTATAAAAGTTATCCAATAAAGTCATTTATCTCACAAAAGCTTTCAGTTCCTACACTCTAAATGTAAATACTCATAACATTTAAATATCATCCTTCAGTAAAGTAGAACCTGCTGTTAAGGGATGACTTCTCTAAATTTAGTATAAACAGTAAGGTAATTGTGGGCTGTTTGAAGGCATTGTTGGTATATGTACAAAAAAATGTTCAACAACCTATACATTTAAAATGAACTCTCCTTTGCTTTCAATGTTTAGTTCTGTTCTTTAGAGTTAGGTGAAAATAAAACAGCATTATATTTTTCTTTTTGATTAAAATCTGTCCCTCATGCCTTTATTCATAAAGATTTACCTGCAAAGAATTACTTATATTGTCTACTAAAATTAGAAATATTTTGAAGTCACCAGAACACCAGAGATATCTGTTGTTAGAATCAAATGGTATCTGGAATCATTTTATCTTTCCCTTAAAATGCATTATTTGAGTATACTTTTCTTGATGGAAAACCATCACTAACCTCTTTTCTTATGAGTCATAGCAGTATTAGAAGACTAGATTTTTTTCTGAAAGGGCAGCTAACTCAGAATACATGCACATTTCACTCAGGATGATTAGCAGGTAAAACACGAAATCCCATGCGGACCAAATGGACAGCAATATGGAAAAGTTTAGGTTGGAATTTGCATACTTTTTCCATTTTTAAAATAATTTGACATGTTTAATCATAACTGTCTGAGTACAAGTTAAAGGACTTCCCTCCCATGAGATTTAAATACATGCTACTTTGTTCTGTGCTAAGATGTGTTAACTCTCTCATTCTGAATTGTGTATTGGAAAACTCTAATAAAACAGTACATTTTTTTAAAAAAAGGTCTTCCATTGACAGAACATCTGCACACTTAATGAGGCAATCCATCGAGATAAATACATCAGGTAATAAATTCCAATACATGCTGCTAGGAATATCACTGGCCAGGTACAGACTATCTGGGAGGTTTGGAGACTTTCAGTTCCCGTGGTCACTGGTAAATCAGAGCACATATTTCACATAGCAAATTGTTTCTTAACCAGTTCTCCTTCACAAAAACAAGTCATTCTACTGACCACGTTTAAAAACAACCTAAGGGACACTATAATTAAGGGGGAGAATGAGGTGGAGTGTACAGTTCAGCACAGTTTAGCACAGAATTCATAGTATTGTGTGTTTATGTAGACACTTTCTTCTTAACAAATGTCATTATCTAAATCTTAACTCTTCTATTTGCCTCTTATATTCTTATATGTGTTTCAAAGACTAGATTGTAGACTCCTGAAGTTTAGAAACTATCATAGCTTTTAAATCTTTCCCCCAAGCTCTACTATCTAGCATAGTCTTGTCACATAGTTGTAACCTAAAAGACAGTGGTGCTTTGAATTATATGTGACATCCACAACATACTTCATTGAAATGTAGAGATTTAATAAAGGATTAACTGCAGATTCACTTGAACAATTATATAATTATTCATGTTTTATTTTTCTTCTTGAGACAGTTTTGGTGAATTGTATTTCTTTGAGATTTTTTTCATTTCAAACAAATGTTCAGATATATTGGCATAAAGTTATTCATAATATTCTTATAACTTTCATTCCCTTTTACATTCTGAATGAGTTATTTAAATGTTCTATTATTTTTTTAATATTTTGTTGTTGTTCTATTACAGTTGTACCAATTTTTCCTCCTTTGCCCTCCTCTATCCAGTCCACCACCAGCTCCCACAGTCAGTCCCAACACTGTTGCCCAAGTCCATGGGTCACTCATACATGCTTTGTCTAGTCCCTTCGCCTTCTTTCCACCCTTATCCCTCCCCACCCCGCTCTGGTCACTGTCAGTCTGTTCCAGGTTTCCATGCCTCTGGTTCCATTGTGTTCATTTGTTTGTTTTTGTTCATAGGTTCCTCTTATAGGTGAGATCATATTGTGTTTGCCTTTGACCACCTGGCTTACTTCACTTAGCATAATGCTCTTCAGTTCCAGCCATGCTATCGCAAAGGGTAGGAGTTCCTTCTTTCTTCTGCAGTATAGTATTTCATTGTGTAAATGTACCACAGCTTTTTTGATCCACTCCTTTACCGATGGGCACTGAAGTTGCTTCCAGCACTTGACTATTACACATTGTGCTGCTATGAACATTGGGGTGCATTGGTTCTTTTGAATTGGCATTGCGGGATTATTAGGGTATAATCCCAGCAGTAGAATTGCTAGGTCAAAAGGCAGTTCCATTATTTAATTTTTGAGGAAATTCGATACTGTTTTCCACAGTGGCTACCCCAGTCTGCATTCCCACCAACAGTGCACTAGGAGTCCCTTTTATCCACAACCTCACCAGCACTTGTTGGTTCATTAATGATGGCCACTCTGATTAGTGTGAGGTGGTATCTTACTGTGGTTTTAATTTTTATCTCTCTGATAACTAGTGATGCTGAGCATCCTTTCATATGCCTCTGGGCCCTCTGTACGTCCTCCTTGGAGAAGTGTCTGTTCAGGTTCTTTGTCCATTTTTTAATTGGATTTTTTGTCTTCCTGGTGTTGAGTTGTATGAGTTCTTAATATATTTTGTAGATCAAACTCTTGTCTGAGGTATTATTGGCAAAAATGTTTTCCCTTACAGTTGGATCCCTTTTCATTTTGATGATTTTTTTCTTTAGCCAAGCAGAAGCTCTTTACTTTTATAAGTCCTATTTGTTTATTTTTTCCTTTATCTCCTTTGCCCTAGGAGACATATTGGTGAAAATACTGCTACATGAGATATCTGAAATTTTATTGCCTATGCTCTCCATTAGGACTTTTATGGTGTCATGACTTGTGACTTATATTTAAGTCTTTTATCCATCTTGAGTTTATTCTAGTGTATGGTGTAAGTTGGTGGTCAAGTTTCACTTTTTCACATGTACCTGTCCAGATCTCCCAATGCTATTTATCAAAGAGGCTATTTTTACTCCTTTTTTATGCTCCTGTCCCCTTTGTCAAATATTAACTGGCCATAGATGTAGAAGACCATTCTGTGTGGCATGGATCCAGCCCCCAGTGGCAAACATTTACTGCAAAGTAACTTCCTAAAATCCATGCTCAACCTTCCAAGGAGGAGTGTAACTGGTTCAACCACTTTTGCCCTTTTCATTTGCAAATATCCCTCTTCTGTGATATGATTAGCAGCATTGGCTCCTTTGTTTCCTATAAACAATAACCACCTAAAGCAAAACTGTGCATAGTAAATGAGGACCATCATGTAATGTGCTAAGAAACCCAATAAAAGCTGATCATGGCAAGGACCGAGGCTTTTTGCTCCCCTTGAGAGAAAAGCCATACCGCCCCTTTTCCTCCACAGACTCAGTGTGAATGTCTCATCTCATCCATAATGATGCTGGAGTCTGCATCATATAGAGACTTGGTTCTATTTCTGGGCTCTCTATTCTGTTCCATTGATCTATGTGCCTGCTTTCATGCCAATACCAGGCTGTTTTGATTATAGTGTCCTTGTAGTATAGTTTCATATCAGGCATTGTGATCCTTCCTACTATGTTATTCTTTCTTAAGACTGCTGAAGCTGTTCAAGGTTGTTTTTGGTTCCATATACATTTCTGAAATACTAAATGATCTATTATTTTTTTGATGATTGGTTTTGCCAGAGTGGGTCGATTTTATTAATGTAATCCTTTTTCTGTTTTTTTAATGTGTTAATCCTTTCTCTGTGTTTTTTTACTATTAAATTTTTACTACCTAGTCATTTCCTCAAATATATGTGAAAGCTAATATTTTTGTATATCTTATAGTTTAGCTCATCTGACAAGTTTTAATAAGTAATTTACTGTAATTCAATTATTTTCATTACTGTTAAAATTTTCTAATTTCCATTGTGATTTCTTCTTTACTCAAAAGTTGTTTTGATGGATAATTCTTAAATTTAGGCATATGGAAATTTTCTTATACTTACAACAATTTTTTAATCAGCTTAAAACATGGTCAATTTTCTAGAAGTTTCATGTGGTGCTTGAAAAGATTATATATTGTACTTTGTAGTGGTTGGAAATAGTCAGTTTTACTTATTTCATTGTTCCAATCCAGCATCTTCACAATTTGATTTGTTTGCTTTTTTCATGAGATAAATTGGAGTATGAAATACTCCCAGCATGATTATAGATTCGCCTATTTCTTCTTGTAGTTGTGTTAATTTTTGCTTTATATATTTTGAGACTGTTATTAGCTAAATACAAATTTATAATTATTAATACTTTCTGGAAAGTCACAACTTTTTTCTTTATGAAGGGTTTTTCTTCACCTTTAAGAATACTTTTTGACATTAAAAACCTACTTTTATGTTACTATAGCTTCCTTTTTATGACAATTGGCAAATATGTCTTTTTCTTACTATTAATTTTGAATTTTTGGTACCCAGGTTTTTGATGTGTGTCTTTGAGCATATTGTTGGGGCTTATTTTTCTAGTAAGTCAATCTCTGTTCTAAAATGGAAGCATTTAATTTACATTTAATGAAATTACTGACATTTCTGGATTTAAGTCTACTATCCTATTATTTCCTTTCTGTATGGCCTGCCTATTCAATGTTTTTTTTTATTCTCTTTTACAGTATTACCTTGTTTTTGAGAGAGAGATTGAAAATCAGTATCACCCATAGACATAGGCAAGCAAGGTTCTGTTCTGGACCCCATACTTCAGGGGTGTCCTCTGGTGCCTTGGACCATCTAGGTAGGGCAGCCCAGGCTGAAAGTGGGAACAGGTTGAGTCCTAGTCCCTACTTCAACCCTCTGGGTCACGCTTCCTACTCTCTACCTCCTATGTGTGTTCAGCCGGACATCTCCCCAAACTCTGAGATTTGTTCCTGTGATGTGAGTTGAGGCTCCTGAGTGACAGGAAGGCAGCCAGGTAAGCAGATTGCTCCTGCTGGATAATACTGTATTCCTTCCAGATTGGGCTGCTGGAAAGGTACTGATAGGGAGATTTTGGGTGACTCACATAGTTTATATAAGGATAAGCCTCTTGAAAAGAAAAATTGCTCATGGGTCTACTCATGGGTGGCCGAATGTAATGTCAACTCCTTAACAGTTAAGGAGTAGTTACATTTATACAGTCCTAAAATTATTTTGGCCCTTTGAAGTCAACTGTGAGGCTGATGTGGCCCCTGGTGACAATAAGTTTGACACCCTGATATATAGTTATTACATTTTTAACTATAATCCCTATGCTGTACTTTACATCCAGGTGACTATTCTATAACTACCAACTGTACTTCCAAATCCCTTCACCTTTTTTAGTCATCTCCCCTTCCAACCCCTTTGCCAACTGGCAATCATTAAACTGTTCTCTGTATCTATGTTTTTGTTCTGCTTGTTTGTTTATTTTCTTGTTTTTTTTTAGATTCCACACATAAGTGAAATCATCTGGCAGTTGTCTTTCTTTGTCTGACTTATGTCATTTAGCATAACACCCTCTAGGTGCATTTATGTTATTGTAGATTGCAGGAATTCATTCTTTTTCATTTCTTTTGCTGTTGACATTATTACAGATGCCCCCCATTTACCTCTTGTTTTCCCCCCTCCACCAAGAACCCACCCCACACACCCCCAGCCTTCACCACATTGTGTTTATGGGTTTTGCATATATGCATATGTATTCTTGGCTAATCTCTTCTAGTCCCCTACCACCCTCCTCTCTAAGATCTGTCAGTCTGTTCCATGTGTCCATGCCTCCGGTTTTATTTTATTGTCAGCTTATTTTGTTTCTTAGATTCCACATACGAGTGAGATCATATGGTATTTCTTTCTGACTGGCTTATTTTACTTAGCATATATCCTCCAGGTGCATCCACGCTGTCACAAAAGGCAAGAGTTCCTTCTTTTTAAGATTTCATTCCTTTTTACAATTGAGTCATTTTTGACTTCTTTATACATTTATCTACTGATGGACACTTAGGTTGCTTCCATATCTTGGCTATTGTAAATAGTTCTGCAATAAACATATAAATATATATGTCTTTTCAATTTGTGTTTTAGATTTCTTTAGATAAATACTCAGAAGTGGAGTTGCTGGGACCTTCATTGTCTCATTATAGCCTTTACTTTCAGTCTATGTGTGTCTTCTGTTCTGAAATGAGTCTCTTGTGGACCGAATATGTAAGTAAGTGTCTTGTTTTGTTATCTATTCAGTTATCATACATCTTTTGATTGGAGCATTTAATCAATTGCATTAAAGTTGTTGATGTATATGTATTTATTGTCATTTTATTATTCATATTTTATATATTTATTATTCTTTTTAAAGGAGATCATTTAACATTTCTCATATATTGGTTAGTTGTGATGAACTCCTTTAGCTTTTTCTTATCTGTGAAGCTCTTCATCTGTCCTTCGATTCTAAAGGATAGCTTTGTTGTGTAGAGGAATCTTGGTTGCGGGTCCTTGCTTTTCATCCCTTTGAATATTTGTGCCAACCCCTTCTGGCCTGCAAACTTTCTGTTGAGAAATCAGCAACAGTCTTATGGGAGCTGCCTTGTTGGTAACCATTTGCTTTTCTCTTGTTGGTTTTAAGATTCTCTCTTTGTCTTTAACCCTTAGCATTTCAGTTATGTGTTTTGATGTGGGCCTCTCTAGTTTCATCTTGTTTAGGACTCTCTGCATCCTGGGTTGTACATCTTTGCCAGGTTAGAATTTTTCCATTATCTTTTTACATAGGTTTTCAATTCATTACTCTCTCTCTTCTCCTCTTGTATCCCCATGATACAAATGTTGGTACACTTAAGTTGTCCCAGAGGCTCCTTACACTATCCTCATGTTTTTGTATTGTTTTTTCTTTTTGATGTTCTCATTGGGTGTTATCTGCTTTCTTATAGTCCAAATCACTGATTTGATTCTGTTTCATCTACTCTACTTTTGATACCCTATAATTTATTCTTCATTTCAGTTAGTGTATTCTTAATTTGTCTTGTTCTTTTTTATGGTTCTTTTTTATGGTGTCTAATTTCCTTGAAAATCCTTCTAACCATTGTTTTAAACTCTATCTGGTAGTTTGCTTGCCTCCATTTCATCTGGTTCTTTTTCTGAAAATTTCTTCTATTCTTTCATTTGGGGTCTATTTCTTTGACTCCTCATTTTGGCTGCCTCCCTATGTTTGTTTTTATATATTAGGAAAAACTGCCGTGTCTCCCTGACTTGGTAGAGTTGTGTTGTAGTATAATAGTTGTTTTTTAACACCCAGTGGCACAACCTCCCTGGTCACGTGAGCTGGATGATCCAGGTGCACCCTGTCTGGGCTGTGTGCACTGCTCTGTTGTAATTGAGCCTTGATTGCTGTTGGCACATCACTGGGAATAATTGGTCCCCAGTCCATTTGGCTTTGAGGACCAGCTGTGACTACAGTAGATGAACTGCTTGCTGTTCAGGGGCATATTCCATGGAGTAGGACTTGCTTCAGTCGGATTTTGGTGCCCCAAGTCTCTTCATTGAGTGTCACTCATGGAGATGGTAAGGTTGTAATCCAGTGTGGTGTGAAACTGTCCACTGGGTGCACCAGCTCTGAGGCCTCCTGAATGGTACAAGGTCAGCCACTGCCTGTACCCTGTCCACCCATCATGACCTAAAGAGCATCTGCAGATGGCTGCAACTCGTGCTAGGCTTGGAGGTGCACAGGAGAGGCCAACCTGCAAATTGAGCCTGGATGCCACCAGTGCCAGCTGTAGGGCCACTTAAAAGAGGTAGAGGGTTCACAGAGGCCAGATGCTTCTTGTTTCAGAGATTTTAGGGGTCTGCAACATGAGCCAAGAGAGACCATTTATATGGAAAAGCCACTGGAAATGGCTTGGGTAGGCCCACAAGTTGGGTGGAGCAGGGTCTCATGGAATCACCAAGGCAGGGCTAACAGGGTGAACCAGGTTGATGGAAACTCAGACATGGCATCTACCAGCCAGCTCTGTTGGGGGAGGGCTCAGAAAAGAAACAATGGTCTCTGCTAGCACTTCTGTCTGGGAGAGAGCTGCCCCTCCAGCTCTTGCCAAGTAGCCAGACAATTCAGTTCATCCTTGTATGTCCCTGGTGCCTTTTGAGCTGCTGCCCCATCACTGGAGCTCAGAGGGAGTAAGTGTGTGTAAGTCCATGGGTGGGATCCTTAAGAGGTATGCCTGGGACTCCAGGAGCCCTTCTCCACTCAGCCACAATGTCCACTGGTTCTTATAGCCAGATGTTATGGAGACTTCTCCTCCCAGCAATGGAACCCTGGACTGGAGGGTTCTGATGTTGGCTCAGGGCCCATCACTCCTTATGCAGGACCTCCACAGCAGAGATATCCCTCCCAATTTTTAACTGTCATGTGAGAGTGTGGGACCAGGCCATTCTGCATCACTTCCTCTCCTACCAGTCTCAGTGTAGCCTTAGTTATAGGACTTCTGTTCAGCTAGATTTCAAGTGGTTCTGAATTATGTTTCTTTTGTAGTTTAGTTGTAATTTGCTGTGGTTGTGGAAGGTTCTGAGTACTGCATTTACTCATGCCACCATCTTCACTGGAACTCTGCTAGAACATTTTAACTTTGTTTACTACTTCTTCCTGTATGCTACTAGTTTTGGTAATTTCAGCTGTATGCACATTATAACTCCCCCAAAACATTATTATTGTTGTTTTATGTAATCAATATTTACCTGAATTAACTTATATAACTTTTTTGTTGGTCTTCCTTTCTTATTTCTAGCCCTTCATCTGAGATAATTTTCATCCTGCACAAAGAAACCCTTTAGTATTAATAACTTTGATAGAAAATTGCTGTTAAATTTTTTTTGTCTGAAGCTGTCTTTTATTTCACCTTAATTCTTGAAGGATATTTTTATTGGGCATAGAAATCTATCTTAGCAGTTATTTTCAGCACTTTGAAGGTATTGTTCAATTTATCTTCCAGCATCTATTATTTCTGTTGAGATGGCCACTATCACTCCAGGAGTTTGTCTTTGCAGGTAATGAGGGGTTTTTCTTCTGGATATTTTTAGACTTTGTTTTCTCTGGTGTTCCAGTTTTCACATAGGCCTAGGTATGTTTTTCTTTTTTAGAACTTTTCTTCCTTTCCTTCATGTCTCTGGTTAAAGGTTCATCAATCTTAGTTATATCATTTCAAAAAAACAGCTCTTGGTTTCATTGATTTTTACATTTTTTAATTTATTCTCTAATCTTTATTATTTCCTTTCCTTTACATACTCTGGGCCTAGTTTGTTGTTCTTTTTCTCATTCCTTCAAGTGTAAGGTTAGATTATTTATTTGAGATTTTTCTAGTTTCTTGAGGTAGGCCTATAATGCTAAGAATTTCCCTCTTAGGAATAATACAAAATATTATTGAATGTAAATTATAATAGAAAAACATTAAAAATAAATAAAATAAAAATTTCCTTCCTGAATCTGTGGATTAAAGTTTAAAGTTATTTTTAGCCAATTATCTCCATTAGTTTCCCATTCTCTATATTCTTGTTTTCTGAAACCCCAATTATATGTATGTCAGACTTTTTTCAATGTATTCCCTGTTTCTCATCCTGTCTTCTGATTACTTTTTCTAAAACTCATTGTTTGTGCTTCATTCTGGATATCTTTTTCAGAATTTCTTTACAGTTCACTAATTCATACTTCAGTTATGTCTAATCTCCACTAAACTAATCCACTAAAATATAAATTTTGGCTAATTTTTTTTCACTTCTAGAATTTCCATTTTATATTCCTCTGTAGCTTTTAATTCTGTGCTTAAAATCAGTCTTTTATCTCTTTCAAGTTAGTAGGAAAGTCCAAGGATCCAAGATGGTGAAGGAGCAGGTGGAAGCTGCACAAACCTCCTCCCAGGACCAAACTGGAATTACAACTAAGCCATAGAGAAATCATCCTGAATAACCCACTGAACACTAGCTGGAAAGAAGCCTTATAACCACAGACAGGCAGAAGAAACCACTTCACCAAAACAGGACTGGTAGGGAGAACAAAGGAGGCATGAGAGGACTGGCTAGGCTTCCATGGACAGCAGTTGAAGTTCTGGAGGGATATTTCAACAGCTGGTACAGTTCCCTCTGAGAAGTGTGGGGCCTACACCCCAAGCTGGGCTCCCCAGCAGACAGCACCAGAGGTGGGAAAGGAACCCAGATAACATCCAGCTGTAAAAAACAGAGGGGTTTCTGTCCACCAGAGAGAGACGACTGGAGATGTAGAGTGCCTCTTAAAGGGCCAACACACAACATACTGTTTGCATTCACTTACCCTGTGCTCTGGCAGAGGGAGGGCAGAACAAAGTAGAGATGCAGGAGGAAAGTCTGGGGTAGTGGCTTTAGGGAGACAACTGAAGGAACAGCCACCAGGATCCCTGTGCTGAGTTATTCCCCACAGTTAGAAGCCATCTTCTCTGGCAGATCACTCCCTTCCAAGTCTCAATGGCCTGAGAGGAAGCAAGAGCCCCACCCATAGGAATTACTCTACTCCACCCTCTGGAGCTTAGCTGGGCTGCTCAGTACAGCATGAGGCTACATCACTGATTAAGTTTAACAAGCAGATCCCTGGGAGCTCTTAGACTTTACTGACCCTCCCCTCCCCGGTGCTGATAAAAGCTGGCCTTGGTGCACAGCTTGATTCTTTCTGCACACAAACAAGCTCAGAAGAGAGAGCCACAGGCTGTGAATTGCTTATAGTTCCTAACAGGGTCAGTCACAGTCAACATTTGACATAGGCCTACACCAGAGTCTTGCAGATCTTCCTAATACATAGAAACAAACACAAAGAGGCAGCCAAAACAGGAAGACAAAGTAACAGGCCCCAAATGAAAAAACAAGATAATCCTCCAGACAAAGAAGTAAATGAAAGGAAGGCAAGCAATTCATTAAGAGTTTAGAGTAATGATTATAAGGATCCTCAACAGCAAGAAAAAAGACATAGAAATCATAAAATAGGACCAGTCCAAAATAAAGAATACAGTATCTGAAATAAATAATACATTGGAAGGAATAAACAGTAGGCTAGAAGAAGTAGAGGATCAAATTAGTGATGTGGGAAACAAGGTAGAAAAAAACACTCAAAAAGAGCAGCAAAAAGAAAAAAGAATTTTTTAAAAAGGAGGTGAGCTCGAGAAACCTTTGAAACAACATGAAGTACAACAACATCCACATCACGGGAACACCAGTAGAAAAAGACAGTGAGCAAGGGATCGACCACCTATTTGAAGAAATAATGAGCCTGGTTGGTACAGCTCAGTGGATTGAACACAGGCCTACGAACCAAAGGATCGCAGGTTTGATTCCCAGTCAGGGCACATGCCTGGGTTGGAGGCCAGGTCCCCAGTGGGGGTCATGTGAGAGGCAACCACACATTGATGATTCTCTCCCTGTCTTTCTCCCTCCTTTCCCCTCTCTAAAAACAAACAAATAAATAAATATCTTACAAAAAAAGAAAGAAAAAGAAATAGTGACTGAAAACTTCCTTATTTTGGTGAAAGAAAAAGATAAAAAAGCCCAAGAAGTGCAGAGAGCTCCAAACAAGATGGACCCAAAGAGGCTACACCAAAACACATCATAATTAAAATGTCAGAGCTTAAAGATAAAGACAGAATCCTAAAAACCCCAAGAGAAAAGCAGGTAGTTACCTACAAGGGAGCTGCAATTAGACTCTCATCTGATTTCTCAATGGAAACATTTCAGGCCAGAAGGGAGTGGCTTGAAATAGTCAAAGTAATGAAAAGCAAGGATCTACAACCAGGGCTACTTTACCCAGGAAGGCTATCATTTAAATTTGAAGGAGAAATAAAGAGCTTCCCAGACAACAAAAAGCTAACAGTTTGTTAGCACCAAACCAGTACTGCAACAAATGTTAAAGGGCTTGTTCTAAGAGGAAGAGAAACAGAGAAAAATAGTTTAAAAATAAAATGGCAATAATATGTATCTATCAATAATCAACTTAGTAGGAATCATTATTTTAAAGATGCTCATAACTGAAATATATGGGGGCCCTGTAGGTTTGCTTCTATTCCATAGTTTCTCTTGTTTTTCAGCTTCACTGTATGTCAGGTCAGTTTTTTTTACTTGCAAAAGGGTGTGTAGAAATAATACGAGATCAAGAGTAATGTTAAGAGAGAAGGTTAATACTTACTTCTACCAGTTTCTTCATCTATAAAATGGGAATAATAATATATCTACTCCCTGACTGGGTCTTAAGATTAGATAATACTAGTAAAGTGATTAGGATAGTGTCTAAGTAAAAACTAATGTTTTATAATGCATGAAGACAGAAACCCATCAGATACTATTCTTAGGACAATTTGGTAAGTGATTTAAGATAGAATTGTACAATGAGTAAGAAATACTCATCATGAATATGTTATGTTGCAGGCACTGTCTTGGGCCCTGGTCTAGAAATATGCCTGATAGTTGCTGGGAGTTTCAATCCACCGTGGTTACAGTGCCCTTCTGTGGGATACAGAGGTGTTTCAGAAGACTCATCTGTGTTTCTTGACAACTTCTGTTCATTCTAGTCCTCTGGAATAGTAATTAAGTCAGGATTCCCCATGCTAAAGATGTCCACCTGTGTCTACTTTAACACGTCACTGGATTATGCACAATTATAACAAATTAATGGCAACAGTATTCTTAAATGGCTTTAGAACAATGAACTAAAGTAGAGGAGATTCAAACAAAATGTTTGGATCTATTCTGAAAAACAACTTTAAAGAAAGTAGAAGAGCAGCAGAATGCTCGGGGAAAGACAAAACAAAACAAAACCAATTTAGCTCATAAGCAGCCAGGAAAGAACTTCATACCTCATGACGAATATTCTGGAATAATTATGCATGTTAAAAGGGGGTAATAAGTAAAATAATAATAATTATTATGCACAATGGCTAAAACCACAAATCAAAGAACAATTTTCAGATGCATGTAATGTGGAAAAGCCTTTTGTTTCAGTCTCTGTATTAATACCTATAGATAAAGAGCATATATGTATGTACTCTAACCACATACACATGGTTAGAAATTATCTAGAAATAAATATTAACAGATTATTTCAGTGAGGAAAATGACTGTAAAATTTAAGGACTACATATAAGGCAATGCTTTTCATCCAATGATCAAATCCATTTTGAACATGGACAGTTCCCTAGATTTGGAAGGGGATACCAAAATCCATTTGTAAATTATCTGATTAGAATTTAGAACATACTTCTCTCCTACAATGTCAATGTTGTAAATATGATGGTTTCCATTTCTATCTTTCTACAGCATTTAACAAATGCAACTATTGGTTTTATATGATGCACCATATGTCTGAAATTACTTTTGTACCTTAAGAGCTGCAACCACCTGAATCAATATGTGAAAGCAATGGGTCGAAGAACTGAGATCACATGTGTCCACATGATTTACTTGTTACAGGAAAACTTTGCCCAGAGGAGATAACCTGTAAACCAGTAAATAACTTCATTGTTTGTTTCAGGAAATTCCCATAGACTCGCTTGTCTCAGAAAAACAATCTGCTCGCCCTGGCAAAGGGTTCACTTTTCAAGCAACAGTTTACTCACCAAGACTCGCTTCAAGACTCTCGCCTTGCTGTAGACACCACTCATGAAACCATTGTGTCATAAACTCTTCCGAGTCCCGGCGTTCTCTGCCCAGCCCCCTGGAGCCCAGACCCCCGAGTTCCAGCAGTGTACTCCCTGGAGACGGTCCATACTCTCTCAAGGCAGAGTCCTCTCTTATTGCGGTTCTAATAAACTATAGTTTTGTCCATTAACCGGTTGTCTAACAATATTTTAGGGGAGTTCAATAACATAGGTTTTTATTCCTTTAATCCTCGTAACACCCTTATTAATGGTGAGATGAGAAAACTGAAGCATACTGAATAAAGTGACTTACCCAAGGCAACAAAACAATTCAATTCACATGAATATAAACTATGGTACTAGTATTACTGAGTCATTCTTCCCTTAAGTCAAATCAATTTGAAGAATCCCTGGGAATTCCATGCTCTGACTTCACCAGGCCCGAGGCCCTAACTTCGGAGTTAGTAATTTCATGGTCTGTCTTCCTCCCTGTACTACGAGATCTTCAAAGCTAGGGACCTAACTTGTTTGTCTCTGCTGGCAGTGCCTCCCATAAACTCTGATACATGGTAGGCATCCCATAAATGTTCTCGAAATAAACAGTATCTGAAACTCCACTTTATTGAAGAGGTTCTGAGAGACTAACAGTCTGGTTTTAGCTCACCTGGAAAGTAACTGTCAGAAGCGATGCTCCCGCCAATGCACCACATTCTTTAGCACAACTGTGAGTTCTGAAAGAGCAGTTTTTGTGCAAGTCTACAAACACTGCAGTCCTACCAAAATGTATTTCTTTCTTTTTGCTGTAGTATTATTATCTCAGTGTGACTGGATGGGCCATCTCCGGTTGGTTAGATGCTTCTGATTAATAAAAATTGAAAACTACAATTTCTGACAGTTTTACAACATACAGAGTTCTATGTAGTTTCCTTGATATTGAAACAGTTGTGATTCTCTATTCTAAACTGTGCTTTACACATATAACAACTTTTCTTTATCATAAAGACAAATGAATGTTATATGAATATTGAGCATCAAGGAAATATTTAAAATTTTACACACACGGTAAAATTATGAAAGGAAAGAAAGTAGTCTGGAAAGGTTTTCTGCTCATTCTGGGATAGCTACCAGTGTAGTAAACAATATGAGGAAATAAAATAAACAACGTACAGAGACACATAGACCCAATGCAAATGTATGAACCCATTTTGATTCTGAGTTGAACAAATTGATATAAAGTAGTTTTTTCACCAATCATGGATATGTGAATAAGGACAACGGATGTTATTATGGAAAAAAATCCTTAACTTAGAAATATATATTGAAGTATTGGTATGAAATAATAAACTGCTTTTGAGATTTGCTTTAAAATTCTCAGGGAGTGGGTGTTGTGGTGGTGAGCGTGTTTGTGTGCATGCTCACGTGCACAGGGATGAAACAAGATTGGTCAAATGTTGACATTGTTGAAGTTCACGATTAAGTACGTGGGGATTCATTATATTCTACTCTCCATTTCTAGATGTTTGAAATTTCCTGGAATAAAAAGCTTAAAAAGTTCTGGCTCGTGTAGCTCAGTGGATTGAGTGCAGGCCTGCAAACCAAAGCATCACCGGTTTGATTCCCAGTCAGGGCATGTGCCTGGGTTGCAGGCCACATTCCTAGTATGGGGTGTGCTAGAGGCAACCACACATTGATGTTTCACTCCCTCTCTTTCTCCCTCCCTTCCCCATCTCTCTAAAATAAATAAATAAAATCTTTAAAAAAATTTTAAAGCTAAAAACTGGTTAATTTCACCAGTATTGTAGTAGATACAAAGTTCCCAATCAATCACATATATTGTCTGCAAACTCAATATTTTTTGTGTGAACTCAATATTAATGTCAAACTCAAAGCAAAAAAATTAACCTTCTCTGTGGATAGACTTCAAAATTTTAAGAAAGCAATTACTTTTTCTGCTTAGGAGAACTTTAGATAGTATCTAGCTGAGCATTAAGGAAGACTTTTCCCAGCTGTTCATCTCTTGGAGTGTATTAGAAACCTCCAGTTTTCTGTTAATGAAACAAACCTGTTCCTCACAGGCAGAGGGTGGCCTTCTCTCACTCTTGCTTTACTCAGTGGCTTTTTACACAGCACAAGAGTAATTTCATTAAGTGCCAACCCATCCCTTTAGGGAAAAAAGAGAAACCTCATGAATCCTTAAAATAAGTATCTCACTATAAAATGTTTATTCCTTTAAGGGCATTAACACAGTGTACAATATGCTTCATATTAGCTACTTTTTATGTCTGGCCTGGTTCCTGGGTATTTCTTTCCTTTAAATGTGGATTTTTTTACTTCCAGATAACATAGAAAATCTTTCTAAAATGAAAAAAAATGCAAATAATCTTCAGTACAACTACTTTTACTATACCTATATCTATACCTCCCCTCTCTTTAAAAATTAGTTAAAGGCAAAACATGATATGTAGCAAATATCAACAGTCTCAAGTATTAAACTGGAAACAAGGCTCAGAATACAATGTCCTACTGACGTTCTAAATCAGGAATTCAGGTCAATCCTTTCATAGTATTTTCACGTGTTATTTTATTAAATGGATGCTATAACAATGAAAAAATGGATGATAGCCTTCTGTTGTTAGCTATTACTTTATTGCTTATTTCAAATGTAAGGCAATGTTTTAAAAATATTTATATAACATGACATAAATGTTTAGAAAAGCAAAATCAACAATAGATTCCACAAACAGATTCCCTACTTCAATTGCAATCAATGCTGCTGCTTCAGAGCAATAACAGCATAACATCGGGGAGATTTCACAGGATCAAACAACTTCACCAGTGCAGACCACGCAGTATCTTCCTGCAAATTGAGAAGTGATTTGGCAGTAAGACCATTTGCTGTAGATATAAATGAGATATAAGTCCAGCTACATATTTTAATATTGAAAACTAGGTAAAAAAACAAACCATATAAAAGAAAAATATTCTTTGTTGAATAAAATTAACACTTATAATTTCACCTTCATGAACTTATGCTGAGAAAATAAGTAAATGTACCTAGAGCGTGAACTACAGTCTGTAAGTTTATTCTTTGCTCTGATTGTAAAAAACTGGAATCTGCCGATAACAATTGGGTATTACTTAAAATATTTTTTAAAGGTTTTAATTTATTTTTAGATAGAGGGGAAGGGAGGGAGAAAGACAGGGAGAGAAATATCAATGTGTGGTTGCCTCTCACACACCCCCCCACTGGGGACCTGGCCTGCAACCCAGGCCTGTGCCCTGACTGGGAATCGAACCAGTGACCCTTTGATTTGCAGTATGGCACTCAGTTCACTGGGCCACACCAGCCAGGGCATTAAATTATTACAAGATAAAACATTATCCAGCATCTGTAGTAGATTTAGTGAGCTAGGAAAACTCTAAATAAAATAAATAAAACAAATTAGAGGCAAAGGACATTTATAATTTGATTCCAGTTTTAAGTAAAGTATTAAATATGTGCATGTATATATGCCATATATAGATTAATCAGAGCAAAGCACTAGAAAACAAACCAAAAATTTAATAGTGCTGAAAGGTAGCATTATTGTTACTTTTAATTTTCTTTTTTATAGTCTTCATTTTACATTAATACATACAAGAAACATGTATTGATTTTATAAGATATTATTGAAAATATTAACAAATTAATATTTACATGATTTCTATCATCTCATTACCAATCTATTAATCTTTGCGCATAGCATTTCTACTACCTATAATACTTAGGACAAGAAAAATTGTTTTGGAAAAGGGAACGATGAACACCTAGTAAAACAGGAGTGATTCTGTCACCTACCAACTTCAGAACCAAAGCTTTGCAGTGCTTTTTGAGTCAGTCAGTAGCTTAGAAAAATACACCATTTTCTAAATATTTAAAAATCACCTTTCTCCATATAAGTACTAATTAGAACAAAAGCAAACATTTATTAAAATCCATTTGTTCTGAGTAGCCTGTTGATAAGAAGAAAGCAAAGCTCCACATGTGATAAAATGAAATTGTTCAAGTAAAGGGTTTATACAGTGGAAACATAAGCTGAATCCACAAATGGCTTTAATTTAAACAGTTCACAAAACTTTATTTTGATCAAAGCTGAGTAAAATCTGCAAAAAACATTTTCCCTAAATATAACCTAAAGCACAATATTTTTAGTCATTCAACATAGATAAATAAGATTGAAAATAAAAAAACAGATGCCCCCGTCTTCCCTGATCAGGAAGAAGTTTCTAACTGCAGAGTGCATATGTCCTAAAATTCTTACAAAATGTAACATATATATGTTATCTTTTATGTCTGATCTTCATTACTTTTAGCTACACAATATGGCATATATGATAATCTGTGTTCACTGCCTACTGTATAGTAATTACCATATAATTAAAAGAATGTAAGCTTTATTATGGCAGTATTGCTGAAAACATCTGGTACACACATGTTTGTTTTATAAGAGATGAAATGAATATTTAAACTTTGATATTATAATGAGAAAATTATCTTATGTCCTAATCTTAAATTTTATGTGAAAGAAACTTATTCTACATATAAGTGGATCCATATTACTGGATTTAATAAAAATAAACTGGATGTTTGTTACATATTTAAAAATAACATAATTTACCTGCTCTTTCAGGTAGCAAAGTCGATCTAGAAGAATTAATGTCTCTATACAAGGAGCCAGAACAACTTTCAACTAAAGGAAAGAATATGATTGGAAGGTGTTACAAAAAGGGAAAAAAACTAGCTTAACAGCAATTACATTTAAAAAATATATATCTATAGGAGTTTATATATGACCAAATCTTCAATACCCACTGTCCATCTACAGAAAATAGACTGCAGAGATCAAAAGTTTTTGTTTCATAATAAGAGGAAAAGAATGTCCTTTAAGTGACTTTGAGGTAGAATCCAAAAGTCATCATGCATGTGTGATAGAAAGCTTTTAAAGGGCTACCAAAACTGAAATTCATTAAAAGGAATGCTTGTGAAATAACAGAACTGAGACCAATATGTGTTCAAAGAACTCTGAAACTTCTTTTTGTGCATTTATAATATACGTTAGGAGAAATTTACCATGTGTTCTCTTTATTATATTACTAGCAGCTAATATAGCTCTGAACTAGGAAATGATCCTAAATGGTTTTTCTGCAATAACAGAAAAACAATATAGGTTGGTTGGCCCCACAATAAAATATAATAGGATCCTGCTCAAGTCAAGCAACAGACCCAATTTAGTATGTTCAATGCCGAGATTTACCATATTAAAAGCTTCCAGCTCATTCATTCTAGGCTTATACTTCTCGTAGTAGTCCATTATAATTTTTTCTGGCAGCTTCAAGATAAAACAAAAATAAGAACAATAAATTTAACAGTAGTTAGACTTTTCCTTATCAATCACACCCTAAAGTAAACATAATAAATGTAAAACAAGCTAGGTGTCTAAAGAGCTCCAAACTCATGAAGCAATTCAATACATATCTAAATTTCTTTTACTTACATCTGTTGTACCAATATAGGTTTTTCGGTATATCACAAATGAAATTACCAATAACATCCTATTAACAATCTTTAGTTTCAATCAGCAGTGATAAAATATTTACTTTCACTTGTCCCTATGCTAAAGATACATAACAGGAGCTCAATAAACAATTTTTGAATAGAATTAAGATTTAAAACAGTATCTCTAAAACTATATACCCTAGACAAAATGACTCAAAGACAACAGGAACACAACAGTGACATATGTTCATATTGAAGATAATGTCCTTTAACATCAACTAAGTAAATGCATCAATAAGCACCACTCTCTGATTTTTTTCCTCTAGAAAATAAGGTGCACAGGGTGCAGTGAACCCTCGTGATCGGCAGGCCCCGTTTTGGGTAACCTATGGGTTTCTGTTACTACCAACCGAGCTTTCATGAATTCTGTGCCAACTGTATTTGTTTCTAAGCTTGTTATGCTGGTTATATGATTATAATAAAATAGTATATATAACATAATAAATAAAATATGAATGCAAAAGGAAAACGTGTTTCTGTAAGTTGAGCCCTCGGTGAAAGGCCTGATAAAGAAAAGTCACCAGAAGAAACTGTTATGGAATTGCACGTGGTCAGAACTAATGACAGACTGGAGGAAAGAACAGAATATCTGAAAGGATTTGTATTTAGATATTCTAGCAAGTGTATAAAGAAATTTACTGTTTTTCAAAGCCCCTATTCTTTTTCTTACAGCACTAAGTGTCTTTTGAATTTAAGAAGTACAAAAGTGTAACTTTGAAAAGTAAGGCTTTGTCTCATCCAATAAGATCTCCAACCCTCCTCCCTCCTGGGACAGAACTTGAACTGATTATGCCACCCCTCCACAATCTTTTTTAAACTTTGCCCATCTTTGATTCAAATGAGTACACCCTAGGCCAAATTCTGCAGTAGAGTATATTGAAATGGATCCAGGCCTGCACTTCAAGCCATAAAAAATCCTCGTCTCACAAAATTTTATGTGTGTTCAAGTTAGTCTTTAGTTTTTATACTCTGGCCATCTGAGATCAGTACTCAAAATACACAATTTTTTCGATTCTGAATCAACAGCATACCGCTTCCTATAAAAGGTTTTTTCAGTGTGATTACTTGGGTTCTCCAATATTCTGTTTCTCGTTTATGCCAAACTGGAAGTCCCACCTAAACTAGAAACTGTTGATTTTGTTGCTCAGGACATGCTACTTCAGAGGACTGGGTTCTGTTGGTTTTGCTGTAGATCTGTAACCCTGGGCATGTTCTCCTGTCACCTTTCTGTACTTTTACTTACACTGCACGTTACAACACCCGTGGTCTGAGATTTAACATGCTTTCTGATTTTGCCAAAGAAGTTTGTGTTTCTGTTCCTCACTCTACTAGTTGCTTCTATGGATTCTAAAAAGGTGAGAACATCACCTTAACTCTCAAAAAAAATGCAATCTTCACTTTAAGTGAAACAAAGCTGGACACTGTAGGGTTATCCGTTGAAGATATGTTTGATGCAAAATAGCTAAAGCAAAACTTCAAATAATGAAACTGTATGCAAACCTGTGTTCAAAAAGCAAAACAAATGGCCTTGTTCTTACAAGAAAATTTTGATGAGTGGAGTATATTAATATGTTTTTAAGTTAAACATTCAGTTTTTAAGGTATGACTTCATGCTTTAATCAACTTTTTCAATCAAGTGCTGATCAGATCACAGAGATTACATGAAAATTTAGAAACAAAGATGTTATCTCATTTAATTCCAGTATCAATCTGTAACATTTGTGTATTTATGGTCTCACTGCATAGATGACATTATTGAGTGTTAAAGGCAGTGAGAACCCAGGTAGGGCCAACTTCCTAGAGAAAAAGGAAGACATAAGTGAGGTGCTGCCTGGTATAGGCAGCCTAATTATAGGCATACTGAGTTATGTCTTACTAAAGTATGTAAGTATAAAGTATGTAAAGTATAGGCATACTAAAGTATTAGTCATACTGAGGTAAAGATATACATGGAAACCTCAAAGTTAGCGTGCATATTGAATGGCACTGGCATTGTTGGTCACGACATCTACTGTTCCCTGCTGTCCATCCCCTAGACTCAGTGGGCTGTGGTTTAGGTTAGGGGAGATATCCAGTCCTCAAGAACTGGAGTGACACAGTAAATGAGCAGCTGTATTCAAGTGTTTTAGACTCCCCTGCACAATTCTTATAATTTTAGACAGTGACTTTAACTCCAATATAGCCTATATGTTAAAAAGTATATGTGTTATTATTCAATACATTTAAAATGCTTAACCAATTTCATTTTGTCTGCATAAGTTTCAAGAGTCAAAGTTCTGGATATAAGCATCTTTTCTTTGAAGCTTCAATAAAATTCAACATTCCGTAAATTCTTCTACTTTTACTTGAAACCTAAATTCTTCAGCCTAGTTTAGATGTGCATTTATTCTGTCTGTTGGTAAGCACAAATTTTCTCTTTGCTCTTCCTCATTATAGGCTTATTGGTCTGATGACCACTAGCTTTGGAAAAATGTTATATGTTTTCCTTGTGCTCAACGTTTGTTAATAAGTGGAATCAAAATGACAAAGAGGAGCATGAGGTCTGGAGTGAGACAGTCTAAACTGGAATCTTTCCTCCCCAATTTCTTAGACTTGGGCCTGAAGAAACCCATTCAACCTATGTCTCAATTTTCTTACCTTTAAAATGAGGGTACCTACTTCTTTCGTAAGGTCATTAGTATTCAGTGAGCTCACACAAACAGAGCTTTATAGCACAATGTCTGACATAAAGCAAAGGTTCAAAACACAAGCTTTTCTCATTAAAAAAACAAACATATTAATTTTGAAGATGTTTCCATATACCCACTTTTTCCTATTATTAATATATTATAATACAGTTATGTTATAATTAACAAACCCTTATCGATACATTATTAGCTAAAGTTCGTATTTTATTCAGATCTCCTTAGTTTTTAGATAATGTCCTTTTTCTGTTCCAGGACACCTCACCGAATTTAGTACTACTGGTAGTGATGTTTCCCAGACTTGCCTTGATTTTGATGACCTGGTCAGGTTTGGGGTGCTGGTCAGGCATTTTCAGAATGTTCCTTCACTGGGATTTGTCAGATGCTTTGCTCATAATTAGACTAGGGCTATGGGTTTTTGAGAAAAAGACCACAGAAGTGCCACGCTCCTCACATTATATCAAAGGCGCACACTATCAGTGTGACCTATCTCTGATGATGTTGACCTTGACTGCCTGGATGAGATAATGTTCGTCACACTCCTTCACTGTTAAGTTCCTCTTTTTCCTCCCTTTCCATTCTATATGCTTTGAAAGAAAGTCACTATGCATAGCCCATATACTTAAGGAATGGGGCGTTATGCTACATCTCCTTGAGGGTAGAATATCTAAATAAATTATATGGAATTATCTCCTCCATGTATTTATTAATTAAAGTTGTCTAGCTCTAAAGTTTATAGCTCTATATAAGGGGGTCCAGATAAACAAAAACGGACCATACTTCAACTTAATGGGGAATGGGTTGAAAAGATGAGAGACATATTGTTGTTCAGAGAACCCTCCCATACCCTATGTGGACAGAAAATGAGTTAACAATTGCCTTAGTTCTCACCATTAGATGCAGGGGTTGAAAGTGCTGACATACCCTTGGCTAGGATATGACTGGTTCAAGAACTAAAGTAGGTGAATATAGATATAAAGTCCATTAGCTGATCTTGTCCAGGGAGTAAAATGAGGCTGACATGGGTCTGACAGTCTTAGGTTGGCTGACAGAGGAAGTCATCTATGCAATCACGTGAAAGATCAGTGTCAATGAGAATCTTCTGGAGCACATACGCAAAGGTGACTCTTTTAGAAATAATGTAATTATGTCTGTGACTAATCTCCTTAAGCTTGAAATTTATGGGCAATAAGATAACAGCCTTTCTCAAAAAGAAAGGAAAATGTAATATATAAAGTTCTTTCCATATTTTCTAATATATATTTATTGAATTACTAGCTAATGGAAAGAAAATTTGAACTTCCTACTATCTGCAAAGCACAATCTATATAAAAACCAAGTTCAACTAATTTTCATTTTAAAACTGATTATTGATATATCATAAAATTATTACATATATTTTTTCATTAGTCGTTTGCAGATTTTGTACACCAAATAATTCTAACAATCTATAATAATGTGACTTTGCAATTAATGTTTTTTCCTATATCAACAGGATTGTTGGATGAATTTTTCCTTTATTTTTATTGTTTACTCTATTCCAGTTGTCCCCACTTTTCCCCCTTCACCCACCTCAACCCAGCCCTACCACCCCCCCCCCCCAGGGTATCTCCACACCACTGTCCATGTCCATGTGTTATAAACATATGTTCTTTGGCTAATCCCCTCACTGTCCTTCTTGTAGTCCTCACCTCCCCTCTCCCCTCTGACAGCTGTCAGTCTGTTCCCATACCTATGCCTCTGTTTCTATTTTGTTCATGAGTTTATTTTGTTTATTAGATTCCACATATGAGTCAGATCATATGGTATTTGTCTTTCACTGACTGGCTTATTTTACTTAGCATAATAATCTCCAGGTATATTAACAGTAGTAATAAAATAATTAAGCAGCTCTTATTTTTCTAGCTTAAATAAAAGGTGTAATGGATTTTCCTATTCTTTCAATGATTGTATCTTCTATCCCTAGGGCTATTGGTTGGCAGGGAGACATTTCTATACCTAATGATTCTCTGTGGTTTAGCTGGGAGAAGAAAGATAATTTTTATAGGCAATGTGGCTATTTTATTTAATTTTATAGGCAATGTGGCTATTCTTACATAGAATTAGACTTAGATTACATAAGAATGTTCTAGTGGCTAATGCAAATATCCTTTTATCTTCTGCGAACTTGGCATTAAAATGTTATTAAACTTGGTCTTTGCATATAACTTTGACATATTGTTTTCGATTACCATCTCAAAGATGTTTAATTATTAATTCTTGTTTTATTCCCCTAAGTGTATTTGCTCCAAATCTATAAAATCATAAATTAAAGGAAACTTTATCATTAATAATATGCTTCGAGAAGAATTTGAGGTGTTTCATAATAGGAAGCACAAAAATGTATCAAAGGTAGGGCAATTAAATAAAGAAGAAGTTCTCAAGGGTATAAAATTCAAGGGAGAACATAATACCAAAATAACCTAGCTAAGGGCAATTGCTGAAATCAAACATAAATTGAACTTTGAGCCTCCTAATAGGTAAGGCAAAAAAAGAAGTGAATGTTCTTTGAAGAGCATCCTGTCATGAAAAATTGAACAGAAATTAAGTAGACTGTTGTATAACAGAACATAGATAACATAAAAAAGCTTCTTAATATTGTCGTATTGAATAACCCAAAATAGCCTCATACTAAATAAGTTAATACTCAGAGTGCCTCTGAACACTAAGCCCTATTTTAATGTGTTAGTGCCTAATCACTGCTTGGGCAAAAGGCCATGGAGCAACTTTTGCACAAATCTTTCCACAGGTACACGTTTCCTCTCTTCTTCCTCTCTCACCTTATAGGATTTAGGGTATCTGTGACTTATGACAGGGCTGTTCCTAATAGATGATATGGTGTCTCTGTGAGAATTAGAAAAAATACTCCCAGACTTCCAGCTAAGATGGAGGCATAGGTAGATAGACTTTGCCTCCTTGCACAACCAAAAGCATGACAACAAGAAATTTAAAAACAAAAAATAACCAGAACTGACAGAAAATTGAACTGTATGGAAGTCCGACAACCAAGGAGTTAAAGAAGAAACATTCATCCAGACCAGTAGGAGGGGTGAAGACAGGCAGCTGGGGCAGACAGGATGTACAGCAAGGCAGTTAGTGGACTAGGCAGCCCCACATTTGCGTGAGGATAAACCAGGAGGAACTGGAGAGGGAGATGAACCCCACAATCCAGGATTCCAGCTTGAGGAAATAAAGCATCAAAACCTCGGGCTGTAAAAACCTGGGGGGTTGAGGTGGCAGGATAAACTCCAAGCCTCACAGGAGAGTTCACTGTAGAGACCCAAAAGGTCCCAGAACCTTTCCCAGTTATTCCCAGTTAGTGGTACACAAAACCACTAACTCTGGAATAAGCACCGGAAGGGCCCAATTTGCTTGTGGGTAGCAGAGGAAGTGACTGAAAGCTGGCAGAGAGCAGAGCAAAATTAAAGATAAGGAGAGAATCTTAAAAGCAACAAGAGAAAAGGAGATAGTGACCTACAAAGGAGTTCCCATAAGACTATCAGTGGATTTCTCAAAAGGAAACTTGCAGGCAAGAAGGGGCTGGAAAGGAGTATTCCAAGTCATGAAAGGCAAGGACCTACATCCAAGATTGCTCTATCTAGCAAAGCTATCATTTAGAATGGAAGGGCAGATAAAGTGCTTCCCAGATAAGGTCAAGTTAAAGGAGTTCATCATCACCCAGCCCTTATTATATGAAACGTTAAAGGGACTTTGTTAAGAAAAAGAACATCAAAACTATGAACGGTAAAATTACAACAGACTCACAAAAATCAACAACTGAACCTTGAAACAAAAACAAAAATGAACTAAGCAAACAACTAGAACAGGAACAGAATCACAGAAATGGATTCTAACAATCTATAATAATGTGAGGATTATCAGTGGGGAGGCAGTGAGAGTAGAATGGGGGAAAAGATACAGGGAATAAGAAGCATAAATGGTAGGTACAAAATAGACAGGGGAAGGTTAAGAATATTATAGGAAGTGAAGAAGCCAAAGAACTTATATACACGACCCATGGACATGACCTAGTGGTAAAGGGGGAGGGGGTAGAAAGCTGGTGGGAGGGAAGTGCAGTACAGAAAAGAATAAACAAAAGAAAAAATGGGACAACTGTAATAGCATAATCAATAAAATATATTTTTTTGAAAAAGAAAAATTACTCCCTCATTTTCCTCTGGGTAGAGGCAGTCCAAGGCTACAGCACCTGTCGTAAATGGAACATGGACTGGAAGTTCAGTTCTGCTTGTGCCCTTAGCCTTTCTGCAGAGCAAAAATTGCATAATCTAATGTAGTGGCCTTGCTAATGAAATGGTGTGGAGTAAAACATCTATCCAAACAGGTATGAAAGAGATCAAACTACTCAACTAGAATTTTTTTTCTGGAGGGAGGATAAGGTTACTGAAAGTGATGTACAAAGTTAGTTGGAGGTGAGAAGAATAGTCACAAATAAATAACCTATCACTAAACAAAAACCTGGAGAGAAAAATGATCTAGGAGAATGAGTGAATTATTTGGTAGTTCAGGAGCCAATCACATAATGCCAAAAAAATTGTCACTGTTTTGAATCCAGCTCTTATTAAAACTACACTCTGAGGAGGTGAGGTTGTATATGTCTTCCTGGGTTCTTGTGAAGAGGAGAAATTCTAGTTTTTCTTATAAGTATATGTATTCCTGGTATACCCACCACAAATTTTTGAAAAATGAAAGCTGAGTAAATTTTCCCTTGCAATAAAATAGCCATATTTTTTTCTTCTTAAAACCTTGATAATCACAAGCTATTTAATCATAGTTCTGATAATGCATCCCTATAGGATGAACTACTGTAGCTACAGGGGCTTAACTAGGCGAACACACTTCTTCAATTATGTGTATTTGATATAGAGATGAGGCTTTAATATTTGACATAGAGATGCATTGGGATGGACAATGTCTCTTATGTAATATTCCTGCCCAAAATGTGTAACTTTAACCTACTCAGGAGGAAAGAGACAACTGGCCTTTCAAAATACGTCAATGTCATGAAAGACAAAAAAAGACTTGAGGAACTGTTCCAGATGAAATGCAACTAGAGACATGACAACCAAATACAATGCAACATCTGGGATTGAGTGCTTTTAAAATCAGGCTATAAAAGACAGAGGCAGATGATGCCCTTTGGTCCCATTAAAGGTGATGCTAACTTTGATCACTTGGTATACGGTGTTGACCAAGTTTATCCACTTCTGTAATTAATAATCTGTGGAGGGTACTTTGAGACTGTAAATATATTGTTCCCCCTCATCTCTTACCAAATGTTTTTAACATCCATTAATGCACAGGTGGCAAACACAAGGCCCACGGGTTGAATCCGGTCCTCCACCTTGTTTGTACCCAGCAGCAGCGCTGAGCTCTCAGTTAACTGTTAAGGAGTAGTTACATTTACACAGTCCTAAAATTACACTCGGCCCTTTGAAGGCAACCTCCAGGACGATGGGGCCCCTGGTGAAAATGAGTTTGACATTGCTGCATTAATGATTCTCCTGTGAGTCAATTATTATGTTGGTGGTTGAAAGAGGCAGCAGGAACTTATTTGCAGGAATAATGCACATGTTTGTCTCATATCAGCAAAAATGAGAAGTTTTCTATATATTTAATCTGTAACAGGAATTCACTGTTTCTTTAGGGTTAGAGGGATTCATTCAATCTAGATCACTAATGAATACATACCACACAGAAAAGTTTATGAGCTCCTTACATCAGTTGTTGGCCATTCTATGGAATGATTCCTGCCCTCCCATCTGTATTTAAACTACTTACGATTAGTCCTGATCAACCTCTGATTTAACATGCAAAGATCAGTTTATTTGGCCTCTCCACGCGTGCCCCCTCCTTTAACCTCACCTCTCACCACTGCCTCCCCACTTGCTTCATGTTCCAGCAATGCCGAGTCCAGGGTCGTGTTTCTCACATCTCTCTGGTTTGGCATGAGCTCCTCCCCTCCCCCACACACCTGAAATGAATTCCTTGCTCCCTACCTTCCCACCTTGTTTGCTTACACAACTCTTACCCATCCTTCAAGGCCAAGCTAAGGAACCAATATGGTCTGTAAAATCTTCACAGAGCAAGTCACTCCTTGCTCCTATGCCTCCAATGTACTTTATTGCAACTTCATGCCAGTTACTCATTTTCTTTTTTCACAGGTTATGTCTTAATTACCTTTATAGCTCCAGTTTTCACTGTTCCTGACATACAAGAAATTCTTCAAAAGAAATGTCTGTTGATGAATAATTAAATGATTTTGGTCTCAAAAGTTTTGCTTTGGCTGGCCTGTTTTAGATAATACCTAAGGATATTTTTTCTGAATTATCCTCTATCTACTTCCATTAAGGCTCTACCTCAGTAGTTTTCAGCTTTGTCCATTCAACAGTACAACCCCTCTTCCATCAAGTCAATATTTGAAATTACTTCTTCATTTGAGTATTCACTATATGGGTGTCTCTCCCTCTCTCACACACATACACATACAGACACACAGACAAGCTCTTAGAGAACATAAGCTAATTTTATTCCCCTCTTCTTATATGGACAAATGCTACAGCTCATTCTTTGTCTAACAAATAATATCAGTTCTGACACTTTCAAAATCTTACAATGTGTGTGTGTGCAGTATATGCAGGATAAGGAGACAGAAAAACAGAAAAGTAATACAAAAGAAGATAAAAACACAAAAGCTTAAAAACAATTTTGGAAGTTTTCTGAAATTTGGTGAGATGAAGTTTGGGACAGAAGATAAAGTTTGAGAATACCTAATTTACTTATGGTCTAGGTAAAGCTAATCACTAGGATTTTGTTATTTTAGACATTTTTTAAAGTTCCATTGAGATGTTTTACAAAGATGTAACTGAACCTTACAAGAATTTTACTGTAACATTTCATTCTAGAAACCGTCGAATGTAAACAGTGTACTTGCTGACAGAGGAGGCTGATGTTCTGTCACAGTTTGTTGTTTTCAGTAGCACAGAGCTGGCCTTAATTTTACTGTAAAATCTGAACGCTTCTTAAACAGACCTACATTTTATGCAGAGCTGAAACAATATCACCCTTGGGTGGTTAGAGCTAAACACAAAGATCAAAGAAAGTATCACTTTGAATAAAAAGTCTTTAAAAATGTAAGAAGAGAATTACCAACTTTCCTCCTTCCTCACAAAGCTTCTTGGCGTCTGGGTGGCATTTTCTTTTTAAACAAGGAGTTTATAATGGGAACATCAGGTGACTGCAAATTGAATTACCCAGATGACAAAAGCTGAAACACAGCGGATCTCAACTAGGGTGATTTTTTCCCCTGAAGGAAGTTTGGGAAATGTCTGGAGACTTTTTGAAATTACATTTTTTGAATTGTTATCACTAGGTTACTACAGCGGACATCTAGTGGGTAGAGGCCAGGGATGCGGCCAAACACCCCGCAATGCACCAGAGAGCCCCAGAGCAAAGAATTACCCAAATGCCAGTGCTCCTGAGACTCGGAAATCTGCTCAAAGAAAAAAATGTCCAGTGCTGTCTCTCACAACTGACTACAGAACGTAATTCTCTAGGCTGTGCAAGAGCCACTTACACATCTGGCACTCGCAGCCCTGGTCTCCTCTGGAATGATGATTTGTATGAATGGTCTCTTTTTACTTCCATGTGTTTAGCATGATCTGTTCGACTGAAAATGCATCCAGAGCACATTAGGAGGTTTTGGAGGAAGTTCATTTGCTTCCATATTTTTAAATATGAAGAGATGTGCTTTAAAAGATCAGAAACATCATCAACGAATCACTACACTTTCAATTATAGTTTGTTAATAAATAATAATAAATTTAGTCAAAGATTCTTTAAATATTTTGGTATACTCAATATTTTAAAGTTAAATGATTTAGATACCTTTTAGTAGTCAGAATCCCAGGTGAAAACTAATTCATTTAAGAAGTAAAACTAGCCCTGGCAGGGAAGCTCAGTTGGCTAGGGCATTATCCGGATACACCAAGGATGCAGGATGGATCCCTGGTCAGAGCACACACAAGAAGGGACCAATGAATGCTGAGGGCAACTCAATGTGGCTCAGCAGCAAAGGCGTCTGGGAAATGTCGCACTTTTAACTCTCTGTAGCCTCAGGTTTGGCTGACTACCCAGAAAACGGAATGCCACCCAAAGATAAATGTCATACCCCCAGGAGGGTGGTTAATGACTGTGTAGAGTGTGATAACAGCCTGATGTTACCTGTTAACCTAGGAATATGTTGTTCTTTCCGGTTGTCAATGTGACTGCCCACTACATGGTTTTACTACTAACCCCATACAATAAAGAGACCCTGTCCTGGGAGGGGTTGTGGATTTTTGTTCCAGCTGGCCACCACTAGGAAGAGCTGCTTTGCCATTGTATGTAAGTTTCTCCTATTAAAGCTCTTATGAATTTAAATAAGGCTATGTGTCAGTTCTTCTGAAATGATCCTGAATTTAGACTTTTGGGGCTTTCCCCCAACAATGCATAAATAAGTGGGACAAATCAATGTTTCTCTCTCTCTCCCCCACCCTCTCTTTCTAAAAGAACAATTAGTAAAATTAAAATAAATAAACAAAACCACACATAAATGCCTTTTTATTAGCTTATGGTCAAACCTTTTTAAAAATGATTTTATTTATTTTTAGAGAGAGGGGAAGGGAGGGAAAAATAAAGGGAAAGAAACATCAATTTGTGGTTGTCTCTCACGTTGCCCCCACTGGGGACCTGGCCTGCAACTCAGGCATGTGCCCTGACTGGGAATTGAACTGGTGACCCTTTGGTTCACAGCCCGCGCTCAATCCATTGAGCTATACCAGCCAGGGCTCAAAACTTTTGTTTTAGCACTGATACTTCATAATGCGGTATAAAAATAATAGTATTTTGTATTGGATTGAAAATATGTTTGGTTTTATTTTTTATTTTTAAATTACATTGTATTGATGATACTATTACAGTTATCCCAATTTTCCCTCTCCACCCAGCATCCCCAGTCCCTCAGGCAATCCCCCACCATTGTTCATGTGCATGGGTCATGTGTATAAATTCTATTTCCAACCACTTTGGCCTGATAAACACAACTCTTTTAATTCCTCTTGCTTAACATTAAAACAAACAGGCAAAAATAAAATAACCCAAACAAACAAAAACACCCAGATTACACATACTCCTCTATTTACTTCCTCTCAGCAGCACATCCTTTTAAACGCCTCATGTTGTTCGGTATCTTCCTTTTCCTTCTCTTTTTCTAACCAATTTTATTCAACATATTTATTTTTAATGAGTGTCAACAGTATTATGAGAAAATCAGAGGGGCACTATTATTGCCTTTATTAACTAATAAAGGTAATCATTTTAGACTGATTCGACATGGTGCTATGTATCTACATTAGTCTTTTCTTCTTGTCTTTCTAATTTCCCTCTCTGTACAGTGATGGTGAACAGCAGAGGTTTTAATGTTAATTAAATCTGTGTTCAAGTTCTGCTCTATCCTTTGCTAGTCTGTATCCTGGGAAAATGACTTGGCCATTTCTGAGCCTCTCATTCTACATCACTACACTGGGAAATTTATAATAGTATGAATCATAAGTGTTTTCTGAAGAACAATAAGATAATGTTGTAATGTCCTAAGTATAGTAACTATCACATAGTAAGTTGTTTACTAAGTTTGTTAATATTCTTATCAGGAACAAAATGAGCAAATTAAGGAACACCTACTATGATTATTATTAAAGACAAATCTGGGAAAAGGAAGCCATGAGAAAGGGTAAGTAACAATTTTTCTGGGTTTTTACCATTTGGCTTTTGGCAAAAAGTAATATATTTTTAGTTTAAGGAAAAACTTACTCTATTTTTTGGACTATAAGAGGCACCCCCCCCCCCCCACTGCTGCTGCAAATTTGGGAGGGATAATGGCTGTTACTGCTGCTGCTGAGTTCGCTTCACATTTACATTGGTGAAATATTATGTTATTTGTGTTATTAAATATTTTACCACATTTTTTGCTTCAATTCTCCCCCCCCATTTTCCTCCTCTAAAACCTAGGTGCATCTTATGGTCTAAAAAATATGGGTAACTCTTTGTGAAATGTTCTGGGTATTAAATGCAAGTCATGAAATTGAAACATGCAATAAAGATAAACACTAATTTAGACTAAGTGGAAGAAAGACCAGTCTGATTAAAAATATTTTTTACCAAACCTAGAAATAAAATAACTTCAATAAAAGTATCTATTCTTGCTAATTTATTCAAGACCAGATGGACCTTCATTTTGGTGACTAAATAAAAATACTTATAGGAGTCATATCAATGGTGCTACTACTATAAGCACACAAAGATTAGAATAAAAACTAGTACTATTTCGTTAGTATTTACTAAGTATCAACGTTGTGCTCATTCAGCCTTCTACCTGTACCACCCAATTTAATCTTTCTTAAACCCTATGAATTAGAAATGCTTTCCTAGCCCAGGCTGGTGTGGTTCAGAAGTTGAGTGCCGGCCTGAGAATGAAAGGGTTGCTGGTTCAACAACCAGGCAGGACACATGCCTGGGCTGCAGGCCAGGTCCCCAGTAGGGGGCGGTGCATGAGAGGCAACCACACACTCATGTTTCTCTCCTTCTCTTTCTCTTCTCCTCTCTATAAAATAAATAAATAAAATCTTTTTCAAAAATTGAAAAAAAAGAAAAGAAGTGCTTTTCTAAATAGCCATTTTATGGGGTGAGGAAAGGGGTTAGTACCAGCCCATTTGCCTTAAGCACTAAGGCAACTGGGGAATAAATGGATAATTGGTATGATAACTAACACCATAATACCTTTTAGCTTTGTAATAACCACATCTGGGTAAGTTTTCTCTTTTGAGAAATTCAGACCATTCCTTTAATCATATTTCATTATTTCAATTTATAATCAATCAAAAATACCTGAATGATCCAAGCTAAACTTAATATTTTAGACAACTCATTTAAATCATATTGAGAATTTATTTATTTTCTCAGTGTTAGAATATTTATTACTTTTTTCCACATACTAAGCAGCAGAAAGAAAGAAGGAACCCCTACCCTTCACGACAACATGGATAGACCTACAGAACATTATGCTAAGTGAAATAAACCAGGCAGTGAAAGACAAATACGATATGATCTCACCTGTACATGGAACCTTATCAACAAAACAAATAAGCAAGCAAAATACAACCAGAGACATTGAAAAAAATAATAAACTGACAGTAACCAGAGGGGAGAGGGGTGAGGGATACTAGTCAATTAACTTATCTCTGTGTCCCCAACAATATGTTTTCAATTATTAGCTTGGACTAATGATGTTACCACTTTCAAGAGTTCTCCTATTCAAAGGCTTTTTGAATTTTAAGAATTTTAATTTTAATTAGATATATAATCTTTAAAAAGCAGTTCAAAATTAAAAGCAGTTGTGTTTTACTTAGAATGCTCATTTTTTTCTGTTATTTTGTTTTTTAACTGTATTTTGATTTGAGTATTGGCATTTTTTTCCCCTGGAAAAAACTAAAAAAATTACTCCGAAGGTGTAAAGTAGCAGACTGTCCACACTGAAAGATGTCAACTGAATAAAGGTAATGAAAGTCTGATGTCAATATAATTTACAATGTTTTCATAAATAAGAGAAAAACACAGGGCAAATGATTTTGTATTAACAAATTCACTATCCCATAGAAATTATCCTGTTCTTATGAAAATAATGGGTTAACCACATACTGACCTTGGACTCATCTAATCCAAGCTTCTTGAGAGACTTTCTGACATAATCCAGGAAGGACGAGGATTTGGAATAAATTTTACCAACATGCTGATGACTGTAAAACAAAATGAAATCACAAAATATTTTAAAATATTATTTGCGTTTATGTTTATGGTGCAATATCCAGTTGTGGCAAAACGCAGTAATAATTTTGTGAATATTTTAAATTTACATGTTATAAAGTGTTTGAAATTCACTTTGGAGAATTCCTTCAACACACAGCAATGAAAAACAATGTTATGGAAACAATACTATGAGAAAGATAAATTTATCTTTCGTACATAAATTTATGGTATTAAAAAGCTTCAATTTTAAAGGAAACTGTAGGTCTTTCAAAAGTTTCCATTGTGTTACAAGACACATTTTAATTTTACAGGCTAAATTTTACAATGCACATTCCTTTTTTCAAGTATATTTTATTGATTATGCTATTACCGTTGTCCCATTTTGTTTCTTCCCTTTATCCCCCCTCCATCATGCAAATCCCCCACCCTTCATTATTCCCCCCCTTAGTCCATACCCATGGGTACATATAAGTTCTTTGGCTTCTATATTTCCCATGCTATTCTAACTTCCCCCCGTCTAGTTTATGGCTATCAATTATACTTCTTATTCCCTGGACCTTTCCCTGCCATTCTCTCCCTCCCCTTCCCTGCTGATGATCCTCCATGTGATCTCCATTTCTCTAATTCTGTTCCTGTTCTAGTTGTTTGCTTAGTTGTTGTTGTTTTTTTTTAAGATTCCATTGTCAATAGTTGTGGGTTTATTGTCATTTTACTGTTCATAGTTTTTGACCTTCTTCTATTTCTTAGATAAGGCCCTTTAACATTTCATATAATAAGGTCTTGGTAATGATGAACTCCTTCAACTTGACCTTATCTGGAAAGCACTTTATCTGCCTTTCCATTCTAAATGATAGCTTTGCTGGATTGAGTAATCTTGGATGTAGGTCCTTGCCTTTCATGACTTGGAATACTTCTTTCCCGACCCTTCTTGCCTGCAAGGTTTCTTTTGAGAAATCAGCCGATAGCCTTATGGGCACTCCTTTGTAGGTAACTGTCTCCTTTTCTCTGGCTGCTTTTAAGATGCTCTCCTTCTCCTTAATCTTGGCTAATATAATTATGATGTGCCTTGATGTGTTCCTCCTTGAATGCAATTTCTTTGGGACTCTCTGGGATTCCTGTTAGTCTGTATCCTTTGCCAGATTGGGTAAATATTTCCTCATTATTTGTTCAAATAAGTTTTCAACTTCTTGCTCTTGTTCTTCTCATTCTGGCACCCCTATGATTCTGATGTTGGAACATTTAAAGTTGTCCCAGAAGTTCCTAAGCCTCTCCTCATTTTTTGGAATTCTTATTTCTTCATTCTATTCTGATTGGGTGTTTATTTCTTCCTTTTGTTCCAAATCATTGATATGAGTACCAGTTTCCTTCCCTTTACTGTTGGTGCCCTGTATATTTTGCTTTATTTCACTTTGTATAGCCTTCATTTCTTCCTCCATTTTGTGACTGAGCTCAATCACTTGTATGAGCATTCTAATTAGCAGTATTTTGAACTCTGCATCTGATAGGTTGTCTCTCTCTTCATCACTTAGCTCTTTTTTTGGAGTTTTGATCTGTTATTTCACTGAGGCCATATTTGCCTTGGTGTACCTGTTACGTTGTAAGGGGCAGAGCCTTAGGTATTCGCCAGGGTGGGGCAACCCTCTTTGCTGCATTGTGATGCTGTCTGTGGGGGAGGGGTCAGAGAGGGAACAATGCCACTGGCTCACTCTGCTCTAGACCCCGTTTCCTTCACTTCCCTTGCTTCCCATAAGCAGATTGTGCCCTTTCAGGTGCTGATTCCCAGGTGGGTGGGTCTGTGTACATTCTACCAGCAAACTTTGTGTCTCACCAACAAACTTTCCTGTGAGACTGTTTCTCCCACCTTTGCAATCCACACAGGTTTTTACAGCCAGAGGTTCTGAGTATTTAGCTTCCCAGTCAGGCAGCCGTAGCCCCTCACCCACATAGTCCACTGCCTTCCACTTGGCTGCGCATCTCCACCCCTCCTACACATCTGGACAAATGTTTCTTTAACTCCTTGGTTGTCAGAGTTCCATGCAGTTTGATTTTCTGGTAGTTCTGGTTGTTTATTGTTTTTAAATTGGTTGTTATCCTTCTTTTGGTTGTGAACCATTTCTACCTACACCTCCATCTTGACCAGAACCTACAGTACACATTTCACTGCAACACCTGCTGATAGTGGTGATAATTCAACAGTCATGCAGAGAAATCTTCTTCAGTGCCAGTCAGTGATCAAGCATCATTAACGCTGAGCTGGGTTTCACTTGACTTCATTTATACCCCTCAGAACTTCATTGTGATTTAAATAAAATATCATGAGATGATTTTGAATTTAAATAATGCAATGCTGGATTATCACATCTCACAATTTTGGTTGCAATTTAGGTATAATGTAAAAAGCAAGGGAATAAAAAATTCACCATTTCCAAATATCAAAAACAATTAACAAAAGCTCATCTATATTTGGCAGTTTAAATATTAATCCCTATGATTAATTAAACATGAAACTCTATCAAATCCTCCTTTAAAATACACCATAAATATATAACTTCAGCTCCGATTCTAGACAGCCACCTCAATTCCACTTATTAGTTCATCTCCTGATAGTTACAGCTACTTCCTAATTAAGACTGAAGTCTGTCCCATTCATTCCTGCCTGTATTGCCATACTATTTTTTGGAGGAAATTTTTTCATTTACTACTTACCTGCTCAAAACTGCTTTGAAATAATAGTCATTTAAATAGGTTTAAGTTCCAGGAAGCAAAAATATATTGTGTAAGTTTTTACATATTTCTCAAATCATACAATTTGTATGTTTCTAATGTATAACAGATATCATATAATAGCTATGTATATCTTATATATCACACAATTTTCAACTGATTAACTATGTGGCCCAAAAAGATGTCATTTAATATTAACATCCTGCTCATAATCTTTAAAGGGGTTTTAAGATGTTTTACAGAAACAAAAACAACTATTTAAACTATAAGAAAAAAGGCATTAATACCATATCTATTTCTTAATTAAGTAGACAAAAGTACAGGCAAGCTGAACAACACAAATAAACTAAGATAATTTAAAATACAGAGANTAGGGGGGAGGGTGAGAATAGTGGGGGAAATATAGAATCCAAAGAACTTGAGACACGTGGTTATAAACTAAGCGGGGCAGAATGGTGGGGGAGGGAGGGTGCGGGTGGAAGGGATTGAAAGGGGGGAATAGAACAACTGTAATGGTATAATCAATAAAATATATTTAAAAAAAATTAACATCCTGCTCATAATCTTTAAAGGGGTTTTAAGATGTTTTACAGAAACAAAAACAACTATTTAAACTATAAGAAAAGAGGCATTAATACCATATCTATTTCTTAATTAAGTAGACAAAAGTACAGGCAAGCTGAACAACACAAATAAACTAAGATAATTTAAAATACAGAGAGAACCACAAACTGAAATGTAAATAAAACCAATAATAGCTAACATTTACTTCATGTTTACTATGTGTCAGGGTCTCTTGAAGTCTGTTACTGCATTTAGTCATCTAATCCTTACAACAACCCCGTGTGGTAAGTCAAATTATCGTCTCCATTGTAAAGATGGTGACACACATGGAGAGGTTAAGTAAACAAGCCAAAGGTTGAATTGAGGAAGTTTGGCCTCAGAATCTGGGACATTAGCTACTATTCGATATTACCTCCAGCACAATACTTCAGTAGGACTCATACTCCATACTGTTAAACTGCAGATGAAGTATGGTCCCTGTGTATTACAGGCAAAGAGAATTAGGGAGACTCCATGACATCCTACAAGACCGTATGCATATATATTCTTACAGAAAACCTACGTAGGCCCTCTTGCTATACTCAAGGACAAGGAATTTAGTACTCTAATGCAGCTATGTGGTGCTAAATAATTGTAATAATTAAAAAACTATATGAGAGGTGGATATGTCGTGGGAGGCTATTTTTTTCTTTTCTAATCATTTACTGCCAAACTTATTGCTTAAACTTATCAGCAGTGAGGGCCAATCAGGAGCATGTGTCTTCTTTCCAAATCATCCGCAGTTCATGAGAAATCATTCACAGCTTATAAAGGAAGAGAGGTGAACAAATATTATAATCAACTTGCTAAGTAATGACAGCCAGCAGAGGGCAGCACAGAGGAGGTAGTGCTTCAAGCACTTAGAGGAGGAACTGTAGTTCATGTCAGTTTCCAACAGTATTATGAACAGCAATATTAAGAAATTAAATGAATAAACATTAACATACTAAAATTAGGCAAACACATAAAATTAAAGCTTGTTTTTATATTTATTTTTTAATAATTGTTTTAAAACTATGCTCCTTTAAAACTCCAAAAAGGTATTTTAAAGTTTACAATTTTCTATAAAACATGAAAGTATAATCGTATAAGAAATAAGTCCTTTTCAAAAATATGTTGAATTTACTTGCTTCTTGGAGAAAAATAGAGTGCTACTGCTAAGAAAGTCTGAATAAACAAACTGGCTTTATTAACATCACGGGTATGGAAGAAGAGGGAAGTACCAGTGATCCCATTTTGGGTTAAATATATACATTTTACAGAAAGCAGAATGCCAATTTATGTATTACCAAAGCAACATGGTATTAAATACAATGAATCAGACTTTTATACTGTTAGGAGGAAAAAGATTACTTTTGCAAAACATGGCACCAATCTCTAAAGTCTGGGTGTCTTCAAATCAATCTTCTTAAAAATAATATCCAGACAGTTTATGATGCAAAATCCAATCTGCTGTTTTGCAGGTACGAGAAAGGAAAGGTCTACCGCTTTAAGAATAAACACTGCAATTCTATTAACTAAGAAACAATGAAAAAAGCAGGCCAAACCTTACAATATGGAAAGCAAAAGGGCAGAATAGGATGATTCACAGATGGATTATGGGGCATCCTGTTTTTCATTTGTAGTAAGTGCCAATCCCATTTCTCTTATTGAACATCACAGATTTAAAGTCAGATTTCGATAATTTTAGAGGGTCTGGTAGAAGTAACGCCACTGAGCGTGGTTGGTCGGGTACGCAAAATATCTCATACGAGATGGACAGCATTTTAATATTTCACCTTAAATGTCATATGGTGTTCTTGACTGTGCTGTGGTTGTTCAGAATTACATGCTTATGATTTTGTAATAAAATATTTTTACATAATTAAAAAGCAGTGTTATTAGTGCCAGACCCTGTATATTACACTACAGATTCACTGTCGTCTTAGTCTCTGCTGAAGTGTGTGAAGATAAATACAAGTCATGCCATCCACTAATTTGCTAATAATTAACAGAGTTAATATAATTGTTTTCTGTCAGAAAATGACAAAGGCCAGGAACCTGGATGTCTTCTATTTATTTCTCCTCATGTATTTTCATCTTCTTTTTACTGAGTGTTATTTTCTTACATGAAAATGTTCAAGACTCAGTCTGAAAAAAGCAACAAACAAAATACCCCAAAACAACACCCCCTGATCTCATGCCATAAAACTATCTACTACGCAACAGGGACCCCCCAAAGCCCCAGAACTTATTTATAAAAATTTGTGTACTTATTCTTACATGTTCAAACTTTAGTGACCTTCAAAGTACTCTCCTCGTTGCAAGGATTAATTAATTACATTGATTAATTACATTAATTACATTAATCATTGATTAATTAATTGATTTTAAGGAAATCAGTTTCCAGATCCTCTACTTTCTTATACGCATACTCCTACAACTCATCTGTGGCGGTAGGTGCCTGTGGTCTACATTCTGTGTAATACATGCCCTTTCACAAAGAGCTCTTCTCCTGCTTTAGCTTGACAAAGGAAAGGCACACCTCTCACCCGTCTTACTATCTTGTATTGCTAAGAGGTAGGGCTCAGAAGACCCTCCAAAGCATCACAGAAAAAATAATTCCTTCACTAAAGGCATTATAAAGGCCATCTCTATCCATCTCAATAGGAGATGCATTCCATTCAAGTTTAACCCCTTATACTTGAGAATTTAAAAGAAAAACTTATAATCTATGTTGTCTACATGTGTATTTACTTACTAATAATTCAACTTAGAATAGTTTTAAAAACCAGTAAGTAAAAAAAAAAAAACTGTTGTCAACTAGACATGATATGGAAAAGGAAAAGGAGAGCAAAGACTGGTCACCAAAGGGAAAGGAGGCTGCACCACGTTCCTACTGTGGATTTAAAGAATGACCAGACTAAACCTAATAGAAAGTGTTAAATTTTATAAAATATTCATATTTCAGAAGTATCTTCCATAGTATTTTATAGTTGACTGTCAACAATATATGTGATATTAAAGAAAATATTTCCAAGAACTTTATTTTGTTATTGTCGTTTCATTTGAGGCTGGCAAATTACATACATCACAAATTAGGTCTTAGAAGTTGAAAGAAATACTTTTGAGATATTTCTGTATTTCTTAGAGTATGCCCCATAAAACACTTAGTGATACAAATATTAATTGTGTGCAGAGTTTTGGGAAAAGAAAAGTACTATGAATAAATAAATATTGGTTTGCTTCAATGAAGTTAAATTGATTTTTTTTAACAATAATAGAATTTACTCACTATATCCCAGGGATTATTTTAAATACATTAAGATATTAACTTATTTTTCACAACATCCTGTGAGGTATATACTATCATTAACCCCAACTTAAAGATGAGAAAATTGAGGCAAAAAGATGGTAAGTACTGTCCCAAAATCATAGTGTTATTACCCAGTAAGGCCTGGGACTCAGCACCAGGCAATGGAGCTACTGTGTATGCTCTTAACTGTTACACTTTGCCATTTCTCATCAAGGTATTTGGTGCCTTTAAAACATGAGTGGGCACTAGGATTCTTAAGGAGGGTGATATTACATGAAGCATTTACTTGATTAAGAAATTCTTTTCTTAAAGTATTTTTACAGAATTACTGCTCTTCAGGATAACCATCTGGAGCACACTGTTATAGATTAATCAAAATCTGACTGATCCTTTTTGAGAAGCATTTCTCAAGTCCTCTGGAGCCACACTTTGGTCCTGTCACTTGTAGTGAACAAAACAAAATGTCATTTGTGTTGGAGCATGACCAATGAAGCAAAAAAGTAAAATATGCAGTATATCAGTAAAAAGAGTCAATGAGACGGTGACAGTGGAGGAGAAAGGGCAGATATGAAATGAGGAGTGATGGGGGTGGTGGGTATCAGATAATACAAGTAAAAAGCAGAAGAAGGAAGTACACCGGCCACGGAGACATCTGCTGAGGCACATCACATGCAAACACCGAGGTAGAAATGCTTCGGGAATTTTTAAGGACTAGTGAGAACATTGGTACAGACATACATAAAGGGAAAAAATAGTAAAAATGAAACAAGGGGGATAATGAGGAGCCACACTATGCAAGGTTTTATAGATCATAATGAAAATACTAGCTTTACCTCCAAGTGCATGAGAAACCACGGGGATATTGTGAGCACAAGCTAGCTTCTTGCTGTTATTGGAAGTAGGTGCCTATCATTTTCTTTAGATTTGCACATGTCATCCTACCTAGAATATGAAATACTGCTGTGTGGACACTATATCCTATGCATCCAGAACCTAATAGGCTGTCTGTCACAAAATAAACAACTACTAGGTTAAAAAAAATAACATGCCAGTCTCAGCAAGTAATTAGAATGTGGGGCTTGATGATGAGGAACGAATATAATCAAATATGCTCTTATGATTCCTAAAGGTTGATAATAGTCGTGCTGTTCCCAGAAATGGCAAAAGTTTTAAGACAGCAGAAACAAGGGGAATAGAATTGAAAGCTGATCATGGTTTGATTCCCAGTCAGGGCACATGCCTGGGTTGCAGGCCGATTCCCAGCAGGGGACTCACGAGAGGCAACCATACATTGATATTTCCCTCTCCCCTTTCCTTCCCCTCTAAAGATAAATAAATAAAATCTTTAAAAAAATAATTGAAAGCTGACTTTGGTTCTTTGGACGTGGCTGAATCTGGTGTATTTGTGAGGTACTTGAAGAGCAGCTGGTGAGATGAAAATGAGAAATGTAGATTTGAACTTCGCAGATGTGGAGCCAAATACAAGATTCAAGTTATTTGTTGTGAGGGTAATTGCCAGGGAAAGAGGAAATATAACGAGGTAAGAGATGAGAGGTGAGTATAAAACATTAGAGAGTGCCTAGGTACACTTAGAGGATAATTAATTAGAAAAACCCTTAAAGAAATCAGATAAGTGTTCAGTATAAAAAAAGAAACTTAGGGGAATGCAGCTTAATGGAAGATAATGAGGAAGAGAGGTTGTAGAAAAAAACAATCATTAACAGGGCCAAATGTGGATGAAAGGTCAATGAAGTTCTGGAATAAAAGCAGTCTTATAATAAATATGATCTATCTACTGAGTAGTAAAGGAAGTCAGGAATGTGGAAGGTTGGAGAGTTTGAATATTTAATAGTTTTTTTATTATTTATATATTAAAAAAATTTTAAAGTGTTGTTCCAGTACTGTTGTCTCCATCCCCCCACCACCATTACCCCCACCCCACCCATCCCCAGCTCCCACCCTTGATGCTACCCACCTTTGGCTGTGTCCTTTATACATGTTCCTTGATGATTCTTCCCCCTTTTCCCTCCATCATCCCCTCCCACCTCTCCCTGGTTACTGTCAGCTTATTCTTTATTTCAATGTCTCTGGTTCTATTTTGCTTGTTTGTTTTGTTGATTAAGTTCTACATATAGGTGAGATCATATGGTATTTCTCTTTCACCACCTGGCTTATTTCACTTAACATAAAGGTCTCCAGTTCCATCCATGCTGTTGTGAAGGGTCGGAGCTCCTTCTTTCTCTTTGCTGCATAGTATTTCACTATGTAAATGTACCACAGGTTTCTGATCCACTCATTTATTGATGGGAACTTAGGCTGCTTCCAACACTTGGCTACTGTAAATTGTGCTGCTATGAACATTGGGGTGCACAGGTTCTTTTGAATTGGTGTTTCAGGATTCTTAGGGTATAATCACATAGTGGAATTCCTGGGTCAAACTTCATTTCCATTTTTAGATTTTTTAGGAAATTCCATACTGTTTTCCACAGTGTCTGAATCCCACCAATAGTGCACTAGGGTCCCCTTTTCTTCTCAACCTCGCCAGCACTTGTGGGTTGTTGATTTATGATGGCCATTCTGACCAGTGTAAGGTGATATCTCATTGTGGTTTTAATTTATATCTCTCTGATGGCTAGTGATGTTGAGCATCTTTTCACATGCCTCTGGGCCCTCTGCATGTCCTCCTTGGAAAAGTGTCTGTTCAGGTCCTTTGCCCATTTTTTAACTGGATTGTTTATCTTCCTGGAGTTAGAGTTGTGTGAGTTCTTTATATATTTTGGAGATCAAACCATCGTCTGAGGTAAAATTTGCAAATATATTTTCCCATACAGTTGTTTCCTTTTATTTTGCTGATGTTTTCTTTAGCCATGCAGAAGCTTTCTATTTTGATGAAGTCACATTTCTTTATTCTTTCTTTTATCTCCCTTGCTTTAGGGGATATATCAGTGAAAATACTGCTGTGTGAATATCTGAGATTTTCCAGCCTATGTTCTCCTCTAGGACTTTTATGGTGTAATGACTTATATTTAAGTCTTTTATCCACCTTGAATTTATTTTTGTGTATGGCATAAGGTGGTCGAGTTTCATTTTTTTGCATGTAGCTGTCCAGCTCTCCCAACACCATTTGTTGAAGAGGCTATTCTTACTCCATGCTATACTTCTGCCCCCTTTGTCAAATACGAATTGACCACAGAGACTTGGGTTTATTTCTGGGCTCTCTATTCTGCTCCACTGGTCTATGTGTCCTGTCCGTTCTTATGCCAGTACCAGGCTGTTTTCCCATTACTGTTTATCCCTCCTACACCCTCTTGCACCTCCACCCACACTCTCCCCCAGAGATTTGAATTTTTAAGTGAGAATAAAGATTTAGAAAAGAATACAGATGATTTAAGTAGTCATTAATAAACAAATTTATGAACAAATTTGAGGTCTTAAAAAAGGCAGGTTATTAATATTTGAGTGGACATGATTTGCAAATTTTTGTGACTTTTTTTCAACAAGGTTCGCATCTTGACATGAGCTCAAGAGAAGAAACTAGTTTTCAGGAAAACTAAGGGATTAACTCACAAACATTTCAAATATTGGAAAATATATGGATAACAGAATGGAGACGGAGATACAGGTTTGGGAGTTATCTACATAGAATGACAGTAGAAACCAACAATATATGCAAAAGATACTTGTGTGTCATGAATACTTTCAATAAAAGATTGATTTTCTTATATAGAGAATAACAGCTAACCTAAAGTAGCATCTATTTTTTTTTAATTTGAAGAATAATCCTATTACAACCAGATGGTTATAAAAATCCTAAAATTGTAATTAGAAAGAAGACATTCATAAAACTTGCCTGGATTGCAAATGTATTCTTGAGTACAACAGTTACTGAACTAATATTATGAAAAAACTCTCCTATCCCCTGTCTCTCTGTATAAGCAAGAGATTATTTGGGGAAAACAGAAATAACATCAACAAGAACATTTGTAGAACTTCTATTCAACAATAAGAGATCCAAATGGCCCAAATGCTGTTTACGATCAATATCTGCTCTAGTTAGTTAAGTGTGTATGCAGTACTCATTGTGGAACATTTTAACTATAACACCTCTTCAAATGACAATATTATAGTCAGTGAATTACTTATACATAACCTTTCAATACTTCTAATACATTTGAGTTTTTCAATACTTCTAATTCTAAATACATTTTACATGTATTACTTTACCATTACAACAACCATTCCTTTCATGGTAGAAAGGAATCACTAGAACTTCCACACTTTAATAATGATTATCCTTAGATAGAGTAACTGCATCACCTGAAGATTAAAAGCCACTTTGCAAACAATACAGCACAGTTTTTCTTGGTAAAATAAAACCTCATACCCTGACTGTTGTGGTTCAGTGAACTGAGCACTGGCCTGCAAACCAAAGGGTCACCAGTTCGATTCCCAGTCAGGGCACATGCCTGGGTTGCCAGCCAGGTCCCTAGTAGGAGGTGAGCAAGAGGCAACCACACCTTGATGTTTCTCTCCCTCTCTTCTTCCTTTCCCTCCCTTCTGTCTAAAAATAAATAAGTAAAATCTTTTTAAAAATCCTCATACCATTTTGTGATGCCATAACAATCTTTAATAATATCCTGAAGGATGGCACGATAGAAGAGCGATTCAGTAGGCAGCTGAAAAAAATGTAGACATATAAATATATATAAGTACAAGAAACAAATAACAGAAATCAAATTAATACAAGATAGTTGGGACCGTAAGTGAATGTTAGAAACCTGACTTTGTTGTAAAATCTAAGAGACGATTTTATAATTTTTCCATTCCAAGTTAAAATGTTACAAGAGAAAAACAAACTAACATCCCAAATGAAGTGCTTATCAGTGAAAAATGTAGACATAAACTTTCACAATCAGCCAAGTCACTCTGTACGGGAGAGCGGATGGGTAGGATACATGCAAAAGAGAAGAGATTAGGTTGTCCTGATGGTGGTAAAATAGAGGTAATGTTATCTAGAATTCAAACCTAGAAAGAGAAAGTACTACTCTAAGCAAGGACATACTAAAAATATGTCTGAGGCCTAACAGATCATAGCACTGGCTACTGTAGAGCTCAAAAGAAGAGTCTTGGGATGGACAGAGCATCAGAGATTGAAATCTTGACAAGGCTTCATTTCTTGGGAAAAAAGAAGTGTGAGGTGTCTATGAAGGTGCAAAGATTTCCCCAAAGGAAAGAAGGACTAGATGAAGATGGGGGCCCTGATGAAGCACGATAGTTTCACAGAGCACAAGGGAAAAACAGTAATATATAGTTGCCCCTTGAACAATGCTGGGGTTAGGGACAACGACCCAAAATCTGCATAGAACTTTTGAGACCCCCAAAACTTAAGTTATCCCTCAGTAATCTGAGGGTGATTGGTTCCAAGCCCACTCTGGATATCCAAATCTGTGGATGCTCAAATCCTCTATATAAAATGGGCACAAATCAACCCATACAGTTATTCCTCCACATTCACGCACTCCCAGCTGTGGTCAGAAAACAGTGCCGGTTCTTATTTTTAAAAACCCACACAGACGGGACCCTTACAATTCAAACCCATGTTGTTCAAAGATCTACTGAACACAGACAAAGAGTACTTTACTGTAGCAATAGAAGAGGTACTTTTAAACTAAGAAACTATGAAGTTCCTCAGGCTCCACCTCCATCCCCAAAGACCTGTTAATACTGAGTACAGGAAATCAAACTCAAAACAGCATCAGCAACAATAACCTCCTCCCATGTAAAGTTATTATTGGAAAAAAAAGAGAAAGAAAAAGAAGAATGGAAGGAAGGCAACAATACTAAATACTTTTGAGAAGCCAAATAAGGTAAAATCTAAAAACTGTCCACTGTCCAATGGCTGGTAAAGTTTTAAAGATAAGAGTTTAGTGAAATGTATATATTCACTGAACTTTCCTTTTGTAATTCTTATTTTTCCTCAAAGCCCAAAATTGCTATTTTAATCTGTTTTCAACTAGAATGTTTGGATTCAGATGGAGATTAGTACAAAATAAATGTTGCCTGTGTGCTCAGGCAAAGAAAAAAACACCATACTTATTGTCCCTCTCCCCCATCTAATACCCAGCTCCTACACATAGGCCCCAGGTGCTGAGACTCAAAATACTCCAAACCGGGAGTTGAGGGTCAATCATTATTTCTTAGACCTCCGCCTGATGGTACTACCTTCTTAAGACACTGAAGAATGTCCATCTTGTAGGATCCTGACAGAGCACTTTGAATGAACACATAATCTATTCCGGATGGTGGGGATAATGGGGAGGGTGATTCTAGTAGGAAATGCTGTTACTAATAGCAAATCCCCATCTCAACTCCTAAAATAACTCCCTAAGAGCCAACATACCCACATAGTTGAGTGCCCACACTAAAATTCATAAGCTTTAAAAGGCATACTTCTTATACAAAATCTTTTTCCAAATACAACTCCTCAATTTAAGACAACAATCTCTGATTTTTCAACTTTCAAATCTTGAAACATTTCATATTCTAAAACATTCACGTTCTAAAATATTTCATTCCAACTGTCCCCTCTCTGGATATACTTCCACTTGACATTGATTTCATTTTGAGTAATTCACTTCTGCAGTACCCCCAAATCTCTACTTTACCATGTGTCCCTCATTTCCCTCCAAATCCTTCCAATTCTCTCACAAAAAAGCTGAAATCCTTTTGATATATTAACACCTACTCTTAAATTGTTCTATTAAAAGTCAAGGCATTTTGTGAAATATATTATTACGTGAAGTAAAATATAAGTTTTGTAAGTAACTTAAAAAGCTTTAAAAATTTTATTAGCTGTAAGAGATGGAAACTTTAATTTAACTTTTATATAAAATACAAACTTGACTTTTTCCTAAAATAGTTAAAAGCCCTCCTTTCTCATGCTTTTGAAAATTATATAAAGTTATAACAAGGTAATTTAGAAATAAATGTATATTTATAAATATAATAAATATTTTAAAAATATATACTTATAGCTGCTAAAATCAATGGTAGAAAAACCACAAAAAACACAAGAAATGCATTTTAAGCCCTGGCTGGCATAGCTCAGTGGATTGAGCGCAGGCCTGCGAACCAGACGATCCTGGTTCGATTCCCAGTCAGGGCACATGCCTGGGTTGCAGGCTGGTTCCTTGCAGGCTAACTACCAGCAGGGGATACACAAAAGGCAACCATACATTGATGTTTCTCTCACTCCCTCCTTCCCCTCTAAAGATAAATAAATAAATAAAATCTTAAAAAAAAAAAAAGAAATGCATTTTAAGAAGAGAACATAAAGAAATGTAACACATAAGAAATTACAAATGGATGGAATAAATCATCATTCCCGAGTTACCACGAGTAAATGTGAGCTTTATGGCTGCTTCCTAAGACGAAGGGAGGAGAGTCATGAAGTGTCTTCAAATGTGCACTCCTGGAATAACTAGGACTGATCTATCCCAGTAAATACAGATGATGGTAAGTGGGAAGGGAGTCCACATTTGAGTCTGACTATTCCAGGAATAATTTGGATTGTGGCTCAGAGTTTACTTCTTTTCCTTCACAAGTGAGAAATCAACTTAACACTTTAATGCATGTTAAAATGGGGGTGAGGGGAGCAGAAAGACTACATTATTAAGGTATATATACACACACATATATATATATATGAGAATGTATATGAGGATATACATATATATATGAGGATGTGTACATATACATGAGGTATATATACACACACATTACATATGCATTTTACAGGTCTTATGGAAAGGGCACTAAAGTAGAAATCAGGACTCTGTAATTAACTAAGGGAGCTGGAATGCACTATTAAAATTCTGCTGTGCACCATGTTATGTAACTTTGGTATCACAACCAACTCCTGAGACTGACAGTGAACATGAGCAAGTACTTGGGAAACTGAAAACCACCACATAAATGCACTGGGGTATTATTATGAAAGGCACTTTCTTCTTTCGGGCACCTAGTGAACCACTAAGCTGACATGCAGTATAGGAGTTAAAGGCTTCGGCTCCAGAATCAGATTCAAATCTCAGTGTAACTTACAGGAAAACTATAAGTTTAAATTTGAAGAGATGATAGTTATTAAATCCATCAGGTTTTAAGTTCATCAGCAGGTCAAGTATGAGGAGTATTTGAGAGAAAATTACCATGTTCATTAGCCAAATCAGATACACACTTAACTTACCCCTTGGCCAACTGCTACCCGCTCCAGTGCCTTTAGCAGAAAAAAAAGACAAAGACTGCTGATACACTACTCTTATCATATAAGACTTATAAACACACTGTATAAGGGCTTGTAAAAGTGACATTTAAAAAGATTAATTAAGTGATAACATGTATGCTTATACACTCAAAACTGTTAATATCATTAAGGAATGTTGACTGGCATACTTATATAATTCAAGGCCAATTTATAATGTATGTGTGGTATTCACAAACACACCCCAATTATATGCACTCCTCACACTGTAGAAAGCACTAGAAAACAAGAAAGAAATGAAATGATACATTCTTGGCTCACTTTTAGGGTAGCTAAAACAATCAGATAAATCCAAAGCTATTATTATGCATATGCAGAGACATTTTTATATACTACTTTTAACCTGTTTTATTGCAATTTTTAATAAATATATACTTTCATTAAATAAAAATACAGATTATAGGTGAAAATTTAGTTTAGAAAAGTATGTATGTTTTTGGTCTACATGGTCTGCAAATTCAACTCAAATTCATATAAAATCAAGTGTCAGGTAGAAGAGAAAATAATACACATTTTACACATTTTATATGTAGTTGATTTTACATTTGTATTTTCTTAACCCAATATATATAAGATATATATGAAAGATTTCAATATAGAATAGGGCCTTTTGAAACTTTCATTTTTTATTTTTTAATTTAAAAATTAATATTTTTATTCTTTTAATTTTTTTCAGAGCCTTCTGAAATTTTCATTTTTTAGAGACATACAGTTCCACACTCACACAGTTTTACAACTAAATTAGATTACAATATTTTAGCTGACATTTTAATTTTTTTAATTTTAAATATAAAGTACCCAAAACATAATGGATCTGCATATACTTCCTATTCAAATTTAAAATACCCATATTTGCTTCAGATCTGTTTTCATAAATAATGCTTTTTAGATGTAGCTGAATCATATATTTTTAAGACTGAAGGATAATTTACAAAATATCTTCTTAAGTACAATTTTTGCAGAAGCACAAGGTCACTGATGAGGTAAAGTAACCCAGTAGTCAGCAGTTGAGCAGGGACGTAAAACTTGCCCTTTGATTCACTTCTCAGACTTCATACCACGTAGATTCCATGGGAAGATGAGTTCGTTGTACAAAAATGTGCTTCACAGAAACTATTATAGAAAATATGCAGTTTTCCTACTGACTTGAAGGTTACGTTCACTGAACATGTAGTGCCAGAGTTTTATGACTACAGGAGATAGTTATACAATTTCTATATTAAAGAAATTAAGGCCAATCCAGGTTTATTATTGAAGAAAACAATGAGTTTTCATTTCTAGTACTTGTACTAATTTCAGGTAAAATTTTTTCTATAGCTTTTGCTGAAAGCTGAACTGAATAAAGAAACAAGAGAGTTTTTAATAATAAGTTATTTGATGTCAATAAAAATATCATATAACACACAAGGCTACTTTTGCTATGTTCTGCTGATGAGTTTATTTTAGAAATACAAATGATAAAATTTGGATTATATAACAAAAGATAATCATGTAGGTGATAAAGTTTCTTATAAACAGTAATATTTTGCTTGGCCAATGAATAAAGATAATTAAGAAAACATACCAAGTATTCAGGGCATATTAACCTAAAATATTTTGTAGTTTTGTTAGGCTTCAAGTATGCTGACAAATTTCATTAATCTAATTAAATTTTTTTATTTTTTATTTTTTATATTTTTTATTTTTCATTTTATTTAATTATTGTTCAAGTACAGTTTTCTGTCTTTTACTCCCATCCCAGCCCTCCCCACCTCCCTCCCATCTCCACGCCCTTTGTTTTTGTTTTTGTATCTTTTGTACTTGTTCCTGCAAACCCTTACCCTTTTCCCTCTTTTTTGGTTTTTTGAACATTTGTTTATAGCAAACATTCTTTTTTGTGGATGTAGTACATTCTCTTATCTCTTTGGGATATTAGTATTTTCTTTTGGACAGTGTTCATTACCTCCAAGTTGCTTTTATTTTCTATTTGTTTATTGGATCTTTAATCTTTAATGTTAGACTTTCTTAGACATCTAGTGATTCTTAGCTGTCTGTTGATAATTAAAATAGGAGCATCACAAACCTGATTAGAAGCACTGTGCTGAGGAGTGAGGAATATTAATTGTGGGCCTCACCATAAAGATCCTGTGTTATTGTGAAATCCTTGATGAAATATCTTTAGGGCTTTTCTCTTCGGACAGTCAGACTCCCTGTACTGCAAGACTACTTCAGTGTGTGCCAATGATGTAAGGTATAGGCCTGGGTGCAGACATTCTCGGCACTGAGTTGTTCCAAGAATGACCTGCCATTCTAACAAGATCTTGAACAATTATCATTTACATATATAATGAAAGAACAAGACAAATTCACAGAAAAATATTTTAAGAAGAATTATAAAAATGAATTATTTGAGCATAAATAGATTTCTTAGATAATTCTAAGATACATGACCTAGAACACTGGTACACTATTTTTTATATCACCATGTTACTAGCATAGATATAATGGCTCTATAATATTTACTTCCCTTGGTCTTGAACATTAAACACATGTTCTTAATTAACATTATTTAACCAACCATATTTTAAATTTCTGATGACAAAAAAACACACTGTTTAACTTGTATCTATCTGTTTTGTAAACCAATATAGCTCCCAAAACAGAGAAGACCATGGGATCAAATTTCTACATCTAAGGACTCTAGACAAATCAGACACAATAAAGGTTTTATTTAACTGAGTAGTTACTTCATAATCTGGGTAACTTAATAATATTTTTCCCATTCTATAAAAATCAGGAGGCCAAATGATCTGCTACAAACATAGTACAGAGCTGTGGATAAAACACTGAACACGTTCTCTGCTTAAGACTTGGTAGTTGGTACATTTTATATGACGATGGAAGTAACTGTATGTAAAAAACTAAGTATTATAATAAGGAATTACAGTATGATTATAAATTGTTACCACATTGCATGTGGAGTGGATAATATCAGAGGGAAAGTCCTTTTTTTCATAATTTGTAATGCACAAAAACATCAATGATGACACTCTACAAAGTCTGGCGTTCAATGCATGGTATTAGCCAAAAATAATACTTCTGCATCATCTGTATAAAGTTTCTTAGTCCAGAAAAAAATACAGTCATACCAAACATGCTGACATTCTGGCATTACGACCACAACACCACTTCTCTTCCTTTAAATAGTGGCACATTGGAAATCCCCACTTTTCTTGGGTACATTCTGCAGATGGGAAAAATATATAAATTATTTAAATAAAATTCTTACTCTTCCAGTTACAGTAAATAATCTATTGAGAAAGCAAATCAGTCACTGTGAGAACCAAACAGTAGCTCAATGAGGAAGTGGTAATGTTTAACAGTTCATTCTCTCGTTAATTGGAAGCATATTAATGTTATAGAAATAGTATTTTCTCAACAACAGCTGTTTGTGTTTAAACTCCAACAATTTGAAACCAATCAATTCATAAAAATTATTTCTCTAAGATTTAACAAATGTAATTTAAAATAGAAACATTTTTCACATTCAGTGTATAGCAGGTAAATAATGAGATTCTGGATATTTATTACCGACCTGACTTTTATGGTTCAAATAACAACAAAAATCAACATTCAGTGCCTAATCACACTGCCCAACTGAACGTATAGAGTTACATATATAACCTGCTGAGGTTTAAACTCCTTCCATATAACTATTAATTAGAGTTTTTGAAAAGGCAAACAAACTAATTTGTATTTTGAATTAAAGCTTGCATGGAAAAGAGGGGCTTAAATTTTATCAAACTGTGACAATTAAAAGAAAATGTGACAAATACAGTTTTTTATTAGGTTAAAAAGTAAAATAGAACTAAAAACTTGAAAATAAACAAAAAAAAACCTCTAAAAGGAAATAGTGAGGTAAATTCCACTAAGTAAACTTTTGTGCTGTAAGATCAGGTGCTATAAAATTTCTATTAAAATACAGAAACTTTAAATTTTATGGAGATCATAAGCTTATGAAAATGGTCTCTTTCAGGTATTAAGGATTTATAATAGATCCTACTAATAATCAGATGGAAGATCTCAACCTTCTCCCAGGAAAATTAATAATAGCAATGCTGCTATTTACACAGCATTTAACATTGTTAACACTATTCTAAGTGCTCTAAATGTGTTACCTAGTCCCCACAGAACTCAGTGAAGTAGGTGTATCATTATTCTGTGTTTCAGACAGGGAAACAGCCCAGGGAGATTAAGTAAATTGCTTGCCTAAGCTGAAAATCTAGCATATGGCACAGCTTGAGTTTAAATCCAGGCAGTCTAACTTCAGAGGACATGCTCTTAATCATCGAGTATATAAACAACCTTACTTAGAGCTGTCCCAGAGTCATGAAGCTCTTGAGGCTTATCCAGGTCCTGGGGACTCTGAACCACTTCTATTTCCAAGGTGACTTCAAACAATGGCTTGAGTTTTACTCAAGGCTTTATGGTTTAACTGAGACATGATTACTTCTAAATGAAAGGTCTACTATAAACAATTTAATTTTCTTCTTACAACTAAAGAGAAACACCTAGATCTTACTGTAAACATTTAGAGAGATGGGTTGTGCTATTTATTCAGAATGTTTAGGAATAGTGCTAACCAACAAAACAGTTCTCCCTCCTCTCCATCCACCCTCTCCTTGTTCCTTGTAATAACACAGCTGAATCTTTGGCGAGGTATTTCCTGGTTAGATTAAAGATGGCTGTTCTCAGACTCTCAAGCAGCCACTAGGACAGCTGCAACACTAAATTCTGCCAAACTGAATGTGGGCAGAAATGACGTGTGCAAATTCTGTCATATGCTCAGAGGGAAGGGGGACGCGATCTTTCCAGCACACTTTGCCGCCCCTTCCTTCATCTTTCCTCTGTCATGGTGGCANCTCAAGGCTTTATGGTTTAACTGAGACATGATTACTTCTAAATGAAAGGTCTACTATAAACAATTTAATTTTCTTCTTACAACTAAAGAGAAACACCTAGATCTTACTGTAAACATTTAGAGAGATGGGTTGTGCTATTTATTCAGAATGTTTAGGAATAGTGCTAACCAACAAAACAGAGTTCTCCCTCCTCTCCATCCACCCTCTCCTTGTTCCTTGTAATAACACAGCTGAATCTTTGGCGAGGTATTTCCTGGTTCAGATTAAAGATGGCTGTTCTCAGACTCTCAAGCAGCCACTAGGACAGCTGCAACACTAAGTTCTGCCAAACTGAATGTGGGCAGAAATGACGTGTGCAAATTCTGTCATATGCTCAGAGGGAAGGGGGACGCGATCTTTCCAGCACACTTTGCCACCCCTTCCTTCATCTTTCCTCTGTCATGGTGGCAAGCCAACTAGGACCATGTAAACAGCAGCAGCACAGGGTGCAGCAACAAAATAGAAGGTTTCTGGGTTCCTGGAAGACCTTCGGGTACAGAGCTCCCGTACCAGCTCTAATCCCTACCTCTGGATTGAAAGAGAAATACTCCTCTCTCACTGTTACTTTGAATCTGAACCATTTCACATTTAAATCTTTATCTTAATACAATGCTTCCCAAAGTTTTTATAGTTCGACACTCAGAATATGTACAAATTTGTATGTCAGCCTGGCATAAACATAATATGACGCTAGTGTTGAGGTAAAACCCAGGGGATGCAGGTAGTATCTCAGGGACACCCAGAAAACATCCGTGGTCCACTAGTTAAATAGTTCTGTCCTAACTACTACAGAAGTCTTCTGGTAGGATGAGATATCTGAGCAGCCACTTAAAATGAGGAAGCAAGCCATGTGATTAGGAGAAGATTTAAAGAAAGAAGAAAAAAAAACCCAAAGAAACAAACTAAACTTTCAACAGGATATAGTTAATCTCTAAAGACATAAAACCAGAGTATCTGACAATTTGAGATGATAATTAGCTAGCAATTTCCCAACTTGTAATATCCCAACCAAACACTTAAAAAACAAACTTGTGCCCTGGCTGGTGTAGCTCAGTGGATTGAGTGCGGGCGGGCGAACCAGAGTATCGCAGTTCGATTCCCAGTGAGGGCACATGCCTGGGTTGCAGGCCAGTTCCCAGCGGGGGACTCATGAGAGGCAACCATACATTGATACTTCTCTCCTTCCCTTCCCCTCTAAAGATAAATAAATAAAATATTTTTAAAAAATAAGAAAATTAAAAATCAGTAAATTAACTTTAAATTTTTATTTATTTTTATTTTTTCTTAAGGACAAGAATGGTGTCTATTACTTCCTTTGTCTAGTAAACTTAATTTTTTTAAAAGCCTATTTTTTATTCATTTGATAGTCAACTTTCTGGTAATAATTTCTATCAGCTTTGATTTTATACTAATTTATATTTGATGCATAAACTCTTTCTACTACTTTTCAAGTGGATATATTAAACTTTCTATTTTAGATTCAATTACTTTCTTGACTTCCTTTATTTATAAGCACAAAGAGAACTTTTTGAACACTGAATATATGCAACCTGTATGGGCTTCAAAAACCACTTTATATTAGTCATGAAAAATAATGAGGCGCAAATTAAAGCAAGGAGAAAATGTATTTAAAACTCTATTTCTAATTACTTCTAGGCAGCAGGAAGATGCTCTATGATGTAAGTAAAATCTGTGCCAACACTCTAGAAAACATACAACTGACTGGAGATCAGACACAGCTGCCTGTGTGAGGTAACTGTGCAGACTGCCAGGACATCTAGGAATCTGTAGTCCTCCCACACTAATTGGCAAGAAGTGTTCTGAGACATATGCCCAGCTGAACAGGGAGAAGTAACGTGGTATTGTGTCAAAAGCGCACAAACAGCTGAATCTACAATGCTAACCGGAGAGTCTATTCGTCCACTCTAAAATCACAATTAGTAGGATAAAGTAGTCAAAGTAGGATAACTCCTGAGAATATCTGATTGAGTTACCAAACCAACTCATGAAGTGTTAATATTGATAGTTAAGTAAATAACAACTTAAATATGCATTTACTATAAGTTATTACTATATAATTTTGCTTTTTAAAAGCTAAGCCTACAAAACTTTCGGAAAAACAACATTTACAGCCATTATTATATTGGCATACATTTAAAAGAATGATTTTCAAAAACTTTACCATTTAAATGCAGAATCACAACAGGAAAGCAGAGTATTTGTTTATGCAAACTCAATATAATAAAGAAAAAAGACACTAAACCTAAACCTAAATGTCATGATAAACAAAGGTGATGTTCATCTGAAATAAAAGGCATGTTTCAGAAGCTACATTCAAGTCACAGAATCGTATTAATCATAAGACACCTCCAAGATAATCTAATTTAACCCCTTTCTTTTTACTAATTGACAGATGACCTACAAAAATGACAAAAATTAACCGATTCAGCCACGGCTACAGTACTGCAGAGACAGAAGTCAAACCTGGGTTAAAGTATCTCTTCTGTCTGTGTTCGTAGACTCTCCTGGGCATTTACATGTCACTATCTCTACACTTCCAAAGGAACTTACACATAAGTTTCACACGGCCCTTACCACACTGTATTACAACTGTCTTTTGTTATCTCTCTTCCTATTGGGTTACAATTCTCTTTATATCATTTTATCCAGAAATCCCTGGTATCTAGCAAAGTGAGCAATTGGTGGGTACACAATTTCTTCAGTGTCTCTCAAATTTCAGCACATTCTATGTTGAATAAATGTTTGTTGATAGTCTCAATGCCAAAAGCTGTTGTTACTAAGTCAACTATTCTGTTCTCATAATTTTAGAGTCTTCATTTCAATTTCAGGTTGGTTTCAAACTAGTAGGAGCTGCTAAGGAGTTTCTAGGCCCCGATATCCAGATTCTGGATCAAATATACATGATTTATGTAAAAACTAAAAGCAAGTTCACTGAAAAGAATTTCAAATATAATCAATCATTTACAATGTGTTTGGTTTTAATGGTTTCTTTTATTCAAAGAATTATCTTGAAATACAATGACACAATTTATTGTTAATTTTTTACTTGCTCAGATTGTATGTGACAATTCTTAGGAAAAATTCAAGTAATAAAACAGGTGATGTACTAGATATTATAATATATATAACTGAAGAAAATATTCCCTTTTCTAACTCTGAAGTTTATGAATCTAAAAAATCCTGGTGATAGTCTGTTGAGAAATTGAAGTTCTTATGTGTAAAACTTGACTGAAAAAGAAACTAATTTAGAGAGACATAAACATTCTTTTGTATTTGTCAAAATAAGGCAACTCATTCTTTTAACAAAAATGTATTCAGCATCTGCTACATACTAGACACTGTCTGGGACATTTAACAGGTAAGGTGATTTACAGCTTAAGTGAGCATATTCACTTATAACAAACATAAATTTAGTTTAAACTATGGGTTAGTTATAGCCAGTGGTGAGACAAAGCTGGCTTACACGGGACCCACAGAAAGCTGACTATGTCATCTTTTCTCAGCTCAGTGTTCAGTGACATCAGGTTGGTAGCTTGAAACTGGCCAAACGAGGTGTATTTACATCATGGAACGCAGGAAGTGCTGATTAGGACTTTTATTCTGGGGCCAAGCCAACCATTAACCATTAACCATCACACCACTTGCTATAACCCATGAATGGGTCACAAAATCAATTCAGTGGATTGTGAACAATATTTTATAAAATTTAATAGAAAAAAATAAAAACATCAATAAACATTGTATGTTTTAAGAGCCAGTACCTTTCAAAGAACAAATATTAACAACAAAAAATTATGTACTTTTTGTAAAATTTCAGTACCAGTTTTATTTATCTGTTTATCAATATACACAATAGGTAGTGATGTGAAATGTTTTTCATAATGTAGATCTGAGTTTAAAAAATGTTAAACTACCATTATATTCAAAAGAACAAATACAATTTTCTTATAGAAACATATTTTATAACCTTGTGGTTGTTATTATATGTTTTGTGGTTAAAAATTACCTGCTTGGAAGAAAAAATTGTCACAGTTAACAGGTGAATATTTGGAAACTTTTGGTTTCTTCTCAAGGAATACCAATGAGAGGAATTATAATTTATGATCAAAAAGAAATCTGAGTGTGTGTAAATTTAAAATTAAATAAGACCTCTGTCTCACTAGAATAGTGTGAATTCATCGGTTTGCTCCAGTAGTCTCTGGCCTGTAAATCTTCTTCTACAACCTTCTGTTTCTTATCTTTGCTAAGAAGAGCACAGCCAACCAAGTACCCTAAGAATTCCCCAACTACTTATGTCAACATAATTATTTCATCTCAAGATGTCCCATCACATACCTCTGTTTTTTCTTTAGTTTTCACCAGTGTTGAATCAGTTTTTTCATAATTTATAATTTTATTTTGCTACTCCTTTATTGGGCACTTGCTACATATCACATAATACAGTGAATAATGGCCTCCAAAAAATGTCAAAAGTTGGAGCAAAGTTGCTCAAAGTCTATTGCAAGAGATAAATACTAAATTGGTCTTGATTAAATAGTGTGGTGCCAAAGCAAAAATAAAACAAAACAGAAACACAAACATATGAAGAAATCATTGCCTCTCTCCTTTTCCAGAGTGTTCTTACATTACTTTTCTCAACCTCCAAATTCAGGACATAAGAGACAGAAGACACAGAAGAAAGGAGAAAGAGGATGGACCAGTGAAAAGAAGAAAATGAATGTTATTAGTAAACTATTCAACAGTCAGTCGGTCATTCTTAACACCTGTCTATATTGCCTGTCTCACCACAGAGGCTAAAAAAGTCAAATACTCACTTTTCCAGGCTCCCTTGCAGCTAGAAGACATATAGTGAACCATATCTGGACAATGAGGCTTGAAACAATTCTGCTAAGAAATTGCTAGACATATTTTTTTTCTCCTTGACAAGAGAATGAATGAGGAGGAAGCCTCTCACACACTCCCACTTCTCAGGAAGACAGGATGCTGATGACTGCAGCAGCCACCTCACAGCCCTGAGAGCGACATCTGGATGTGAACCCAGTGTGCCGATGAACCAACCCTAGAACGGCTACCTTCTAACTATTGGTTACATGAGGAAATTAATGGCTTCACTGCTTATGCCACTGTTAGATGAACTTCCTATTACTTACAGTCAAACATATTAAAATTCAGATTCTGGTTTACATGCAAGGTATGGCTAACCACTATTTTTTCTTCCCAAGATGTGGCTCTTCAGAAATGCCTCCTACATCATAGGCAGAATTTAGCCTGAAACTCTCACAATCTCATTTCCCTCAAGGTCTGTGTGGCCCACACAAATAGAAAATCAATACAAAAAATAAGAAGTTAATTATACGGTACATATCATAAAAGTGAAAAAGGAAGATACTAAAGCAGGATACAGCTATTAAAATCATGCCAGTTTAATAAATTCTTAATCCCAGGGAACAAAAGAGCTGATACCTACATAAAAAGTTAGTTTACAGAATGTGGGGAATGCTACATTTCTTATAATGAGTACACATATTTGTTGCACCTTAACACAAAGTAGAGGCCTTTAAGGATAGGGCTGCCCCAAAGACAAAAGATGAGTACTTCCATATGCACTGGGACACTCGGACAGACACTTCACCCTTAACATATTCCAGAGAAAGAAGACAGTGCCAGGTCACTTCTTTCAACTTTAAACAAGTTACAGGGCACAAAAGTGAGGAGAGGGAGCAGAGAAAATTGTCTTAACCCAGTGTTAGTGAGGATCAGTTTACCAGTCCCAAGGCTGTCTCAGTCTCTGCCAAAGGCAAGGTCCCTACCCAGTTTCTAAACTCAAACTAATTAAGATGTTCATATTTAAGGAGCACTATTCTTAAAAACAGGTGAGGGCTGCCATTAGTCTTCTGTTCCGTGTTTGGCCTCTACTCTAATCCAGGAAAAGCTAGCGCTTGTGTATCCCTGTGGTACAGACTCTGCTATTCACAGTCTGCTTTGCTTTCGTCTCAGGTTTTGGTTTAGATTCCAGTCCTCTGATGAGACTAGAACCCGTTCCAAAACGCTAACACACTGGCTTGTAGCTCTGATATTTTAAAATTTAACAGACTCTCCACAGGAAGCTGAATGTTAAGAGTGGGACTCTACAGGCAAACTGGCTGGGCTGAAATGCTGATTCCTTCACTTACTAACTGTGATCCTCGGCAGGTTACTCAGTCTCTCTGTGATTCAGTTTCCTCATGTGAACATGGACAAATTAAAAACTTTACTACTTTACAGGGGTATTGATGAGAAATAAAGGAGTTAATTCAGGTAACATGTTTGGAATAGTGCTTCATTCATAGTAAGTGTTCATTACAAGATTAACATTTATTAACTGACACAGGTAGCTTGTGCCTGACCAGAAACTGCTTTTGCATGTGCTCAACATTTCCACTACGACCCTTTGAAAGTAGATGCCAGCTCGTATCTGACCAGAGTTTACCTTTTCAAGACCAATGTAAGTAACTGGCTACCTTCTTTGGAGCAGACACTTCTGTTAGGTTAGTTCTCCTTGCCTTGGCCCCAAGATTTCTGGTTCACTTTCCTTTCTCCACTGTTCCACTGTTAGAGTCCCCGTGACTCTCATGATTGAGAATCACAGGTTCTGACACATCTGTTTTCTTGGTTATGTTACTGTTCTGCCCCAAAGTTCTCATTCCCATGTACTTTTCATATGAGGGCTGTATGGATTGACTCCTGCCCTCATTTTCCATCTTAGGCTGCGTTTCTGTACCTCAAATGAATTAGGTTACTACCTAACTAGAATAGTCATCCATCTTTGAGTGACCTGCTACTACTTAATTCACCATGTTCCTTATACTTAAAATGCTCCTCTCCACATTTTTGCCTATCTAAATCCTATCCCACAAAGCTCAATTTGAAAGCTACTACCCTTCATTAAAGCTTTTCTTGATCTCCTAACACACAGGTGCCAAACACAAGGCCCACAGGCCGATTCCTGCCCTGCACCTTGTCTTATCTGGCCAACACCTTGTTTCTACATGGTGGCAGCACTGAGCTCCTTGCCCCTAGTTAGGGAGCAGTCACATTTATACAGTCCTAAAAATTACATTCAGCCCTTTGAACGTGACTGAGAGGCTGATGTGGCACCTGGCGAAAATGACTTTGACACCCCTGTAACAGGAAATAAACTTTACCTTCTAGTTGAAATGGCTCTTTTACCACTTATCATGCTTTCTTTTTTCCTTATCTCTAAGAAATCACTTACAAATCACATATATTCATATATAACTTATAAATCATATACAGTCATATAATTTATAAATCATACATATTCATATAGAATTTATAAGTCATATATAATTTGTTATTGATGGTTGTTGCTATTATCGTAGGCCTGTTGTATAATATATTCATTGTGCATAAATACAGTTACAGTTCTAAAGTAAAAGTTTCACAGAAAGGAGAAGCATTCAGGACAAGACCTCAGATCCACCTGTACTAGACAGGATGTCACAAAGGATCTCAGAACATCGGTCCATAAATCAGACAGAAGTTTACTTCCCTCTTGTCCAGAGGAAGGCAGACAGCATGGAGCATGTTATCCAGACCCAGGAGGGTAGGGCTGTTATGCCAACCTTAAGAGTTGACTACCAACTTTGGTGCCAAGGTTACTGCTATTTCTCAGTGAAAAGGAAAGGTGAAAAATGGGGAGCAAGCAGCTTCCTTTTAAATAAGCTGCATACATTATTTTGACTTACATAGGTGATAGGTAATCCAGCTGTGTGTGGTAAGTGATATTTGATCTGCTAAAACTAAGGGGAGTTATATTATTAAAAGAAAAGAAGCAGACAATAGACACAATTACTTTCTGTTACATATATATGCTGTTACATTCTTCACACCCCCCTTTCCAGTGCCTTATTCATATATTAATATCACACACACACATATGCACACAGTCAGAGAATACTAACTGCCAACCAATATTCAGTTTCTCCTTTGTCCCTCACAGAACTTAGTTTCATTAGAAGCTATAATGTTCTCTTTAAAGGACACTGTCTCAGATGAGAGCAGCTCTTCCATCTTCATATTTCTTTACATTTAGATTGCAGTGGCTGGAACAGTAACAGTTATTATGTAACCACAAATGAAAGGGCCAAAAAACTGCAAAGACCTTGGCCATCACACTCTGAAACCTTATGAACCAGTGTCAGCTACTAATGTACCTTATAGATTTTTCTGGAAAAGAGAGAAAATAAATCCTACATGGTTAGGCTACAATAATTCCATCTCCATGCATTTAGAAATCTGTATCTATAAAACTTACCCCAAATATGATTGCCCATACATAAAGCAATTAAAAATATTAAACATGTTGGCACTTTGCCTGGACACTTGGCCCTTCCTTAGTGTTTCCTTTCATGTCTGTTGCACAGTCACCTATTCAGTGCCCCCCTACCAAATAAAAACCCCCAAACAAAAAACTGATAATTCTTGGTAATTCCTTCTCCTTTATCTTCCACTCCTCTAAGAAATATTAAGAGTTTCTGCAATGCTTCTAATTTACCCTATTTCTACTACTGCTATCCTAACTCAGTCTTAACCTTTGTGGTCTCAACTTATGAGATTATGTCCTATGAGTCCTATCAGACCCCTTCTGTGTGCCTAAGTACAGGTTTTATCATCCGTATCCTACCCCTTGGAGAGCTATAAAAACACGGCTCATATTTGGCATGGTGCACAAATGCCCCTCGTAGCTTCAGGGTTTCCATCACCTTTGTGGGCTCCTGCATTCTTTTATGTATTGTTTTAATAAGTACCATGAATCTTTCCACTATTTCAATGCTTTTAAGAAAGAAAAGTTATTGATATTAGGTGTTTTTGTTGAAGTGAAATCAGACATGATGTATACATACATAAGATATACACATACGCCTGTATATATATTACAGTACATATAGTACACACAGTACATACATGCAGGGTGGGGAAAAGTTGGTTTACAGTTGTGAGTACATGTAACAATTTATTCTCATGTTATTTATTAATTATTGTAGTACCATATGAACAACTTTAAACTTACTTTTGTCTGACCTTTTATATTTAGTTTTGACCTTATACATTTGTTAGATTTTAATCTGCAAAAATTCCAAGGGCCTGAATTTGGGAGTATCCCCCGCAGGATTTGAGTTTGCTTCCACATGGAGCTGAATGAAGGCTGCTTTAACTCACTCAGGAACGGGACTTAGCACAGACTTTTCACAGCTCCCTCACCATGCAAACGCCCACTGTTAGTCCCCAAATTCCAGTGGGATTGTCTGCAGCCTTATGGCTCGCAGTTCTGTGCTCTGGTTTCAACTCCTCATCTCCCCTCTTCCCCTTTTAACTCTTCGGCTTTGATTTTTCTTGATCCAGAGAGAATCTCCCTCTCCCTTTAATTTGTGGACTCACCAATGCTTAAAAAATACATGTTCTAATTCAGCCAGGATCTAGCTGAACTGTAGGAGGAGGGTTCCTCAGGGGGAAAAAAATCACATCTCCCAAAGTGTTGAAAATGGAAGTCAAATACATGCTTTTTTGAAAAGCGATATCATGCTTTATTCCTCCATATCCTCCAAACTTCTGGCATTATAAGCCCATAGAGGACAGAAAGATTTAATGAAATATATATGATATAGGAAATACTGTCAAGTGTTTACTAAAAAGCAGCAATTGCACTGTTGCAATGATACAAACAGCATTTCTTAGTTAACTCCTATTAACTAAGAAATAACTCATATCTTTCTATATGATACAATATATGAGTTAATGATAATATTAACTACCTAATGTTGCCTTAAGGCTTTTTAATACAACATACCACATGTCTGAAAGATTTCAAAATACAAGAAAAGCTTATTTTTAAATAGTATCTTATATTTTCAAATAATATGCTCAACATATCAACCTTCAAACACCTTTCCAGGTGAAGTGCCTCTAAATTTAAAGCCATGAAACCAACTCCTGACCCTCGAAGACAACAAACACGGCTACAGAAGTATCTAGCCTCCCCTCAACATTCCCACTGGTGACAGAAATTGAGGTACAATCTACAGTAGGACACACATGTGCTCTCGACAGATTTGCTTGGTACATTTTTGGCAGGACCAGACTGAAAGGTGCCATTAAAAGATGGCACGGTGCATGCCATGCACCATGGCAGGGCTTCCCTCATTAAAAAAAAAAAAAAAGTAAACGGAGGGGTCTTTGGGAGAATTGCCTTAATGCCCAGTAACACATTAAGCTGGAATGAACAATGAACATGAAGACAGGCTAAAGGCTTTCAAGGATTACACCATTCACATCGACTCTGATTATCTGCAGCATTTTGGAGGGCACTAGTAATACAAGAAAACTCCCTGGCACTGGGCTGAGAAGAGGTAGGGTAAGACCAAGCACAATCTCTTTCATGACAAGGGTTGCTCCCAGAAGGGGCTCCTATTCAGGTCAAGGAAGAAGCTCTGTGGTACCATCTGATGGGACTCTACAGGGCCCCGCTTTCCCCTACTTCTCTTGCACTCCTAAGCCTCTGAAATGATCAGATAAACTTAAAGGAAAAGTAGAATCACCTTTCATCCCTCAGACTGGACCTAAAGGACTCAGAGCACTGACACCAATTTCTGACGGAACACACAGGAGACTGAACACACACACACAGAGGACTAAGAGCAGAGGCAGAGAAAAAAGTGACATTCTTGTCTTCTGTTCAGTTTTAAGAACAACAAAACAAAACAGAAATTCCAGGAAATCACCTAGGAGACATGCTCCTTACGTCTCATTGTTAAGAATTGTGTCTCATACCCATTAACTATGTAAATGAAATTACCATAATTAATTTAGATTCTGATTCACCTACATCTGAGGTTACAGGGGGACTCCAGTTTCCCAATAAGTGGTGCTTAAACAAAATTATAGTTCAGTCACTTAGAAGTGATGCGTAGACCTCAATAGGTAACCAGTCGTGTTTCCTATAGCATGTTTCTACCTTTCTGGGAAAAACCAACAAAAAAATTCTCTCTCCAACTTTTACGGGAAGAAATAATAAAAATATTGAAAAGTTAATTATAATGATAATCAATATTAGGGCAAAATAATAAAACATGTCAAGCTTGGAAAAAAATTTTTTCTATAAAGCACTGCAGTAAAACTGTTTTTGGTATTTTGTGTTCTCCTAGGAACTACTGGCTCATATATAAATATTTAAAAGTAGTTTTAAAACATATGGTATAACTTTGGTATTCACAGTGGCTCAGAGAGCTTTGAGGTGCTTTTGAAAATTGATGTTCATGAAAGACCATCTCTATGGTCTACCACAGTGTGCTGAGTAAACATATTCCTGTAAACGCATAACGTTTACACAGTCCGTATGATCATAAAACGTTGCAGTGTACATACCAGACTTTTCTAGCATATTATTTTGGATTATTAGCAACTCAAATTTACATCCCAAAGGGCAACACTGTTCCAAATCAAACTCAAAAATAGATGTGCAAACAAAGTGAGGGTGAGGGGCAGGTGTGTAAGATGTGAAGAGACAGACACATGACATACGTGATCATTCCGAGATATAACTCCGTGGCACCTAGTACTGAGTACATGGCAGGAAATGTGTTACCCCTGTGCATGCAAACACCTGCCTCGTAAGTTAGTTAAGTGTAATGATAAAAGTGAGTAGTGGTGATTTCTATTTTAGTAAGGGATGTATAGTATATGGGGATGGGCAATAGTACGTTTATAGTTGTTTGTATGTGAAGATTTATTCTTGTGTTATTATTGTATTGTTTTCCATATGAACAACTGTAAACCTACTTTTGTCCACCCCCATGTGTTGTATATACAAAACTAGGCCGCATCCATAGTCCATCCATCATCCATCCAAATGGTCAGGGTAAACACTACAGAAAAACTCGGCCACCATCCCCCTATATACACACTTCTGCTCATCAGTACAGTGAAGCTAGCAAAATGCTAGTGATACTCTTACTTATCTTGGGTATCACTTGCTGTTCTAGATTTTCTTCCTCCTTGATTTGTCTAATTTCTATCTCTTAATTTCACTGTGCATTTACAACCTGGTTTCCAGCCCTCAATGTTTGGTTTCCCCAGGTTTTCACTCTGAGCTCTATACTTCAAAGACTTTTGGGGGGGTGGGGTTGTTTATTCTAGCCCTGGACTTTGAGTACACCCACCTAGGTCCTTTTGGGTTCAGACCTTGGCTTAGATCCACAAACTAGTATATAAGTAGAGTCCACCTAAGTCTCTGCATGGGAGGAGTTGAAATGACTATAAATAATCTTGAATATCTTTCTATAAAACATCTAGAATTCTGTAAGTCTTCTTATGGAACCATAATAAATGCCTTGTTGTTAGCCATGCTCTTCATAAGAATTACCCAGAGAGTTTCCTAAAAATTCTTATATTGAAAATATTATGTACTTGAGAAGGTCAGAAGCAGGTCCTACATACTGAAAGTAGTATCTTTGATTCAGCTAGGCAACCAGAGTTGAGAAACACTGTTGAGAAAATTGCAAGGGATAGTTCCTATCTCCTCTCTTTCAGGATAGCCAAGTAAAGGCAAGGAAAATGGAGACAGGGATACGGGAAAGAGAAAAGTGAGTAAGTTTTCTCCCCTTACCTGTTTCTACCTTCCCTACCTGTTTTTTGAGATGAAACAATGTGGCAGACCAAAGCAAGGCAAAACTGCAGCATAAACAGAGATTGCTTTTGTTATTCCTATGACCTATTTTTCTACATGTTTTTCTCGTATTTTTTGGTTTCCCAACTCTTTTCTCGCCCTCCAAAATATCTGAAGGTACTCATGTTTCATATATCTACACCTAGTTCATCATATCATCAGTCCTGTTTCTTTCCTCTTATTCTTTGTCTTCCTCCCAACTTCCTGTTCATTTCAGGTATGTATGAGGAAAGCAAGTCACATTTGGATAATAACTTTTGCCACTTAAGCCTAGTATTATTTTTCTGGATAATCTCAATGATTCTCATTGGTTAAGATAGTTTTAACAGGACAGCCTTTGCATGAACTGACTAGGCCTACAAGAAGGAAAAATGAGTGTTTGTAGCTGCCAGGCACTGCTATAACACCTCCTTCCAACACTTTTCTTATCTGAATCCTGGGACCAAAAATGTCCTGTCAACTCAGTGAACAACGGCAACCTCCACCCTAGAGAAGGGGAACTGCCTGTACCCAGGCTGGAGCCGAGACTGATACTTGAGAATCTGTTGACTGAGAGCCTTCCATTTCAAGTGTAAAAATTTGGAGTAATTTTGTTCAACTACTTTTTCCCAGAAGACTCAAAGAGAAATAGTGGCTATGGAGGGCAAAAAGAAGGAAACTTGACTTTGAACACTTATCACCCCCCACCTTTGTTTATTCTGTCTGTAATAATACCCTTCCTACTTTGTTAACTTCTACTGATCTCCCAAGACAGCATATAAGAATACAGTGGGTGTGTATGTATTTTTTTCTGGAAAGATACACAAGAAACCAAAAATATGGGTCTGAGAACTTACCTTTTACTTTCTTTTTTAAAATCTTTATTATTTGAATCTTCTATTCTAAGTGATGTCTTACAAATGAAAAATGCTCCAACCTTACTAACAGGGATTATCTGATTCCTGGGATTAAGGGCTATCTTTACATTTCTTGAGGGTGAAGATGAGATATCACACATTTTTATATCACCCTGCTTATTTCACCCTGTATAGTTCACACAGTGTGGGACATAGTGCACATTCAATGAATGTTTGTTGAACTGAACTGAACTTTACTTTTCATCTGCTTCAGTTTTTTCTTCCCCAAATTACTGACTTTCTATGAGCCCCTCCCCCACCTCCCTTTATTGTACATAACATGCCAAGCACAGTGCCTTACTATCTTCTACCAGTATGAAATGCAGCTGTCAAGGCAGCAACAGTGATTTTTTTAAATTCCTAGTCATTTGTTCAAGAGACAGTATTTGCCCCACAGTAGAAACGCTGACATTAAGTCTGAGACCTGATGACAGTGCAATGGCTGCAAGGACCCAGCAGGACCACGGATGAGAGTCTTAAGAAGGTACTGTCTAAGACAAGAGGCCTTTGGGAAGGAGAAGTCATCTTTAGGAACATGATGATAAAGAGGAAAGAAGGAAGCAGGCAGCTGAAGGTAAATATCTTATACTGAAGGACAATACTTCTGAACTGAAAGACACACCACATACAACTGTCTACACCTACTGCTAATAGAGCCAATTATTAAAAAAGAGAAAAACCATTTCATTGCACCCACAGAAGAGAAAGCTCTTGAACTAAGAATCATACCTCCCCTACACAGACTCTTATGCTATTGTTGGTCCAGGAGAACACTACAGGCTTTATGTATTAAAAGCTGTAAGACTGTGATCATATTAAAGGTTTTCATTCTTTTAGAACAGATTCACAAAAAGACTGTAATATAGTGTAATATATAAACACGTACTTTAGTATAAATGCTTTTTTCTATTTTTAAGTTCGCTATTTTCTCCAAATTTTTATCTTGAGAATTTTTGTACTCTGAACACAGTTATAAATAATGGCAAAAATATATATATATTCTCCATCTCCCAATTAAACTATCATTAACATTTTGCCAATTTTCTTTCTCTCACTCTGTATATCTCTATACATACAAAATTTTTCTTTCGTGCATCTTTTCTAAAGAATACTTTTAAAACCCTGACATAAAAAAACATCAAATTCAATGGACTATTTTTAATAAAAACCTTTGTCAGTTCTAATAATGACCTATGATTCACCCAAACTTCAGTAGAATTATATAATCATAATATTTACCTCATATAAAACTATTTATAAAAATATAAATTTCATTCATCTGAATTTTTAAAACGAGAAAAGAACATACAATACCATTCACCTGCACACAATTTCCTGGCTCAAAAAAAATCTCTAGCAAGGGACAATAGACGTTGATAAAGACATCATTAAACTAATAGAAAAAAAGAACCACTAATATTAAATAGACTAAATAACCATCTAATGTGAACCAGCAGTTTTGAAACCATATCTGATTAAGAGATATAACATATAAAAGGAGCTGCTCTGGGTAAAGGCATGTGGGGCGGTTTAAATCCTCCCATGTATTTGTTCTGCAGGCACCACCTCAGTCCAGGGAGCACAGTTTGGATGCCATCACTTTAACGCAATCGCACAGGTATGCACCTTTGTAAAATCACAGTATGTGCACTCTTCAAAATATAGCAGGAAGTGTTATTTGAGAAATACCAATATTCCTTATAAAATGGAAAAGGTTTTGAAACTAAAAGCAAACCTTACAACTCGATATTCATAACAAAATAAGTTTTGCTATTTTAATAAATGCATATCTCACAAGTATTTTTAAACAGAAGTTCTCTAAAAGATAAACCACACAAAATTTTCAAAAATTTGCAGTTTTCAGCATTCACTAAAATCATTTAATGACCAAAGAAACTACAATAAAATGCATAAGGTGATAATGCATCAAATTTCAACTGATATAATATTAAAATTGTAAGAATATCAGATATTATTTTAAATGTTAATTCTAAATGACAATAATGTCAACAAAAGACAGAGATAGAAAGTAGACATTATGCTGAAATAAGTGAAATTTGAGATAAGGTGAACTTTGTACCTTTATGTGGGTTTTCAAATTCTTCAGATAACAGGTGGTAGCAACAGCCCACACTGCAAACCCCCTTGATTTCAGAATTGGAAGTAAATATTCGCAGAGTGTTTGGAGCAAGATCACCACAAGTATGGAGGCCTGCCACCAAGCAGTCCTTTACAAATGAGAAGAAACAAAAGTATCTGCAATTAAAAAGAGGGCTAAAAAGACACTTCAGGTAAAGGCTGTAAATGCTCATTAAAATATGAGGAGCTTTTAAAAATGACCAAATTCTACCTAGAAAATACTATGTTTTTTTTTATTTTCATAATGAATAACCATTCCTTTTATAAAGAAAATGACTGTGATCATTTCTCACAATTGACATCCCTTTGAGTTAATTTTTCTACTGTTTTTGGCTACTCACCCATTTGAATTTTCTGTTTTCTGTTTTATAACTAATATTTGCTTAACAATTAGCCAAAGTAAGACTGGAAGAATCAAAGGTAGCATCATTATTATGACAAACTCATGCCTTGACTCACTTACACCTCACTAGTCAATTTTTAAAATTTACTTCCTCACAAATTGCCCATCAAAACTTATTTAAAAATCCATGATAAAAACAAGTAAGTGGTACCAAATTAACATTTCTACTCCAACACCAAAAAAGTTACTTAGGTCATTCCTTGCATCAAATATCAATTTTAAATTCAATGTAAAAATTTTTGTTTCAAATTTTGTAACATCAACTTTATGTAAACATTCTCCTACAAACTATTTCAAATCCTAATTTTAATGGACACACATACTGAATGGGTACAGCTGCACATACGCACGGAATCTTATTCAATATACCAAGTTTGTTTTAATTCCTCAGTGCCTTAATTTCCTCATCTGTAAAATGAGGACAATAATGGCACAAGCACTTCCCACTGACACTTTATCATGAAGTTAAAATGTACACTTACTACATGACCTACAAACCCTACTCCAGGCTAATTCTCCGAGAAATAAAAACATGTCCACACAATTTTTAAAAAAAGGGCTGAGGACCCGAACAGATAATTCTCCTAAGATAACACACAAATGGACAACAGATATATGAAAAGATGCTTAACTTCACTAGATACTTGGAAATTGCAAATCAAAATTACAATGACATACCACCCCACACCTGTTAGAATTGCTATTGTCCACAAGACAAGTAATAACAAGTGTTAGAGAAATTGTGGAGAAAAAGAAGCCCTTATTCACAGTTCATGGGAATGTAAACTGGTACAACCACTATGAAAAACAGTGGAGGCTTTTCAAAAATTAAGACGAGAGTTACCATATTACCCAGTAGCCTCTCTTCCAGATATCTACCCGAAAAACTTGAAAACATTTTTTCAAGTTTATTTTATTTATTTATTTATTTTTAGGGAGAGGGGAAGGGAAGGAGAAAGAGAGGAAGAGAAACATCAATATGTGGTTGCCTCTCATGTGTCCTCTACTAGGGACCTGCCCCGCAACCCAGGCACGTGCCCTGACTGGGAATTGAACCGGCAGTCCTTTGCTTCACAGGCCCATGCTCAATCCACTGAGCTACTCCAGCCAGGGCAGAACTTGAAGACATTTATTTGCAAAGATATATGCACTCCTATGTTCATTGTACCATTATTCACAGTGGCCAAGACATGGCAACAACTAACATGTCCTTCAATAGATGACTGGAAAAAGGAGATGTTCTATATATATATAACATCATATATATATATATATGCACATATACACACATACATATACACATGCACACAATGGAATACTACAAGTCATAAGATGAAGTACTACCATTATTGACAACACAGATAGATCTTGAGAGTAAAATACTAAGCNTTTGCAAAGATATATGCACTCCTATGTTCATTGTACCATTATTCACAGTGGCCAAGACATGGCAACAACTAACATGTCCTTCAATAGATGACTGGAAAAAGGAGATGTTCTATATATATATAACATCATATATATATATATATGCACATATACACACATACATATACACATGCACACAATGGAATACTACAAGTCATAAGAAAAGATGAAGTACTACCATTACTGACAACACAGATAGATCTTGAGAGTAAAATGCTAAGCAAAATAAGTCAGACAAAAAAAGTCAAGAATCATATGATTTTACTTCCATGTGGAATATAAAACTGAAAGCAACAAATAAAAAAAACAATAAAACAAACAAAAACTCATAGACACAGAAAACAGTATGGTGGTTACCAGAGGAAAGGGAGTCAGTAGGTAGTAAAGGTGAAGGGGGTCAAAAATACGGTGACAAAAACTATCTGACTTTGGTTGGTAGGCATATAATGCAATATACAGATGATGTGTTATAGAACTCTATACTTGAAACCTATATAATCTTATTGACCAATGTCACTTCAATACATTTAATTTTTAAAAAAAGAGTTTCAGAAAATTTAATAACTAGAATATTACAAATTCAAAGGCTACCTTGTTTTTTAGGACAACGTGATAGGCCAAATTATTTATAGAGGTTCCCCTACAATACTGTTTTAATATACAATGTTGCCTTTGATTAAGATATATTCCCTTTCCATTACATAATTTGATACACTTGTAGTTTAGAAAAAACTGAACTTCTTTATGAATATTTAGAGGCTACTCTTGCTCCAAAAATTGCATATTTGGTTATCAAAGCGAACATTAAAAATAACATTGCCCTAGATATCTCTTTACTCTGCATACAAATGAAAATGTACGACTTTTCTTGGATTGGAATTTTAACAGTCCCTAAATCACATGATGAAAACTTAGCTCACTAGCTTCTGCGCGAGGACTTCTGTTTGACTTAGGAGGCTTGAAATCAGTGGAAGGCACTGTATTCTGGCAAACTATAATTGTCAGATTTTGTAGTCTTATCAGATTTTGCAAGCTGTGAGAATTATAAAAGTCTACATATAACATATTTTCTTAGTCCTTTAGATTAATGTAACCAAATAAGATATGTAGGTTAAATAAGCTACTATTAACATTTAAATCTATGTCTTAGAGCAGTTTAACAAATCAACTTAAGGAATTCAAAAGTGAAGTCACCTCCAGATCTTTAATAATATCATGTAGTTCTGAATCAGCAGTGATAAAAGATGTTAAAGGTGAATATATATATGTTTCATTTGACTTTGATATTATTTTTCTTCTCTCTTTATTTGTTTCAGACATTTTTCTCTTGGGTATTTGGGATGAAGAAGTAGGTTCTATGGCATTAATAGGCAAAAGGTCTATAAGAGAAAAGGCATTTTCAGAACACAAATTTTCTTCTCCATGTGAATAAACATGTAGGTTTTCTATTTGTTTTCTGATGTTAGAAATTACAGAGCATGAAAAATCTGGCAGAAACTCTGATGCAGACATCATATCTTGATTGGCAGGACTGTTGTTACATACTCCCTCAATGCTGCCTTTATTTTTAATCTGATCTTGCATTTTCTTCTTCTTTGCCATTTTTAATGCCAGTTCATCGACATCTAATTTTGACCGAGTATGATAGATGCTCCAGTGTTTCTTCAACTTCCTGTTTCTCTCCTGAGCTCCATGAGTATTAGTACTTGAAGAATCGATGCCATAAACTTTTAAGCCATACTTCAAGGATAAATAGGAGCTTAAGTAGCCTTTTCCAGAACCCAGGTCAATTATCTAAAGAAGAACAGAATGAATTAAAGGGTTTTAGTCAATAATAAAAAGCATTCTTGATGTATTTTTAAAAAGCAAGTAAACAAAAACTGTATAGTTTATACAAACCTGTTTCGTTTTATATTTTAATTTTTGATTCCTATCAAGAGCCAACTACTCTTAATAATTTCCATTTAACTTTTAAAACGAGGTTTTAAACAGTATAATCAATGTAAAAAGTCAAGGAAAAGATGTGAAAGTCACAAATATTGAAAATAAAAATCATTCTTCACAGGTAACATAACTGTGTCTCAGAAAATCCTGAGGAATATACCAGAAAAGCTAATACAACAAGTGAATTTAGCAATGTCTCAGAATACAAGATCATTAGAAATTAATAATGAACCATCAGAACATATATAAAACAGTGGCAAAGGACAATTAGAAAATAAAATTTTAAACCAACTGAATTAAAATAGTGCAAGAATAGCATATCTAGGAATATATGTAACAATGGTTGTGTAAATCTCTATACACTGAAAACTATAAAACTGCACAGAAAAATTTGAAAGATCTAGATAAAGATACACAATGTTCACAAAACATCAGACTCAATTTTAAGATGGCAAGTCTCCCAAGCTGACATGTTCAAGTCAATCCTAACCAAAATTGCAGCAGTGCTTGTTAAAGAAATTGACAAGCAGATATTATAATTTATACAGAAAAGCAAAGTTCCTAGAATAACTAAAACACTTTTGAAAAGAATAAGGTTGGAAGAATTACACAATTTGGGAATCAATATAAAACTCTAGTTAATCAAAACAGTGTTGTGCTATATAAAAATAGACATATAAATCAGCAAAAAAATACAGTTCAGATATAGACTCACACTTTTATGGACAATTGATTTTTGAAAAAACTGCTAAGGTGATCCAATAAAGAAGACAGTCTTTTCAATAAATGGTGTTGGCATAACTGGATGTGTATGTGGAAAAATAAACTTTGTCACGTGCCAAATACAAAATTAATTAAAAGTAGATCACAGATCTAAATATAATAGTAAAAACTATTCACTACTCAAAAAAAAGAAAATCTTCGTAACATTGGGAAAGGCAGAGATTTCTTACATAGGACATAAAAAGCATAACCATAAGAGAAATAATTGAAAAAATAGACTTCTTTAAAAAGTAAAACTTTTGCTATTCAAAATATATAGTTAAAAAGGAAGAGAACTACTGAATACTGTATTTGTAAATCATTTATCTAACACATAGTTTACATCCAGAATAAATACACAACGGAATTCTGTGCAGCAGAAAGAAAGAAGGAGCCCCTACCCTTTGCAACAGCATGGATGGAACTGGAAAGCATTATGCTGAGTGAAATAAGTCAGGTAGTGAAAGACAAATACCATATAATCTCAACTCTAATAGGAAGCTAATCAACAAAATGAACAAGCAAGCAAAATATAACCAAAGACACTGAAATTGAGAACAGACTGACAGTGACCAGAGGGGAGAGTGGAAGGAATTTCAGGGGGAAACGGGAAGGATTTACAGGAACTAGTATAAAGGACACATGGACAACAACTATGGGGGGGTGGAAATTGGAGGGAGGTGGGAAGCACTGGGGGCGGGGCTGGGGTGGGAGTAAAACACAGAAAACTGTACTTGAACAACTATTTAAAAAATTAAAGGGAAAGTGAAGAACTAAAAAAAGAAAAACTCTTATAATTAATAAAACAAGCCATCAATTAAAAAATGGGCAAATTATTTGAACACATACTTCAAAAAATGTCATATAAATGGCCCATATTAAAAGATGCCCAACATCATTAGTCACCATGGAAATGCAAACTAAAATCATAATGACATATGCACAAATACAAAATGGTACAGGCACTTTGGAAAACACTGGCAGTTTACCATAAAGTTAAAACATACACTTACTATGTAATCTACATACTCTACTCTGGGCTAATTATCCAAGAGAAATAAAAACATGCCCACATAAAATCCTGTAAGTGAATGGTCATAGAAACCAAATTGGTAACAATTCAAATGGCCATGAACTGGTAAGTGAAAAACAAATTGTGGCCTAACCATACTATGGCATAGTATTCAGCAAGAAAGAGTAATAAAGAGTAAACACACACAACATTGATGACACTCAAAAGCTACATGGTAAAGGAAAGAAGTCCAACACAAAACATCATTTATACAATGTTCTAGACCAGTCGAACTGTAAGCAAATCAGTAGTTCCCTAAGAATGGAAGAGAAAATAATTTGCACAAGGGCATAAGGAAACTTTTAATCATGACAAATATTCTGTATTATGGTGGTGGTTACACAACTACATACAATTACCAAATTTATCAAACTGAACACCTAGAATTGAAAAATATATAAATAAAACTACAAATGATGAGAAAAATTACCATGATTATTATTTTTCTGGCATGCCTCTTTGTAACAGACAATTATAGGAATACTATCATCAGATATTATCATCCAATATTATTATATCTATCTTTAATTTCTAGAATAAATTAAACCCTGTCATAAGTATGAACCCATCAAGGAAACATCCTTAGTTGAAGTAACACATATTAATTAAATCCTCAAAAATTTCAGGGGTCTTGTAATTCAAGTAGTTCATAGGTAAGACTCCAATAAATAGTGACCCCTAAATAAATAACCAGCTTACAGAAAATCCCCTACACTCCCTTTCTATGTTATTCTCTGGACTAGCTATTGTGGGAAACAAAGGTGCATAGTATATTTTGATTTTAAGGAAATACAATCGAATGGAAGTTATTATACCCATACTCATGAATGTAAGGGCTATGCAGTAGGAAATCTATTCATGAATTCCTGCATAACTGGATCTCCAGATAAAACAAACGTTTCTTTGCTTCCACAAAACACACTCACTAAAGTCAATGACAAACTTAATGTTAGCAGCTCTTGGGTTGATATACATCCCCATACTTATTCCCACCAATTTAGATGTTTTCTTATCAAGAAGTAATTGACTTTGTTTCCAGATATGTTTATGACAATTCCACTTGTGAACCAGGAAAATTCTGGTGGCAAGTAACAGAACATCAAGTTTTGAACAATGAAGAAAATTCATTTCACTTAGGAAGTCTGTCGGTAGAATGGTTGAACCATTCAGAACTTGGACAACAGACCACCTTAGAATGTGCACCCCTATATTCACTGCAGCATTGTTGAGCCAGCACATGAAAGCAACCCAGGACTTCCAGCCAAGATGGAGGCATAGGTAGATACACTATGTCTTCTCACATGCACAACCAAAAGAAGGACAATGACAAATTTAAAAACAAAAAATACCCAGAACTGCCAGAAAACTGAACTGTATGGAAGTCTGATAAGAAAGGAGTTAAGGAAGGAACACTTATCCAGACCACTAGAAGAAGCAGAGATGGGCAGCCAGGTGGAGCAGACACGCAGCTAGATGGCAGCTGGAAGACAGGGCAAGTGAGGCAGTGGTGGACCAGGTGATCCCACATTTGCGTGCCAATAAACCGGGAAGAACAACTGGGGAGTGAGACAGACCATGCAAACCAGGGTGGGGAAATAAAGCTTCAAAATCACTGACTGTAAAAGCCTGTGGGAGTTGTGGCAGCAGCAGGAGAAACTCCCAGCCTCACAAGAGAGTTCGTTGGAGAGACCCACAGGGTCCTAGAATGTACACAAACCCACTTACCCAGAAATCAGCACCAGGAGAGCCCAATTTGCTTGGCAGATGCGGGAGAAGTGACTGAAAGTGGGCAGAGAGCCAAGCAAGTGACACTGTTTCCCCTTGGAACCCTCCTACACATACAGCACCATGACACAGCCAAGTGGTTGCCCCGCCCTGGTGAATACCAAGGCTCTGCCCCTTATAACATAACAGCTGTGCTGAGACAAAAAAGTATGGCCCTAATGAAAGAACAGATCAAAACTCCAAAAATAGAACTAAGCATTGAAGAGAGCCAACATATCAGATGCAGAGTTCAAAACACTGGTAATCAGGATGCTCACAGAAATGGTTGAGTATGGATGAAAAATAGAGGAAAAAATGAAGGCTATAAAAAGTGAAATAAAGGAATATGTACAGGGAACCAACAGTGAAGGGAAAGAATCAACAATTTGGAGGAGAAAAAAGAAATAAATATTCAACCAGAACAGAATGAAGAAACAAGAATTAAAAAAATGAGGAGAGGCTTAGGAACCTCCAGGACAACTTTAAGCACTCCAACATCTGAATCACAGGGTGCCAGAAGGAGAAGAGTGAGAGCAAGAAATTGAAATCTTATCTGAACACATAATGAGGGAAAACTTCCCTAATCTGGCAAAGGAAATAGACTTCCAGGAAGTCCAGGAAGCTCAGAGGGTCCCAAAGAAGGAGGACCCAAGGAGGAACACACCAAGGCACATCATAATTACATTAGCCAAGATTAAAGATAAGGAGAGAATCTCAAAAGCAACAAGAGAAAAGCAGACAGTGACCTTACAAAGGAGCTCCCATAAGGCTATCAGCTGATTTCTCAAAAGAAACTTTACAGGCAAGAAGGGGATGGAAAGAAGTATTCTAAGTCATGAAAGGCAAGGACCTACATCCAAGATTACTCCATCCAGCAGAGCTTTCATTTAGAATGGAAGGGCAGATAAAGTGCTTCCCAGATACGATAAATCTAAATGAGTTCATCATCACCAAGACCTTATTATATGAAACGTTGAAGGACTTATCTAATAAAAAGATGATAAAAAATATGAACAGTAAAATGACAACAAATTCATAATATCAACAACTGAACCAAAAACAAAAACAAAACAAAGGAAACAGATAGAATAGGAACAAAATCACAGAAATAGAGACTACATGAAGGGTTATCAGCAGGGGAGGGGGAGGGGAGGATGGGAGAAAAGGTACAGAGAATAAGGAGCATAAATGGGAGGTACAAAATAGACAGGGGGAGGTTAACAATAGTATGGGAAGTGCAGAAGCCAAAGAATTTATATGTATGACCCATAGACATGAACTAAGTGGGGGGAATGCTGATAGGAGGCAGGGTGCAGGGCAGAGGTGGGTAAAAGGGAGAAAAAATGGGACAACTGTAATAGCATAATTAATAAAATATACTTAAAAAAGGAAGCAACCCAAATGCCTATCAATAGACGAATGCATAAAAAAGATGTGGTACAGATATACAATGGAATGCTACTCAGCCACAAAAAAGGACGAAATCTTACCACTTGTGACAGCATGAATGGACTGAGAGAAATAAGTCAGAGAAAGACAAATACTATGTTATTTCACTTGTATGTGGAAAATAAAGAGCAAAATAAAGTTTGGGCTATCTTATTTGTTATTCGTTTAGTTGCAAAATGGCTGGAGAAACTCTGAGGATCATGTCTCCATGATATAATATCTAAAAACATTTTCAGTGGTGAGCAACTTTTCCTAGGTAATTTGTTAGCCAACTTTTATGTATGTCTTACTGACCCAAGTTGACTCTTATCCCTTTCCAAATTGGTATTTTAGTAGCACAGGTAGTGGTAGCAATAGGATGGAAAACTCTGGACAACAATTAAAAGTTATATAAGCCATAAAATATTTTGCACTCAAATTATCTGATCTAAAGTTCAAAATTTCCACTATCCGGATTGCCTACCCTTTCCTCACAATGGCCTTCCCATCCTGGATCATCTTATAGGTTAGAACACAAAGTCTCTAGTACAAAGCCCAGTGTGACTTACCTTCCTAGTGTCCTAATTCTGTTTAGGACACTTTCTCACAGAAACTTTGGTACACAAAGTGGTTACATTTCTTAATAGCATGGTACTGTACTACAGATAGAGGAGTTACATTTTGTTGACTGACCTAGAGATCTAATTACCATTCTAGGCTAATGACTTTCAAATTTATAACCTTAGTATGGAATTCTCCCATGAACTTCACATTCATATATTCAACAGTCTGCCTAACATTTCCACTTAAATGCCTAATAAACATCTCAAATTTAACATGTTCCGAACTAAGTTCTTGATATTCTCTGTAAATCCTACCCCTCCCAAAATCTTCTCTGTCATAGTTAACCATAATTCCCTAGGGTCACTAGTAAAGTCAAGTATTCCAAATTCTGGGTTTCTATCATCATGAAATCTTTATTTATTAAATCTGCATTTTAAACATAAACATGAATAAAACATCTTCAACTGAACTATTGTGAGAATCAAGGATTTCTAGTAAGTGATTTAAAAGAAAGACCATGTGCCCTGGCTGGTGTGGCTCAGTGGATTGATCACCAGCCTGGGAACCAAAGGGTCACTGGTTGGATTGTCAGTCTGGGTTGAGGGACATGCCTGGGTTGATGGACAGGTCCCCAGTAGGGGACACATGAAAGGAAACCACACATTGATGTTGCTCTCCCTCTTCTTCTCCCTTCCTTTCCCTCTCTCTAAAAATAAATAAAATCTCTTTTTAAAAAAGAAAGACCACATGAAAGCTTTATTTCAGGTGATTTCATTCACTAGGAACACTATCTTTTGCTTTAAAAAAGTTCCCTTAAAGCAGGCCTAGCATGATACATTAAGCAACTTCCAAAATGTTTTTCTCTGCTCTTTAGAAATAAATCTGCTTCATTAACTTAAAGTTACTTATTATTAGGTAATATTTCATATAGATAAAAGAATAAATATAAAGTTTTTTTTAAATATATTTTATTGATTATACCATTACAGTTGTTCTATTCCCCCCTTCATTCCCCTCCACCCACACACTCCCTCACCTACCACTCTCCCCCCCTTAGTTTATAACCACGTGTCTCAAGTTCTTTAGATTCTATATTTCCCCCACTATTCTTGCCCTCCCACCTATTTTCTATCTACCCTCTATGCTATTCTCTGTGCCTTCTCCCCCCTTCTGCTCCTCCCACTCCCCTGTTGCTAACCCTCCATGTGTTCTTCATTTCTATGGTTCCACTCCTGATCTAGCTGTCCTCTTGGTTTGCTTTTGTTTTAGGTGTGGTTGTTAATAACTGAGTGTGCTGTCCTTTCACTGTTAACATTTTTCATCTTCTTTTTCTTATATAAGTCCCTTTAGCATTTCATATAATTAGGGCTTGGTGATGATGAACTCCTTGAACTTGACCTTGTCTGAGAAGCACTTTATCTGTCCTTCCATTCTAAATGAAAGTTTTGCTGGATAAAGCAATCTTGGCTGTAGGTCTTTGGATTTCATGACTTGGAATACTTCTTTCCAGCCCCTTCTTGCCTGTAAGGTCTCTTTTGAGAAATCCGCTGACAGTCTGATGGGTACTCCTTTGTAGGTGACTGTCCCCTTATCCCTTGCTGCTTCTAGGATTCTCTCCTTCATTTTGGTCTTGGCTAATGTAATTATGATGTGCCTTGGTGTGTTCCTTCTTGGGTCCAACTTCTTTGGCACTCTCTGAGCTTCCTGGATTTCCTGGAAGTCTATTTCCTTTGCCAGACTGGGGAAGTTCTCCTTTATTATTTGTTCAAATACGTTTTCCACTCGTGGCTGTTTCTTTCCCCCTTCTGGTACCCCTATAATCCGGATGTTGGAACGTTTAAAGATGTCCTGGAGGTTCCTAAGCCTCTCCTCATTTTTTTGAATTCTCATTTCTTCATTCCTTTCTGGTTGGATTTTTCGTTCTTCCTTCTGATCCATTCCATTGATTTGAGTCCCAGTTTCCTTTCCATCGCTATTGGTTTCCTGTGTATCTCCCTTCATTTCAGTTAGTTTAGCCTTCATATGTTCCTCTAATTTGTGACTATAATCAACCAGTTCTGTGAGCATCCTGATAAAGTGTCTTGAATTGTGCTTCTGAGAGGCTGGCAATTTCTCGGTTGCTTAGAGTTATTGGCTCTGGGACTTTGAGTTCTTCTTGCACCATCTTTTGGGCTGTTCGTGCCTGTTCTGTATCAGGATCAGAGCCCTAAGGTGTTCACTAGAGCAGGGCAACTCAGTAGCTGGGTTGTGACGTTGTATGTGGGGGCGGGGTCAAAGAGGAACAATTGCGTCCCTCTGCCACCTGCCGCCGTGGCCCCCCGCAGGTGCTGCAGCTGCCACTGTTACCAGGCCCGAGCGTTTCATCCCTCTGCACATGAGTGTGCCACCGCCGTCAGCCCTCGCCCCCTGGGGCCTGTGTGGTCTGTCTCACTGTGCACGAATATGCGACCGCGGTCAGTCTGCCCCACATCCCAACTGGTTCCGCGCTGCCTGCGCGCCTAGGTCGGGGGATCTTTCCTGCCCGACCCTGCTCACTGCTGGCTCTGCCCCTCTTACCAACCCCGTTTAACGGTTAGTGGTTGTCAGACTTCCGTATAATTCAGTTTTCTGTTTTTTGCTGTGTCTTTGTTCTCCAAACCTTGGTTGTATTCAAACTTGGTTGTGGGAGAAGGCACAGTGTTTCCACCTATGCCTCCATCTTGGCGGAAATCCTCAAAATATAAAGTTTTAATGCATAATGAATACCCCTGGTCTTAATTTTTGTGTTACAACAGAGCAGATTCTCCAGAGATTTAAGTATGAGTCATTTATTGGGAGGAGAAAGAAGGGTAGAGAAGTAGAGGAGAGAAAAAGAAAAAGGAAGGCAGCCCAATAAAAGGTGCATTATTAATTAAGATACCAATTTAGGGCACCTTGGGTTTAACTGTGTTAGGAAACTCCTAGAGCTAGTGTAGAACACATACTTCAGTACCATCTACCTGAAATGTCAGGGAGTTGATGTATTTATCTATCACCTTGTATCAAACATTGATTCAAGGCTGCTCACAGAGAGGAATCAATTCCCAGAACGTGTATGCATGCAGCACCTTGTTCCAGCAACCAGAGAAAACCGACAGGGATTTTTTTAAATGTCACCATAAAATACATAGTCTTCTGCAAACTGCTTGCTTTTTCCAATTCAATTTTATGTTTCTAAGATTCGTCTTCTTTTCCAGATGAGTGTCACGGCCATGGTGAGCCTGTTACCAAACCTGAAAGGCATTGCTTACACTGGGTGTGTGACGCACTGGAGTGTGATGCACTGGAGAAAAGGCTGGGAGCTACTGCCTTAGCTCTTGCCTCTAGCCCTGACCCTAGAGACCCAGGCTGTCACAAGGGGCTCTGCACACCTAACCCACACTGCGATAATTTTCTAATCATCCTCCAACTCTCAAGTCTGGAAGAATCCATGGAAAAGATTCTAATACCTAATAAAAATTGAAGGAGGGAAAATCTCCCATTAGCCCCACAGATATTCTCATAGGGATAAGAAAAATAACTTACTATTTTTATAGGCCAGAGGAAAAAATAACTTACTATTTTTATCGGCTCAGGCAATCTTTGATTTTATCTTAACATCTGTTTTCAGATGTCACTACCTTATACAAAAGCTATTTTTCACAACAGGAATGCGCTGTAATTCTGACAGTATAAAAATCCAAGTTCTAAAACAGTTTCTTCACGTTACTATGATGAGGTAGTGGCCCCATATCACAGCTTGAGCTGGTTCTTAGCAGCACCTCATGCCCAGCAGTTTTACAAAATGCCCTCACAATAACGCTGCCTCTACTTGGAGTTACTCTTCACTTCTATCCACTCTGGAAAGAATGACATTTGTGGCAAAATGTTAATAGTGTTGTCTTATTTTTAGTATAGATTTATTATAATTAGAGTGTATTTGGGAAATGAGAGCACATTTTTAAAGGCTGACATATATGTCATGTCAGCTATTATTTAATGACATTTCGAAGGTTACATAGTGATAGTAGCAAAGGGAATTTGAATGATACAAAAAATGACAATAATCTTAACACCTGAAAATCTAGTAAAATACTCTTACCTGCTTTATTCCACAGTAATCAGCAATACTGCAGATCAACTCTGACATTGCCTGAACTTCATGAGATTTTTTCAAATTCATAAACTCATCTAGCTTCACATTTTCACCTGAGTAAACATAAAACAAAATGAAAATACTGCTATTAAAGAAACCAAAGTTTATGAGAACCATCAGTGGCTATTAATGTTTTCTTAACCAAATATGAAAATAATATATTTTAATGTGATGTATGTATAATAGATCTTTATTATTTTAGCTATGAATCAAATTTAAATTCATAAAATAAGACCCACACAACATTATTAAAATGTTCCCTGATACATAAAACAATTTAACTATCAAGGAAAACACTGATCACTGAACTAGCATGTAAAAAACAAAAAATATGGAGATCTATCATGAAGCTGTTGTGTTGAATATGGTGCCTGAGAGAACCCAGTTGGCAGAAGCCAATCTATCTGGGCTCCTGATATAAGGTCTAAAACTAAATTAAAAACATGTTGCAAAGATATACCTATATGAATAATATACTGCTTCCAAGTACCTAAAAACATACATACACACGCACAAACAAACACACCTACCAGTGTTCTGCTTCTGATTTCCTTGAAGGGCTATAAGCAACTGTTCAAAAGGAATACATATCCCCAAGTTTTGTATAGAATAATACTTTGCAGCCAGAGCAAAGGCTTCCACACTAACCAGCTTCTGAGAAGTTTCACAAAATATTTTAGGAAAACCAGTAATACCTAAACAAACAAACAAAAATAACAAAAATCAGAAAATGTTAGCAATGGTTAAATAATAGTAATTGTGTGAGATTACAAAAATAAATGAAAAACACCAGATCTTTACAACAAATTACATACAACATTTTCATTTTAGTGTGAATTTTGGCAACATCTCTAATGGCTCAGTTATAGTTGTTATTTAAATTGTTAGATATTTGTAGCGTTGTGTTTTTCTAACACACTACACACTATGTTTAAACTCCAAATTAAAATTTGGCTTTTCCCATGAGACAAAAAGAAAGGTTTACTATCCTGCTAAACTGCAATGTGGACATGAAATTTATGAAAGGTCCTGGCTAACCTAAGAATACAAATTCAAAGCAGGTCAGGCCCTGCAACACCGTTGCTCCCTGTCCACACTGGAAGTGGAACAATGCTCGTATCACATGTGGTACAAATGTTTCTGTGAAACAGTTCCTGTACTATTTGAACCACGTAGAATTGTGTGCGTGGGGGGGGGGGGGGTATATGTGTTTAGTGCACTGAACCCAATACAAGCTCTAAAACTAATCAGATGATGATCAGGTGATAATATTTCATTTTCTTCCCATGGTCAGTTTTAAACCACGCACTCTGTATGGTTACCGCTAGTCCCCCCAATGCTCACTCATTTAGAAGAGTCTGTAGTATCTGCAACCCAGTGCCCCATTCTGCGTGGGGATAATACAGTCTGTTGAACTCAGGTGTGGCCATATCACACCAGGGTGAACTGTCATTTTCAGACAGTAGTTTTAAGAGTGTTAAAGATTCTCTGCACATCCTTCTCCCAAAACTGTAATAGCTGAACCATGTGTCAAGATGGACCCTGCCTCAGCCCAAGTCCCCAAGGGACTACAACAAAGACATCGCTGCTCTCAAAGTATAACAGATATCCAGCATATACGAAAAGTAAATTTTCTTGTTTCTAGTCACTGAGATTTTAGGCTTACTAATGCAGTATAACCTTGCCTATTCTAATGAATATATATAAGCACACTGATAATTTACTTTTTATTTTTTCAATCTCATATTCTTATGGCCATTTTTAATACATTTTAACTTATTAGCAAAAGTGAAAAAAGGCACTCCAATATTTCAAAGACACTCTTTGAATAGGGTAGTCCAATGACGTCTATTCACTGAAAATTATTTTTAAATAATTCAAAAGAGCCACACATCTAGTAGTTAAATAAAGTATTTACAATCTTCACTTTACAAAAGCATGTACAACTAGGGAACGACTTTGGTGCTACAAAAAAACCCACACTACATGCTGTGGCATCTATTCTGTGATAGCTAATCCTCTACAGTTACTTATAAAATTATAAAAATCCACTTAAACACAAAGAATAATGATGCTCCTTAGCAAAAGTTAGAAGGAAACTGATGAAAGCATGCAGGATTCTAAATAAAAGTTGCATGTTTAAGATAGTATCTTTTTAAAGCTAATATGTATATCTACTAAGTTGCTGGTGTTAATATTTACCAATTTATTTAATAAGAATAAAATTGGCAGAGATTTGTAACTTCCATTTCTGAATCAACTAAATGACTCAGAAATTTAAATGGCAAGATTACTACAGTGACTTGTTTAAGATGTATTTTGTATATAATATAAAGTTCTTTGGACATTTTACAAACTGAATTTCATAATGTAGACAAGAGTAATAAAATCCACATCAAAATATTTAGGCATGATACAGAGGGGAAACTCGGTCAACTCTTAAGTGAGACTCTCAGGTTTAAGGGCAGTCTCAACGTCCCCAAGTTCCAGGACGGCAATTTTTAGGGTGTGGCAGGACAAGAGCATTAAATCTCAAAGTGCAGAGGGACTGTTACAGCAGTCAGGGATTGGACGGTGTTGCCAACAGAAAGAAATGCGATGTTTCTCTTGGAAAAGAACAGGCTCAAATCGATTTAACTACCTTACTCAAAATACTTGAAAAAGGTCCAATTCAAGTGTAATTAAACATTGTTAATTTGCTAATTACAGCCCTCCTAGTAACCTCAGAATTCTGCGGATCTAATTACACAGATATTATCTTTTTAACAATGTTTACTTTCATAAAAAGGATAGTGTTCTTATTCAATCCACTAGTTTATGTCACTTAAGAGCTACACCAGTTTATTCAGAAAATCTGTAACTCTGTGAAAAAAATCTTTTGAATTATGGAAGAATGTATATGGTTTCTATACTTTCTTTGTTTTCAAGTCATCCAGCCTGTAACTTCTATGAGGGGGCAGTGTCAATGATCTTATCTGTACTTCCATCTCCAAAACAGTATGTGAGCAAAGCTATGTGGAACAGGAACAGTGTGTATACGCCTCATAGTGCTCCCCTAGGTACTTGTATAATGAGTTTGGGTTTGGCAAACAGCAAAACAGAATCCATGGTGCTGCTGAGCTTATACTAATTAATTTTTAATAAGTTAGATGTTTTTACACAAGGACAGTTTTGGTTTTTAAACTCGATGCCCACTGCACCTGTATATTATGTGGCTTGATTATTTTGCCAATATCTCCCTCCACTGGAAGTACCCGTTCCGCTTTATTACAGGCTTTGTTTTTATTTACTCTTAGATTCGTACACCTATATCACTATTCCACAGAGGTTTCTTATAAGATAGGTTAATTGGGCATCAGGAAGCAAGAGGAACAAACGGCCAGGAGAGAAGTTATTTTCTTTAATATGAAATCAGGAAATCTCTAAGTTTTCTTTTTCTTGACACAAAAATGTCAAGGTAAAAAATAAATAATAATGTTTCAAAACAAAAAATAAAATAGAATGAATATATTCATTAAATTTCAAAACTAGCCCTGGCTGGTGTGGCTCAGTGCATTGAGCGCCAGCCCATGAAGCAAAGGGTCACTGGTTCAATTCCCAGTCAGGGCATTTGCCTGGGTTGTGGGCCAGGTCCCCAGTAGGGGGCACATGAGAGGCAACCACACACTGATGTTTCTCTTCCTCTCTCTCTCCCTTCCCCACTCTAAAAATTAGATAAAATTTTTAAAAATTTTCAAAACTGTGTTATTTTACTAAATGTTATCTAACACTTTAAGGAAGTTAGTAGTACTCTTAGGATTCACAAAAATTTACCACTATTATTGCTTAATTCACAAAAATTTATCACTATTGCTTAACTGCTAAATTTCTTAAACATACTGCGTGCCAGGCACTGTGACAAAAAGCTTATATTAAATAGGATAGTCTTATAAGCTAGTTAGTTATACAGTGCTCTTATCCTTATTTATAGAGAAATAAATTGAGATTTAGAGAGGCTGCAATTTATCCATATTCGTACAGACACTAGGTGAACCAAGGCAATGTTCGACCTTGCTCTTAATTCCCACATTCAACTAGCATGCCACAACAGGAGGTTCAGTGGACAAAAAATGACATCAGGCAAGACAGGACTTAAGAAAAGTGCTAGGCAGAACTGTCAGAATGGGGTCTAGCAAAAGCTGCCTTTGGCAGAGATCAACACGTAATATCTTAAGCTAGTTCATATTTACTTTGTTTATCTTCTTAATTCTTTCACTTTCTGTACTCCTCTCAACACCTCCCTCTCTACCAGAAACAATCTTAAGGTTTCAAGAAATCTTTAAAAAGTGATTTCTACATTTAAAACAACTGGTAAGTCTCTGAAAAGAAAATAAAGGTTTTTATGATAAGGTTTTGTTGTAGTTCCACTTCTAGAAACAAAACAATGGTACTGTTTCATGCCCAGCTGAAAAGCAACAATACCTTGCATGTATCAGGAACTCAGTAGAAAAATGACTGGATGGATGGATGAATGAATGAATGAATGAATGAAACTGAATTCCTCAACTCACTTACTATTGTAGCATTACCAGCTACACTAGGAGAAACAAATTCTGTAGTGGCAGTGATCAGAGGCCAAGAGGACTTCACTGACTTCACTAGCACTGCTGAGCCTATTAGAGTAGCATAAAACCTCGTCTCAGCCCTAATGTTTGTAATTGCAGCATAAAGAAACAAGTGACTTAGAATATTTTAGAATGTGATGCAATATAAAATGCAATTATGTATTAATTCTGAAGTTTAACTGTGTTTAAAGGCAAAGGTCACTATTGCTATTATAACACAGCCTAGCACAGTCCCATGACCAGAATTTCAAGAAGAAATGAACAGCACCCTCTTAATAACAATCTTTGCAAGGACATAAAAATGTTCTGTATACATTTCTGCATAAATGTCCCACAGATACCTGCAATTCAAAAAGTTCAAAACTGAATTGAACGTTCTCGGGCTCACCACATTTTCTCTTTTCTATTTCCTGTCTTGTTTAACAGCGGCATCCCTCACCCAGAGCTCAAGGTGAAAGTATTTACATTACTGTAAATGTTCCTTGTGCCTTCAATTTACATATTCAGCCACCCATCAATCCTAGTGTCAAAGTCTTTCATGTGGGGAACCCCTCAAACTATCACTGCCACGGCTCCAACTCTCTGAAGTCTCACCAGTGCCACTGCAATAGTTTCACAGGTAATTTTTCCCCTTATGATAAACTCCCATAGCACAGGAGTTCCACAATGTCTGCAGAGTAGCTGAGCGCTCTGTCCCCTTGCTACCAGACCCAGACCAGACTTGCAGCTAAATTGCAGAGTATTCATCTTGAAAAACCAGTTGAAGTGTAGGTCATCTGGAAATTTATAATCAGGAGCACAGAAGACGGAAAGAGACAAGGACAGGGTGAGCCCATCTGGAGTCTGGGTGATGTGGCCTGAGGAAGAGGACTGCTCTGGCTCACAGCTCTAGGGCACTGACCTTGCCCACCACCCAGCATCTGGCAGGATTCTACCTGGGAGTCAGGCAGGGGCTGGGATCTGCAGCTGCAATACAGGGAAGTGCAGCCAAGCTGCCCAGCAAGTTCAACCTGGACAGACACGTGGAGGAAAGGAGTTGTACACCTCCACCTCCTACAGAGTGAGGGTACCATCCCCAGATCTGTTTGAATCACCACTGCTAGGTTCGTTACCCTCACTGAGCACACACACTTCTGTGGGGCAAGGGACGGCAACTCAGAGCAGTCACAAAGGGCGAGACCCAGGCAGACTGTCTCAGGGTTCTGGAGGCCCCACCCACAAGTCTACAATAAACTCGAACCTGAAAAAATGGTGAGGGCTGGGTGGGGACAGCGTCTGACATTGGCATGCAACAGAGAACCTCGTGGGAGGCCCTAGACCTAGACCAGCACAAGTGGCCAGCTTTGGAAAACAGTGCAACAGGATTCGAGGAGCTCCACATTCAATAAATCCAGAGACTGATCACTCCAGGCACAGTGAACTGCTGAGGCAAGCCATACTTTTTCTTTGTTCATCTTTTATTTTCACCTTTCTACTTCATTTTTTGTTCTTTTCTTCTCTATTTTTGCTTTCATCTCTATTCTCTTTCCTATCCTCACTCTATCTTTTCTCTTTTCTATTTTTATTATTTTCTTCCCATTTCTCCTTTCCTTTTAATTTTTATTTTTCTCTATATTTTAATTTTTTTACTATAATTTTTCTTTTCCTTCTTCCCTCTCACATTCTCTTTTCTGTTTCTTTTTTCCTTATCTAAATCTCTTTGTTTCTTGTCTCTCATTATTCTTTTTTCTTTTTGTTTTCATTCTGTGATTTTTTTTTTCCTTTTATGATGCTTTTAATTTTGTTTCTGTTGTTGGTGTCTATTTTTCTGTTGAGTTGTGGTTGGCTTGGTTTGGTTTTGTCTTATGTTATTTGGTCAGCACCAGGAAAACAATTTGCAGGACATGGTCAGAGTTGAGCCTCACAGTTGACCAGCCCAAGGTCAAGCTAACCTACAAATGGCACAACAATCAAGACCCAGTTACAACAGGAGGGCCCACATAACTCACACAAGGGTCATTCCTAGAGCACCCAGCTCAGGTGATCAAGGAGAATGCACCACTGGGCCCCACAGGACAACTACTACAGAAGCCCACCCCACCGAGCCTGGGAGTTATCACAGTTACATTTAACACATAAAAACTAACAAAGAGCCAGTCAAAGTGGGGAGACAAAGAAACAGGCCCCAAATGAAAGAACAGGAGGAGTCTCCAGAAGAAAAGCCAAATGAAATGGAGGCAAACAACTTATCAGGTAAGAGTTCAAAGAAATGGTCATAAGGATGCTCAACAGCATGAAAAAGGATATACAAAGAAACTACAAAAAACAGCCAGACAGAAATGAAGAATAACATATCTGAAATGAAGAATACACTGAAAGGAAAAATCTGTAGGTTAGATGAGGCTGGGGATCAAATGAGTGAATTAGAAGACAAAGTAGAAAAAGAATCATTCAATCAGAGCAGCAAAAGGGAAAAAGAAACCTGCAGAGGTCACACTGATCTAAAAGATGCAAACAAACTCTTTTCTTAAATATTGTTACATATATTAGCTACATAGGTTCAAAGTCATAACTAGCTGTGCATTTGTACATGACTCGTGTTAAGCCATAACAACATAAATATGGCTCCCTCAACAGCAGAAAAAGGGAAAGATGTGTTAAGTGCTATGCATCCAAAACGAGTGACTTATCAAAATATTTTTGCAAGTGTTGTGAAAAGTATTTATGCCTTCAGCATAGCCATACTGTTTGTGATAGCTGTGACAAACATTTTGCAAAGCCAACTATTGAAGATTCTGATGAACTAATGTTAAAGACATTTTTGGTCACATTTTTAGCAATATCCATGTTTTCATTATTCGAAAAAAATTTTTATTCTTGCCCTGGCTGGTACAGCTCAGTAGATTGAGCACGGGCCTGTGAAGCAAAGGGTCGCCGGTTCGATTGCCAGTCAGGGCACATGCCTGGGTTGCAGGCCAGGTCCCCAGAGGAGGACACATGAGAGGCAACCACACACTGATGTTTCTCTCCCACTCTTTCCCCTTCCTTTCCCCTCTCTCTAAAAATAAAATAAATAAAATATTTTTAAAAAAAGAAAACATTTATTCTTTATGTTTTTTATATTTCTTTGTTTAATAATTTCTAGATTGTAACTGAAAAAAATTAATAATCATGTATTTAATGATATAAACATAATGAATGCAAATTTGCTGTGTTTTGGAATTTTTCTTTTTTTTTGCATTTCAGCACATACTAATAATGAAGTTATCTCTTGCATACACATGACCTACACTGTATTTTTTTTACTGTGACTTCTGCAGGGTTAAAAAGCAGGAGGATAGTTTATGGGATCTTTGAGATAACATGAAAAAGTAACAAAATCCACATCATAAAGGAACCAGAAAGAAGCAAGTAAGGGATAGAGAAACAATGGATTACAATGGCATGAAACAATGGCATGGAAGTCTGACAATCAAGGAGTTAAAGAAGAAACATCCATCCAGACCTGTAGAAGGGGCGGGGTCTGTCAGCCAGGCAGAAAGAACTCGCAGCAAGGTGGCAGCTGGAAGATCGGGCGGTCCCACATTTGTGTGCGGAAAAACCGTGAGGAACAACTAGGAGCAAGACAGACCACGAAACCCAGGGTTCCAGCTTGGGGAAACAAAGCCTCAAAACCCTTGACTGAAAACACCTGTGGGGGATGAGGCAGCAGGAGAAACTCCCAGCCTCACAGGAGAGGTTGTCGGAGAGACCCACAGGGTCCTAGAATGTACACAAACCCACCCACCCAGGAATCAACACCAGAAGGGCCCAATTTGCTGTTAGGTAACAGGGGAAGTGACTGTAAACTGACAGAGAGCAGAGCAAGGGGCATTGTTCCCTCTTGGACTCCTCCCCCACATATAGTGTCACAACGCAAGCATGCAGGTTGACCCACCCAGGCGAACACCTAAGGCTCCACCCCTTACTATGTAACAGGTGTGCTGAGACAAAAAAAAATGGCACAAATGAAAGAATAGATCAAAGCTCCACAAAAAATACAACTAAGCGACAAAGAGATAGCCAACCTACCAGATGCACAGTTCAAAACACTGGTAATTAGGATGCTCACAGAAATGGTTGATTATCGATGCAAAATAGAGGAAAAAGTGATGTCTATGAAAAGTGAAATAAAGGAAAGCGTACAGGGAACCAACAGTGATGGGAAGAAAACCAGGACTCAAATCAACGGTGTGGACCAGAAGGAAAAAAGAAACAGTCAACCAGAACAGAATGAAGAAACAAGAATTCGAAAAAATGAGGAGAGGCTCAGGAACCTCTAGGACATCTACGTGCTCCAACCTCTGAATCATAGGAATGCCAGAAGGAGGAGAGGAGGATAAAGAAATTGAAAACTTATTTGCAAAAATGATGAAGGAGAATTTTCCCAATCTGGCAAAGAAAATAGACTTTCAGGAAATCCAGGAAGCTCAGAGAGTCCCAAACAAGTTGGACCCAAGAAAGTACACACCAAGGCACATAATTACATATATAAGAAGAGAATCTTAAAAGCAGCAAGAGAAAAGGAGACAGTTACCTACAAAGGAGTTCCCGTAAGACTATCAGATGATTTCTCAAAAGAAACCTTGCAGGCAAGAAGGGGCTGGGAAGAAGTATTCAAAGTCATGAAAGGCAAGGACCTACATCCAAGATGATTCTATTCAACAAAGCTATTATTTAGAATGGAAGGGCAGATAAAGTGCTTCCCAGATAAGGTTAAGGTAAACGAGCTTATCATCACCAAGCCCTTATTATATGAAATATTAAAGAGACTTATCTAAGAAAAAGAAGATAAAAGGTATACACAGTAAAACGACAACAAACTCACAGTGATTAACAACTGAACCTAAAACAAAAACAAAAACAAACTAAGCAAACAAGTAGAACAGGAACAGAACCACAGAAATGGAGATTACATGGAGGGTTATCAGCAGGGGAATGGGAGGGAGAGAGAGGGGGGAAAGGTACAGAGAAAAAGTATCATAAATGGTAGGCAGAAAATAGACAGGGGGGGCGGTTAAGAATAGTATAGGGAATGTAGAAGCCAAAGAACTTATATGTATGGCCCATGGACATGAACTAAAGGGGGGAATGTGAGGGGGGGGGCGGTGTGCAGGGCAGAAGGGAATAAAGGGGGGAAATGGGAAACCGTAATAGCATAATCAATAAAAAATGATAAAATTAAAATTCCATTTAAAATGCAACAACAACAACAAAAATAAGATACTTAGAAATAAGTTTAACCGAGGAGGTAAAAGACCTGTACTTGGAAAACTACAGGACGCTGAAGAAAGATACTATGGAAGACACATATGAATGGAATAAAATACCATGTTCACGTACTGGAAGAATTAACATTAAAATGTCCATACTACCCAGAGCAATCTATAGATTCAGTGCAATTCCTATTAAAATACCAATAGCATATTTCACAGATCCAGAATAAACATTCCAAAAATTTATATGGAACCAAAAAAGACCCTGAACAGCCTGAGTAATCTTGAGAAAGAAGAACAAAACTGGAGGTATCACAATATCTAATATCAAACTATTGAGAGAAGGCCCTGTAATCAAAACAGCCTGGTGCTGGCATAAGACCAGGCATACAGATCAATGGAATAGAACAGAGAGCCCAGAAGTTAACCCACAATTAATATTTGACAAAGGAGGCACCAGCATACAATGGAATAAAGACAGTCTCTTTAATAAATAGTATTGGGAAAACTGGACTGGTACATGCAAAAAAATAAAGCTAGACCCCAACTTACATCACACACAAGAATCGACTCAAAGGACATGAAAGACTTTCAGTCATGAAATCATAAAAATTCTGGAAGAAAACATAGGCAGTAAAATTTCAGATATCTTGCAAAGCAGTATTTTTGCTGACAAATCTCCCAGAACACGGGAAACAAAGGAAAGAATAAACAAATGGGACTGCATCTTTTGAAAAGCTTCTACACAGCTAAAGAAACCATCATCAAAATGAAAAGAGAACCCACTGCATTGGAGAACATATTTGTCAATGATCAATCTAATAAGAGTTTAATTTCCAAAATATACGAAGAACTTATATAACTCAACACCAGAAAGACAAACAACCCAATTAAAACATGAGCAAAGGACCTGAGTAGACACTTCTCCAAGGAGGATATATGAAAAAATGTTCAACATCACTAATCATCAGAGATATACAAATTAAAAACATAATGACTTCACCTCACACTAGCCAGAATGACCATCATTAATATTCCAACAAACAACAAGTGTTGGAGAGGATGTAGAGAAAAGGGAACTCTAGTGCACTGTTGGTGGGAATGCCGACTGGTGTAGCCACTGTAGAAAACAGTATGGAATTTCCTCAGAAAATTAAAAATGGAACTGCCTTTTGATCCAGTGATTCCACTTCTGGGAATATATACTAAGAATCCCAAAACAAGCAATTCAAAAGAATATATGTGCCACTATGTTCATAGCAGTGTTGTTTATAATATCAAAATCTGGAAACAGCCTAAATGTCCACCAAAAGATGAGTAGATAAAAAACTGTGGTACAGTTACAGGACAGACACAACATGGCAGCAACAATGAAAGAACTCTTACCATTTGCTACAGCATTGATGAACCTAGAGAGTATTTGACTAAATGAAATAAGCCAGTCAATGAAAGACAAACACCGTATCACCTCACTTACATGTGAAATCTAATGAACAAAATAAACTAACAAAGAAAATAGAAACGGAGGCATAGATACATGGACAGACTGATGGCTGTCAGAGGGAAGGGGTGATGGGGGATTGGATGAAAGAAGGTGAAGGGAGTAGCAAAAGAACATATGAGGTCTGTCCAGAAGGTATCCAGTACTATGAAAAAAGAGAGACATTTATTGAAGAAGATACAAAATACAAGAAACACTGTACATAGGACAATGGCGCCTCAGTCACCTTTAAAGCAGGTACCTTGGGACCACATACAGTTCTCCCAATCACCATCAGCTGCAGTAGCATTTTCCTGAATTTCATTGATGGTCTGAAATTTCTTCCCTTTCAAAGGTAATTTTAGTTTTAGGAAAAGCCGGAAGTGACAGGGTGTCAAATCTGGGCCATAAGACGGGGAGCTTATCACTTAGGAGATGTGATGTTTTTCCAGAAAACCCTGCATGAGATGTGATGCATGAGGCAGTGCACTGTCGTGATGAAGCAGCCAATCAACCTTTGCCCATCTGCTACCTCCTGAATCATCCGAATTGTGTCTGTAGAGGAATGTTGGAGCTTAGCACAAAATTTGATGCACATTCATTGCTCTACTCACTCAGTCATTTTGAACATCACGGCCACACAGTACACATGCTCTCTCAGATCTACCATCCCACTGACTAATACAGTGAAGTTGTCATTGTTCACTCATGTGCATTCCAGTCCACTCTCCTTGGCTGCCAGGTTACCTCAATATTGCGCAAAACATTCTCCTTATATTAACAATGGCTGGATTGTTCCAGACCTACCTCATATACGCATGACCCACGGATACAGACAACAGTGTGAGGAATGCCTGAGGGAGGGAGGTAGCAGGTAGAGATAGGCAAAAGGGGAAAAAAGTAGGGACAACTGTAATAGCATAAACAATAAAACAATTAAAAAAATACTCCTATAACATAATGCTCAATAAGTGTTGGCTGAGTTGAATTAGACATGTTTTCTAAAATGGCAATTTACTTATATTCAGTGCAAATTTAGTAACACAGTTTAAAGCCTTGGAGTCCATTGACTTTAGGCTCCAATTCTTTATACTTGCTTTGTAGTCTTAAATGTAAAGTGAGGGTCTGACCTGCTGAACTATGAAAATTATAGGTGGGATGTGTTAAATTTTATGAATACTTAATTTACCTATAATCATATCATTTATGTGAGAAATAAAATAGCACACTGTTGCTTTTAAAAATAATTAAATAAATCAATTTATATCACCCAATTATGTGCTATGAAACTTTTTTTCAAAGCTACATTAATTTATGGTTGCATGTAACATGAAAACAATGTTATTTCAACATGTAAACCATGCTTTTAGTAAGAATAAGGTATATATAATTAACAAAGAATTGACACACATTTCCTTATTGTGCCATTATTAACATTAGACTGAATATATAAAGTACATGTAAACACTTCAAAAGCAGTTTTCACATTTGTTATTTCTAAAAATAAAATTAAATACAAAAATGGGAAATCTAACCAGTGTTTTAACTCCAGAGACCCCTTCCATCATTTAATTTGAAGACAAATAAATCATACAAAAATCCCAGCAATTTGGAAATTGATTTACTAAATGAAATGTAAACTCGTAGAAAGAAACAATTCAGAGACACTCAATATTCACGAGGTAAAAACTGAATCTGAATAAGGCTAATTTATTACAATTTGTGATCCATCTATGGGACATTCTGTCTTATCAGTTACAAAGCATGAGGACAACTAGAGTTCAGTGTGGATTCCAGGAGGATCAGCAACTCCCAGTTAGAACTGTACTGAGAAGGCACATGGGACATCCTTACTCAGGCCTTTGCCCTTGTTTTTAACTGTCTGAGACCGTCTTCTAGAAGATATTTCTATGGCTCACTCTCTAACTTCCTTCAGGTCTTTGTTCAAATGTCACCATTTCAGTAAAAACTTCTCTGACAATCCTATTTCAAACGGCAACCCCACTCAATTCTCAACTCTCTTTGATCCTTTGTAAATTTTTTAGCACTTAAACCATCTGACATAGCAAGTAAAATTCAAAAGAACACAGGTTTTTATTTATTGCCATATTTCCAGAATTGAGAACAAAGCCTGTTTCTCAGAAAGAACTCACTGAGGGAATGAGTAAATGAATCAGCAAGAGCCCGGTTTTTAGACTGCTTATTCCCCTGTGGCCACGAGCAACTTTGTTATTTGCTCCAATAATCGATTTATCTATAAAATAGGAGGAAATGCCTTTTTATAATGCTGTTTTAAAGAACACACACATACACACATATACATACATAGATGCATGCACATATCTAATGACACACGCAGATGCAACTGTGTGTGTGCGTGCATTCACACGCAAACAACCACCATCCTAACACAGAGTCCCAAACAAGCGGCAACCCCAAAATCATGATGTCCAGACTAAGTAACTGAGTCTCCTAACCTTTAGGATTTCATTGGCTTATGAGGTAGAACATACTGAAATATTTAGGCCCAAAACATCACAGAGGCTACTAGAGAAGACCTTGACACCAAGACCAATACAGATACTCAGTTTCCAAAGGTAGGGCCTGCCAGGAGAAAGGTGGTTTGGAAGACCTCCATCACTAGAATGAAGGCAAGACTGCAGTTTGAGATACAACAGAGATGCCCAATAGTCAACACTGAGCACTCCTTTCCAGACAGGACGAAAGGCAAGAACGACTTAGTGTTTGGGAGTCCAGTGGTCGGCACTGGGCTCTGGAACAGAATCAGTGAAGTGCAGGAGAGAATTTTACTACTAATGATGTTTCTTGCTGAATTTGATGTGAAAATTGGCAGGTAAGTTATAATCTTCACTACACCTTAAAGGCCTGATGAAGAACTTCAAGTTTGCATTACTACAACGACTTAGTTTCCTATGATCGAGAGTCTATTTTCAGGAAAAGAACCAAAACCAAGAGGTAGCAGATTGTTAGAAATTCAACAACTTCAAACTCAATTTAAAATTAGAAGTACTTAAAAATTAAGTAACTATTTTCTAAAAAACAAATTTAAATCAAAAAGCTGATGCTACAATTGTGAAGGATAGTTTAAAAGTGATCTATTTCAGTGCAGTAAGTGCTCTGAAGTCAATCCCTTGTTCTTCACTTGCTCCTACCATAGATCGCTTTGCTCCCTCACCTGTGGTTTCTGAACACCACTGTAGGCTCTACCACCACAGGGCCTCAGCCATGTCAGTATCTTAGTAACTAACTTCTGTGACTGATCTCCCACTGAGAAGACCAGTATTTCTTTTCTATGCATTGACATGGGCCTAGACTTTCAGGCTTTCAAGAATAAAAGAGGCTTTTCAGTTCATTATTGAGGCAAGACACATAAAGACTTTTTCGTCCCAGGTAAACTGTAATTGTAAATATAATTAAATTACTAAAAAGGAATTTTGAGAGAATAAAATTAAGTCACAACTCTCCCTTAAAATTGTATTTTTTCCATTGTGCATATCATTAAGTTTAACTTCTTATTATTCTAAATTCCGTTACTTACATTTCAACATTAATACAAATTACGTGCATATCTATTCTACAGTCTCACTACTTAATTCAGTTACAATCATTCCCTAAGGAAAGGAAACATGCAAAAGGAATTTGCAATAAATACACATTTTACTCTTTCTAGCTCCTACTGTACTTCCGGCAGAGCTCGTCCTTCACTTAATGTTTGTAATGATGTACATGATTCATAAAAATCAAATCAACTTTATTCTTGAGGGGCTGTTACTCAAGGTGGCTGCTGTACAGAGACTAAACATATCAAATGTCAGCCTTAAACTTTACGTTTAAATTTGCCATTTTGATTTAAACAATCCAATGAGAGGGAAGAATTAAGCTTCAGTAATTGACAATTGGTGTTGATTCCCCTCACAAAGAAAGGAACTATTCCTGCATTTTATCAAAATTAGTTAAACAAATGTTTGAAAATACGTAAACACACCATAATAAGGAGCAAACAGAAGAACATGAGGAATGAACACAACCTCTCATCCCGAGGCGTCTGAGCTAAAGGATCCTGTGACCCACACCTAAAGCGGCGTGCAAGGCTCTGCGCCTGCTGTGAGCAGAGGTGCTCCACGTGGGTCACCCCACACTCAGTATCTAGAACAGAATGCATTATTTTCCCAGACAGCTCCTCAGCTGACTTTCCTAATTTTGCTAATAGAATTATTCATTATTATTCTTCAAGACATTTCCACATTTAAAATCTTGGAATTATCTCTAACTCCTCCATTTCTTTGGACTCTACATAAATACCAGTCACCAATAACTACCAATTTCCTTTGTACAATATCTTTTAAAACTATCACTTCCCTTTTATTTATTTTAATAGAATTTATTGAGGTGACATCAGTTAATCAAATTACGTAGGTCTCAGGTGTACACTTCTACCACACATCATCTGTACACTGTATTGTGGTTCACCACCCCAAGTCAAGTCTCCTTCCATCACTATTTATGCCCCTTCACCTTCTTCTACCCACCCCGCCACCTCCATTCCCTCTGGTGACCACCATCACTCCCCTTCCATCTCCATCTTGCCCCAGGAACATCGTTCATCTCTAGACTAAAACTAAGGGATCCTAACCTGCATCCCCAGGGAAGGATGATTCCAAATAATTTAACAGACCAGTCTCCCAAAATCGGCTACAACATTTTTTACAACCTTATTTTTAGCTATTTATAAACTGATGAATACTTTGCCCTTTTTTCCTTACTGTCCTCAAATATCTTCACTCTTTTGCTTATACTGTTCTACTTACCTGGACAGCCTATACTCTCTACTTAGCCACATTAAATTCAACAAACATTTAATGAATGAGATTCTACTACGTGGCACTTATTATATACTAGATATGAGAACTGAGACCAGAAAGTCAAAGGCAATAAATCATGATAGTGCAATGTGCTAAATGCTTTAATAAAGGTAGGAATAAAATAATATGCAGATGACTATTTTGGTCATTAATTTAGGATAATTAGACCCAAGCTTTGAAAGAAGATGAGAAATAAATGAATGTTTACTAAATAGATGCCGTGGGAGAGTTCCAGGCAAGGAGGACTGCATGCAGAAAATCAGAGACGGGAAAAATGCATGGCATTATCAGGAAACAAGGCAGCTGAAGACTAAGGTATGTGGGTAGAGAAAGAATGGCAAGAGAAGCATTGATAAGGCTATACCATCCCCTATATTCTCTACCTTCAACTTTGGTCAGACATATCTCAAAAATTGAGAACTGACAACAAATTATTTCAGTTACCTTCATCATTAAAGTTGATCTGGAGTCAGACCACCTAGGAAGTTCAATCATGTATCAACTGGGCTGACCCAATAATGACTTGCCATAGGCTTTTTCATCCCAAGGGTCAGGTTGATCTCGGCCCTCAACATGATTATGGCTTTAACAGCAGGGACACTTAAGGCATAAAGAGTCAAAACTTTAAATCATTATTATTTCCACAGGATCCAAGCACTGAAAGCAACCCTAGACTTCTTTGAGCCAAATGATGCATAACTATTTTCAGTTCTCAGTCTCTTTTGACAATGAGAAGCAAACTCCTGAATTCACTTTCAAGGTCTACAGGGAAACTGACTGAAGCCCACAAACCAAGAGCCGTAACCTTTAGTACTCTGGTGGGCCAGGATGATTATTCCAGTTCGTGAAGCTAGGTAGGGGAAGGGGATACACCTCAATAAAGGGAAATATTTACCATGCAGAGATATACAACAAAAGGACCACATTTTCTGATATTTTTCAAAAGAAACTGCAATTCCACATTTATGTATGTGTCAATTTTGAAATGTTTGCTGAAAATATTAAAAAATGTAAATACTTATTGGTCGGCCAGGCAACACATGTTTATAAGCCATGTGAGGCTAGGGGGTGGCTGTTTTTCCACCTGTTATTGGAACATCCAGGCAGTTACTTCTTAGATGAGAAAACTGAGAACTAGTGTCAAATGTCCTGTGCAAGACAGACAGCTCATCAGAGTTAGAGGGGGAGAGAAGCAGGTCTTCTGACACTAGCTTCATCTGCCTCTACCTGAGGGGAGCAGAATACAGTGGAGGTGACTAATATTTATTATGCCTACTCACTTATTTGAGTAGGGTTTAACATCTATCTCATTTACTGTTATATAACCCATTCATGCCAGAGTGGATTTACATTTTTTAAATTTAAAAAACTGAGGCTCAAAAGCTTAACTAATTTACACAAGATTATGGAGTACTAAAGCATCAAGAGAAAGGATTCAAAACTATCCATGATAAGCACAAAACCCATATTCTTTCTGTGCTGCCTCCTGTTTGCTCATATTAACAGTGGAGGTTCCAGTAGATAGGACATAAGGCCAGAAGGTGAAGAACTTTGTTGTTCAGAAAATGGGGACCCATGATGGCTCTTGAGCAGAGGAATAACAAGACCAGAACTGTGACTTTGACAAATAACTGGAGATCAATTTGAATGGAGCATAGAGTCTGAAGGCAAGAACAACAGCTCAGCCTTATTGCTAAAATTCTGTTGCAAGTTTAAAACAGTAGGGAACCAAACTGTTTGCCGTGGGGATAAGAAACAGCAGATCCCAGAGAAGTAGAGAAAGAAGACGTGGGAAATGATGAGCCTGAGTAACAGGAAGGCTGTCAAGCCGTTTATGGAGGAGGTCACTGAGGTGATGAGATGAAAAAATAAAAGCAACACAAACCCTAGTAGTCATGAAGCCATGTAGGCAAGCTGTTTTTTGTTTGTCTGTTTCTTTTTTGGTAAATCATGGAAAGAATCTAAATTATGATAAACCATGAAGATAAGGTTACTACAACTGCAAGGCTAATGATCTGACATAATTTAAACAACAACATAAAATTGTGGCAGACCCTGTCTAGCAGAGTCCGCCTGTTGTGGCTGACGGCGAGAATCAATGCACAGGCGACAACAATCCTGTGTGGAAAAAGGGAACAGGCACGACTATTCTCTCAAGGGGAGAGTGTCTATGGTGCCTCGGCCACTCCCTCAAGAGAGGAGCGCCCCTACCCTTGCCTAGACAGGCTTTTATTGTTTTCCTGGGGTCTTACATCATAGAAAGATTTATTATCTATCACATAGAATATTATTGTATACATTCTAGATACAAACAAGGAAATAAAAATAACATGCAGAGGTGAATGACAATGAGCTGATTAGCTCTGTCCTTGGGAGAGCTCACAAAAGGGAAGCTTTGGGAATTACCTTGCAGATAGACAATACACATCTGTTGCTTTAGACCAGGGTGAGGGAGTTTTAGCAAGAGCAAGCCATAATGATCTGTATGCATTTTCTAGGCCTTATTCCCATGGGAAAACTCGGTTTGCAAGTCTGGGTTCTGCCCACCACTTCGCATCTGCAGGTTTTCCATACAGAGCTGAGTCACATTTGCCAGGTCAAGACAAACTGGTCCCCTATATAAAATGGACATTCAAGTTTGTTCTGATTGGCTAAACAAAAGTGGAATTTAAGTAGAATGAAGAAAAAAAATGCCATAGGTGAGAGCACACTCCATGGACTTTGTTTTGCTGAACTTTTTAATACTTGAAAGGTATGGGGATGGGGTGGGGTGGAGACCAGCAATGGGTTTATATTATTAAAAACTAGAATATAAATTCCAAATCTAAATGGTCTGATCTAAAAAAATAAAAGCACTTTCTATATAACAAATAAACAAAGATAACTTTGACAAGTTATCCTGGGTTTCCACACATTTTATTTGCATTTTTTGCTCAACCTCACTTATAATTGCAATAGTAACCCAAGATAAAATACATACGGAAAGTGAATGAACAGAAGTCAAATACAACAGAGCAAAACAGATGACACTCATTCTTTCTCTCTTCTCACTTTTTATTTCCAACACGCTTTCTGGCTCCATGTGTCCCAAATTACTCATGAGAGCAATTTCAGTGCACCGTCACCACCATCATCATCACCAACAAAAACCACGTAGGATGGCCAGAAAGAAATTTAATCTATTAAATGCAATAAAAATAATACAAGAGAAAGCTCTACAAAATAATAACCTACTGCAGGCATAACTTTCTGTATTGGTTCAGTTAAAATATAGTAAGTTAATTATACACATGCACACAGAAAGAAACCTGGCTGGGATTTATTGCTGTTATCTGCTAGAGAAACTGCCTGGGCTCTTCAATCTGCCATTACCTGAAACCTCCACAGACAATTTTAATAGCTTCTATCTTGTCTTTCTGCTTCCTCCCTTACCTTCCAATAGCCTCTTCTCCACGCAGAAGACAGAGTCAATCCTTTGAAACATAAATCACATCACACCATCACACAAAATCCTTAGAGAGCATGCCATTTCATTCGGAGTAAAAGCCAAGCTCTCGGTATGGCCTACAAGTCCTACCTGAAGTTGCCTCACACCACCTCTCCAATGTTATCTATTACCAATCTACCCTGAACAGCTCTGTGGAGCTTCCAGCACACCCAGCATGCTCCAGCTTGGGCACCTGATCTTCCCTCAGCCTGAACACTCTTCCCTCAGACAGCTGCATGACTGGCATTGCTCACTTTCTTCAAGTCTCTGTTCAAATTTTGCCTTCACTGCTGTCATAAACCATTTTGCCCCCCCCCCCAACTGATCACACACACACAAAGAAAGGAGTAGGTGGAAGCGGAGAACATCAAGATATCTGCAGGACACCGCAACACTGAATCTTACAGGTATCCTACCACAGAAGTTCACACGATAAACCCAGGGAGTCAGAACAGATCAATTTAAGAAGCTGAGGCTAACAAGAAGAGTCTCACAAACAATGGGAAGACAAAGAAACAATTCCCAAATGAAAGAAAAGGAGGAAGTCTCAGAAAGAATGTTAGATGAACTAGAGGCAAGTCAACCATCAGATATTGAATTCAAAGCACTGGTTATCAGGAAATTCAAAGAGCTCACAATGAGCTACCAGAAACTAGAGGGGAGCTACAATGAACTCTCCGCAAACTATATCAACATGAAAAAGGAAATAGAAACTATCAGCAAAGGCCAAGAGGAAATGAAGAATACAATTTCTGAACTGAAGAACACAGTAGAAGGAATGAAAAGCAGGATCGATGAGGCAGAAGATCGGATCAGCGAGTTGGAGGACACAGTAGAAAGAATCTCCCAGAAAGAGCAAGAAAATGAAAAGAGGCTCAGAAAGAATGAAGAGGGATTAAGAGAAATGCAAGACAATATGAAACGTAATAATATCCAAATAATAGGAATACCAGAAGGAGAAGAAGAAGAACAAGGGAGAGAAAACCTATTTGAAAGAGTAATGATGAAAAATTTTTCTAATTTGATGAGAGATAAAGTTACATGAANAACAAAGAAAGAAAACTTCAGGCCAATATCGCTAATGAACATAGATGCTAAAATCCTCAATAAAATATTGGCAAATAGCATCCAACAGTACATCAAAAAGACCATACACCACGACCAAGTGGGATTCATCTCAGGCATGCAAGGATGGTTCAATATCTACAAATCAGTAAATGTAATACACCATATAAACAAAAGCAAAGACAAAAACCACATGGTCATATCAATAGACACGGAAAAAAGCTTTTGATAAGGTACAACCATTTATGATAAAGGTACTCAGCAAAGTGGAAATAGAGGGAGCATTCCTCAATATAGTAAAGGCCATATATGAAAGACCTACAGCCAACATCATACTCAATAGGCAAAAACTAAAAGCTTTTCCACTAAGATCAGGAACAACACAAGGTTATCGACTTTCATCACTTCTATTTAATATAGTATTGGAAGTTTTAACCTCAGCAATCAGGCAAGAAAAGGAAATAAAAGGCATTCAAATTGGAAAGGAGGAAACAAAACTGTCATTATTTGCAGATGACATGATAGTGTACATGGAAAATCCTATAGACTCTTTGAAAGAACTTCTTGAACTAATAAATGAATTTGGCAAAACAGCTGGATATAAAGCCAATATCCAGAAATCAAAGGCATTTTTTGTATACCAACAATGAAACAGCAGAAGCAGAAATCAAGAAAAAAATTCCATTTGATATAGCAAAAATAAAAATAAAATACCTAAGAATATACCTAACCAAGGAGGTAGAAGACCTATACGCAGAAAACTGCAAAACACTGAAGAGAGAAATCAAGGAAGATACAAACAAATGGAAACATATACCGTGTTCATGGATTGGAAGAATTAACATCATTAAAATGTCCATAGTAGCAAAAACAATTTATAAATTCAATGCAATACCTATTAAAGTAACAATGGCATATTTCACAGACATAGAACAAACACTTCAAAAAAATTTTAAATATATTTTATTGATTATGCCATTACAGTTGTTCTAATTCCCCCCTTCATTCCCCTTCACCCTGCGCACCACTCCCCCATGATTCCCTGCTTTTGTTCATGTCCATGTCTCACAAGTTCTTTAGATTCTGTATTTCCCATAGTTTCTGCCCTCCCCCCTGTCTATTTTCTACCTACTATCTATGCTACTTATTTTCTGTACGTTCTCCTCCCTTCTCCTCCTCTCACTCCCCTGTTGCTAACCCTCCATGTGATCTCCATTTCTATGGTTCCACTCCTGATCTAGCTGTCCTCTAGGTTTGCTTTTGTTTTAGGTGTGGTTGTTAACAATTCTGTGTTTGCTGTCCTTTCACTGTTCATAGATTTTATCTTCTTTTTCATAGATAAGTCCCTTTAACATTTCATATAATAAGGGCTTGGTGATGATGAACTCCTTGAACTTGACCTTATCTGAGAAGCACTTAATCTGTCCTTCCATTATAAATGAAAGCTTTGCTAGATAGAGCAATCTTGGATGCAGGTCTTTGGATTTCATGACTTGGAATACTTCTTTGCAGCCCCTTCTTGCCTGTAAGGTCTCTTTTGAGGAATCAACTGTTAGTCCGATGGGAACTCCTTTGTAGGTGACTGACTCCTTATCTCTTGCTGCTTCTAGAATTCTCTCCTTCATTTTAATCTTGGCTAATATAATTATGATGTGCCTTGGTGTGTTCCTTCTTGGGTCCACCTTCTTTGGGACTCTCTGAGCTTCCTGGATTTCTTGGAAGTCTATTTTCTTTGCCAGACTTGGGAATTTCTCCTTTATCATTTGTTCAAATGAGTTTTCCACTTGTTGCTCTTCCTCTTCCCCTTCTGGTACCCCTATAATCTGGATGTTGGAACATTTAAAGATGTCTTGAAGGTTCCTAAGCCTCTCCTTATTTTTTTGAATTCTCATTTCTTCATTCTTTTTGGTTTGATGTTTTGTTCTTCCTTCTGGTCCACTCCATTGATTCGAGTTTCAGTTTCCATGTCCTTACTATTAGTTTCCTGTGCATTTTCCTTCATTTCATTTAGGTTAGCTTTTATTTGTTCCGCCAATTTGTGACTAAAATCAACCAATTCTGTGAGCATCCTGATCACCAGTGTTTTGAACTCTGCTTCTGAAAGGTCGGCTATTTCTTGGTCGCTTAGAATTATAGGCTTTGGGGCTTCGAGCTGTTCTTGAGTCATAATGTTTTGGTCTCCTTGGACCTGTTATGTATGAGTGGTGGAACCTTAGGTGTTCACCAGGGTAGTGTGACCCAGTTTCTGGATTGTGAGGCTGTATGTGGGGGCGGGGTCAGAGAGGGAAAAAATGGCGCTTTGCTCCACTCTCTCTCAGATTTCTGTCCCCTCTGCAGCTTCCCACAAGCAAATTGGGCCCCTCTGGTGCTGGTTCCTGGGTGCATGGGCCTGTGTACTCTCCAGGACCCTGTGGGTCTCTTCAACGAACTCTCTGTGAGCCTGAGAGCCTCTACCAGCACCTCGAGCCTGAAAGTCTTTCCAATAGGTGCTTTCAGGCTCTAATTCCCATGGTTGGGGCCCTAGCCTGAGTGGTCTGTCTCACTGTTTGCTCCTTCAGTTGGTTTATCTGTGCCCAAATGTGTGACCGAAGTCAGCCAGCCACCCTGCACCCTCACTGGTTCTGCCGGTTGCCATCCCACACCTGGGATTCGCCAGCCACTGCTGCCTACACTCTTTGTTCCGTCGGACCAAACGATCTTTCCAGCCCAACCCAGCTCCACTGCTGACTCTGCCCCTCTTACTGGCCTGGCTGAATGGTTCCTTGTTGTTGGACTTCTGTACAGTTCAATTTTCTGTGTTTTGGCTGAATTTTTGTTAGTAAAACTGCATTGTCTTTAAACTTAGTTATGGGAGGAGACACAGTGTTTCCACCTACGCCTCCATCTTGGCCAGAAAGTCCACACTTCAAAAATGTATATGGAACCATAAATGACCCACAATAGCAGCTGCAATTTTGAGAAAGAAGAACAAAGTAGGAGGGATCACAATACCTGATACTAAACTGTATTACAAGGCCACTGTAATCAAAACAGCCTGGTACTGGCATAAAAACAGGCACATAGGCCAATGGAACAGGACAGAGAGCCCAGAAATAAACCAAAGTGTTTACAGGCAATTAATATTCGACAAAGGGGGCAGTAACATAAAATGGAGTAAAAATAGCCTCTTCAGCAAATGGTGTTGGGAGAACTGGACAGCTACGTGCAAAAAAAATGAAACTCGAGCACCAACTTACACCATATACCAAAATAAATTCAAGGTGGATAAAAGACTTAAATATAAGCCGAAACACCATTAAAATCCTAGAGGAGAACATTGGCAGGAAAATCTCAGATATTCCACGCAGCAATATTTTTACTGATACGTCCCCTAGAGCAAGATATATAAAGGAAAGAATAAACAAATGGGATCTCATCAAAATAAAAAGCTTCTGCATGGCTAAAGAAAACAGTATTAAAATAAAAAGACAACCAATTGTATGGGAAAACATATTTGCCAAAGATACCTCAGACAATTTACAATAGCCAAGAGTTGAAAGCAACCTAGGGGCCCGTCAGTAAATGAATGAATCCAAAAACTATGGTACATTTACACAATGCAATTCTACACAGCAGAAAGAAAGAAGGAGCTCCTACCCTTTGCAACAGCTTGGGTTGAACTGGAAAGCATTATGCTGAGTGAAATAAGCCAGGCAGTGAAAGAGAAATACCATATGATCTCACCTTTAACAGGACTCTAATCAATAAAACAAACAAGCAAGCAAAATATAACCAAAGACACTGAAATAGAGAACAGGCTGACAGTGTCCAGAGGGGAGAGGGGAGGGAATTTCAGGGGGGAAAAGGGAAGGATTCACAGGAACTAGTATAAAGGACACATGGGCAACAACTAAGGGGGGTATAAATGTGAGGAAGGTGGGAAGCACTGGTTGGGGTGGGCTGGGATGGGAGCAAAGGACAGAAAACTGTACTTAAACAACAATTATATAAATAAATTTAAAAAAGAAAGAAACAGTCTTATATTCACCACAAACTGCAGGCTGGGGTCTCAGTTATACTTCTAAATTCTCTAATAAGGACAAAGAGGATAGAAATTAAATCTTTTCAAATATTAATTTTTTTCTTTCATTCCTAAGACTGACCAAGATCCAATTACCAGCTCGGATTACCTTCATTGCCTACATTGCCTGTACTACCAAAGCTGCAGAAGCCAGGGGACCAGCAAAATATGAAAACTTGCTTCTTTAGGCTCTTAGATTCTTTGAGGGGCCCTGCCAGTGACCTTGTCCCTTACATGATGAAATCCTGGGCCCTGGAAAATTGGTGCTTCTCTCCAGAAGATAAAGGAGAAAAGGAAACAGAAGTGAGTGTGCAAGACCCTTTACCTTCAGCAGCTCTTTTAAAGAAGACTTTGCAGCTTCCACAAGTGAGAGCTCCATAATGACAGCCAGAAGCTTCGTCCCCACAGATCAGGCAGGTCTTCTGGGGTGGAAAGTAATAGTCAATGGGCAGAACATGGTCTCTGGAAGTATCCAAACTGGAAAGATATAAGAAAAATAATGCAATACACATCAGTAGTTGGCAGAAATAGGAGGGTAGAAGTCTGAGGTCTTGAGGAGTAAACTATACTTAGTTAATGTACATTATTGTTATTTATTGCTTAATAGAGTCAGTATGGAGCTGAAATTTCCTGGGAATTCTCCTAGAGATATTTGCAGGGTTTTCTGTTACATGGACGTAGTCTTTAGAAATCCTGCAAAGGAATTAGACAAGTTCTCCGGGATCAGTCATTCTTAGTGAGGGAAGGATGAAGGCAGAAACCTGAGATTAAGGTATCTAGCTTATTATGATGGTCAGACAACAATTTCAGAAACAATAAATGGTATGAACCCAGTCCTATGATATTATCTTGTCCAAAGGGAGACCTTTGGCCAAACCAGATTAAACATCAAATGAGTTTGATATATTTTGCTCTAGTCTCTGAGTCTCACTCTCTTCTGCAGATAAGAATAACATCACCCATACTACTGAGCTACTGTTGTCAGCAATGACATAAATTAGGCCAAAGAATAAAAGGCCCTTGAAATGAATACACAAATGAGGGATCATAATTAGTATTATCATACCAGTATTGTTTTTTCCATTTTCTCAGTTTTCTTAGGTTTTTCTCTAGATCACATGGATATGCCCTCAGTCCAACTCTACAACATACAATAGCAGAATACCTATGCCTCAAACTTTTGTTGAAAAATGAGGCACAGTGATTCTCAAAATTTCTTAAGCTATCATCTCAACACTTGGCCATCACATCACTCATAGATTCTTTGGGCTAGGATGAAGCTTCAGAGGTCCAAGTGTCTATCTGTCTGTCTATCTTTAAGAAGACCCACATCTGAATCTTTCTAGGTGGATGTGAAAAAGAATTGATGGAATGGGTAATTCTTAGTCTCACAAAGTAATTAATTCAAATTTAAACATGGCTTTACTACCACAAGGTCATTTTTTCTTTTCAATGTCTTATATCTATGCATTAAATAAAACTTAACTGACCTCTTGGGTTATTCTGCCTCAGGTAAACAAAAATTATCCATATTCTCATCTACAGGAATGCAGCTACTATTTTTTTATGAGTACTTCTTCCTTACTAAGGAAGGAAAATAAGCCCTAATAGCAGCCTGTTTGGTGTGTGGGGTGATTTCAACTCTGCAAAACAACTCTGTGAGACATTTTTTTCCTCCTTGTATCAGATAAAGAAAGTCAGACTCAAGAGAAGAGAAGCCCAGGACTATTTGACACCAAGGCCAGGACTAGCCGTCTCCAAATCCAACACAGATTCAATTACTCTGTTGTCTTTTCACTACTCACCTTCACTTTCAACCCATGGTTCTTTGGTAATTATGTTTAGCACAGTCAGAAAAAAAAAGCATGAAAGGATTTCCTCCCTTCAACCCACCAATGAGCGGCACTGGCAGGGCAAGAGAAAAGAGAGCTTTCACTCAGGGTATACTTGACAAGCATTTTTTATCTCTAAGACACAAATATTAGCCTTTTTTTCAAGTACGACAAAAAACACTCAAAAAAGTTCTTAGCATATACAATTCCAGCAGCTGGCTATGGTGGTCTGTCTTTTTGCCCCATAAGCCTTCCCTTCCCTATCTTAACTGGAGTGTCAGCAGGAGTCTGTCCACCAAATCAAGACTAACAAGGTGACAAATTCCACAGGGAACAGGTTTCATTTCCCATATACTAATGAGCCAAATACTAAAAATATCATTCCTTGGGCTAAAGATGTAATTTCTTTGGGTAAAAATTGTGCCCCCCATCCACATTCATGAAACAAGGGAAAAAGCAGAAGTTTTTGTTTGTTTCATTTTCTTTTCTTTTTTTGCAAGCATCATCTTTATCCCACTTTCTTGACTTCAGTAACTAATACAGACAGTTCAAATAAAATTAGAAGAACATGCATTTAGGTATGATATGTGCCAGGCCATTTCATATACATAATCTCATTTAATCTTCCCACACACCCTCTCAGGTAGCTCTGTATCTTCTCTATATTTTTGGACAAGAAATATACACGCAGAAAAATTAAGTGAACTAGGATTCCATCCTAGGTAAATCTGACTCCAAAGTGTGGACTAAGCATGTTATGAAAATGAAGTTTGAAATTAGATTGATTCAATTCAACTCCTAGAACCTAGCCCTACAGAACAAATGGGTATAGGGCTAGGTGTTGGGGATATAGTGTTGATCAAGATATTGTTCTTTCCTCTAAGCAACTTACTGTCTAGTAGAGTAGAAAGAAATGAAGCAAATAACTATAAAATAGTATAATAGATGATATAATAGAGTACAGATTGCTACAGATGAGAAAGCATCCCAGAGACAGAAATGTGTCTTTTTAAGATTTTATTTATTTATTTTAAAGAGTGGAAGGGAAGGAGAAAGAGAGGGAGAGAAACGTCAATGTGTGTGGTGGCCTCTTGTGTGCCCCCTACTGGGGGACCTAGCCTGCAACCCAGGTGTGTGCCCCGACTGGGAATCGAACCAGAAACCCTTGGGTTTGCAGGCCAGCACTCACACCACTGAGCCACACCAGCCAGGGAAGGAATGTGTTTTGAAAGGCATAAAAGTGTATATGGGTAAATAATGATGATGATAGTGACATCATCATTAACTATTAATATATAGTTGCAGAATAAGTATTAGGTAAACAAAATTTAAACCTACATAAATTAAAGGTCTTTTGAAAAAAAACTTTTAGAAAACAGCAATTTTCATCCATACTAAAATTTAAAATACAGTTAAAATGTTTAAATATATAATCAACACTTAAAGACTGAAATCATCAACATTTTTATTAGATATGAGTTTAACAAAATACATCTTGCACAAAATAACTATGAAGGGGAAGAAAGAGGAGGACAAATAATGAAAATGATTTTAGAATCTGAACTTTTCCTACCTACAACACACTTGGACCAGAGTTCTGTGATATCTCCTGACCTCACCAGGTTAATTTCTGCCTACCTCCCTCTTCCTGTCTCTGGCAAAATATTTTAAACAGTATTCTCACTGACCCTGGCCTAGTGTGGATAAAGGGTACATTGCAGTTCTAACTCATGGGCTGACTTCTGGACACTGGAAATGAAAATTCCAAGTGCAGTCCCTCTCCCAGGTTTATATTCTAGAGAAGCTTGTGCACAGTTGTACCAGGAGGCATGTGCTGAAAGGATGATAGCAGCTTTGTTTATAAAAGCAGAAATTGTAAACATCTACTGACAGTAGAGTGGATAAGTAAATTATGGCATACTTGTTCAATAAAATATAGCTCAGCAATGACAATGAACAGAGTATAGCTATACATAGGTGAATATCACAAGCTAATGTTGCTTAAAAGACATAATTCATAAAAGCATACATGAGTCCATTACATGATGTTCAAAAAGAAGTAAAAGTAAAGAATATATACATAAGGTAGTTGTTTCCTGTGGGGAGAGGCTGGGGCCAATGATATAAGGAAGGAGAAATCAAGTTGATTTATGCATACATTTAAACATATTTATTAAGCTACTATATACCAGGTACCATTCTATGTCCTGGGGTTAGAGCATAGTAAGCAAAGGGGAGAGGGGAGAGAATCACAGGGGAAAAGGGGAAGGACTCACATGAACAAGTATAAAGGACACATGGACAATAAGTAAGGTGGGGGGCGGAAATGGGAGGGAGGTGGGGAGCACTGGGCGGGGCAGGGCTGGGAATATAAGACAGAAAACTGTACTTGAACAAGGATTAAATAAAAAAACACAGCAAACAAACAAAAAATGGTCTTAATGTTCTTTAGTCAGGGCTCATGAGTGTTCATTTTATTATTATGCTGTACAACATATGTTACATGTATACTTTTGTATGCCTATCACAGCACATCATAAAAGGAAAATTAAGCAGGAAAACCTCAGAAGTTTCTAATGTCCACCTAACTAACATCCTAACTGCAAGTATACAGAGGTTTGCTTGGAGAACAAATACAGAATTTGCATGAAACATCCTGTTTCTTCCTGCCTCCTCTGGGTTACACGTTCACTTACTATCCTGATGCAGGGCATTCCGTTTTATGAGTCTGAAGCAAAAGCGCTGCAGGATAAAATGGAAGTTTTCCAAATCAGAACACCACTTCCTATTCTCCAACAGTTTCACAATTAATTAAATAAAAGTGCATTACAAATGCCAGTTCAACCATAAGAAAGTTAGACTTATTTTTTAAATAATTTTTTATTTAATTCTTTTAAAATAATTTTTAATTTAATTCTTGTTCAAGTACAGCTTTCTGTCTTATATTCCCAACCCTGCCCGCCCCCCGCCCCATGCTCCCTGCCTCCCTCCCATTTCCGCCCCCCACCCTTAGTTATTGTCCATGTGTCCTTTATACTTGTTCATGTGAGTCCATCCCCTTTTCCCCTGATTCTCTCCCCTCTCCCCTCTGGACCCTGTCAGCCTGTTCCATATTTGAGTGTCATTGGTCATATTTTGCTTGCTTGTTTGTTTTGTTTAGATTCCTGTTAACTGTGATATCATATGGTATTTGTCTTTCACTGCCTGGCTTATTTTACTCAGCATAATGCTTTCCAGTTCCATCCATGATGTTGCAAAGGGTAGTAGTTCCTTCTTCCTTTCTGCAGCATAGAATTCCACTGTGTAAATGTACCATAGATTTTTTGATCCAGTCATTTACTGATGGGCATCTAGGTTGCTTCCAACTCTTGGCTATCATGAATTGTGCTGCTATGAACATCGGGGTGCATAGGTTCTTTTGGATTGGTGTTTCAGGGTTCTTAGGATATACTCCTAATAGTGGAATTGCTGGGTCAAAAGGCATGTTCATTTTTAGTTTTCTTAGAAAATTCCATACTATTTTCCATAGTGGTTGTACCAGTCTTCAATCCCACCAACAGTGAACTAGGGTCCCCTTTTCCCCACAACCTCTGCAGCACTTGTTGTTTGTAGAATAAACAAATGGGATCTCATCAAAATTAAAAGCTTCTGCATGGCTAAGGAAAACAGTATCAAGATACAAAGAGAAGCAACAGCTTGGGAAAACATATTTGCCAATGATACCTCAGACAAAGGTTTAATCTCAAAAATATACAAAGAAGTCACTCAACTCCACTCAAAGAAGACAAGCAACCTGATTAAAAAATGGGCAAAGGACTTGAACAGACATTTCTCCAAGGAGGACATACAGAGGATCCAGAGACACATGAAAAGATGCTCGATATTGCTAGCTATCAGAGAGATGCAAATTAAAACCACAATGAGATATCACTTAACACCAGTCAGAATGGCTATCATAAACAAAGAAAGTTAGACTTAGAAATCCTCAGCATCCAGCCTGGGCTGGGTGGCTAAGTTGGTTGGAGTGTCCTCCCATACAACAAAAGTTTGTGGTTTGATTCCTGGTCACATGCCTAGGTTGCGGATTCGATTCCTGGTCATGGCACATACAGGAGGCAACTGATCTATACTTCTCAGGAGGCAACTGACTGATGTTTCTCTCTTATATCCATGTCTGTCTGACTGCCTCTTTCTGAATTGGGATATCTTAAAGCAATGGTCCACAACCTTTTTGGCACCAGGGACTTATTTCATGAAAGACAATTTTTCCATGGATGGGGATAGGAGTGGAGACAGGAGGTGGACCTGAGGAGGTAATGTGAATGGTATCCATGGACCAGGAGGGAGGTTGGGGACCCCTGCTTTAAGGCTCTGACTAACTTAAGCAAGTCCCTCAATGATGATTAAAGCTGGGTGAAATGTAGAAGCCACAGACAAGTTTTCCTTGATTGGGGAGGAATATCAGTTCCACAAGAATTTGGAGTGAGACAGCCAGACCTGTGTTAGAATCCTGCTTCCAACATGGAATCTCATACTCAGTTATTAGGGCTTTCTCAGCTCCAGTTGCCTCATCTGGAGACTGGAGATACTTTCTACCCTAGAGTACTTTTCTGAGAATTACATGAAATAATATCCGTTAAGCCCTTCCTTGTGCCTTCCACGTGCTAACTACCTTCACTTTTTACCTTATCATAAAAAGAGAAATGTATAATATACTTAAAATAAAAAAATAATTCTTGGCTACCCAAGCTTTTAAGGAAAAATAAGTATAAGTGGAGAGAGAAGGAAAAAAGACAAATGTGTAAAAACATATCTCTTTCATACATACCTCTGTATTTTTCAAATTTTTAATGATGATTTTTGTTGAAGTATAAAGATATATAGGTATAACACTTGGTTTTCATGCCAGTCTCTGCCACCTTCTATCAAGAGTGACTTTAAACTAGTCATTTGGCTTCAATTTCTTCACATGCAAAATATAGAACTCACAAGGCTGCTGAGAAGATTCGATGAGATTTTGGAGGTAAGGCAAGCCACACCATTGATGGCACAGTGCTTAATAAATGGCCATGTTATAATAATCTCATGAGAAAATGGTAGAAGTGAGCTGGGAAGAGGACCAAGTTCTAAAAATCCACCTCTGAGGTAGGTGTCCCTACTCTTACATTGAGGATATGCAAACTAATATTTATATAAGGTAAATGACTTGTCTGAATTCATATAGTTAGTAACTGGCAAAGCCAGATTCATACCTGGGGATAGTTCCCACTAAATCCACATTTTCCCACTCTCCTAACCTGCCAAGGAAATATTTGTTATATTGTAGTTTTAATTTAATTAGGCTATTTTAACATGTTTATTGATATATAACTCACACATCATAAAATTAAACCATTTTGGCATATTTGCATTTAGTGTAGTAAACAAATTTTAGAACATTTTCATTACCCCCAAAAGAAACCCTATGCCTGTTAGCAGTCACTCCCTACTCCCTCCTCTCAAACCTTCACAACATTTACTTAATTTCTATCTCTAAAGATGGCTGGGGTGGGGGAGAGTGGAGACAACTGTACTTGAACAACAATAAAATAAAATAAAATAAAATAAAATAAAATAAAATAAAATAAAAGCCATTATAGGTTACTGGCTCAAGATGGCAATGTAGGAAGATCCTGAACTTACTTCCTCTCACAAAAATACTGAGACTACAGCTACTATAAAACAACTTCCTCTTAGAAAATAAAAACTAAAAGCTGTCTGAGTGACAGTTAAATGATTATCAAATGAGAAGACCACATTGAAGTGGGTAGGGAAATAATCTTGCCATTAACCTCATTTTGGTGCAGCATCTCACAACTGAGAGAGAACTTCCAACCCAAAGCTTTGCCCTGAGGAGTGGAGGGTTTGAATGCAATATAAGGCATCCCAGTTTTTAAGATATGCATTGAGAGACAAACTATCAAAACATCTAACTTTGAAAATCAAATGGGATTGTGTTCTGAGACCCACAAGACTATAGCAATCTGAGAAATCACTCTTAAAGAACGTGCTCGCATGAACTTACCCACCCCAGGGCCCAGCTCAGAGGCAGTTACTTGTGCCCAGGCTGAAAAATAAAGTAGGCTAATCTTCTTACATTAAAGCAGCACACTGAGGGCAGGGCATCTATTTTAACATACAGATCTAGGAGTGTGCAAGAACACTGTAATGAGGGTGGAGATTTATGAGTACCATCTTTATAGAATCCCTTTTCCATGCTCTAAGCATATGTTCTGGAAGGGAGCTTTTAGATGTGTTGGGTGCCCCAATTTTTGTAGCTACAGCTTAGGGGGTGTCTCTTGATTGGCTGGCTATGGAGGTCAGGGGATATTTGTTTTCCTGGTCTGACTAAATTGTAATAATTGGTATCATCCAGAGAGGAGCTCATAACCTTCCCTGGTGCCTTCATTTTGTGACTGCTGCAGGGACACCTGGTTTGGTGGCTAGTAGAGCTCATGCTCATGAGTAGTACAGGTCTGAAACCAATAGAGAAAGCACTTTTAAACAGCTACCACATCCAGGACAGAGCAAGAGGTAACAGACCAAGGAGTTCAGTCTTTTTATAAAGGTCTATTAACTAATCATCTTGACTGCAGTGGGGCAGGCTACTAATTAAACACACATCTTGGGATTGACTGTAAGTCTTTCCAGCGATCTTGGAGGATGGGTACTATCTTTGTGCTCACCCTCGGCCATGCTTCAGAGAGTTGGTGTCTCCTACAGGGGAGCTTTACATGTGCATATTGCCCTGATTTTTATGCATGGTGTCCACTTTTTTTGGCTGATGCCCAGGGGTCAACCCTTAATCATCAGGCTTTGGTGGCTGGGGAGGTTTGGGGCTTGTATTCCTGGGTACCCCAAGACTGTGGTATTCAGAAAGACAGTTCTTGACAGAATATTACCCACAGGGCACTGTACAGAGAGCAGACTAAGGCACACCCCTGGTCCTTCTATATAAGAGGCCTGCTTGTTTGTTTGTCCTAGAGCTTTGGTATGAGGGGAACACTTCAGATTTGTCACACATTTATTGGCCTATGGAGCTGCTCTCAAGGAAGGTAGGCTGTGGATGCTATCTTGGTTATTTCCCTTTCCCCAACTTGCTGGCATCACCCAGAAAAGAGCTATGCACTTGTCTGAAACCCCCAGTTTCTCAGGGTATACCTCCAGATCACCTGGCTTTGGTAGCCAGTAGAGCTTATGCTTGTGGTCTCACAGGACTGTATATATTTCAACCTAGGTGCTGACTGAGATCCTTCTCTTTAGGACGCTGATAGGTCTTGGCAAATACTTAACTACTGGGAGCTATAAAATTAATAGTAGCCTGCTTGGACAAGCACAAAGATTTGAGAGACAACCAATAGATGAGTCAGGGTTGAATGACAAAGTTAATCTCCTGCACAAAGCCACTCTTTTAAGACTGGAAGAGCTGTATGTTTTACCCAATGTATGGAAAACAACACAGAGAGTCAAGCAAACTAAATGAGTTGTTGAATATGTTTCCAAAACAAAAGAATAAGACAGTAGACAAGTAGTTTACCTGATAAAGAGTTCAAAGTAATGGTCATAAAGTTGCTCATCAAACTGGGGAGAAGAATAAATGAACACAGTGAGAACTTCAACAAAAAGATAGAAAATGTTAGAAAATACCCAACAGAAGTGACAAAGCTGAAGAAAACAACTGAACTGAAAAATACACTCAAGGGGTTCAACAGGCAACTAGATGAAGCAAAAGAAAAAAATTACTCAATTTGAAGACAGAGCAGTAGAACTCACCCAACAAGAGCAGCAAAAAAGAAAAAAGAATGGAAAAATAATGAGCTAGGTTAAGGGACTTGTGGGGCAGAATCAATAAGACTATCATTTGAAGAAAAAAAAAAAAGCTCTGGCTGGTATAGCTCGGTGGATTGAGCACTGGCCTGGAAAGCTAAGGGTTGCCCGTTTGATTCCCAGTCAGAGCATATACCTGGGTTGCAGGCCAGGTCCTCAATACGGGGCATGTGAGAGGCAACCACACACATTGATGTTTCTCTCCGTTTCTTTCTCCTTCCCTTCTCCTCTCTCTAAAAATAAATAAAATCTTTATTAACAGAACAGGCTGACAGGGACCAGAGGGGAAACCAGAGGGGAAAGAGGAAGAGAATTTCAGGGGAAAAGGGGAAGGATTCACAGGAACAAGTATAAAGGACACATGGACAACAACTAAGGTGGTGGTGGGGGGAATGGGAGGGAGGTGGGGAGCACTGGGGGGGTGGGCTTGGATGTAAGTATAGGACAGAAAACTGTACTTGAACAATAATTAAATATACTTAAAAAAAGGTTATCTTTTGAATCAAAGGGCTCTCTGAAAGAGAAGAGAGATAAAAAGGAGCAGAAATCATATTCAGAGAAATAATGGCTGAAAACTTCCCTATCTTGGAGAAAGAAAACACTCATTTTGATTGAAGAAGAACAGAGAATTCTAAATAGTAGAAAACCAAAACAATCCACATCAAGACATATTATAATTAAAATATTAAAAATTAAAAACTAAGAGCGAATATTAAAAGCAGGAGAGAAAAACCACTTGTTATATACAAGGGAACCTCCATAAATATATCAGCAAATTTTGCAGCAGAAACTTTGCAGGCAAGAAGTGATTAGCGCAATATATACTAAGTGCTGAAAAAAAAACCTTTCAACCAAGAATAGTCAGTCTATCCAGTAAAGATATCATTCAGAAAAAGAGAGGTAAAGAATTTTCCAAACAAGCAAAAGCTAAAGAATTTCATCTCCACTACACCAACCTTACGAGAAATATTAAAGGGACTTCTTTAAGCTGAAAAGATAGGACACTATTTAGTAACAAGAATGCATATGAAGGAATAAATCTCACTGAAAAGGTAAATGATAGTAAAGGTGGTAAATGAATCATTTATAAAGGTAATGAAGAAAAAAGCAGTAAATCTAACTATGATTATGATAATTAATTAAGGGATACACAGATAAAAAGATGTAAAGTGGGACATCAAAAACATAAAATGTGGGGGACAGTAATAACATTGAGCTTTACATTGGCATTAAACCTATATTTTTATCAACTTAAAATGGACAATTATAGATATGTTATTGTATGTAAGCTTTATGGTAACCACAAAGCAAAAATGTATAGTAAAGACAAAAAAGATAAGAAAAAATATAAGTATATTACTAAAAATAAGTCATCAAACAACCAAGGAAGTGAATATGAAAAGAAGGAAGAAACATAAAGGAACTAAAAAAATGCCAGAAAACAATTAAAATGGCAATAAGCAAATAATTATCAATAATTACCTTAAATTTAACTGAACCAAATTCTCCAATCAAAAGATAGTGTGGTTAAACTGATAAAATAATATGACTAATCTATATGCTGCCTACAAGAAACTCATTTTATATGTAAGAAAACATACAAAGTGAAGAGATGGCATAACATATTCATGCAAATGGAAACCAAAACAAGCTTGAGTAGTTATACTTTTACCAAAGAAAATGAACTTTTACTTTATTTTATTTATTTTTAGAGAGAGGGGATGGGAAGGAGAAAGAGTGGAAGAGAAACATCAATGTGTGGTTGCCTCTCAAGTGTCCCCTACTGGAGACCTGGTCTGCAACCCAGGCATGTGCCCTGACTGGGAACTGAACCAGCGACCTTTTGCTTCACAGGCCTGTGCTCAATCCACTGAGCTACAGCCAGGGCAGGAAATGGACTTTAAAACAAAGACTATAATAAGAGACAAGAATGGAGTTACATGATAAAGGTGTCACTCCAATGAGAAGTTGTAACATCAGTAAATATTTATACACTCAGCATAGGAGGCACATAGATATACAAGGCAAATATTAACATACTCAAAGAAGTAAATATATAGCAACACAATAATAGTAGAGGACTTTAATATCCCACTTACATCAACTTATATGTCACCCAGGCAGAAAATCAACATTGACCTTAACAACATGTTAGACCAGGTAGATTTAAGATATTTACAGAACATTATATTCAAAAGCAACAGAATTCATATTCTTCTCGAGTGCACATGAAACATTTTCCAAGATAGATCATATGTTAGACCAAAATACAAGTCTCAATAAATTTAATAGGATTGAAATCATGTCAAGTGTCTTTTCCAACCACAATGGTATAAGCCTTGAAATTAATTCCATGAATAAAACTGGAAAATTTACTGATATGTAGAGATTAAAGAACATGCTACTGAATAACCATGGGTCAAAGAGAAAAATCAAAAGAGAAATTAAATAACTTTACACAAATGAAAGTGAAAATGTGACATGCCAAAATTTAGTTTATGCAGCAAAATCAGTTCTAAGAGGGATGTTCATAGCAATAAATGCCTGCTTACATCAAGAAACAAAACAAGCCTCAAAGATGCAACAAAAATTTACACCTCAATAATCTATAAAAAGAACAAAGCCTAAAGTTAGTATAAGGAAAGAAATAACAAAGCTTAGAGCAGAAATAAAATAGAGACTAAAAAGGCAGTAGAAAATATCAATAAAACTAAGACGTGATTTTTTAAAAAGATAAACAAATTCACAAATCTTTAGCTGGACTCACAAAGAAGAAAAGAAGGGGCTCAAATAAAATCAGAAATACATAAAAGAGGAAGCGTTACAACTGGTACCACGGAAATGCAAAGGATCATAAGATACTACTGTGAACAATTATACGGTAAAAACTAAATGATCTAGAAGAAGTGATTAATTCCTAGAAACATACAACCTAACAAGACAGAATCATCATGAAACAGAATATCTGAATAAATCAATGACTGGGAAGGGGATTGAAACAGTAATCAAAAACCTCCATGAAACAAAAGTTCAGGACTGTAGTTTCACTTGTAAAATCTACTGGAAAAAGAATTAATACTAATCCTTTTCTCTTTTTTATTGAATTTAGTGGGGGTGACACTGATTAACAAAGTTATACAGGTTTCAGATACACAATTCTACAACACATCATTTGTACACTGCATTGTATGTTAATCACCCCAAGTCCCCACCCATCACCATTTATCCCCCCTATACTCTCCTCCACCTGCTTCCATTCCCTCCCCCTATAATCACTGCCCTGTTGTCTGTGTCCGTGAACTTCTTTTTTAATTTTTTTAAGTTTAATTCTTGTTCAAGTACAGTTTTCTGTCTTGTATTCCCAGCCCTGCCCCCCCCAGTACTCCCCACCTCCCTCCCATTTCCGCCCCCCACCTTAGTTATTGTCCATGTGTCTTTTATACTTGTTCATGTGAGTCCTTCCCCTTTTCCCCTGTGATTCTCTCCCCTCTGGACCCTGTCAGCACATTCCGTATTTCAGTGCCTTTGGTTACATTTTGCTTGCTTGTTTGTTTTGTTGTTTAGATTCCTGTTAAAGGTGATGTCATATGGTATTTGTCTTTCACCACCTGGCTTACTTCGCTCAGCATAATGCTTTCCAGTTCCATCCATGATGTTGCAAAGGGCAGTAGTTCCTTCTTCCTTTCTGCAGCATAGAATTCCATTGTGTAAATGTACCATAGTTTTTTGATCCAGTCATTTGCCGATGGGCATCTAGGTTGCTTCCAACTCTTGGCTATTGTAAATTGAACTTCTCTCTTTTTTCCTCAGTTCCTCCAATTCCCCTCACCCAGACCCCTGACTCTGAGAGCTTTCATCCTGCTCTCTATCTATAAGTGTGTCTCCATTTTCCTTGTTAGTTCATTTTGTTCATTAGATTCCACATAGGAGTGAAGTCATATAATACCAATCCCTTTCAAAGTCTTCCAAAAAACAAAACAAAAAAAAATAAAAGCTCTTTTTTCTTTATTTTAATATCAAATTTTATTTTATTTTATTTTATTTTTTGTTTCATAAATCACTTTATTGTTGTTCAATTACAGTTGTCTGCATTTTCTCCCCACCACTCCCCCCACCCCATCCAAACCCAACTCCTACCCCTGCTTCTACCCTCCCCCTTGGTTTTGTCTATGTGTCCTTTACAGCAGTTCCTGAAAACCCATCTCTCGAAGTCCCCTTGCCTTGCCCCTCTGGCTATCCTTAGATTGTTCTTAATTTCAATGTCTCTGGTTAAACAAATGGGACTTCATCAAATTAAAAAGCTTCTGCATGGCTGAAGAAAACAGCATTAAAATGAAAAGAGAACCAACTGTATGGGGAAACATATTTGCTGATTATACCTTGGACAAGGGTTTGATCTCCAAAATATATAAAGAACTCACACAACTCCACTCCAGGAAGACAAAAAAAACAATTAAAAAATGGGCAATGGACTTTAACAGAAACTTCTCCAAAGAGGACATACAGAGGGCCCAGAGACAAATGAAAAGATGCTCAGCATCACTAGCCATCAGAGAGATGCAAATAAAACCACAATGAGATACTACCTCACACCAGTGAGAATGGCCATCATAAACACATCAACAACAAGTGTTGGAGAGCATGTGGAGACAAGGGAACCCTACTGTACTATTGGTGGGAATACAGACTGGTGCAGCCACTGTGGAAAACAGTATGGAATTTCCTCAGAGAACTAAAAATAGAACTGCCTTTTGACCCAGCAATTTCACTTCTGAGATTATATCCTAAGAGCCCTGAAACACCAATCCAAAAGAACCCACACACCCAATGTTCATAGCAGCACAATTTACAATAGCCAAGTGCTGGGAGCAACCTAGGTGCCCATCAGCAAATTAGTGGAGCAAAAAACTATGGTACATTTACACAATGAAATTCTATGCAGCATAGAGAAAGAAGGAGCTTATGCTAAGTGAAATAAGCCAGGTGGTGAGGGACAAATACAATATGATATCACCTTTAACTGGAACATAGTCAACAAAAGAAGAAAAACTCTTATAAACCCAATTTATGAGGCCAGCTTTACCCAGATACCAAAACCAGAGAAGGATGTCACACACACAAAATAAATTATAGGCTAATATCCCTGTTAAACATAGATGCAAAAATCCTCAAAAAATTAGCAAATGGAATTAAACAATAAATTAAAAGAAAGAAATACTATGATCAATTGAGGTTTACTTCAGGGATGTAAGGATGGTTCAATATCCACATACCAATCAATGTGATACACCACATTAACAAAGTGAGGGGTAAATATCATGTTGTTATTTCAATACATGTAGAAAAACATTTGATAAAATACAATATCTGATTATGATTTTAAAAAACCCTCAACAAAGTGTGTATAGAAGGAAAGCACCTTGACATAATAAAGGCCATATATGGCAACCCCATAGCTAATGTAATACTAATGGTGAAAAGCTTAAAGCTTTCTCTAAGATCAAGGGTAGCCTCTCTCACCACTTTTATTCAAAATATCATTGGAAGTCCTAGTTAGAGAAATTAAGCAAGAAAAAGAAATGAGACATCCCAATTGGGAAGGAATAAGTAAAACTTTCACTATTTGTAGATGACACAATTACATATATTGAAAACCCCAAACACTCTATCTAAAATTTTTTAGAACTGATAAACAAATTTAGTAATGATACATGAATTCAGTAATGTTGCAGGGCATAAAATAAATACATAAAATTTGTTCTGTTTTGTTTCTATGGACTAATAATGAACTATCAGGAATATAGTTGAAAGAAATAATCCCATTTACACTTGAATCAAAATACTTGGGAATAAAATTAACCACAAAGGTGAAAGTATTATATGCTGAAAATAACAAGACGTTAATTTAAAAATAATACACAGATCAATGGGAAGATATACTATCGTCATAGCTTGGAAGAATTTATATTGCTCAAATGTTTGTACTACCCAAAGCAGTATACAGATTCAGTGTAATACCTATGATAATTCAAGAGGCATTTTTTCCTGCAAATAGAAAAAATAATCCTAAAATGTATATGAAACCACAAGACTCCAAATAGCCAAAACAGTTATGAGAAAGATGAGCAAAGCTGGAGGCATTACATTCCTTGATTTCAAACTATATTATAAAGATACATTTAATTAAAATAGTATGCTATTGGCATAAAAACAGACATATAGGTCAATGTATCAGAATAGACAGCCTAGAAATCAACCCACACCTATATGACCAATTAATTAAAATAAAGGAGCCAAGAATAAACAGTCTTTTAAATAATATAATGTTGCAAAAATTGAATATCCACATGCAAAAGAATCAATGAAACTGGACCACTCTCAGATACCATACACAAAAATGAACATAAAAAGATTTAAATATTTTAATGTTATACCTGAAACCATCAAACTCCTAGAAGAAAACAAAGGCAGTAAATTCCCTAACATAGGTCTTAGTGATAATTTTTGTAATCTGGCATGTAAAGCAAAAGCAACAAAAGCAAAAATAAACAAGTGGGACTATACCAAAATAAAAAGCTTCTGTACAGCAAAGGAAACCATTTATAAAATCAATGGGAGGAAATATTGAGAGACCACGTACCTGACTAATATCCAAAATATATAAAGAATTCATACAATTCAATAGGAAAATAAACATTTTTTCCAAAGAAGACAGATGGCTAACATGTGCATAGAGAGATGCTCTACACTATTAATCATCAAGGGAATTAAAATAAAAACGACAATAGGAAAACACCCTACACTTTTAAAAATGGCTAGTATTACAATGACAAGAAATAAATACTGATGAGGATGTAGAGAAATGGCAAGCTTTGTGCACTGTTGGTGAGAATGTAAATTGGTGAAACCACTATGCAAAACAGTACAGAGGTTCTTCAAAAATTAAAAAAAGAGTACCTTCTATGATCTAACAATTCCACTCTGGGTATTTATCCAAAGAAAACAAACATACTAATTCAAAAAGAATATGGTCGATCCCCCATGTTCACTTTGGCATTATTTACAATAGCCAAGGTATGGAAACAACTTTAGTGCACATCAATGGACATGTAGATAAAGAAATCGTGGCTGAATATATTTTATGGTAGACTACACAAAATTCAGCCATAAAAAATGAAATCTTGCCATTTGCAACAATATAAACGAACCCCCAGCACATTATGATATGTAGACTCTAAATTATATATATATATATATATATATATACATATATATATATATACACACACACACACTCACATAAGCTCATAGGTACAGAAAACAGATTGGTGGTTGCCAGAGGTAGGGACTGGTGTAGGGTGTTGCATGAAGACTGAGAAAACTGTTTTTGTTTTATTCAGTTAAAATAAGTTGGAGAAAAAGATTTGCCCTTTAAATATTTTACAGACATTTAATATACATGTAACCATACACTACAATTTTTTGTGACTCCTTTTTTAATTTAGCATAATGTTTTTAAGATTCAACCATTTGTAGCTTGTATAATTAATTCATTCCTGGTTATTATGCATAATATTCCAATGAATGGATATACTGCATATTGATTATCTATTTGTCTCCTGGTGAACATTTTAGTTGCTTTTACTCTTTGGCTATTATGAATAATGCTGAAGCAACATTTGCATACACTTCTTTGTGTGGACACATTTTTTTTTATTTTTAAAATTATATTTCTTTGAATAAGCCAGGCAGTGAGGGACAAATACCATATGATCTCACCTACAAGTGGAACCTAATCAACAGAAGAAAAAAGCAAGCAAGTATAACCAGAAACATGGCAATTAAGAACAATCTCATAGTAACCAGAGGGGAGGTAGGAGGGGATAATAGGGGGAAAGGGTGAAAGGTTTTCAAGAACAACTATAAAGGACACATGGACAAAACCAAGGGTGGGGTGGAAGCAAAGGAGGAAGGGTCTGGCTGGGGTTGGGGAGTGGTGGGGGGGGAAATGCAGATTACTGTAATTGAACAGCAATAAAATAATTTGAAAAATAAATTATATTTCTTTGAATGGATTGCTATGCTAAATGGTAACGCTTTAAAAACTAGTAGTGGGTGGGCTGGGTTTGGAGTAAAAGACAGAAAACTGTACTTGAACAACAATTAAAATGGAAAAAAAGAAAAATGAAAAAAAAGAAAGGTTACAAAAAGAAACTTGTAGGCTGTTTTCAAAATTGGCTACACCATTTTACATTTGCACAAGCAACGTATAATAGATTCAATTCTTCCATAGCCAAACTATTTTTGTCTTCTTTATTATAGTTGTCTTAGTGGGTGTGAAGTGGTATCTCATTTTGGTCTTGATTTTCATCTTGCTAATGAATAATAATGTTGAGCTTTGCTCATTTGTGTATCTTCATTGAAGAAATGTCTCTTCAAATCCTTTACTTGTTTTAAATTTGGGTTATTTGCTATTTTATCATTACATTTTAAAAGTTTTAAAAATATATTCTAGAATCGATATCCTTAACAAATACATGATTACAAATATTGTCTTTCACTGTATGGGCTGACTTTTCACTTCCTTTATGGTATCGTGGCATGATTTCAAATGATAAAGTCTAATTCATCATTTTTTCTGTTGTTGCTTATGCCTTTGGTGTTTCATGTAAATACATATATCAATATCTTAACAAAACACTACAAAGATTTACTTCTCTATTTTCTCCTAGAAATTTTATTGTCTTATCGCCAGCATTTAGGTCCATGATACATTTTGAGATAATTTTAGTGTATGATATAAAAAAATGGTCCAACTTCATTTGTTTGCATGTGGATACTCAGTTGACCTAGCAGCATTTCTTAAAAAAACAAAACAAAACAAAACAAAACAAAAAACCCCATGCTGTTTCTTGAATGGTCTTGGTACCATTGTTGAAAATCAAGTAACCATAAATATAAGGGTTTATTTTGGGGTACTGATTTTTATTTCATTGATCTATATATATTTATTGTTATGCCAATACCACACATTCTTGATTGCTGTAGATTTTAGTAAGGTTTGGAATTAAGAAGAGTGTGTCCTCTAACTTTGCTCTTTCTTGAGATTATTTTGGGTATTTTAGGTTCCTGCATTTTGATATAAATTTCAATTTCTTGAAATTGGGGGTACATTTCAATTTCTTCTAAGAATCCAGCTGGATTTTTAAAGGAATTTCCTTGACTCAATGGGGAGTATCGCCATCTTAACAATTTAACCCTTCTGATCAATCAATGTGGATTTTTTATTCCTTTATTTATATTTTAAATTTTTATAGTTTTAAGTGTATAAGTATTGCACTTCATTTGCTAAATTTATTTTTAAGTACTCTACTATTTTATGATACTGTGAATAAACTAATTTTTTATCATTTTCAAATTGTTCACTGTTAATGTATAGAAATATAATTGATTTCTGCACATCAATATTGTATTCCACAATCTTGCTAAACTCACGCATTAGTTTTAACAGTTTATTACAAATTTTTTAGAATTTTCTATATACAAGATTATATCATGTATGAATTACTTATTTTCCAATTTGGATGTCTTTAACTAAATTTTTTTGTCTAATTGCCTGGATAGAACCTTCAATATAGTGAAGGTTTTAAGTTCTTCACTCTTTTTTTAAAATATCTTATTTATTTATCTTTAGAGGGGAAGGGAAGGAGAGAGGAAGAGAAACGTCAATGTATGGTTGCTTCTTGTGCATCCCCTGCTGGGAACTGGCCCCTGCAGGGAACTGGCCTGCAACCCAGGAATGTGCCCTGACTGGGAACCGAACTGCGATTGTCTGGAAGTTCTTCACTCTTAAGTATGATGTGAACTGTGAGTTTTTCATAGATATTCATTATCAGTTTGAGTAAGTTCCCTGTTATTTCTGGTTTGTTGTTTTAATCATGAAAGAGTGTCCAATTTTTTGGCATTTTTTTCTGAATCTATTGAGATTATCATGGGGCCTTATTCTCTTAAATGTTGTATATTATATTAATTAACTGATTTTCCTGAGATAGTCTGTATCCTCACATGGAAAGCTCTCTGGGACCTTTTTTATTAAAGTACTAATTCCATTCATGAGCCTGCCACACTCATGACCTACATAGTTCCCCAAAACCTACCTCTTAATACCATAGCATTGGGCACTAAGATTTCAACATATGAATTTGGGGGAACAGCAACATTCAAACTATATCAATAGGCATTTAAAGCTATAAATTTCCCTTTACGTACCGCTTTAGCTTATCTGTATCCCAAAGGTTTTGGTATATTACATTTTTGTTTTCATTCTTCTCAAGTATTTTCTCATTTCTCATGTGATTTCTTTCTTGATCCTGTTTTTTTTAAAGTGTATTGTTTAATTCTATACATTTTGTGAATTTCACAAGAAAACGAATTTCCTTCTGCTATTAATTTTTAATTACTTCCATTGTAATCAGAATTATTTGGCAGTTTTTCTTGAATAAATGCCCCTCACATTTTTGTAAGCTTTTGTTTTCTTTCTAGAGTTCTGGAAAAGTAGATTTTCACAATTTTTGCTAGTGTTTTTGTTGCTTTTATGAAAGGGTAGATTTATGGCAGTTTTTACTATACCATTCTGGAAGACTTCTGAGTCAGGTTATATATTATGTGATACAAATATTATCCCCTTTCCTAATAGACACACATTAATTCTCATCACGCATTATGAAGGGAGGAAAAAGAAAGGTCACTCACATGTTTCAGTCATTTATTGATCCATTGAAAAATCCATTCATAAATTATAAATGGGCCACTGTGCTACATGATAGGTATGTAAAGTTGAGAAAGACAGAACCCCTGTTGTCACAGAAGATTTAAGGGCACATTTTAAACTAAGACAAGTGTAAAAATGTTTATTGCAAAGTGTATTAAGGGAAATGTTATAAAGGGGGCCAAGATGATGATTACCCTAGGAAGCAAAATTGAGTATTTTGCCTGCAGAGACCAGGGAAGAATGCCCACCATGTACTAAATCATATTACTAACCAAATGAGGGGTTTTACATACTTGTCAAGCATTTACTCTGGAAAAAAACAGATAAAGATACCCATGGCTCTAATACACACTCAAGCCATGAATCTGTCATGCAGAAACTGAATTACACAATACACAAAGATGAATAGAAAAATTACTTGTCACTACGCATCAAGCAATTATAGGCTTATTAATGATTTCCATTTTCTTGTAGTTTATATCACTGACAAACATGCTAAGACAGCTGAACAGGTGGTAGCAAGACTGATTTTTATCAGTGTACTCGATCCAAAATGACAAAGCTGTTCTTTCCCCCTAGAATCACTTTCAGAAATGAGGATGAACAGATGAAACCTTGTAACAGTCATGTCCTTGCATCTCCCAAGCCACATCTGCTGGATTCTGTGAGCCAAAATCTTTCCAATGGCTTGTAAGCCATCACAGCCAATCAGCCACGGAGGAACTAGCTAGATTCCTTTCTCCAGTATCATCAAATTTGAGGAATAGGAGCTGTTTCCACATTCTTTGTTTCCGGAATCCATTGCCAAGAAAACAGAAAATGAGAAAACAACTTGATTTTAATTTACTTGTTAAATTTTAGTGCATAAATATTTTTCTCACATTCTTTATTTGAACTTCTGATACTAAAAAGAATATTTTCTGAGGGATTACTATGTGTTAAGCATTGTGGACGGTACTTAATCCCCACAACTTCTACTGCAGGGCATGATGTATATCACCAATATACAACAAAGAGCCAGAGGTAGAGAGGCATTGAATAGTTTATTTAAGATCACACAGCTAAAAAAGTAGCAGAGCCAGTACTTGAACGCATGTCTGGCTAACTCTAAAGCTATGCTTTGTGCATCATGCTATATGGTATTACATGTCACTGAATGTTAGGGATGGATGGCCCCCAGAGATCATCTAGTCCATTGTTTTCCACCCTTGGGTGCACAGTAAAATCATTAGAGGAGCTTTTTTAAAATACCAATGGCTCTCTCTATCCTGCCAACTCTGATTTAATTGAACTAGGGTGGGGTCCAGGTATCTGGATTCTTAAAAGCACCCCAAATAATTTAAATGTCCAGTTAGAACTGGAATCTATTGACCTAGTCTAAATCTCAAATTGTTCAAAGGGAAAATCTCAGGCCCAGAAAAGAAAAGAGAATTGACCAGGAGTAAGAACTTTTCAGAGATGGGACTGAGACTAGAACTCAGGTCACATTCTATTTATTAAGTTTTTCTACTGCCTAGAATCTGGAACAATCAAGTGATGACTAATCTATATAATGGTCAACATCAGCCACTCAACTATACTCCAGGGTGCTTGGAAAAGAAGATAATATCATTAAACAGTATAGAAGCCACCAAAATGGGTCTCACCCATTGTGGAAATAATTTCTTTCCTTACTGCTGGAAAGAAATCAGTAAACTTTTATTGAGTGTCCTGATACGTGGTGAAAACTATGAAAAGCACTTAGAGTACAGTAAGTATCCAAAGATACAAATGTTGCCATTTCCTTTACTAAGTCTGGGCCGAGGAGACTTACTGTCATACAGAGCAGAGGTTATAGAGTACTGTGTTACAGGTGAGGCAACTGAAGACAGAGTAAAAGACATTTTCTAGTAAGTTGTATTGTTACAAATGGAAAGAAAGAAAACAAAGACTGTGGAAGCAGAGAGACTCAGGTTTGAAGGCCACTATGATTGATCGCTAGCTTTGGAATGTTGGGCAAAAGATAAAACTAAACTCCCTAACATCAGTTTCCTTATCCACAAAATGGAGAAAATAATATGTGAGTCTAAAGGATTTTGTGACAAATGCATCAGATAATACATGGAAAAGGGCCTGGCACACTCAAAATAAATGGTCATGTCTCCCAATTTTCCTCATTCCACCCCAACTTCCTTTTGGGACTAGAGTCTAGAGCATCTGGCTCTCAGCTCAGTGAGCTCTGCAATATACCATGCTGCCTCCTCCTCTCTCAAAAACTATGGGTTAAGGCAGGAAAGCAACAGTCACTACTATCCCGTATACAAAACTTGTGAAAGCACTGGGAAATAAAGCAGCCCTATTTTTGAAGTCCTTTTGTGACTTTGTTTGAGGCGAGGAAAATACAATGTAGCTTAAGACTGAAGTGGTTTGGGGGTATTATTTAGGCAGTAAAAACGTGAGGATGACAATTGAGATACATTGAGGAAGTATATTACATTAAGTCCATGAGGACTTGTAGTTTTCTGGTTTCAGTAATTGGGGATTGCCATATACTGTGAGAAACTAAATGTGAGAAATGTTCAGTCAAGTGTCTAAAGACATCAGAAAACCAAAGAAGATGATAGCCCCATGTGACCAGACACAGCTTGGGTAGCAATGAAATGCTAATGAGATTCCAAGCTGAGACCACAACTAGGCAATACAAGGTTAGACATTTCATGTTGGGCTAAAGAACCTTCAGTAGCTAAAACAGCTTCGTTGACAAACTTGCCAACAACAGGACATACTCTGCTCTCTTAAATACACAAACAGCAAGTCCTGATCCAAGGCAAAACAAGGTCAGGTATTGATTTGACACTTGGGAAAAATATCCTGCTCCCCAACATAAGATATTGCTTTGACTGTGGGGACAGGGGTCATTGGCAGAGATTAAAAATTCCCTACTCCATCTCGTTCCAATGCATGCTACAACATAGAGCACAATAATATCCTCTACCATTTACTGGGAACCTATATATGTCCCAGCTACTATATTATATGCAAATTCTACATATCTTTTTTTCACTTTATTGGTTTACTTTTATAAGATACCAGTTAGTTTTGCCTTTTTAAAAAACATGATCAAGGCGCATTGTATAGCACAATTGACTAAGAACCACTGTGTTCTGAGCCAACTTCTTGGTCACAGAGATTTCTAGAGTAGCCACAGAAGAATTTGGATAAAACAGTGTGTTAATAGATAAGATATATCTGTGGGTGGATTGAAACCTGAGATAATTTACAACAGCCAAGTGCTGGGAGCAACCTAAGTGCCTATCTGTTAATGAGTGGATCAAAAAACTGCGGTACCTTTACACGATGGAATTCTACACAGCAGAAAGAAAGAAGGAGCTCACCCTTTGTGACAGCATAGATAAAACTGGAGAACATTATGCTGAGTGAAAAAATAAGCCAGGTGCTGAAAGACAAATATCATATGATCTCACCTATAAGTGGCATCCAATCAACAAAACAAACAAGCAAGCAAAATAGAACCAGAAACACTGAAATTAAGAACAATCTGACAGTAATCAGAGGGGAGGTAGGAGAGCATAATGGGGGAAGAGGGGAAAGTGTTTTCAGGAATCATTATAAAGGACACACGGACAAAACCAAGGGGAGTGGAATCAGGTGTGAGAGATGGGGTTGCTGGGGTGGGGAGAAAATGGAGACAACCGTACTTGAACAACAAAACATTCTATATATCTTAATGTCATTTAATCTTTACAACACATGAATGAGGTGTGCACTATTTTCTTAATTTTATGGAAGAGAGCATAGAAAACTTAAACATTCTCCCAAGATTCAACGACAGTAAATGATTGCAAGATCTAAACTCAAATCTGTCTGACTCCAAGATCAACTATTACATGATAATTTCTCACAGTGGATGGCAACCCCCAATAACTCAAACCAGAAAACTACAAGTCCTCATGGACTTAATGTAATACACTTCTTCAATGTATCCCAATTGTCATCCTCATATTTTTACTGCCTAAATATTACCCCCAAACACACAAACACAACTTTATCTTTAAAATAATTGTAACTTTCTTATTCAAGTTTTCTGCTTCCTCTCTGATCCTCACGATACATAAATTACACAGGAACACAGAGAAATTCTATCTAAAATTTCTGCTTGTATAACTCCTCTCCTAAAGACCTTTCAATAACCTCCCATGGCTTACAGCAGTGGCATAATTCGATGATGCCTCAGAATCCCCTGAGGAGCTAATTAGCAATACAGAAAACTGACCCCACTCTTATTAGCCCAGAGGTCTCTGAACCTGAGCAACAGGTGAGACTAAAGGATCTGTAATTTTATTAAATGTGTAAGACATCTTCTTAGGTAGAAACTAAAAACCACTTGGCCTACAGGATACAAATTTAATACAGTTGCCTGGCATTCAAGGCCTATTTATAGCTCCTTATCTCTCTATTTCTTCAACCTTTTTGATGTGACCTTCCCGGGGCACCATTCTGTTTCAGTTCTCCAGTCTAACCCTGCTGCTTCACAACCCTGTGTCTTTGCTTACACGCCATTCTCTCCCATTGTATTGCTTTCTTCCTGCCCCTAACCATCTCCCTTGCCACAACATCTCATAATTCAGCATTCAGCCCAAGACACCATTACCTACTCCGAAGCCCTTATTGACCCTGTGTCTCCTAGATAGAATATGATCATATTCCCAACTTGTAAAGTCTTCTTTCAGACCACCTATGTTTTATATTATAAAAAAACCATCTGTGTGTCTGATTTCCATCCTTCATGTGGACTTTATTAATAAATTTCCAACATCTAGCTCAAACACTGCTAGAACATTCCCTGTTCAATTCTCCTTCCTAGTTCTTTCCTTCTCCACTTATTTTCAAGCCAAAGAATGAAGTAAGAAAACTGCCATGTTGCCTTTCAAATAGCAGCTTGATGTGAAGGCCAAGATGAACCATGGGCAACTTTTGAGGTCTAATTAACACACTGCTAAAGCATATCATATAAATAAAAACCTCTCTTTAAAGATTCCAAAGATTCCACAATTTCCACTTGACCACAGTACATCTCATATCCAGCCACAATTTTTCTCACATCTAGCCTACATCCCTCAGATAATTTTTCCTCTTTCCTCAGTAGAAATGAAGAGTAATTGCTTGACATAATCTTACCTTGCCTTATTCTCTTCCTATATCACAGTTAAACACAGAATTGAACAAAGTGTAGCCTAGGATAAAAACTGAAAAGGAAAATATGTCACACTTGGCATCTTTTTGAACTAGGTGAAAGTGAAGTGGTAAGGAGCTGGTGGAACTGTCTATGATAGATAAACATATTGATAAATTGTTCAACTTGAGGAATAAATTCTTTCCATTCTTTAAAGTGATCATATAGTCTCTGGCACAGTATCTTTCTAGTTCCCTTTTGCCATTATGATAAAGAGACAAGTTGCAGCCAGACAGTGCCTGCTTTCCCTTATCCCTGGCCACTGTCAAGTTTACTCCACTGTTTCCTGTATAATCTGCCTTATTATACTAGACTAAGGGTTGGGAGCTAAAATTCTACTATAAATTCTGCTACTACTTGCTCTATGACCAGTCACCTTTTTTCCTGACCTTTAGTTTTCTCATCTCATAAAACCTTTATTTGAAGAGCACATAAAGAACATTCACATGAATTTACCTCCTGGGATCTGCTTAACTACACTGAGACAAACAAATGAGTCAGGGGAAGTTTGGTGAAGTTAAGTAACCTGTCTAAAATGTAACCACTAGAAAGCACCAAATCTGTAATTTGAACTCTAGTTACAAATTCTAATCCAGCACTCTTTCTAATATACCAAACTGCCTTCTGATATTTATAAAACAAGGTAGTTGGACTAGATATTTTTAACTTAACAACTATTATATACAGAATTTCATAAATTCAAAAATACCTGCCCATTCATTATCATTCATTCTGTAAATAAAAATATGTCATACACGTTGAAAGCAAAGGTAGTTGTGTATTGGAATCCCGTTTTTAGTCCTCGATAAACTATAGGTAGAGGCTAAAATCTGAGAAAAAACCCATTAAGAATATTTCAGGGGAAATAGAGGAGGGATTTAGAGGAACATATATAAAGGATACATGAACAACAACTGAGAAGGGTGAAAATGGGAGGGAGGGGGGAGCACGGGGGTGGGATGGGATGGGAGTAATAGACAGAAAACTGTACTTGAAAAATAATTAAATAAATTTTAAAAATTTAAAAAAGAAAAGAAAAAAAAGAATACTGTTTGGAATGCGAGGAAGATGGAGGCGGAGTAGGACAAAGGATTTTGCTTCCCTCCACTCCCCGGAGAAAAACCTGTCTAATCAGCGGAGGAGCGCAGCAGATAGCCAACAGGGACCCAGCATATAGGAAAGCAGGACTCCAGAAAGTGTAGCGAACACTGAATGACCAGAGGTTGAGGAGAGGAGACGACCGCAGATCAACAAGGTGTGAGGGAACAGCGCAGAGGCTGCAGGCCCTCCGCCAGGCGCTCCAGGCCCCTGGCTGGGCCTCCTTGGTCTCTGAGAGCCGAGGGCAGGCAACAAAAACCCTGGGAGAGAACTAGTCACTGGCACCCTCCCTATATAGCAGGGCACAGATTGGAAAACACCAGGAGAGATTGGTTTGCCTGTAGTGGCAGAGAGAGGAGTGGGCATTGGGAAGGAAACCAGAGAGCTCTGATAACCCGTGGAGTCAGGATGTGGTTGCAGGGTTGGAGAACTGAGAGTCGCCTGTGCATTCCCGCTAGCTGGCGACCTGAGCCGGCACTCGCACAATCTCGGGAAGCTGCGGGCTGCTGGCAGGACCACTGGAAGAGCGCCAGTCGCCAGCTCCCTCCCTACCCAGCCGGCGCCCACTGAGAAGCACTGGGAGTCAGGCTATGGCTGCCAGCTTGGAAGAATTGTTAGTTGCCCTGTGTGTTCAGCCACAGCACTAGGAAAGGTCCGCACCCAAGCCTGCGAGACCAGGAAAGGATGACTGGGAGCACACCCTCACGCCAGGCCAGGGCTGGGAAGCCTGGGGAAAAATTTGCTCGCAGTGGGGTGTGGGAGAGTGGCACCAGTCTGGATCTTGGGAGGGCACTAGTGAGACCAGTCGAGTTCACCAAGAGGAGAGAAAGGCCACACTAATAGCCTCTCAGGCTGCTGAAGCTAGTGAGACCAGAAGAATAGGTTTGACCAGCTGGAAACCAACAAGAGGAGTAGGTGGAAGTGGAGAACACCAAGATACCTGAAGGAGATGGCACCATTGAATTTCACAGGCATCTTACCACAGAAGTTCACACCATAAACCCAGGAACCCAGAACAGATCAATATAAGAAGCTGAGGCCAACAAGAAGAGCAACACAAACAATGGGAAGTCAAAGAAATAATCCCCAAATGAAAGAAAAGGAGGAAGTCTCAGAAAGAATGTTAGATGAACTAGATGCAAGTCAACTATCAGATATTGAATTCAAAGCACTGGTTATCAGGAAATTCAAAGAGCTTACAACCAGCTACCAGAAACTACAGGGGAGCTACTATGAGCTCTCGGCAAAGTATACCAACGTGAAAAAGGAAATAGAAACCATCAGCAAAGGCCAAGAGGAAATGAAGAATACAATTTCTGAACTGAAGAACACAGTAGAAGGTATGAATAGTAGGATCAATGAGGCAGAAGAGCGCATAAGCGAGATTGATGACAGGGTGCAAAGAATCTCCCAGACGGAGCAAGTAATGGCAAAGAGAATCAGAAAAAAAATGAGGATAGTTTAAGAGAAATGCAAGACAATATGAAACATAACAATATCCGAATAATAGGAATACCGGAAAGAGAAGAAGAAGAACAAGGGATAGAAAACCTACCTGAAAATTCCTAAGTTGAGGAGAGATAAAGTCCCATGAATCCACGAATCGCAGAGAGTCCCAATCAGGTGGAACCCGAAGAGGCCTACTGCAAGACACATCATCATTAAAATGGCAAAACTGAAAGACAAAGAGAGAACCCTAAAGACAGCAAGGGAGAAAAAGGAAGTAACATACAAGGGGGTCCCAGTAAGTTTGGCTACGGACTTCTCAATGGAAACATTCCAAGCAAGAAGAGAGTGGCAAGAAATATTCCAAGTAATGAGAAACAGAGGCCTACAACCAAGGCTACTTTACCCAGCTAGGCTCTCACTCAAGATAGAAGGCCAAATAAAGAGCTTCCAAGACAAAAGAAGTATAAAAGAATACATCTCCACTAAACCAGCTCTACAAGAATTCCTAAAAGGGCTGCTTTAAGGAAAGGAAGGAAAAGAGAGAGACAGAGAGGAACACAGGCACATAAATAGCAATGAATAAGTACCTTTCAATAATATCCTTAAATGTAAATGGATCAAATGCACCAATTAAAAGACACAGAATAGCTCAATGGATAAGAAAGCATGACCCACACATATGCTGCCTACAAGAGACCCACCTCAGGTCAAAAGACTAACACAGACTAAAAGTGAAAGGACGGAAACAAATTTTCCAAGGAAATCGACAAGAAAAAACCTGGGGTAGCAATACTCATATCAGACAAAATAGACTTCCAAAACAGGGCCATAAAGAGAGACCCAGAAGGTCACTTCATAATACTCAAGTAAAGAATCCATCAAGAACACATTAACATAATAAATGTATATGCACCCAACATAGGGGCACCCAAATATATAAAGAAAATCCTAGAGGACCTCAAGAAAGATATTGACAGCAACACAATTATAGTAGGGGATTTTAACACCCCACTGTAAAAAATGGACAAATCTATTTTTACTGATATGTCCCCTAGAGCAAGGACTATAAAGGAAAGAATAAACAAATGGGATCTCATCAAAATAAAAAGCTTCTGCGCAGCTAAAGAAAACAGCATTAAAATAAAAAGACAACCAACTGTATGGGAAAACATATTTGCCAATGATACCTCAGACAAAGGTTTAATCTCCAAAATATACAAAGAACTCAC